>NC_142595.1:44366363-45668341 GCF_965207765.1 Zootoca vivipara | reverse complement strand
CTTTTGTGGTTGAGGGGAAACACAGGATGAAATACAGCCTTGCTTCCAGATGCTGTCCACAAACCCATGATTGACTTCTTTCTTGCTTTCAGGAAACAGAGTTTTTGTACTGCCTCTGAGAATGGTTTGCTCACTGTGTATCGTGAACAGTAATACATGGCAGTGTCTTCAGGCTTCAGGGTAGTCAGTTGCAGGGACACCTGGTTTTTTGAGGTGTCTCTTGTGATGGTGATCCTGTTTTGGAGGGCACTGCTATAGTAGGTGCTTCCACTACTCCAGATACCTCCAGCCCACTCCAGTCCCTTTCCTGCTGACTGACGGGACCACTGTACTCCATAACTTGTTAAAGAAAACCCAGACACCGTACAGGTCAGTTGCAGTCTCTCTCCTGGTCTTTTCACGCCACCTCCAGACTCAGTAAGGGTAATCTGTGAGGAAATGTCTGTATATGGAGAAGGAAAATGAAACATGAAATGACATGGAATAACACAGCAAAGCAATGGATTGTCTACAAGAGTGGGGAGAGGGTTTTTCTCTTACATGCTGGGAAGAACATCAGGAAAATCATTAAGGGTTGCAGTTCCATGACCAATGGCATCATCTCCCAGGACCTGAAGAAGAACTGAATTATATGAAGGACCTTGAATTCTGCATCCTCTACAGATGACTTCTTTTTAAATGAAGGCCTTGCAGGACGTAATTTGCATGGGGCCATCAAGTGCTGTTGTTATAAGTGGCAAGCAGAGGCACATGTGCAGTAGGTGTGGTTATCATGCAAAGAACAGCTCCCACATCTCCCTGCAATTACAAAGGCCCATTTAAAGACAGAGGAGATTGGGAAAGGGGAAACAGCACCTTGCAGATTGCAGGGATATAGATGCAATATGGAATGACTTGCAGAATGATACTCGTTACATTTGATTCCATTTACAAAACCACATTCCGAAATTAAATACTGGCATAACATATCAGCAAATGAAACTGTGCTCTCAGCTTCTTCCCGTGGCAAAATTATATTTCTCTCTCTATTTCCTCTATTGCCCAACATCATGGAGTGTGAGCACCACCAAGAGCAATTTTTTACTCTGTGCTTCCATTGTAAGGGCTGCTCAGATGAGTTTACAGCACAGTAATACCCAGCTGAGAATGTAATATGTTTGTGCAATTGCCTTTGTTTCGAGAGATGTGAATCCCAAAGGTATATGGAGCAGACAGCCACCATTAGCTGCAGCTAAGAATCTCTCTGCTTCCTTGATTGATTGCGATTTGATTATTTAATTTCTATATGATTTAATATATTTAAAATCCCTCTAAGCAACAACAGACAAGTTAAACAAAATATACAAAAAGTACAGAATTACATATAAAAAATGTCACATCAATGCAAAGTTACTAACATATATGAATCAACATCAGTCCATTTTCCTTCTGACACGTGCTCCCTCTCAGCCTCTGGGTTCTCAGCCATGATCCATACAAACTCTTAGCTCACCCACAAAAGTTTCACAACAAGAAACTTCTTCTTCTTCTTCTTCTTCTTCTTCTTCTTCTTCTTCTTCTTCTTCTTCTTCTTTTCAATCTTAAATTCAGTTCTTCACATTTCTGTAGCAATTTCTGGTTTTTGTTTTGTTTAGAATAAGGTTACCAGATTTTTTCCAAATGAATCCGGGGACACTTTTCAGTTTCAATGGATTTTGTATGGGGACTGATTTGTAAATCTGGGGACTGTCCCCGGGAAACGGGGATGTCTGGTAACCTTAGTTTAGAAAGTCTAATGTAACTTCACCAGCATTTTAGTGTAAATTCAACAGTATTTTCCTGTGACTTTTCCCTAATAGATTCATTTTTCTATGCAGTTTTGACTAATATATTGATTTTTTCCAGAAAGTGTCCCTTAACAGAATGCCATTTTAAGGCTCCTCCCGCCCACTAATTTATGAATTTGTTATGCACACTTCACCCTCACATATGCATTTCAGTTCACATTGATTGGAGAACCACATCGCAAAATTCAGAGACATGCAAATTTTGAAGTATGACTGTTTTGCTTCATTTATTAGTTTGAGTAGTGTGTTTGTGCAATAGAGTACCATGAAAATCAAGCCTGGCAGCACCCTCTCTAGTGTGGATATGGGTGCATAATTTGAGTTTATTGCCACAGAATGTGTGCCATTGTTCAGCGAGACCACTGCTACCTGTTTTCAGTGCAAATGGCCCAGGCTTTATCAAAGAACACAGTTGGTTATTCCACAGGCGTTTACATGCCATAGACAGAGAAACTTGTTTTGTTTGTGCTCAGTGCCAAGAGTCTGCAAGCTTCTCTTTCTGACCGAAACCAAGAGACACTTCTCCCCTGTTGGTTTCACTGCAGGATTTTGTAAATGTTTCAATTCACTTTCTGTTTGCCTCTTCTGTGCAGTAATTGATACCTCTGTCCTCAACTTTTAGGCTTCCCATATGCAGATAACCTGCTTTTTGGAGCTATCCATGGAAACACCTAACAATATGCCATTCATCTCAGTAGTAGTCTAAAGTCATTAAATAATTTGTTGAGGACATTTTTTCAAGGACCCCATCTTGGTTAATTTCATGACAGCAAAGGAAGGGAGGATGCAATTTCTGTGCATTGCTCTTTTTGCAGCAGTTTTGAAGTCACTGTTTCGGATTGTGAAGATGAAAGGGCTTAGGGGAGGCAAAGCAACAATGGTCACAAGGAACACGACTTTGTTGATTTGGGTGTCACTTTGGGTCGAAGGCCTCAGGTACATGAAAAACATTGCTCCATAGAATAGGCAAACAATAGTGAGATGAGAGGAACATGTGGAAAATGCCTTGGAACGTCTATTAACAGATGGAATCCGCAAGATGGTGTTTATAATGCTGGCATAAGAGATAAGTGAAAAGAAAAACGAACCCCACATAAGAATGGTGCCGTAAAAGAGACCTACAAGCTCCATCACAGTTGTGTCAGCACAAGCCAATTTCAAAACAGGCCCAATATCACAGAAGCAATGATCAATGACATTCTGTCCACAGAATGGATATGTCCACAAAACTATGGATTGAGACAATGTAGCTATAAACCCTACAACCCAAGCCATTAATGACAGGTGGAAACACAGTCTATTAGTCATCATCACATTGTAACGAAAGGGCTTGCATATGGCTGTGTAGCGATCAAAAGACATGGTGGCAAGGTTGATGAACTGTATAGCTCCCAGTGAGAAGCTAAATAAAACTTGTACCAGGCAACACGTGAAGCAGATGGTGTTTTGGTTCAAGAGGATATTAGTCAGCATCTTGGGTATCACTGCTGTGGTGCTACAGAGCTCAGTCAAGGAGAAGTTGCTGAGGAAGAAATACATGGGTGTGTGGAGTTTGGGTTCCATGAAGACCACTGAGATGATGAGACAGTTGCCTGAAATGGACAGCAGGTACATCAGAAGGACAGTCCCAACAAATGGCACCCTCATTCCATGAAATTCAGGGAATCCCAATAGAATGAACTCCGTGATCGATGTTACATTGGCTGCCTCCATTTCCTTGTTTTCCTCCTTTAAAAAATAAATAAATTAAATTAAGTTGCAGCACAACTTATCATAAGTACACAAGGATACATATGTCTACTGATATGCATTGTAGTAAACAGTGCATGAATTTATCACTAGGTGTTATGTTTAGTTACATACAGTAATATGAATATTTCTTCACTTTCATGAAATGAATTCCTATCCCATGACACTTTCCCCGTTCATCTGCATGCATGTATCAGGGAGGTACATGGTGTAGTAGAAGTGGATATAGTTTTTAGAGGTGGTTCATGAGGGACGTAGAAGGCAGCGGTACCTTAGGAGCATCAGTGGCGCATCGCTCATCAGGATGGAGATGGGATGAGGCTTCTAAGGCAAGGCTGGGGGAGCTCTGGGTAGTGGTTGGTGGCAGCACCACAAATACAAACACACATATTTAACTTCATCTATCAATTTTGATTTCTTTAAAGTTTCTCATTTTCTCGATTTTACATTCACTTCCACGCATTTTCAGCTCAATTTGTGCATTGCTTTTTTTATAGAAAAAAGCCCTCATGAAAATTCACCAGCATTTTTTTTGTGTATTTCATCCTCATCCAGTAATAAGTATTTCTGCAAGAAATTTCCCTTGTTATAATTAAACTGTGTGTATTAGTTTCAGTGATTTGTGTCTTAGCCTAGCATATGCACCACTTGGTTGGGAAAGTGCATTACATAATTCAGAGAAATGTGAACCTTGAAATATGGCTGTGTTTTTGGTTCTCAAATTGTTTCAGAAGGTGAGGATTGGGTACTTCGGCCTTGTAATGCAAGCTGAATCAAATTACCTCCCCATCCCTGCCTGCACATCTCCAAGGCCACTGCTACCGTGAACCTTCTTGTACAGTGGTGCCTTGACTTACGAATTTAATCTGTTCCGAAGGCACCTTCATAGGTCGAAAAATTTGTAAGTTGAAAAACGTCATTGGAAACACGATTTCCCATAGGAATGCATTGGAAATGGAAAAAATTTGTAAGTCGAAGCAACCTATCTAAAAATTCGTAAGTCGAAAAATCCCTATCTAAAACCTCTGCGGTTTGCTTTCGGATGTCAAGACATTCGTAAGCGTGCGGCCATTACCCCCATTCATAAGTCGAAAAATTTGGTTGTCGAGTCATTCGTAAGTCGAGGTGCCACTGTATTTCATTGCTGCTACCTTGTCCCACTGCATCTCCCACCCAAGTAGTACAACAGTGAAGAGGATGCTACACTTACAAGTTAGGAAAAGGCATGTGCATTAGGCCTGCATTTCTCAGCTACTCCTAAGTGTGCGCCCGATGAAGCAGATGCAGCAATAGAGAGGCCTCACCACTAACCTCAGCTTATGTATCTTCCCCACCTGAGCTGCATGCAAGTAGGCAAAAACTGAGCCTGCATGTAGTCTGTTTCTGCTCCTGCATCTTCAAGCCTCTTCTGGTCCTGGGAGGAAGTAGAACAGGAGAGGTAGAAGCAGGAGGAGGAGGTAGGGAAGCCTTTGATTCTACACCGATCTCTGGCTCCTCCTGCACGTGCTCTTCATCCTCCAATCCTGCAGCTTCTACTGCCTCTGAATCTCATCTCCTGGCCATTACAGGTTCTGTCGGAAAACTGACCCTTCTTCCAAATCAGTCTCCAACCCCAGTTCTCCTGGTGTCCACTCATCAGTATCCAACCACCACTCCTCAGTGTCCAGCCAGCCCCTGACATGCGCTAACATTCTGATCAGGTACAACACCAACGGACCCCAGACACCAATGTTCTCAGGTTAATTCATAAAAGTACATACCCAGTAATGTCAAGAACCAGGGGGAAACTCTCTGATGTTCCGCATATTGTTTTGTTCTGTATACATTTGACGAAAGGTAGCTGGGAATAAATACACCATCTCTCTCTCTCTCTCTCTCTCTCTCTCTCTCTCTCTCTCTCTCTCTCTCTCTCTCTCTCTCTCTCTCCATATATATATATATAATATCGGTCGAAAGAGACAGAGAAAGTAGAAAAGCTGAGATTTTCTTTAAAAATTATTGTAATCCTATTGCTAAACATCAGTTTTATGAAATTATTTCCTCTCCCTTCTCTGCTTGTGAACAGTTCATTAGTGCCTCCTGGGGCTGAAAGAGAAAGCCTTTGAAGACTTCTATAGTTTATCCCATGTCAATTAAAATCCCTAATTAAGGTTTTAGAAGTTGTTGGGTTGTTGTTGTTTTTTTAAAAGCAAAGTTAACTTAGGAAGTAGCAGGAATGGTTGACTCAGTATGAGGGAGCTTCCTAATTTCTCCTGCATCCCCATCCCTTGCCCAAAACTCCTCCAACATTTCTAATTTATAGAATTGTTTTTATATGCATAGATCTCTCTATGCTTCGAGATGCTGCTTGGGAAGTGATTCGTGAAGGAAACAAATAAAGAAGCAAGCAAAACTATTTTGGCACTAAGTGGTATATAAACAAACCAATAATAAAACAAACCAATACTAAAAGAATCAATAGTAATGAGGGATTCTTTTTTCCTATCCCCTTCTTGTTTAGTAATTTTATTATTATTAAATGTAACAGCAAATGGGAGAAATATATTCTGTCGTTGCAAGTTTTTTAATGAATCAGTTAATAATGCAACCACTTTCCAAACACAATCTAGTGAAGATGAAGGATCTGAGCTCCCTTTTAGGCTCCAACCATTCCCTCAATGAAGCCACACATAATCACATTGAAAGCTCCCCCCCCCCCTTTCCCTCCAGTAATTCCAGAACCTGAGGTCATCTGAAGGAACTAATTCAAAAGGAATTTAGGACAGACTTCTGTCCACTTCATCACACAACACTTAAATAATGGTTTGGAATTTGCTACCATAGCATGGAGTGATAACTAATAGCATAAAGGTAAAAGGTAAAGGTACCCCTGACCCATTCGATCCAGTTGGGAATGACTCTGGGATTGCGTGCTCACCTCGCTCTATAGGCCAAGGGAGCCAGTGCTCGTCCATAGACAGCTTCCAGGTCATGTGGCCAGCATGACTAAGCCGCTTCTGGCAAAGCAGAGCAGCGCACAGAAACACTGTTTACTTTCCCGCCGGAGTGGTACCTATTTATCTACTTGCACTTTGACGTGCTTTTGAACTGCTAGGTTAGCAGGAGCTGGGACCGAGCAATGGGAGCTCACCCTGTTGCAGGGATTCGAACTGCCGGCCTTCCGATCGGCAAGCACTAGGCTCTGTGGTTTAGACCACAGCACCACCTGTGTCCCAACTAATAGCAAAGACGGCTTCAAAAGTGGATTAGACATATTCATGGATGAAATGACTATCAGTGGCATTTACTTATAATGACCTCATGGAACTCACCATAAGTTATTTTTGTTGCTGCTGTTGTTTAGTTTATTTACTCATGGAAATAAACCAAATTGACTTACAAACATATTAAAAATACTAGAACCATTTTTCAATAGGCACAATAAAGAAATAAATACCCAGAACACAGGTGTAACAGGTCCTGGCCTACTGAAAGAGGCCACAAATGCTCACTGGAGAGAACATTCCACTAGTGGGGAATCATTGCTGAAAAGGCCAATGTCATATTGCCACCTCTGGGCAGGGGGTGGAATATGGAATAGGGCCTCAAATGACAGCTGGAGGATTTGAGTTGGTTCGTGTGAGGAAAGGTACAGGGATCCTGAGGCATGGATGATGATGATGATGATGATGATGATGATATTTATACACTTCTGTTTCAGTGTATCTGAAGAAGTGTGCATGCACACGAAAGCTCATACCAAAATAAAAACTTAGTTGGTCTTTAAGGTGCTACTGAAGGATTTTTTTTATTTTGCTTCGACTCAGACCAACATGGCTACCTACCTGTAACTAGAACTAAAGAAATAGTTATACAAAAGGATTGAGTTGGTGGGGGGGAGAGAAGAGGGGAGGGTCATCCTGCAAGGTTATAGTCTGCATTTGGAATGTATGTGTGATATTTTTGTACTCTGCATTTGTACTTTATTATGAAACTCAATAAAAAATAATTAAACAACCACTGAAGCACTTTGAATTGATTCCTAAAACTACAGTAATTGTTAAACAGTTTCATCAGAACTGGAGTTACATGCTCAGATCTTCTTTCCCTAGTGAGCAATCTGCCCACTGAATTCTGCAATAGCTGTGGTTTCTGAACTGTATCGAAAGACAGCCCAACGACAGTAATTTAAGGTAGAGGCTACCAGAGCATAGGCAATTGAAGGTAGCCAGTCTGTATTAGATGGTGGGCTTCCCAAAAGCACCTGGCTGGACACTGTGGGCTAGAAGATGCTGAACTTAATGGGCATGTGCTGTGGTCCAACCAGTCTTTTCCTATACCTTAAATAATGATTTTTGGAAGGAGGATTGCCAAAGACCTTTAACTTGTCAGAGTCAACAATAGTTGTCTATGTGGGTCAATGAATGATAATATAGATTCATATGAAAGGCCCCAGGTGTCAAAATATATTTAAAGCCTATGACAAAATGTATTAAGGCAAAAATCAAAAAAATCCTAAAAAGAAAAATAATAAGAGCTAGATGCTATAGAAGTGGTTCAGGAGAAAGACAAAGCACACTAGAACCAGCATTATAAACATTAGGTTTTAAGTATGAGATTCTTCCTTGATTAACATCAGCTTATTTCTGGAGAGAGATGTTCTAAGGCAGCTGCTTCCTGCAGTAAAATTAATTTATTTCTCTAGTCTTTCTTTTAATTAGGATTTCTGTTAGCAGCTCATTTTGTACACTTGCTATTATTGTGGAAAGTCCACACCATTGTCAGAGTTTAATTCCAGAACCAATAGCATAAACAGCATCAATAGCAGCAGAGAAATAAAACTGGATCCATCTCAGTGATTGAGAGTCTTCTATAGTAAGAACATTTGATACTTATCCCACCTAACGAAAGTATTCAGAAGACCTTACAGAATTTAAATGAGACATCTTTCTCATTAAGCTATGATCTCCATTCTTCAAACAATAACAATCAAAACTTTGAACTGATCTTGAACACCAATATTATGTCCTGAAATTGTCAGAAATAAACCAAATAATCACTTGTACATAGAACCACTGTGAAATAATAGCAAGCAAGCGACATAAGATTCAGTTCCTCTTCTTTCTTCATGAAAAATAGAGAGAAGGACCAACAAGCAGCAGGATCTGCTTTGAGTTGAGATATATGTGTATATTTTTTTAAGACTGGAAGAGCCTGATGGGATCATGTAGCAGAGCTCTTTGAATTCCACCCCAAAGCTCCTGGAAACAAATGATAAACAACTATTTTTGCAACTTTAGACAAAAGGAGAGTATGGGTGGTATTCAACTGAGTACTACTCAAACGGACATGACTGCTAGGTCCATTCATTTAAATGTGCCTACACTGAGCAAATGTTATTGCACTATCAGGGAGAACCTGAATTATATCTACCAAATGAGCACCCTGAGTATTATCACATTTTCCCTTCTGTTAAAAAAAAAAGTTATAAGAAATAGCTGACAATATACCCCCGATCTCAGTGACACTCCAAAGTCTTCTGATTATGCTTATTGAAGAATTTGCTGAATGTGCTTTGCAAGGAACACTGCTTGATCAGTCTCATGACCACAGAGGAAGGCAGCTGGAAAATTCTGCCCATTGCTTTTCTCGCAGCAGTTTTGAAGTCATTGTTTCGTATTGTGAAGATGAAAGGGCTTAGGGTTGGCAAAACAGCACAGATCACCATGAATATGACTTTGTTGATTCGGGTGTCACCTTGGGTCGAAGGCCTCAGGTACATGAAAAACGTTGCCCCATAGAAGATGCCCACAACAGTGAGATGAGAGGAACAAGTAGAAAATGCTTTGGATCTCCCGGTGACAGATGGAATCTGAACAATGGTCTTTAGAATGCATGCATAAGAGCCCACGGAGAAGAGAAATGAACCACACGTAATGATGACACTATAAAACAAGCTCGCAAGCTCCCACACAGTTGTATCAGTACAAGCCAATTTCAAAACAGGTCCAATATCACAAAAGAAGTGATCGATGATATTGCCGCAGAATGGGTAAGTAGTCCACACAACTATGAGCTGAAAAAATATAACTGTAAACCCTACAGCCCAAGCCATCAATGATAGGTGGAAGGAGAGTGTGTTAGTCATCTTGATATTGTACTTAAAAGGTTGGCAGATGGCTGTGTAGCGGTCAAAGGACATGACAGTGAGGTTAATGAACTGAATGGCTCCCATCGAGAAGACCATAAAAGTCTGAGTCATGCAACACGTGTAGCAAATGGTGTTTTGGTCCAAGACCATGTTGGTTAGCATCTTCGGTATCACAGTTGTGCTACTGCAGAGCTCAGCCAAGGAAAAATTGCTGAGGAAGAAATACATGGGTGTATGGAGCTTGGGTTCTATGAAGACCACGGTAATGATGAGGCAGTTGCCTGAAATGGAGAGAAGGTACATCAGAAGGACAATCCCAACAAAGGGCATTCTCATGCCATGGAGTTCAGGAAATCCCAGAAGAATGAATTCAGTGATTGATGTAACATTTCCTTCTTCCATTTCCTTCCTTCCTTCCTTTAAAAGAACAATAAATTTAATAAAATTTGCTCATCACCACACCAGCAAACATATCTATAACAATATGCTTTGGGATAACCCATGGCTGAATATATAAATAGGTGCTACGTTCAGTTACACTATATGGATACTGTTCCTTTTATGCAGTGAAAGCAATTAGGTAACAGCTCAGAATGACTAGGAGCAGTTTAAATGAAACTCAGTTTAGACTGTGTCATCTGCTGCATTGGGAGGAGGGTGGTTCATTAGGAAAAATGGGGGGCAGTACCCAACCAACCTCAGTCTGCCCTCTGCAATCCCCCCTCATGCTGTCTTACTTACATCCATTCCAGAGGGTGGCACTGCCTGTCAAATTCCTCCTCATTTGTCTCAGCGGAGCTCTTATAAAACTCAGCACAGACCAGGATGAGGGAAAAACTAGAATTAGTTGGATGTGACTCCACCTAGTGTTGGTCCTCCTGTCTTATGTCCTATGGAATCCAGTGAGCACTGTTTTCCCATTAACTGGTAAAGGTAAATTCGAGAACAAGGGGGAAAGCACCCTATTCCACATACATATTTTTTTCTTCTGAAAGCATTTGCCCAAAGGTAGATGAGAACACACACACACACACACACACACACACACACACACACACACACACACATTGAAGTGAATGTTAAAAGAAGCAGAAGCAGAATGACAAATGAGTGGGCCACTGTAATAGTCCTAATGGAAAACATCATTTTTATGAATTCTCCTGTTCCCATTTCTACTTGTGAACTTTTCATCAATGGCACATGGGATTGCAAGAAAAAAGTCATCCAAGATTTTAATAGTTTTCCCCATGCTAATTAAAAACACTAATTAAAGAGTCAGAAAGTTTTAAAAAGGAAACAAGGGCAACTCATCAAGCAGCAAGAATGCTTTGTTATGTTTTAGGCATAAGTTGAAAATGAAGCAGAGATTATATGTACAAGGATTGCTGGCTGTCCCCTGAGATGGTGAGCCTCAGTTGACATCACCATGAGACCAAGTCCTTAGTGTCATTGGCCCAGTCCTGTGGAATGTTCTTGCAGTAGAGCTTCAGCAAGCAACTTCTATTTTATTTGTTAGAAATTTTATTTTATTTTATTTTATTTTATTTTGCTGTCAGGTTTACACAAATAATTTAGAAATACTAGCATTAGAAATTATTCACCCCACTATTAAAAAGCATTGTCAAACATAAACCCACTCATCTTTTTTTGTTGTTGGATTGCAGTGAAATAATCAAAAGTGACAGAAGAGCTAGTTCCTCTTCTGTCCTCATGAAAAAAGAGGAAAGATTAACAAACAGCAGTTTCAGCTTTGCCACGAGCTGTTTGTATATGTATTTAATAAAATAGCAAGTTTATTCAGGCCAAGAAAGCATCCCTGGTTACAAAAATGCTAATTAAGAGACTACTTAAGGTTGTAGAAAAGTTTTTTTTTTAAGTACTACAAATTTTATCTGAGATTGCCCACACCAACTAATAATGCTAATTAATCTTTCAGAATGTCCCCCAAACCCTGAGAATAGTTAACTCCTTACAGAAGAGGCAACCCAGCCAGGTAAAAGGTAAAGGACCCCTGGACGGTTAAGTCCAGTCAAAGGCAACTATGGAGTTGCGGCACTCAGCTCACTTTTCAGGCCGAAGGAGCCAGTGTTGTCCACAGACAGCTTTCTGGGTCATGTGGCCAGATTGACTAAACCGCTTCTGGAGCAATGCGACACTGTGACAGAAACCAGAGTGCACGGAAACACCATTTACCTTCCTGCTGCAGTGGTACCTATTTATTTACTTGCACTGGTGTGCTTTCGAACTGCTAGTTGGCAGAATCATAGAATCATAGAGTTGGAAGAGACCACAAGGGCCATCCAGTCCAACCCCCTGCCAAGCAGGAAACACCATCAAAGCATTCTTGACATATGCCTGTCAAGCCTCTGCTTAAAGACCTCCAAAGAAGGAGACTCCACCACACTCCTTGGCAGCAAATTCCACTGTCAAACAGCTCTTACTGTCAGGAAGTTCTTCCTAATGTTTAGGTGGAATCTTCTTTCTTGTAGTTTGAATCCATTGCTCCGTGTCCACTTCTCTGGAGCAGCAGAAAACAACCTCCCTCCCTCCTCTATATGACAACCTTTTATATATTTGAACATGGCTATCATATCACCCCTTAACCTTCTCTTCTCCAGGCTAAACATACCCAGCTCCCTAAGCCGTTCCTCATAAGGCATCGTTTCCAGGCCTTTGACCATTTTGGTTGCCCTCTTCTGGCAGAAGCTGGGACTGAGCAACAGGAGCTCACCTGTCGCATGGATTCAAATCACCAACCTTCCGATCAGCAAGCCCAAGAGGCTCAGAGGTTTAGACCACAGTGCCACCCATGTCCCCAAGCCAGGAGAATGCACCAAGGAAAGGGAGATGTGATATCAGATTTGCCCATCCGTGCAATGAATTCAAGACGCAGAGGTTCAAGAGTTTGCTAAAGGCCAGCAGTCCGGCAGGTGCAGACCAAAACACAAAACAGAAGCAGAAAAGTGTCTGCTGGGTGGATCGAGTGATTACCCACACAGAGATAAGGGCAGCATTGTGACTTTTTGATTGCATGAATCTACGTTTTTACACGGGTCCAGGATCCTTTTTGAATGCATGTGCACCCACAGGATCAGTGGTGTGAGATTCTAGCCCTAGAACCTGACCAGCAGACGGAGTGAAGGCATAGCAGCAATTTCTGGTTTCTGTATGATTCCGTTTCACTGTGGGCGCTGCAGTAATAGAGACGACTGTCTTCAACCTCAAGCTTCCTTATCTCTAAGTAAACAGTGTTCAGTGCGTTATTGCGGGAGATGGTAAATCTTCCCTTCAGAGGCTGGTGCATACCAGTTGTTCTGCCATCTGGGCTGATCTCTCCAATCCACTGAATTCCCTGGTCACCAGTTTTCCGACTCCATTGCATCCAGTACTGATCCAAAGAGGAGGAACTTTTGCAAGTCAGGGACAAGGTCTCTTCTGGGCGTTTGATTTCTGAGACAGGCTGGATCAGGGAAATCTGGGACTGAGTAGCTGGAATCAGAATGGTGGAAACAATTTTTGACCATCAAACCGGCATCAAATATGTGCACAAAGCATTTACATCTTTAATCAAGTCTTTTGCCCAGCAATTATGTCTGAAACATTGTCAAACCGTAGAAGGCCATTGTGCTCAAAGTCTGGTTTGAGCTTCCCAACACTTTATCTGATGGCCTGCTGATATCTTGATGGCTGGAATTTAACTGCATTTTACATATCCACAAATAAAGCAACAGAACGGTGGAGAGAGGAAAGAAAGTTTCTGGTGTTTGGATAGAAAGGAACAGACAAGCGTAAGAAGTCCACTCTGTATAACACCAAGGCAACCAAGTTCCACACCTCATTTCCCAAAAAGAAATGTCCCATGCTGTTTCTGGAATCCCTATATTCTAATTGGCATATAGAAATACTCACCAAAGAACAAGCTCGTGAGTATAGAGGATGTTAATAAAGTCTGCATGATAATGTGTTTATGGGCATAAGCAATTGATGAAAGCTATGTATTGGAAGGAACAATGTGCCAGAAGGTATTTGAGCAGGGAAAAGGGATACTAGAGGAAGTATCATTTGCATGAGGATGCCTATAAGAAGATCCAGTTCACTGTTTCATATGCAGTTGTGTGGAGAATGGAAGACCAGGGGAAAATAACAACTCAGCAGCAGATAGGGACGGGCAAATCTATCATTTTAAGTTTCTCATTTGCCCGATCTAAAGTCCAGTTCTCTACATTTCAACATCAATTGGCAGGTTTGGTTGTTTGGGTGAAATTTCATCAGCATTTCTCCTAAAATGCAATTTTGCCTAATCTTCATATCTTTGCAACACAGTTTTCTGTGCTATGATGCATTTGTAATGTTATTTTAACTAATGTATTGCATTTCTGAACATATTATGCATGTATGTGTATGTATGTGTATATTTAGAGCTTTTGTACCCTGCTCTTCGGGCACCAGAGCAGCTTCCATACAATCAATTACTAGAAGAGAACTGCATTCCAAAATTCAAAGGCTAGCTGGTTTAATTCACCTATTGTTTCAGAAAGTGTGAAGTGGCGCTGTGGTCTAAACCACAGAGCATAGGGCTTGCCAACTAGAAGGTCGGTGGTTTGAATCCCTGTGACAGGGTTAGCTCCCATTGCTCGGTCCCTGCTCCTGCCAACCTAGCAGTTTGAAAGGACCTCAAAGTGCAAGTAGATAAATAGGTACCGCTTCGGTGGGATGGTAAACGGCGTTTCCGTGCACTGCTCTGGTTCGCCAGAAGCGGCTTAGTCATGCTGGCCACATGAGTCCTGGAAGCTGTCTGTGGACAAATGCCAGTAAAGTGAGCTGAGCGCCACAACCCCAAAATCATCTGCGACTGGACCTAATGGTCAGGGGTCCCTTTCCCTTTCCCTTTCCCTTTCCCTTTACAGTGTGTGATGATTTCCACTGTAGGGAACTCAAAGCACACCATGGACACAATTCCTATCTGGAAAGCATGAAAAACAGCTAAGAGCAAAAGAACACATGTTTGTTTGTTTGTTTGTTTTAATTTTCTGTATGTGGTTGCACAAGTAACTTAACAGAAAATAAGAGCTTTGTTTTTTGAATATCAAATAATTTTAAAATATGCTTACTAGGCATTTCACACATATAGATACCTAGCCAAATCAACGAAGTGGAAACATAGACAAGATGTCCTCTGTGTTGCTTGGAGTCTCGGGACCTCTAATGACTATGGGAGGAAGCTGTAGAACTCATAACACAACAATGCATGGATGGGGAATCTGGGGTCTTTGAGATCTTGTATAGATCTCAAAGCAGCTGTTTTATTACAGAAAATTTTCAGAAACAGACTGGAAAGAGAAGTTGCTGAATTGCAACTCATTAGAAAGCTTAAAACCATGGAGCCACCTGGAATGAACAGAGACATAGGATTCTTATCTCATTATACATGGTCAAGCTTTCCTTAGCACCTCAGCCCTTGCTTCCCCCCCCCCCCCGCAAGACCAATTACAGTCATTAACAGTCGTTAACAGTCATCAAAAGGTTTACCACTCCTATCAGCCCATCACCCATTCCCATCACCCCCACCCTCTGAATATACATAAGAGTCTGGTTACTTCTGTTTCAGTGTATCTGATGAAGTGTGCATGCACACGAAAGCTCATACCAAAATAAAAACTTAGTTGGTCTTTAAGGTGCTACTGAAGGAATTTTTTTTATTTTGTTTCGACTCTATTTTGTTTAGTTACAGGTAGGTAGCCGTGTTGGTCTGAGTCGAAACAAAATAAAAAAAAATTCCTTCAGTAGCACCTTAAAGACCAACTAAGTTTTTATTTTGGTATGAGCTTTCGTGTGCATGCACACTTCTTCAGATACAGTGAAATGGGAGTCCCCAGGCACTTATGTAGAGAAGGGGTGGGGAGGGGTGGGGAGAGGGAGGGGGGATCACTCAGAAGGGTGGTGGAAATGGGTGATTGACTGACTGATAGCTGTTGATGACCGGAAATGACTGCAAATGGTTTTGCATGAAAAAGCAAGGGTTGAGAGGCTGTCCAGGAGAGGCTGTAGATCTCTGATGATGCGTTGTACTGTTTTAACTTGGGAGCTGTATGTGATTACTAGTGGTGTTCTGATGACTAGACAGAAATCTGACATCAGGAACCAGAAGACAGAAAAACCAGTAGGAGAACACTTCAATCTCCCAGGACATTCTATACAAGATCTCAAAGTAGCTGTCTTACTACAAAAGAATTTCAGAAATAGACTGGAAAGAGAAGTTGCTGAATTACAACTTATCACCAAGCTCAAAACCATGGAGGGACCTGGTTTGAACAGAGATATCGGATTCTTATCTCATTATACATGATAAGCGATCTTCAGCCATCTCAACCCTTGCTTTTTCACGCAAAACCATTTGCAGTCGTTTTCGTGCATGCACACGAAAGCTCATACCAAAATAAAAACTTAGTTGGTCTTTAAGGTGCTACTGAAGGAATGTTTTTTTATTTTACCTGTAACTAGAACATTGTTAAATTGTTATAAATACATGACACCAGAGGGTGGTGTAGAACAATCAATGGAAAATTGCATTGAGAGCTATATAACTATTTTTAAGGGTTTTTACAGCTCGGTGTAGATCAAGCATAGGCAACCTTGGCTCTCCAGATGTTTTGGAACTACAGCTCCCATGAGCCCTGACCACTGGCCCTGTTAGATAGGGATCATGGGAGTTGTAGTTCCAAAACATCTGGAGAGCCAAGGTTGCCTATGCCTGGTGTAGATCCAGCCAAGATCCGATTGAAGGCCCAAGAGGAATCTCCATGCATCACTTTCTAATACAGATTAGCAACACTCTGGATTAGTATATTTTATTTTTGTGCCAAATATGAATTGAGTACTTCGTGTTAATCCTCCCATCTGGGTGCCTAGTAGGGATCTTCTGCCATGCATGACCTTTGCTGGTTGTAGAGCAGGGAGTATGTATATGTATGTGTATATGTGTGTACAGTGAATATGTGCTTATAGTACATCCTTATAGTACACATGTGTTGTAGACTTTGACTATGTCCATGCTTTGCAGTTCTTTGATTTCTGCACCAACAGTTTAGCAGGTTTTTTGCTTTGCTTTGTTTTGCTTTCTCTGCCACTGAGTTCCCCCCAGAGGGTTTTTGACTGCCTGTGCATGTAGTCTTGCCCTGTGTGTGCCTTGCACAGTAATATACAGCTGTGTCTTCAGCTTTCAAATTGTTCAGCTGCAGATATAAAGTGCTGATGGAGGTGTCCACACTGAGGGTGACTTGACCTTTGAGAGACTCAGGATAGAATGTTTTGAAGTTATCTGTCCGTATAGTACCGACCCACTCCAGTCCTTTTTCCGGGGCCTGTCTGACCCAAGCAAGTGAGTAGCTGGTAAATGTATATCCAGATGCCCTACAGGTGAGTTTAATTGATTCTCCAGGGCTTTTAATTTCATTGGCAGATTGAAAAAACTGGATTTGAGACTGGACATCTGTGGACAAAAAAAAGAGATATTATAATTCATTCTTATACTCTGCTGTCTATGAGAATAATGTACTGACTGTTTCTTCCCATTCTGCCAGACTTGTCTTTTTATTTAATTTATTGTCTAAATTCAATAGAAGCCAATAAACTGGTCCTCTTTTTTCCCCTTCAGTCTCTTTTGAGACTGGCCAAACATGTGCAGTATACGTTTCCTAAATAAATGAATGCAATATTTTTGCTGTAGCATTATCCAACCAAACAATCATTGTTTCTCCAGTATAAATAATAGTTTGGTAGATAAATACTACCATGTATATATCTACCTTGAGAACTGCCATGACCAAAAAGACCAATAACATTTTGATGTATATTTTGACCTAGTGCTCAAGGAGTAGGGAATTGATGTTCCTCGTGTCCCATATAATACCGTATCTGTCTTCTCTCTCTTCATTGTCTTCTTCGTTATGCATCACAACATTTTCAGAATCTATGACTGACAAACAAAAAATATAATTTAGGACAGATCATTCACAGGCCATCTTCCTTACCTGCTAATGTCACTGCCCAGAAGAAAAGACACAGTGTAAAACTCATCGTGTCTGTTTTCAAAGGCAAGAGGATGATGCCAGCCTGCTGGCCAAAGCATTGCTTTAAAGGTTTCTAGGAAAGGAAACATAGATTTCTGATTTGCATATAGACATTACAGTAGCTTTAAAAAACAGAGCTTTCTGCGACGTTGCCTCTGAGCAGTTGTATGTCTCATCTCTCACCTCTGGAAGGTAGTGTCTTTAGTTTTACATACTGTTGTTGTTGTTGTTGTTGTTGTTGTTGTTGTTTTGTTTCCGCAACAATGTTTCTTGCTTTTACAATTTTGTATGTTTTTAAACTTGAAGTCACATGGAGATTCCCCTGTCTTGGGTGAACAGCACATTTGATTAATTTAGTAATAACCAGACAATAATCATTCTGAGAGTCAGTTCTTCTAAATGGGAAGATACACGAGGAATTTCCTCAACACAAAACAAACACCCAAGATCGTCCATAGTGTTGTTTGTTTGTTTGTGTGTATGTGTGTTCCCTTATGTGCATGTTCACAAACTGTGATCATCTTTGGTGCCGTGATCCTACTCTGTGTGTAGTTGAGCAGATTTGCCATAAATTCTACCCATGTCAGGATGTTAAGAGTAGGAAGCTGAAATATACTCGGAGTCGAGAGTGAATTTCATGCTCTTTATTCAGCTCATATTCATCAAGGAGAAGAAGAGAAGACGAATGGCTCTTTTCCCAAAACCATCTGCTTATATACATTATTTACACAATGGGCCTTGCGTGATTGGCTACTTCAGGGCTACACCTGTGGGCCAATTATATTGTGGATTGACTTCTGCCTGCAGCCTGATTGGCTGCTCCTACAGGCCAATCAGGTAGCAGATTCACTTCTGCCAGCCGCCTGATTGGCTGCTCCAGCAGGCCAATCAGGTTGCGGATTCACTTCCACCTGGAGTTGGATTGGGTAGCTCCCGCTGATTCTGAATCCTATTGTTCTAAAAGGGGCCCTTTTATCTAGGAGTCTGTGTAGGGGCTCCGCTACCGCTGCCTTATGGGGAAGGAAGGCATGGTAAAAGTTCAATAGTCCCAAGAATGACTGAAGTTCGGGCTTGCTCTTGGGCGCTGGGGCCTCACAAATGGCCCGTACCTTGTCACCGGTTGGATGGACCCCTTCTGCGTCCACCTTAAATCCCAGAAAGTCCACCTGCGGCACTCCCAGTAAACACTTTTCCCGCTTCACCTTGAGGCCCGCCGTCTGGAAACGGTGCAGGACGGAGCGGAGGCGGTCCTCAAATTCCTCTGGTGTGGGCCCGGCGATCAGTACATCATCGAAGAAGGGGGTGACGCCAGGAATCCCTTTAAGGAGAGAGTCCATTAGATTCTGGAATATGCCTGGTGCCACGCTAACGCCAAATTGCAGCCGCTTTACTCTGAATGCCCCTCTGTGCGTCACAATCGTCTGAGCCTCTGCTGTGGCTTCGTCCACAGGCAACTGTTGATACGCTTGGGCCAAGTCCAGTTTGCCAAAGATTTTTGACCCAGCCAGGGTGGCGAGGACATGGCTGACCACTGGCACTGGGTATGCATGGGCCGTGAGAGCCTTGTTTATGGTGCATTTGTAGTCTGCACAGATGCGGACCGAACCGTTAGGCTTGACGGGTGTGACAATTGGAGTTTCCCAGGGGGCGTTGGGCACCGGCTCCAGCACTCCTTGCTCCACGAGCCGGTCCAATTCCTCGTCTATGCGGGGTTTCAGGGCGAACGGGACCCGGCGGGCCTTGTGCCTGATGGGTCGTACAGCGGGGTCTAGCTGTAGGGCAATGGGGGGTCCTGTATATTGTCCCAATGCCCCATCGAAAACCCCTGGAAACTCTTTGCATATGGCGTCCACGTCCACTTGTAAGCTAGTGCGGTTCACCCCGGTAACGGCTAGCCCCAGAGGTCCAAACCATGCCAGTCCCAGTAAGCTAACGTAGGGGCCCTTAACTACCAGCAAGTCCAATTGTTGCTTTCGCCCTCGATATTGCACCCTGAAGGTCCCCACCCCCATTGTAGGGACCTTACGTTTCTGGAAGTCCCGGAGGGTGAATGGGGCCGGCCTTAGTTTGGGACCCCCATTAGGGCACAGTTCCCTTAATGTTCGGGCCGAGATTATGGATAGAGTTGAACCCGTGTCCAGCTCCATGCGGCATGGGGCTCCCTCTATCTGTACCTCTATATAAATTTTCTCTGTGCTGGGATGGGGCAACTGGAATACCTGGTAGTCCGTGATCTCCGTCGAGTTGCCTTGGTGCATGGTGCCGTGTGACCTGGGGCTCCTGGGTCGGTCATCTGATGCTTGTCGACGGGTGAGTCGAGCCCGACACACCCGGGCGATGTGTCCCAATTTTCTGCACTGCCTGCACTCTGCGTTGCGGAAACGACAGGTCCTCCTCTCGTGGTTCTCCCCGCAGCTTGCACAGTTCCCTCCTTCTCGTCGAGGCTGCTGTGGTGTGTGTGCTGCTTGAGTGCGCCGCTGTACTCGGTGTACTTCCTCCCTGTCAGATTCGGATTCGTCGGTGAGGTCTTCGTGGTAGACCCTCGGTTGGGATGGCGGGGCCGGTCGTGCCTCTTGCGTTGACCTCTCGGCGGCTTCGGTTGCCAGGGCTTCCTCCAGAGCAATCTGGAACGTGAGGTCTTTTTTGGCGTAGAGGCGTCGTTGCAACATCTCGTCCCTCAGGCCACCGACGAGGCGGTCACGAAGCATGTTCTCCAACTCTGAGAAGTTGCATAACCGGGCGGCTTGGCGGAGGGAGGTCACAAACCCAGTTATGGTTTCCCCCGGGGCTTGCCGCTTTGCGTAGAAGGCATTTCGGCAAGCTACCACCGAGGGCTGTGGTGAAAAGTGCTCCTTCAGCCGTTCCATTATTGTTTTGTAAGAGACGGTAGCGACATCTCTAGGTGCAAGGAGAGCCCGGGCGATTTCAAACGTCTCCTCTCCACAGACGCTGAAGAATGTCGCCCTCCTCATGGCATCGTTGGTGACTTCTTTCGCTTGCAGGAGGAAGTTGAAACGGGCGGCGTACCCTTCCCAGTCTCCTGATGCTGGTTTGAATGGCAAGAAGCTGCTGTCGGTTGCCATTCTGGGTTCCTTGGGTCCTGGAGCTGAAACCTGGATGCACGGTGCGATGCAGCGGTGCAGCAGGTGGCGGTGCTGCGGTGCAGTGCGTGGTGGCGGTCAGCTCAGCAGGATCCCACCTTCGTCGCCAGTGAAATATACTCGGAGTCGAGAGTGAATTTCATGCTCTTTATTCAGCTCATATTCATCAAGGAGAAGAAGAGAAGACGAATGGCTCTTTTCCCAAAACCATCTGCTTATATACATTATTTACACAATGGGCCTTGCGTGATTGGCTACTTCAGGGCTACACCTGTGGGCCAATTATATTGTGGATTGACTTCTGCCTGCAGCCTGATTGGCTGCTCCTACAGGCCAATCAGGTAGCAGATTCACTTCTGCCAGCCGCCTGATTGGCTGCTCCAGCAGGCCAATCAGGTTGCGGATTCACTTCCACCTGGAGTTGGATTGGGTAGCTCCCGCTGATTCTGAATCCTATTGTTCTAGGATTCAGCTCAGTACATAACAGAAGCAGTCAGATCCGGCACCTTTTCCCATCTTTTCATAATTTTCTGTAGAGTATTTATACTGGAGGAAAACATTGTGGCCAGCTCCCACAGTGATAGATTCTCATTGATATGCATCTGGGCAATTCTCAGAGGAACATCTCCTCGGGGATAACGTGGTGGTGGAGGGAGATATATTTAGGCTAAAAAAAAAAATTACAGGAAGCAATGGTTCCCCCCCCCACTTCAGATACTGGAAAACAGGAAATGATTTAATCTGTTCTACTAAAATGCTAGTGGTGTTATTAGTAGAACAATTCGAGAATGAAGCACATCACTGCATTAAATGCAACGTTGTATACACGTATATAGCGGGACGCGGGTGGCGCTGTGGGTTAAACCACAGAGCCTAGGGCTTGCCAATCAGAAGGTGGACAGTTTGAATCCCCGTGATGGGGTGAGCTCCCGTTCCTCGGTCCCTGCTCCTGCCAACCTAGCAGTTCGAAAGCACCTCAAAGTACAAGTAGATAAATAGGTACCGCTCCGGCGGGAAGGTAAACGGCGTTTCCATGCGCTACTCTGGTTCACCAGAAGCGGCTTAGTCATGCTGGCCACGTGACCCAGAAGCTGTATGCCGGCTCCCTCCCCCTAATGCGACATGAGTGCCAAAACCCCAGAGTCGTCTGTGACTGGACCTGATGGTCAGGGTTCCCTTGACCTTTACCTTTATACACGTATATAGGTGAGTAGTTTTGTGAGAGGCAATGTAGTGTTCAAAGGCGGAGGGGCAGATTTGGGCAAAGATCTATTTTATGTGTGCTAATTAGAATTATGGCATTGGAATCTGAATGGCGGGAATCCACAGAGGAACCTCAATGGTAATATATTTCAAATCCCTGCTGATGCGACAAATCTACTGCTATAACATCCCTAATAGGTGTCGTCCCAGCCACCACTTAAAAACCACTGGCAAAGGACAGCCCACCACCTTCCAAGGCTTTCTGTTCATCTCATACAGCCAGGCAGTTCTTTTTAATGCTTTGTTAGAATTCTTCTCACTTGAACCCATTGGTTTATGCCCGACCATTTGCAGCAACGGGAAACAAACTAACCCCATCATCTACCCCAGGCATCCCCAAACTCGGCCCTCCAGATGTTTTGGGACTACAACTCCCATCATCCCTAGCTAACAGGACCTGTGGTCAGGGATGATGGGAATTGTAGTCCCAAAACATCTGGAGGGCAGAAGTTTGGGGGTGCCTGATCTACCCTATTGCATTTGTGCAAGAAGTTTGAGGAATAGGTGTATGCTTATAAAGGCTTATAAACCCTTTATGCTTATTGCACATAACCAATGCAGCTGATCAGCCCTGACCTGGAGTACTGTGTCCAGTTCTGGGCACCACAGTTCAAGAAGGATACTGACAAGCTGGAACGTGTCCAGAGGAGGGCAACCAAAATGGTCAAAGGCCTAGAAATGATGCTTATGAGGAACAGCTTAGGGAGCTGGGCATTTTTAGCCTGGAGAAGAGAAGGTTAAGGGGTGATATGATAGCCATGTTCGAATATATAAAAGGATGTCATATGGAAGAGGGTGAAAGGTTGTTTTCTGCTGATCCAGAGAAGCGGACACAGAGCAATGGATTCAAGCTACAAGAAAGAAGATTCCACCTAAACATTAGGAAGAACTTCCTGACAGTAAGAGCTGTTTGACAGTGGAATTTGCTGCCAAGGAGTGTGGTGGAGTCTCCTTCTTTGGAGGTCTTTAAGCAGAGGCTTGACAGCCATCTGTCAGGAATGCTTTGGTGGTGTTTTCTGATTTAGAATACCAGATCATGGGTTCCTTCGAGTTTCTTGAGCACTACCACCCACTAGTGGTCATGGAATATGAGAACTCATGGTATACCAGCAACTAGCTGAGTTTCTTTGTCACTACAAAGTCTTTCTCATTCCAGTGGGCATATCAAGGTGATGTTTAGATTTATGCTCAGTGCCAGTTCCATGAATCAAAACAGTTGAATGGACACATGTGAGGTATAATATTTCAGCCTATATGCTACTCCAGGCATATAACAAATATTGTCTGCTTTAGATACATCTACATATGTCACATGCTGACGTTGGATATCAAATCTTCACTATCTAATTCACTATCAACATTTGGATATGTTTTTTTAGACTCTCTCTCTCTCTCTCTCTCTCTCTCTCTCTCTCTCTCACACACACACACACACACACACACACACACACACACACACAACACACACACATTTCTCTTTGAACTGTGAGTTTTCTTCTTCTAAATCAACAATTCTGTTTGCTAAACTACATTGGCAGGTTCTAGTTACAGGTAAGGTAGCTGTTGGTCTGCCGTAGTTGAAACAAAATAAGAAAATTCCTTCCAGTAGCACCTTAGAGACCAACTAAGTTTGTCATTGGTATGAGCTTTCGTGTGCATGCACACTTCTTCAGATACCAGGTTGATGGACTTCCATTTCATGCGACTCAATGTGGTGCCTTCCACAGTTCTAGTTACAGGTAGGTAGCCATGTTGGTCTGCCATAGTCGAAACAAAATAAAAAATAAATCCTTCCAGTAGCACCTTAGAGACCAAATAAGTTTGTCATTGGTATGTGCATGCACACGAAAGCTCATACCAATGACAAACATAGTTGGTCTCTAAGGTGCTACTGGAAGGAAGTTTTTTTACATTGGCAAGTGTATAAGTTTAGCAATCCCAGTTAGAGGAATAATAAGTGTACAAGAAGGAAATCCCTCTTAATGAGGTCCCTGGAGGATATTATTGTTTGCTGCTGCTTCAAAACAAATTCATTGTTTGAAATAAAATCATTGAAAACATAAAATAACTCAGTTCCAAGATGACGTTCCTCATAATACTGAGAACTGGTATTATTTATTGTGTCCTCATAAAATCTGCACTCATTATCTTGCTGTCACTTACAATTTGAATATATCTTCTTTAGTGCCTTGAGTTTAAAGTTTTAGATTCTATTAAAGAAATGTTGGTTGTGTCTTGTTTTTTGTTCGTGATCTAAGACAAATTTCTTGCAGTTGAAGGTCCATAGGCTGTATGAATAGACTCATCCTGGCTGATCTTGCCATTTCTTCATATCATTTATTTCATGTTCAGTAAGTACATTTTACCTACTATGCCTATGTTGTATTTTACTATGTTGTATTTTACACTGCAGAGAGTTTGTGCTCCTGCAAGTAAAACCTGAAAGCGGGGAAGGCACAGAGAAATAATGTATGCTTAATTTGAACATAATTTGACTTAGTTACAGGTTTAGTCGCATCAGGGCGAAGGAAATTTTAGAGCACAGAGCAGCTAGGGAGCATGACTTTATATTTCTCTTTTCTCTCTCATCATTTTAAAACAGATTTCTCACACCACTGTTTCTGAAGATCAGTTTGGAAGTTTGTGGGTAGCGTCTGGAGATGGAAGGATATATCAATTACAATTTCATTTTATTTATTTCTCCCCCTCGCTTTTCGGAATCTTAAATTCAGTTCTCTGCATTATGCAGCAATACAATTCTAAAAAGAAATTAACCAGTATTTTAGTGCAATTTTTCTTAATCAATACCTTTTTTATATGCAGTTTGGACTAATGTACACCTTTTTTGCAAGTAATTTCTCCTAATAAAAAGGATTTTGTATGCCCTTCCCTACTAACCTTTTTCATATTTTATACACTTTCCCAATAAAATGCATTTTTATTAATATTGCTAGGTTGGAGAACTTCATTGCAAAATTTAGTGTGAATTTGGAAGCACAGCTGCATTTCGGTTCTCATACTGTTTTGGAAATTACACATTTGGTAGATTTGGACTGAAGTGCACACTGAATCAAATCTCACCTCCATCCCTTTTCAAATCTCACATGCCAGACATCTGTGAGCATTATTCCTGACTGGTTGAGTTTTAGTAGTGGGATTGGTTTTTGTCATTGCCCGCTACTAGCAGGAGCAGAATAATATACATAATATATTAGGACCCATTGAAATAATTGATTTTTGATGTGCAACTATGAGTTAAATGAATGGCCTTTTAAAATGCAACCATCTTAGTCTTGGTTGTGTGTTTTAAGTGAACCAAATTCTAATGGGAAGTTTAAGTGCCAAGTCCCAAGACTTACGTGTTAAATTAAGATTGAAATGTGAAGGAGGTTTAATAAGTTCTGATTGAAGATTTAAGCAAATTAAGTTCTGCTTTCTCCTAAAATATGTTTATTCATCTGGAGGGGGGCATACCATTTTCCCTTGCTTGTTATTGCTCCACCACGGCTGGAAAAATATTAAGCAAACTTATTATTCTGATATGAGCTATAATAATCAAGCAGACATTGCTGTGTCTATCTTGGTGGAAACCAGGAAGGTTAACTTGTGGTTGTACATTTGCTAGAGAAGGACCTTGCAAAAGTTTCAACTTTTGTTTCATTTCCCTAGACGGAACAAAATCTAAATCTAAATGTCTCTTTCTCTTTATACATCATTCAATTCCTGCCTCAAGAATGAATTCACTGGATTCTCAAAGGGAACTTTCATCCTACTTGCAATACTCACTTTAAAAGGTTGTATGGATTGGTGAGAATGTATGGAATGCAATCCCACAGATCTATACTAGGAGCAGCTGGTATGGTGTCCTCCCCTCCCCCTTGTATAACATGCCTATTGCTTTAACATAGGGTACCTGAGCCTGTTCTGAAATTAAACTAGAAATCTAAGCAGGCTGGTGATACAGCTAGTTTGTTAAGTATAATTGTATAATTGACACCGAAAGGGGAAATGCCTTTGTGCATTACGGAAGGTTTTAATGTGGGGTTTTGGGCTCTCTAAACTCCTAGATCTGTTGATAACTAACTATTGTTATTCTCTGCTAGCTAACACATGAGTGTTTAACCTTAGATCAGGTAACAAAGGTACCAGGTAGCAAATCCTGGTTGATAATGGAGCTCACTCTAGGAGCACATAACCTCAGGCTGTAATGAAGGCTGTAATGGGGGAGAGCTAGAGTTTTGACCTCAGTCCTGTTTAAAGTTATTTTTAAGATAATGAACTTGGATATTACAGAACTGTTTGGATGTATCATTTACTGTTGTTGTTGTTTGCTCTGTTTTGAAGAAAGTTATGCAGGTAAAGCTTTGAATCAAACTTTTGGGCGTGGACAATCTTTTATTTCAGAAATGAGTCAGTTGTTATGCATTCAGTCCCTTCAAGCTGCACAATATTAATATCAGCAATAGTTTGCTGTCTTATTCATCTTTCCCCCCCACACTCTTAGCAGGTATATAGAAAGGAGTCAGGCAGATGAGTCTTCTCCGGGAAATGCCTCAAACAAATCAAACTGTCCTCACTGAGTTTATCCTCCAAGGGTTTCCAGGCTCCGCAGAGCTGCAGAAGTATCTATTTGTTCCTGTTCTGCTTATGTACATCCTCACTGTCACAGGCAACATCCTGATTGTTTTCATCATCATCCATGATCACCATCTCCACAACCCCATGTACTTCTTCCTAGGGAACTTCTCCTTCCTGGAGATCTTTTATGTCACCACCCTGTCGCCCAAGATGCTGGCCAATTTCCTGGCAGAGAGGAGGGCCATCTGCTTCTACTGTTGCATCACCCAAGCCTTTTTCCATTTCCTTCTTGGGGCTACTGAATTCTGCCTGCTTGCCTCAATGTCCTTTGACCGCTACATAGCCATCTGCAACCCACTGCATTACAGCATCATCATGAACAGCAAGCTTTGCCTGCAGTTAGCCTTGGGGTCTTGGCTGGGAGGTTTCTTCACTGTCATAGTGCAGACCATCTTGATCTGCCAACTCCCATTTTGTGGCCCCAACCTAATCAACCATTTCTATTGTGATGTGACCCCATTGCTGAGCTTGGCTTGCTCTGATACCCACCTGCTCGAGCAGATAGTGTTAGCGGGGTCGGCCCTTCTCCTGTTCAGCTCCTTCTTACTCACTGCCATTTCCTACATCTTCATCATCTCCACCATACTGCGCATCCCTTCTTCGTCGGGGCGACAGAAGGCTTTCTCAACCTGTGCCGCCCACCTGATGGTGGTGTCCATACAATACGGAACAGTGATGTTCATGTACGTGAAGCCCAAAGCAAACTCCTCTCTGGAGGTCAACAAAGTGGTATCTGTGCTGAATACAGTTATAACCCCGCTCCTCAACCCTTTCATCTACACCCTGAGGAACAAAGACGTCAAAGAAGCTTTGAGGAAGGCCGCAAATATTAAAAAGAAAATTCCACTGAACTGATGCGGAGTGACTTGATTTGATTGCCGTTTATTGCCAAAGAGGGTTAAAGATAAATAAATTTGGGAAACCGTTTGTCTCTGTCTTCCACTGTGCCAAAAAAATTAAAAGAAATCACAATGGCCAATCTTCAGCAGTTTTAAGCAACACTTTCAGAAGGTCTAGGTATCTTTTGGTCTCAGACAATGGTGTTATTTGAACTCACAGGATCCAGAGGACATGCCAGCTAGCATAAGATTCTAGTGTGCCACATCAGCTGTGAGAAAAAGCTAGCCCATATCAGCTTTTAGCTGCAAATGTCTTCTGGTAGCAGACACAAGCTTTGATGCAGCACTGCTCATGTTCCTTTTCAAGAGCTGGGTCATTGCAGAATCCAGGAGGGTCCAGCAGGTCCTTGTAGAGTTGGGGGCAGCCAGGTAGATTTGCCCTGGGTCTTGGAGGGCTAAGCTGGCCGGGGCTGAGGGACAAGGGACTGGCTGCTTTTATTATAACAAGAATTCTGTGTCAGATCTCTGACAAGCCAATGGTCATAGATTTGCAGTCCATCACATCTAGAGGGAACTGGAAAGCCCAGTCTTTCTTGGAAACAGGCACTGGAGGTAAACTCATTATTCAAATACAGTAGACGGGGGCCCCAATTTACTCTTCGGCCTCAAGGCCCACATTGGCTTTCTACTCTCATTCAATTCTACAGAATGTTCCCTCTTCAAGTAGTTCCTCCACATCCAGGAACTAAATATAAACACAGGAACCATGTGTTGACTACTCTTTGCCTAAAAGATGGCCATTTATCCACATGTTTACCTTTATATACTTCTACTCCCACAAGGCACAGGAAGAACTAAACTATTAGAATCATAAAATTGTAGAGTTGGAAGGGACCCTGAGGATCATCTAGCCCAGCGGTGGCCAAACTTGGCCCTCCAGCTGTTTTGGGACTACAACTCCCATCATCCCTAGCTAACAGGACCAGTGGTCAGGGATGATGGGAACTGTAGTCCCAAAACAGCTGGAGGGCTGAGTTTGGCCACCACTGATCTAGCCCAGGCATCCCCAAACTGTGGCCCTCCAGATGTTTTGGCCTACAACTCCCATGGTCCCTAGCTAACAGGACCAGTGGTTGGGGACGATGGGAATTGTAATCCAAAGCATCTGGAGGGCCGAAGTTTGGGGGTGCCTGATCTAGCCCAAACCCCTGCAATGAAGGAATATGCAGCTGTTCCATACAGAGATTGAACCTGGAATCTTGGTGTTATCAACACCACGCTCTGACCAACTGACTGGTTACAACCACTTGTAATTTGCTTTGTTTTTAAGGAAAGCATTGGAGACATCCCTAAAGGATGATTCCAACAATGGCAATTAGCCATGAGACCTAAACAGGTTTTCCATGTTCATAGGCATTATAATTCTCTTGGCAAAAAGAGAGGGATTTTTAAAAATGTTGTAGGGCAAACCCCAAGGGAAAGCTGTTGCCTTCCTCCCTTGCATGTATGATCAAGGCAGGAAGCATCTGGCTAGCAATTTTTGGAAGCGGGATGCCCCCCTTTTCTGCTGCTCTGATCTAGAAATGCATTTTATGGTCTTACAGCTTTTACTCATCTCCTAGACAGGAGTTCAACAGTACCCTGCCCACCTGATATTCACAGGCCTACTGCCTCTGGCAGTGGTGGTAGAACTCAGCCACCATGTCTAGTAGCTCCTGGTAGCCTTTTCCTCCGATAATTTGCCTAAGCCCCTTTTTAAGACATCCACTGTTTCCTGTGCAAGCAAGTTCCGTATTTTAATAATGTGTTATGGATTCTCTGAGTATATGATGCTAGCAGTCCACCAGCAGCAGCTCCACAGCATTCAAACCCTCCGTCTTTGTCCAGGCTCTTGCCAAGGAAAACACATCTTAAGTTCCCCAAAGTGCTTCTCTGCCTCTCTCAGGTGGTTTAATTTCCCTAGTGGGAATGGTTGGGACTGAAGTACTCTTTCCCATATATTTAAACTGCTCCTGTAAACCTGCACCAACGAACTTCATTGTGGTCTACAGCAAGTAGAATGCAAAAAGATATATGCCTGAAGTATTTGTTCTTTTTCTTCTCATTTCTGTGCTCATTTGCGCATATACAGGCATCGAAGCAAGAGGCAGACAGTGTTATAGTTTGATAGCGTCTTTAGCTGCTATTAAGTATCATGCTCTATATTGCATATATTGTTTTTCTCATTATTATAAGTGCTTTGAAAATAGTGGATACTGTACAAAGACTAGAATATGTGACAATGTTTTCCAGGAAACAAACAGAAAATGTTTACTCTGAGTACCAGTCGGGATGTGTAATAATGTGAGTTCCCTCTTTATTTTTCAATCATAAGATGATGTGTGGCTTATTTTTTTACATCAGTCAAGTGCTATTTGTTATTGAACAAGGTGGTTGCAGCACAGTGGGGTGGGTGGTGAGCCAGGGACCCATATTTTCATTGATTGTGCAAAGTTATCAATATATACTTTATTCGACCGATAGTCAGAAACAAACAACAACAAAAAACATTTCTCAAGACAAAGATAAACATATAAAACTGAAGGCATCAGAGGGATACATAAAAATATAAAAAATATAAAACTGAAGGCATCAGAGGGATACATAAATGGGGTATGACCGCGCTACTAAACCTCCTACAGATAACCCACATCAAGACATTCGATTATACGTTTCCGACACTTGAGCGCCAGGAAGAGGAATTTAGCCACTGAGAAGGTTATTTTCCCAGTGGGCTTGTTTAGCAAATATGCTGCCTGACGTTCTCTTGGTCGGGAACTAAACTGAGATAAATACGGGTCTATAAGATATTGCCTTAAATCATTATAAAAGAGACAACTCAGTAGAATGTGTTCTGTGGATTCTACCTCACCCAAGGCACAATGGCACATTCTCTGACCGTATGGGACTCCTCCAAATCTTCCCCTCAAAACCGCCGAATTAAGGACATTCAGTCTAGCCGCAGTAATTAGTCTGCGGTATTCCACGTAGTGGATATCCGCCAGGTAACGGGCTGGTGCAAGTGCTATTTGTTATTGAACAAGGTGGTTGCAGCACAGTGGGGTGGGTGGTGAGCCAGGGACCCATATTTTCATTGATTGTGCAAAGTTATTGGTCAACTGCAAAAGCTTTACTCAATTGATAGTCCTATCATGCCACTTAAGGAACTGAGTGGCAATGTTTGAAAATCTTACAGCAGAAAACAAAAGGAATTAAGTATATGCTTTACTTCATCTCCATCTATTGCTGTAACTTTTATGTGTGAATGTTTTGAGGTTCTAAACAGCACCGTGTCTTCAGAGCCACAATCTCACACCTTTTTAAATAATAATAATAATAATAATAATAATAATAATAATAATAAAGTATACACTTACTCCAGAACATTAAATGAATATTTTTTTACAGAGCCATATAAGTTTTCTGCCCAAATTGCAAAACTAAATCTGAAATGCTATTTGCAACCTGGACTTTACCTTCTAATTTTCTTGAGTTCAAATCTGACATTTTAAATTTTGATTTCAAAATCCCTAAAGCTCACTTTAAAGTGAAATCATATGGTTCAATTATCTACATGTGTGGAGGTGTAAGGAATGTATGGAGAATTGTGTGTTTTGTTCTCCTTAGAAGGAAGGCTAAAGTGGTACAGAGAGATTCATAGAATTGTAGTGTTGGAACTGTTATATTCTCTTTTCCAGAGAATGTAATCATTTCTTCATGCTGTATATATGGATAGTTAAAAAGCATACAAAATTGGTTTCGAAATGTGAAGAGGCTAGATAAAGGAGAAACAGAGAGAACCACAAATTGACAGATTCACCCATCCCTAATAGAATCATCTTCTAGATAAAAGATCTCTCTGACCCGGTTTTGTAACTCTTTCCTATGTTTTAATGCAGGTGATGATGGAAAACCAAACAGTTGTGGTCGAATTTATTTTACTGGGCTTCCCCAGCATCCAAAAAGTGCGAATTCTAGTGTTTGTGGGTGTCTTGGTGATCTACACCATGACTGTCACTGGGAATATTGTCATCGTGGCCACTGTAGTCCATGACACCACGCTACATAAGCCAATGTACTTCTTCCTTGGAAACCTTTCATTCTTAGGAATCATCTATGTGACTGCAACCATACCCAAACTGCTGGCCAACTTACTTTCAGACAAGAAATCGATCAGCCTAGCTGGCTGCAAAGCTCAAGCATTCTCTCATTTTTTCCTGGGGGCCACCGAATTCTTCCTTCTCACCGCCATGGCGTATGATCGCTACATGGCTATTTGCCACCCTCTCCACTACCATGCCATCATGAGCAGTAGGGTTTGTGTTCAGCTGGCTTGTGGCTCTTGGCTTGGTGGCTTGATGACGGTCTTGGTGCAGACGATTCTAGTGTTCCGGCTGCCTTTCTGTGGCCCCAATATCATCAATCACTTCTACTGCGACGTTGGACCGTTGCTGAAGCTGGCTTGCACCGACACTCGCCCCATCGAGTGGATCGTCTTCATCGTGGCCACCATTGTGGTGTTCTGCAATTCCCTGATGACAGTGGTTTCGTACATCTTCATCATCTCCACCGTGATGAGAATCCCGTCAGCCTCTGGGAGGCAGAAAGCTTTCTCCACTTGCATTGCTCACTTGATGGTTGTCATCATGCTGTATGGGGCGATCATCTTCATCTACGTCAGGCCAAGCGGACATGCCTCGTTGGGTTGGAACAAGTTGGTGTCCCTCCTAAACACCCTAGTCACTCCACTGCTGAACCCTTTCATATATACACTCAGGAACAAGGAAGTGAAAGAAGCCCTGAAAAGGGGATTCACCAGGAAAAAAGTATTTGAGGACAACAAATGGTAAATGAAAGGAGGATTATGCACAAGGCGGATGGTATTGGGTCTAGTGGAACTTTTCACTGGGAGATGTACAGAACTCAGAAATAGCATCTGATCAACCCAGATACTTGTGCTATTTTCCCCAGGTATGGAGGTGTCAGTTTATAATGGACAAGAAATGGATAATGGACAGTAGGCACCTGAGGTTTAGGGAATATGCTATTACTGTTGGGGGGGGGATAAAGGTAAAGGGACCCCTGACCATTAGGTCCAGTCGTGACCGACTCTGGGGTTGCACGCTCATCTCGCATTATTGGCTGAGGGAGCCGGCGTATAGCTTCCAGGTCATGTGGCCAGCATGACAAAGCCGCTTCTGGCAAACCAGAGCAGCACATTGAAACGCCGTTTACCTTCCCGCTGTAGGGGTTCCTATTTATCTACTTGCATTTTGACGTGCTTTCGAACTGCTAGGTTGGCAGGAGCTGGGACCAAGCAACGGGAGCTCACCCTGTCACAGGGATTCGAACCGCTGACCTTCTGATCGGCAAGCCCTAGGCTCAGTGGTTTAACCACAGCGCCACCTGGCTATGCCTGAGAAATGAGACATTAGATCTTAGCATCTTCATATACATACCCACTGTGACTATGAACTCACTTAGGTGGCATTGGGCAACTCACTCATAGCTCAGCATGGTTCCTTTTCATGAAATGGGGACTTACTTTATAGAGATGTTTCAAAACTGGGTGAGAAATTAAAGGAATTGACAAAATGTGGGCAGAATAAATTTGTGGCCAAAGCGTAAGGAATAGTTCGAATTTTCATGTACAGTTGGATACTTTTTTTAAAAAAAGAAATAATCAAATTGTGTTGAATTGTCAAATTACTGTTGCATTCTTTTGAAGTTGAAAGGAAAGAATGGCCCACAAAGATCAAATAAAGCAATTTTACTTCTTTACTGAGAGATCGTGTCACAAACAAAGCATATACTACTGTGGGCAAATTCAACTTTGGCTTTCTTATTGTTTTAGTTACTTTTGTACTATAGTTGCTTTCATGCATTTTTTATCTCTTTTTTTTAAAAGTGAAATAAATAAACTAGTACACATTAGGTTGAATTCTTTTCCCTACAATGACATGAATAAGGGAAGATCTGTGTGACAGGAGATGCCTGGAGGTTGTCACCTCCTAAACCCTATCTGGAAGGAGAGGTATAGATGCTCCCAGAGAGGGAAAGACAACTGGAATGATCACCAACACCACATGTAACATTAAGGGCTATAACTTTAAGGAGTTGTGCTTGAGCTTGATTCTCTCTCCTCCCTCCCCTTTCCTCTTTCCTTATGTGTCATGGCTTTTTAGTTTGTGAACCTAATGGTGGAACCATCTTAGAACTTACTCTGTAACCTGCTCTGAAAGCATTTTTAAAAAATAAAGGGTAGGGTGTAAATGCTGTAAATGAATAAAATAAAAAATGCAAATCTTTTATAGGACGTTGCAGTTTCCCCCCTGCCCTAAGGATGTGTTTGTGTGAATGTGACATTTGTAGCATAGCCATAGGATGGTGCTGGCAAGGCTTCAGTGTTGGGTATGATGACTCGTGTAGTCTAATGAGGTCAGGGGATATTTGGGCAGGTTTGCCACAAGTCAATTCCAAAGTATTAAATGGTGCTTCTCTAATTCATGATGTGTACTGCAGCAAGAAATCTAGAAAACTAGAAAGTGTGTGCATGTATGTATTTCCTGATTAGCAGTAAAAGCCTACAAGATCAGACCAGACTTCAACAAGTGGTTCCTGAAAGCTAATGGCAATGAGGATGTCAGACAATTATGTGCCTGCCTTAACTTATGAAATACTTCATATTTTGGGAACATCTGAATAGGTTTCCAATCCTCATCCTGTAAATAAAACATACAGTCATATCTCATGTTATGTTCGCTGCAGGATACGTCTTTTCATGTTGTGAATGGGCCGAACCTGGAAGTCCTGGAACGGGTTACTTCCAGCGTCCGTAACCTGCACGCATGGGCAGAAATGCTAAATCATGCTTTGAGCATGCGCAGAAGCGCTACATTGCGTCACGCGTGTGAGATCTGGGGCTTCAGGATGCGGCCTTTTCATGTTGCAAACGGGCCTCCGGAACGGATCCCGTTCGCAACCAGAGGTACCACTGTATAGGCAAAGATAAGCAAAAAGTGGGTGCTAATGAGATTGCAAAGAAAGTCCTGTAATCCTCTAAAGTCTTTTAACTGCTTTGAGGGGTTTTTTCTTTACGGTATATCAATTTTTATGAAATAAATAAGATAAAAAATAAATCATCAAAAGAGTTAACTTTGTCTGGAGTACTTTGGATGAGTTTGTTTTCTTCTTCAAAAGAGTTGTCCCTTCACAGATAACATGCCCTTGTTGATTGATTTCTGCATTAATTTTCTGCTTTGTGGAACAGAGAAGGTCTTCACTCGATTTCCATCTTGGAGACTTATGCTATTGAACAAGCTCTGAGAGCTAGAAATTATCCACAAATTGGCCCCTTGATGATTATGGAAGCTCTTAAGGTTTTAAAATCTCTTGGGTTTGAGAAGAATCTGAAATTGCACTAAGATGTACTTGACAGTTCCAAAACCACTGAGAGTGGATGTTTCTGTCTGAATGGACAAGGAATAAGAAGAGTGAGAAGTAACTTAGACAAGAAATCAACTCTTAAACACAATATGTGATAATTACTGACTAACTGGAGATAACTTATCCGTACTTCAAAATCAAGATCCTTAGTTACTTTTAGGGTGGAGAGTATTTCCATTGAAAGCTGTTGTTCCTCAAAGTTATCTGGATGTTTTTGCTTCAAATTTAATTGGAAGAGCCAACTACATCTAAGGGAACCTGGTACTACTTAATTATTTTATTTCTTAAAATTTATTTGTCATTTGATTTGTAAAAAACAAAAACCTATTGTTTATGCCCCTGTTCTTCCAGCCTATTGGTATCTATTTATCAATCCATTCATAACCTGACTTTTAACCATAGATTCTGAGGGTTTTCACAACACTTAAAAAAAAGCAAAGCAATAACATAAATTATAAATAAATTCAAGTTAAATTAAGGAAGCATTTGAACATCCAGTTTTGAGCAGTAGCAAAATAACATTAATAGAACACCCAATTCCCATTAAATATTGGGGTGTGTGAGAGAGAAGTGTCTCCTGCTGTCACATGAGAGCCATTGAAAAGGATCCAAAGCAGAGGGAAAGTAAAAGGGGGTTCCACTACACTTAGAAATAGCAGCATTTAAAATATCTAACAAGGTGGAAGATGTTCATCCCTCTGATTTCCTGTCTTCTCCACCCTTTCCATTTGTGAATCTATGGGACTCCAAGAAGCTTCTCTCAATCTTTTGTTAGGAGCACTCATTTATATGCAGTCATCATAACTTACTAGGTTTGAAGTTGATCCCATTAATCAACAAGCCAAGGAGAGACACATCTGGTTGGTAGGATGTCAGTCTTCCTGAACATCAGTCAGGTGAGTTATTTTCTAAATAGTATTCACTAAAAACTGCCTGTTAACCAGAAGGTTGGGACCCAGGTGGCGCTGTAGGTTAAACCACAGAGTCTAGGGCTTGCTGATCAGAAGGCTGGCAGTTCGAATCCCTGCAACGAGGTGAGCTCCCATTGTTTGGTCCCAGCTCCTGCCCACCTAGCAGTTCAAAAGCACATCAAAGTGCAAGTAGATAAATAGGGACCGCTCCGGTGGGAAGGTAAACGGCGTTTCCATGTGCTGCTCTGGTTCGCCAGAAGCAGCTTTGTCATGCTGGCCACATGACCCAGAAGCTGTCTGCGGACAAACGCCGGCTCCCTCGGCATATAGAGCGAGATGAGCGCCGCAACCCTAGAGTCGGACACGACTGGACTTGATGGTCAGGGGCGCCTTTACCTTTACCTAACCAGAAGGTTGGTGGTTTGAGCCCACCCAGGAATGGCTGTGAGCAGGATTCCTGCTTTGTAGGGGCTTGGAGGACTAGATGAACAGCAAGGTCCCTTCCATCTCTATGTTTCTATGAAAAAGCTAAAAAGCCTTAGAAGACTAACACATTTTGTGTGTGCATGAGCTTTCCTGGGAGCAACTACCTTTATCAACTTTTGTTTTTAAATATGTTCCATTGCAGAGGGCAAAGAATGGATCCGGAGACCAACAACCAGTCGTCAGTGAAGGAATTTGTTTTCCTGTCTTTCCCTGCCCTTCGTGAGGTTCAGATCCTCTGCTTTGTGGTCCTGCTTTTCACATACTTGCTCACCCTCATGGGAAACGTGGTCATCCTCTCCATAATATGGACTGACCTGCGACTCCACACTCCTATGTATTTCTTCCTCAGTAATTTGTCTTTTCTTGACATCCTATTCACTACCGTGATTGCCCCCAAAATGTTGTCCAGCCTCCTGGCTGAAAAGAAAACCATTTTGTTCACAGGCTGCATCACCCAGACCTATTTCTATTTCTTCCTGGGGACGGTGGAGTTTATCCTCTTAGCGGTCATGTCCTTTGATCGGTATGTGGCCATATGCAATCCATTAAGGTACACCATCATTATGAATGGACATGTGTGCTTCCTTCTGGTCCTGGGCTGTTGGGTAGGAGCTTTCCTATCAGTTCTTTGCCCTACAGTTGTCGTCTCCAGACTTCCGTACTGCCGACGCAACATCAACCACTTCTTTTGCGACATTGCACCTCTGCTGGAAGTAGCCTGCGTGGACACTCACTTCATAGAGCTCCTTAACTTCCTCCTGTCTTCCTTGGTGGTCCTCAGCTCCTTGGTGCTCACTGTGGTCTCTTACAGCTATATCATCTCCACCATCCTGAAAATCCCATCTGTCCAAGGGAGGCAAAAGGCCTTCTCCACCTGCGCCTCTCACATCACTGTGGTGACCATCGCTTACGGGAGTTCCATCTTCATGTATGTCCGTCCAAATCAAAGCTACTCTCTGGCTTTTGACAAGGTTGCTGCCATCCTGACCACAGTGGTGACTCCTCTTTTGAACCCTTTCATATACAGCCTCAGGAATGAGAAGGTCAAAGAAGTTTTGAGGGAAGCCCTAAGCAGGATATTTTGCTCTAAGGAGGTGGTTTCTTGATTCAGGCTTGTGTGCCATTTCTTCCCGCTTAAAGAGGTTAAGGACTGGCAATACCCTTTTGGACTTTAGAGGGCAACACCTTTGGAGCAGCAATTTAAACACATTTACCTGGGAATATGTACAACTGATCTCAATTGAACTTATCTCTCGTTATCTCTAGTTATCTCTCGCTTGGACTACTGCAATGCGCTTTATGTGGGGCTACCTTTGAAGGTGACTCGGAAACTACAGTTAATCCAGAATGCGGCAGCTAGACTGGTGACTGGGAGCGGCCGCCAAGACCACATAACACCGGTCCTGAAAGACCTACATTGGCTCCCAGTATGTTTCCGAGCACAATTCAAAGTGTTGGTGCTGACCTTTAAAGCCCTAAATGGCCTCGGTCCAGTATACCTGAAGGAGCGTTTCCACCCCCATCTTTCTGCCCAGACACTGGATGGTGCATTTGGGGCACATACAATATTAAGGCTGCAATCCCAACCCCATTGACCTGGGAGCAAGCCTCACTACCGTACATTCCATGTGAATAAGATCTGAGTGGGCATGGTTTGAGCTGCAGTAAATTTTCAAAATGGCAGTGTGTTGTTGTTTTTAATTATTTATTAAGGTCAGTTTTTTACATCATGCACAAATGCCAAGCAGTTTCCTTTCATTTGTGGAATGATTCGCACCTTTGTGTACTTGTCACTTAGTGAAGACCATTAAATTCCTTCAAACTTGTGGCTTTGCTATTGGATTTATCAGTTACTACTGCAAGCCACTGATGGCTACTCAGTGCAGAAAGGTGGGATAGACTTTTAAATTTAAAAAGACATAAAAACAACCCATTGCATGTGTACTCTGAGGCCCTCTGTATTCAGTATATACACATTAGAGGCTTAAAATACAGCGAGGTCTCTTTCAATCTGCAGTTTCATGTACACATCTGAGATGGAGTGAAGATGTCTTCACCCAACATGCATTGCCTGTTTGGTTTCTCTGCCTTTGCCACACACACACTCATACACTCCCACGCTGGAACTCCTATTCATGAAACTGCCTTCTGCGCATAGATGCTCACCAGTGATGCACAAGAGCTGTTTCAAATGTACACACCTGACTTAAGTACAATGTGAACATGGCTTAAGTTTTCTAGTCAGATTGAAGCTTATTTGAGAGAGAGAAAAGAGGATCAAACAGCAGCATTGCTCAAGAAACTAGAGAATCAATATGGACTGTGGCTAATGCCATGATGTATGCGGTTTCAAAAACTAGCAGTGGGAGTCAGCGGCGGAGCTTCATGCTCTGCCACCGGGGGCGGAGAGCAGGCGAGCTGCCCCCAGTGATGTGGCACACATTTGGGGGCGGGGGGCGCAGTGGCGGGGTGCACATTTGGGGGTGGGGTGGGCAGCAGCGATGGCACCCCTGGGATTGCGTTGCTCGGGGCACACCGCCCCCGCTGCCCCTATCCTCCTACACCCCTGGCAGGAGTTCAATGAACAAGGAGTTAGGGACAATGTGTACAAAACTAGGATTACAAAAATAGGCAATTGATTGATTGATTGATTGATTGATTTTTGCAATGGGGAAGTTAAATCCCTTCTTGAATATCTCCCATTTAAACCAATGAAGTGTTTAGTTTTGCTCGAGTGTGGCCTTTTGTTGTCCATATACACTTCTGAAAACAATGTTTCCTACGTATCATTCTGTGTTTCCAGATCTTAGAAAAGAAAGACCACACAAACACACACACACACACACACACACACACACACACAGCCCTGATGCAGTCTTGTACTGATATTTCTATAGCCCAACTCTGTAAGTTGTGCACTACAGCGAATTTCGTATGATCTAATATTTAACAGGCATACAATCTTGCCAAAAAGAGGGGGGAAAGGATCAGATTAAAATGAAGGTAGCATTCATGATTTGTCTACTGGCCCTTATTAAACCATCAAACGTTTGATAGGGACATTGGAAGATGCATTATAATGAGTCAGACCACAGGTCTATCGAGATCAGTATTGTCTACACTGGCTGCAGCTCTCCAGGGTTTCAGACTAGGGTTATCAGTAGCAGTAGCAGTCAGTGTGCTGGGGCAGAGCTACATTTCTTTTAATTCCCCTAACAGACACTTCGTGTAACATCTTGTCTGATGAAAAGATGTTGAGAACTCAAATGCTTCTCACAGCTTGGTGACATATTGCTTGTGTCTACTAAAGATATTGACCAGCTGTGGACTCTCTCCTCCACCATGCACACTCTATATGAACCAACCAACCAACTTCACATTTTAGGCATTTTGAATATTATGTCAAACTGTAAATGTAAAGGTAAAGGGACCCCTGACCATTAGGTCCAGTCGTGACGGACTCTGGGGTTGCGCGCTCATCTTGCATTATTGGCCGAGGGAGCCGGCGTATAGCTTCCAGGTCATGTGGCCAGCATGACAAAGCCGCTTCTGGCAAACCAGAGCAGCACATGGAAACGCCATTTACCTTCCCGCTGTAGCGGTTCCTATTTATCTACTTGCACTTTGATGTGCTTTTGAACTGCTAGGTTGGCAGGAGCTGGGACCAAGCAACGGGAGCTCACCCCGTCACAGGGATTCGAACCACCGACCTTTTGATCGGCAAGCCCTAGGCTCAGTGGTTTAACCACAGCGCCACCTGGGTCTCCATGTCAAACTGTAGGTGGTTGTTTATTAAGACAGCTGAGATTCCAAATATGGATATTTGTCCATCTGAAGTATACAGAAACACACGCATGCACACACAGTCCAACTTCACCAGGCCTCTGTCTTACATAATTTTTTTCTAGAGAAAACTCTACATAACTCCAGTTTTATCTAGATTAATACTCATGAGACAACCCTTCCCCCTTGGGCATCATTCTCATGAGAAATCATGCATATCCTACAAAACTATGTGTTATATTATGTTGAGAGACTTGACAAAATAGCCTCTCATGAGAAATACTTGGCACATGGACAAATTGGTTTCTTGGAAGATCAAAGAAAATAAATGACCCGCTCAAGAGCCATCCTTTCTAATGAAGATTCTCTAGTCCTGTGGAACTGTAGTAAGGATAAACATTGAGTTATCATAGCAATTAAATGCAGTAGACGCATTCATGTAGAACACAACTTTGTCATGTGATGGTGAAAATAGGTGCAAGATGGGGTCTAAAAAAGACAAGAGGCATCACAGCGGGTGTTATTTTGTTGTTGTTATTCTTACAGAGTTTCATCCTGTTGAATGTGTTGAAGACTTACCTTTATTATGTATCTCTCAATTGCTTTCCTCTCCAGAATCATGAGACATTATTTCTCACTATTGGAATAGACATGTAATAAATCTTTTAAAAATAAGTAGTGGCATTTTTAATATATTGCATATACTGTCCTGGTTATTCATAAAGTGTTATGCACTACTAGAGACTTCCAACAGCATGAAAAAGAAGCTACCACCATGAGCTATCTTTGAATAACCAGGGAAAATGATAGAGGATTTCTTAGCTGATGGTGTAAATGTAATGCAGAACTTTAAAACAAAACTTCACAAGGAACTATCTTCATTAATGGTAAGTTTATTTTCCTTCAGTGTTTCTGCTTATTATATTCAGGATGAATTGCTATTTACTCCATAGTTTACTATTTTTGACTTTTCACATGGCTTTCCATTTTTCTTCTTTTGCAGCCTAGGCCAGTTGAGTTCTGTCAATCTGGGGGGAAAACATTACCGTATGTGTGAAGTTTTGGACATACTTTGAACCACCTCAGAGGATTATTGGAGTTGTTCTGCTGTGATGACCATATCAAATACCTCAACGGTAGATGAATTTATTCTCCTGGGGATTCCTTTCTTCCATGAGCTACACAGTATCTTCTTTGTAGTAGGTTTATGCATGTACATCATAACTATTCTAGGGAATGGGTTCATCCCCATCATTGTAGTCATTGAACAAAAGCTTCAGACACCGATGTACAAATTCCTGAGCAATCTTGCTTTTCTGGAGATCTGCTACTCCACAACAGTTGTCCCTAAGTTACTACAAACACTAATAAAAGCACAGACCACTATTTGTTTCTATTGCTGCATGACTCAGAACCTGTTCCATTTTACTTTTGGCGGTACGGAGCTTTTAATCCTCACGGTGATGTCCTTTGACCGCTATTTGGCCATATGCAAGCCTCTTCAGTACCCCATGATTATGACCAAGAATGTTTGTATTCAGATGTCCTTGGCTACGTGGTATGGATCATTCATAATTATGTTTCTTCAGTGTGCTATTATGTGGACGTTGCCTTACTGCAAGTCCAATATTATTGACCACTTCTATTGTGATTTTGGTCCCTTGTTAAAACTAGCCTGTTCTGACACCAGGGTCAGTCAATTACTGGGATTTATCAGTTCCATTGTGTTTGTCGTCATGACCTTGATCTTCAACACAGTGTCCTACATCTTCATCATTTCCTCTATCCTTCGGATACCTTCAGTCAGGGGTCGCAAGAAGGCGTTCTCCACCTGTACATCTCACCTGATGGTTGTTTCTATACTGTATGGAGCCTTGATCTTCATTTATGTCAGGTCCGATGTCCTTGCCCAGTCTCGCCTGAGCCGAGTAGTAGCCGTCTTGAACACGGTCCTCATTCCAATGCTAAATCCTTTCATATATACAATAAGGAATGCAGACGTGAAAGCTGCTGTCAGGAATGCTATCCATAAAAAGAGTGCGGCCCTGGAAAAAAAATGATTTTTTAAAATGTGCTTCGGAAAACTGGTTGGTAAAAGTTGTCTTGTGAGAATCCTGAAAATCGAGACGTTAGTATTTGACATGGATGGTGAGTGCAATGCAAGGGACAAATGAAATCTCACCTTAGTGTTAAAGGCACACTGTAGGGTATGTTCAAAAATATATTGCACCATAATGGTAATATTATATTAGATTTTGCTACAGTATGGAGCTTTCACTAATGCCATCCATATTACAGTTATTACTAAGTATGATTGCCAATGGTTGTGTCATTGTTATTATTGGGTTGTATCCAAGGCTAGTTCTACTAAGAGGAGACCTACTGAGGTTAATGAAAATGACTAACTTAGATTCATTAACTTCAGTGGGTGTACTCTAAGCAGAAGTAGCATTCTGCTTGGCTGTACTCCTGGATCCACCGTATTGCTGTTGCTTGAGACTCAGGTAGCCTCAGTGGCTTGGAGTGCCTTCCATCAGCCTCACCTGGTGGCCCAGCCTAACTTCTATTGTCTACTCTGGAAGCCTCTAGGTTAGATTACTGCTATACATTACATGCACAACTGCCTTTGAAGACAGCTCAAAAACTTCAGCTGGTGCAGAATTTAGCAGCCAGCTTGCTCACTAGGGCTAGAATAAGGCTGCCCTAAACAAAGAAATAGGGGACCCAGGTGGCGCTGTGGTTAAACCACTGAGCCTAGGGCTTGCTGATCAGAAGGTCGGCGGTTCGAATCCCTGTGACGGGGTGAGCTCCCGTTGTTTGGTCCCAGCTCCTGCCAACCTAGCAGTTCGAAAGCACGTCAAAATGCAAGTAGATAAATAGGAACCGCTACAGTGGGAAGGTAAACGGTGTTTCCATGTGCTGCTCTGGTTTGCCAGAAGCGGCTTTGTCATGCTGGCCACATGACCGGAAGCTATACACCGGCTCCATCGGCCAATAATGCGAGATGAGCGCGCAACCCCAGAGTCGGTCACGACTGGACCTAGTGGTCAGGGGTCCCTTTTACCTTTACCTTAAACAAAGAAATAAACACTTAAAACATTAATCAAGATCTCCTTAGAATTTCAGTCCCACACCAATATTCTGATGTTTGGTTCATGTTACCAAGTGAAGGCTTCAAGTACAGTGGTACCTTGACAACCGAACGATTCGACTTCCGAAGGTTTTGACTTCCGAAGTCGACAACCCCGGAAGTCTTTTCGCCCCGTGCGCCCTGCTCCTGCGCAAAGCGGCGCGCACGGCCGGCGCATGCGCAGAAGCACAAAATTGTGCTTCGCGAATGCGCAGAAGCAGCGCTTCAACTACCGAAGACTTTGACTTACGAAGACGGCCGCGGAACGGATCGTCTTCGTAAGTCGAGGTACCACTGTAGTTTTAACACTGAGAATTACTAATCTTCTATTATTTCAAGCTGTAAAGTAATGACATTTGTTTTAAATCTGTTTTTATATTTTTGTATGATGTGAAAAACCTTTTAGACTTGAACTGTACAGTGCAAATGTATGTAAACTGATTAAATAATATGTGTGTTTATGCATCCCAAATTCTTCAATTGTTGCTTCTTGTTGAATAGAATTGTGGGACAACATAATTTGTTGAAAGATCCTTATTAAATCACGAAGGTGACACTTTTATTTAATCATGACCTATGGATTGTTTTTATAAAAAGCGACAATAGCCCTGAAAACTAAACCTGATTGCTACTAATTAACTCAGGGGCTGGTGGATAGAAACAGCAATGGTGGAAAACGTCCCCTTCTCTCTGGTCCCACCATGCCCCCAAAATGCCCCTTTTCATTAGGGTTGCCATATTTGAAAAAGTGAAAATCTGGACACTGGGGCTACCTTTGAAGGCTCCCAGGCTCCCAGGACATTTCCGAGCACAATTCAAAGAGTTGGTGCTGACCTTTAAAGCCCTAAATGGCCTCGGCCCAGAATCCCTGAAGGAGCGTCTCCACCTCCATTGTGTTCTGCCCGGACACTGAGGTCCAGTGCCGAGGGCCTTCTGGCGGTTCCCTCGCTGTGAGAAGCCAAGTTACAGGGAACCAGGCAGAGGACCTTCTCGGTAGCGGCACCCGCCCTGTGAAATGCCCTCCCACCAGATGTCAAAGAGAAAAACAATTACCAGATGTTTAGAGGACATCTGAAGGCAGCCCTGTTTAGGGAAGCTTTTTAATGTTTAATAAATTATAGTATTTTAATATTTCTGTTGGAAGCCGCCCAGAGTGGCTGGGGAAACCCAGCCAGATGAGCGGGGTATAAATAATAATAATAATAATAATAATAATAATAATAATAATAATAATAATAATTCAGCAATTTCTGACCAAACACTGCTTCCATAAGTCTTCCATAAATCTTCTATTTCATCAATGAGGAAATTACCATCAGTAATTATTGCTTGTTCTTTATTCATCTAAATCATCTAACTCAACAAACAGGTGCTTTCCAGATGTTTTGCACTACAACTTTCAACAGCCCCAGTCTTCATGGCTGATGAACAGGGATAATGGGAGACATAGCCAAGGGAGCTAGATCTGGGAAAGCTATTCTAAAGTATTAATTGGCCTGTATTAAGGAAGTCTTGAAATTCCCCAAATGGGTATTCAGTAGATGAATAATCCAATTTCCCATTTGCCTTTCTCGTGTGATTTTGCAAAGTTCAACCTGCAGAAAACTTTCTGAAACTTGTTAATAGCCATGGGAGAACTCTGCATTAATGGAAGTTGCCCATGTCCCTTGGGAAACATGAAGACTCCTGTGTCCTGAGAAATACTTAATAAAATATATTCTAAGTCATGTTCAGAGATTTGGACAAGTGTTTATTGTTAGAAAGTGGACAAATGGAACAATCAATTGATTGGAAGACGAAACTGAATAAATGACCCCCAACGAAAGCTGTCCTTGATAGAAGAGAATGTATATTTTGGTCAAGCTGTCAATAAGGACAGCTTGTTACAAACTGACTGTACAAACAGTAACATTCAAACATTTTAGCAAAAACCTGTATTTGAATCATTTATCCCCATCCAAAACGTCTCTAAAACAGAGAATGGAAGATATACAGCAAAAACACTTAGGGGTGAGTGAGATCGCTGTTATTTAATTGTGGTTTTTCAAAATGAAAGTGTGGAAGCCTGTTATGTACTGAGCTGAATCCTAGAACAATAGGATTCAGAATCAGCGGGAGCTACCCAATCCAACTCCAGGTGGAAGTGAATCCGCAACCTGATTGGCCTGCTGGAGCAGCCAATCAGGCGGCTGGCAGAAGTGAATCTGCTACCTGATTGGCCTGTAGGAGCAGCCAATCAGGCTGCAGGCAGAAGTCAATCCATAATATAATTGGCCCACAGGTGTAGCCCTGAAGTAGCCAATCACGCAAGGCCCATTGTGTAAATAATGTATATAAGCAGATGGTTTGGGGAAAAGAGCCATTCGTCTTCTCTTCTCCTCCTTGATGACTATGAGCTGAATAAAGAGCATGAAATTCACTCTTGACTCCGAGTATATTTCACTGGCGACGAAGGTGGGATCCTGCTGAGCTGACCGCCATCACGCACTGCACCGCAGCACCGCCACCTGCTGCACCGCTGCATCGCACCGTGCATCCAGGCTTCAGCTCCAGGACCCAAGGAACCCAGAATGGCAACCGACAGCAGCTTCTCACCATTCAAACCAGCATCAGGAGACTGGGAAGGGTACGCCGCCCGTTTCAACTTCCTCCTGCAAGCGAAAGAAGTCACCAACGATGCCATGAAGAGGGCGACATTCTTCAGCGTCTGTGGAGAGGAGACGTTTGAAATCGCCCGGGCTCTCCTTGCACCTAGAGATGTCGCTACCGTCTCTTACAAAACAATAATGGAACGGCTGAAGGAGCACTTCTCACCACAGCCCTCGGTGGTAGCTTGCCGAAACGCCTTCTACGCAAAGCGGCAAGCCCTGGGGGAAACCATAACTGGGTTTGTGACCTCCCTCCGCCAAGCCGCCCGGTTATGCAACTTCTCAGAATTGGAGAACATGCTTCGTGACCGCCTCGTCGGTGGCCTGAGGGACGAGATGTTGCAACGACGCCTCTACGCCAAAAAAGACCTCACGTTCCAGATTGCTCTGGAGGAAGCCCTGGCAACCGAAGCCGCCGAGAGGTCAACGCAAGAGGCACGACCGGCCCCGCCATCCCAACCGAGGGTCTACCACGAAGACCTCACCGACGAATCCGAATCTGACAGGGAGGAAGTACACCGAGTACAGCGGCGCACTCAAGCAGCACACACACCACAGCAGCCTCGACGAGAAGGAGGGAACTGTGCAAGCTGCGGGGAGAACCACGAGAGGAGGACCTGTCGTTTCCGCAACGCAGAGTGCAGGCAGTGCAGAAAATTGGGACACATCATTGACCATTTCTACTGTGATTTTGGCCCCATGCTAAGCATAGCTTGTGCCGATACCACCCCCAGTCAGTTGCTGGAACTGTTGAGCTCCATCCTATTTATTCTCTCAACCTTCTCTTTAAACATTCTGTCTTATGTCTTTATTATCTCAACCATACTTCGCATACCCTCTGCCGTAGGGCGCAAGAAGGCATTCTCCACCTGTGTGTCTCATCTGATTGTGGTGTCTATTTTGTACGGTGCTCTCATCTTTGTGTATGTGAGGCCCAGTGTCCTGCACCCATCCCCAGGAACTAGGGCTGTAGCAGTCTTGAACACTATCCTCACCCCAATGTTGAATCCTTTCATATACACCATAAGAAACACAGAAGTGAAAGAGGCTGTCAGGAGTGCAATCCATAAAAGGAGGTGGTTCCTGAAAGAAGGCATTTAAAATGCATTCCAAAGGGAAGAATTGAAGAAGTTCAGAATCCTGACGGAATTATGCATATGGATTGCTGCTCATTCCTATTTCACACATTAATCTCAATGAGAAGTGAGGTTCAAATCAAATAGCATTTTTGGCATCACAGTATAAAACATTTAAAATCACTGGGATAATTAAAAGGACAAGGGTGAAGCTGTCAAAGATCATAAGAAATCTATATAAAAAATAACAAACAAAAAAATGTCCAGTAGCACCTTAGAGACCAACTAAGTTTGTTCTTGGTAGAAGCTTTCGTGTGCATGCACACTTCTTCAGATACCTTATATATTCTGCTTCATCCTGTCTGTTCCCTGAAAGGATGGTTCATTAAGAACCCTTTCAGGTAAAATTGTGGCTAAAAAGGAAGCTACTAAAGCAGTGATATCTTTGTCCCGATCTGCCAGGAGAAACCTCATTTGGGTTCTTCTCGGAGTTACCCGGAGGTCCAACATTTTGCTCAGCATCAGTTGTCGAGGTCTGCTGTGTAAAGAGCAATCTAAGAGAATGTGGTCTATTGAATCAGGTACTCCTTGGTTGCAGGCACAGAGACGGGCTTGATATGGAGTATGTGAGAATCTGCCTTTGGTCACTGCAGAAGGGAAAGCAAGTGAGGTTTTCCCTCCCAGATCTGCTAAAAATACAAACAAATCCTGAAAAGTATATGCATTGTTACAAACATTTTTATATGAAGGAAGTTGTGTATACTATATGTTATATATTCACACACACACTATAAAAAAGCACAAAAATTATATACAACAATGTCTATAATTATATGAATAATTTAGGCATTAATATGTTTATTCAGTTATGAATAATAAATATGGCACAGCATATTATTTGTATTATGTGTGTAACGTATTGATTTTTGTGTATAACTTGCCATATAATTATTCTTAAGGGGTGTGTGTGTGTGTTTGTTTGTTTAAAAATGATAATGCAGAAGTATTTTGGGTGCAAGTGGACACTTGATATTAAGATGTGGTCCAAGACAAGCAAAGCTTGATAGAGTTGGAACCACCAGATGCCATGAGTAAATCCATTTTGAACAGATTCACCTCCACTCTTATGCAAATTGAGAAAGAAGCAGACTAGCGGCTGATACACACCTCATTTTGCTTTGTTACTTTCCCCCTGGGGAAACCCAATTTTTTGAGTGCTGAATCGGAAAAAAAACCAAAACAAATCGGGTCCTCCCTAACAAGGGGGCACGTGTTTCGGTGTGACTTGCCAACCAGACCCTGTGTTGTGGGTGGGAACATTTGGATGGCCACAACACCCTATTGGAGGTCCCTCAATGCTGGGTGCAATCAGACAATGGGATGCCAGCAAATTTGTATTGAGGGACCTTTACTTAAGCCCATGCTTCCTCTTTTGGGCCAGTGCATCGGAACACCCACCACCTCTCCCTATATTTAGAGCTTGCACGCATGACCTTGCTATGCCGTCATGTGTCATCTGTTGTTGGGACAAGGGCATGGCAGGAATTTTCCCCACTTGGCTGTTTGGCTGGTGCCATTTGGGTTTCGCCTGCCGCGTAGCAAATCGCCACAACTTGTAAGGTTGTGGATAAGCTCTGGTTCAGGTGATAGGGGTGGCAGAGCAGTCTGGCCATCTCTATGCGATGGATATTCCATTAAAAGAATCCTGGGACTCTTGGTTGGTCAACCCTGAGAGGGGTTGTGCCCGGAGCCAGAGTCCAGGGGGGCATCTGGCTGATGGACTGGCTTGACCGCACCTTCCACTATGCCGGCTGTTTACCCAAGGCTGACCTGCAAGGGTGCAGAGAGCTAGTCGAACCAGAGCCTATGCAACCACTCGCTTGATTGTAATCAATAAAGTTGTGACCTAAATTCTGCCAAAAACCAAACCAAAAAATTGAGTCTTGTCTGAATTTATTTGGGGATGGTTAAAGGGTCTACACATGCAATAGGGTTTTCTGCAGATTGTAGTTTGTTCTGATATAGCACTAGAGAACAGATTTTTCCAGGGGAGAGCATTGGGACAAAGGCAAACTGTTCGGAACTGTGCCTAGAAAGAGGAGGAAAACTGCTTGGACAAGGCACACAACAAGAGGAAGAGTGGATAAGCCCTAACATTAGAACTACAGTATTGTGGGAGAGTGAGGGAATAGGGACACTAGAAACAGAATCCTATGGGAAGGAGGAAGGTACCTTACACTAAGTGAGGCCATCTAGCTCACAGCTGTCTCACTGTCAGCAGCTGTCTTCGGGTTCAGGAAAAGGGTCATCCCCCAGCCCCAAGTGGAAACTGGTGATGTGTAGGAGATGTCATGGGGTAAAGGAGTAATAATAGGCTGACAATGAGCATCACAGTTGAAAACTTCCTTAACTGATAGGCAGGCTCAGTTGAGTAGAGGGGGAGTACCAGATTTATAGAGGGAAGGGAGAAAACCTTAATAAAAATATTTATAATGCAAGAGATTCACAGAATGGAATCACAGGTACCCTGATGTTGAAGAAAGGAGCATGAAACTTTAATCAAGTGAATTAAAGCTGGAGTTTGGAAAGAGAGAAAAAGCAACATATGCACAAACACACAAAATAAAAATAAAAATAGAGCATATCTGTGGCAGGAGAACATCAAAGAGAAATTTGTACAAACCTAAGGAAAAAAATATATAAGAAAAAGGAGTGAATAAAAAAATGTCTTCTTCCATTTGCAAAGGGGCTCTGCTGAATAATAATCCAAAACATCCAAAAGGACATCCATTTGGGGATCACTGTCCTAGAGGAAGGGTTGTTTACCTTTAAAGAAGCCATTCTCATTGGAATTAATGCATAACTATTCCAAGATTTCTGTGGGGAGAAGGGCATGGAGGTGAATGGAAGGGCAGAAATATAACACTATAGTGATATTAATGTCAATGTCCTTGAGCAATCAATAGGTTCTTGGGGGTGTAATATCTCATGAGAAATTCATGGAAAGTGAACAAATAGGGCATTTGGAATACTGAACACAATAACAATCCCCCCAGAAGTCCTCCTTTATCAAGAGGATTCTGCTTCCTGTTGACCTGTGCCAAGCGACAGAGCAGAACAGTCTCCGAATTTCTTTTGCAGTTGAATGAGATTGAATCATTGAGGAAGCAATTGACCTTCGGGGTCAATATGGAATGCAAGATGCTGACCATAGAGCCATTTGTGGATTAAGGCAAAGCATCTTAAATGTGTTGTGATTTTCACTACATAATTTTAGCAAAAGGTAAGACTATGGCCTTTTCCAGCAGGATGCTGGCTGCCCGGCATGCGGTCTGTCTTTTTTTTTTGCTGTCCCTTTCTGTTCAGTGTTCTATAGCATGTGATTTCCTTTCCTTTCACATTGCTTCCTGCCTATTTACTTACCTCTTTTGTTTCTTGCTCCCATTTCCATTTTTCCCATTTCCCCCCTTTCTTCCCCTTTTCCATCTTCTCCCTCTTTCTACATCCTCTCTCCCCCTCCCCCCTGTTTAGTTGTGGTCTTTTCATTTCCTTCCTTCCATTCTGATCAACAGCCTCAAATTATTGTGGGTTTTGCCTCCCACCAAGCTGATATAGGCAGATCACAATGTGTATGTGATGGAGGAGGGGAGAGAGTAGGATATGAAGAATAATAATATGTTTTCTCTTAAGTCCCACATAGTTCAATGAGGTTTACTCTAACCCAAAATTGCATTGGAAGGGAGGGAGGGAGGGATAGATAAAGGGGTGAATTGAATTAGCAGTCTGAAAGATGCAACAATACAGTGCAGGGATGGGGATTAAATTCAGGCTTTGCACTTCCACTGGAACTCTTTCCAACACTTCCTACTTCCCTAATATTACTTTTAAAGCAGTCATGAACAAATCCGATTGATTTAAATACTTTATTGTGGGTTGGGGTATATTTTGGCCATTCCTAAATTTGATTGCATGTTAACTGAAAAGCTCTAGTTGATGCAACAGCATTTATCTTTCACTGTTGAAAAGTGAGGACATCCTGCTAAAAAGAAGTTCATGTTTTGTTTTTGTTTTCCTGCACCCCCAGTTTCCATGCCAGTTGTTCTGAAGAACGCTTCTTTGCGGATTTTAAAAATATTGGATATCTTCAGAGCCATACTAGTGGATTATTTGGGCTGTGTGCATTTGTGTCTTTGCTAACATGGAGGTGATGAATGCATCGACAGTGACTGAATTTATTCTGCTGGGGATCCCTTTTCTGCATGAATTACATGGAGTGTTTTTTGTAGTTGGTTTATTCATGTACATCATAGCCATTGTAGGCAACGGGTTCATCCTCATCATTGTAACCATTGAGCCAAGGCTTCAAACCCCAATGTATATTTTCCTGTGCAACCTTGCATTTCTGGAGATCTGCTACACAACTACCGTTGTACCAAAAATGCTGCAAACACTTTTGCAGAAGAAGACCTCTATTAGTTTTGCTTGCTGCATGGCCCAGGGATTTTTCCACTTCATCCTGGGCAGCACAGAGCTTTTCATCCTCACAGCTATGGCTTTTGACCGCTATTTGGCCATATGCAGGCCACTTCAGTACCCAATGATTATGACAAAGCATGTTTGCATTCAGATGTCTTTTGCCACCTGGTATGTAGCATTCATAATTATGTTTCTTCAGTCCATCGTTGTGTGGAGGCTGCCTTTCTGTGGGTCCAACATTGTTGACCATTTCTACTGTGATATTGGTCCCATCTTAAGCCTAGCCTGTACAGATACCCACTTGATTGAATCTCTGGGACTGCTGAGCTCCATCCTGATTGTCATCATGACCTTGATCCTTACTGCAGTGTCTTACATCTTCATCATCTCCACCATCCTCCACATACCTTCAGCCACGGGGCGTAAGAAGGCGTTCTCCACCTGCACGTCTCACCTGATTGTAGTGTCCCTGTTGTACGGAGCCCTCGTCTTCATGTACGTGAGACCCAACGTCCATTCCTCATCTCGCCTAACAAGGGTAGTGGCCGTCCTGAACACCACCCTCACTCCAATGCTGAACCCTTTCATATACACAATCAGGAACACAGAGGTCAAAGAGGCAGTCCGGAGCGCAATCCACAAGAGAAGAGGATTTCACAAGGACGACTTTTAAAAATATGTATTCCAAACTATGTTCATTTATGGTGTGGTGGTTGCAGATTTATGCTTGCTTTTTTATGTTGGGTGCATATAAAGCATATTATTAATAAATCAAGAAAAAACAAGGTTGGTAGGCAACTTTCGTGATGTGAGATTTCAAACACCAAGACACATTTATGCAGAGCCATCGTTTCAGGTTTTGGGTGGATTGGGCCAAAGCAATTCATATATTCAATATTTGATTGTAACCCCCAACGCCCCCAAAAAACTCACCTACAGTTTATGATCTGCTGTGGTTACTCTTTTGCACCTTACAATAAGATTGGAGAGTTACAGTAGCACTCATTAGGTAGTCACTCTTCTTTAAAGCAAAGTAAGTTCTGTTTTGACCCATTTATCTTGTACAAAAATAAGACAATTCAATAGTACAATGCTACATATGTCAATTCAGAACTAAGAACCATTGTTTCCCATTTAACTTATTCTGATGCAAGTGTGTCTTAGGGGGAGTGAAGCAGACCAAGACCCTTGAGCCAAACTGGGTAGCCTCCAAATTGGCCCAAGCTGAATTGGGCTTTTCTACCCATCTTCAAAGTGGGTTCTGAATGGAGTCTTCTGATCAGCACAGAATAGATAACCATGTTCTCCAGTGGCCTCCTTATCCCTCCCAGTTATGCTTAAAAATTGATTCCACCATATGTTTTTTCCCAGGTGAAAGTCACCAGCTGCCCTCAGTGACATCTGTCATTATTTCCTGCAGTGTGATTTTAGATAACAGAAGGAAGAATATCCTGACCAATGGAAGAGCATTCACACCTAATTTGAGCCCCAGCTGAGGCAGAATAGAGTACTTTTGGTGGTGTATCTCAGGCTGAGCTGAGGAACTTCAGTCAGTGTAGCCATGGCTGAGCTCAAACTCAACCAGAGATCAACCTACTCCAACCTCTACTTATCCCAGTGAATCTTAGGATGTAGTCTTATGGCACAATCTACCAAGATGAGCAGCTTACAATGCAGTGGCTCTCTGGCTCAGAAAGTTGATTCCCTGATCAGCTGCACTGAAAGAGCGTTCAGCTCCCAACCCTAGTTCAGCCCAAGATAAGCCATCACAACCTGTTCCTCGTGGCTCAGCCACACCTTTACCTGTCTGCAACCGGATGGTCACTTATGTCAGGTGTGGGAAAGTGCTTGTGGTTTGAGGAAGAAGGACAGCTTCTGGACTTAGGAGGTTCCCTTGTGCTGCTTTGGAGGTAAAGGTAAAGGTAAAGGGACCCCTGACCATTAGGTCCAGTCGTGACCGACTCTGGGGTTGCGGCGCTCATCTCGCATTATTGGCCAAGGGAGCCGGCGTACAGCTTCCAGGTCATGTGGCCAGCATGACAAAGCCGCTTCTGGCGAACCAGAGCAGCACACGGAAACACTGTTTACCTTCCCACTGTAGCGGTTCCTATTTATCTACTTGCATTTTGACGTGCTTTCGAACTGCTAGGTTGGCAGGAGCTGGGACCGAGCAACGGGAGCTCACCCCATCACAGGGATTCAAACTGCCGACCTTCTGATCAGCAAGCCCTAGGCTCTGTGGTTTAACCCACAGCGCCACCTGCGTCCCTGCTTTGAAGGACGACCAACTAAATTCCTCCCAACTAATGAACATTTGCATGTCTCACTAGGTTGATTTTAAAAAGAAACAACAGAAATCAACAACGCACTGCAAGCTTATTTCCCATGGAGATGATTTCTGTAGAGCTTCTTCATACCCGGTCAGAACACTTTCCCCTTGAGCTCAGTATTGCTTATTGGCAGAAGCTATCCAGGGTTCCAGGCAAGGGTAGGCTTATCAGCCACATCATAAATGCTGGTTTATGTATGCTTGTATTTGATTCTACTATGAAGTAGCTAATCATTCTTTGTCAATGGTTGCATATGAAAATTGGAATCAACATTCCCTCTGGCACCCATGGACACCGTAACACCCAGATACATCTTTCTTGTAAGTCACCAATGCCTCTTGCCCCTCCTGTTATTTCCACTGCTGTTGATGCCTTTTTGTTTGTTGAGTTGGTCTCCAATTATTATTATTTTGGTGGGGGAGTTCCTGATTTTTTGTATGTTTAGGTATGGATGTGGGGACTTTATAGGTGTTGTGTGTGTTTTTTCCTGTTGTGGGGGGAACTATATTCTTGGAATCACTATTTTCTATTCTGTGAAATGGGTATTTTGTAGCACCCAATACAGTTTCTTAGTTTTCCCAGTATGTCCCTGGGCCCCAAAAAGTTTGGGAATCCCTGCATAAATTCAGGTGCTACAAATCTCAAATGGGGAGGGACGTCAGGGCAAGTCTAAGGCTGAAGACGCTTAAGATTCTTCCTTCAATCAGAAGCATGGCATTGCCAAGAAATATTAAACAAACAAAAAAAAACCCATCACAAATAATAAAACAACTTGCTTCTGCCCAAAGAATGGAGGATTGGCCATACTCCTTTGTGCCTCATTAGGTTGCAGTGAACCATTGTTGATTAGTACAGTCATACCTCAGTTTAAGGACACTTCAGTTTGAGTACTTTCAGTTTAAGTACTCCACGGACCCGTCTGGAATGGATTAATCCACTTTCCATTACTTTCAATGGGAAAGTTCGCTTCAGGTTAAGTACAGATTTCCGGAAACAATTACAGTCACACCTCGGGTTAAGTACGCTTCAGGTTGAGTACTCCGTGGACCCATCTGGAACGGATTAATCCACTGTCCATTACTTTCAATGGGAAAATTCGCTTCAGGTTAAGTACGCTTCAGGTTAAGTACAGACTTCTGTAACCAATTGTGTACTTAAACCAAGGTACCAATGTAATTCATTATATTCCCTGACTGTCTGACCAAACTGTGAAAGACAGGAGTGCTTGGCGTGCTCTGGTCCATGGGGTCACGAAGAGTCGGACATGACTAAATGACTAAACAACAACATATTCCCTGTTGTGGCTGAAGCCATGCAGGCATTCATTTTGAATTCTTTGGCAGCCTTCGCAACATTGGTTGTGCGCCTTTCTGGTAGCCATGAGGGCGTTTGTCATTCATAAAACTGAATGGAACAATTTCATTTTTATAGTCTGCATGTCTGATCCTGATTACATTGTGTGCACCCTGGAAAACTTACACATTGACCTGGGTTGGAACTTACACTCACTTGGTGTTTTAATTATTTTTTTAAAAAAAAACCAACCCAGAGAAGCAGTAGCTAATTGGGCTTTATCTTGTAACATTATAATCCCCTGGGTTAAGTAAAACATAGATTGAGCATTAATTAGTTGAGGTAAGAACTATACTGCAGTTACTTAAAACATTGGGAATCGCTTGATGGGTTCTTCTTCAGAGGTCCTACGCGAGTTTTCTTTGCCTTGGACATCTGAATGATTCTAAAAAAAAAAGGAAATGCTACGTACACAAAGGGATGTGAGTATTCTCCCCTGTTTTGTGGGTGAACCACATTAACTCTTGTCCTTATATTAACTGAAATGCATTATATGGTTAAACTCTATGTGATGTACTTGTGACAGTTTGAGGGGGCTGAGCATTCAAATAAATCTGGATTAAGGTTTAATGGTTTTAGATATTTAGCAGTTCTTTAATTGGATTTTCTTGTTTTCTGCCCTGGGCTAATACTAATATTAACACTAATGCTACTAGTAAAGGTAAAGGTAAAGGGACCCCTGACCATTAGGTCCAGTTGTGACCGACTCTGGGGTTGCGCATTCATCTCACATTATTGGCCGAGGGAGCCGGCGTACAGCTTCCAGGTCATGTGGCTAGCATGACAAAGCCGCTTCTGGCGAACCAGAGCAGCACACAAAAACACCGTTTACCTTGCCACTTGGAGCGGTCCCTATTTATCTACTTGCACTTTGACGTGCTTTCGAACTGCTAGGTTGGCAGGAGCTGGGACCGAGCAACGGGAGCTCATCCTGTCGCAGGGATTTGAACCGCCGACCTTCTGATCAGCAAGCCCTAGGCTCTGTGGTTTAACCCACAGCGCCACCTGCATCCCTTAATACAACTAGTAATAAACCATAAAACCATGCAGGTGCATCTAGAAGCTTTTTTCATGATCCAACCCAATAAAACTTCAGATATTTCCTAGTTCAGGGAATGCCATTTACCTTCACGTGATGACATTGAAAACGAAACATTCAGCTGGATAGTTCATAAAGTAGATTGCAAATGGTTTCAGGCAAGTCTTCTCCAAATATTGTCATATTTATGGGACTTCAATTTTCCCAAAATGTTTCGTTCAATGTTCCCCAAAAGATACAACTCCCACATCCTGCCACCTCACTATACATAATCAGTAACTTCTCCATATTCCCATCAAGGTTTTCAACTCAAAGAATCCAAAATGCAGGTTATCTTCCACTCTACTCACCATGGACATTTTTAAATGGAAGAAAGGGGAGAATTCAACACACTGCAGTATTACAAATGTTCAGTCTGTGCAAGTATAGACATTTCCCAGATAAAATGACCCCCTGCTCCTCTTGTGTGCTGTTCTGGGGTGTGTGTGTGTGTGTGTCTCCGAACGGCTCCCAGAGTCAGTTTCAGACTGAGTCATAGTGGGGAGGGCTCATGAGGGAGGGGAGGGAAAAACAACCTATTGTGCTGGGCTCCAACTCACAAAATTCATTGGGTGAATCCCACCAATAATGTTTTGATGTCACACTGCACATTTAGAATCATAGAATCACAGAGTTGGAAGAGACCACAAGGGCCATCCAGTCCAACCCCCTGCCAAGCATCAACGCATTCCTGACAGATGGCTGTCAAGTCTCCGCTTAAAGATCTCCAAAGAAGGAGACTCCACCACTATCCTTGGCAGCAAATTCCACTGTTGAACAGCTCTTACTGTCAGGAAGTTCTTCCTAATGTTTAGGTGGAATCTTCTTTCTTGTAGCTTGAATTCATTGCTCCGTGTCCGCTTCTCTGGAGCAGCAGAAAACAACCTTTCACCCTCTTCTATATGATATCCTTTTATATATTCGAACATGGCTATCACATCACCCCTTAACCTTCTCTTCTCCAGGCTAAACATACCCAGCTCCCTAAGCCGTTCCTCATTTACTTCCTTTGACTATGACTGCCATCGATTGATCCATTCATTGAAAGCTCAAAAACTATACCCTAGAACAAACTTGGATTACTATTTGTAGTTGGTTTTGTCTTAATTATTTACATCTGTTTTTATCCTGTATCTTATTCTGTCAACCTTCTGAAATCTTGTGATGAAAGGTGGTATATAAATTTAAAATAATAATAATAATAATAAATATGGATCACTCCTGCTAAAATCAACTGAGATTAATCATGCCAATGAACCCTGTGTCCATCTTCTTGCACTCCCTCTGCATTCTTGTAGGAGTACTTTTGTTTTAAAAATTGCCTAATCCTTTTGCTCATTCATTTGTTCATTCACATGTTTTTCTTCCTAAGACATGAGTCAAATATGGAAAACGACACATCAGTGCATGAGTTCGTTCTTCTGGGCTTCCCAACCCTTCGGCGGTGGCACCTCTCACTGTTTGTACTCATCCTTGCCATATACATTCTCACCTTGGCAGGGAACGGCCTCATCATCATCATCGTGAGAGTCAGCCAGCAGCTCCAGACCCCAATGTATTTCTTCCTGAGCAACCTTTCTTTCCTTGAGATCTGGTACACAACCACGGTCATCCCGAAGATGCTTGAGACCTTCTTGATAGCCAGGACCACTATCTGCCTCCGTTGTTGCGTGGTACAGTCCTTCTTCCACTTCTTCCTTGGCATCACTGAATTTCTCATCCTCTCCATCATGTCCTTTGATAGATACATTGCCATCTGCAAGCCTTTACATTACACCACAATTATGACCAAAAACCTCTGCGTACTGTTGACACTAGGTTCCTGGTCACTGGGATTTGTAGTTATCTTCACCCAGGCAGCTTTGCTACTGAAAGTGCCATTTTGCGCTGGCAACACCATTGACCATTACTACTGCGACATTGGCCCCCTTTTGAAACTGGCCTGTGCAGACACCAGCCTCATTGAATTCCTTGGTTTGTTGGGGACAGTCAGCATAATCCCAAGTTCCTTTCTCTTCACTGTGGTCTCCTACATCTACATCATCTCAACCATTTTGAGGATTCCCTCCAGCAAGGGACAACGGAAAGCCTTCTCCACTTGCGCTTCCCATCTCACGGTGGTCACCATTTTCTATGGAGCTGTTCTCTTCATGTACTTGAAGCCTACAGCACACTCCTCCGTCCGCAGCAACAAAGTGGTCTCTGTTCTCAACACGGTAATAACCCCATTGCTGAACCCTTTCATATACACCATACGGAATAAAGAGGTGAAATCTGCCTTGTGGAAAGCTATAACCAAGTGAAGTGTTGCAGGGAGTAGCTGGTGGCGCCATTGTGATATATTTTCCAGCTGTGGTACTGTATTTCCAGAATGATTTTAGTAGTAACATGTTTTACGTCTGTTTGCATGGTGTTTTCAGTGGGGAGTGGACAGCTTTGCCTGCCCCCTTGATATGGTCACAAGCGCAAGATAAGACTTGGTCCGCCTTCCTTGCAATGGGACTGACTTTGAAATGACTGTTCTACTCAACCATTCTTTTCAAGAGAAAAGATGAGGGGGTGGGGATGAACTCCAGGACTTTCTGCATGGACTCTTTGCTTGAGATGACTGGTCTGAATCACGTGAATCATCTAGTAGCTACACAATATACTTGTCAGGGGTGGGGTGGGTGGTTATTGAGGAAATATGTGTACAGTGGGACCAAAATTTATGAATTTAATCCGTTCCGAATGCACACTCGTAGGTCGAAAACTTCGTAAATCGAGTTTCCCATAGGAAAACTGGTTTCCCATGGGAATGCATTGGAAGCGGAAAAATTTGTAAGTCGAGGAAACCACATCTAAAAAACTCGTAAGTTGAGGAAACCGCATCTAGCCGTGAATGGGTTTTCCGTTTGGATGTCGAAAAAATAAGTGCGCAGCCATTTTTTTCACTCGTAAGTCGAAAATGTCATAAGTCGAGGTCCCACTGTATATTCTTGGTAAGAGAGTAGTCTCAGTACAGTGGTACCTTGGTTCTCAAACAACTTGGAACCCAAACACTGCAAACCTGGAAGAAGGTGTTCCAGTTTGCAAACGTTTTTCGGAAGCCAAACATGCTCCATTTTGAGTGCCACACTTCCGTTTTGAGTGTTACGCAGAGGTCTGTTTTTGTTATTCTTTTGTGGTTTCGCGGCTCTTTTTTGTTTTGTTTTTGTGACTGTGTGGAACCCAGTTCAGCTACTGATTGATTGATTGTGTGACTGCAGGACATTCTTTGCGTAGACAGGCGGAGTCCCCCAAACCCCCAGGCAACCCCCTGAGTGGATAAAGATGCAAGACAACGAGCAATGGGATTCAAATTGGCCACAACTTTATTAAGATTCAAATGTAGGGAGACCTTGGCTCAGGCATTGGGCATTATCCTTCGCAGGCCCCAGCCAGGGTTCTGGGAGGCTTCGGGGTTATCCACATGTATGGGGGTTGGGGCTGGCTCTGGAGAACATATGTTCAAGCAGAGAGAGCCCTCCCCCCATTCACCACCGTTGGAAGGGGGAAGCAATGACGCCTATTGGTATGGTCAAGGCTTCCCCCAATACCCTGATCTTGTTGCCGCAAGGGGGTGAAAATCACCAAAGAATTCCACCCAAGGCCTGACACCACCACCCAAGGCCGCAAAATCGCGGCCTCGCCGCCAAGACTACCTGCACCTGAAAAGACGCTTTGCCATTCTCCAGCCATTCCAAAAGGCCATGCCTAATGTCGCTTAGCCAGTCATCACTGCCGATGTCTGAAAGGTGCACACCGTCAGGCCTAAAGACTTCTTTTCTGTATCAGGCCTAAAGAGTTCTTTTCTGCTTCACTACCCGACACCCCCCCCATGTGCAAAGTTGCCGAGCGCAATGCCCTATTTATTTTCTCAATAGTGTAATTCAGTCTGTTAGGTTTGAGGTTGCCATTGTAAGTGTGGGAGGAGTTCCGACCAGAAAATAGTTATGTTAGGGTGCAGGGCATGCAGACTTTCCAGGTCTGCAATTGCGGTTTTTATGAGCGCTATGCTTTTCTGAACAACCAGGTCATTTTTCACCAAGGTGGAATGCAACCGCATCTGGTGGGAAACGGAACGCAAGTTCAGGACGCAACCAAGGTATCAACGCTTCCTAGCGCATTCCATGATGGCCGAACCAAGCAATGTTGACCTTTGCCTGAAGGCCGAGATGTTCGCCCAATGGCCCAGATAGCTGCCCAGCGCACTATGCTGTGGTCGAAGATCCACACCTGTTTTGGGGATAAACCTGAAAGACAGAATCATACAGTATTTGTCAGTGCCCGCGGATCATGCCTGATATAGCCCATGAAGGCAGCTGAGCGCCACCGCCCCATTGCTTTTTTGTGCTCTGCTGTGAGCCTGCTACGCCAATGCAGAAGGAATGACCTGAGAATTGTGCTGGGTCACCCCACAGGCATGGATGGCCTTCCATAACACTGTGGTGAATTTACCATGGCTCAGAGGGTGACCTGTTGCATGCGTCAAGAAGGGGCCCTGCCTAATGTCACTGCCTAGAAATTTGCGTGTGTCTGAGACTGGGCAGGGGCCTGCCTCAATGGATGGTGCCAATGAAAGGATGGTACCCTTGCCTAGTTGGTCAGTCTTTGATGTGCGTATTCGAATGAGTAGCTTGCGATTGCTAAAACTGGTGCTTGGAGGTAAGATTCAAATTCTATTGTGTGAGCCGGAAAGTCCCTTCCCTTACCTGGCCATCCCCTGGCAACACCTCCCCAGGCAGGATTGGATGCTAGGCTTGGGTAGGCAGAGCCCCCTGGCATCCTACCTTGGAAGGCGGTGCCAGCCCCGAACTACCAGGGAGTCGCCCTCTGGGATCAGGGGGCTGCACGTAACCACGCAAAAGTCACCCCTCATTTGATGTGTGGAGCGATCATTATTGCTTTCATTTTATGAATCAATGGTCTCGTTAGATAGTAAAATTCATGTTAAATTGCTGTTTTAGGGGTTGATTTCAAAAGTCTGGAACGGATTAATCCATTTTGCATTACTTTCTATGGGAAAGCACGCCTAGGTTTTGGAACGCTTTGGTTTTGGAATGGACTTCTGGAACGGATTAACTTTGAGAACCAAGGTACCACTGTATTGCTGCTTCAGTCATGGAATGCTTTCCATAGAGACGCTTGCTCCACACCTGCATTAGTGCAGATTACGTGACTTCTGTTGAAATTCCCTCCCCAAAAGAACTATCAAAGATGGAGAAGACTTGTCCTCTTTTCGCCTTGCTGACCACCCCACCCCACCCTTTGTGCATCCAGGGCTGGCTCTAGGTAGAGCCCCGGTGGTGCAGTGCGCCAGGGCGCTGGGCTGGTAGGTCGGGCGCTGCGTGGCAAAGCCGCACGGAAACCATGCTGTGCCCTGCAAGGGCGGGGGCACCGGAGCGATCTCCACCCTTCAGCACCAGGGCACCCAACCTGCTCGAGACTGCCCTGTGTGCATCCATGTTCACAGACATGCACCTGGACACCAGGAATTGCAACTGAATGAAAATTTGTTCTAAAAACAGAAAGACTGTGTATTTTTCCATATTAAGCTGGTTTGCTACATCAGATGCATGGTGACTTGCTATTTGCAACGTTATCCCTTTTGTTTATCCATAAGAGAGTGATGCAAGCAGGATTTGTATATAGAGTAATGGATTTTTTTTACTTATTTCATAAAATTTATATACCGTTTGATATTGTACTTTTTATAAGTGGGTGTTTGTTTTAAGGGCAGAGTTCATTTAAATAAATGAATATATTACCCCGGGCTCATAATCAAACCTCTCAACTTGGGGAGACCTAAAATAAATAGCAATAACCTTGCAACCTGCACTGAATTAAATATTAGTGAGCTATCCTATGCAGAAAAAGGTGGTGTAAAGCAAACTGGTGTAAAATAAGCTGGCGTATAGTTGCATCAAATCCCAACCCTGTTCAGCCTCAGGGGCCCTGCTGTTGCTCCACCCAACGAAGGTAGAACAAGCTTTTAAAATAAGGTTCAGTGCCGGGTTGCCAGGTCACATGATCAAGCTAAACAGTCTTGGGATCCAGCCTAAGCCATCCATCACCATTCTGGTCCTGTCTCTGTTACATCCCCAGAAACGCCTTTTGCAGAATATACACTGGCCTCAGTTAATCCAAATGAGTCAGGATGACAAGTTTCATCTGTATATCTTTAACTGAACCTTCAATTGAACCTGGGTTGGGCAATTAAGACCAGCCCAAGAGAGCTGAGTCAAGAAGCAGCCAGCTAAGATGGAGATCTGCTGCAACCAAACCTGTTCTTACTATAAGACCCCCGCACCGCAATGTCTTGTAAACAATTATGCATTAAGATGGAAATGTTTGCAATTCATCTCCCTCTCTTTCTCCTCCTGGAACAGTGAAGCAATACAGAATTGTCATTATATTGTGCCATTAAATCTCCTGGGGTAGTAAAACAGGTTGTTGTTTAGTCGTTTAGTCGTGTCCGACTCTTTGTGACCCCTTTGTGAATTGTCACACATTACGTTGACCATGTTACATTGGCCAAATGTCACTTGCCAGAAAACCTTTCTCCCATAGATTTTCCCCACAGATGTCTCAGGGACATCTACACGTCCACACAATGAAAGATGGCAGGATCCCCAAGGATGTGCTCCACAGGGAGCTGGCTTCAGGCACCAGGCCCATTGGCAGACTAACTCTGTGTTACAAAGATCTCTGCAAATTGTGACATGAAGGCTGACTACATCAGCCCTGCCATTTGGAAATCTCTTGCAGACAACCACAGTGCCTGGAGTCAGACAGTCAGTGTCAGAAGTCCAGGATCCCGGCTTGATAACACAGCAAGCGTAGGTAATTAAAAGGGAGGATTTATTGAAAAAACAAACAGATAGCTCCAGACAGCTCTAACAAAGCCACTGGCATTATCACTCAAGATGACCCTTCTGAAGACTTCTTCCAGTTCCTACAGAATATATTGAACTGTCACCCCTTACATCTCTTGTTTTGCTTCCTGTCTAGCAGCACTCCCATTCGCCGACTCTTCGGACTTATTGGATCAGCTCCAGACTTTTCCTGTTCCACTAGGAGGTGGCTCATTCCTGACAGGCAGGTTGTGCATCCATAGCAGTGACCAGAGGAGGAATGAGTGCTGGGAGAAGTGCAGAGAGAAGAAAGCCTGCAGCAGCAAAACTGGACACCTTCATCTGTCCCAGCTGCAATAAAACATGTCTCTCCCATATCAGTCTCTATAGCCACAGCAGGTGCTGTAACCTTCCAGCAACTTGACCTCACCCTAAAGGCTCACTCCTCCATTGTCTTCTGAAACAGACAGCTACAAGCTGTTATGGAAATAATCTTACAGGTGTTAAGTTAGTTACTAGTGGAATTACCCTGGTTCCATCTCATCTTCTTTTAAAAAGAAAACTTATTCAACATTAATTAGTTTTCTTAATTGGCTGAGGGAGATGTGGGAAGTCTCCTTCTCTTGGGAGATAAAGAAGTTACAAGATGTTGGGGGGAGAGAGAGAATGAGCTCACACAGTCTTAAGGAACAGGATTGATATCTTGGCCGTTCCTTGTGGATATTGCCTCCTGGCTACATGTGAAGGTGCATGTGGGTATTGGGGAAATGTGTCTTTATAGACTGTGGATATGTGAATGCCTTTGACTCAGTGGCACCTGGGTTGTGCCTTTTCAGAATCCACTTTTGTCAGAAGGGGCGCGGGTGGCGCTGGGGTATAAACCACTGAGCTTCTTGGGCTAACCAATCGGAAGGTCAGTGGTTCAAATCCTCATGGCGGGGTGAGCTCCCATTGCTCTGTCCCAGCTCCTGCCAACCTAGCAGTTCGAAAGCATGCCAGTGCGAGTAGATAAATAGGTACCACTGTGGCGGGAAGGTAAGCGGCGTTTACATGCCCTCTGGTTTCTGTCATGGTGTTCTGTTGCACCATAAGTAGTTTAGTCCTGCTGACCACATGACCTGGAAAGCTGTCTGTGGACAAACGCTGGCTCCCTCGGCCTGAAAGCGAGATGACCGTCCAGGGGTCCTTTACCTTTCTTTCTTTTTTTCTTTTTACCATTGTCTGTATGCTTCTGGGGTGTTTTGTGAATGAATAGTCATGCATTGAATATGTTCATTTGGATGCCATGGGGACAATTCTCTCAGCTCACCTTCACTTTAAGTGATTTAGCTACATGCAGCGGACTGATGGATCGATTTTAAAGGTGGTTCATTATGTCCCCCACATACGCAGTTCTCAAGGCTGTGGTTACCCCCTCTAAGGTAAGAGATAGAAAGGACATGTCTGCTATTAGGAAACTCCCTTGTACTGAGACCATGCTCCCATCAAGCTTTGCACTGTCATCACTGACTAGCAGTGGCTCTCCAGAATTTCAGACAGGGGACAGCTCTACTGAGAAGTGCTTGGGATTGGACTGTAGACTTTCTGCATGTAAAGAGATGCTCCACCACTGAGGTACAGCCACTTCCTGGTGAAATGTGATAAGTCATTCTAGACTTCCCAGTTCATGCAAAATAGTCCTTTCATTTGCAAGGATGATGAGACACTTCCTTTTCCCAAAGAAAGTCTCTTATGAAATCTGATTGTGTTTTCTATTGTCTACTGTTATTGTTGACAGTAGAGCTCAAAGGACTTGTCAATTTTGGCAGTGAGGGTAGAGATGGATTGCTCCTCTCTCATCCCCCCCCCCCCGCAATCTGAAATTCAGTTCTTCACACTTTTGCAGAAATTTGTGGGTTAAAACTGCCATGAAAAATTGTCATTCCCCCCCCCCCGTGTCAGTTTCAACTATTCATCACATTCTTGCATGCAGAGTGCTCACTAACACACTCGTATTTTAAAAGTAGCCCCTAATGTAACAAACTCTTGTTCCTAATATTGGATGGTATGAGCTGTTAAAGATGTTTGTATTACTGCTCTCCCTCCACTCCCAAATAGAAATTTAAGACCTCAACTTTAGAGTTGCTTAGGAAGAGGGATTAGTATGTTCAACCACTCTAAGCACTATAGCTTTGTGAGGGGCATAGGGGTCTTCTAACAACTCCTAGAAGTCATGAAAAAACCCCAGAATCTACAATTCAAATGCTTGGTTTTGCTTCTTTAACTGTGTAATGCAAATGGGATCTGGGTTTCTTTAATGAATTACCTCATTCAGGACCAGGGAGTCCCCCACCACCACCCATCGCCTGTCCCCACAAAACAGGACTTCTGTCTTGTCAGGATTTAAACTCAATCTGTCAATCACCATCCATCCTCCAATAAGAACAAGAAAAAAGATTTAATTGCATTTTTCCACACTCCCGTTTTCTTTCTCTACCTTTTTTTTGTCTTTTTTGTTAATTTTTATAAGCTCTTCTTTTTTCCATTATTATTATACCAATGATGATAAAGGTAAAGGACCCCTGACAGTTAAATCTAGTCATGAACGACTCTGGGGTTGCAGCGCTCATCTCGCTTTATTGGCCAAGGGAGCCGACATTTGTCTGCAGACAGTTTTTCCAGGTCATGTGGCCAACATGATTAAGCCGCTTCTGGCGAAACCAGAGCAGTGCACAGAAATACCATTTACCTTCCCGCCAGAGCAGTACCTATTTATCTACTTGCACTTTGACGTGCTTTCAAACTGCTAGGTTGGCAGGAGCAGGGACTGAGCAATGGGAGCTCACCCCGTCGCGGGAATTCGAACTGTCAACCTTCTGATCAGCAAGCCCTAGGCTCTGTGGTTTAGACCACAGCCCCACCCACGCCCCTACCAATGATTATAAAGGTAAAGGTAAAGGGACCCCTGACCATTAGGTCCAGTCGTGACCGACTCTGGGGCTGCGCGCTCATCTCGCATTATTGGCCGAGGGAGCCGGCGTATAGCTTCCAGGTCATGTGGCCAGCATGACAAAGCCACTTCTGGCAAACCAGAGCAGCACATGGAAACACCGTTTACCTTCCCGCTGTAGTGGTTCCTATTTATCTACTTGCATTTTGACGTGCTTTCGAACTGCTAGGTTGGCAGGAGCTGGGACCAAGCAACGGGAGCTCACCCCTTCACAGGGATTCGAACCGCCGACCTTCTGATCAGCAAGTCCTAGGCTCAGTGGTTTAACCACAGCGCCACCTGGAGCATAATTCTAAATTTAAACTCTGTTTGTTAATTATATATCACAGGGCGAAGTATTTACCATTACTTGAAAAATCTGGACGTTTTAGAAATCCAGCAAGTATGCTTCTGTTCAGACAATACTGTGAATTTTACAGAATTTTATTTCTGGGGAGAATGTAAAATATGTCCCCCTTAACCAGGGTCATTTGCCCTTTCTATTCAAACTATTCCCATGAATAGTTAAATATAATACTGTTCCTATATATTATTGTTGTGCTTTCAGGAAAGAAGGAAGGAGCGTTAGAGATGGCTAATGCAACATTTGTCACTGAGTTTATTCTTCTAGGATTTCCAGAAATTCAAGAAATGAACATGGCATTTTACACCATTCTCCTACTGATGTATCTTCTCTCCTTAATGGGACATAGCTTAATCATCTTTGTTGTTTTCATGGAACCCATGCTCCATATTCCAATGTACTTCTTCCTCGTCAACTTCTCCACAGCTGAGATCTGCTGCACCACAGCAGAGATACCAAAGATGCTGGTCAATGCCTTCTCGGGCAAAACCAACATTTCCTTTGCATGTTGCATGTTACAAGGTTTTGTTGTCTTCACAATGGGGTCTGTTGAATTCATCACTCTTACCCTCATGTCTTTTGACCGCTATGTAGCCATTTGCAAACCTTTGCTCTATAAAACCATTATGACCAACAACCTCTGCCTTTTCCTGACTTTGTTAGCTTGGCTTAGTGGATTTGTTATCATTTTCCCTCAATCAGCTGTGGTGTGGACTTTCCCATATTGTGGACAAAATGTCATTGATCATTATTTCTGTGATGTTGGGCCTGTTTTGAAATTGGCCTGTGCTGATACAACTTTGATGGAGCTGATAGGTCTCATTTATGGTGCTATTTTCATGTGGGGTTCCTTGGGTATCTCATTAATTTCTTATACATACATCATAGTCACTATCATTCGGATGCCTTCTGCCACAGGGCGATCCAAGGCATTCTTCACATGTGCCTCTCATCTAACCGTTGTTATCATCTTCTACACGGCAGTTATGTTTATGTACCTGAGGCCTACAACCCAAGGTGACACCCGAGTCAACAAAGTGGTATCGCTTGTGCGTACAAGTCTCATTCCCATGTTGAATCCTTTCATCTACACTATCCGGAACAAAGACTTCAAAGCAGCCCTAAGGAAATATGTGAGAAGGAAAATGCTGTTATAGCAATTCCCAGAATACTTTTGTGGAGATGGATCTCATGCCCTGAACCTCTGAGTTCTGCTCCACTGCCCAGTAAGGGAATTAAGATAAAGAAGTGGAACCCAGTTAGTCTTATGATTATCACAAATGTAACACTATATCTCACTTCCAGGATAAGCTGACCCTTTTTCAAGTACCAAATTATGACGTTTGCATACATTTTTGCTATTATTTCAGGACAAAGGGAGAGGGGAAATGCTACAATCATCACCAAGTTTATTCTTCTGGGATTTAATGAATTTCATGGACTGAATATGGTGCAGGATGCGGAGTTGCACTATTGCATGACCTTTCCAGCAACTTTTTGTATTAAAGTGAAGGATCAAACTCAGAAATGTGAATCTCCTAACAATCTTGAAATGTTTGTCCTGGCAATGACAACTGAAGGAAGGCTTACTTACTTACTTACTACTACTACTACTACTACTACTAATAATAATAATAATAATAATAATTTGCAGCCCACCCATCTGACTGGGTTGCCCCAGCCATTCTGGGTGGCTTCCAGTATATATGAAATACGGTAATAGTAAATGATTATTTACAGCCAGAATAAATAAATAAAGAATAAATAAATAAATATCAATATATCATGTTCTGATCTTGTCCAGTATTGAAAGAATATCTATTTCTTCTTCTTCTTCACCTCCTGCCCCTCCTTCTCTTCTAGGCATATTCCCAAGACATCTGGACTGTGTCAAAAAATAATTATATATATATATATATATATATATATATATATATATATATATATATATATTTACACACACACACACATACAGTGGTACCTCTACTTACTAATATAATGTGTTCCGAACGCACATTCATAAGTCGAAAAAATTGTAAGTCGAATCCCATAGGAATGCATTGGGAGAGAAAAATTCATAAGGCGAAGCAACCCTATCTAAAAATTCGTAAGTAGAAAAAATCCTATCTAAACCGCATCCAAGATGGCGGAAGGAGCTCCGTTCGTAAATAGAAACATTCGTAAATAGAGTTATTCGTAAGTAGAGGTACCACTGTGTGTGTGTGTGTGTGTGTGTGTGTGTGTGTGTGTGTGTGTGTGTATTCATTCAGCTACAAGTCTTTGGACTTAATGCCAGGGGAATTAGGACAATATGCCAACATCAATATTATTCCCTACTTCAAACATAGTAGAACAATACTGAATACTGTGGACTGTCTTACTTTTTTTAGCTTACTTGGCTGAGTGCAGCAAATCCTAACATGGCTTATGAGTGATCTGTAATTTCATCAATACAAAGAGAGAGCTATCACAAACCTATCTCATTCAGGAAGTCATTTTTTTATGGGTTCTTTTTTTTATTACAAAAATGATATATTATGTTTATGAATGCAAGAGAGATATTCAAAAATACATTTTCTATGCAAAATTAGAAAAGTTGACTGTTAGATGTTTGGTAAGTTGTTTAAGTCAAACAAGGAAGAGATATTGGAAGAATATTGATAAAAGGGTTAAAATAATCAAAAATAAATTAAAATATGAAAATAGTCTTAATGTTAAAATGCTGTTTAAATATGTACAAGTGAATCAATTAGTGTTGTTGAAGAGTTTAATCTTCTTCTACAAAAAAGGTGCCTTGATAGTAATTAGCTTCGGCATGGGATATCTCTGGTCTCCAAAGACATTTCCTTATTTTGGAAGCCTTAAGGTGTGAGTATGTTCCAAGGAAGAAAAAATAACCTTACCAAATCAAATGCACCAGAACTTTTGGCTCTTTCATAGCCAATGCTATTTCTGGAACACGTAGAATACTACTAAGAAAGTATGCTAGAGCACTTCCTATATTGCAATGAAAATGGGGTTATAGTTGTGAATCATAGACCCATATAAGGACCCAAGGGTCATCTAGTCCAACCCCCTTCAATGCAGGAATCTCAGCTAAAGCATCCCTGACAGATGGCCATCCAATCTTTGCTTTAAAAACCTCCAGTGAAGGGGAGTCCACCACCTGCTGATGTAGTCTGTTCCACTGTTGAACAGCTCTCGCCATCAGAAAGTTATTCCTGATTATTTTCTGTTCAGTTTTCATGTTAATGTCTGCAACATGTAGGGCAATACACCGAAAGTCATTCACATGATAATAGATAATAGATGATAGATAGATAGATAGATGGTGATAGATATGATAGACCAGTGTTTCCCAACTGGTGGTCCGCGGACCCCCAGGGGTCCGCGAGCTATGCGAGAGGGGTCCGCAAGACTGGGACTCTGGCGAGGCAAGATGGCGGCGCGGAGCTCCTAAACTCGACGAACGTGCTAGCGCCGCCAAATCAGCCCCCAAACAAGCAGAAAACCACGCAAACCGCAGCCGCTGCTGCGTGGGAGCCGAACCCTTCCCCTGCGAGCCCACCCGCCCACCGCCCGCCCGGCCGCCGGCCGCCAGCGCCCGCTGCCTGCGCCCGCTGCCTGGGACTCCCGCGTCTGCAGGGGGGCGTAGTCAGCCCCCTGCACCAGCCCCTCCCCGTCGCCGCATCATACCCCTCTGCCAGCCAATAGGGCTCAGGGGGCGGAGTCCAGCTGCGGCGGGAGAATCTTTCCAGCTTCTTGTTGGACTTCCGGCGAGGCATTATTGGCGCGCGCCGCGGCGGCACCGAGCTCCTGAGGGCAGCCAGCGTGTTCGCGCTGCCCGAAGGGCTCCTGAGCCGCTGAGACCGCCGCCGCCGCGTGCATTCTTGGCCAAGTGAGTTGCGATTTATACCTCATTGATTTCAATGGGCCTTAAGCATGAGTTGGATTGGGATAGCTGATTGTGAGGGTCCTTTATTCTACGGCTACTGCTTTAGTTTAGTATCTGAGCAGTACAAGTTAAAACTTGGTAATTTAATGAAATTAGGGGGCCTTTCACACCTCTTTCCTATATTGCCTTACTCCCTATAACAGGGACAAGTAAATAAGTATATTTCTCATTAATATCAGTTCTGTATATGTTCAAGTCATGAGTCCATCCATATTAGCCTGCAGATTTTTCTCTAAAAGTCTGCAGGAAAATTCACATTTAAACATGAATTTTTTTAAAGGGCCTTTCTCTCAAAATGCACATTTTAAATGTTATTTGCTGTCCAAATACAGTATGCATTTCAAGTACATGTTGTTGATGTATTTATTTTTTTGGTGGTGTTTGAGCCAAGAGCAGTATTGAAAGATTTGGGAACTAAACAAGCCAGTGGTTAAATTGGAACTGTACATTATTTCAATACTTGCATTTCAAAACAAGACCAGGGCAGGCTAAATCCTGTGTTTTTGACAGAATTACAAGCCTGGTAGATGAAGGGAATGCTGTGGATATAGCCTATCTTGATTTCAGCAAGGCCTTTGACAAGGTGCCCCATGATATTCTTGTAAAGAAGCTGGTAAAATGTGGTCTAGAACTGAAAATTAAAACTAACTGTATACTGATGGAGTACTCTGTTGTAACTAAAAAGACTCTTAATTTGGCTCTCACTTTTTAATTTTAGGATTAGGAATTAATGGGGGTCCTTGTCACAATAGCGGCTCGATGAGGGGTCCTCGAGAAAATTTTGTTGGGAACCCCTGTGATAGACGATAGATGATAGATGATAGATAGGCTATGGGAAGCAGGTGTGAGGCTCTGACAAGGTCCTAGAGCCCTCAAGCCTCCTCCCCAAACCTTAGTTAGCACTTTCCCAGCTTTGGGAAAGAGGTGGGAGGTAGTGCAAGGTCTGTGGGTGGGGCGCCAAATTTTGGCCTCACACCAGGACACCATAATACCCAACTTCACCACTATTGAGAGACTCAGGTCTCCAGGGCAGAATAAGATATCTGTTATTAATGACAGAGATGGAAGAATGCTGCCCTGCAAGAGGGATACATCTGAGTGGAAGGGGAGTCTGTATCACAGTGGGATGTTCCCCTGAAGTCTTGCTTCCAATACAGCATTGGACTTCAAAATAACACATCTGCAAGAATGAGAAATGTTCTCAGGAAGTTGTACCACTGCATTGTTCTTCAGCACCAAAGGCTTTTAGCAACAGAGAGAATGACTCTGGTGCATTTTGTTTTGACTCAGCATGAGTGAGAGGAGATGTAAGAGCACTCATAATCTTGTTTGTCTACTTGAAACTTTGATTAAACCCCTGCATCCTCTCTAGTGTCAAATGTCAGAGGGAAAGGGGGGCTTAGACTACAGTTTACTCCATTGGATATGGTTTATTTCATAGCCTATGACATGCTTCCATTGTTTTTTCATTGAGATGAGGATTTTGTGGGATTATGGAGCAGTATTTTTTATATTGTGGATGCCATTCCCTTGTCATGTCTTGTAGAATAATTAAAGTTCACTATCCCCTTCTCCCCCATTCTATCCCCCCTTTCTTTCTCACTCCCCTCTCTCTCCCCCCGACCTTATACCATATACACCATTAAAGTCTCACTTTGAATATAATTGATCTGTAACCAGGCTTTATGACCAGAAAACAGAGATGATGTACATACTCTTTTAACTCAAGAAAATCTTTAATAAATATATTTTTTTAAAAAAAAATGTCAGGGGGATAGAAGTACATATTGAGCACCTTGGTGTTCATATGACAAAAATTGTATAAAAAAAGATGCAGGACAACTATTGGTAGGGAAAGAGTTCCACAGTCTAAGGCAGGGGTGTCAAACTCAAATTCATTGGGGGCCGCATCAGCAGTTTGGTCACCCTCAAAGGGCCGGTTGTATCTGTAGGACTATGTGTCCACTCTTTATTATCATAAATTATTGTCACTGCATTCAATTATTACTGTTTTTTGTAATAATGTAAGTAATAACTAACATAGTCAGAATAATGGCAAGTAGATATTCAAATGTACAATTATTGTACAATTTATTGAAAAATGATTTTTGGTAACTGCACTGGGTGGTGGAGGCTCGCTAGGGTTTCATGCAGGAGCTTTGCAGAGCTACTGGTACCTGGAGATGCTGGGGTCTTTCTGCATGCAGGACAGATGTTCTGCCAGTGAGCCACCACCCTTCACCAAAGGGACTGGCTGAGGTTGACTCACTGGAGCTGTTCTCCTGGTTCCAGGGTTTAAGGGCCAGAAGTATAAAGCAGCATCCTATGTTTCTGAGGAGAGGGAGAGGGAGGGGAGGAGAGGGAGGGAGGAAGGAAGGAAGGAAGGAAGGAAGGAAGGAAGGAAGAAGAAAGAAAAGAGGGAGTGGGAGGGAGAGAGGAAGGAAAGAAGCGAGAGAAAGAATAGTAGGAAATAAGGAAGGGAATAAAGAAGGAAAGAAAGGATAAGAATAAGAATGAGGGAGAGGAAGATAGATGGGAAGGACGGAAGGAAGGAAGGAAGGAATTAAGGAAGAAAGAAAGAAAAGAGGGAGCAGGAGGGAGAGAGGAAGGGAAGGGGAGAGAAAGAAGAGTAGGAAATAAGGAAGGGAATAAAGAAGGAAAGAAAAAGAAAGAGGGAGAGAAGACAGAGATAAAGAAGGAAGGAAGGAGAGGGAAAGAAAAATAAGAACGAGAGAGAGGAAGAAAGAAAGGGAAGGGGGGGTCGCCGCCTTGATTCAGCGCCAGAAAAGAGCGCGAAGGGACCCAGGGGCAAAAAGCATTTCCCGTGCAGCGTGAGGCAGCGGGTGTCCGTTTTAGGAGACGTGCGTAAAGCCTCGGAGTTGCACGTTCGTGAGGCTGAGCCGCTGCTGAGCTCACGTTCATGAGGCTGAGCCGCGGCAGGAGGAGGAGGAGGAGGAGGAGGCTTGCCAGGTAGGTGCCCAGCAGCGCCGTACGGAGAGTCCCGAGCCTCTGGGACGCAGCAGTGCTCTGTAGCACTTTGAATCCTCCTCCTCCTCCACGCAGCACTGCTGGGTGCTTTGTCTGTGCTTCAGCAGCAGCAGCCGCCGTTTCCAGGCGCCGAGCCGTGGCAGGAGGAGGAGGATTCAAAGTGCTACAGAGCACTGCTGCGTCACAGAGGCTCGGGACTCTCCGTGCGGCGCTGCTGGGCACTGACCCGACAAGCTGTCTCCTCCTTCTCCTGCTGTGGCTCGGGGTGCTCCACGCAGCGCTGCTCCGGCCGCCTTTCTACCCCCCCCAGGCCCCAGCTGTTCGTTGGCGCTTTGTCGGCGCGGCGCTTCAGCAGGAAGGTCCCGCTGCTGGGTCCCACTGGCTGGGGCACTCGGCAGGCCACATGACGAGGTCTGGTGGGCCGGATTTGGCCCCCGGGCCTTGTGTTTGACACCCGTGGTCTAAGGGATGCCACAGAGATTTGTCTCTGCTGGGCCTGTATCACTGCATGCTTCTTATTAATTTGTTCCTGTTAATTCTTGATGTCTTCTTCCATTTGGAATTTGAGTGCATACTTTGAAGAACTTGCATAATCAACAACAAGTATCATGGGATTTCCAAGTTTACTGCACCTCCCATGAGAAGAACAGCAACTCATTAGTGCATTTACATTTTCCACTGGCAACTTTTGGCTCAGCTTGAGTTTCAGCGAAATTGGATTGCAGCAGATAGTTTTAATAAGTGACATTCTAAGGAGATAGACAAATGAACTGGACTCCAGGAGAAGGCATTTATTATTATTATCTCCTAGTTTTTTTCATTGAAACAGTTCTTCTGGGTTCCTCCATAGCAATCAACAACAAACCTTTCTAATGGAGGAATCCTTTCGTCCATCACCACTCAAGTTTCAAATATTGTTGGGGGATATTTCTTAAGGTATGTGATGGCACGTCTATTGATGACTACTAGTCATAACGGCTGTGTACTACTGAGTAACAGTTGCTGCTACTGAGCTCATGTATTTTCCATAATATCCTAACTAGACTAAAGGATGTCGAGAGACAAAATATTGGGGCAGTTGTAAACAAATTTGCTCCCCTATATTCTATGATTTAAATATCCTAGATAGCAGACCCAATTAATAATCCCAGCCCAACATAGGGCTTTTATGTTGGCCCGTCTGAATGTCTTTCCCTCTGCATTGGTCAGCGGAAGATATCAAAACATTCCTAGAAACAAGAGATTCTGCAGATATTCTATGAATGTCCCGGACACTGTAGAGCATATTCTCTTTCATTTTCCATTGTATAATACGCTCCGTCAACGTGTGCTGTCCCCTCTTTTGGGTGGTCTGGAACCCCAGCAAGGTGAAAGTGTGGGATTCTGCCTATCTGACATTGACCAAAGGGTAACGGCGGGGGTAGCCGAGTTATTGGTAGCAGTCCTCCAAGGAGCAGGTTAACAGGGAAAACCCCAGATTCTACATATAATATATACAGTATGCAATCAGTCTATGTAGCCAACTGCTGCCTTTTAAATATATATTTCAAGGCTCTTATATGTGGTTTTCTCTTTTATGGTTTTATTTGTAAAATGCCTAATAAAGGTTTGATAAGTAAGTAGTATTTCTTGTGGACTTCCCATGGCCATCTGGGTTTGCCTTTGTGAGAGCTGGATGCTGGACTAGAAGGGGCTTTGGCCTAATCAGTAGCCAGGTTCTTATGAAATTTATAAGAAGAAAATAAAGTCAAAGTTGGCCTTGCTTGAAACGATAGTGCAAATATTACATATACATAAATCTGTGCATCACATTTAAAAATTATAGGTAGACATATGACCTTTGGGTTCTACCACATCTGTATCCTACCTTTTCTTCAAGGTTCTTTGGGGCTTCTGATGGGCTCTCTACCACCGATTCCTTATCTCTTAACCCTTTGACATTATTTTAGGAAGAGTGAAACATGCCAGCTTTGTTGATTTGTACTGTAGACTCTTAGGCATTGTAATTATGTCTAAACTTAAAAGCATAGGGACAAGCCAACTAAAGCGAACAATTTCATTTAAATTCAAGTTACAGGTAGGTAGCTGTGTTGGTCTGACGTAGTCAAAACAAAAAATAAAAGAAAATTCCTTCCAGTAGCACCTTAGGTAAAGGTAAAGGAACCCCTGACCATTAGGTCCAGTCGTGACCGACTCTGAGGTTGCGCGCTCATCTCGCATTATTGGCCGAGGGAGCCGGCGTATAGCTTCCAGGTCATGTGGCCAGCATGACAAAGCCGCTTCTGGCAAACCAGAGCAGCACATGGAAACACCGTTTACCTTCCCGCTGTAGCGGTTCCTATTTATCTACTTGCATTTTGACGTGCTTTCGAACTGCTAGGTTGGCAGGAGCTGGGACCAAGCAACGGGAGCTCACCCCGTCACAGGGATTCGAACCACCGACCTTCTGATCAGCAAGCCCTAGGCTCAGTGGTTTAACCACAGCGCCACCTGAGACCAACTAAGTTTGTCATAGGTATGAGCTTTCGTGTGCATGCACACTTCTTCAGATACCCAGGTATACCCAGATACTTCAGGTATCTGAAGAAGTGTGCATGCACACGAAAGCTCATACCTATGACAAACTTAGTTGGTCTCTAAGGTGCTACTGGAAGGAATTTTTTTATTTAAATTCAAGTGGTTTTCAGGGGTTATGCTGCTGCTAAACTTTGTGATAGAAGCAAAAGAGACTTACTAGATCAATGAATCCAAAGGTGATGTTCTATGGAGAACAGAAAAAAAACAAAGGTGCTATTTCTGTGTTGGCGCATAAATGGGGGGGGGGCAAAAATCTGCATTAGGTCAATGTAGCTTCATGAGGCTTTCCAATATGTTAAAAAGTACCATAAAGACTTATGAGTTCTCCAGAACTCTTCATCAGGCTTGATGACAAGCAAAATGGAGGTGGATGGAGTTAGCTGGTGGTTTATGTTGACTTCTGGAACAAGAAACCAAATGGTTTGCCAATACCTTATACATTACCCATTGCATCATTTCATAGGAAATATTAAGCAATATACTTAGCTATCCCCAGTTATGATGATTAGGCTGGACAAATTATTTAAACTGATTGGATCATGTTTTAATAATTTGCAAAACAAGAAAGAAATAAGAAATCTGTAAATATTTAAAACAGAAAGGAGAAGGATTTATTCCATCTCTGACCGGCTTGCTGTTATATATTTATATCCATCCAATAGTAATAATAATAATAATAATAATAATAATAATAATAATAATAATAATAAATTTATACCCCACCCATCTGGATGGGTTTCCCCAACCACTCTGGGCAGCTTCCAACAGAATATTAAAATACAATAATCTATTAAACATTAAAAGCTTCCCTAAACAGGGAATCCAAAGGAACATTGTAATTTTATATAACCTTGCACTATTACTATGGGGACTTGAGTGGCACTGTGGACTAAACCACTGACCCTCTTGGGCTTGTTGATCGGAAGGCCAGCAGTTCAAATCCATGTGACTGGGTGAGCTCCCGTGGCTTTGTCCCAGCTCCTGCCAGCCTAGCAGTTTGAAAGCACACCATCACAAGTAGATAAATGGGTATCTCTGCAGCAGGAAGGCAAATGGTGTTTCTGTGCACTCTGGCACTCATCACAGTGTCCTGTTGCACCAGAAGCAGTTTAGTCATGCTGGCCACACAACCCAGAAAGCTGTCTGCGGACAAACGCCAGCTCCCTCATCATGAAAGCGGAGATGAGAGCCGCACACACAGTCAAATTTGACTGGACTTAACTGTCCAGAGGTCCTTCACCTTTACAATGGGTTTAATTGTCCTCATTTTGCTCCCGATTTCTATCTGCCTCAAACTCATGAAACTTCCTGTATTCCTGCAGGCATTTTAAAACAGAAGAAGCCATGAGATGTGGAAATCACACCGTGGTGAAAGAATTCATCTTAGTAGGTTTTCCTGGCATCCAGAAAGTGAAGGTTCTTGTGTTCCTGACCATGGTGGTGACCTATTCATTAACATTAGTTGGGAACTTCACGATCATATTCCTAGTTTGGAAAGATTACCGTCTTCACACCCCCATGTACTGGCTCCTTTGTAACCTCTCCTTCTCAGGAGTCTGCTTCACCTCTGCCATTGTCCCGAAAATGATGGTGAACATGATCACAGATACTAAAGTAATCTCCTTCCTGGGCTGCATGATCCAAATGTACTTCTATTTCTTCTTGGGAACTTGTGATTACATTCTGGTGGCTGTTATGGCCTTCGATCGATACGTGGCCATCTGTAATCCATTGCGTTATCCCATCATCATGAGTGGCTGGTTCACATTCCAGCTTGCTGTTGGGACTTGGCTGGGAGCCCTTCTGTCTGTCCTTTCATCAACCATTGTCTTGTTCCAGCTCCCATTCTGTGGTCCAAACGTCATTGACCACTACTTCTGTGATATCATCCCAGTGTTGAAGTTAGCCTGTAGGGACACAACTGCACTTGAGTGGCTGAGCTACGTGTCGACTGCCATTGTAGTGTTGAGTTCACTGCTGTTAACATCGGTGTCCTACCTGTGCATCATCGCCACCGTAGTGCGCATCCCATCCGCCACTGGAAGGCAGAAGGCTTTTTCCACCTGCACGGCTCACATCACATTGGCTTCTGTCTTCTACGGATGCTCCATTTTCATGTACTTGCTGCCAGAGAAAACCCATACATCAGGGTTTTACAAAACTGTGGCTATTCTTCATACTGTGGTGACTCCTTTATTTAATCCATTCATATATACACTCCGGAATGAGAAGGTGAAGGAGGTAATGAAAGACACTGTAAAGCATATATGCTTACTTGGAGAAGAAAAGTAGAGATGGGGGCAAGAGTTGGTCTGCCTTTCACTGCACAACAACCTGTTGCTGCCCCAAATTGTTTGAGGATCAGAATGAAACTCCTAGTCAGGTTATACATTTCACCAGATGCACAAACAGTACAGATGGAAATACTCCCCCCCCCCATGTTTATTTTACCGGTGAATGCATTGAAAACTGTGTATTTTACATTGGAAGTGCACAGAATGCATGCAAAATGCACACAATGGAACAGGAGGATGCAACAGAACAGAATGGAAGAGAACAGAGCTGCAATTGTGTTCCAGTGAGACTGAATTGGGGTGGAGTTAGCTGCTTAGCCCAGCTCTAAAGGGAAGTAGTAAATATATGCCTACAATCAGTTTTGCTGTACGGATCGACAGGCACTGGCACCATGGAGTTTGTTTCCTCGTGTGGCCTGCTTGTTCCAAAGTCTCCTGTTCCAAATATGCTTGGTTGAATGGTTTGGCATGATGGCTTCCTAGTCCATTATCAGCCCAACCAGCCTTGAATGCCTGTGGATAAAATTCATGGGTACATTGCGGCAACCAATGTACAGGGACACTGTGCATAGAAAGTTCAAGGGAGGGATGGTTGGCACATCAGCTCCTATCTTCCCAGGGCGGTTAACTGCTCCAATGGCCAATTTTACAATGATTGCTATACATTAAAGCTACTCCAAGAGGTTAGAAGCTGTAGAGCAGGGGGATAAAGGCAGTTCTCAGGCAACATTATAATATGTGGATTGTTTATCCATTTTTGTAAAAGAATTGGAATAGTTAGGATAGTAAATGTGACTAAGGAAGTAAAATAAAAAATAAAAACCCAGGGGACACCAATTTATGTGGTAGGTAAGGTAAAGGTAAAGGGACCCCTGACCATTAGGTCCAGTCGTGACTGACTCTGGGGTTGCGGCGCTCATCTTGCGTTATTGGCCGAGGGAGCCGGCGTACAGCTTCCAGGTCATGTGGCCAGCATAACAAAGACTCAAGGAACGAGGCAGTTGACGGACCCATTGTTAAAATCATGTTTATGGAAGACAATCTTACTCAGCTATGAGTGATCGCCAAAGAAGAAGAAGAAGAAGCCGCTTCTGGCAAACCAGAGCAGCGCACGGAAACTTCGTTTACCTTCCCACTGTAGTGGTACCTATTTATCTACTTACACTTTGACGTGCTTTCGGTTGGCAGAAGCTGGGACCGAGCAATGGGAGCTCACCCCGTCGCGGGGATTCGAACCGCCAACCTTCTGATCCTAGGCTCAGTGGTTTAACCCACAGCGCCACCCGCTGTGGTGGGTAGATGATCTAAAACTAACAGCAGGGCTTATGTGGATGCAGACAGCAAACAGAGAACGCTGCAGAGAACTTGAAGAGGTGTATATCCAAGGATGGAGGTGAGGTGCAGAGGAGGAAGAAGAAGATCCATTCATTTCAACGGGTCTGCTGTGAGTAGAGCTAGCTTTGGAGACAACCTTCCCGGTTGATGAGGACCTTCTGGCAAGCTTTTATTTCATGAAGCAGACAATGTTTTGTTTTGTTTTAGTTTAAACTCTGTTTTCCTGGAAATATTTTTGTTCAGGGGTGGGTAAGGGCAGTTGACTATTTTCCAGAGCCTCAAGAATGGTTGTTGTTGTATGTTGACTCATTTTGAAAATGTTTTATGATTTTTAAGTGCTGACTCCATCTTCTGTCACCATCACTCAGTTCTTTTATATTGAATTGCAATGATATGCACTGTGGTATGGTATTGTAAAACAGCCTGAGTGGTGTGGGTTGGGTTTTTTGCTTCGTTTTGTTTTTGTTTCTTTTTATATATTAGGATGGCAGGAAACATATGTATCAGCTAAATAGTTAGACAAACAAACTCCCTCTTTCTGACTCCCATAAGTAAAACCACTTGCTCTTAAACCGTTGCTCATTCAAACAAGGAATGGAAACCAATCAAAAAGTTGCACTGAGCAATATGTTTGAGGTCCTCTAGAGGATATTGTACAATGACAAGCCTGACCTACACTAGTGTGGCTGATCTGGCACAATAGTAGACACAAGCATCTGAAATGGTCAGGGCACTCATCGCTAGCTTTGCTGTTGAACCACTGGTAGAAGGTGTCACACGTCCTTTAAATTCATTGGCAATGTATGCAGTATATCCAGTTCGGAAGCTTGCTATGATGACGAGGCCTTTCCCAGGGGTTCGACGGAACCAATACATGTGGTGAGCATCAATATCATACCCAGATACTACACAGTCCAGCGTTACAGAGCCCCCAGGGGGTGCCATTACTGACCCGGGTTGTGTCAAAGTGACAGATCCAGAAGATTCTACAAATGAAGCACAACATAGGGAATGGTGAAATAAAACACTGGACATTGGCATACAGGTATGAGATAATGGGAATAATGCCAATTAGAGAACTAAGTTTTAACAAAGATTTTGCCACTGTTACTCACCAGCCAAGAAGAGCCATAGGACAGAGCAAATGCAAGCAAAGAACTTCATCGCACCAGAGGAATCCTTGCCTTGGGTTCAGCAGCCTGGTGTCATTTATTTGCCCTGGGTATAGTAGGCAGCATCATCAATGTGTTTTTTTATATATATTCCAGAGGAAACAAAGCTAGTTTGCATTTCAAATGTGCTCCTTCATTTATTCCCTGGCGTCATCTCTCTACAGCTACACATATTCTTCCAGTAACAGCAGTTGGTAACCAGGTTTTTTTTCTAGGGTGTTAATCATAGATAACTAAGATAAATATTGCTGTGACAGAACGGTAAGGGCAAGCTATCAAAATAAGAACCTGTTCCATTTGGCCCGTGGCCCATGTAGTCCAGTATTTTGTTATCACAGGGACCAACCAGTTGTCTACTATGGGAATCCTGCAAGCAGGACGGGGCACAATAGCACTCTCCCCTGATGATGCACATGATAACAGATACTAACAGTGATTTCTGTCATTGGCTGCATCATTCAAATAATAATAATAATAATAATAATAATAATAATAATAATAATAATAATAATAAATTTATACCCCGCCCATCTGGCTGGGTTTCCCCAGCCACTCTGGGCAACTTCCAACAAAGATTTAAAATACATAAAAAATGTCACACATTAAAAACTTCCCTAAACAGGGCTGCCTTCAGATGTCTTCAAAAAGTCTGGTAGTTGTTTTTCTCTTTGAAATCTGGTGCGAGGGCGTTCCACAGGGTGGGTGCCACTACCGAGAAGGCCCTCTGCCCCGTTCCCTGTAGCTTGGCTTCTCGTAGTGAGAGAACCACCAGAAGGCCCTCGGCACTAGACCTCAGTGTCTGGGCAGAAAGATGGGGGTGGAGACGCTCCTTCAGGTATACTGGACCGAGACCGTTTTGGGCTTTCAAGGTCAGCACCAACACTTTGAATTGTGCTCGGAAATGTACTGGGGCCAATGTAGATCTCTCAGGACGGGTGTTATGTGGTCCCGGCAGCCGCTCCCAGTCATCAGTTTGGCTGCCACATTCTGGAACACATTGCAGTAGTCCAAGCGGGAGATAACCAGAGCATGCACTACTCTGGTGAGACAGTCTGCAGACAGGTAGGGTCTCAGCCTGCATACCGGATGGAGCTCATTGCAATAGTCCAAGCGAGAGATAACTAGAGCATGCACCACTCTGGCGAGACAGTGTGTGAAGTACTTTGTTTTGTCTGTCCTAGATTTTCCAACGTCCAACTTCAGTCGATGTCCCCAAGTTCTAATGTTATCAGAGAGGGAGCAAAAGTATTCTCTCTCCACATTCTTCACTGGTCTTTATGTCTAGGACAACTTGTTATTTCTCCACTGTATGTTGTATCAAACTAATTTTTACTCACGGTAGACCTGTTGAAATTCAAGGACCCCAATCATAATCATGACACCGCTACTGAATCCATTCATATACACACTTCGGAATGAGAAAGTGAAGAAAGTCTTGAAAGACACTCTGAAATGCACCATCCTTATCACCAAAGGAAAACATTTAAAATATACCTAAAAATCAACTTCATGGTAAGAAGGTATCAAGTCCTAGAAGACTGGTTTTGACAAGGGCTGCAGAGGAATAATTTTAGCTTGCTTTATGAAGCAAACTGAGAAGACGGGTGGGCCCTGTTTTCAAGTTTCCCATAGGCATCTTCTTGGCTACTGGCATAAAAGGATGCTGGGACAAATGAGTCATGGTCTGATTTAGCAGGCTCTTCTTACATTCTTGCTTATGGTTTGGAACACAACTTGTATTTTGCAGTTTTCTGGTTTTGGGAAAGCAATTACAGTGTGGAATAAGTGTGCAAATATATGCATTTTGTATAAAGTATTACAATATGTGGTGTGTATGTCTCTCTCTGTGTGTGTGTGTGTGTGTGTGTGTGTGTGTGTGTGTGTGTGTGTGTGTGTGTAGGGGGGGCAATGCTGTATACTTTTGGAAAAGCAGGGCAGCTCTGCAAAATCCCTTAGCCAATGGAAATACCCTTCCTTGTGGACTGTTTTTATGGCTCCTTAAAGTGCAATCCTATGGCAAGATCCACCAGGATAAGCAACATTGGATTCAGAAGATCTCCCACTCAGATGGCTGGTTCTTTGTTCATCTTGGCTCAGAAAGCATTAAGTCCCTTATCCTAGCTCAGCTGAAGATACACCAGCTTTCTTGCATGCCGAGGTACCAAGACACCCCCCCAATAACTCACACCTCACACAATATTTTAAGTTTAAGGTTTTTGGTATTAATTTGGCCACAACTTTATTTAAATACAACTGAATGTGAGTGGTTGCTTAGGCATTGGTTCTTGTCATCTGTCCCCCACCTGGGACAGATCTGACTCCCACTAGCCTAGTAAGGGAGCCAGTAGGTAAGCACCCTCTGGGAGAGATCGGGGCAGGGGCCCACGCCCTTGACCTCACCCTCAGATGCTCCCCGAGGCTCATGCCTGGCCCTGGTCCCTGGCGGGGATATGCGGACTACATGTATAGCCCCAGGATTCCTTTAAAGGAATACCCCTAAAGGCAGCAGCAACCATGAGGGGCAGGCCCAACCAAAATCCGTACCCCTCCACCATCCAATTTGAACCAATGCCTAACCGTCAACCTTAAAAGTTGTGACTTATTGCAGCGTAGTAGGCAAAAACCACCTGGCACCAGCCAATCAGCCAAGTGGCAAAATTCCTACCAGGCCCCTGATCCAAAACAGGCGACCCCATGACAGGCACAGCAAGGTCAATGCAAAGACACCTAAAATTAGAGGAGGGCGGGTGGGAGATTCGTTGCGAGCAGCAAAAGTGGAACTGAAAGCTGTCACTCAATCATTTGCTACATGCAATTTTCCCCAGCAACAGCACACCCACCAATCACACATGTGGTCATCCAAACTGACCCGCCTCTCCCACCCCTGGGATGTCTTGTTAACCCTTCCGCAACCCATGCTCTCCTTTATGGGAGAACCTGCTTTGGGGCATGGTAGTAATAGAATTTTGGCGGTGGTGGTGGAGATGTAGGCTGCACCTTAAGCCAGTTCAACTCAGCCATAACACTTGGCAACTTGGCATAGAACACTATTGTAAATGTTTGTTTTTCCTTTGCCAGCCTTAAGAGGAAAGTGGCAACAACCTCACTGTGAACACGGTTTGGATCTGGTGTAACTTTACGCCGGCTTCTTGTGCATAGGGTTGCCGCCTTAGTCAGTTACAGGGGAAGATTGTTTTGCTTTGTTTCCTGGTCACATCTCCATTGCCATTGTGAGAATAGACTCCTTGACTAGGTGGGTTTGGCTCTGAGCCAGTAGGACTCTTCTTATATTCTGAGTTAAGTCTGGAGGCTTCACAGTCAAACGAACTGAAACCCAGTTATGTCTTAGCTTGGGAAACTTTGCAGGGAAATGTCTCCACTCCTCGCTGTCCCCTGAAACTGTATTTTCGTAGGACTATAGAGCCCACATTTGCCATTCTCATTTCTCTTAGCAATAGAAAAAGAAAACCACTTTCTTCTTGTTGGTGATTTTCTTGCAACCTCATCTTAATTTTTTTGACTTCCATGGAGCCACAGTGCCACCAACAGCCATGTGACAAAACAGCACCTCCCTCATCAACAACAACAATAATAAAAAGTCTGTGACTCATTTATGAAACCCAACAGTAACAGCTGGAGTGCTGGTGGGTGAAAATATGGCTCAACAAGTTATATAGAAACTTTTTGTGGTTTTCACAACGGAAACTACAAAATAAGACAGCTGCCTCTAATTAGTACCGCTTTGCTGCCCCCAAGAGAATTGCCATCCAGTGTTAGATTAGATCTTGCCTCAAGTGGTCCTCCTCAAATGTGCTTCGTCTTAGCTCATTTTCTTATTCTAATTGTAGACTATGGTGGATGTGAGAGCAATGGATTGCCCCTCCGTTCATGTATGTTTTCAGCCCCTAAGTAGTTAGCCATCAAAGTGATCATTTTCTAAGTGGCATCTGCATTATACATCAAAATCACCCTTGTATTGACTTTAAAAGTCAAGGAGGATCCTGGAAACTATAGTATGTTCAGTATGATAGTCTCCCAGAGCACACTCAAAAAAGTACACTTCTCTGGATTCTCCATGGAACTTTAGCAGTGGTGGAGAATCCTGGGAACTGTATGTAGTTTGTTAAGGAAGCTGACTTCTCACAGCTTCACTTTTCAGCACCCTATTGGACTACAGCTCTCAAGGTCTCTGGCCATGGAGATGAGGACTGATAGAAGTTGGGAGTCCAAAACATTTGCAGGCAGGGCCACAAACTCCAAAAAATAGATTCAAGCCAAAGCTGATTAGAAGCAGGACCTTCTGTACCTTCAGAAAATAGGACAACTCCACAAAATTCCTTAACTACTTGGAAAACCCTTTCTTTATGGCTCCTTAGTGAGTTACGTATATCAGTTCTCAAGATGCTGCTTCATGTTTTTGTTGTGTGTCCAGGGAAGAAAAAAACCTTCCTTTGTTTGCTTAACGGCTTCCTAGGGGCAACTGTCTGGCTAGTGTAAGAACAGAATGCTTGACTGTTGTTCTGATCCAATAGGACTCTTCTAGTATACATTGTTTAGTCTGGAAGCTTCACAGCTCAGAATAATTGAAACCCAGGTGTGGAGAAATGGTTTTAGCATGGGGAACTTTGCAAAGGAGACAGTTAAATGTATCTACTCCTAATTACCCCCTGAAACCATACTGGGAGAGGCTGCCGAGACCTTATAACCAGTCCTGAAAGACTTCCATTGGCTCCCAGTACGTTTCCAAGAACAATTCAAAGAATTGGTGCTGACCTTTATTTATTTATTTTTTTAAAATAATTTTTGTTGAGGTGCTGACCTTTAAAGCCGTAAACGGCCTCAGCCCAGTATACCTGAAGGAGCGTCTCCACCCCCATCATTTAGTCAGGACACTGAGGTCCAGCGCCGAGGGCCTTCTGGCGGTTCCCTCCCTGCGAGAAGTGAGGTTACAGGGAACCAGGCAGAGGGCCTTCTTGGTAGTGGCACCCGCCCTGTGGAAATGAACAACTATCTGACTTTTAGAAGACACCTGAAGGCAGCCCTGTTTAGGGACGTTTTTTTAATGTTTGGTGTTTTATTGTGTGTTAATATTCTGTTGGGAGCTGCCCAGAGTGGCTGGGGAAACCCAGCCAGGCAGGTGGTGTATAAATAAATAAATAAATAAGTTGTTGTTGTTGTTGTTGTTGTTGTTGTTGTTGTTGTTGTTGTTGTTGTTATATTTTGTAGGAGTAGGCATCCTAAAATCACCATTCCTCCCCCCCTTACCCTTTCTCTTAGCAATAAAAAGGGAAACCACTTTCTTCTCATTGTTTGCCGAAAGCCAATTTTCTGCAAACCTCACCTTAACTTTTTTTGCCTTCCATGGAGCCACAGCACCACCCACAGCGCTGCAAGCAAACAACAGCCTCTCCCCCATCAAGGATAAAAAAACCAGAGCCTGCAATTCATTTACAAAACCCAAAAGTAGCAGCTGGGGTGGTGGTGAAGGAAAGTATGGCTCAACAGGTTATATGAAACTTCCTGTGGTTTTCACACACAAGAACTAGAAAACAATACGGCTACCTCTAATTTCTAGGCCTTTGCTGCCCCCAAGAGGCTGGTCTAATTTTAAGATTAGATATTTGCCCATGTGGCTTCCAGTGCAATCCATTTTCTTATTCTAATTATTGACTGGTGAAACCGAGAGCAATTGATTTCCCCCATGTGTGATCTCTGCTGCTCTCAAGTGGTCGGCCACCAATGTGATCCTCCTGGGTTCATTTTCTCAACTGAGGTCACATCCATACCATACATTTCGGGCTTGTCCACACTTCTGCTTCCCCTGTGCCTGCAAAGCACAGATCTGAGTGGTTTTCTACTTGTCCCATGCTTTCTAAGCACGGATCGGAGTGGTTTTGCCTTTGCCCCACTGCTTTCCCCCAGAAAACCTGCTCTTTAGCACTAAATAAGAACAAACAGCAGTCCGTGGAAAATCCAACTGCCATACATTCTGATTCAGTGTTAAAGACTGAGTTTCCCTGGGGAAAAGCAACAGGGTTAATGTAGGTGCAGATGAGCCCTTAAAGCACTCTTATACCACTTTAACAGTCATGTCTAATTCTGGGAACTGTAGGCTGTTAATGGTGCTAATTTCCCAGAGCTGCAATTTCCAGTGTCCTAAACCATACCTCTCAACTGTCCCATTTTGAGCAGGACGTCCTAGAGTTACAGAAGCCATCCTGTCTTCTGATTGGATCCTGGGATGTTCCTTTTTGGTTGCCGCAAGAGCACTGCTCCGAAAGAAGCACATTTTGGGAAGTGCACTCCCAAAATGTCACCTGGCTCCCACAGGAGAGAAACCCTGAAAGAAGCACATGGGGGGGACACACTCTCCTGCGAGTCATATGATTCTCTCGGGAGCATGGCCCCAAAAGATGTAAATCCTTATTTTCTTCTGCGGCACGTTGGCAGCTATGCCTTAACAAAGGACAGCTCCCAGGATTCCCTGTGACTGTCAAAGTGCTTTAAATGTATGCTATGAATGTGGCACTATTGACTATGGTATTGATATGCATTGATGTTGTGTTTTATGCTGTTTTTAAGCTGTTTTTTAAGTCGTTTTAATCAATGTCTTATATTTGTTGTTAGCCGCCCTGAGCCCGGTTTCTAACCCGGGAAGGGCGGAGTATAAATAAATATTATTATTATTATTATTATTATTATTATTATTATTATTATTAGATAGCAAGCGGAAGAATGAATTGTTCTGACAATCTTCAGCAAGGCTGCTGTCCACATCTGGTATGTGAACAGCACCCAGGATCATGGAACTCTGTTCCTAAGACGATTTGGTGAACACTCTCTTCAGTGTTGGGTGTGTGTGTGTGTGTTTCAACACTTTTTTCTTATTATATTCCAATGTGCTATTAAATTGTTTACTGCCCTCTTGTGGCAATGCATTTTTTCAACCAGCCCAACTATTCACTCTTTTTTTTATCGCTGTGGTGAATTTTAAAAATTGACCTTAGTTTGCATCTCTATTATCATCATCATCATCATCATCATCATCATTTCCTCTGTGACAGCCCCAAATCTGTGGGATACCCTCCCTACAGAAGTGAATCTGGCACCTTGATTATGTATTGCTTGTATGCTGAAATAGCATCCAATTTACTTTTGCCTTTGACACCTGAATTATAGATTTTAGTTCCAACTTCACAGTAACTTGCTTTAACTAATTTTAATATTGTATTTTTAAATTGTTGTAGCCCATCCTGGGATCACGTGTTGAAGGGTGGTTAAAAAATACAACAGCAGCTGCTGGGAGGAGGAGGAGGAGGAGGAGGAGGAGGAGGAGGAGGAGGAGGAGATATTGCTTATAGCAGGGGTCCCCAAACTAAGGCCCGAGGGCCGGATGCAGCCCAATTGCCTTCTAAATCCAGTCCGCGGATAGTCCAGGAATCAGCATGTTTTTTACATGAGTAGAATGTGTCATTTTATTTAAAATGCATCTCTGGGTTATTTGTGGGGCACAGGAATTCGTTCATATATTTTTTTCAAAAAATATTATGCATTTTATTTAAAATGCTTCTCTGGATTATTTGTGGGGCCTGCCTGGAGTTTTTACATGAGTAGAGTGTGTCCTTTTATTTAAAATGCATCTCTGGGTTATTTGTGGGGCACAGGAATTCGTTCATATATTTTTTTCCAACATATAGTCGAACCCCCCCACAAGGTCTGAGGTCCAGGCCCCCTGCTGAAAAAGTTTGCTGACCCCTGGCTTATAGCAATAGCATAATGCTTGCGTCTAATTTAAGGTTTGTGTTTTGTTTGGGTCTGGCCACTAGGTGTCGGGATAACACTTGTGAAGTGCAACAGGCATCTTTTAGAAAAGTATACAAAATTTCTTTCCAGCTTCTGGAGTACAAAATGTAATTGTGAAGCGATACAAACCATTGTTACAGCTTAGGTGTTCCTGATACCACTTTAAGCAGTCATAGCTTCCCTCAAATAATCATGGGAAGTGTGGTTTGTTAAGGGTGCTGAGAGTTGTTAGGAGACTCTTTTGCCCTTCCCAGAACTACAATTCTCAGAGTGGATTAACAAGAGTAATATTTGCCAGTATTGTGAACTTGGTGGCAGTGGGGAGCAGGGTTATTAAACAAGTTCTGTTTTCATTAGTTAACCTAGCAAAAGACTTGCTTGGCTATTTTAAAAGACACTTTTGTTGCATTCAATATCTGGTAGAGCATTAAGCAATTGTTCTCCAGCTCAAACCAAGCCTCACTATCATGAGAAATGACAGTCTATGGACCCCATGATGCTTTAATAGAGCTCGTAGTTGTATTCCACTGTCCATTGACACCAGAGTGGCACAGAAAAATGGGTTGGGTCACCTCACTTTATGCTGACTGTGAGATAGACCAGGATCAATCAGGGACTGCCCCAAGGTCACTTAGTGAATGTCACAGATGATCAGGGTTGTGGATCCCAGTCTTCAAGTCTACCATGCTAACCACTATACCAGGGGTCAGCAAACTTTTTCAGCAGGGGGCCGGTCCACTGTCCCTCAGACCTTGTGGGGGGCCGGACTATATTTTGAAAAAAAATATGAACTGATTCCTATGCCCCACAAATAACCCAGTGATGCATTTTAAATAAAAGGACACATTTTACTCATGTAAAAACACCAGGCAGTCCCCACAAATAACCCAGAGATGCATTTTAAATGAAAGGACACATTCTACTCATGTAAAAAACATGCTGATTCCTGGACCATCCGCGGGCTGGATTTAGAAGGTGATTGGGCCGCATCCGGTCCCCGGGCCTTAGTTTAGGAACCCCTGCACTATACAGTGGTACCTTGGGTTACAGACACTTCAGGTTACAGACGCTTCTGGTTACAGACTCCGCTAACCCAGAAATAGTACCTCAGGTTAAGAACTTTGCTTCAGGATGAGAACAGAAATTGTGCGGTGGCGGCACGGCGGCAGTGGGAGGCCCCATTAGCTTAAGTGGTACCTCAGGTTAAGAACAGTTTCAGGTTAAGAACGGACCTCCAGAGCGAATTAAGTTCTTAACCCGAGGTACCACTGTACCATCAATTGTCAGCTCACTATAAGATCAGCAAAGCTGCCTGCATTTTTGGATTCTCCATGGGGATGTGTGGCTATGAGTGACTGTGATTATAAGCTCCTGTATTTCAGAATTGAGTACTGTTAGGATTCATTCCCTGTGTTGCAGTCATGGGATTGTTTTTTATCACATGACGGCATATGTTTCCATTCCACATTGTGGGAAGTGATGGAGACAGGATGTTTTTATTACTGTGTTTCTGTGATGTAGGACATTTGTCCTTTTGTTCTTTCTCCTTCTTGTTCGATGCTGATGAGGAAGGAGCTGAGACGGAATGCTTCGAGTGTATTATATGTAAATAAAGTAGTTTAGCCAAAATGAGTCTGTTACACTGACTGCCCATACTCTGCTGTTCCTGAAGTGTCACTGTGATGTTCGGGATGGAGAAAGACTTTGAGTCTCCCGAACGACTGACCAGGAGGGAGAGAACACGCCAGCTGGGCACGTGTCTCTGCCGGATTCCTACTCATGTGTAGGACCTCCTGACAAGTACTACTCACAGGAGCATATGAAGCTGCTTTATACTGGGGTCACAACAGTGCTCCAATCCAAATTGTCCACACTGGTTGGTATCAATCCTTCAGGGTTGCACTGTTAGTATCACTTTCGCCATGCATTTCCACTGCAGGAGTCAGAAAATCATTGCCAATATAGTCCTTCCTTGAAAAACTATGATCACAGTATAAGTGGATTCTGCGGCTTCTTTCCTAAGGCTTTCCGTAAAGCCTCCTTGACTTCATTGTTCCTGATTGTGTATATGAAAGGATTTAGCACCGGAGTGATCACAGTGTTCAGCACAGAGATGGCTTTGTTGAGGCTGAAAGACGAGTGTTTGGCAGAAGGTCTTAAGTAGATAAAAAGGACGGCCCCATACAGGATGCTGACCACAGTCAGGTGGGAGGCACAGGTGGAGAAGGCCCTCCGTTGTCCGCTGGTTGATGGGATGCGCAGAATCGTGGAGATGATGAAGATGTAAGATACCACCGTTATCATCAGGGAGCCCAGGATCACAGCCACAGCAATCAGGAAGCCGAGGGCTTCAATAAGATGTGTGTCTCCACCAGCGATCTTCAACATGGGCCCAATGTCGCAATAGAAATGGTGGACAACATTGGAGCCGCAGAAGGGAAGCCTCACGACCAGCACTGTCTGCAAAAGGATGGTGCAGAAGCCCCCAAGCCATGTGACCAGTGAAAGTTGAAGGCAGACGTTGGAGGTCATGATGGCGGTGTACCTGAGCGGCTGGCAGATGGCTAAGTACCTGTCAAAAGACATGACCGTGAGGATGTAAAACTCGGTGATGCCAAAGAGGAAGTGGAAGTAGGACTGGGCCATGCAACAGTAGAAGCAGATGGTGGTCTTTGCCGACAGGAGGTTGGTCAACATCATGGGAACAACGGCAGTGGTGTACCACATCTCCAGGAAAGAGAGGTTGCTAAGGAAGAAGTACATAGGCTTCTGGAGCCGACGGTCCACTCTCACCATGACAATAATGAGACCATTCCCTGCAATTGACAAAATGTAGAGCAGGAGGACCACGAGGAACAAGGTGATGTTCATTCCCCAAATATGTGGGAATCCAAGCAAGATGAACTCAGACACTCTTGTGCAGTTGGTCAGATCCATAACTGGGCTCACCAGGATTGATAAGAGAGAGGTGATGGAAACTTTAAAAAATACTATTTGGATATTCAATTCATCCTGCACCAAAACAGAGAGCAGAATACATTTTCTCCCCTTATTTCAGTGAATTTCCCATACCCCCGTGTTATTTTAATGGGTTTAGCTAAAGCATGTCTATTCCACCCTTCAGCAAAATAAAAACATTAAAAGAGGCTCCCGCAGGTTCACACAAGATCAGGAGGAAGATAGTCTATTTCTTCACACAATCTAAAATTCATGACACACAAAGAAATGGGGATAAGGAGAGGGGAGTGCAAAAGCAAGGTCAGAGACCTGCTTTTAAAGTTACTGGGATAGAAATAGGCCCAGTAGCCTGATGGGAATGCCTGCTGCCAGGTGACAGCATTTCAGCAGAGGCAATAAGATACACCTAGTTCTCTTCCCTCCCTCTGCAGGCTGATGGAATTTATTGGAAGGAAATACTGGCATTATAAATGGAGAATGAATTTGATTCAGTTTGCATTTATAGAACTTAACTGAATCCAAACTTGGATCCAGGATTTTTGGCTTTGTTCTCAAGCCACATCTGCGGAAATTCCACCCGAGGGACATACATCTGTGCTGGCTTCGGAATGGGCTATGAAACCCCATTCTAGACTTCTCCTTTCAGTCGAGATGCAATGCTGCATGCTTTTAATTACTTTCATTGCTGTTTTTCTTTCTTTCTTTTAGCATATTGACTTTTAAAGCCCTAAATGGCCTCAGTCCAGTATACCTGAAGGAGCGTCTCCACCTCCATCACTCTGCCCGGACTCTGCCCGGACACTGAGGTCCAGTGCCGAGGGCCTTCTGGCGGATCCCTCGCTGTGAGAAGCCAAGTTGCAGGGAACTAGGCAGAGGGCCTTCTCGGTAGTGGCACCTGCCCTGTGGAACGCCCTCCCACCAGATGTCAAAGAGGAAAACAACTACCAGACTTTTAGAGGACATCTGAAGGCAGCCCTGCTTAGGGAAGCTTTTAATCTTTAAGAAATTACTGTATTTTAATATTTCTGTTGGAAGCCGCCCAGAGTGGCTGTGGGAGCTTTGGCCCTGAAAGGGCAACCAGGGAATATTTAAAATAAATGAACAATGTAGCTCTTGAAAACATTTTAAATTTAGGCACTTATATGTTTCAGGAGTGGGGAACCAATGGCCCTTCAAATGTTGCTGGACTACATTTCCCACCATCTCTGATCATAAGCCATGCTGATTGGGGGCTGATGTGACCTGAAGACCAGCGAAACCTGGAGAGTTGCAGGTGGTCCTCTCTTGTTTTAAAAGTACCATTTACATGCATTAGTTAATAGCTACTAGCTGCACTGGCTGTATTCCTCTTCTAGTGTTGGAGGCACTGTGCCTCTGAATGCCACTTGCTGTCAGGGACCCTGCACTGAGGAGGAATGGTGGGAGCCTCCCCCTCCCCCTGCTCCTGATGAAGATCCTGAATCTTCCCAGGAGTATGAGGACAGTATAGATTTGGACCAATGGTTTGCAGAGGGACATAGTTCAGAAGGCAGAAGCTGGGAAATACTGGATGGAGAAGAAGCACTGGGAGAGAGAGAGAGAGAGAGAGAGAGAGAGAGAGAGAGAGAGAGAGAGAGAGAGAGAGAGAGAGAGAGAGAGAGAGAGAGAGATTCACTGTCTCTGGGAACATAGCTGCCAAGTTTTCCCTTTTCTCGCGAGGAAGCCTATTCAGCATAAGGGAATTTCCCTTAAAAAATGGGATAACTTGGCAGCTATGTCTGGGAAGCATCCATCTGCTCAACCCAAGGTCAAGAAGAGCAGATAAAGTGGCTGCACAGAAAGCACAGAAAGCTCAGGTTACAAGACGTGGTAGTGATGTGGGTGACTAGGGAGGAAGTGGGTGGAGCCCATAATTGGGAGCACCGCCATTCCTAGGAAATGGATACTTTTCTCTCTCGCTGCGATCATTAAAGTTTCAAACTGGTGAGAATACTCCTCTTCCTTTGTTCTGTTTATCTACTGTCAAAAGGGGGGTGGAGCCGATTCCCTGAAGCCTGACACTTGCTGGGAATCACAGGTGGGGAGAGTGCTGCTGTTGCACTCAGATCACACTTGTGGGCTTCCTATAAGGGGCATCTGGTGGGTCACTATGAGGAGAGGATGCTAGACTCAATGAGCCTTTGGTGAGATCCAGCTGGGCATGCATACAAGTTTCTACATACTGTATATTAACCACTATAGCTATATTGTACCTCTAATATTCCCCTGAATACAAAGTGGCAAGAGTTCTCATAACGGGTGGTGGAGTGAGACAAGAAGCCCCCAGTAAAACACACAAAAAATTATATCTACTTTCTGCTTCGATCAACACAGTTTTGAAAATAAACCACAGATGAAGTCAGTGGGGAAGTGAGAAGAGAGGGAGAGGTTTGTTGTTGTTTTTGCCAGAATGCAGATTATTTTAGCAGAATAAACATTTCAAATAAGTGCTGTTTACAGGTCTAGGTTTGGAGAATCTGAGAAATGATACAAAGCAAGGCAAGAGGGTGCTTCTGCAGGAAATGAACACATGGCTGAAAACTAATGAGCATTTGCTTTAAAACTACAAAGCATATTTTCTAAAAAAAAGGGGTAGGTGGTGGATTATATACTCACATTATAGCTATTTGATCCATCACAAACGTGCCAATAGTGCATGTCCAGGCCAACAATCAGATAGCCAATTATATGTTTTTGCCAGTCATATTCCAAATGTATCATCCTACTGAAATGAAATCCTATGGATTTTCTTCTTCAGAAGTCTTGGAGTTTTATCCAGCTGCCATGCTATCCTGTCCTTTCCCTTAGTGTCAGCTACATAGCTATATCTGTTCCGATTGATCTCCTGTCTCTATCTACCAGCCCTGCTAAAGATTGCCTAGACTGAGATTATTGCTCCTGCAAAGCATGTGTTGAAACATCAAGATGCAGAATGTTGTGTCTGCAATTTGGTGTATGTATATGTGTTTAAATTTATATGCACTGTTTAAAAACTTTCCCACAAATTATACGGTGCAAATGAGGAGCTAGCTATGGATCTTCTACATAATGTTGTTGTTTTTTTATCCGCTCTCTAATGATAAGCCCTGTAATTTCCCATAAGGGAAATCAATATTCTGCATTACAAATGATTTTGAATTCACCTAACTAAAAAATAATTTGCTTTTGAATTAAGCACTTATTTCTTAACTAGCTGTTGCACTCAGGTCCTGCTTCTGGTCTACCCCATGGCATCTGATTGGCTACTGTACGAACCGGATGCTGTACAGTACTAGATGGGCCACTGGTCAGATCCAGCAAGCTTCTCATACATTCTTAGGACTTCTTCATCACCCTTAAAAAATGTTAAAGGCATAGCAGGCTTAATTCCATATTCCATATTATTACAACATCTAAAGCCAATTTAATGGTTCCTTGCCTATTAACATGATGAATGTTGAAGCCACAGACTGCTCAATCTGTAATGGACTGGATTAGGCATATTGGGAAGGTAGCCTTTTAAAGTGTATTACAAATGAGACCTGCAGCAGAATATTGCAGAATATTGCAGAATTCAGAGTTCCAGTAAGTCGGCCATGCTCTCTTCTGAAATACACCATCCCAAGATCCTCCAAAATGTATTCTCTCCCTCCTACACACACACACACACACACACACACAATGGAAGCTCAGAATTCTGTGGCCACTGAATATAGAATCATAGAGCTGGAAGGGACCACAAGGGCCATCCAGTCCAACCCCCTGCCAAGCAGGAAACACCATCAAAGCATTCTTGACATATGCCTGCCAAGCCTCTGCTTAAAGACCTCCAAAGAAGGAGAGTCCACCACACTCCTTGGTAGCAAATTCCACTGCCGAACTCTGTTTATGCCGAAGATGCTAGTCAACTTCCTGTCGGCAAAGAACACGATCTGCTTCTACTGTTGCATGACACAGTTGTTCTTCTACTTCCTCTTTGGTGTCACAGAGTTTTTTCATTCTTGCTATCATGTCCTTTGATAGATACTTAGCCATCTGCCATCCATTGAGGTACCCCACCCTCATGCCCTCCCAGGTCTGCCTTAAGCTTGCACTGGCTGCCTGGCTTGCAGGCTTTTTCTCAATTATTTTCCAGGTGTGGAAGGTTGTGAGGCTTCCTTTCTGTAGCTCCAACATTGTACATCATTTTTTCTGTGATGTAGGAGCTATGCTAAAGATAGCGCGGGGGGGGGGGCACACACAAGTCATTGAAGCCCTTGGCTTTGTGGTGACTGTGGCGGTGATCCTGAGCTCTCTGCTTTTGACGCTTATAATTTACATCTTCATCATCTCCACAATCCTCCGTATCACTTGAACCAGTGGACAGCGGAAGGCTTTCTCCACCTGTGCCTCCCATTTAACTGTGGTCAGCATCTTGTATGGGGCAGTCCTTTTCATCTACTTGAGACCTTCTGTCAAGGGCTCTTCTTTTGGTGTGGTCAGAGCTGTGTCTGTACTGAACATGACCGTCGCCCCAGTGCTAAACCCTTTCATATACACAATCAGGAATAATGAAGTCAAAGATGTTTTACGAAAAGCCTTGGGAAGGAAGACCTTTGCAGTTTCTCAGTTCTAAGTGTTGACTTGGGTTGGAAAGGACTGCAGTCTAACTCAGTGCTCACAGAGACCTGCATCCCAGCAACCCAGTCAGATGGGCAGCATATAAAGATATCACCATCATCATACCCTGTAATTTTACCCTATGCTTCTCTGAATCCAAGTTTAGCACAGCTCTGATTCTATTCTGAAATTGTGCCATTGCCAATCAATTTAGTGATTATTAGAGGAGGTGGGTGGGTGGGTGGGTATAGAAAGAGTAATCTACCTTCTTATGTCCCCTCTTACCAGATAATGGCAAGAGATAGCTGATTAAGTGGCCTTCTTTGAATCAGACTCTTGGCCCATCTAGGTCAGATATGTCCACACTGACTGGCAAGACCAATACTGGGTTGCAGACAAAGGTTTCCACCAGTCCTACCTGTGGATGCTTGGGACTGAACCTGAGAACACTTCCCTAATGTCTCAAGAAACCCATTACCTGACTTCATCCACCATCTTTGGGCATCTTGTCCATTTCCAGACCCTGCATCGAAGCAGCTTAGTCTACATAGCATATCAGTCTGGGGACACCAAAGAGCAGTGTCTGGAAGTCCTATCAGACTTGGTGGCACTCTCAGAAGATACTATGGGGATAAAATAAAAAAAATTCCTTCAGTAGCACCTTAAAGACCAACTAAGTTTTTATTTTGGTATGAGCTTTCGTGTGCATGCACACTTCTTCAGATACAGTGAAATGGAAGTTTCCAGGCACTTATGTAGAGAAGGGGTGGGGAGGGGTGGGGAGGGGGAGGGGGGATCACTCAGAAGGGTGGTGGAAATGGGTGGTTGACTGACTGATAGCTGTTGATGACCGGAAACGACTGCAAATGGTTTTGCATGAAAAAGCAAGGGTTGAGATGGCTGAAGATCGCTTATCATGTATAATGAGATAAGAATCCGATATCTCTGTTCAAACCAGGTCCCTCCATGGTTTTGAGCTTGGTGATAAGTTGCAATTCAGCAACTTCTCTTTCCAGTCTATTTCTGAAATTCTTTTGTAGTAAGACAGCTACTTTGAGATCTTGCATAGAATGTCCTGGGAGATTGAAGTGTTCTCCTACTGGTTTTTCTGTCTTCTGGTTCCTGATGTCAGATTTATGTCCATTTATCCTTTGGCGTAGGGTTTGGCCTGTTTGTCCAATATAGAGAGCTGAAGGGCACTGTTGGCATTTGATGGCATACACAATGTTAGAGGATGAGCAATTAAATAGTCCTGAGATGGTATGTTGGATGTTGTTGGGGTCAGTAATGGTGTTGTCTGGGTGTATGTGGCAGCAAAGTTGGCATCTGGGTTTATTGCAGGCTCTGGTACCAGTGTCCATGTTAAGTCTGGTAGTTGTATTATTGTGGGTGAGGAGTTGTTTAAGATTGGGTGGCTGTCTGTAGGCAATGAAAGGTCTTCCTCCCAGAGCTCGAGAAAGGGAGCTGTCATTGTCCAGGAGAGGCTGTAGATCTCTGATGATGCGTTGTACTGTTTTAACTTGGGAGCTGTATGTGATGACTAGTGGTGTTCTGTTATTTTCTTGTTTGGGTCTGTCTTGCAGCAGGTTCTGTCTAGGTATCTGTCTGGCTCTGTTGATCTGTTGTTTAACTTCATCAGGTGGATATTTTAGTTCGAAAAAGGTTTGCTGTAGATCTCTTAGGTGAGATTCTCTGTCTGTAGAGTTGGAACAGATACGGTTGTAACGTAGGGCCTGGCTGTATACGATGGATTGTTTGGTATGTTTGGGATGGTAGCTAGAAGCATGTAGATATGTTTGTCGGTCAGTTGGTTTTCTGTATAAGGTGGTGTCTATACGTCCATCCTGTATTTTTATAGTAGTGTCCAAAAAGAATAAAGAATAAAGAAACTGTGGGCCTCCAAATGTTACTGGGCTACAACTCCAATCATCCTTGCTCACTGGCTATGGTGACTGGGACTCATGTTGGGTTTTGGAGTCTAACAGCATCTAGTGGGCCACAGATCCCTCACCCCAGCTGTAATAAGATAGTGTTGCCAGGAAGACAAAGTTTTCTTTTATTAAATGATTTCTAAATAGCTTTTCATCTCCAAAGAAGAAATACCATAGGGATTTCCACAATGGCAATGCATAATGATGAAGTCAAAGATGCTTTAAAAATAACCCTTAGGAAGTAAGACCTTTGCAGTTTCTAAGCTCTAAGTGCATCACTGCCATGCAGGAAATGAGACACAAGTTAAAAAAATGATCCACACCGCTGGGCTACTGTAGCCAACCATTGAATGACAGCCATGAAACCTGTGTAAAATATTGCATAGGTAAATTCTTGCTTACGGTAAAGTTAAAGGGACCCCTGACCATTAGGTCCAGTCGTGACCGACTCTGGGGTTGCGGCGCTCATCTTGCATTATTGGCCGAGGGAGCTAGCATACAGCTTCCAGGTCATGTGGCCAACATGACAAAGCCGCTTCTGGTGAACCAGAGCAGCACACGGAAATGCCGTTTTCCTTCCCGGTGTAGCGGTACCTATTTTGACGTGCTTTTGAACTGCTAGGTTGGAAGGAGCTGGGACCAAGCAATGGGATTCGAACCGCCAACCTTCTGATTGGCAAGCCCTAGGCTCTGTGGTTTAACCCACAGCACATTACTCTAAAGGAAATTCCAGAAAAAAATACATGGGAAAATGTAAACTTTTAGAATATGTGATGGACAACAAATAAAGCATTCAATTATTTACAAAACATCAACACACATGGGCCTGGCTGACTCAACACCACGTGATCCGACCATCAGCTTTGGGTGCTTCTGATGGGAAATCACAAAGGGGCACATCCCTAGAGATATAACCCCAGAACTTTTGGAGAAGGTAAAATAACTACTCATTACTGTTGCATCATTTGTAAGAAGGGCTTTGCATAGTGTAGATGAAATATCCCTTTCATGTATGAATCAGAAGTGCAATTAGACCACGGATGAAATATCTTTTACAGGGAAAGTTGGACAGATCTCCTTGAAAGGTGGGCACTGTTGAAGGAAACATGGTTTTACCTCTGCCCTTGGTTCTTTACCTAAGAAAAGAAAAGAAAATCAACACCCATGTACAGCTTTTGGGGGGGGGGAGTAGGTATTGTGGACACAGAATTTGTTATAGAGGCACATCAACAATTATTGTGGTGGTGGTGATGTTGATTTCCTTCTGCAGCTCTAACATCATTGACAATGGGCCTTCACCTGTGCCTCCTATCTGATTGTGGTCAGCATCTTGTATGGAGCAGTCCTTTTCATCTACTTAAGACCTACTGTCACAGGAGCTTCATTCAAGGTGGTGAAAGCCATGTCCGTACTGAACATGATAGTTGTCCCAGTGCTGAACCCTTTCAGGAACAATGAAGTCAAAGATGCCTTACAAAAAGCATTAGGAAGGAAGACCTTTGTACCTCATAAATTATTAGCATCTTTTACCACATAACAAGTAAGTCTGGAACCCCCAAAGAACAGTGTTTGTAAGTCCTACCAGACTTGGTGGCAGCCTAAGAATAACACATTCACTTGGGTGTTCTGTAGAAGAGAAGGCTGTCCCTCAAATTACCAGGTTTGTGGTGGGATTAATATGCAATGAAATAAAATAATGTTGATGATTGGACGAAATATTTGCCTCCATTCTCACTGTTGTCTGGGTACATGTGTATATCCATTGTATTTTAAACATACAAACGCTTTTATTAATGAGCTGCCCTTCATGTATTCTGTGGTGTCTTTATCACACTTAATGATCCAGTTCAGACATATATAACTCATTTTATTGAACTGAAATATGTGCAAGCTTTATGCCCTTTCTCTCCATATTCTTAGGGTGCTGGATTAATCCTGGAAGTCTTCCATTAACCATAGTCTCCAGTTACATATGAACCAAGAGACTAGGTTTACGAGGATCAGGGCAAACCAAGATTTAAACCAATTCTAAGCCATAGTTTTAGATCTTACCTTATTCCGAATCTTGCAATGATAGTTTATTGGTTCAGATGTAAGAGTTATCTATGGTTAATGAAATACTTCCTGGGTTAATCTCAGCACACAATGACCGTTCCCCATATAAAAGGGGTGCACATTTTGTGCGGTCGTGCACAGCCCCCTGGAATCCCTAGGACAGCCCTCGGCAGCTCGGAGGCTGGCACCACCTTCCCGGGCTGGATACCTGTGGTCTCCGCCCACACAGCCAGCCGTCCAATCCAGCTGGGGGAGGTGTTGCCAGGGGGGTTGGCCAGGTAGGAGTAGGTAATCATACAGTGCACACAGCAGAAGGATAAACATACCTGGGAAGCAGCTGACAGCTCCAGAACTTTCCCACCCTCTACTCCCAAAATTAATGCTTACATTACAGGTTAACCTTTTTCTTCTCCAGGCGAACACTCACGCAGGCGCTGCTATAACAAGGCCGCTGTTGAAGGGCCGGAAAGGAATTTCCCTGCATTGGCAGGTTTCGCCTTTCCCATAGCAATTCGTCACAACTTTGGCGGTTGCAGGCTTTGGGCAGAATCCTTTAGTCATTTACCAAAATGGGGGGCGTGGGAGAGGTGACCCCCCGCCCCCATTGTGGCAGCGATACCAGGGTTCCTGTTAAAGGGGTCTAAGGGGGAGGCATTGACCATATGCCCAGAGGTCGTCATTGCGCTCCCCCTCCAGCAGCGGCGAAAAGGGGGGCCGGGCTATCTGCTTGAACATATGTTCTCCAGAGCTAGCCCAACCCCCACATAAGCTGGATGACCCTGAAATTATCCAGATCCCTGGCTGGGGGCTGGGAAGCATAAATGCCCAATGCCTGAGCCAAGGTCTCCCTACATCTGAATCTTAATAAAGTTGTGGTCAATTTTAATCCCATAGAACGTTGTCTGGTGTTGTTATTCCGCTCGGGGGCTGCCTGCGGTTTTGGGGGACTCCGCCAGACCCCGCAAAGAGATGAGGAATGAAGAGGTAGCGTGAGATGAAGAATGAAAGATTTCAGAGATACCTTGGATTAAAGTGAGATTTGAACAGTGACACTGGGCCAACGATCTGTCAAAATTACGGTAGTTCACCCGCAGTGAAAATTGGAATAGGATTCTGTAGAGCTGAAGTTAGGAAAAACAAGTTATAGGATTGCAAAGATTTGTGTACACTGAAGAGGTGATTTATCAGTTGTGTGCATTTATTGAATTCTGCTTCCCTCTCTTGCCTACATACTCCATACATAATGTCTATATATACCGGTATACATTAAGAGAGAGATTCCTGTGTTTGTTAAGTGGATGAAGCCATGACACTGGGAGGATAAATGAGTTAAACATTATGCTCTAATTATTAAAGAATGAGGACCATGAAATGTCCCCATCCTATACCTAACATTCTCTCTCTGCCCTTCTCACACCTGGCACAGCTACAACTGTTTCAAACATCCATCATTAGTTCTGCTTCTCAGTTTCATATTTCTGCACTTAGAATGAAACTCAAAACCTAAAAGTCTTGGTACTTCCCAATACATCTGAAACTCTCACCTGCTCTTTCCTAGTGGCAAAATAGCACAGTCTGATACCTTTGCTTTGGAGAACAAAATATGTTTCCTTATCAAATAATTGAGGATTATTTTATTATTAAAAAATGACCATCATAAATTGTGACAAGCATTTACATCTCATGGTTATCCCTACCCGAAGCCCTTCCTTTGATAATTAGATTATGTCTGTGAAATTGGAAAGCCATGAAGGGATGAGAAACATCTAGACCTCCCAGTATTGGATTCCAACTTCCATAATCTATTAAACATAAAAAGCCTCCCCAAACAGGGCTGCCTTCAGATGTCTTCTAAAACTCTGGTAGCTGTTTTTCTTTTTGACATCTGATGGGAGGGCGTTCCACAGGGCAGGCGCCACCACCGAGAAGGCCCTCTGCCTGGTTCCCTGCAACTTGACTTCTCGCAATGAGGGAACCGCCAGAAGGCCTTCGGTACTGGACCTCAGTGTCCGGGCAGAACAATGGGGGTGGAGACGCTCCTTCAGGTATACTGGACCGAGGCCGTTTAGGGCTTTAAAGGTCAGCACTAACACTTTGAGCAGTCAGAAACATACTGGGAGCCAATGTAGATCTTTCAAGACCGGTGTTATGTGGTCTTGGCGGCCGCTCCCAGTCACCAGTCTAGCTGCCGCATTCTGGATTAGTTGTAGTTTCCAGGTCACCTTCAAAGGTAGCCCCACGTAGAGCGCATTGCACAGTCCAAGTGGGAGATAACCAGAGCATGTACCACTCCGGCGATACAGTCTGCAGGCAGGTAGGGTCTCAGCCTGCGTACCAGATGGAGCTGATAAACAGCTGCCCTGGACACAGAATTGACCTGCGCCTCCATGGACAGCTGTGAGTCCAGAATGACTCCCAGGCTGTGCACCTGGTCCTTCAGGGGCACAGTTACCCCATTCAGGACCAGGGAATCCTCCACACCTGCCCACCTCCTGTCCCCCATGAACAGTACTTCTGTCTTGTCAGGATTCAACCTCAATCTGTTAGCCGCCATCCATCCTCCAACCGCCTCCAGGCACTCACACAGGACCTTCACCGCCTTCACTGGTTTTGATTTAAAAGAGAGATAGAGTTGGGTGTCATCTGCATACTGATGAACACCCAGCCCAAACCCTCTGATGATCTCTCCCAGCGGCTGCATGTAGATGTTAAAAAGCATGGGGGAGAGGACAGAGCCCTGAGGCACCCCACAAGTGAGAGCCCAGGGGTCTGAACACTCATCCCCCACCACCACTTTCTGAACATGGCCCAGGAGGAAGGAGCGGAACCGCTGTATGACAGTCCCCCCAGCTCCCAACCCCTCTAGACCCATCAGTCCCAGACTATCATGATGAGAGCTGAAGTCCAGCAACATCTGGAAGGACATGGATTCACCATCCCTTGGCATAATCCTCCTTCTCATCATCAGCTACAAATCTAGATGATGGACATGGAATGTTCTGTCTCTTTAGCCCAATTAGTAGACTAATTGGGCATCTAAAAGCCCCACAAACCAGCATCCCATAGCTACCCATCCCAACTGTCACAGAGCATGCCAGTCAGTAAATCACATAGTTCAAAGTTGGAGTTAACTCTTTATCAGCAAAAACATAATCTCCACAGGGAAGCATCCATGAGTTTGAATAAACTGCTGTATGAATGCAACCTAACCCACAATTTATGGTAAAAACTTTGTTTGGATCAGAGCTCACTTAGATGTAGAATGTCTCCTATCACCAAACTGTAGTGGGTTTTTTGCACACTAACATGGCTGACACCTCTGTTGCTTTGTGGGATATCATTTGGGAGAAGAAAAACCCAAGGCAGAGTTGTCATATGTCTGGAATTTCCCAGATGTATCCGGAATACTGTGGTTGGTATCATCAGCAAAATGTCCTGGGAAATCCGGACATGGGGCAACTCATGTCGACAGTGTAGTTTTTGCTGATTTTCCATTAAAAAATAGCTTAAAACATCATTTTTTAATGTGATTTCTCAGAGAAAGCTCAACAGTGTTTGAAATATGGCAACCTTACCTAAGGAGTAAACCCTACACAATTCCAGTGTGGAGTCCCTAGATCAGGCATGGCCAAACTTGGCCCTCCAGCTGTTTTGGAACCACAACTCCCATCATCCCTAGCTATCAGGACCAGTGGTCATGGATGATGGGAACTGTAGTCCCCAAACAGCTGGATGGCCAAGTTTGGCCATGCCTGCCCTAGATGGTTGGATGGTGCCCTTGTACGCCTCCTTCTGGAAACTCCTGAAGCCAAGCTGGTGCCAAATGTATTTCTCTACTTTCCTTTGGACCACATCAGCCAGGCTGAGTGAGGGGGGGGGTCTTGTTTTCTGGGCAGCCCAGAACCTCCATACACACTGTCCAAGCTTCTGCCCCAGGAAAGTCACTTTGATGCTGCTAATATAGTGGTTTGACTTCACCCTCAGAGGCTCACTCCATTGTCTCTCAAAACAGATGGATGCTAACAAGATAATATTTTCAGTTACTACTGTATGTAATTTATCATTAGACTATGATGATCAACTTTATTGTGTCACGGTAATAAATTAATACAACTACACATATTTCCCCAAAAGAAACAGGTGTCTGATTAAGGGGGGTTGGGACCTGTTAAAACTGTCCAAAATTAGACCTACCACATTTCTGAACTAGGCATATTTCACCAAGAAACCAAAACTATCTCCTCCTCCTCAGTCCCTGAATAACGGTAATTCGTATTTCTGCTTTCTCATAACTTTATTATCTCAACCAGTTTGTTGTTGATGGAGCTTTCAAATGACATCCAGGAGCCACTACTGAAATACCCAGATGTCAGGATTCTGAGAAATATCTAGACAAAAATATTTCAGAGGTGATAACCTGAGCCAACGGCCACCAACCACAAACGTGCTAATCAGGGTATTTCTTTTGTACATGTGTGTTTTTTAGCGATGCTTTCTGTCACTGTAACGAAAGATGAGGTTTAAGCTTCGAAAGAAGTTTGCGAGAACCTCAGCTGTACAAGTTGTGTTCTCGAGCCCCACCCTTTAAAAAAAGAAATAGGCAATAGAATGATACATTGGGAAAATAAACCTAGTGTTTGGTTTTAGGCCCCAACTGCAATATCCATTAAAGTAGCATAATTCCATGATAAATGGCCATGGCTTCCTCAGAGAATCATGGCAATTGTCATTTATTAAGGGTACAGTGAGTTCTTTGGAGACCCATATTCTCCTTGAATAATAATAATACTGCAATAATAATAATAATAATAATAATAATAATAATAATAATAATAATTATACCCCACCCATCTGGCTGGGTTTCCCCAGCCACTCTGGGCGGCTTCCAACCAAATATCCTTGAAACACAACAATTCCCAGAGTTCCCAGGGCAGAAGGATTAGTTGTTAAACCACTCTGGAAATTTTAGCTGAATGTTGTAAGATTAAGGACAAATAAAAGAAAGTATTTTTTTCACAGTTAAACTATGGAACTTGTTTCTACAGGAGGCAGTGATAGTAGTAGTAGTAATAAAAAATAATTATTTATACCCCACCCATCTGGCTGGGTTTCTCCAGCCACTCTGGGCTTCTCCCAACAGATTATTAAAAACAAGATAAAACATCAAACATTTAAAACTTCCCTAAACAGGGCTGCCTTCAGTTGTTTTCTAAAAGTCGGAGAGTTGTTTCTTTCCTTGACATCTGATGGGAGGGTGTTCCACAGGGTGGGTGCCACTACTGAGAAGACCCTCTGCCTGGTTCCCTGTAACCTCACTTCTCACAGGGAGGGAACCACCAGAAGGCCCTTGGAGCTGGACCTCAGTGTCTGGTCAGAACGATGGGGGTGGAGATGCTGGGCAGAGGCCGTTTAGGGCTTTAAAGGTCAGCACCAACACTTTGAATTGTGCTTGGAAACATACTGAGAGCCAATGTAGAACTTGGATGCTTTGGTTTGTTCCCCCCCCCCAATAATATTTATTGATTTTCTAACATTCCATATTACAAAAAATTCACACACAAAAAGACACAGGAATGAAGACATAAAAAAGAAAAAAAACATATCAAATCTAACATTTTGATTAACCTTGTAGACTTCCTCGATTCCCCTCGCACTGGGTCCATTTTTAACTCCAAATTAAGCATTTCTCGTATATTATCCTAAATCATTCTAACACATTTTTTCATTATCTCACAATTATTTCTATTCATCAATATATCTACTATCTTCCACCCATAATTTATCTTAATCCAAATCTAAATTTATTTTCCCATCCATCTATCCTCTATTTCTCACCTTAGCCTCAAATTTATACCCAAAATTTTTCCATACATTCAAATATTATTTCTTTTATCATAAAAACATTTAAACACTTAAATCTAATTCAGCCCCCCCCCTCCCCTGGACTCAGGGTCTCCCAGATGAATCAGCCAGTTCCATAGGTCGTTCCAGTTTCGGGCCATCTTGATCAGTCAAAAAATAACATCAATTATAACTCCTCACCCCACTCCAGCTCTTTCACCACCTGTCCACCACTCTCCCTTCTTCGTCCCCTGCTGCCTCCCCAATTTCCTAGCTGTTCCACAAAACCATCCAACTACATTTCCACTTTCCAGCCATGTCTCATTTTTGATACCACTTAAGTTCTGGCCCCAGCATGGGTCCTGTCCTCCCTCTCTCACTGGGAGGGCATTGTTCCATGCTGGTTCTTCCTTGAAGGCTTAGAACTTGGATGCTTTGAAGGGGTATTTGTTAAATCCATGGAGGCTAACACAATCAAAAACTACTAGCCGTGATGGTTAAGCTCTGCCTCCATGGTCAGAGGCAGTAACGTTTCTGAATGCCAGTAGCTGGAAAGTGCAGGAGGGGCGAGTGCTCTTGTGGGGTCCTACTTGCCACAGGCATTCAGTTGGCCAATCTAAGAACAGGATGCAGGACCTGAATGGTCATTTGGCCTGATCCTGCAGGCTCTTCCTATGTGCTTAATAAAACAAACTAGAAACTTAAGTTAACAATTCTCCAAATAATTAATTCAATGGCATTTCAAAAAGTCATAAGTGGCTAACCGGATGCCTATGAGATGCCCCAAAGAAGGACTCAAGTGCTACACTGGTGATTCACAGCAACCATACTTGCTGCCACCAGCACTGTTTCTTCACCCACCCACCCCTGCTGCCAGAGGTGAAGTAATACCTGCATCAGCACTAATTTTGGGTGAGATCTCACTGAAATTGACCCACAAGATATGCCCAGGATGCCGATGGGGCTGCCACTTTGTTCTTCTGTCTGAAGCAACTGCCTCATGGCAGAGCCCTCCAGATGTGTATAGGTCAACCAGATGTCCATGAGAAGCCTGGAAGCAGGACCTGAGTGCAACAAAGCACGTTCTCCAATCAGGGAGAGTGTGGGTTGCGGAAGGGTTAAAAGACATCTCCTGGGTTGGGGGGGGGGGTGTTGGATGAGAGGGAGTGTGTGTGATAGGATCCTTCTGGGTTGCTGGGGTAAAAAGCATGTAGCGAATTTTGATTGACAGGAAGTGACCCTTAAAACCTCAGCGTCCAGCAGTTAGTTACACTTTTGCAAAGTGCTTCGGATCTCCCTCCCGCCCACCACCTTTTTCTAATGGTTTAGCCTGACATTGCTTTGCCTTTCATGGGGTCGCTTGCTTTGCAAGGGCCCAGTAGGAATTTTGCCATTTGGTTGATTGGCTGTTGCCATTGGTTTTTGCCTCCTGCTTAGCAAATTGTCACAACTTGGAAGGTTGGCGGTTAGGGATTGGTTAATAATTCTGGTTGGTGGAGGGGTTTGGCATGGAGGTGACTACCCCTCATTAAAATGCTGCTCCACATAGAAGTATTCCTTTAAAGGAATCCTGGGGCTCCGGGGCTCTAGCCAATACACCCCCGCAACAGGCGGGGCTGGGGCCATTACAGAGCACGAGCCTTGGGGAGCATTTCTGGTCGAGGGGAGAAGGCCTGGACACAGCTACCTCCTCTCCCATGGGGTGTTTACTTGACTTCCCTATACGGCTAGGGAAGTCGGAGCTGATCTGTCCCAGGCAGGGGACAGATGGATTAACCAATGCCTAAGCCAACACTCACATTTAATTGTGTTTAAATAAAGTTGTGGCCAAATTAATGCCAAAACCCAAACTAAAATTCTGTGTGTGGTGTGAGTTATTTAGGGGGGGGGGAGTGTCTGGCAACCTCGACACGCAACCCTCTGCCCACTTGTGATTCCCAGTGAAGGCATAGCCACTGTGTCTCAAAGTCACGGATTCTGTGTTCCTTCTCTTCCAGATTTCTGTTTGTTCCTACCAATCCTACTGAACACCTTTTCTCCTAGCACCTTGTTTCTAGGAGCTTTGCCTCCCTTGGCATCTCTACAACTTGGAAATGCTTCCCAGTGCTCAACCTGCCCCACAAAGCTATTTCTGTATGTAGGACCTCTGTGGAAAACTTTATTTCCCAAATAGAAGGCAAACCATTTTGAATCCCTGAGCTGTTGGAACTATGAGCAGCCACATGGTGCCAGGGTCTTCTCTTCAATCATAATACAATATAGATGTTGACATGGGAGAGTTACAAGTTTGTTTACTTATTGCATGGAGCTTACACAGTTCTCCTGCCCCTCATTTAATTCCCAACTCAACCCTGTGAGGTGGGATAGGCCAAGAGGCAGGGCCACCCATTGAGCTTCATGGCCGAGTCGATATCTGAACCCTGGTGGTCTCTTAGGGCCTAGTTCAGGCATAGGCAAACTTGGCCCTCCAGATGTTTTGGGACTACAACTCCCACCATTCCTAGCTAACAGGACCAGAGGTCAAGGGTGATGGGAATTGTAGTCTCAAAACATCTGGAGGGCCGAGTTTGCCTATGCCTGGCCTAGTTCAACACTCAAACCACTACCCCAATTGGGGAATTCAGATTTTAAAAATCAGATCCAATTTCCCCACCCAAGCAGCTACACATTGCAAAATTTGTAATTGTGACTTCTTCTTCTTCTTCTTCTTCTTCTTCTTCTTCTTCTTCTTCTTCTTCTTCTTCTTCTTCTTCTTCTTCTTCTTCTTCTTCTGCATTTTATAAAGGTATTTTCATGTGTTTTAGAGATGTGAAAGCTGCTTCATGAGGCCAGTTTCCCAGGAAGGATGGGATTCCTTTTTAAAATAAATAAAAATTAGGAGAAGTGACCTGTGAATGTATTTCAATTATTTGTTCTTCTCACGTCTAGAAGGATTGCCACTCATTTATTTTTTTAATGTCTTTCTCAAGACATTTAATTCTGTTAATCATTTCTCTCTCTAGCCTGGGGTGTCAGCCCTCTACAGAGCTTCAGACAGGAAGCGACCACAGATGCAGGCCTAGATGCACATGATTCAGTTTGGTTTCCTTTGCTCCGAAAACATCTGCCGATCGTGACTGCACTTGAAAGCAGGGACCGAGAGACTGAGGGCCATTTTTAGTATATCCTTGCAAATGAGCTTGAAAGTGGGGTGGTGGGGTAGGGGGGGGGGAATACACACAGAGAGGCATTGGTCCAGGAAAACAAATTGTACCATAGGGTAATGGTGGTAAAGTTGTTTTGCTGCAATTTCTGGGAGTCTCCATTTTGTTAGTAGGGTGACTATGCTAGAGGATGGATGCAGAGACTCCATTTTGTGCACAGGTTAACTGTGCTAGAGGTTGCATGTATCTGGGAAGGTGCAGATTAATAATAAAATATCAAACCACTGGTGTTTGAAGCCAAGTGCACACGACATTCGCCACAATTCATCAGTATTATGTAGTTCCTTTAGAAAGACCCCTGTTTGATGGGCTTACTCTCCAACTAGCTTCCATCTGATTAGAAAACAGAAGCCATGGTAGAACTGAGATGTGTCAGGCAGCCATTGTAATAATAATAATAATAATAATAATAATAATAATAATAATAATAATAATAAATTTATACCCCACTCATCTGGCTGGGTTTCCCCAGCCACTCTGGGCGGCTTCCAACAGAATATTAAAAATATGATAAAACATCAAAGATTAAAAAGTTCCCTAAAACAGGGCTGCCTTCAGATGTCTTCTAAAAGTCAGATAGTTGTTTATTTCCTTGACATCTGATGCTCGGAAACGTACTGGGAGGCAATGTAGGTTTTTCAGGACCGGTGTTATATGGTCTCAGTGGGCACTCCCAGTCACCAGTCTAGCTGGCGCATTCTGGTTTAGTTGTAGTTTTTATGGGTCACTTTCAAAGTTAACCCCACATAGAGTGTGTTGCAGTAGTCCAAGTGGGAGATAACTAGAGCATGCACAACTCAGGTGAGACAATCTGCAGGCAGGTAGGGTCTCAGCCGGCGTACCAGATGGAGCTGGTGGAGAGCTTCCCTGGACACTGAACTGACCAGCAGCTCCATGGACAGCTGTGAGTCCAAAATGACTCCCAGGCTGCACACCTGGTCCTTCAGAGGCACAGTTACCCCATTCAGGACCAGGGAGTCCTCCACACCTGCCTGCCCCTTGTTTCCCCAAAACAGTACTTCTGTCTTGTCAGGATTCAACCTCAATCTGTTAGCCGCTATCCATCCTCCAACCACCTCCAGGCATGGAGGACATGACAGGAGGACACAGGACATGACAATTTCAGAGAATTGGAAGCAGATCAGGTAATGGGAATCAGAATACCACCTTGCCCCTTTTCTGGTGTGAAACACAATATTAAAAAGTTACTTGAAAAGCAATAGGGAAAACAACCACGAGGCATTTCAAGGTGTTAATATGTACATAGCCATAGTCAAGATTACATTACAAAAGCAAAACAAACAAAAAATTGGGCATATTTTTTTAAGAACACATTTTCTGTGGTTCTTCATTTATACCATATAATAGCTTTATTAATGTTTATTGCTGCGGCCGAAACAACCTCTTTTTGCTCTCCCTTCTTACAATTTCTAAACTTTGCATAATTTAGCCCCTTTAACTGTGAACTAGCACAAATTTCATTTTAGCTTGCTTTTCCTCTCATGGGAGTCCAGGCTGGCAAACAGCAGAACAATATGATATATCATAATTAAAAATATATTCAGAATATATCCTAACTGCAGCTGTTGAGATTGCAATAGACGTTCACATCTTAAAGGGCTGGATAAACATACAGGCCTTTAAGCTGCCCTAAACAGCAGCAGTGTAATACAGTCGTACCTTGTTTTGTGGCCAGAATCTGTTCCGGAGCCCCGGCTGCTAGCTGAAAACGACACAGGGCAAAGTGCTGTGTCTGCGCACACACGCGGGGTGGTTTGTGTTTCTGCGCATGTGCGAGCGGCAAACCCGGAAGTAACCCAGTGGTTAGAGAGTTGGACTAGGACATGCGAGAGCAGGGTTCAAATCCCCACTCATCCATGAAATTCACTGGGTGACCTTGGGCTAGCCACTTCCTCTCAGCCTAACCTACCTCACAGGGTTATTGTGAGAATTAAATGAAGAGGTTGAGAATTATGTAAGCTGCTTTGAGCTCCTTGGGCAAAAAGATAGGAAATAATTGCAATAAATAAATAACACAATAAGAACAATATAAAAGCAATGGAGGGAATTGAATGGCACCAGCCATTCACATAGAATCCATGCAACTTAAAATCGCTGTAGACACATGGATGTCTTCAGAAGACATCTGGAAGTATGAAATGAGGGTGCCTGGAAGATTGCCATCAGGAAGACATTCCACATTGCTGGGCGAGCTATGCCAGATGCTCGATTTTTCAAGGATGCCACATTCAGTTAACTGTATTCCTTAAACATATCTCAGTGATTGGGCTGGAACAGAAGGGCAAAAAATGAAAGGCACAAATACAGGATGGGTGACACCTGGCTTGAGAGCAGTACATGTGAAAAGGATCTAGGAGTCTTGGTAGACCACAAACTTGACATGAGTCAACAGTGTGATGCAGCAGCTAAAAAAGCCAATGCATTTCTGGGCTGCATCAATAGGAGTATAGCATCTAGACCAAGGGAAGTAATAGTACCACTGTATTCCGCTCTGGTCAGACCTCACCTGTAGTACTGTGTCCAGTTCTGGGCACCACAGTTCAAAAAGGATACAGACAAGCCGGAACGTGTCCAGAGGAGGGCAACCAAAATGGTCAAAGGCCTGGAAACAATGCCTTATGAGGAACGGCTTAGTTAGCTGGGTATGTTTAGCCTGGAGAAGAGAAGGTTGGGGGGGTGATATGATAGCCATGTTCAAATATATAAAAGGATGTCATACAGAAGACGGTGAAAGGTTGTTTTCTGCTGCTCCAGAGAAGCAGACACGGAGCAATGGATTAAAGCTACAAGAAAGAAGATTCCACCTAAACATTAGGAAGAACTTCCTGACAGTAAGAGCTGTTCGGCAGTGGAATTTGCTGCCAAGGAGTGTGGTGGAGCCTCCTTCTTTGGAGGTATTTTAGCGGAGGCTTGACGGCCATCTGTCAGGAATGCTTTGATGGTGTTTCCTGCTTGGCAGGGGGTTGGACTGGATGGCCCTTGTGGTCTCTTCCAACTCTATGATTCTATGATTCTAGGTGGTCCTAAAGCTATCCTGGACCCAACTTGTTAATGGCTTTGTACATCAATGACTGTGAACTTGGGCCCTGAGCCATTTGGGGCTTTGAACTCTAGTCTTGAAACTTTTAATCAGGCCCAGTAGCACATAGAAGTGTACTGCTTGAAGGACCTGTGATAAATTGTCCCATTCTTCTGAAGAGCCCCAACAGAAGCATTCTGCACCAGCTACAGCTTCCAGACAGTCTTCAAGGGGAGCTCCACATAGAGTGCATTGTAATTAGACCAGATGTCTGCAGGTCTTTCTTTGAAACCCCTAATCTCTCTGGATTCAGTGTAGCTTTCCAGTGCATTCTCTATCAGGAGGGCTACCTTGCATTTTTTTTTCTAAATTAAGTCATTACACCCAATGCTCAGAACAAGCCAGATGACATCTAGAAGTTTAGTTGGGGGTTTGCCACTTTGCTGAACATTCACAGGTGGCCACGCTTCAAAACTTCTCAGTTTCAGCTGCTACCATAGTTCCGGCATTCAGCATTCAAATGAAGTGGAAGCTGGTGTAGAACCACAGGTGGTTGTTTCAGAACGGCAGCCACATGGTCTGAAAATGAACCCGAGATCCTCAAAATGGTATCGTGTAGAGCAGATTGCAGGAACCTGTTGTTGTTGTTGATGATGAGCTCATAGTTTTAGAGAGCAAACAAAGACTGAAGCTAATTTCATTTACGGATTAGTGAAAAATACAAGACACTGAAATCTTGGAAGGGATCTTGGAGGTCGTTTAGCCGAATGCAGGCTCAACTTTGATGCTTCTCAATGCAGGCTCGACTTCCATATTTTCCACTTCTGTTATCTAATAATCTTTTTGTGAGTCCTTTGCTTCTACAGTACACTATCAGTTGTTGCATGTGTACAGCATTGTCACTGGGCGCACAGAGCAAGTGGGTCAATGGCAATGTAAAGTAATAATAATGATGATGATGATGATGATGATGATGATGATGATGTATTATTTATACCCTGCCCATCTGGCTGGGTTTCCCCAGCCACTCTGGGCGGCTTCCAACAGAAATATTAGAATACACTAATTTCTTAAAGATTAAAAGCTTCCCTAAACAGGGCTGCCTTCAGATGTCCTCTAAAAGTCTAGTAGATATTTTTCTTTTTGACATCTGGTGGGAGGGTGTTCCACAGGGCGGGTGCCACTACCGAGAAGGCCCTTACCTGGACAGTTCCCCTAACCTGGACAGATTCTATAAGTACATAAGAGCTCTGATGGATCAAGCCCAAATATCCATCTGCTCCAGCATTCTACATTCCTCAATGGCCAATGAGGTGACTCAAGGAGACCCATAAGAACGTAACGATGAAGGCACACTACCTCTGGAAATTTAGCTCTTGCGGACACAGCAGCCATTGATAGAATTTATCCTCCATGGATTTGTCTAAAACCCCATTGAAGCCACCCAAAACAGTGGCCATGATCAGAATTCATGGAAGTTACTTCTGTGTTTCTGTGTTTGTGTTTATAGATATTCCACATACACAAAGTCTATTTCAGCTGCCCTTGCTTTGTCACCCCCACCAATCTGAGAACTAATGCTATGTATGAAGAGGAACATAATAAGAGACCTGCCGGATCAGGCCAATGGCCCATCTAGCCCAGCATCTTGTACTCACAGTGACCACACAAGTGCCCATGGGGAACCCCAAAACAGGACCTGAGTACAACAGCACTCTCCCCAACATAGGAGCCAAATCCAGGGAGCCGGGGGTGCTTGGGCACTCACGATAATATAATTGTGGGGGCCGGGCACCCACAAAGTCAACGAGAAAAGGCAGCAGGTGGCAACAGTACTGCCTCTGAGAGAAAAGGAGTTCAGCGCCACCCTCCACAGCCAGCAAGTGAGGCAGCCTTTGGGGGGGGGGAGCAGAGTCTCTCTGCGTCTGGGTCCAAGCCCCTCCCTGTGGAAAAGGGTGCCTTGCTGGCTGTGGAGAGGAGGAGGAAGAGGCACACACACAACGTGAAGGTGTGTGCATGTGCCATTGCATGTCCGCATTGCGGTGGCAGGCACCCACAATCCTGAGGGTGAGTTGGCACCCCTGCCTCCCCAGTTGTGATTCCCAGCATCTGGTATTCAGGGGTGTACTGCCTCCAGCAGTGCAAAGCGAAAATATCCACTGTGGATTGCAGCCATTCAGTTGCTCACGTGGCTTGGGAAGTTTTGAGATTAGATTATGGTCCATTAATTCTTCTTTCCCATTGCATGGTTACTGATGTTACCCTCTCCAAGGCGTTTTTCTAACAGCAATATTCATCATAAGAATCATAGAATCATAGAGTTGGAAGAGACCACAAGGGCCATCCAGTCCAACCCCCTGCCAAGCAGGAAACACCATCAAAGCATTCCTGACATATGGCCGTCAAGCCTCCGCTTAAAGACCTCCAAAGAAGGAGACTCCACCACACTCCTTGGTAGCAAATTCCACTGTCGAACAGCTCTTACTGTCAGGAAGTTCTTCCTAATGTTTAGGTGGAATCTTCTTTCTTGAAGTTTGAATCCATTGCTCTGTGTCCGCTTCTCTGAAGCAGCAGAAAACAACTTTCTCCCTCCTCTATATGGCAGCCTTTTATATATTTGAACATGGCTATCATATCTCCCCTTAACCTTCTCTTCTCCATGCTAAACATACCCAGCTCCCTAAGCCGTTCCTCATAAGGCATCGTTTCCAGGCCTTTGACCATTTTGGCTGCCCTCCTCTGGACACGTTCCGGCTTGTCAGTATCCTTCTTGAACTGTGGTGCCCAGAACTAGACACAGTGCTCCAGGTGAGGTATGACCAGAGCAGAATACAGTGGTACTATTACTTCCCTTGATCTAGATGCTATACTCCTATTGATGCAGCCCAGAATTCCAGTGGCTTTTTTGGCTGCTGCATCACACTGTTGACTCATGTCAAGTTTGTGGTCTACCTAGTTTGTGGTCTCCTAGATCCTTTTCACATGTACTGCTCTCAAGCCAGGTGCCACCCATCCTGTATTTGTGCCTTTCACCACCACCCCCAAGTGTAGTACTTTACATTTCTCCCTGTTAAAATTCATCTAAGCTTTCTTCAGGAGGATTATGTGTATCTTGCACTATTTGTGAAGAACCAAATTTCAACTATTTGCTAGAGAAGTATGCTATCCATTGTTTTTCTTTTTTAAAAAAAAATAGGCCCTTCAGTGGGTAAGACTTAAGCATCCTTCTCTCTAGTAATGTTTGAGAATTCATAAGAATGCGAGAAGAGCTCTACAGCATCAGAACCAGAGGTCCATCTGTTCCAGCATCCTCTTCCTCACAGTGGCCAACCAGACTCATTTATGAAGCCCATTGACCCTCTATCACAGTTGTCTCCCTGTGTCTGGTATTCAGAAGGATGATGCTTCTGGTCCTGGAGATGGCATACGGTCATTATGGTGAGTGCTATCATTGGCTAATGGTCTCAGAGGGTCAGACTAGAACCCAGAAGACCAAATCACTGGATGACTTTGGATCAGGGGCGTACCCAGGATCAAAACTAAGGGGGGGCAAGCCATGGTCGTTCAGGGGCGGGGCCAAGGCACAGGAGGGGAGGGGCCACAAAGTGGGAATGTGGGCGGGGCTACAGGGCCAGTGGGCCCGACGACTCTGCGGCGGCTGCAGCCACTAAATGAACCCCCTAAACTCTCTCACACAAAATTCCCCTGCTCTGAAGCAGGGCCGTCTCTAGGCCCAGGTCCGGTGGCGCGGGGCGCCAGGCCACCAGGGGCGCCGCTGCGCCCGCTGAGAGGCGCGGCGGAGGCCGCCCCAGGCGCGCCTCTCAGCTGTTCAGCGGCTTCAGGCTGCTTTCCGGAGGCGCGTGGGCCTGGGGCCGCCTCCGCCGTGCGCAGGGGCATCGCAACAGGGGGCGGGCAGCACCCCCTGGCCCAGGGCCAGCCCTACGGCCAGGCTGGGTTGCGCAGGGCTCCGGCCCTCCAGGCGGCAGCCGCTCAGTGAGCTGCGCCCGCCGCTGGGAAACGGGGCGGAGTGGGGGCGCCAGAGGGATCTGTCACACCAGGGTGCCAGGGCGCCAGGTATGCTTAAGACGGCCCTGCTCTGAAAACACCTCTCCCATCCATTTACGGCTAGCCACCCCCCTGAAAAACCCCTTTGGGCCCCGCTTTCCCTCCTCCAGGTCCCCCCCGAAGCCTTGCCAGTTCCCACCCTATATATCTGGGATGGGGAAGGAGCTCAGAGGTCTGCTAGTCCTGGGGGGCCATCCCCCCGTAGCCTGGGAGGATACTGGGTACACCCCCCCCAAGCTGAGACCCTCAAAGAAGAAGAAGAAGCTGCCACCGCCGCCTCCCCATCGCAAGGGAGCAAAAGATGGGAAAGGTGGGGTGGCACAGCGCAGGCTTGCAAGCCCCCCCCCAGCTGTGATGCTACGGCGGCGGCAGCAGCTCCCCCACCCTCAACGCCCCTCTCTCGGCAGGGGCAGGAAGGGAGAGCGGCTGGGGGGGGGCGCGCATTGCAAAGAAGGAAACAGCAGCCAATGCCCGGAGAGGGCAATGCACACAGGGGGAGCGGAGAGCTGTGCCGCCCCCCCCAAGGCAGCTCCTTTCCTATTGCCGGGGGTGGGGGGCGGCGAGGAAGGGTCACTGCCGCTGGGCTACTCCTGCCGCCGGCAATCCGGCGCAAACGCCCCCACGCAGCTTCCTTGCAGCAGCCACGACCACCGCCTTCGGGCACCGCCCCCCACTCCTCCTTTGTGGGCTTCTGCCCGCCGAGGCTGAACTGGCTCCTGTTGGTGCACTTCCTCTCCCGGCCCAGGAGGAGTCTCAGTAGCAACTCCTAACTCAGGCGGGGTAGGGGGGGTACGGAGGGGGGAAGGGGGCGATTCCCAGCCCGCGGCACCGACGATCGCAGTGCAGCCTACCGGGAGGCAGAGCACGGCAGCGGCTGCAACCAATGCAGGGAGCCGTGTCTCCTTCGCTTGCCAGCTCAGCAGAACTCTTAGGCAGGAGAGGCAGCAGGGCTTTCCATTGGGAGGCGTGAAGGCTTTAGTGGGTGGGGAATGGTGCAAATGTAGGCAGGGTGGGCTGAGAGGAGGAGCCGCCGCACCAGCAGCGTTTCCTCCCCCCCTCCCGTGTCAACAAGCGGGGCGCCTGCGCAGGGTATTTGCTTCCCTAGTCGGGCCCACGGTTTGGCCTTCTGGGGGGCAGCTGCACCCCCTGCCCCATGCTGGGTACACCCATGCTTTGGATCAGTCACTCTCTTTTCCTCAAACCCGCCTCGCAGGATTGTTGTGAGGATAACAGGGGGAGGGGGAGAACTCTGAGCTCCTTGGCGGAAAGGTGGGATATAAAATGCAATAATAGTTACAATGAAATAAATAGAATGAGATTTTTTCCTATGTGAATGTTGTTATTTAACCTCAGTTCATTGGGTGTTTTTTTTGCGGGGGTATATTCTTTTTATCAAAAATGTATTAGTTTGGTCTACTACTTTACCACTTGACTCTTGATGGACAATCTAAGTCTGTTGCTTTTCAATTTAAAAACAAAACAAAACAAAACTTTTCTGCCTCATTCTCCAATTAGTGTGCAAACAAATGCTAATTGATTTCCCCTTCCAAAGCAGTTTCTCATTATCAGCTTCCCCTAATGTACCAAGAGAAGAAAAAGTTTGCTACTAACTCTCCAAAACTTTGTGGCCTGATTAAGCCCCATGCCTATAAATTAATTTTCTTCACCTTTCTGCAGGATACCCCCAATGGCCTACAAAACTTATCGAATTAATTAAAGTGCTCTACAGTCTGAAACTTCCGCCAAGGGAGATGTTCAAAAGGATTTTGCTAACTTTTCTCCTACTGTAAATGCAGTAACAGTTTTTTCCTGATATAAAATTATACATATATAATGTGTGTGTGCGCGTGCGCATGCGAGTGAGTGCAGGAGCTTTAAGATGTTTGATTTCATGTACTCATCCTAACTTAGACCCCATCTGCACTGTGCATTTCAAACAGTATCATAGAATCATAGAATCATAGAATCATAGAGTTGGAAGAGACCACGAGGGCCATCCAGTCCAACCCCCTGCCAAGCAGGAAACACCATCAAAGCATTCTTGACATATGGCTGTCAAGCCTCTGCTTAAAGACCTCCAAAGAAGGAGACTCCACCACACTCCTTGGTAGCAAATTCCACCGCCGAACAGCTCTCACTGTCAGGAAGTTCTTCCTAATGTTTAGGTGGATTCTTCTTTCTTGAAGTTTTAATCAATTGCTCCGTGTCCGCTTCTCTGGAGCAACAGAAAACAATCCTTCTCCCTCCTCCATATGACATCCTTTCATATATTTGAACATGGCTATTATATCACCCCTTAATCTTCTCTTCTCCAGGCTAAACATACCCAGCTCCCTAAGCCGTTCCTCATAAGGCATCGTTTCCAGGCCTTTGACCATTTTGGTTGCCCTCCTCTGGACACGTTCCAGCTTGTCAGTATCCTTCTTGAACTGTGGTGCCCAGAACTGGACACAGTACTCCAGGTGAGGTCTGACCAGAGCAGAATACATTGGTACTATTACTTCCCTAGATCTAGACGCTATACTCCTATTGATGCAGCCCAGAATTGCATCATACCACTTTAAGCAGCAATGGCTTCCCCAAAAGCATCCTGGGAACTGTAGTCTGATAAGGGCAAGGAGAGTTGTTAGCTGACTCCTTTCCCCCTCTCTGGGCTACAGTTCTCAGAGTGACTTACTGTAAAAATCAATCCCTCTTCCCTGGGGCTACATTTCCTAAGATCCTCTTCAAGCCTTTGGTCTCCACTGCACCGGGTAACAAGAAGAATTGGGCCAAGCATTCAAAAGTAAAGTCCAGTCTGGTCCATCTCTCTCTCTCTCTCTCTCTCTCTCTCTCTCTCTCTCTCTCTCTCTCTCTCTCTCTCTCTCTCTCTCTCTCTCTCTCTCTCGTTCAAAGGTAGGACTGCACAAGCTGAGGCACTCAATGGTTTACCTTTGAAACATCACATACCTGTTGTGTGTCCCAGAAAAAAATGGGACATCCCTTTTTTTCCCGTGCGAGATCACAACAGCCATTTTGCGTGCTGCGAACTCTTGCCGTCTCACCCTGAAAAAGCACTTTTCTCAGGGTAGAGTGATGTGTGGGTCACATGACTCACCTTGGAGTGCATCCCAGAAGACACACATGCTGGTATTAGATCTCCAAAATTTGGAGGGTATGACATCAGAGTGGTTATCTTACATCCTCCCAGTGCCTTTTCCCTGTCCAAAGCTGATTTTTCACACAGTAGCTATCACTGGCAGATTTCATGAGAAAACTTTTAGAAGAGGAAAGGCTCATCAGGTTTGTTTACCATTGACCCAATGAAGCAGATTGCAACAAGCAACCAAATCTAGCAACAGATCAGCCATTTTTTACTATTCTTTCACCAGGATACCTGATAGGAGCCTCCTATGGGAACTTCTGGATGTGAATTTAGGGCTGTAGCCAACTAAGTTCTAACCACTGAAATTAATTGGCCTCAATTGGCAGCTATATTAATTTCAATGGGTCTATTCTGAGTAGGACTAACTTTGAAGACAACTCTTAGTATTGCAAAAGGAGTTGTTCAGATATTGCATGTGTGTGTGTGTGTGTGTTATTTGAATTCCCCCTGAAAGGGTAAATCTAAGATTAAATGGGAATGGGGGATTCTGATGCCAACAATGTTGTGAAGATGCTGGCAAAAATGTGTATGCATAGCACACAGTGACTCGTTTTATGTGAACAGAGGTCACATGAGGGTTGCTAGTCAAAGCTTTGCAGAGCTGCAATTCCCAGCACCCTTAGTAAACTGCAGTTCCCAGACTTTGGGGAAAGCCATGGTTTTTGAAGTGGTATAAGAGTGCATTAAATGTATGGTATGGGTGTAACCAGGGACTTTTTAACCACCCTGGCAGGATGTATGAAATAGGGCACAGGCTTCCTGCCTTATCTACCTCAGAGGGTTGTTGTGCTGAAAAAAACTGCATAGGTAACATTTCCTAATATTTGCTGCCCTCTAGTGGGACTTAAAGGGTTATTTAATCTTCCACAGCAAATATTTCTTCCTTGAAAAAGATACAGTGATAGGTATGTGTGAAAGGAATAAGAACACAATTACCACAAAATGCTTAAGTTTTCTTAAAACAGCCATACTGGGAGTAAAAGTGATTACCAGTATCCAAATACATAGAACTGAGCTTTCTGTTGCTTGAAATTCAAGAGGCACACATGATATGCCAAAACAAAATAAATAAATATTTTTTGTTTTAATTTTATAAATTTCAATTCCAATTTTTTATTTTTATTTTTAGTTTTTGTGCACAGTAAAAGTTGTCATAAGAGTGATTTTGACAGAGCTGAAAATGTTTGTGAAATGCCATGGGTAGTTTCACCTCAGCTCTAAAGACAGCATTTCTGTCAGAAAAGATGACTTTTTTCAAAAGCATGTTGATTTCAAATATACAGCATGTTTAATTACAGGTCTTACACTTTTACATAGGACTTTTAAAAATCCAGATTTCAGAGGTGTTTTCACAGAGCATTGCTAGAAACTTTGCTAGATAATTAGCTTCAATCCTTTTTTCAACAACTGATTAGTTCCCAAGGTCCAGTTTACTTATTAACTTCTTAAAAATTAAACCATATAAGTTGAGATGCCTCCAAGGATCAAAACTTGCCTCTCACTTTAGAGTAATTAATTCTCTATGGAATGATTACTAGGAAAAAACTTATTAAACTTTTTAAAAAAAATAATGATGATGATGATGACGACCTCTAGTAACCTTGCTTGATACCAGGAAGTCAGAAAACAACTGAATGAATACCAGATCACCTTCTCATAGACCAGCATGTAGACAGTGGTGAGGTGGTCAATTCTAAAGTGCAGGAACCTATCAGTACAGCCCCACACCCAACATGGGAGTCCACAAAAGTGTTCAGGTGTGGACTATATACATCAGTGATAGCTCAAATGGTGCCCTCCACATGAAGTTGGAGCGTTGGTACTGCTGTCCCTGACCAATAGCTATACAGCCTGAGGCTGATGGGATTTGTAGTCCAATAACTTCTGGGGGGCATCTTCTTGGTCATCCATGATCTGCATACAGGCACATACACATGAGGCAAAGGACACAGAATATATTATCCAATGTATGAGGGTCAGAAATACGGAAATTCAATGCACGGTTTCCTTGAAAGGAGCCATGAGTGGTTCATCCAGTGGGGCAGATTGCAACAGTGAGGGCATGTGATGATGGCAGCGCTGTGTGGCCCCACCATCAGGGTCAATACAGCTCCCCTGCCATTGCACACATGCAGCCCTGCCCTCACTGCCCATACCTGCCAAGTTGCTGTGAGAGAAATAAGGGACCAGGCCGAAAATAGCAGACCGGAAGTAGCGCTGCTGCCATTTTGGAACTGGGCGGAGCATGCTCAGAAGTGACTTTTGATGCTGCTTTGCCCAGTTCCAAAATGGCCGCCATGCCAGAAGTCGCACTGCAGCCATTTTGGAACTGGGCAGAGCAGCATCAAAAGTTGCTTCTGAGCATGCACCACCCAGTTCCAAAATGCCCGCCGCGCCAGAATAAACCAGGGAAAAAATAAAAAAAATCTGTTTTTTCAGCTAGGAACAGCTGGGGAAACGGGGATTTCCCGGGGAAAACAGGAGACTTGGCAGCTATGCTCACTGCCACCTTCCTCTTCCTCTTCTGGCAAATGCTCAGCTCCACCTTACCAGGACAGATTTTTGAGGAGTGTTTACTTCTGACTGCTTTGGTTCAATGGTTCTGAAATGAAGGGAAAGAGTGGCCCGTACTGTGTGCTTCCATTGGTTCCGGGCTCTGATATGACTCCTAGAAACATGCCAGTTGATCCAATAAAGCAGGAAGTTGATTATTATACAATAAACTGGTGTGGTTCCCTCTTCCATCAGATGCATAAGTATGTACTTGTAATTTTTCTTTGACTTTTTTTGTAGTAGGGTCTGGGGAATGAAGGCTCAAATCCTTGCTCAGTCTTGAGGCTCACTGGATGAAATTGAGCCATTCAAAGTGTATCAGCTTTACATACCTCAGAAAATGGTTGTGTGGAAAAAATAGATACAGCAGAGAGATGTTCATGGTGAGTTCTGGCACCTCTTTTTTATAGAAACACAATAGCACTGCCTAAAACTATGATTCAATGATCTTCAGACTATGAAATGAGGATCTGGTGATAATTCAAAGGTTTTGCAAACCAATAAAGGCTTTTGTTTTCAGGAGAAATCTATTTATTTGGGCTTCGTGGGTCTATTTTAACCAGTTCATAACTCCCCTTCCTTCCATCATTTCAAACTGCATTAGTTTCTCTGCATTTTATTAAATACATGATTGCAGGCAAAAGCATTTTTCAAGGCATCTTGGACCTGCCTGTTCCTCAGGCTGTACACAAAGGGGGTCATAAGAGGACAAACCACATTGTTAAGAACGGCCACAACCTTGTTGAAGTTTTGCCCACCATCCCGCTCAGGTATGATGTACATAGTGATGCAGCTTCCATAGGTGACAGTGACAACGGTGATGTGGGCAGCACAGGTGGAAAAGGCCTTCTGCCTCCCTGCAGCAGTTGGGATGTGGAGAACAGTTGAGATTATATTCACATAAGACACAACAGTGATAGCTAAAGTCCCCAGTAGCGTAAACACCGAAAGAATAAAGCTGGAGAGCTCTAGGAAATGTGTGTCACCACAGAGAAGACGGAGTAATGGTTTGCTGTCGCAGAAGAAATGGTCAATGATGTTTGAGTTGCAAAAGGGAAATTGAATGAACAGCATACTCTGCGCCAAAATCACAGCAAGTGACCCAATCCATGAGAACAGCACCAAAAATGTGCAGAACTTCTTGTTCATGATGGTGGTGTACCTTAGGGGGTTGCAGATGGCCACATATCGGTCAAAGGACATCACAGTCAGCAGGAAGAAATCTGTGGTGCCCAGGAAGAAATAGAAAAATGATTGGCTTAAACACCCAACATACGAGATTGTTTTCCTGCCAGATGCAAGGTTGAACAACGCCTTTGGGACGGCAGCAGTGGTGTATCCAATTTCCAAGATGGCATAATTCCGGAGGAAGAAATACATGGGTGTCTTGAGGTGGGAATCCATGAGAGTGATGGTAATAATGATCATGTTTCCCGTGACAGCTATCAGGTACATGATTAAGAAAAGGACAAAGAAAAATATCTCTAGTTTGCCATTCTCCGTGAATCCCAGCAGTAGAAACTCATTGATCTTTGTTTGGTTGTCCATAAAGTATTGACTTTCATGAGTTATCTGCTGGCAAAAGAGGAGTATAGATAAGTAGCATTATTATCATTATTATTATCATCATTATTAAGAAGTTAAGCCAAGCCTGCCTGGATCAGACCAGGGAAGCATATAGTTCTGCCTCCTGTTTTGTACATTGACTCAGAGTCGGAGTTATAGAATCATAGAGTTGAAAGGGACCACACCGATCATCTAGTCAAAACACCTGCAATGCAAGGATATTTTTTCCCAGTGTGGGGCTTGAACCCAAGACCCTAAGATTAAGTATAGGCAGTTTCTGTACCTGAAAGGGAGGTGACATCATGCCCTTTGCCTCAGGCTCCATAATAAGGCTCTCATAATAATAATAATAATAATAATAATAATAAGGCTCTCCATAATAAGGCTCTCATCATGTCCATTGTATTGTGACTGCCTCCGCCCTGAAAGAGAGTCTGACTGCACTGTGACAATGGTTGTATTACCAAAATCAGAAGCTGAGCCATTGGGATTGTGGCAGAAAATTGGCACAACAGCTTTGCTAACCATCACGGAGCTCAGGCCAGAAAATCACCATGTTCGGCATCTGTGGCTTGAAGTCAGAGTACATAGAAGCCTTTATGACCAAAATGGTTGTGAGAGAGTTCTAACATTTCAAAAAGTGTGTAATTGGAGTTGAGCCACATTGCCTGAAAGACCACAGGTGGAAGGGAGGGAATACTATGAATATAATAGCAAAAGTGGTCAAATTCTGCTGTAATTAATAACAATAACAATTAATACTCCACCCATCTGGCTGGGTTTCCCCAGCCACTCTGGGCCGCTTACAGCATATATATAAAATTGTAAAACATAAGACATTAAAAATTTCCTGATACAGGGCTGCCTTCAGCTGTCTTCCTTCAAAAGCATTCACCCCCTCTAGTATTTCCCCTTAAATCTGGGGGTGTTTTTTGTTGGGAGGGGGAGTATTGTAAATGTACTGTATGTAATTGAAATAGGAACAAGCAGATCTACTGATTTTGGCTCAGATCTCATTCACATGCCTTAATTCTGTTTCTACATCAATTTGATCCTTTAAAAATAATAGTCCTGCCAAACAGATAAACATAGATATATAGATATGCTGTCACACACTTACCCTTATTATGCAGTTAAATGTGTTTTTTTCCTTGTATTTATATAGGGCTGGACACACCCTTTCATGGGGCCAGTTGTCTCTCAGAAAAGGAAGGATTTATGAGTGACTTTTTAGAGTAAGTAAAACTGATTACAAACTGCTAAGGATTTCTGCCATAATTTGAGGGGGGGGTTGTTGTAAAAGAAATAAGTTGAAAGGGGAGAGAAGAAATACTTAGCCCCCACTCTGCTTTCTGTGTGCTGCTGCACTCAGGCCCTACATACAACCTTCCTCTAGGCATATAACAGGCTGTAGTTGCATTGATGTTGCCAGTTGGAAGATGGGATCGGTATCTTTGTACCTAAGGAAAGGGTCTTCAACCAACTACAAACATTGCAGCCACTAATCCATCACCCTACAGCCTCCCTAATTTGCTAGCCACTTTGTAAAAAAGACCACACGTGTTCAGATTTCCTCCTCTTCAGATAGTCTTTGAAGGCTTCATTGACCTTCTCATTCCTTAAAAGGTAGAGGGACCCCTTACCGTTAGCTCCAGTTTTCACCGATTCTGAAGTTGCGGCGCTCATCTCGCTTTTTAAAATAATAATAATAATAATAATTTTTATTGGATTTTACATAGAGAAAAAAGAAAAAAAGAAACGAAAAATTTGAACGAAAGAAAAGAAAAAAGATACAAAAATGCAAAACAATATCATCACATCTTATTTCTTCAAAATTCTTCACTTCCCCTTCTTGCCATTATATTATAATTAACTCATAACATTTCCAAATCTTAACTAAACATCCTAGAATTACATCTTAACTCCCATTTCATATCTTGTTTATAGATAATTCTTGTTCATCTCGCTTTATTGGCCGAGGGAGCCGGCGTGCAGCTTGCACTTCGATGTGCTTTCGAACTGCTAGGTTGGCAGGAGTTGGGACCGAACAACAATTCCTTAGACTATAAATAAAAGGGATTAGAAATGGTGGTAAGGACTGCAACTCCCTTCTGGACATCCCAAGATCGTTCCTGGCTGGGCAAGTAGTACATGAATATTGCACTGCCATAAAAGATGGATGTGACTCTGGTGTGAGAAGTGCAGGTTGGAAATATCTTTTGCTGACCTTTTATGGAGTACTAGTGGTTTTCAGCCCGTTCAATAACGGGCGCTAGAATCCTGGGGTTCGGAGAAGCGCTTGCGCAGCGCTTCTCCGAACCCTGGGACCTGTCCTTGCTGTCGGCGGCAGGGGGACAGGAACGGAGGAGGAGAAAGCGCTGCTTTTTCCTTCTCCGTTCCTCTCCCGCAGCCGCCGACAGGAAGCAGATATCCCAGAGTTCGGAGAAGCGCTTGCGCAGCGCTTCTCCGAACCCTGGGACCCGTCCTTGCTGTCGGCGGCAGGGGGACAGGAACGGAGGAGGAGAAAGCGCTGCTTTCTCCTTCTCCGTTCCTCTCCCGCAGCCGCCGACAGGAAGCAGACATCCCAGGGTTCGGAGAAGCGCTTGCGCAGCGCTTCTCCGAACCCTGGGACCCGTCCTTGCTGTCGGCGGCAGGGGGACAGGAACGGAGGAGGAGAAAGCGCTGCTTTCTCCTTCTCCGTTCCTCTCCCGCAGCCGCCGACAGGAAGCAGACATCCCAGGGTTCGGAGAAGCGCTTGCGCAGCGCTTCTCCGAACCCTGGGACCCGTCCTTGCTGTCGGCGGCAGGGGGACAGGAACGGAGGAGGAGAAAGCGCTGCTTTCTCCTTCTCCGTTCCTCTCCCGCAGCCGCCGACAGGAAGCAGACATCCCAGGGTTCGGAGAAGCGCTTGCGCAGCGCTTCTCCGAACCCTGGGACCCGTCCTTGCTGTCGGCGGCAGGGGGACAGGAACGGAGGAGGAGAAAGCGGCGCTTTCTCCTCCTTCCTTCCTCTCCCCCAGCCGCCGACAGGAAGGACGCGCGCACTCTCCCCCCCCCCGCCTCCTCCAACCGCCGCTCCTCACGGCCAGGGAGGGTTGTGAGGAGGCCTTCGCCGGCCTCCACCCCGGCGGGAGCGGCGGTTGGAGGAGGCAGAGTGGGGGGAGAGTGCGCGCGCGCAGTCTCTGCTGTCCAATCCCTGTATCCCTGGGGCACATGCGCAGTGACCCAGGGACACACGGGACATCTGGACGCAGGGACAACATGGACATTATTATATAGGATATGTGCAAGATGGTGGCAAGTTTTATTACTGGAGCATAGTCACAGAAAAAATGGTCTATGACATTATCACCACAGAAGGACAACCGAGTCAGCAAAAGCATGGGAGCAAAGTTGTTAATGAAAGCACCAACATTCTTCACATTGCATTGTTGTTAAATGCGTGTTGTTGAAGGCTTTCAAAATTTCCTAATAACACATAAGCGGGGGGGGGGTTGTGTGTCATTTTTCAAAATTTTCAGTTCTCGAAATTTTGGGATGCTGTTCTTCAGCCAAGTAGTGGGTGCAAATGTGCATATACTAGGATAAAAGGTCCATAAAAATGCACAAATTGGTGACAATAACATGTCAAAGTTCATTATATTATGAAAAATTGCTTTGAAAAAACGTGTAGATTAGGAAAAAATGCCTACAAAAATGTGCATATTAGCAGATTTTTTCCTTGAAGACTTAAAAAAAATACAGCTTATTTGCCTAGATTTTGTACTAGTTCAGTATTTAATCATATAGCATAGCACTGATAACACACTAGATATCTCTCAAAAAGGGGGGGGGGGATGACATATTTGTCTCATAATAAAAAATAAGAAAACTCTGAATACCTTTATAAAGCAAAGCAGTATAATATGATACAATATTCCTCACCTAGGTATGATGCAGCTATCAACACCAGATCTATAATATAGATTTCCTGTGTCACTTAAATCTTATCATGGCTGGGTGTCTTTCATCATACTCTCTGTAGAATACTAGTGAAAGAAGCTTTGTTTAAAGGTACCTTGGGAGGAGGATGTTCACTGTTAAGTGGAACAAAGCTGCTTTAATTTGCATAGATTAGCCTTCTGCAACCCTTGCTCTCCACATGTTTGGACTACAGCTCCCAGAAGCCACTGCCAGATTCAAAGGGTCCCAAATTCAATCTCCAGGTTAGGAGCTGATGATTATTCCGCTCTTTCCCAGGTCTATCTGAAGTTGGTAGCAATTGAACCCAGGACTTTCTGCGTGCAAATCAGACGCTCTACCACTCAGCCCTCCCCGTCCCCCACAATGGAATGTGTTGCACCCATAACTAAGGACATGAGGCAGTTGGCCAAGTGCTGGAAGCCCCCAATTGTTATATGTATATAACCATAGGTTAGATACCCTTCCTCTGCCTATAGACCTCACCCCTCTCCTTTGCCTATTTAAGTGACTGGCAGCAGTGATTAGAAATGCTTAGCAGACATTTAATTTATTTAAAAGAGCTGTACACCCCATTACAGTGGAGTTTCCAGTTTCATGGTGAGTGTTTCAGTCTCCTGAAATAGCTGCTTGTCCGTCCTCCATCAATGGATGCTAACTATTCCTTGTAGCTCATCTCTCCTCTCCTCTCATTCCTTGAATACTTTCCAAAAAGTACTTTATTAGTATGGCTAGCTGGTACTAGCTGGTATCACTGAGAGCAATAATAGGGAACTGTGGGTGCTGACAAGTGGTGATCCCCCCCCCCAATAACACTGAAATACTGAAAAAAAAGTCATAAAAGTGATTTTGACAGAGTTTGTGAAATACAGTGAGCAGCTTCACTTCATTTCTAAAGAGCTGCTTTTTTCATGAATGAATACAAAGGACAACAGCTTTGCAAAGGGGTGTTGATTTAGAACATATATTGTTTTACATTGATGTTTAAATTAGGGGACTTACTGTTGTTGTTTTTTAAAAAAAACCACTGCAGGAAACGTTGCTATATAATAAACTTTAAACTTTATTATACATTTTCCTAAGTTCCAAGTCTGCTCATTGACATAATAACAATACAGTAATACCTCGGTTTAAGTACGCCTCAGTTTGAGTATTTTCAGTTTAAGTACTCCACAGACCTGTCTGGAACGGATTAATCCACTTTCCATTACTTTCAATGGGAAAGTTCGCTTCAGGTTAAGTACATAATGCCAGGGGAACCCAAGTCTCATACCAAGAGCTTCTGATCTCACTGCCATTGCCCATTGAGCAAGGTGATTGAGCGAGTGGTTGCTGAACAACTCCAAGCACGCCTGGAGGATGCGGACCATTTGGATCCCTTCCAATCGGGATTCAGGCCTCATCATGGGACTGAAACTGCCTTGGTCGCGCTGGTCGATGATCTCCGGCAGGCTAGGGACAAAGGTGAGAGCTGTTTCCTAGTTCTGCTGGTCTCTCAGCAGCCTTTGATACAATCGACCATAACATCCTTCTGGACCGTCTAGAGGGGTTGGGAGCTGGGAGCACTGTCATACAGTGGTTCTGCTTCTTCCTCCTGGGCCATGTTCAGAAAGTGGTGGTGGGGGATGAGTGTTCAGACCCCTGGGCTCTCACTTGTGGGTTGCCTCAGGGTTCCGTCCTCTTCCCCCTGCTTTTTAACATCTATATGAAGCCGCTGGGAGAGTTCATCAGGGGGGTTGGGCTGGGTGTTCATCAGTATGCGGATGACACCCAACTCTATCTCTCTTTTAAATCAGAACCAGTGATTTAAAGGTCCTGTGTGAGTGCCTGGAGGCAGTTGGAGGATGGATGGCGGCTAACAGATTGAGGTTGAATCCTGACAAGACAGAAGTACTGTTTTTTGGGGACAGGGGGCAGGCGGGTGTGGGGGACTCCCTGGTCCTGAATGGGGTCACTGTGCCCCTGAAGGACCAGGTGTGCAGCCTGGGAGTCATTTTGGACTCACAGCTGTCCATGGAGCCACAGGTCAATTCTGTGTCCAGGGCGGCTGTCTATCAGCTCCATCTGGTACGCAGGCTGAGACCCTACCTGCCCACAGACTATCTCACCAGAGTGGTGCATGCTCTAGTTATCTCCTGCTTGGATTACTGCAATGCGCTCTACGTGGGGCTACCTTTGAAGGTGACCTGAAAACTGCAATTAATCCAGAATGCGGCAGCTAGACTGGTGACTGGGAGTGGCCGCCAAGACCACATAACACCGGTCCTACATTGGCTCCCAGTACGTTTCCGAGCACAATTCAAAGTGTTGGTGCTGACCTTAAAGCCCTAAATGGCTTCGGTCCTGTATACCTGAACGAGTGTCTCCACCCCCATTGTTTAGCCCGGACACTGAGGTCCAGCGCCGAGGGCCTTCTGGCGGTTCCCTCACTGCGAGAAGCAAAGCTACAGGGAACCAGGCAGAGGGCCTTTCGGTAGTGGTGCCTGCCCTGTGGAACGTCCTCCCATCGGAGGTCAAGGAGATAAACAACTACCTGACATTTAGAAAACACCTAAAGGCAGCCCTGTTTAGGGAAGTTTTTAATCTGTGATATTTTAATGTCTTTTGCTATTTGTTGGAAGCCGCCCAGAGTGGTGGGGGAAACCCTGCCAGATGGGCGGGGTATAAATAATAATAATAATAATAATAATAATAACCAATCAAAATCATTTGGGTCTTCAGATCAGCCCTCCATATAATATCATATGTTTACATAAATCATTTTTAAAAGTCTTTCTTTATTAAGTTGTTGACTATTTTTATTTATCAATTAAATTTGTATACCGCCCTCCATCTGCAGGTCTCAGGGCAGTTCACAACATAAGAATGCAACATAAAAGCACAAAATACATAATAAAAGCAAGAACTGAAAAGCACAAACCAATAAAACCCCTCCCCCACCCCATTTTCCTATTCATTAAATTTCTCCCCATATCCTGTTCTATCTACAAAATAATCCAAGATTAATGGCAATTGCCATGCCTTTTTAAAAAACATACAATGGCCACCATGGATCGTAACAGTTAATCATTTTCAGTGTTTCAGGACAAACATTTGCTACAAACAGTGCCGAAAAGCTTTCACCATTTTATTTGGGGATTGATAAAATGTGATGCCATTTTGGCTCCTCTCTGAAAGGATAGGATTTCCACTCATTGTGAGAATGCCCACTTCCTCAGACACTCTTTGAAGGCTTCCTTGACCTTCTCATTCCTTAGACTATAAATAAAAGGGTTTAGTAATGGTGTTACAATGGCAGTAAAAACTGCAACCACCTTCTGTACCTGTCGAGAAAATCCCTGGCTAGGTAAAGAGTACATGAAAATTGCACTCCCAAAAAAGATAGAGGCAACAGTGATATGAGCAGCACAGGTGGAAAATGTCTTTTGTCGACCTTTGGCAGAGTGCATGCTCAAGATGGTGACAATGACGTAGATGTAAGAGACAACAGTGACAAACAAAGAGCTCAAGAGCACCACTGAGGACAAGACATTCTCCAGAGCCAACTGGAAATGTACATCATTGCAAGAAAGCTTTATAATTGGGGCATAGTCACAAAAGAAATGGTCTATAGTGTTAGAGCCACAGAAGGATAGGTTGAAGAGCAAAATGATGGGGCCGAGTGTAGAGAGGAAACCACCAATCCAGCAACCCAAGACCAAATTGGTGCAGACCCAACCATTCATGATGATGGTATAGCGAAGAGGTTTGCAGATAGCAGCGTAGCGATCAAAGGCCATCACGGCAATAAGGATGGTTTCTGTGGTTCCAAGAAAGAAGTAGAAATAGCACTGAGACACACAGCCCAAGAAAGAGATGGCTTTGTTCGTGGAAATGAGGTTCACCAGCATCTTGGGGGTGATTGACAAGACAAAGAGGACCTCCAGGAGGGAGAGGTTGCAAAGGAAAAAGTACATGGGAGTTTGGAGGCGCTGGTCCAGGCATACCAGTGTGATGATGGTGAAATTCCCAGCTAACGTTAGTAGGAAAACAAGAAACAACACCACAAAAAATAATACCTCCAATGGCCTGGGAAGACGGAAGCCAATTAACATGAACTCGGACACCTGCTCCATGCTGCTCTGATTCCTCAACCACAGTTTGAGCTGCAAAATTGGCAAGTGAAGACACATGCAAATTACACACGCTGGAGTTTGTGTGATTCAAGGTTGCCACTTTCCCCCTCTTCTGAGATTTCAGATATACAAATACCCATTATCTCCATCTTAAAATGTCTTCTCTTGTATTCCAGTTACTTCTTACTTTTGCAATTCTTCCCTCTTCATAAATTCTAAACATTATTATTATTATTATTATTATTATTATTATTATTATTATTCCTCTTTTTCCATAAGATTTTCATAGTTTGGCTTTTCCCCAGATCAATGCCTAACAACTGGGTGATAGAAAAGTTGATTACCGTATTTTTCTGTGTATAACACTAGGGGTTTTTTTACACACACACACCCAGAAAAGTTTAAAATTGGGGCCCCTCTTATACATGGGTAGTGCTGAGGGGTGCTTTCCTAATTTTGAGTCCTCAAAAATAGGGGGCATCTTATACATGGGGGTGTCTTATAAACAGAAAAATATGGTATCTGTACTGAAAAACATCACTACCCCATGCATGAATATAACAAATGAGTATAATAACAGTATAATAGGCATGTCTGAATGATTCAGTTTAGAGCTGTCTCATGTGAGGAGGGAGAAGAACCAATCTTAATTCACATACCCCTTTCAAGAATCCCCATTATTCTTAAAACCCAATGTATGTGTATAGGGAATAATCTAAAATAAACAGCCAACATTATTTGGTTTTATCCAGTGGCTTCCATTGAGCCCTCTTCTTTCCAGGAGAGCATTGAGTCAGTAGATTGGAGAAGGGGGCATATATTTCTGATTCCCTTTACACATTGCAGGCCCATATGCACCCTAAGATCTTACGCAGAAGGTGTTGCCGGGGAGGGGGGGGGGAGTTAGAGCAGTATTGAAAATGGTGCTGATGGAAGGGGAAATTGGCACACACAAAAAACCCACCTGTATCTTCTCCTGCTCCAGCACCGCAAGACTCCAAAGAATTAGAAAGTCACAGACAAAATTTATTACATCCTCTGAATTTTCTTATGTAGCTAGCGGCGAAATCAGATAATAAAGAAATAAAGTGTTGCTTCAATGGCCCCCTAATCTTACCATGACTTACTGCAGTGTCCTCATCCTCTTCTACAGAATGTGCTGTCCGTGAGACAGAGTTTATATGAAGTTACCTGGGAATGATTATTACCGAGTCCTAAAAGCTCCCAGCTGCATACCTAATGTCAAGGGAAACCAAGTCTCAAGCAAAGTCCTTCTCATCTCACTTTCATTGCCCAGAGAGCCAAAAGTACAGTGAGCATGCTCCGTAGCCATGGAATGCTGCTAGCTCACTCTCGAGGGTGATGGTGGTGGAAATGCGATGGGAGGGGTAATGTAATGACCTGTCTCGCAAAAAGGCCATGGCCAACACATTGGCATCTCCACTAGGGTGATGGCTTTTTCATTTTTTTCCTTCAAAAATTATTTCCTGTAGCACAAATGGATGAACTTTTGCCTGTTAATGACTAAAATGAGGTATATTCCATTGAAATATTAAAAAAGGTTATGCACAAACCGTTTTAATTTTTTTTGTATTGTCATTTTTTTGTATGCCGTTTTACCATTACATAATATTGTATGAACAATTCTATATATATTTCGTATCAGATTTGGACACAACACCACATTCCACAATGGAGAGTGTTCTTAGCAACATAGGGTGTACAAATGTCACACCTACAGGAGAGGTAGCAAAACATTGTCCTCTAGTGGCGTCTATACTGTTACTGCAGCTAAAAAAAGCTTCCTTGTGTGTTTGATGACCCTATATAATGTTGTATATATGTGACTCTAAAGCTTGGGTTCAATTTTATATCTGCTTACAGTGACTTCAAAAACGGTCAAAAAAACTGATAAATAATTTTTTAAAAAATCATTTTGTGTGTGAGGTTTTTTTTAATCAAATCTCTTTGAAAGTAAGATTTTATCTAATCTTTAATGAAAGCTCATCAAATTATGATACAAAGAAATGAGGTTGTAAAAAAGTCATCACCGTAATCTCCACACTTCAACTGCCACAAAAGCATCCTCCACTTTCATTTATGTCCACCCCCACTTCACTCACTTTCAGACCTTAGCTACAGACAATAGGTGTCTCTCAAGGGCTATTTACAATCCAACATGGGCCATCTGAAATGTGAAGTTATATGCATCTCTTTAGGTTTACAGGAATCATTTAAAAAAGATATAGTAGCCACAGGTTGGGGACTTTAAGACATGGGTGGGGTGGGGGTGGGGTGTTAACCTTTTCTTTCTGGCTTTCATCACAATGACTCAGGTTCCCTTCCAACTCCATGATTCTATGATTCTATGAAAATCCTCTCCCCCACCCGGCAGCCTCTATTGGCATTGAGAAGAAAGCTCCCATTTGAGTCAAAGAAAAGGGCTGGAGAGAGATTTGGGTAAATAACTGGGGGGGATTAAAAACCTTGCATTCCCTCCATAGTTGTGAGCTGAATCATCATAATCACATTATGATGCAAGCATTTTAATTTTTTTAATATTAACAGTGTTGACCCTGATTTTTTATTAAAAGTATATAACTTAGGCCTCAGTTATGAATTTTACAGCAATGCTATTTAACTTACTTGCCTTGCTTCTTATCTCACCATTCCATGTATGTTTCCTGCCCCCATTTTATCTTCACAACAGCTCTGCGAAGGATGTTAAGCTGAGAGAGAGTGCCTGGCCCAAGGAAAGTTTCCGAGTTCTCTGGGGATATGTGTTGAGGTCTGTGAGAAACTGCAGCTTTCAAGTGGACAGTTAGCAAGAAGCCAAGTTAAAGAAGAGTATGTGAGAAAGTCTGCTTAGAGACAGGGAAGCCTAGCAACAGGCTGTGATTGGCTTTTAATGTTTAATTGTTTTATTTCATTTTTCTGTTGTAAGCCGCCCAGAGTGGCTGGGGAAACCCAGCCAGATGGGCGGGGTATAAATTATTATTATTATTATTATTATTATTATTATTATTATTATTATTATTATTAAAAGTTTTCCCTTATAAGCATGACACAGCAGTTCAGTGTTGGAGTATGATTGGAGTTGAGAGGTTGGAGTGTAGAGTTTGAATCTAGTCTGTGTATATAGTAACTTGTACAAAGCTGTGCTTTACTCTGCTGTATATAATTAAAGCAAATACAAGTCAAGTTACAGTTCAGCAAGTTCTGTTCCTGAGTCGTCGTCCTGGGCTACACCAACCTGGCAGTCGGTAGTAGAGAGTTTGGTTGAGATTCATCAACAGGTTATGGGCCCAGGTTACCGGCGCAGATTACGTGCATCCAGGTTGTGGAGCGCTGCTTGTTTGCCAGGTGCTAGCCAAGTCATGGACGCAAGGGTCGGAAGTCTCACAGATTCCTAGGGAAGAAATTGGTGCTGACATGCCAGTGGTGATTGGTGGCAGAGTGTCGTGGAGTCGATGCTAAGAGCTGATTGGCGGTAGACCCGTGTCTACAAGATGACTGGATGCTGACTAACACAGACATGGCTCATCCGTTTGCGTTACCTTTTGAGGGTCTCAACAATCACAACTACTTGCTGTGGTCCCAGTGGATGCAAGCTATGTTACAGACAGACTCTCTCTGGGATATTGTGGCTAAACCTCCTTTGAAGCCTGATGCTGGGGATTCGGAGCAGGATCAGAGGGCAAGAGCTACTATTGTTTTGGCGCTGGATGATTTAGAGCTGTTTTGTCGCTGGATGATTTACAGGTTGAATCTAGTCTGTGTATACAGTAACTTGTACAAAGCTGTGCTTTACTCTGCTGTATATAATTGAAGCAAATACAAATCAAGTTACTGTTCAGCAAGTTCTGTTCCTGAGTCGTCGTCCTGGGCTACACCGACCTGGCAGTGGGTAGCAGAGAGTTTGGTTGAGATTCATCAACAATATGAACCTTGCCCTCCTGGGTTTAAGCTCACCCCACCCCACCCTAGATGCAACATGTCCTCTTCATTTCACTCCCCCATTTCAAGTACGGAGTCCGTAGAATCAAAACAAGAGAGGGTTAAATTAATCATCCGTTATCAGGACACATAGATCTTCTGGGAACCTATAATCTTCTGGGAACCTATAATGAGCGACAAATATGACAAAACCAGGTCTCTGTACGTCAATATTTCTATGCAGTTTTCAAATTAGAAAAAGAAAGGAGATATTAGGGGGCTAATCATTCACAAAAGTTGGTCCTTTACACTGCGGTTGGCACAGCCACAATATTGAAGGCACGAAATAATTAGCAAGGTAAGCTTAAAGGAAGGAGAGGTGGCTCAGATCCTCTGTCAGGAATGGGGAGCCTGTGGCTCTGCAGATACTTTTGAACTTCAACTCCCACACTCCTTGACCATTGGCCATGCTGGCTGGGGCTGGTGGGAGCTGGAGTCCAACAACCTCTGGAAGACCTTAGGTCCACCAGCCATCTTAATTTAAGATAGACCCCCTATCTTTCTACCCATTGTTATCTGGATATACAAAGTACATTGTAATGTTTCTGCAGTTTTCCATGATAGCAGGGATGCCATTTGGAACCTGGCAATCTGACTTCATAGTTCCTGCAAAGAGCTGGAAATGGTGTACATGGTTCTCTCGTTCCCAATCTTCATAAAAGTAAGCCTGAGAGGTAGATTAGGCCAAGGTTCATGACTGTGTCAGGATTTGAACTCAGGCTTCCCAGGCCCTAGTCCAACACACTAAACACAGCGCCATGCTGGTTCTTTTCCAAAGGTGACATTTAGAGTTACTGGGAGGGTACAGAGAAATGATTTTCCGTAGCTTAGAATTTTGTATCTATCCATCAGGATAAAAAGCACACACAGGCTTAGATTCTTCTCTTTCTCCTCTTCCACCCACCTCTGCCTTTCTTATGCTTTACTCTTCTAGCCCTATATGTGTGTGTCTGTCTCTCTGTCTGTCTGTCTGTCTGTCTGTCTAAATATAGTAAAGGTCAGCATCATTTTTCCGACTTTGTATGTTTTGCTCATATTTTGTAGGGGCCATAGCCCAGCAGTAAAGATAATGGTTATCTTGATTGAACTCAATCCTCAACATCAACACCATTAAGCAATTTAGATTGGCATATTTTAACTTGGGGGTTGCACATGTAATTGTCTACAGCTCTGTAGTTACATGATTATGAACATTTATTCATTTGAGTTTGCTTAGATTTATCACGTTTGTACACCGCCATTCATCCAAAGATCACAGGGTGGTTCAAACATTATTTGTTTGTTTGTTTGTTTGTTTGTTTGTTTGTTTTGATGTTATTTATTTCAGTCCATCACTTTCTTCTCCCACCCCATCTCTAGTTCTAAAGAAGGCATGAAGTATAACCAAACGACAGTCAGTGAGTTTATCCTTCTGGGCTTCACCGACATCCGGAAACTGCAGCTCCTGTTATTCACCACCCTTCTCTTTTCCTACCTTCTGTCAATCTTAGGCAATGCTGTGATTATCACTGTTGCTCAAATAGATCACCGGCTACACACTCCTATGTATTTCTTCCTCCAGAATTTCTCTGTCTTGGAAATTGGCTTCACCACGGCAATCATCCCCCAAACCTTGGTCCACCTTTCAACCGGCAATAAAAACATCACTTACATTGGTTGCCTGATACAGTCCTTCTTATATTTCCACCTGGGAACCACCGAGTTCTTCCTCTTAGCTGTCATGTCCTACGATCGATATGTAGCCATCAGCAATCCTTTGCGATATCCAGCTATTATGAACCATTACTTATGCATCACGCTGGTTGTGTTTTGTTGGGCTGGCAGGTTTCTGCTGATCATAGGTCCATCAGTGCTTTCCCTACAGTTCCCAATGTGCAAGTCCAACGTCCTTGACCACTTCTTCTGTGACAATACACCATTGATCAAACTCGTTTGTGGGGACACATCGCTTTTGGAATTCGTTGGGTTCATCACTGCTGTGCTGTCTGTGCTGGGAAGCTTGGTGATTACAGTAATGTCATACGTCAATATAATCCGAACCATCTTACATTTCCCCACTGCCACAGGGAGACAGAAGGCTTTTTCCACTTGTGCCTCTCACTTCATTGTGGTCTCCATCACCTACGGGAGCTGCATCTTCCTTTATATCAAACCGACACAGAGTAGCAAAGTGGAGTTTGGCAAAATGGTGGCCGTCCTCAATACTGTTGTGTCCCCTTTGCTCAACCCTTTCATCTACAGCTTGAGGAACAAACAGGTTCAGGAGGCCTTGAGAAATTTGTTTGGGCAACTCAAAACCATTGCTAAGGGACCAGGGACCACCTGAAGCCAGTGTGGTGGAGTGGGTAAGAGTGGTAGACTCGTAATCTGGGGAACCGGGTTCGCGTCTCTGCTCCTCCACATGCAGCTGCTGGGTGACCTTGGGCCAGTCACACTTCTTTGAAGTCTCTCAGCCCCACTCACCTCACAGAGTGTTTGTTGTGGGGGAGGAAGAGAAAGGAGAATTTTAGCGGGATATCAAATACAAACTCTCCTTCTTCTTCTTCTTCTTCTTCTTCTTCTTCTTCTTCTTCTTCTTCTTCTTCTTCTTCTTCTTCTTCTTCTTCTTCTTCTTCTTCTTCTTCTGAAAAGGAGCTCTGAAAAGGGACCATCTGAAAAGGGACTGTGAAAGGAAATGGGCATTGTATTATTCTTCAGAAGTATCAATCTTTGCAGAAGCTCTGCCTAGAAAAATTAGTGTTACACTCCATCTTGAAACATCATCATTATTACCAGTGCTTTTTTTCTGGGGGACGCAGGGGTGCGCATACCCCTAAACATTTTTTTGAATCTTCATACTTTTGTCCTTTTACTGTATTTATTTTTCCCAATTTGAACTATAAAATGGTGATTTTCTTGAGTCAAAACGAGAGTACCCATAAACATTATTTAATTCTGTTAAATAAATGTATTATTTCATTCCATTCCATTAAATAGACAAACATGTTTATATATTGCATAATGTTCTGGAAGATGTATTATATATTATCTTATATAGCACAAGTTCTACTTTGAATTAGGCTTTGCCAGCATCCTGTAGCTGAGATGGTTTTTCATGCAATGCCAGAATTGAGACTGAGGAAGGTAATATTTTCCACACCTTCCAAGGCCAAATGATGTGCATTGGACATTGTTTTGCACATAGGTATTCTCATTTGAAAATTCAGTAAGGAAGCAGGTCTTCTAAAATCCATACTTCATGAGTTGGTTCAGATGTTCTTGCTCCAGATCAGGCATTCCCAAATTTTGGCCCTCCAGATGTTTTGGACTACAATTCCCATCTTCCCTGGCCACTGGTCCTGTTAGCTAGGGATCATGGGAGTTGTAGACCAAAACATCTGGAGGGCCGCAGTTTGGGGATGCCTGCTCCAGATGTTCAGATGTTCTTGTTTGAAAATGATGTCAATAAAAGATTTGATTGATTGATTGATTGATTGATTGATTAATGTTCTTGCTCCAGATTTCCTGAATTGAACAATGATATGGATTATATGGCGTAAAAGGTATAGAGAGAGTTTTTTAAAAAATAAAATAAAATAAAACTATTTGTTCCAGCTTTTGACATGCCACAAGATGTATTATGGGCCTATTTGAGATGGTTCACACTTATCCCTCCTCTCTTTCTTTTGAACTACACCAGTTTATTTGTCCTTTATTAAATAAATGTCTGCAGTCAAAAAGCACCTTTCAAAGCATCTTTAACTTGCCTGTTCCTCAAGCTGTACACAAAGGGGGTCATTAGAGGACAAACCACATTGTTAAGAATGGCCACAACCTTGTTAAAATTATACCCATCACCCTGATCTGGTATGATGTACATAGAGATGCAGCTTCCATAGGTGACAGTGCCAACGGTGATGTGGGCAGCGCAGATGCAGCAGTAGGGATGTGGAGAACAGTTGAGATTATATTCACACAGGACACAACAGTGATAGCTAATGTCCCCAGTAGTGTAAACACCAAAAGAATAAAGCTGGAGAGCTCCAGAAAATGTGTGTCACCACAGAGAAGATGGAGTAATGGTTTGCTGTCGCAGAAGAAATGGTCAACGATGTGTGAGCCACAAACAGGAAATTGAATGAACAGAACAGTTTGGGCCAAAATCACAGCAAGCAACCCAATCCATGAGAACAGCACCAAAAGTGTGCAGAGCGTCTCGTTCATGATGGTGGTATACCTTAGGGGGTTGCAGACGGCCACATATCGGTCAAAGGACATCACAGTCAGCAGGAAGAAATCTGTGGTCCCCGGGAAGAAATAGGGGGGGGGGAATTCACTTATACATCCAGCATACGAGATTGTTTTGGGCGGTCAGGCGGAGTCCCCCAAAACCCCAGGCAACCCCCAAGCAGAATAATGACACCAGACAATGTTCTATGGGATTAAAATTGGCCACAACTTTATTAAGATTCAGGTGTAGGGAGACCTTGGCTCAGGCACTGGGTGTTTATCCTTCCCAGCCCCCAGCCGGGGATCTGGGTAATTTCAGGGTTATCCAGCATATGTGGGGGTTGGGCTAGCTCTGGAGAACATATGTTCAAGCAGATAGCCCGCCCCCCTTTTCGCCGCCACTGGAGGGGGAGGGCAATGATGACCTCTGGGCATATGGTCAATGCCTCCCCCCCAGACCCCGTTTATGGGAACCATGGTATCGCTGCCGCAATGGGGGCGGGGGGTCACCTCCCTCATGTCCCCCCTTTCTGGTAAATGACTAAAGGATTCCGCCCAAGGCCTGCACCTGCCACCCAAGACTGCAAATCAAGGTCTCGCCACCAAGACTACCTACACCTGAAAAGACGCTTCGCAAACGGCCAACCATTGCAAGAGGCCATGCCCATTGGCTCGCTCAGCCAATAATCGTTACCAGTGGCTGTGAGGTGTACACTATCGGGCTGTAACAGTTCCTTCCTGTATATTTTGATGACAGGATCCTTCACAACATGACCCCCAATGCATGTGATGTCCCCAGGAAGAAATAGGGAAACAATTGACTTATACATCCAGCATACGAGATTGTTTTCCTGCCAGATGCAAGGTTGAACAACACTTTTGGGATGGCAGCAATGGTGTATCCAATTTCCAAGATGGCACAGTTCTGAAGCCATTGGCAGAATACCTGTGAATATCATTTGGTTTATTTTATTTTTACTTTAATGGATGAGGTAGGTAAAGCTGATACACTTTGAATGGCTCCATTTCAGTCTTTCTGACCCTCATGCATTGGATAATATATTCTGTGTCCTTTGCCTCATATGTATTTGCCTGTATGCAGATCATGGATTACCAAGAAGATGCCCCCCAGAAGTTGTTGGACTACAAAGCCCATCAGCCTCAGCCTGTATAGCTTTGGTCAGGGACAGCAGGGTCCAACTTCATGTGGAGGGCACCATTTTGGCTATCACTGATGTATATAGTCCACACCTGCCTACTTTTGTGGACTCTCATCTTGGGGATGGGGCTGTCCTGATAGGTTCCTGCACTTTAGAATTGACCACTTTACCACTGTCTACATGCTGGTCTATGAGAAGGAGATCTGGTATTCATTCAGTTGTTTTCTGATTTCCTGGTATCAACCAAGGTTACCAGAGGTCATCATCATCATCATCATTATTATTTTTAAAAGTTTAAGAAGTTTGCTCCTAGCAATCATTCCCTAGAGAATTAATTACCCTAAAGTGAGAGGCAAGTTTTGATCCTTGGAGGCATCTCAACTTAGATGGTTTAATTTTTAAAGAAGTTAATAAGTAGACTTGGGAACTAATCATTTGTTTAAGGATTGAAGTTAATTATCTAGCAAAGTTTCTAGCAATGCTCTATGAAAACGCATATGAAAACTGGATTTTTAAAAGTCCCATGTAAAGGTTTTTAACTTTTAACATCAGTTTAAAAAGACATGCTGTATATTTGAAATCAACATGCATTTGAAAAAAGTCATCCTTTCTGATATGTAGAATGCTGTCTTTAGAGATGAGGTGAAACTACTCACGGCATTGCACAAACACTTTCAACTCTGTCAAAATCACTCTTATGGCAACTTTTTCTGTGCACCAAAAAAAAAAAAAGAGTTTAAATTCCCATCACTTGCCCACACTCTCAGTTCCTCATAATTGCCCCCCGTTATGCCAACCTGTCAAATCTGGGTGGCTGTAAGGGTCTCTGATCTGCTAGAATCTAGTAAGGTTATTGGAGGTCAAAATTATTCTGTCACAGTTTAATAAATTTGTTCCTTGAATTCATTCCCTAGAGAATTAATTACCACCCGGAAAATGAATAAGAAGCGCAACTTGATTCATAGAGGTATTTCAGCATAGATATTATCATTGTTCTTGTTATTGTTAAGAAGATAATGAGTAGACTTGGAGCTTAGGAAAATATATAATAAAGTTTAAAGTTTATTATATAGCAAAGTTTCCTGCAGTACCTTTAGATAGTCTATAAAAACTGGGATTGTTGTGTGTGTTTTTTAACAAACTAAGTCCCCTAACTTAAACATCAATGTAAAACAAATATACCTTTTAAATTAACCCATTTGCAAAACTGTTGTCATTTGTATTCATTTCTGAAAAAAGCAGCTCTCTTTAGAATCATAGACTCATAGACTCATAGAATTGGAAGAGACAACAAGGGCCATCCAGTCCGAAACCCCGCAGGAAACACCATCAAAGCATTCCTGACAGATGGCCGTCAAGCCTCTGTCTCCACCACTCCACCACATTCCTTGGTAGCAAATTCCACTGCCGAACAGCTCTTACTGTCAGGAAGTTCTTCCTAATGTTTAGGTGGAATCTTCTTTCTTGTAGTTTGAATCCATTGCTCCGTGTCCGCTTCTCTGGAGCAGCAGAAAACAACCTTTATCCCTCCTCTATATGACATCCTTTTATATATTTGAACATGGCTATCATATCACCCCTTAACCTTCTCTTCTCCAGGCTAAACATACCCAGCTCCCTAAGCCGTTCCTCATAAGGCATCGTTTCCAGGCCTTTGACCATTTTGGTTGCCCTCCTCTGGACACTCAAATGAACAGAACACAGAACACAGAAATGAACAAACACTTTCCACTTTGACAAAATCACTTTTATGACAACCTTTTCAGTATTCTGGGAAAAAGGAAAACCACTTGTCAGCACCCTCAGTTCCCTACTATTGTTCTCAGTGATACCAGCTAGTCAAATTTGGGTGAGTGCACGTTTTGATACTTATAAAGTACTTTTGGAAAGCATTCAAGGAATGGGAGGAGAGGAGAGATGAGCTACAAGGAATAGTTAGCATCCATTGATGGAGGTCAGGCCACAGCAAGCATGAAGAACTGGCAAGCAGCTATTTCAGGAGACTGAAACACTCACCATGAAACTGGAATCTCCACTGTAAGGGGGTGTACAGCTCATTTAAATTAATTAAATGTCTGCTAAGCATTTCTTGGGGGGATGGAGAGCGGAAAATGGACCCATTTCTAATCACTGCTGACCGTGACTTAAACAGGCAAAGGAGAGGGGTGATGTCTATAGACAGAGGAAGGGTAGCTAACCTGTGGTCCTATCCAAGTTAACCAATTGGGGACTTCCAGCACTTGGCCAGGTGCCTCCTGTCCTCTGTTATGGGTGCAACACATTCCATTGTGGGGGATGGGGAGGGCTGAGTGGTAGAGTGTCTGATTTGCACGCAGAAAGTCCTGGGTTCAATTGCTACCAACTTCAGATAGACCTGGGAAAGAGCGGAATAATCATCAGCTCCTAACCTGGAGATTGAATTTGGGACCCTTTGGATCTGGCAGTGGCTGCTGGGAGCTGTAGTCCAAACATGTGGGGAGCAAGGGTTGGAGAAGGCTAATCTATGCAATTTAAAGCAGCTTTGTTCCACTTAACAGTGAACATCCTCCTCCCAAGGTACCTTTAAATAAAGCTTCCCTCACTAGTATTCTATAGAGAGTATGATTAAAGACACCCAGCCATGATAAGATTTAAGTGACACAGGAAATCTATATTATAGATCTGGTGCTGAAAGCTGCATCTTACCTAGGTGAGACATATTATAGCATATTATACTGCTTTGCTTTATAAAGGTGAGTTTTCTTATTTTTATAATGAGGCAAATATGTCATTTTTTTTCCTTTTTTTGAGATATATCTAGGGTTGAATCAGTGCCGTGCTATATGATTAAATAGTTAACTAATACAAAATTTAGGTAAATCACATTGTTTTTACTTATGTTTATTTATTTATTTAAGTCTTCGTGAAAAAAAGTTCTCCTAAAATGCACATTTTGGTAGGCATTTTTTCCTAATCTACACGTTTTTTCAAAGCCATTTTTCGTAATATAATGAACTTTGACGTCTTATTGTCACCAATGTGTGCATTCTTACAAATATTATAGGAGAATTTGACCACTTTTGCTATTATATTCGTAGTATTCCCTCCCTTCCACCTGTGGTCCTTCAGGCACCGTGGCTCAACTCCAATTACACACTTTTTGAAATCTTAGAACTCTCTCACAATCATTTTGGGCATAAAGGCTTTTATGTACTCTGACTTCAAGCCACATATGCCGAACATGGTAATTTTCTGGCCTGAGCTCCATGATGGTTAGCAAAGCTGTTGTGCCTATTTTCTGCCACAATCCCATTGGCTCAGCTTCTGATTTTGGTAATACAACCATTGTCACAGTGAAGTCAGACTCTCTTTCAGGGCAGAGGCAGTCACAGTACAATGGACATGGTGAGATGAGGTATTACGGAGCCTGAGGCAAAGGGCAGCTGACTCTTACATCAACACTGGTGACACAGTGAAGTCGTCTACCATGCTTTAGCTGAAGGAATATATGGCAGGGGATGTGGTACCCACAACTCTGTCCTCCAACATTGCACTGAACCGTTCACCTTCTGTTCCATAAGGTAACTGCCTCACTCAACCTAAGTTAAGACCTGCCCTGGTGATGTGCAAATTCAGTAGCTGCCTTCCTCACACACTATCTCACAAACATTGTTATTAGTTCTTCATTACGTGGAAGTACTAACCAATAGTGTGAACGCCAAATTACCAATAGTTATTGGCAGTCTCAATTAATTTCTTTGCAGATATGTTGCCAGAGAAGGGCTTTGCAACTGATCAGCTGATTGTTCAATGTTTGCAAAGCCTTTACTCTTTGCATGTGTGCTTTGGATAAAAATGGCACTTGTAAATGGACATTTACCGCTCTCTTTGCAGGTATGGTCAATTGAATCCAGTTGTGTGAATTTCCACTGACTGGATAGCTCAGTTGGAAGAGAATGAGACTCTTAATCTTAGGGTCTTGGGTTCAACCCCACAATGGGCAAAAGGATTCTTGCATTGCAGGTGTTTTGACTAGATGACCTTTGTGGTCCCTTTCAACTCTATGATTCTATGACTCCGATTCTGGGTAAATGTATGAAACAGGAGGCTTCCCTGGTCTGATCCAGGCAGGCTTGGCTTAACTTCATAATAATGATGATGATAATGATGCTACTTATCTATACTTATCTTTTCCCAGCAAATAACTTGTGAACATCAAGACCTTATGGAGAACCAAACAAAGATCAATGAGTTTTTACTGCTGGGATTCACTGAGAATGGCAAACTAGAGATATTTTTCTTTGTCCTTTTCTTAATCATGTACCTGATGGCTGTAATGGGAAACATGATCATTATTACCATCACTCTCATGGATTCCCACCTCAGGACACCCATGTATTTCTTCCTCCGGAATTACGCCGTCTTGGAAATTGGATACACCACTGCTGCCGTCCCAAAGGCATTGTTCAACCTTGCATCTGGCAGGAAAACAATCTCGTATGCTGGATGTTTAAGCCAATTGTTTTTCTATTTCTTTCTGGGCACCACAGATTTCTTCCTGCTGACTGTGATGTCCTTTGACCGATATGTGGCCATCTGCAACCCCCTAAGGTACACCACCATCATGAACGAGACGCTCTGCACACTTTTGGTGCTGTTCTCTTGGATTGGGTCGTTTGCTGTGATTTTGGCCCAAACTGTTCTGTTCATTCAATTTCCTGTTTGTGGCTCAAACATCATTGACCATTTCTTCTGCGACAGCAAACCATTACTCCGTCTTCTCTGTGGTGACACACATTTCCTAGAGCTCTCCGGCTTTATTCTTTCGGTGTTTACGCTACTGGGGACTTTAGCTATCACTGTTGTGTCCTATGTGAATATAATCTCAACTGTTCTCCACATCCCAACTGCTGCAGGGAGGCAGAAGGCCTTTTCCACCTGTGCTGCCCACATCACCGTTGTCACTGTCACCTATGGAAGCTGCATCTCTATGTACATCATACCTGAGCGGGATGGTGGGCAAAACTTCAACAAGGTTGTGGCCGTTCTTAACAATGTGGTTTGTCCTCTTATGACCCCCTTTGTGTACAGCCTGAGGAACAGGCAGGTCCAAGATGCCTTGAAAAATGTTTTTGCCTGCAAGCATGTATTTAATAAAATGCAGAGAAACTCATGCAGTTTGAAACGATGGAAGGAAGGGGAGTTATGAACTGATCAAAATAGATCTATGATACTTCTTATGGAGTTTCAGAAGCCCAAATAAATAGATTTCTCCTTTTTAAAAAAAACCTTCATTGGTTTGGAAAACCTCTGAATTATTACCAGATCTTTATTTCATAGTCCGAAGATCATAGAATCATAAAGGTATCTAGTCATCAGCCAGCCATCTCATTTGTATAGCTCTACCTATGCACTTTTGTCAGCACAACAACCCTCTGAGGCAGGAAGCCTTTGCCCCAGTTTATACATCCTAGAAGGGTGGTTACAAAGTCCCTGGTCACACCTATACCATACATTTAATGCACTCTTATACCACTTTAAAAGTATTGGCTTTCCTGAAATATTTCTGGGAACTGTAGTTTACTAAGGGTGCTGGGAATTGTAGCTCTGCAAAGGTTTGACTAGCAACCTTCATGCGACCTCTGTTCATGTGAAAACTGGGCCTTCTGGCTGGAATACACTATTGCGAAAAGTCCAATCTGTGAGAGAAACAAATCACATAAAAACAGGCTGCTGTGTGCTTTTAATGCATACACATTTTTTGCCAGCATCTTCACAACATTGTTGGCATCAGAATCCCCCCACCCCCATTTAATCTAGATTTACCCTTTCAGGGGGAATTCAAATAAACTACACACACACTTGCAATACCTGAACAACTCCTTTTGCAATACTAAGAGCTGTCTTCAAAGTTAGTCCTACTCAAAGTAGACCCATTGAAATTAATATAGCTGCCGATTGAGGCCAATTAATTTCAGTGGTTAGAACTTAGTTGGCTACAGCCCTAAATTCACATCCAGAAGTTCCCATAGGAGGCTCCTATCAGGTATCCCAGTGAAAGCATAGTAAAAATGACTGATGTGTTGCTAGATATGGTGGCTTGTTGCAATCTGCTTCATTGGGTCAATGGTAAACAAACTTGATGAGCCTTTCCTCCTCTAACAGTTTTCTCATGAAATCTGCCAGTGATAGCTACTGTGTGAAAAATCAGCTTTGGACGGGGAAAAGGCACTGGGAGGAAGTAAGATAACCACTCTGGTGTCATACCCTCCAAATTTTGGAGATCTAATACCAGCATGTGTGTCTTCTGGGATGCACTCCAAGGTGAATCATGTGACCCATGCCTCACTCTACCCTGAGAAAAGTGCTTTTTCTGGGCAAGATGCCGAGTGTTCGCAGCACGCAAAATGGGTGTTGTGATTTCACACAGAGAAAAAAAGGGATGCCCCATTTTTTCCTGGGACACACAACAAGTATGTCATGTTTTGAAGGCAAATCTTAATGTGGAAAACCAGCTCCACAACCAAAATCTGTTGAGGCTGAATACAACCTGAACCTTCTGCTAGAAATTTTTTTTAGAGCAGCCAACCCAGGGGTCAGCAAACTTTTTCAGCAGGGGGCCGGTCCACTGTCCCTCAGACCTTGTGGGGGGGCGGACTATATTTTGGGGAAAAAAATATGAATGAATTCCTATGCCCCACAAATAACCCAGAGATGCATTTTAAATAAAAGTACACATTCTACTCATGTAAAAACATGCTGATTCCCAGACTGTCCGTGGGCCGGATTTAGAAGGTGATTGGGCCGCATCCGGCCCCCGGGCCTTAGTTTACGACCCTGAGCTAGTCTGTATTGAGTGCCTCAGCTTGTGCAGTCCTAACTTTGGACATATGACGGAGCTGTACCAGTTCAGAATTACGCCTTCTTTTATGTTGTCCCCTTTCCCAACTTGAAGTGTGTGTGTGTACCAGGTTTTTGGCACTGTACCAGATTGCTTTAAAATGGCCTAGGGTCGGATAACTCCATACCCTCCAACATTTCTTCAATGAAAATAGGGACATCCTAAGGAAAAGTGGAACATTCTGTGATCAAATCAGAAACCAGGATGGCTTCTCCAAATCAGGGATGTCCCTGGAAAATAGGGACACTTGGAGGGTCTGTGATGGTTGATGTTTGGATGGTTTGAACTGGGCAGGACCTACTGGGAATTGTATTCCAAACATAAGAAGAGCACAGATTGTAGAAGGCTGATTCAAGCATTGTGACCATTCTCCCAAGGCACCTTTTAATAAAGCTTGCTTAACTGATATTATGTCAACAGAATGAAGGCAAGACAACCAGCTGTGGTAAGATTATAGGATTTAGAACTCTACATGAAAGATAACTGCACCATGGCTATGCCAGGAATATTACAGAATATTCTTCTTTGTCACGTCTATTATCCCCAAGATGCTGGTGGACATGGTTTCTCTGAACAAAGCCATCTCTTTCTTGGCCTGTGTGGCCCAATGCTATTTCTACTTCTCCTTTGGCGCCAGTGAAACCATCCTTCTTGTTGTGATGGCCTTTGATTGATATGTCACCATCTGCAAGCCACTGCGCTATGCCACCATCATGAATGGATGGGTCTGCATTGATTTGGTCCTGGGGTGCTGGATCGGTGGCTTCCTTGCTCCTGTTGTCCCAATCATTTTACTCTGCCGCCTATCCTACTGTGACTCTAATATTATAGACCATTTCTTCTGTGACTATTCCCCAGTTGTAAAGCTTTCTTGTAGTGATGTGCAGCCCCTCCTGGCTATAGAGAATGTATTGTGCTCAGTTATGCTCCTCAGTTCTTTGTTTGCCACTCTTCTCTCTTACATCTACATCATCGTCACCATCTTGCGCATGCACTCCACCACAGGTCGACAAAAGACATTTTCCACCTGTGCATCTCACATCTCTGTTGCCTCCATCTATTATCTCAGTTCAATCTTCATGTATTCTTTACCCAGCCAGGGATACTCCCAAGATGTCCAGATGGGCCTTGCTGTCCTTACTGGTGTTGTTACTCCTTTACTGAACTCTTTTATTTATAGTCTAAGGAATGAGAAGGTCAAGGAGGCCTTCCAAGACTGTCTGAAGAAGAGACAAATCATGCCCTGAGAATGAAGCAACTTGTTGATCCATCCTGCTCTTCCTTTGTTGAACCGTAATTGGTTTGATTTATTCTTCCACAAATTGCCTGGGGAATGAGGGAAGCTTGTAGGGTGATGTTGTCAGTACTTTTTTATAAAATAATTTAAAAAATGTTTAGGGGTACTCTCATTTTCCTACTCATATTGAAATAATGCTCCTCAACGAGGCCAAACGTAGATTCACAAAATGTATAGGGATATGCGTAACCCCAGGGAAAAAAGCACTGGATGGGTTAAATCCCACCTTACCTCCAAGGAGCACAAGGTTCTTTGCATGGTTCTCGCCACTACCCATTCCACCCTCACAACAACTCTGTGAGGTAGGTTAAAGGAACAGAAATACAAAAGTGGGTCACATGACCAGAAGATTGCGTGCGGAGGTCCCCAAAACCACCCCTCAAAAGAATTCACACCACAGACAGAATTTTTGTTCTGGGTTTTTGGCATGAATTTGGCCAGAACTTTATTAAAATACAAAATATGTGAGTGGTTGCGTAGGCATTGGTTCTCCAACTGTCCCCTAAGGACAGAACTAAACTACCGGTAGCCTTGTCAACAAGGGGAAACCCTACAGGGAGAGACAGGGAGCCGGCTGCGTTGGCCCTCCCCTCAGGCTCCCAGGGGCTCTCACGCGGCCCTGGCCCCCAACCGGGGGTTACGGACACTGCATCGAGCCCCTGTATTCCTGACCGGAATTTCCCCAACACACAGGCATTAACTTGAGGGGCCAACACAGTCAACAAGACCCCTCATACAACCAAAATAACCAATGCCTAACTGCCAACCTTACAAGTTGTGACAATTTGCTATGCAATAGGCAAAACCAGATGGCACCAGCCAATCAGCCAAATGGCAAAATTCCTACCAGGCCCCTGCCAAGCAGACAACCCCATGATAGGCACAGCAAGGTCAACACAAAGGCCTAAACATAGGGAAGGAGGGCGGGTGATCCGAAGAATGCAGCCAAGAGGAGGAACAAATCACATGCTTGCCTTTTATACCCCTGGCTGTCCCACAGAAATTGAAACATGCTTTTCTCCCCAACAACAGCCTGGGTCCCATCAGAACGGTGGCCAACTCATAGCCCCCACCCCAGCAACTCAGGGGTAGTTTTTAGGCCCCCACCTCAACACGTGCTCTCCATGAAGGAGAACCCACATTATAAACAAAAACAAAAACAATGCACCTTTTCTCTCTCACACATGCCCAGAAAAAGGAGAGCACTGAGGAAACTTTTTCTCCAGGTATTTTCCATACTGTTAGGGTGCGTGTAGGGGAATAGTAACCTTTCTCATTTAGAACATGGATGGGGAATCTCTGGCATATGGCCAAATGTGGTGTTCCAGGCACCTCCATTGGGATCTTCAAACCATTTTGGGGTAAACTGCACCCATCCACCATACACATGATGTGATATTTGCATCAGTTATGGGGCAGACAAGGGTGCAGTTTCAAAGGAACTATTATGAGATTAAAGCAGGCTCCTGATTATTCCTTTGCTGAAGGAAGGTTTCCTTCCCAGTGCCCAGCAGCTGATCACTTGTAGGCACACAAATGCTCAAGGAAGATGAGGTAGTCCCCATTCAATGAAACCACTTCTTCCTCCCCATGATGTTCCTTGAAGTTGTCCCATGCTGGGGACTTCGGCAGGTTGGCAGAACTACCAATCCTGCGACTTCATAATGATGCCACGTGATTGCCAAGTGAGCTGTCCCACCCAACAGCCAATTGTTGTCCCACAGGGTGGAGCTGGAATGTTCCCCTGCCTTCCCTCTAATGTCACTAAGTTTGGGGTCCTGGGAAGGATGAAAACTCCTGGCCAGAATTCCAATACACTTCCTGCTGCTGTGCCCAACCCCACTTGCAACCTTGGGGTGGAGGAGAGAAAGAAGAAGATACGCTAATGTATTGTCATCATTATTATTTATTTATTATTTATTTATTATAACGCCCTTCCTCTGAAGATCACAGGGCAGTTTGCAGTACAGGCATCCCCTCCAGATACACATGATCAATTAATAATCAACTGTGTATACACACAGTGCTGGGAAATAATCAAATAATTCATTCAAACCTGGAAAAGGTGGGAGAGAGCTGGAGAGTCCTCGTGGCTCATGGGGAGACCCTCCCCGGAGCCCAAAGAGGAAGCCCCATAGAGACCAGAAGTGCAGTGGGGCTTTGTTTAGGCTGCTCAGCCTCCCTGCCTAACAGATGATGTGTGGGGCAGTGCAGCAGCAGCAGCAGCCATTTTCCCACACGTCCTCCAGCCTCCTGCCAACCCCAGAGCTTCAATTGTAGTTGTGGATATTTTTGGACACAGTATTTTTGGTATGGATTGAAGAGAGAGTGGCAGAGAGGGAGTTTAAAGGGTGTTTAAAGGGCGCTCCCCACTTTATGTGATTTCACTTAAGCGTGGGGGCCCCTGGAACGTAACCCCAAGATAAGTGGGGAGTCACCTGTATAAAAACACAACAATGCATAACATAATTACAAATGAAACCCGTCCCCAAACCACATGTTGTTGTTTAGTCGTTTAGTCGTGTCCGACTCTTCGTGACCCCATGGACCACAGCATGCCAGGCACTCCTGTCTTCCACTGCCTCCCGCAGTTTGGTCAAACTCATGTTCGTAGCTTCGAGAACACTGTCCAACCATCTCATCCTCTGTCGTCCCCTTCTCCTAGTGCCCTCCATCTTTCCCAACATCAAGGTCTTTTCCAAGGATTCTTCTCTTCTCATGAGGTGGCCAAAGTATTGGAGCCTCAGCTTCACGATCTGTCCTTCCAGTGAGCACTCAGGGCTGATTTCCTTAAGAATGGATAGGTTTGATCTTCTTGCAGTCCATGGGACTCTCAAGAGTCTCCTCCAGCACCATAATTCAAAAGCATCAATTCTTCGGCGATCAGCCTTCTTTATGGTCCAGCTCTCACTTCCATACATCACTACTGGGAAAACCAAACCACATACCACTTACACAGTTTCAAAGGCCATAGATTATTTAATTAGCCAAAGGTACAGAGAGGATGAATGTTGTTTTTTTCCTGGCACCTAAATATATAAAAGGAAGGCACCAGGCGAGCCTCTCTGGGGAGAGCATTCCACAAACAGTAAGAAGAGAAGCGCTTACTGTTGCTAAAGGTGCGCCCTGCTCTAAGTGAACTGTTGGAAAATAACTCCTCCCTCTGGAAAATAATTGATGAAATAGTACGTATTATAAGATGTTTCTCCTTTTGAATGCAACCTGCCAATATCATGCCAGCACACATGTTTCAGAGTAGGAGAATATAGTAGCTGAATTATAGATCGTCTGCTTTGCCCAAATAAGGTCCCAGGTTCAATCTCCACCATCTCCAGCCAGAGAAATTGCTGGAGAAATTGCCAACTCAACCTGGATATAGGATTGAACATGGGACTGTTTGAATCTGGCAGGGGCTGCTGGGAATTGTAATCCAAAGAACATTGATAGCACAAGGTTGGAGAAGACTGATTCATGCAGCAGAAATCTGGTCTGTTCCACCTCAGTATAATTGCCATCTTCCCAAGGTGCCTTTATAAATAAAGTGTGCCTTGCTGGTATTGTATAGAGGATTATGAAAGGCAACCAGCCATGGTAAGATTAATGGACTTGCTAAATTTACATCATTGGTCTTTGAGACTTTCAGCTGATAACTGCACCATACTTAGGCAACACTCTACAAATTTACTCTACACACAAACACTTATCTCTTATTTAACTTATGGATCAACATGGGTAACTTTGATTTTTGTGTAATGTTTACTTTTCTCTTTGTTTTCTTTTTTGTTGTTGTTGGTTTTAATGTCTCTGTTCTTTTGTTTATATATTGTAAGTCACTTGGAATTACTTTAGTAAAACAGTGACCAGTAAATTTAATGAAGCAAATAACAGGCACACTATTATCGATGCTATACAACACATTCCAATCATTACATAGCAAAAAGTTAGCATTTTAATTGTTTTAGTGCTTGATCTGAAAATGCATATGAGGTTCTCCTCTCCAGGGAGTGATTTAATGGGCAAATTTTTGATGTCTAGGAGCCAATAAAACTGTTTAGAGGATTTAATACAACCAAGCAGTACATAAACGTTGCAAAATTAGTTGTGCTTTTTAAAAAGTACAGTAAGAAGTGAGTCGCACAGGGTTCAATGGAAATTTGAACACTAATAATGTATGAGAAAATTTTCATATATATATTTTATTATTATTCCTTAGGAAGATTGGGGTGCCCTGGTTTTATGTGTAAGCCTTTTTGCAACTGTAACGGAGGGGGATCCTGTTAGTGCCCAGATTACTGGAAGAGATGAAAAACAGCTTTCCTTAAATCATACAAACCCTAAAGTGTATATGTGTGTGTTTCACCTGCTTGATCATCATCCCACGATTCCACTTTGGTCATGGGAATGAGGAATCACAGCAGCATGGAACAGGTGACCGAGTTCATCTTAATTGGCTTCCAACTTCCTAGGCAATGGGAGCTGTTCCTTTTTGTGGTGCTGCTTCTTGTTTTCCTGTTAACGGTAGCCGGCAATATCACCATCATCACACTGGTATGCTTGGACAAGCGCCTCCAAACCCCCATGTACTTTTTCCTCTGCAACCTCTCACTCATTGAGGTCTTTTTCGTCACATCTATCATCCCCAAGATGCTGGTGAACATGGTTTCTCTGAACAAAGCCATCTCTTACTCAGGCTGTGTGGCCCAATGCTATTTCTACTTTTCCTTTGGTGGCAGTGAAGCCATCCTTATTGCCGTGATGGCCTTTGATCGCTATGTCGCCATCTGCAAACCTCTTCGCTATTCCATAATCATGAATGGATGGCTCTGCACTGATCTGGTCTTGGGCTGCTGGGTTTGTGGTTCCGTCTCTACACTTGTCCCCATCATCCTGCTTTTGGACCTATCCTTCTGTGGCTCTAACACCATTGACCATTTCTTCTGTGACTATGCCCCAATGATAAAGCTTTCCTGTAATGATGTACATTTCAACCTGGCTCTGGAGAATATTGTGTCCTCAGTGGTGCTCCTGGGCTCTTTGTTTGCCACGCTTCTCTCTTATGTCTACATCATTGCCACCATCTTGCGCATGCATTCCACCACAAGTCGACTAAAAACATTTTCTACCTGTGCATCTCACATCACTGTTGCTTCCATCTTTTATCTCTGTTCAATCTTCATGTACTCTTTACCCAGCCATGGATACTCCCGGGATGTCCAGATGGGCATTGCTGTCCTTACAGCAGCGGTCACGCCTTTACTGAACCCTTTTATCTATACACTAAGGAATGAGAAGGTCAAGGAGGTATTCAAAGACTTTCTGAAGAAGAGGAAATTCACACTGTGAGAATGAAGCAACTCTTTGATTCATCCCACTTTGTCGTCATTGCATCCTTCTGATTCAGTTTGTACTGGTTGATTGGAATGCGAACAACGGTGTTGGACTGCTGGTTGTGTTGCTTCTTCTGCACTGATGTAGTTCAATAGGAAGAAGCAACCCCTTCTTTCAACTTCAATGAAGGTAATTAAAGAATGTTTGAAGTGCAATTCAGTCACCACGTGTAAAATGAGGGTAGATAGAAAACTGGGTAACTGGGGTTTGACCCTCACTCTGTGTGTTCCAGTCTATGTTTTCTGGCAGTTAGAGCTGCTGGAATAAAAGGTGAAAGGTAGGATTAAATATCCTGTAGATCCCTTGCTAGTCATCTTGGGGATGCAATCTCAAATTTAATTTCCCCCCTCCTCATGAATAAGTCCCAATCCAGGGAAAGTATATATTGGCACTGCTACTGACATCTTCATGAGTTTTCCCACTGCCTGAAACTACTTCTGTAGAAACTGAGCTCCATCTGATACAGGCAGACAACTGGCATAACTGTGTGTGATTGTTATCTGCATGACTTTGGAGTTTAAATTGTTGATTTTTAGTCATTAAGTCGTGTCCGACTCTTCGTGACCCCATGGACCATAGCAGGCCAGGGACTCCTGTCTTCCACTGCCTCCCTCCAACCATCTCATCCTCTGTCATCCCCTTCTCCTAGTGCCCTCAATCTTTCCCAACATCAGGGTATTTTCCAGGGAGTCTTCTCTTCTCATGAGGTGGCCAAAGTATTGGAGCCTCAGCTTCAGGATCTGTCCTTCCAGTGAGCACTCAGGGCTGATTTGAAATTATTGTGACTTATATTGTAATTTGATATTCTTTGAAAAATGTGTTGGGATTGAGTATGGCATAGGGTTTTTAGGGGATAGTGTAGAGAGTTTTCATTAGAACTGAGCTGAAATATCAGATAATTGTCATTATTATAGAATCATAGAATTGTACAGTTGGAAGGAACCCGGGAAATCATCTAGTCTATCCCTGTGTGATGCAGGAATCTCAACTAAAGCATCCATGACAGATGGACACCCAACCTCTGCTTAGAAACTTCTGAGGAAGGAGAGTCCACCACCGTTTAGGGGAGTCTGTTCCACAGTCAAACAACTCTTACTGGATCAGAAAGTTCTTCCTGATGCTTAGTCAAAATCCCCTTTCTTGTAACTTGAACCCACTGATTCAGGTCCTACTCTCTAGAGCAGGAGAAAACAAGCTTGCTCTATATTCCCCAAGTGATAGCCCTTTAGATATTTGAAGACACAAAGGCAAATCTAGGGGAACAAAAGTGGTTTGGTTGCACTGGCCACGTAACTTCTGGGGCGCCGCAACAATTTGAGGCACCAAAGTCTGCAACTAGAAGATGGCTAGCATATTTCTTCTCAGTCTCTTCTTTACCTTGACCTAAGCCTCTCTATCTGGTGTCTAACCGGTGTCCACAACTCTCCTCAGGCCACACCCTTCATTTGCTCTTCTTCACACCTGCACGTTATTCCACATCTTGAACTCTGCTTCTTGCTTGTCTGGATGGAAGACAGGGAGAGGAGTGTAAGTGTGAATGTGGCCCTGAAAAGAGTGCTGCCCTTGGATCAATAAAGTTTCTCAACCCAGGCAATAGAAGAAGGATGTCAGCAGGCTTATATGTCATGTCAGGATTTATGATCTCCCTCTCACACCAAAGAGACAGCAGGCTGGTGGTTTTACTACTTTCAGATTTATTGGTATTTACACAGTAAATCAGTCAGAGCACACAGCTCAATCTTCCTCACTCGATGGGTCAGTTGAGCCCACTGGAGGGTGGGCTCTTTTCCAACAGGATACCCACCATCTGCTCCTCCTTCTGTTGGCTTGATGCCAAGCCTGGACTCTGCTCATCCTCCTAGTACAAGGAGACTCAGGAGCAGATTGTCCAGTTTGTCCCTCCTCCCCGGAGAGCGTGTCTGAAAGATGTGGCCCCTCTGTCTGTCTTATGCTGTCCTGGAAATTTACGACCTGCATTCCAGGATGGGAGGGGCTTACCTCACTCTTCACATTTGAAGAAAGCAATCCTACTTTGATCCTCGGAGCCCTCTCTGCCATTCTGGGAAGGAAAGATTGTGACATGTCGCAAGCAGCCCCCCTCTCTTTTTTTCTTTTTCTTTTAAAGAAAGCTAGGCAACACCTGTGGGTCTCAAACTGCTGGAAGCGATTAGGGGATCTAAGCAATGGTTTGGTCAAGGAACCACTGAGCTGAGCTGGCTCTGTAAGCAACCTCCTCTTGACTGAGCTGTGATAGCTCAGTCAGTACAGCATGAGACTCTTAATCCCAGGGTTATGAGTTCAAGCCTCATGTTGGGCAAATGATTCCTGTGTTGCAGAGGGTTGTATCCTCATGGTCTCTCCCAACTCTGCAATACTGTGCTTATAATAATAATAAAATAATAAATTTTTATTTATACCCCGCCCTCCCCAGTCAAAAACCGGGCTCAGGGCGGCTGACACCAACAGAATTACAATAAAACATAAAAACAATTAATTAAAATACAGATTAAAATACAGTATTAAAATTTAAAGTGCAGCCTCATTTCAAGTAGTCCATAAATCCAAGCCATGAGGGAGGAAAACACAGGGGTCAGGCTGAGTCTAAGCCAAAGGCCAGGTGGAACAGCTTCCATGATATTGGTCTGTGCAAAATTAGCCACCTTCCTCCTCCCAGTGGGCATAATTGATTCTCCTGCTGAGAGGTCAAGCAAGCACAGCTGCCCCATCCTGCCACCCATTATTCCAAAGGAAACGATCTGGCATTACTGTTGCAATGCTTTGAGTCTACAGTTGTTGTTGTTTAGTCGTTTAGTCGTGTCCAACTCTTCGTGACGCCACGGACCAGAGCACGCTAGGCACTCCTGTCTTCCACTGCCTCCCGCAGTTTGGTCAAACTCATGTTGATGGCAGGGCTGGAGCGTCCATTTAGGTGGACTAGGCAACTGCCTAGAGCGCCAAAATGGAGGGGGCGCTGGCCAGCCTGCCCCACCACCCACCGCCCGGTGCTGCCTGCAGGACCGTCTCTAGGCCCGGCCACCGGGGCGCTGAGGGGAGGAGGATGCGGGAGGCGATCCTCCTCTGAGGCCGCTGCTGCTGTGCGCGTCTTCCTGGAGGCTGACTTTGCGATGCAGCACGGCTTCTGATTGGCTGCAGGAGTTTCCAGCAGCCAATCAGAAGCTGCGGGCGCCTCTGGGCACCACCCCTTCCAGCACGCTTTCTGATTGGCTGCAGGAGTTTCCAGTTTGAGTGTTTCCAAACACCCCTTAAACTCCCCCTCCCATCTTGTCCCTCCAATGGCAATGGGTAGATCACTGCCAGTTTTTGATACTGGAGATTGCAGCCTGGTTTATTGCTTTCATTTTATGGATCAATTGCCTCATTTGATAGTAAAATTCATGTTGAGTTGCTGTTTTAGGGGTTGCTTTTCATCGTCGGGAATGGATTAATCCATTTTCCATTACTTTCTATGGGAAAGCACACCTTTGTGACTTTGGGGAGCTGTTTTATATTCTCAGGGGGCCCCACCAAAAATTGAGGGACGTTTCAGGGGGGGTTGTACTGGTGGACGGGCGTGCATGCCTTTAGACATAGCAATTTAGATTTAGGTATGTGTGTGACTTTATTCATTTACAGTATTTGCTGCATCTAAATTGCTGCTGCTGTTGTTTCTTTTGCCACAAAAAAAGAAAGAAGGAAGAAGACAGGAGAGACAGGTGGGAAGGAGGATATTATTTCCAGTGCCCAGACATGCAGACACGGGCAGCCCGGGAGGATATTATTTCCAGTGCCCAGACATGCAGACACGGGCAGCCTGGCACCGGAAGTCACTTCTGCCCTGGCAAATTGTAGAATCGTAGAGTTGGAAAGGACCCTGAGGGGCATCTAGTCCAACCCCCTACAATGCAGTAATCTTTTGTACAACGTGGGGCTCAAACCCACAGCCCTGAGATTAAGAGTCTGCTGCTCTGCAGATGGAGTGTAGGGGAATGGGATGACGTGAAGGGGGTCTGCCCCCCACCTGGTTTGCTTTTAGACAGCAAGTCACCTCCCGATACCACATGGTTCCACCCTGGTTTGCATCAGGGAAGGAGCCGTTGAAGGCAGGGACATACCTAGGCATTGGCCAGGCTATCATATCACCCCTCAACCTTATCTTCTCCAGGCTAATCATACCCAGCTCCCTAAGCCGTTCCTCATAAGGCATCGTTTCCAGGCCTTTGACCATTTTGGTTGCCCTCCTCTGAACACGTTCCAGCTTGTCAGTATCCTTCTTGAACTGTGGTGCCCAGAACTGGACACAGAGTCATTTCCCCTTGAGCTCCTTGGAGGGAAGGTGGTATAGAAGTTTAATAATGAAATAAATCCTCCACGTTTCCATCCTTCTCTGGAGGGAGATAGGATGGCCATTCAATCTGTTGAAGAAAGATTCCAACAACTACAACACTATAATTCCGTATTTGGCTTCCTGTATGATATATACAGCATCAACAAAAAATGTACTGAAGATGTACAGAAGGTCTGCAAGACTTTGGAGCAGACATTGAAAACAAAGATATTGATGCTGAAGATCTGTGCTGTGAACTTCAAGCAGTTGCTCGAAGGCTTCCAGAGTCTATGCCACCACAAAAAGTACTTTTCTTCATACTATAACACAAAATCCAGAATAGTGTGCCTAATGTTTCTTGTTTCTCTTAGGATCCTTCTCACACTTCCAGTGTCAGTGGCAAGTGGTGAACGCAGTTTTTCAAAACTCAAACTTTTAAAAACACACATACGCTCAACTGTGTTCCAAAAGAGACTAGTTGGTTTGGCAACTATATCAATCGAACATGCTGAAGCATCAGCACTTGATCTGAAGGAACTGTTAACAAAATTTGCAAAGGAAAAGGCACGCAAAATAAGATTTTGATTTGCTTGAAATTGAAACATTTAAAGAGACTTAAATTTCAGCATCAGATTTAACATTTTTCAAAGTGATTTCTGAGCTAAAATTGTGTTCTGTTAGAGAAAATGAATCTGAAATTGTATTATGACTTGTTTTCACAATTTGAAAAAAAATAAATTAACAATTTCAAATTCTGTGCTTTTCATTCTTCCTATAATACATCAGTGTTTGAAATATGGTTGGCCCGGGGGGGGGGGCAGAAGGTGATCTCACCTAGGGCGCAAATAACCCTAGCACCGGCCCTGGTTGGTGGCTTCGAGAACACTGTCCAACCATCTCGTCCTCTGTCATCCCCTTCTCCATGTGCCCTCCATCTTTCCCAGCATCAGGGTCTTTTCCAGGGAGTCTTCTCTTCTCATGAGGTAGCCAAAGTATTGGAGCCTCAGCTTCAGGATCTGTCCTTCCAGTGAGCACTCAGGGCTGGTTTCCTTCAGAATGGATAGGTTTGATCTTCTTGCAGTCCATGGGACTCTCAAGAGTCTCCTCCAGCACCATAATTCAAAAGCATCAATTCTTCCAGCTCTCACTTCCATACACCACTACAGGGAAAACCATAGCTTTAACTATATGGACCTTTGTCAGCAAGGTGATGTATTTGCTTTTTAAGTGAGTAAAACTGTGAGTAAAAAAAAGCAAAGGAGCCACTCAGAATGAAAACCCTGACAAAGTCATTCATAATCGTACCCAGCAATTCCCCTAATTAGGGCAATTTCTTCAACAGATCAAACCTCCAGATGCTTCCCAGAAGCAGCTAGAAAACAACAAGCAAGCCTGAAAGTGGTTATAACTAACCCTGTGTACTGAGACCTGGGGTAGGGGTGACCTAACAAGAGAGAGGAGTAAGCTATCCCATTGGTGGCTCAGTAGGGCCAAGGCAGTAGTGTCCTAGCGTATTTGTTGGGGCAGCAATAGGATTGAAGGAGCCCCAGGTTTTTGTACCCCCACAGGTACAGGTGACCCAGCAGGGTCACCACTAACCTGGAGCACTCTTGACCTTACAGACATTGCCTCTCCCTGCTCCACTGCTGTCCTGACCAGCACAATGCAGCCAATGACAGGAGTGACCACCAGGAAACACTGTTTCCTACTTACTAACAGTAACACACATTAACATAATAGCATCAGAAAATGGGGTGGGTCCTCAAGGGTCATTTAGCTGTACAGTGGTACCTTGGTTCTCAAACACCTTGGTACTCAAGTAGTCCAAACCTCCTGCTCATGCAGGGAATCTGCTGCTCCTAGCCCAAGAGAAAACATTCTGAAGTGTGCTTGATTCAACTTGAATCCTCAACAGTGAAATGTTATGCCTGTCTACTCAGAGGAAAGCCACAGTGAGTTCAACGGGACTTGCTCCCTGGTATGATGCAACCCTATAAATGTTTAACTGGGAGTAAGTCCTGTTGAATTTAGAAGGAGCTCCCTTTGTGTAGATATGCATAGCTACTGCATTGATAGTATCAAAACTAGGAGTGGCAAACCTGTGAGGCCCTACAGGTCAACTCCCAACATCCCTGATGATTGACCTTGCTGTCCTGGGCTATTGGGATCTGGGAGTTCTGCAGCATCTGGATGGCGAAAGGTTAACCTCTTGCTTCTAAAGCATCAAACATTTGCTTTTCAGCTCTTAATTGTTTGTAGCTATTATTCCTTTGGGAACCTCTCCATGAAATGTAGAAAATGAAGACTTCTGGGAATTTGAGTTTACAAGCACCTAAGAAGGCGTCTATCTCATGAGGTAGATGATAGATACCAATGACAAAGAATGCTAAGAATGGCTTGTTTCTCCTGCTATTGCCTCCTTGTGTTTGTCTTCCCTTTTTATTTCCAGAAGAAGCAGCACACAATTATACTCTGAAATCTGTATTGTTGTTCCTAATGCTACATCAAAAGAACACATTCTTGCATGCTCTTTAATTTCTGTTTTTAGTGGGAGTTTTGTTTTGTTTTTTAAGTATACAATTGCTAGGAGATTCCAGTGTTCCTTGTTGGATGGGAAGAAATCCCAATGCTCTTCTTTTTATCATACCGTATATTAAAATAGCTTTTTATTTATTTCTTCATAGGCTGAAGAAAGGAAACACAATAGGTAAGTTCAGCAAACAATAGATTGTAGGCAATAATGGATTGTAGACAATATTAGTTGAAATTACTGAGTATGATTGGGGTCCTTGAATTTCAACAGGTCTACCGTGAATAAAAATTAGTTGGATACAACATACAGTGGGGAAATAACCAGTTGTCCTAGACATAAAGACCAGTGAAGAATGTGGAGAGAGAATACTTTTGCTCCCTCTCTGATAACATTAGAACCTGGGGACATCCACTGAAGTTGGACATTGGAAAATCCAGGACAGACAAAACAAAGTACTTCACACACCGTCTCGCCAGAGTGGTGCATGCTGTAGTTATCTCTTGCTTGGTCTACTGCAATGCACTCTACGTGGGGCTACCTTTGAAGGTGACCCGGAAACTACAACTAATCCAGAATGCGGAAGCTAGACTGGTGACTGGGAACAGCCGCCGAGACCACATAACACCGGTCTTGAAAGATCTACATAGGCTCCCAGTACGTTTCCGAGCACAGTTCAAAGTGTTGGTGCTGATCTTTAAAGCCCTAAATGGCCTCGATCCAGTATACCTGAAGGAGCGTCTCCACCCCCATCGTTCTGCCCAGACACTGAGGTCCAGCACCGAAGGCCTTCTGGCGGTTCCCTCATTGTGAGAAGCCAAGTTGCAGGGAACTAGGCAGAGGGCATTCTCAGTAGTGGCGCCCACCCTCCCATCAGTTGTCAACGAGAAAAACAGCTACCAGATTTTTAGAAGACATCTGAAGGCAGCCCTGTTTAGGGAGGCTTTTATGGTTTAATGAATTATTGTATTGTATTTTTCTGTTGAAAGCCACCCAGAGTGGCTGGGGAAACCTAGCCAGATGGGCAGGGTATAAATAAATTATTGTTGTTATTGTTATTATTATTACACAGCACATCCTTGACTGATGGATTACCTTTGTGTGAATGTGTTTCTTCCGCTTGATCATTCCACAACTCCACATTCACCATGGGACTGAGGAATCAGAGCAGCGTGGTTCAAGTGGCCGAGTTCATCTTAACTAGTTTTCAACTTCCTAGACACTTGGAGCTCTCCCTTTTTGTGGTGCTTCTGGTTGTCTTCCTGCTAACAGTAGCTGGGAATATCACCATCATCGCACTGGTATGTCTGGACCAGCGTCTCCAAACCCCCATGTACTTTTTGCTCTGCAACCTCTCACTCATGGAAGTCTTCTTTGTCACATCTATCATCCCCAAGATGCTAGTGGACATGGTTTCCCTGAGCAAGTCCATCTCTTTTTTGGGCTGTTTGGCCCAATGCTACTTCTACTTTGTCTTTGGCACATCTGAAACCATCCTTCTTGCTGTGATGGCCTTTGATCGCTATGTTGCCATCTGCAGACCACTGCGCTATGCCGCCATCATGAATGGATGGGTCTGCACCTATTTGGTCTTTGGCTGCTGGCTTGCGGGATTCCTTTTTCCTGTTGCCTCAGCCATTTTGCTCTATCCACTATCCTTCTGTGACTCTAATATTATAGACCATTTCTTCTGTGATTATGCTTCAATGCTAAAGCTTTCTTGTAATGATGTATATCTCAATCTGACTTTGGCTTCTGCCCTGTCCTCAGTGGTGCTCCTCAGTTCTTTGTTCGTCACTCTTCTCTCTTACATCTACATCATCGTCACCATCTTGCGCATGCACTCCACCACAGGTCGACAAAAGACATTTTCCACCTGTGCATCTCACATCACTGTTGCCTCCATTTTTTATGGCAGCTCAATTTTCATGTACTCTTTACCCAGCCAGGGACGCTCTCGGGATGTCCAAAAAGCAGTTGCTGTCCTTACCGGAATGCTTACCCCATTGCTGAACCCTTTTATTTATAGTCTAAGGAATGAGAAGGTCAAGGAGGCCTTCAAAGACTGTCTGAAGAGGAGGAAAGTCACACTGTGAGAAGAAGCTCTTTGATACATCCTTTCCTTTCTTCATTGCATCATCATGATTCAGTTTGTTCAGGCTGATTAGAATGTGAGCAAGTATGTGATGGACTGCTGGTTGTGGTGTTTCTTCTGGGAGGGGGGGGTGCAGCTCCTGTCTTTTAACTACTATATCACCAGCAAATGACTGCATGAACCTTGAAAATGCAAGATATCACTACATGTAAAATGGTTATAAATAGAAAACTGGGTAACTGGGTCTGACGGACAGACAGGTTAGCCTCCTGTTGAACCAGAAACCAATCAGTACTGTGTGGAGTATTGTCAAATTAGGTGAGTTTTGTTATCATATATGGCTTTTCTGACAGCAAATGTTTGTTAGGGCTTAGAGCACATAGATAGGGTGCAGTTCAGAGCCTGCTTAGGGCTGAATTGGAAGTTAGCTAGGCAGGGCAAGCCAGATCATTTTTACGAGGGGAACATAAAGATCTTAGAAGGGACTGGGAGAGTTTTACTGGTTGATGTTGGCATCCATCTGTCTCAAGAGACTATGTAGTGTGACCAGACCACTAATCGCTCTAGAAGAGATTGTTGTATTCAGGGAGAGGTTCAAAGTGTGGATTTTAATAAAGTTATGTAAAGAGTGAGTGAAACAATGAGCTGTGCCTTATCAGAGTAACCCATTAAGCTGTAACTCTCAACAAGATTATGTAAATAAAATTCTAGTTTTGTTCCAAAAGTGCCTCATCCTTACTTTGATCCTCTGGGAGGGGGATAAGTAGGTTAAAGTAACAGAGGTATAAAATTGGGTCAGGTGACAAGAAGGCTTGGGGGAGGGGGAATCAATAGAAATTATGTCATGCACACATACCCAATAAAGGAAGCAGATTCCTCCCCCCCCAAAAAAAACCCATCTTTTTGAGTGGAGGTTATTGTGTGCCGAGGTACCAAGATATCCCCCCAATAACTCACACATCACATGATATTTAAGTTTGAGGTTTTTGGCATTAATTTTGGCCACAACTTTATTTAAATACAACTGAATGTGAGTGGTTGCTTAGGCACTGGTTCTTGCCATCTGTCCCCCAACTGGGACAGATCTGACTCCCACTAGCCTAGTAGGGGAGCCAGTAGGTGAACACCCTCTGGGAGAGATCGGGGCAGGGGCCTACACCCTTGACCTCATCCCTCAGATGCTCCCCGAGGCTCATGCGTGGCCCTGGCCCCTAACGGGGATGAACGGACAAACATGTAGAGCCCCAGGATTCCTTTAGAGGAATACCCCTAAAGGCAGCAGCAACCCTGAGGGGCAGGCCCAACCAAAATCCATACCCCTCCACCATCCAATTTGAACCAATGCCTAACCACCAACCTTACAAGTTGTGACTTATTGCAGCGTAGTAGGCAAAAACCACATGGCACCAGCCAATCAGCCAAGTGGCAAAATTCCTACCAGGCCCCTGATCCAAAACAGGCGACCCCATGACAGGCGCAGCAAGGTCAAGCAAAAAACACCTAAAATTAGAAGAGGGCGGGCGGGAGATTCATTGCGAGCAGCAAAAGTGGGGGGAAAGCTGCTCGCTAAGCATATTTAAGTGTAGAAGCTGTCAATCAATCATTTGCTACATGCTAAATTCCCCAGCAACAGCTCAACCCACCGATCACACATGTGGCCATCCAAATTGACCCGCCTCTCCAACCCCGGGATATCTTGTTAACCCTTCCGCAACCCATGTTTTACTTTAAGGGTAGAACCTGCTCTGTAGTAGTCTTTCCCTTGTCTTCATCACCAAAATGCCCTAGAATAGCAATAGATCTGGGTACTGTGAGGAGTGAAAAATAATGGCCAGGCTCCCAACACACTTGCTGCTGCCCCCCCCCCACTTGCAAGCTTGGTGGTGGTTGTGGATGGAGAGAGAAGAAGCTGTGGTAATGGCGAGCCCCACCCTCAATGAACTCTTCAAGATTCCCTTCCTGGATAAATTTTGGTGCAATGGTTCCCCCTCGATTTCTCTGTTCACAAAAATGAAGCATGTTCAGTATTGTTTCCTGCTGGGGTCAGTAAATGCAGCAGAACAGAACAGAACAGAACTTTCCTTTTCTCTCAGCCAAGGAAATGAAAATGGAACAACTTTACCCCTGATTTCAATATAATGATGGAATCATCAATTCCATCAGGTTTGATGGAATTGATTATTAAAGAATGAGTAAGTAGGGTTGGCATATGTTCATAATTTCCCATACATATCAAGGACGTATGGCAAGTCATTTCGGCAGTGTTGATTTTGCCGAATATCGAAAAATAGCTCAAAATAGCTAAAAAGCAGCTCAACAACTTTGGCCAAAAAAAAGTCTCGATAACTTTTTTGCCCAGATTTTTTGAAATATGGCAACCCTAGACGATAATAGCCACCTATGATAATCTTATGTAGCACCGCCGAGAGAAGGAGGATGGGGAACCTGAAGCCCAAGAGCAAAATTTGTAACTCTTCAGCCTTTCTATCTCTTCCATGTAACTCTCCCAAAGCCACAAGTCTCATTGACTCTGATTCACACCCCAAAGTGTTCTTTGCATGGCTATTTCACCCCATCACCTGCTATTCCAATGCAAACACTTTAGTATTACTATTCCAATGCTTTGAGTCCATACTCGTGTGACCTTAGAAGAGAGAGAAGCAAGGATCACCATCAGCTCATGAGGGCTGAGACAGCGGTGTCCTAGTGGTGGTAGGACTGCATTTGTTGGGGCAGAAGTGGGATTGAAGGAGCTACAGGATTTTGGTAGCCCCATAGGTGTAGGTGCATTGCTGTCCTGACCAGCGGAGTGCCACAAATGGGTCAAAGTTAATTCCTCTGCACCCCCAGAGTGACCACTTGAGTGACCATTGTCTCCTACCTAGTATCAGAGAGCTGGAAGGGACCTCAAAGGTCATCTAGTAGCAGTCGTACAAACTTTCTGCTACTGCAGGAGATCTGCTGCCTCTCACCCAAGAAAAACAATTATGAACTGTCCTCGAACCATCTTGAATCCCCAGCAGTGACATTCTATGCATGTCTCCTCAGAAGAAAGCTACATTAAGTTCAATGGGACTTGCTCTGCAGCCCTGTGCATGTCTACCTGGGAGAAAGTCCTATTGAATTCAGTGGGAGTATCCTCTGCACTGTTAGTATTGAAAATAATAGAATAGAATAGAAAATAGAATAGAATAGTATTGAAAATAAAAGCTGTAAACCACATAGTGGGAATCTTCAACTCCCAATATCCCTTGACGTTGATTATGCTGATGGGCCGGCAAGATTTGGGAGTTCTTCAGCGTCTAGATGGTGACAAATTAACCACCCTGGTCTAAAGCATCCAACATTTTGCCTACCAACTCTTAATTGTTTGCAACCATTATTCCTTTGGGAAGCTCTCCATGAAATACAGAAAATGAAGACTTATGGGAATTTGAGTTTGAAACCACCAAAGAAGGCATCTCATCACATAGATATCCTATAGATACCAGGGACAAAGAACGGTGAGAATGAATGCCTTCTCTTGCTATTATTCTGTGCCCCGCACCTCCTGCTTTTTACTTTTACAGAAAGCAACACACAAACATCATCAAAACTCTCATAGAAATGCTCTGAAATCTGCATTGTTTCTTCATCAAAGAACACAACTTTTCTATTTTGGCATTTGCTTTGATTTCTGTTGTTAGATTTTGCTTTTTGCTTTTTAAGATAAAATTGCCAGGAGCTTACAATGTTTATTGTGTGATGGGATGAGATTTATGTGCTCTACTTTTTCATTTAACACATTTTAAAATGACTTTTTCTTCATATATTTACAGGCAGAAGAGAGGAAACACAACTGGTAAGTTCAGTACTTAGTGGGCTGTATCCAATATTAATTATACTCAGACTTGCCTCATTGAGATTAATGAGCACAACTAAGCAAGGTCCTTTAATTTCAACATGTCTACTGTGAGTAAAATTTGTGTGGCTACAACTTAATGTTTCCCTCTTGTAGCCTCTGAACTGTCACACTGCAGACTAATACAGAACTATTTATGTATTTATTATTCGTGGTATTTCTATGCCACCCCACAACTAAGGTTATCTGGGCAGTGTACATAAAAGTCTGTAGGTCGATCAATCCATAGATAATAAAGCACAGCAAAATTTAATCAGTAAAATTAAGCACAAGCTAGCCTTTAAAATACTAAAGCTGGAAGCTCAAAATCCTTTTTAAAAAGGACCCTAGATACGTTTTTATCCCTCTCTCATAAAAGTTGAACTTGGGGACATCTAATGAAGAATACAAAACAAAGTCCTTGTTCACTTCCCCCCACCCAACCACTCTTTTCTCTATACTTCTACATCGAAGTATCATCTGTGCTTGAGATATTTATCTCCTGAGTACATTGAGTTAAGTGCATCTACTTAATGAGTACCCATTGTTTATGTTTTTTAGGTAATGTTTATGTTTTTTAGGTAACTCCCAAATGTACAAAAACAACCAAACCACAAGCAAAGTCAATGAATTCATCTTGCTGGGCTTCTCGGTAGTCTGGCAGGTGGATATCGTTTTCTTTGTGGTGCTCCTTTTGGTCTACATGTTGACCATCACTGGCAACGTGGTCATCATTACTGCAACATGGGTTGACCGCCGACTCCACAGCCCCATGTATTTCTTCCTCTGTAACCTGTCCTTCCTTGATGCCATGGTGGCCACAGCCATTGCTCCCAAGATGATGAGGGACTTTTTATCAAAGAAGAAGGCCATATCCGTATCTGGGTGTATCTCTCAGTGTTATTTCTACTTCTTTCTTGGCACCACTGAATTCATCCTCTTGGCTGTCATGTCCTTGGACAGGTATGTTGCTATCTGCAACCCACTCCGATATTCCACCATAATGAATATACGCTTGACAATCCAGCTAATGCTTCTCTCCTGGTTTGGGGGCTTCTTTTCAGTCCTGTCTCCAATCATCATTATCTCTAAGCTACCTTTTTGTGGTCCTAACATAATTGACCACTTCTTCTGTGACATTGAGCCATTGATAAGACTTTCCTGTGCTGACACTGCCCTCCTGGAGATGATTGAGTTCTCCCTTTCGGCCATTGTGCTCTTGAGCTCTCTGATGCTGACAGTGGTATCCTACCTGTATATCATCACCACCATCCTCCGCATCCCATCCACGACAGGTAGGAAAAAGGCCTTCTCCACTTGTGCTTCCCACATCACGGTGGCCTCTGTCTTCTATGGAAGTGCTATCTTTATGTACATCGTGCCCAACAAAGGCTTTTCCTTTGGCCTCAAGAAAGCTGTGACCCTCCAAACCTGTATTGTCACCCACTTGTTCAATCCATTCATCTATACGCTGAGGAATCAGCAGGTCAAGGAAGTGCTCAAAGACACAGTGTCCAGACTCTCATGCACCACAAAGAAGCTGAAGACTAGCTTTCCAAGGAAGGAAGGGTAATCACCAGTGCCGGATACAACTTAGGGCCCCACTCTCTGGGGGGGGGGGGAGAAATTCACTTCTTAATTGTATTTCAGTTCAACAATTACTTTGATAAACTACATATTTTGTTATGTGCAAATGGCTTTAGCTACCTATTAGGTCCATAAATTACCATATAGCATATATTCAATACAAAAAAACAGTGACCATTTGTTGTTGACAAAGGACAAAGGGCCCCATTACCTTTAGTACCGTAGGGCCTCATCAGAACTAAATCCGGCCCTGATAATCATTGCCATTCAGTGGAGGATGAAAGAGACAATACTCATATATTGGAGACGGCACCCTCCTTCTGCCCAATAGCCTACTAGAACCCATGTATCCTTCCTTCCTTCCTTCCTTCCTTCCTTCCTTCCTTCCTTCCTTCCTTCCTTCCTTCCTTCCTTCCTTCTTTTTCCCTGTTACAGTCCTGAGTATGAAAAACATATTGAAACTTTCCTTACATGCAGGAAACATAGGAACTTTTAAAAGATTCCCAGATGTTTTGAGAATTCTATTCCAGACATTTAACTTACAAATGGTAGTTTTAGTTTTTTTGAAGCCTACTGCATATTAAGTCAGTGTGTAATAGAAGGAAGGGCCGCTTCATCAGCTTTCCTGAGAAATGCTCACCATCTCCCTCAACTATCACTTGGCAGCAGCCATTCCATAAGGCTACAACAGATGAAGGGGAGCGGGGTCTCACCAAGAGACATGCAACTTTTGGCCCCTCCTCTTTTCCAACTATTTCCATTCCAGGTGATTGTTATAAGGACTTTGTATCTAAGAACTAGTGGCTGATTGTCCTTTCCCCATCCTCCCTCTCAATTCGTGTGTGTGTGTGTGTGTGTTGTAACTTTTAGATTTTAAGTCTGAGGGAAATGACTATCTTATTTGGCTGAATTGCGAGTTTAAATTTTTCAAAGAAATAAACAATCACTATATTCCGTTGCATTTAGAAATCATTTAGTAGCCGAAGATGGCAAGTCATTTCTATTATTGGCTAATTATATTAATTTTGCATGTTATAAAAACCATTCTAAAATATTTATGGGTTATTCTGTTGCCTATGTTGAAGATTGCAGGGCTAGGGAGTGGGGGTGGGATAAAATCATAGTTGAGAAGTGTCATGAGGTGGGGGGAATCACTTCCGAAGGTCCGTTTTCCAGGTGGGGAATTTACCCAAAATAAAAAAGACATACACAATTTCAAAGGAAAAGCCCCATAAGATTAGAGCATCTTTAATACCATTGCCGCAGGACCAATCTTACAGGAAAGAAAGGTAGATTCATGGTACAAACATACAAGCTATATATATATATGTTTTCTGCTACCAGGGAAGTTCCCTGGCTTTATTTAAATATTAATATCTAAAACAATAAACTACCACTACTTTACAGAGACACATCTAGGAACATTTTTAAGTTTAATTACCAAAGGGATCTGTGAGGAGTATTTGAATTTCCTAGCTGATTGATTCAGCCTCCTGCAGGACCAGAATTAATAATAATAATAATAATTTTATTTATACCCCGCCCTTCCCAGTCAAGACCGGGCTCAGGGCGGCTAACAACAAGAATATCAAAGCAAGCATAAAAGAAACAATTCAGTTAAAATGCAGATTAAATACAATGTTAAAATTCAATTTTAAAATTAGGAATCTACAAGTGCAACCTCATTTAAATATCTGTAGGATAAAACCTTAGGGGAGGGTAACACCGGGGTCAGACTGAGTCAGTCCAAAGGCCAAGTGGAGCAGCTCTGTCTTGCAGGCCCTACGAAAAGATGACAACTCCCGTTGGGCCCTAGTCTCTTTGGGTTTGATGAGGCCCTAAGCTACTGAAGATAATGGGAAGATAATATACGTCCAGCTGTCCTGTTGTCACTGCTTTTTTGTGTTGAATAGTATACAGTAATTTATGGACCTAATATGTATCTAAAGCCATTTGCACCTAACAAAATATGTATTTTATCAAAGTAATTGCTGAACTGAAATACAATTAAGAAGAAGTATATTAATAGTGGATCTTTTTGGCGGGTCCAAAGAGAGTGGGGCCCTAAGCTATAGCTTGCTTAGTTTATACGTAAATCTGGCACTGGCCTCCCGACAACTTAACATAACCCTGCCTGCCAATAAGAGTCAACATATAACCTGACATCCTTAAACTGGGAGACATTAGGTGATCTTCTGACAGGTTTAACATAATCAATTTTAGCTGTACTGCAGTGCCGAAGTTTTACATGGGTTTCCCTTGCCACCCTGCCAGGCATTTAAATAAAGTTCTCAGCTTCTTGTGCCTTCATGTGTTTGACTTTTTTTGAAAACATAGCTGCCACCTTGTTTCCCTGGGGTAAGTTGCAAATGGGGAGTCTGGCTAGGGAAGCTCATTCTGGTGGAACAGGGGGAAGTGGCTCTGAGAGAAGTCTTTGATGCTTTTCACCAAGCGGGAAGGAATGTTCATCTTTAAAAAGCCTTAATGTGAAGCTATTTCTTTCTATCTTTCTGGTCCCAGGTGTTAAAATTAGTCTCTTGAGCCATAACCTTTCAGCTGGCTGTTAAACGTATTTTCATATCAGAAGTCATGTTTGGATGATGCTCTCTCCAATCATACAGGGGTCTCGTGAAATGTGATACACTGTCTAAATCCAGCTCTCAGGGCATCCTGAAACTGTCTGTTCCTCAAGCAGTAAATGAATGGATTCAGGAGAGGAGACACAACAGTGTTCAGAAGGGCCACCCCTTTGCTGAAGTCTAATTCACTGGTGCCTTTTGGTTTTATGTACATGAAAATGCAACTACCATAAGTGATGGAGATCACTATGATGTGAGCAGCACAAGTAGAGAAAGCCTTTTTCCTCCCTATTGTAGATGGGATATGCAGGATGGTGGAAATAATATGGATATAGGATGCAATGTTTATAGTCAAGGTCCCAAGGAGAGAAAGAGCAGCAGTGAGGAGAACCATGAGTTCCAGAAGACTTGTATCTGTGCAAGCAAGTTTAATCAGAGGTCCAATGTCACAGAAAAAATGGTCCATGGCATTTGGACCACAAAAGGGCATTTGAAATAATATAATTGCCGGAGCCATGATAAGCAAAAATCCCCCGGTCCAAGAGCAGAGCACCATCAATGAGCAGGTTCGGCCATTCATTATGGTTGAGTAGCGAAGAGGGTTGCAGATAGCCACATATCTGTCAATGGACATGACCGCCAGCAGAGCAAACTCTGTGGTTCCCACAACCAGGTATAGATACACCTGTATGAAACAACCAGGTAGAGAGATAGTCTGTTGGCCATTGGCCATGTTGGCCAAAGTTTTCGGGAGGACGGTGCTGGTGAGCCCAATCTCCAAGACAGCAAAGTGTCGCAGAAAGAAGTACATTGGGGTGTTGAGACTGTGATTCACGAGTGTAATTGTAAAAATCACTATGTTCCATATTATTGTCAAAAGATACGTGCCTAGCAGGAAGCTAAAAAGCAATATTTCAACTTGTCGGTTATCTGTTAAACCCCAAAGTATGAATCCACTGGCCATGGTGCTGTTCTTCATTGTTAACATGCTCCTAGAAATAAACAGAAGAGGTATCCATAGTCAATATTCAGTGTTTATAAACCACTGTAAATATGGGTTTCTATTCAACTTTATTCTTTTATTTGCTTTGCCTTTTGCAATGTAGATCTTTGAAAGATCTACATTGGCTCCCAGTACGTTTCCGAGCACAGCTCAAAGTGTTGATGCTGACCTTTAAAGCCATAAATGGCCTTGATCCAGTATACCTGAAGGAGCGTCTCCACCCCCCATCGTTCTGCTCGGACACTGAGGTCCAGTACCGAAGGCCTTCTGGCGGTTCCCTCATTGCGAGAAGCCAAGTTGCAGGGAACCAGGCAGAGGGCCTTTGCGGTGGTGGTGCCCGCCCTGTGGAACGCCCTCCCATCAGATATCAAAGAGAAAAACAGCTACCAGATTTTTAGAAGACACCTGAAGACAGCCCTGTTTAGGGAGGCTTTTAATGTTTAATTGATTATTTTACTTCATTTTTCTGTTGGAAGCCACCCAGAGTGGCTGGGGAAACCCAGCCAGATGGGCGGGGTATAAATAAATTATTATTATTATTATTATATTATTATTATTATTATTATTATTATTATTATTATTATTAAGTTTCAGTAGTCCCATTGCTAGGAGATGTGATAGGTGATTTCCTGGAACTGACCCAGGGACAGCTCTGGATCAGATGCCAACTCATGCCTATCCTTGTTTAACCTCTAGAAGCTTGGAACCACAATTGTTCGTTCTCTCTCTCTCTCTCTCTCTCTCTCTCTCTCTCTCTCTCTCTCTCTCTCTCTCTCTCTTTCTCTCTCTCTCTTTCTCCATCAGCATCTCATGTTCTTTGTTCAGAAAATCCAAATCAGTACATCTCTCTGATGTTATAAGGTTGTCCATGATCTGCCCTGTCTTGTGTATTTTGGTAGCAAGAGACACATTGTGTAGGCGCAGTAATGCTACTTTTAAACAGTGCTGGAAATATTTTTATGCACCATGCCCTCCGTGATCTTATGTACCATGTGCTTTATATACTACTTCCAAATATAAAATGGAACTTCAATAAAATTCAATAAAAAATATTTTCAGCCATGTATTTTTATTTTTGTTAGGTTAGGACTGCAATTTTTTTAAATACAGGTGAAACTTGGAAAATTAGAATACTGTCAAAAAGTGCATTTATTTCAGTAATGCAACTTAAAAGGTGAAGCCAATATATGAGATAGATGCATGACATGCAAAGCAAGATATGTCAAGCCTTTATTTGTTGTAATTGTAATTTGTCGCTAGGCGGGTCAATTATAAATGGAATGTAATTAATGAAATGTAATAGCGATGTTTATTTTTGTAATATTGTAACTATTTGTTTTATTACTGTGGAATTTCCAAAAGAAAGCATTTGTAAAAATTAAAATTAAAATTAAAAATAATAAGTTCAATTACTGATATAAATGCACTATTTGACTATATTCTAATTTTCCGAGTTTCACCTGTAGCTGTGTTCAGTTTTCTAATCCTTTCTTTATTAGTACTTCTGTATGTATGTGTCACAGTGGCCGGAGCGGACTACTTCAGAGTAACGACGCTACGCAGCTCTGCATTTTATTCTTTTATTGGTGCTGCGTATTTACAGTGCTTAAGTCATTGCTATTTACACGGAGTGATGTGGTCAGTCGGTTTCAGAACCTCCTAATGGCTTTTGGCGCGTCTTTCTCCAACACAAAAGCTTTGGCAGACCCATCCTCTTTCCCCTCCTCTTTCTGCGTAATTCCGGAGTTGGGGGGATGGGTCTCCCGCCCTTATTCGCCCCTTCCTGTCCCACCTGGGACCCTGGCTCCTCTACCTTGCCTGAGCCTCGGACACGACTTCCTGCTTCCCCACTGGAATCGGAACTCTCTCTGCTTCCCCCTGTGCTCGGGGATTGGCTTGAACTCAGGAGGGGAGGGACTTCGCGATATCCCCTGTCCCTCACATCCACCCCCCTCCCAAGCTCTCCTTCACCCCTCCCCAGGTCCCCCCCAGGTGTCGGTGACGACTGGAAGCCTAAGAACTCAGTGCTTTCCGAGCCCGTTGGTGTGAACACCTCCCCCCAGTCCTGCAAACCCCCCCCCCTTCTGCCTGGGAGGACGGGAATCCCAAAAAGTCTGTGGCGTCAGAGCTGGTGGGGGTAAAAATGTTCTGCCAATCTGCTCCTTCCTCTGACTGGGTGGATCTCGGTGACACCCATACCTCATCCTCTGGTTCCTCAAACTCCGCTTCCCAGCGCCATGGTGAACTGCTCTCCCGTGCTTCCTCCCCCTCCCCCTCCCTTTCCATGTGCCAGGGCTTGGGTCTATGGGGAAAGAGGGCGTGAAATTCTTCTACCAGGAATTCCTCCTGTATCTGAGTGGCTGGGACCCATTCATTCTGGGACGGTGGAGCATCCTCCCATGCCATGAGGTACTCCAGTCCCCCCACCCCCCACCTTGAATCCAGGATGGCTGTGGCCTCATTGAGTTGCTCCCTGCCTTCCCTCTCCCCCCCTCCCTCAGGGGTTTGTTCGCTGTCTCGGAGCCTGCTGCTTTCCCTGTACGGCGACAGCAGCGATCTATGAAACACTGGGTGCACCCTCATGTCCTCTGGCAGTGCCAGCCTGTATGCCACCGGGTTGACCTGTTGCGTGACCGTGAAGGGGCCCAACCTTCTGGGCGCCAGCTTTTTGCATCGCCCTCTGATGGGAAGGCCCTCCGAGGACAACCAAACTTTGTCCCCCACCCTAATGACCTCCCCCGGTCGCCTGTGGCGATCTGCCCCCCTCTTGTACGCTTCCTTGGCTCTCTCCAAGTGTTCTCTGAGCTGCTGGTGCACCGTCTCCAGTTCCTCTGCCCAATCCTCAGCCTGTGGGCCTTCCTCCTCCTCCTCCCCCTCCCTCTCTGGGAAAGATCTGAGGTCACGCCCGTAATTGGCCTTAAAGGGCGACACCCCTGTGGAGACGTGCACCGCATTGTTGTAGGCAAATTCTGCCAGTGGCAGGCGATCCACCCAGTCCGTTTGCCTCTGGCTGACGTAACATCTCAGGTACTGCTGCAGAATGGCATTGACCCTCTCCGCCTGTCCATTGGTCTGCGGGTGTCTAGCCGTCGACAAGCTGACCTCCACCTGCAGGAGGTTCATGAGCCGCCGCCAGAACCTGGAAACAAATTGGCGGCCACGATCCGAAATAACCCTTAAGGGTAATCCATGCAGTCTGAAGACGTGATCCACAAACAGTTTGGCTGTCTCTTCTGCAGAGACCGCCCTGGCACACGGTATAAAATGGCACATTTTGGACATGAGGTCCACCACCACCAACACTGCGGTCTTGCCCCTGGAAGAAGGCAGATCTGTGATGAAGTCCATGGACACCACTTCCCACGGCCTGTGTGGCGTGGCTAAGGGCTCCAGCAATCCCGGTGGCGCTGCTCTGACCACCTTTGCCCGCTGGCAGGTGTCACAGCCCCTTACATAGTCTCGAACATCTTCCCTCACCCCTGGCCACCAGAAGTGTCTCATGACTAGGTGAGTGGTTTTGTCCCTCCCAAAATGACCCGCCGTTGGGTTGTCGTGCATCTGCTTGAGGACCGTACGTCTAAGCTGGGTGGTGGGCAGGTACAGTGCACCTTTGTAGAAAAGCAGCCCCCTGCGTTCTGCAAAGTCTTTTGCCTGCTCCCCCCCCTCTCAGTTCTCTGAAGATGCGGTTGGCAAATTCATCCGCTGCCGTCAGTGCTGTGAGTTCTGCCTCGCTCACCACTGCTGCTCCGCAGGACCATGCTGACGGGGGGGAAATGTGCCTGGGTGCCGGTGGCGCCTCCTCCTCCATGTACTCTGGCTTGCGGGAGAGGGCATCCGCCCTGACATTCTGCTCTCCCGGGATGTAGTGTATGGAGAAGTTGAAGTTCGAGAAGAACTCTGCCCACCGTATCTGCCGCTGGTTGAGCACCCTGGCAGTTCTCCAGAACTCCAGGTTCTTGTGGTCTGTGCACACCTGGATGGGGTGCTTGGCGCCCACCAGGAAGTGTCTCCAGTGCTGGAACGCAGCGTGGATCGCAAGAAGTTCCCGATCAAACACCGTGTAGTTTCGCTCTGGCTGGGTCAACTTCCTGGAGAAGAAGGCACAGGGTCTCCACTCTCTGTTGGCGTCCAGTTGCAACAAAATGGCGCCCACAGCTTTATCAGAAGCATCTGTCTCCACGCGTAGGGGCGCGTCCTGAACCACGTGGAACAGGTTCTGGTCTGAGGCGAACACCCTCTTGAGGCTTTCGAACGCTGCTTGCGCCTCTGGTGTCCACCTGAACTTCTGCTTGCCTCTCAGGCAGTCAGTGATGGGAGCCGTAACGCGAGAGAAGTTCTTGATGAACTTCCTGTAGAAGTTGGCGAAGCCTAGTAGGCGTTGGGCATCTTTGCGCGTCCTGGGGCTGTGCCAGTCCAGGATGGCCTGCACCTTGTCCTTGTCCATCGCCAGCCCCTTGTCTGACAGCTTGTAGCCCAGGAAGTCCACCTCCTTGGTGTGAAACTTGCACTTCTCCAGCTTCACATACAGGTGGTTCTCCTTCAGGCGCTGCAACACCTCCCTGACATCTTTCACATGCTGCACTGGGTCATTGGAGTAAATAAGGATGTCATCCAGGAAGACCAAGCATTTCCTGAAGAGGAGGGACCCCAGGACGTGGTGCATGAAGGCCTGGAAGCATGCTGAGCCCCCTTGCAACCCGAAGGGCATCACCAGATATTCAAAAGAGCCCAGAGGCGTGAACATCGTGGTTTTCCATTCATCGCCTTCCCGGATCCTGATCAAGTTGTACGCCCCCCTCAGGTCTAGCTTGGTGAAAATCTTGCCCCTGCGTGCCGCTGTCAGGAGATCATCCACTCTGGGCATGGGGAAAGCCACTGGCTCTGTCACTGAATTCAGTCGTCTAAAATCCACCACCAGACGGCGCTGTTGCGTGTCTTTCTTGTCCACCCAGAAGACCGGGCTGCCCCCTGCTGCCTTGCTTTCTCTGATGAACCCCCGCTTGAGGTTCTTGTCGATGAAAGCGCGCAGATCCTCCAGTTCCTGGTCTGACATGGCGTACAGCTTGGCTGGGGGTATAGTTGCCCCTGGCACCAGGTTGATCTGGCAGTCAAAAGGCCTGTGTGGGGGTAGGTGGTCGGACTCCGCTTCGCTGAAGACCTCCTGCAGGTCCCAGTACGGCTTGGGTATCGCCTCACCCCCTTTGACGTGCATGGTGGCCACCGTGGCTATCGGAGGCCCCTCCCCTGGTTGGTGCTGCATGCAATGTTCCAGGCAAAAGTCCGATCCAAAAGTGATGCATCTCTGGTGCCAACTGATGGAGGGGTCGTGGCGCGCCAGCCAGCTCATGCCCAAGACGATGGGGGGGTCTGAGATGGTGGTGACGTTGAATGCCAGTGTCTCTGAGTGCCTTCCCACCGTCATTTTCATGGGGGGGGGGGTTTGATGAGTGATGGCCCCTCCCAGCAGCTCTCTGCCGTCAATGGTCGCCACGTGCAGAGGAAAATCCAGCTGCAGAAGCTGGATCTGGTGCTCTTCTGCAAAGTTCCTCGAGAAGAAGTTCGCTGACGCCCCACTGTCAATTAAGGCGAGGACTGTCAGGGGATAGCCATTTGGGAGCGTGAGCGTCACTTCTAGAACCACTCCTGCTCTGGGAGGGGTGGGCTGGCTCTGCTCCTCTCTGTGCGGGTGGGTGGGCAGGGGCTGTTGTCTGCTGACTGTGCCTGGCTGCTGCCCCTTGTCTCCTGCAGCCAGGCTTTCCCGTTTCCCTGCTGTGGTGCTGCGTCAGTGGGGGAGGGCACAACCGTTCCCGCCTTTCCTTGCCACTCCCTGCGATGTGGGCAGTCTCTGACGAGATGCTGGGGGGAGTTGCAGAGAAAGCAATTCCCACCCCTTCCCTCCTTGCGTCTTGGCGCCGCTGGGGTTTGAAAAGCCCGCGCGCGCGCGCTATCAATCTGCATGGGTTCCTGGTCCTGACTGGCCCCAGGCGTGGCTTGAAAGGGTTGTTGGGGGGGTGGCTTCTCCTGCGACCATGGGAACCAAGCCCGCTTTGCGCGCGTTGCTTGCTTGTCGCTCCACCGGGATTCCTGTCTCACCCCCACCGCCAGAGCCGCTTTGCTCAGCTGATCCATATTACTGGGCTTTGGACCTCTCGAGAGCTCATCCTTCACCTCCTCATGCAACCCCAAGTAGAACGCCGCTTGCATTGGGGGTGACTCTAGTTCCCACCCCAATCTGTGCACCAGCATGGTGAATTTCGCCCAATACGCGCGAACTGTCATATTTCCTTGGCGTAAATTGTGAAGTTCCTCCTTAGTCTGGTCCATATGACTATCGGACGAATACATCGTTTTCAAACCTTCTAGAAATAGTTTGACATTCTTCATGCAAGGATTCTTTGTTGCAATTAACGGTCTTAGCCACTCCCTGGCTGCCCCGGTAAGGTGCTCCACAATAAACGCTACCCTGTGCTCATCATCAGGGAAGTCATCATGGTGCAGCTCAAGAGCATACACAATCTCAGTCTCAAAGCCCTGATATTCCTTCGGGTCTCCATTAAACTTGCTTACTAGCGTCCCGGCTCTCCTTCCTGGCAGCACTTGGACTTGGGGTGCCCCTCCCGCCTTGTTTTTCTCTGCATCCAGCTTGTTTTGGAGGTCTACCGCCACTGCCCTTAATTCCTGCTCTCTTTCCTGTAGCGCTCTCACCTGTTCCGCAAGTTGTAGCCGGTCGTCCTGGACCTTCTTAGTCTCTTCTTTAGCTGCCTTCAATTCCCCCTGCGCCTGCAGCGACAGCTGCTGCAGTTCTTGCTGGGCTTGCTCCGCGATCTGCCGCCATCTCTCCGCCTCTGACACGCTCATCCCGGCAACTCCAAAGTAGCCCAAAAAGGATTAGGAGGTTGCTGTCACAGTGGCCGGAGCGGACTACTTCAGAGTAACGACGCTACGCAGCTCTGCATTTTATTCTTTTATTGGTGCTGCGTATTTACAGTGCTTAAGTCATTGCTATTTACACGGAGTGATGTGGTCAGTCGGTTTCAGAACCTCCTAATGGCTTTTGGCGCGTCTTTCTCCAACACAAAAGCTTTGGCAGACCCATCCTCTTTCCCCTCCTCTTTCTGCGTAATTCCGGAGTTGGGGGGATGGGTCTCCCGCCCTTATTCGCCCCTTCCTGTCCCACCTGGGACCCTGGCTCCTCTACCTTGCCTGAGCCTCGGACACGACTTCCTGCTTCCCCACTGGAATCGGAACTCTCTCTGCTTCCCCCTGTGCTCGGGGATTGGCTTGAACTCAGGAGGGGAGGGACTTCGCGATATCCCCTGTCCCTCACAGTATGTCACTAGGTCTTGTTGACACAATGAGCACCATCTAGTACATTGTACACAGTCAGTACACAATACAGTGCAATATTAAAAACATCAGTTTTGTACAGACTTTAAAAGAACAACAACCTGGAGGAAAAATGGTTTAAGTGGCTAGCAACCTGCCTGAAATAAAGCAGGGTTAATCCCCTCTCCAGAGACCATCATGTCTCCAGATTTCATGCACTGAAACAAATGAACAAATTCAAAAGGTATTTCAGTCAGGGGCTTTCAAGGCAAAGGTCTCAGCCCTGTGAGGTGGGTGGGCTGGGATGGAGAGGGAGAAATTTGGGGAGTGGGCTTAAAGGAACTCTGATGGGCAGGTGGAAGGGAAAATGAAATGCCTGGGCTAGGTAGGTTGGGGAAAAAATCAGGAAACAATTTGGGTGTGGCTGGAAATAAATTTAATAGGGATTAGGTCCAGATATTCTGAACCATGCCAGGTATAACTGAGGGGAGCTGGACAATACAGTCATACCTCGGTTTAAGTACACTTTGGTTTGAGTACTTTCAGTTTAAGTACTCTGCGGACCCCTCTGGAACGGATTAATCCACTTTCCATTACTTTCAGTGGGAAAGTTCGCTTCAGGTTAAGTACGCTTCAGTTTAAGTAATCCGTGGACCGTCTGGAATGGATTAATCTACTTTCCATTACTTTCAATGGGAAAGTTCGCTTCAGGTTAAGTACAGACTTCCGGAACCAATTGTGTACTTAAACCGAGGTACCACTGTAATTGTTTCAAAACACCTAGCCTATTTCATTATGATTTTTACCTGAGGGTTCCCATTTTAATAGATCACTCATGAACCATCAGATTTTGAGTGAACCAGCATGGTTTCATGTTAAAAGAGGCCGATTAATACCTAGGATAGGAGGCTTCAAATTTCTAGTCGGCCTTGAAGCCCATTAGGCCAGTCACTGACTCTCAACCTAACCTACCTCATAGGCAGTGCTATATTGCTAGAAAAATAGGTGCTGGAACTCACCATGAATGCCTCCCTTGTCCTCTGAGAATGGCAATGGCACCCACCTGAGAGGTCCCGGCACCGAGTTCCTGCGAGTTCAGGCTGAAAAAAAGCCATACTCACCGGGTTCTTGTGAGGATAAAATGAGAGCGGAGGAGCACCATGTGTGCCATCTTGACCTACTTGCAGGAGAAATGGGCTATAATTACAATGATTATTTACTTAATTAAACATTTTGCCTCATGTTTTCAGCATTGGTAATCTCAGACCAAGCCATGTGAATGGATTTCCCACCAAAGGACAAGTTGATTCCTTAGCTTTCAACTTCTTGATTGAGCTGCTTTTGCTAAGGACAGAAATTGGTCTAAGCCAGGCTTCCTCAACCTCGGCCCTCCAGATGTTATTGGCCTAAAACTCCCATGATCCCTAGCTAGCAGGACCAGTTGTCAGGGATGATGGGAATTGTAGTTTCAGAACATCTGGAGAGCCGAGGTTGAGGAAGCCTGGTCTAAGTCAAGGTTTGGGAACCTCAGTTTTAAGGGGCAAATGCAGAACTCCAGACCCTTCTATCAATCCTCACCACTCTCACCACCCTCACATCCATTCCCGTGGCCACATCCATCACTGCCCCTACTTCACAATCACCCACAAGTAACTTTGCTTGAGCTCTGATAATGCATCTTCCTTGCCTGGATGGAAGATGGACTGGAGAGAGAGAGAGAGAGAGAGAGAGAGAGAGAGAGAGAGAGAGAGAGAGAGAGAGAGAGAGAGAGAGAGAGAGAGAAGAGACTAGCCTACTATGCAAAGCTATATATTATTTTAATTGTGTGTCTGGTCTCACCAGCTAAAGCTATGTGAGCTCGGAAAGTTGCCCAAAATGTATTGTGACCCTCATGCTTAAATAGGGCTGATGGCTCCTCTGGGTCAGCATCCTGTTCTCACAGTGACCACTCGGATACCTCTGGAAAACCCACAAGGTGGATCCAAGCACAAGAGCATTCTCCCCCTCGTAGGGTTCTCAGCCACTGGCATTCAGAAGTCTTACTGCCTCCAGCCATGTACCTTTAAGCCAGGACTGAGAAAGTATCTTTAGTTTAAAGAAACATATACAATTTCAGACTTCTCCATTTGGATTAGTGCTTTCCACATTGAAGAATGACCATTCCCCATATAAAAGGGCTGTGCATTTTGCGCGGTCGCGCGTAGCACCCTGGGAGCCTCAGGCAGCCCTCGGCAGTTCGGAGGCTGGCACCACCTTCCCAGGCTGGATACCTGTAGTCTCTGCCCACACAGCCAGCCGTCCAATCCGGCCGGGGAAGGTGTTGCCAGGGTGGGATTGGCCAGGTAGGAAGAGGTAACCACCCAGTGCCCACAGCAGAAGGCGAGACATACCTGGGAAGCAGTCGACGGCTCCAGAGCTTTCCCACCCTCCACTCATAGCTGCCAAGTTATCCCTTTTTTTAAGGGATTTTCCCTTATGCTGAATAGGCTTCCTCGCGAGAAAGGGGAAAACTTGGCAGCTATGCCTCCACTCCCAAAAAGTTAATGCTTACATTGCAGGTTAACCTCTTCTGCAGGCGAACACGCACGCAGGTGCTGCTTTGACAAGGCCGCGGTTGAAGGGCCGGAAAGGAATTTTCCTGAATTGGCAGGTTTCGCCTTTCCCGTAACAATTCGTCACAACTTTGGTATTTGCAGGCCTTGGGCAGAATCCTTTAGACGTTTACCAAAATGGGGGGACATGGGGGAGGTGACCCCCACCCCCATTGTGGCAGAGATACCAGGATTCCCATTAAAGGGGACTAGGGGGGAGCCGTTGACCATTTGCCCAGGGGCCGTCATTGCCCTCTCCCTCCAGCGGCGGCGAAAAGGGGGGTGGGCTATCTGCTTGAACATATGTTCTCCAGAGCTAGCCCAACCCCCGTATATGCTGGATAACCCGGAAATTAGCCAGACCCCTGCCTGTGCCAGGGTCTCCCTACATCTGAATCTTAATAAAGTTGTGGCCAATTTTAATCCCATAGAACGTTGTCTGGTGTTGATATTCCGCTCGGGGTTCTCCGCCTGGCCACGCAAAAGTATATATGAATCTGAGCACAGTGATGGATTAGAGGACATGCAATTTCACAATATATTTTCAATATATTTTCACCACACCAAACACAGCAAGATGTGTATTTCGCAGGCATAGTGTATCTTTGTCACTACAATCAATCAAGTTGTCCCAATGGTGGAAGTACTTCTACCTGCACAACAGGACTTCCTCTCTCTGCACCTGTTCAAATCTGATCCAGAGGGTTTGGGGAGCCCACAGAACAGATCTAGGAAAGCATGAGGGTGCACGGAGAAAATACAGTAGACAAATCCTGGTGCAGAGACAGAAATGCTTAGGCTAATGGGATGGCTTTATTGGATCCAACTCCAAACTGTGATATTGTATCTCCTCCCTTTCCTGCCTTGTGGAGGCTAACAACTAAAAATGCATCAGTCAAGCAAACTTAAAACCACCATACAAAGGAAAATACAATGTAGCATATAATTTCCCCGCCAGCGATTTCTATATCCTCCATTCTTTCTAAAAGATTTTTTCCACTTCCTTATATCACTACCCAACAAACTCTGCAAATTTTATGCCATGTATTTATCCATTTCTTTGCTACCATGAAGAATCATATGGCATGCAATGTTACCCATTCAGGTCCTTGTGCAGCTTGCATGAGAGCTATTCACTCTTTGAAGCTTATAGAGGCAACCACTCAAAGGCAATGGTGCAGCATATTGTTCCTAAGCCAGCATTTAGCATGAGAGATACTAGCTCTCACTTTATTAGGATACACCAGAGACATGAGCTTTGAGTCCCACTGCAACAAACTAATCTGGAAGAATATTTGTGTATGGGACTCAGCTACTGAACTGCTGCACTTTCTTGTCCCCAAGCCAAGTTATGCAGAAAGAAAGAAAAATCTGATGCAGAGTTTGTATATGTGGCTTCTAAGTAGCTGGTTCCTATTTTGAGATCAAGAGTTGTAATCCCTTTGCTCCTCCGTGCCTTCTTTCTTCTTTTAATTTTGATGTTGAATATTGGCTGGGATATTCTGTGTATATTCTGCTGATGATTCACTGATTTTTTTAAAAAAATATTATTACATTTCTTTCTCATGTTTCTTCCAAGGAGCTCGAAATGGTGTACATAGTTCTAACCCAGAGCTTTTCATTTTGGTGACACACTTTTTAGACATGCATCATTTCATAATTCAGTTTTACTAGCAAACCAGAGGTTCGCTAACGCCTTTCCAGCCCTGGGAGGAGTGCAGGGAGATTTTGCAGTATATACTGTAGCCGACAGACTAACGTGTTGTGACACATAGTTTGGAAAGCACTGTTCTAACCTTTCCCAGTCTTCCTCACAACAACTCTATGGGGTGAGCTGGACTGAGATGAACTGACTATTCCAAGGAACCCCGTGAGTTTCATGGCTCAGAGGTGATTTGAATCCTGGACACTCTAACCACTATACCACACCTTAAACCATATCTGTAATTTACAGTCAAAGAATTCTTCTGCATATCTGGTGCCCGACTGTGTTTGACAGCTGCCATGGAACAATAATTTACACTATACAATAATTACAATAATTTACACCCAGTAAAGAGGTTCGGCGGTTCGAATCCCTGTGACGGGGTGAGCTCCTGTTGCTTGGTCCCAGCTCCTGCCAACCTAGCAGTTCGAAAACACGTCGAAATGCAAGTAGATAAATAGGAACCGCTACAGCGGGAAGGTAAACGGCGTTTCCATGTGCTGCTCTGGTTTGCCAGAAGCGGCTTTGTCATGCTGGCCACATGACCTGGAAGCTATACGCCGGCTCCCTTGGCCAATAATGCGAGATGAGCGCGCAACCCCAGAGTCGGTCACAACTGGACCTAATGGTCAGGGGTCCCTTTACCTTTACCTTTAAAGAGGTGACAAGAGACCTTCGTTCCTCAATTATTGCTCCCCAGAAGTCGTATCTTTAAAATAGTTTGATGAAATTTGGTGGCATTTGTTCAGCTGGTGCCTTGCTTCTTTCCCAGTACTCAGCACAAGTTTATAGTTCCCCTCCATCCTTTCTCAATCAAACTATTCTCATCCTTATGCTAATCAATCAAACAAGAGCTTGTTCTTTCTGTTCTAGCCATATTGCCTTAGCTTAAAGGTAATGGTAAAGGGAGCCCTGACCATTAGGTCTAGTCGCGGACAACTCTGGGGTTGTGGCGCTCATTTGACTTTATTGGCCGAGGGAGCCAGCGTACAGCTTCCAGGTCATGTGGCCAGCATGACTAAGCCGCTTCTGGAGAAACAGAGCAGTGCATGGAAATGCCTGCTAGGTTGGCAGGAGTTGGGACCAAACAATGGGAGCTCACCCCGTCGCAGGGATTCAAATCGCCCACCTTCTGATCAGCAAGCCCTAGGCTCAGTGGTTTATCCCACAGTACCACCTGCATCCCTGCCTTAGCTTAGATAGTGTCATATTCCTAACCTCTCCCCCACCCCATTTTAACAGAAGGCCTTTTAAAAATTAGGATCGCATTTATTTCTAGCTCTGCTCTCTATTCTGTTTAGAATCATGTACAGTTGAAAGAGACCCCAAGGGTCTTCTAGTCGAATGTCGTATAATGCCCTAAAGCATCCAACCTCTGCTTAAAAACTTCCAAGGAATGAGAGTTCACCATCTCTGATAGGAATATGTTCCACTGTCAAAGCGCATTATCTTAATAAACGATAATGAGGGTTGCGGAAGGGCTGGGAAGAAGTCCCTGAGGTTTGGGGTGGGGGCCGGGTTGAGCCAGAGCTGAGTGATAGGGGGCGTGGTGCTAAAGCATGCTGCAGCGTTTGATTGGCAGGCGGGCCCCTATATAGACTCAGCGTCTTTCGGTTTTGACCCACTCTTGCAAGTGTTTGAATCTCCCTCCCACCCGCCGCTTTTTCTGCAGGTTTTAGCCTGACATTGCTTTGCCTTTCATGGGGTCGCCTGTTGAAGGGGCCCAGTAGGAATTTTGCCATCTGGCTGATTGGCTGTTGCCATTTGGTTTTTGCCTACTGCTCAGCAAATTGTCACAACTTGTTAGGTTGGCGGTTAGGCTTTTGGTTAATGAATTTGGTTGGAGGAGGGGTATGGCATCCAGATGCCTACCCCCCTTCTTAATGTTGCTCCTCATAGAAGTATTCCGTTAAAGGAATCCTGGGGCTCTGGTTCTAGTCTTTACATCCCCGCCATAGGCAGGGCTGGGGGGACATAACAGAGCACGAGCCTTGGGGAACATTCCTGGTCAAGGGGGGGGGGGAATGCCTGGGAACAGCTACCTCCTCTTCCATGTGGTGTTTACTTGACTTCCCTATATGCTTAGGGTCCTGATGGAGATGGTCCTGTCCCAACAAGGGGCAGATGGTTTAACCAAAAGCCTAAGCCAACACTCAAAATTAAAATGTATTTAAATAAAGCTGTGGCCAAAATAATGCCAAAAACCCAAACCTAAAATAATGTGTGTGTTGTGAGTTATTTAGGGGGGATTTCTGTCAGCCTCGTCACGCAAACAGTCATTAGTGTCAGAAAGTTCCTCCTGGTGTTTATTTGGAATCTTATTTCTTGTAACTTGAAGCCATTGGTTTGGGTCCTACCCTCTGGAGCAGAAGAAAACAAATTTGCTCCATCTTCCATGTGACAGCCCTTTAGATATTGAAAGGCTGCTATTATATCTCCTCTCAGTCTCTGCTTTACCAGGCTAAAAATACCCAACTCTCTCAACCATTCCTCATAAAGCTTGGTTTCCACACCCTTGATCATCTTGGTTTCCCTCCTCTGCACATGTTCCAGCTTGTTGATATCACTTTTAAATTGTGGTGCCCAGAACTGGACATAGTACTCCAGGTGTGGTTTGGTCTGACCAAAGCAGAATACAGTGGTACTATGACTTCCCTTGATCAGCCTAACAACTGACCTCACAGAGTTGCTACAATGAAAACATGGCAGAGGGAGAGAGTCATGTATGCCACCTTGAGCTCCTTGGAGAAGACGTGGAATATGAACACAATTAATAATTAAGTACTTAAACTTGTTTGCCAATCATTTTTAGTGGTTTTTCCATAATTTTAACAAATGGTCACCAAATTAATACAAATTAATACAAATGCAACACAAATTTAAAAGCTGACTCCCCACAGATGTCCCTTCAATTTTCCTCCCTCTTTTGCTGCTCCCAATAAAATAACTTTCCCAACTATCAATTCAAAATACATTCATCCCTTCTCCCAACACATCACCTGTTCAATTACCAATTTCTGCTATGGCTTTTATACATTGCTATAACCTGTCATCAAAATAGTTGGGTAGAGTAAATCCTCTTATCATTTATCAATTTTGAAACATTTCCTTCTGATACCTCTTGAGGAGTGCTTTGCCTGAGAAAAACAGATCTTGCTTCCTCCCAGACCACATACACACATTCTTCCCTAACATGGCCTTGAACATTGCTGTCTGACATCTGGCCCCAGTAATAAACAACTCAGCCTCACTGGTGCTGTGTGCAGAGGGTGAAAATGAAACCCCTAGAATGTGTGTGTGTGTGTGTGTGTGTGTGTGTGTGTGTGTGTGTGTGTGTACATTTTCCCCTCTCTCACTGCCAATCTCCCAGGGGTACCCACCCTCACTTTTCACCAAATTTAATCCTTAATTTTACATACAATCAGCTCATTAATAAATAAACATAATAATCCATATCTCTTCTTCTCTGTCTGAAAGTCTCAGAAGCCATCAAGATGGAATGCACTGTGGCCCATCCTATCCCTTTCACTTTTCTTATTTCCAGCTTCAAGGGGAGTGGGCTGATAAAATCTCAGCAAAATCCATATCTCCTCTCCATCCCTCCCCCAAATTAAGAAATCTTCCTGCAGTCCATTCTGCTGATCCTCAGTAATTAAACATTTTGCCCCATGGTTTCAGTCTTCATAATCTCAATTCTAACTATGCCTATCCATCTCCAATGTGTTTGCCAACACTGGAAAATTTGATTCTTTATCTTTGATTTAATTTGCATTAATACCTCCACCATCTTGGAGCTAACTAACTATTGGTATGTGGATACCAGAAAGTTGGCAAAGATTAAAGGGGACCCTGTGCTTCAAAGGGCCATTCTTCTTTGATCTACATAATTGAATAGTTCATTACATTCTACATGAAATATTTAATACTTGATATCCTGTTACCTACAACCAGAATTGGCCTCCGCAGTCACTTACAGACACACCATTAAGACCATAGTGGAAAAATGACAAACTCCCTGCAAGAGCTGAATGGTTACTGAAATTGACAGAATATGCAGAATTAGCCTCTCTTTTGGAAAGAATTAGAGACAAGCCCAGACAGGAGTCCATTCTAGAATGGGATACTTTTAAGAAACATTTGAAAAGTAGATGAAATTTAAAAATGGTAGTAGCCTTTGAATGATTTCTGTAAATAATACATATGAAGGAAAATGATATTGAAATAGAAAAAACAAAGATTTTTTTACAAAACAATAATGATAAGATGCATATTATAAAGGAAAATATGGAGAGGACAGGAAGTCATAGGTTCATGTAGAAAACACATAGTTGAAATTGTATGTATATTTTGTGATCATTGATACCTTTGTTGGATTGACGGAAATGAAGATGACTACATGGTGTATATATCTGGAAAACGAACAATAAAGCATTTAAAGGGGGGGGAATACCATTTTCATGGAAGACAATCTTACTCAGCTAAGAGTGATCACCAAGGAATGTACAGCTGGTAGTCTGATGATTTCAGAACTTTATGCTCTCTGATGCCAAAATTGATTTGGAGTTTGACATTTTCCACACACTGTATTCACCCATAGATTGTATTCCATCCTTGAAGTGTTACTGGGAAGCCAACAAAAGGTCTGATATTCATGTTCAAGCTGATGTCAGTCCTATTCCAAATCACCTTGGGGACTTGCAAAGTCCAACGCACTGTCTAAACCCAGCTCTCAAGGCATCCTGGACCTGCCTGTTCCTCAGGCAGTAAATGAATGGATTCAGGAGTGGAGACACAACAGTGTTCAGGAGAGCCACCCCTTTGCTGAAGTCTAACGTACCAGTGCCTTTTGGTTTTATGTACATGAAAATGCAGCTGCCGTAAGTGAGGGAGATCACTATGATGTGAGAAGCACAAGTGGAGAATGCCTTCTGCCTCCCTGTGGTCGAAGGGATGAGCATGATGGTTGAGACAATGTGTATATAGGACACAATTGTTATGGCCAAGGTCCCAAGGAGAGAGAGCAAAGCGATGAGGAAACTGAGGAATTCAAATAGAGTCGTGTTTGCGCATGCAAGTTTCATCAGTGGCCCACTATCACAGAAAAAATGGTTGATGGTGTTTGGACCACAAAAGGGCATCTGAAAAAGGACAACTATTGGAACTATAATGAGTGCCAAGCCCCCTAGCCAAGAGCAGAGCACCAGCAGTGAGCACAAGTGATCATTCATGATGGTTGGGTAGCGAAGAGGGTTGCAGATGGCCACATACCTGTCAATGGACATAACTGCCAGCAGAAGGAACTCTGTGGTACCCAGGATAAAATACAGAAAGCACTGTGTGAAGCAAGCAGGCAAAGAGATGGTCTTCTGTCCAATGACCATGTTGATCAATGTTTTAGGAATGACAGAGGTAGTGAACCCAATCTCTAGGACTGCAAAGTGTCGAAGGAAGAAATACATTGGGGTGTTGAGCTGGGGATTCACCCGAGTGATTATAACAATCACAGCGTTCCCCATTATTGTCAAAAGATACATGGGAAAAAGAAGGGTGAAAAGCAAGATTTCAACTTGCCGGTTGTCCGTAAAGCCCTGAAGTATGAATTCTCTCACCATAGTGCTGTTCCTCATTTTGGGCACATTCCTATAACTAAAGTGAATAGAAATCATTCATTAGTATCAATGTTTAATAAACTATACTGAGCAAGTGTTGCTTTTCCTTTCCTGGCAATCAAGTCAACAGTGCTGTGAATGATCAGGTCCCAAGGAGAAAATGGTATATTAAAAATCAATTTCATTTAATATTCCATAAACAGGAACACAAACGTATTTGTGATGGAAATAAGGCAATAATTTTTTAAATATAATTCTCCCATTTTTGACACAGGATGTAATTTTATAGTACATCATTTGGAAAGCAATTTTAAAGCACAGTTAAAATTGTTGGCAGTCATTCTGCAAAGAAACAGAAAAGATGATTGTAACTTTAAGAACTGTTTCCTTAAGTTCTGGGTGTAAGTTCTGAGCTGATTAGTTACAGCTGGTGACGAGTAGGAAAGGAGGAGAAGTGGCAGTTTGAATTTGCCTGCAGGGAAAGAACACTCACGCGCTTTAAGTCTGTTGTTTTTGTATAGCTACAATAAATCCTTTATTTGAGTGTTTAATGCCAGTCTCGTTGTCTCGTGGTTCTGCCATCTGCCATCAGAGAAAACCCACCTCCAATAAAAACAACGAGATAAATTAAAATAAAACGTACAATATCCCAGACAGTGATGTCTGTAGCCCCAGTGGTCTCTAGAAAGTTTTTCCCCCTTCTTTACCACACAAAACTTTGCAATTTAGGACATGCATTTCTTTGCAAAATGGAAACACCCTATGAGAAGCAATAGTGCCCACTCTGTTCTTTAAGGGAGTCAGAACAAGAGCTATTTGCTTCTTGGTTGCAACCTCACCTAGGCAACAATACAGCATGAGAGATATTAGTTTGTTTTCCCACAACAGGGACATGAGCTTTGCTTCCCAAAGGAGGAGGAAAAAACTGCTGAACATTTGATGTAAGAGGCTACTGCCATACTACTGCAAGCTTCGATGGAAGGGTCATGGTCCATAGGGCTTCTACATGGCTGGTGACTATTCTGGGGTCATGAGTTGAAACTATTGTGCTCCTTCCTCCCCCCCCATTATATAGCTACCCCACCTTTCTTCCAAGGAACTAAAGGTGGTATACTGTATATGTTTTTGTCTTCCTCAGTTTTCACGCAACAAGCCTGTCAGGTGAGGTAGGATGAAAGGCAGTGACTGGTCCATGAATACCTGGTGAGTTTCATGGTCCCTCAACCCTGATTTCTGACATTGAATAGCTCTTGACAATCAACACAGAATATTCAGTACTTGACATCATTAACTTGAAGGATTTCCTTGAAGGAAATCCTGTGTTACTGAAAGGCGAGGTTTATCCAATTGGTTGCAAGGTTTACATAGGTTTTTGATGTTTGAGCTCAATCGCCTTGAGTTGCTACAAAACCCAACATGCTGTCCAAAGCCAGATTACAAGGCACCCTGCCTGTTCCTCAGGCAGTAAACAAATGGGTTCAGAAGGGGAGGCAAAACCATGTCAAGAAGAGGCACTCCCTTGGTAAATGCTAATTCACCTGTGCCTTTGAGTTTTATATAAATGGAGGCTCCAATACTTTGGCCACCTCATGAGAAGAGAAGACTCCCCGGAAAAGACCCTGATGTTGGGAAAGATTGAGGGCACTAGGAGAAGGGCACGACAGAGGACGAGATGGTTGGACAGTGTTCTCGAAGCTACGAACATGAGTTTGACCAAACTGCAGGAGGCAGTGGAAGACAGGAGTGCCTGGCGTGCTCTGGTCCATGGGGTCACAAAGAGTTGGACACGACTAAACGACTAAACAACAACAAAATAAATAGAAATGCAACTGCCGTGAGTGATTGAGAACACTACGATGTGAGAAGCACAAGTGGAGAAAGTCTTCTGCCTCCTTGTGGTCGATGTGTATGATAGTGGAAATAATAATAATGTAGGGCACCATATTTATGTTGCATATTTGCTTTTGTTTCTGTTTTTTGTTTCTTGCACATCTATACAACTCCCGTGGAAAGGTCTTTGGCTGATCTGCTCCTGCTGCCCCCCATCCCGCCCCCCCCCCCGACAAGGCCACAAACCCTCTCTCAGCAGCCCTGCCACTCCCATCCATATATTGAATAAATAAACAATAATTTGTTGTTTGTGTTTTAGATAGTGTCACGGACTGGTTGGACACAGGGAAGAAGGCTCTGAGCCAAGGGATTGGTGGTGGGATGATGAGTAGTCAGAGGGAGAAGAAGCAGCAGACTGGGAGGAGGTGTCAGAAGCTAGACATGAACTCGCTTGCCGCAGAGGAACATTAAGGACAGACAAGAAGTCCTACCTCTGTGGTCTATGTGGGAAGAACTTCTGGTGGCCTTCAGACCTTGCTAGACATGAACTCGCTTGCCGCAGAAGAACATTAAGGACAGACAAGAAGTCCTACCTCTGTGGCAGAAGCAGAAACAAGAGAAGAGGGAAGCCAAGAGGCAGAGATTAGTCAGGTTGGTGAAGAGGCACAGGTGTCTCCCCCTTCTGCTGCAACAAGCTCCCCTCCCAACTGGTCTCGTAGATCCAGGAGAGGCATGAAGAGGGCAGAGGAGAAGTTAGCGTCATGCCAGCGTAGTCTCAGGTTGCTTGGGTAAAACCGTGGAGAAGAGGAGACTTAGGTGGGGAGATGGGGACCTTCAGTCTCAGCAACTATTTCATGGGGCAAAACCTGTCAGAGATGAGCTGCTTTGCTCAGTAGGCCTGACACTCCTGTGCAGATCCTGCTTTTGCTTATAAAGAGTCAACACCAACTTGTTCAGTGTGATTTACTTCTGGCACGCTCCTGTCAAGATAGTGGCATTGTCCTAATCCCCTTTCCAACACATTTTGACAGTAGCTTTGCATTTTATTTCCAGTTTTGTTCTTTTTCTATTGTCATTAGTATTTCCATGTGTGGCTGTTTGTGGGTCTGTGTGAATGCAGTGTATATTATATGCTCAGTGTACAAACACTACAAATTCAGTGTGGATTACAGGTGCAGTGTGTGTGTGTGTGTGTGTGTGTGTGTGTGTGTGTGTGTGTGTGTGTGTTTAGAACAACAACAAACTTGAAGAAACTTATCTATAATTTCATAGAATCATAAAATATGTACAATTGGAAGGACCCCAAGGTGTATCTAGCCCAACCCCTTGGAATGCAGGAATGGCATTCAGCCTCTGCTTAGAAACCTCCAATGTCCAATGAAGGAGTGTCCACCACCTTCAAAGGGAGTCTAGTCCACTGTGAAACAGCTCTTACTGTCAGAAAGTTATTCCTGCAGTTTAGTCAGAATCCCCTTTCTTGTAACTTGAAGCCAATGGCTTGAGTCCTAGCCTCCGAAGCTTTGGGGGGAGGGCAATATTGCTCCATCTTCCATATAACAGCCCTTAAGATATTGGAAGATGGCTATCATATCTCCTCTCAGTCTCCTCTTTTCTAGGCTAAATATACCAAGCTCCTTCAAGTGTTCCTCATAAGGCTTGGTTTCCAGATCTTTGATCATCTTGGTTGCCCTCCTATGCACATGTTCCAGCTTGTCAATATCCTTCTTAAATTGTTGTGTCCAGAACTGGACACAGGACTCCAGGCATGGTCTGATCAAGGCAGAATAGAGTGTTGCTATTACTTCCCTTGATCAGGACACTACACTTCTGTTGCTGTAGCCTAGGATAGCATTACCTTTTTATGCTGCTGTGTCACATTGTTGACTCATATTAAACTGGTGGTCTACTAAGACCCTTAGATCCTTTTCACATGTACTAATGGCAAGCCAGTGTTCTTTTATATTGCACCAGACTAAAATTCAGAAACACAACATAGATCACCCTCACCCACCAAATATACATTCATTCATTTGAAAGATGGGCAGAATAACAGACATCCCAACCCTGGAGGTCGCTGCTAACGTCTCCAAAATGCTACTGTCCTGCTCAGTTAGAATGGAAATGAGTGAAATTTAATCATGGTTAGGGATCAGAGTTACATACTCTGAGCCAAGGGCACCTGCATTCTATGGAACTATGTCAATCACTGCTTTGAAATATCCAGCCCACTATTTGATTTGTGGGTTCTCAATTTGATTAATGCTTCATGAACACTCATATTTTGGGAAGACGGCCTTGGGTCCGTACTAAAATGGTTTCACTTGATCCTGGAAGATGAGGGTTCAAATTTCCACTCAACTATGAAACCCATTGTGTGATATTGAGCCAGTCATTGGCTCTCAGCCTAACCCTACCTCACAGGGTTGTTGTGATGGCAAAATGGGAGAGGGCGAAACCATGTGTGCCACCTTGGGCTCCTTGGAGGAAGAGTGAGATGTAAATATACCATGATTAATTACTTAATTAAACCCAACCATTAGAATCTCATATCTAAGCACATCTCGTCGTCAGTAGAGCATAAGATTCTTAAACTCTCAGAGTTGTGGGTTCAAGCCCCACATTCGTCAAAAGATTCCTGCATTGCAGGGGGTTGGACTAGATTGCAGCAATTCTACAATTCTGTGATCTCTAAGGTGTTTGCCACTAAAGGGCAAGTTTATTCCTCAGCTCTGATCATCCTGCTTGATTTGCCTTTGCTAAGGGCTGGAATCGTGCATGTCAGGGGCACTCAGATTTGAGGGTCAGATGCAGCCCTCCATAATAATAATAATAATAATAATAATAATAATAATAATAATAATTTATTTATACCCTGCCCATCTGGCTGGGTTTCCGCAGCCACTCTGGGTGGCTTCCAACAGAAAAATGAAATAAAATAATCTATTAAACATTAAAGGGCTGCCTCCAGATGCCTCTCTAGCTGGTCCCCAGGGCTCTCCCCAGTCACAGATCTTTTCCTTGGGCCACATCCTTCACTCCCCCTGCTCCACAACTTTCATGAGTGTATCTGCCTACCTGGGAGGTATACTTGAACTCTGATAATGCCTCTTGCTTGCCTGGATATGGGTGTTTAAAGGTGTTTAGGTGTGGGAGTAAGTGTAGAAACTAGTCTCCTGCACAAAGGTAACATTTTCATTAATTGCTCCACCCACCAACCAATTGGCCCCACCAACCACTGGTAAGGTACCCAGAATGAAATGTGGACTCCATGCTTAAACGAATCTCCCAACCTTGGTCTAAGTTACTGAATAGCACCTGGCATTTAACACTTGGTATCCTGTTTATGTGTAGCTGAAACTCCTCTGTGATGTGGACCTTCTATACTCTTTGACACCAAAATTGATCTGAATTTGTTTGCCGTTTGATGTTTTCCAAACACAGTCTTTGTCAGAATATGGTACTCTCTCCTCGCAGTGTTGCCGATAGGCACAGTTAATATCTGATTTTAAGGTTTCAGCTGATGGCAATCATCTTGGCTTCTGATGAAACCCAACACACTGTCTAAATCCAGCTCTCAGCGCATCCTGGACCTGCCTATTTCTCAGGCAGTAAATGAATGGGTTCAGAAGAGGGGACACGATCGTGTTAAGAACAGCCACCCCTTTGCTGAAGTCCAAAGTGCCAACACCTTTTGGTTTTATGTAAATGAAAATGCAACTACCATAAGTGATGGAGACCACGGTGATGTGAGAAGCGCAGGTGGAGAAAGCCTTCTGCCGCCCAGTGGTCGAAGGGATGCGCAGGATCGTGAGGACAATATTGACGTAGGAAACAATGTTTATGGTCAAGGTCCCAAGGAGACAGAGTGCGGCAATGAGAAGAAATCTCAGTTCCAGGAGGCTTGTGTTAGCACACGCAAGCTTCATCAGTGGTCCACTGTCACAGAAAAAATGATTGATGGTGTTTGGGCCACAATAGGGCATCTGAAACAGCACAGCTGTTGGGACCATAGTAAACAGCAACCCACCAACCCAGGAGCAGAGCACCAGCAGTTTGCAGACCCGAGCATTCATCATGGTGGAGTAGTGAAGGGGTTTGCATATGGCCACGTACCTGTCAATGGACATGACCGCCAGAAGAAGGAACTCTGTGGCTCCAAATGCAAAGTACAAAAAGGTCTGCGTGAAGCAACCAGGTAGAGAGATGGTTTTCTGGCCAGCGGCCATGCTGGCCAATGTTTTTGGAATGATAGAGGTGGTGAATCCAATTTCCATGAAGGCAAAGTGTCGGAGGAAGAAATACATTGGGGTGTTGAGCTGGCGATTCACCCGAGTGATTATAACAATCGCAGCGTTCCCCGTTATTGTCAAAAGGTATGTGCTAAATATGAAGGTAAATAGCAAGATTTCAACTCTTCGGTTGTCTGTAAAGCCCGAAAGTACGAATTCTCTCACCATGCTGTGGTTCCACATTTTGGGCACATTCCTACAACTAAAGTGAATAGAAAATCAACCATTTTTTCAAATCTACTTTAAATATATTTTGCTACTCCATTTTGATACCTCCCCCCCCCAAAAAAAAAATCAGGTCAAAACTGTTGTGAATAATAATATGCCTCACATACAATCAGTTCCAGGTGGCGACTTCAAGAGAGAAGAATTGCGGTTCGGCTGTCTCTGTGTTAGCTCGCCCCTGACAGAAGATAATTTTGTGGCGCTTGATAATAGTCAAAGAGATGGGCTGACCTTTAATCACTCAGGAAGAGAAGGGAGATTTGTGAGCAACCTCAAATGCTTTGATTGAGGCTTTTTATGCTGTCTGTGCCTGATGGCTCAGACAAAAGTTAGAATGAGCTGGGAAACTGAGGAGTCACATAAACACCTTCTCTAGGAAGAAAGACCCACACCCTCCCTTCTTTAAACACTTCTGGGACAGGGAAAAGTATAACTTGGAGAGACCCCTCTATCTGCTGGTGAAAATTTACAATCTGTAAGGGGGACTCCCTACAGGGAGCCAGCCCCCATCATCCTGATGTCCACCTCCTCGAGTACAGAGAGCACTGGTGGTTCTGAAGCAGCCAGAGGGGGAAGAAGAGACTCGGAGGGGGAGAGAAATCAGAGTGAGGAACAATGGGAAAGCTCGGAGACGGAGGGATGCAGGCAGACGCTTAGGAATGCTGCAGAGCCAGGGAACCGACTGCTGAAGGAGGAAACTTTAAGGGCATTGCTCCTTCCGGCGCCAGAAATGAGGAGAGCACCGCAACGCAGGTCAAGGGGGTGGCGTTTTGGGGTGCCCAGACTACTTTGCAGGCGTGGGAACAGACGTACGCCATTGCCGGATTCTGATTCAGGATGAGAGGTCATGTTTTAAGCTGTCTCTACACTGTAAATAGATAGCACAATAAAATTCTTTGAAGACAAACTGGACTCAGGCGGAGTTACTTTAGAGTAGACACGATGACCCTCTGACACAATCTGAAAATTTGTATGTACCACATTCTGTCATTAAGAAGAACAGAATGGAAAAAAGTGGACATTGAAGTGTCTAAGGTAGAGCAAAATGCCTGATTTATGGTTTACATATATATATATATATATATATATATATATATATATATATATATATATATATATATATATAAACAGATGAGGGAATCCTCTGCATGAAAAATCTTTAACCATTTTCCTGTTGTTTGCCACTAAAGAGAAGAAAAAAAACAAAGTATACCAACCATTACTGCAACAATGGGAAAGAATTTCTTGTGAGATAAGATGCTGGCTGTGATCATAAGGTGGAAAGAGTAAGGCAGACTGAGTTGCTAATAATATTAAAAACATCAAAAGCATAAAGTATGGCAAAGGTACCTTTGTATTGCCCAGTGATGTCCATCAAAGCAGCAGGTATGGATATTTCCTCTGGTTTTATTCCCAAAGCCTTTCTCATGAATTAGTATGTAGCCACAAGATAGCGGAGGATTAGGACCAGATTTTCCTTCTTCTAGTTGGGCTACCTTCCCAGGTGGATGAGCCCCAACTGCTGCTCATTTCCCTCTACTGCGCATGCAGTCACCACAGTTGGTCTTATCTGCTCAATCTGCCAGAACTTGTCTTCACATGCAGGGGAAATCCCTAACTCCTTAAGGGTGGAAGCCCATTGAGTGCCCTCACTTGTTTAGCCAGCCAGTCGAAGCCGTTTCCCTTAGAGGAGGCACAGGTGAGCTGAGGGCCGAGTGGGGATCAAAGATGGAGAAGCTTATAGGCACATATGCAAAAAAGAAAACAATAAAAATATTAGGAGCAAAGATATGGAATACAGGTTTCAAGCCATCTACATTCACACTCAAAAGTCAATTCTAAGCTAAACACACACCTCTTGCATTTCACATTAACCAGAGGATGTTCACATTATTTTCTTCCCACCCCCGGTTTCTGGAACTTTTGCATCTACTTTATTCTTTCTCTCCCTGTCCTGTGGATCCCAGCAACAGGCATAAATATTACTGCCTCCAACCATTTACATCTGTTCCAGTACAGTGTTTTAAGTTTATAGAAACAGATCAGGGAGGTGCCCTATACGAGGTCAGACTTTTTCTTCAATTACCCCAGTGCTTTGCAAGTTGAAGGGCAATGGCCCTCAAAACTCTTAGCTGGGGGTCTTTAACATCATCTGCTTCCTGATCGTTTTAATAGGAAGTGCTGACTATTGAACCTGGGGCTCATAGCTGCCAAGTTATCCCTTTTTTAAAGGGATTTCCCCTTATGCTGAATAGGCTTCCTCGCGAGAAAAGGGAAAACTTGGCAGCTATGCTGGGGCTGTGGATGGAGGGAGATTCTGCAATCTAATTCATGCGGAGTTGTACATGGATCTGAACACAGTTGCTGATCGGAGGATACACTTCTCTGAATTTTGCAATACATTTTCAGTTCAAAGCACAAGGTCAGACATGGGAAAACTCTGGCCTCCAGATGTTTTGGGACTACAACTCCCATCATCCCTAGATAACAGGACCAGTGGTCACAGGTGATGGGAGTTGTAGTCCCAAAACATCTGGAGGGCCGAGTTTGCCTATGCTCACACAATATGAATATTTTGCATACAAAATGTATTGTTATTGTAACATTGCATCCAGTGAATTTATCCCATTAGTGCAAGTGCTTCTGCCTCAACATCACAACTTCCTCCATCCACATCTACCAAAATGGGATCCAGGCGGTTGGAGGAATCCACAAAATAGATTTGGGGAGACAAGTGGATGCATAGGGAGAAGAAAGGGGCCTTCATGCACAGGCAGAAGTACTTGTCCTAGGAGTATAACTTTTTGGACCCAGCTCTTAACTAAGAATTCTTATTCTCTTCCCTTCCTCTCCCATGAGCCCATGGAGGCTAGCAACTAAAAATGAAACATTCAAATAATGTTAGAACCACAGAACAAAATACATTACTATACAGAATACAATTTTTCCAGGGAGTGGTGCCTATATCCTCCATGCTTTCAAGGAAATCCCCCCTTCCTTACCTCACAAAACAAGCCCTGCAAATTTTATGTCATGCATTTCTCCACCGTCACTACAATGCAGAATCTTATGATATGCAATGGTACCCATTCTGTTCCTTGAGCAGATAGTGCTGATTTGATGCTTGAGGGGGGCCTCTTCTAGGCAATGGTGAATTTTTTTTGTCTCCAAGCCTGCATTCAACACAAGATATATTAGCTCTAATTTTGTCAGAATACACCAAGGAGGACTTCAGCTTTCCTTCCCAGAAGAGCAGAAAAAACATCTGATGCAAGAGGCTTAGATCACACCACCACAAACTAGACCATAAGGGACATGATATGCCTATGTAGCTTCTATGTGGCTGGTTATTAATTCTGTAATCCAGAGTTGAAATCACTTTGCTGCTTCTCACTGCCTCCTTTCTTCTCTGAGTTTCAATCTCGGATATTGGCTGGGATATCCCATGAATATTTTGCCAAAGATTCACTGAGCATTTATTTATATATTTATTTCTTTTCTGTCTCACCTTTCTTTCAAGGGGCTAAAGATGGTGCACATCTTGGTTCTCACCTTCCCAAATTGTCTTCACAATGACCCTGTGAGGTGGAGCAGGCTGAGCTTAATTTTCTGTACCAAGGAACGCAGGAAGTTTCATCACTAAGTGGGATTTGAACCCTGAACTTTCAGGTCCTAGTCCAACAGTCTAAAGATTCTAGCCATCTCACCAGACCATAGGTCAATTCTGACAGAATTACAAGCCTGGTAGATGAAGGGAATGCTGTGGATGTAGCATATCTTGATTTCAGCAAGGCCTTTGACAAGGTGCCCCATGATATTCCTGTAAAGAAGCTAGTAAAGTGCGGGCTAGACACCGAACCAAAAGGGTGCTCCTCAATGGCTCCTCTTCATCCTGGAGAGAAGTGACTAGTGGGGTGCCACAGGGTTCTGTCTTGGGCCAAGTCTTATTCAACATCTTTATAAATGACTTGGATGATGGTCTTGAGGGCATCCTGATCAAGTTTTCAGATGACACCAAATTGGGAGGGGTAGCTAATACCCCAGAGGACAGGATCACACTTCAAAATGACCTTAACAGATTAGAGAACTGGGCCAAAGCAAACAAGATGAATTTTAACAAGGAGAAATGTAACGTACTACACTTGGGGGGCGGGAATGAAAGGCACAAATACAGGATGGGTGACACCTGACTTGAGAGCAGTACATGTGAAAAGGATCTAGGAGTCTTGGTCGACCACAAACTTGACATGAGTCAACAGTGTGATGCAGCAGCTAAAAAAGCCAATGCAATTCTGGGCTGCATCAATAGGAGTATAGCATCTAGATCAAGGGAAGTAATAGTACCGCTGTACTGTATTCTGCTCTGGTCAGACCTCACCTGGAATACTGTGTCCAGTTCTGGGCACCACAGTTGAAGAAGGATTCTGACAAGCTGGAACGTGTCCAGAGGAGGGCAACCAAAATGGTCAAAGGCCTGGAAACCATGCCTTATGAGGAACGGCTTAGGCAGCTGGGCATGTTTAGCCTGGAGAAGAGAAGGTTAAGGGGTGATATGATAGCCATGTTCAAATATATAAAAGGATGTCATATAGAGGAGGGAGAAAGGTTGTTTTCTGCTGCTCCAGAGAAGTGGACACGGAGCAATGGATTCAAACTACAAGAAAGAAGATTCCACCTAAACATTAGGAAGAACTTCCTGACAGTAAGAGCTGTTCAGCAGTGGAATTTGCTGCCAAAGAGTGTGGTGGAGTCTCCTTCTTTGGAGGTCTTTAAGCTGAGGCTTGACGGCCATATGTCAGGAATGCTTTGATGGTGTTTCCTGCGTGGCAGGGGGTTGGACTGGATGGCCCTTGTGGTCTCTTCCAACTCTATGATTCTATGATTCTAGGTGTGCTCTTTAGCCAATGAACTAGTCTGCATATCTGATAGCTGCCATCAAATGCTTTACTGCATTTGACAGCCACCAATACACACTAATTAATATTTCGTGCGAATATCAAAAAGGCTCAGTCTGAATCGTGCCGACTTGTGCTGAATCTGTATCTGATGGTTAACGGTTCTGTTATGTACTGAGCTGAATCCTAGAACAATAGGATTCAGAATCAGCAGTCTGATTGGTCCGCAGGAGCTACCCAATCCAACTCCAGGTGGAAGTGAATCCGCAACCTGATTGGCCTGCAGGAGTAGTCAATCAGGCGGCTGGTAGAAGTGAATCTGCAACCTGATTGGCCTGTAGGAGCAGCCAATCAGGCTGCAGGCAGAAGTCAATCCACAACCTGATTGGCCCACAGTTGTAGCCCTGAAGTAGCCAATCATGCAAGGCCCATTGTGTAAATAATGTATATAAGCAGATGGTTTTGGGAAAAGAGCCATTCTTCTCTTCTTCTCCTTGATGACTATGAGCTGAGTAAAGAGCATGAAATTCACTCTCGACTCCGAGTATATTTCAGGTTCAAAATGCTATACAGTCAGGTAGACCTGAATCTGTCTGTAGTTGTTTATACGTACCTCCACCATCCCATTCAGAGTAGCCAAACTGCAACCACACTTTGAGGAATACAGTGGTACCTCTACTTACGAATTTAATGGACATTCGTAAGTCGGAAAAATTCTAAGTCGAAACCCATAGGAATGCATTGGGAGAAAAAATTCGTACATCAAAGCAACCCTATCTAAAAATTCGTAAGTAGAAAAAAAATCCTATCTAAACCACATCCAAGATGGCGGACGGAGCTCCGTTCATAAGTAGAAACATTCGTAAGTAGAGTTATTCGTAAGTAGAGGTACCACTGTATGTAAGCATTTGATGCCCCAAACCCCTTTGTAAAATGGTGGTAGTTCTCAAGCAACTTTTCACTAGCAGAGCATCTGTTCTGGATACAGAAGGTACCAGCTTACCAATCTGGTAAAATTGGTCCATCCAGCCCAGTAGTTTTGACCGTCTGGGATTTCAGTAGGGGTTTCTCTCTCAGCCCAAACGGGAGATATCTGAGGTTGCATTTATGTATGAAACAACAGCAGCCAGAACCCTGTACGCACAGAAATGAAAAGAAGGAGAAGAACCAACTAAGGAGGAATGGCTTCAAAAGTGAATGGACTATGTGGAAATGGCAAGATTGACAGCAAAAATAAGAGTTAAAATAGCTGAGCTGTTCACGGAAGAGTCAAATTAAAATGAAGGCAGGGATTGAATTATGAGCAGTGCGTAAAAGAGGATTGGGAAATAATCCATAACGAATTGAAAAAAAAATTAAAAGTACTTTCCCCAAAAAAAACCAGAGTCCTTTTTGCTGGGGATAATTCAGACAGAAATTCCCAGCTGTCAAAAAAATGTTATTTGCTGTATGTATGCCACTACTGCAGGCTGCGTTTTGTTAGCCCCAAAATGGAAAACAAGCAAAGTCCCAACTAAAGAAGAATGGCAACTTAAACTGGTGGAATATATGCAGCTTGCGGACCTAACATATAGAATGGGAGGACAAGAAGAACATTTGTTTAAAGAAGATTGGGAAATGTTTATTGACTATATGGTTGGAAATTGTGTACACTTGACAATGTTCGCAGCATTAAGTTAAATTCAACAGTGTAAATAAGTTTGGATGGATGTAATAATGGAATTCTGGTTTAGTTTATGTAAAATATGCAGGGATTTATGATATGCAAAATAAACTATGGAATGAGAAGAAGGGAAGTCATGGATATTTTAATGTTGTTTAAATGAATATTATAATTTACAAAACAGAAATATATATATATATATATATATATATATATATATATATATATATGAGAATTATGAGCAGAGGAATGAAAACAACAAGTGAAATACAGAATAATTGTATTAGATACAAGTATGTTATATAAAGCAGTAGGTATAAGATGGGAATAAAAACATCATGGAGGTAAGGGTGTGAAGTCAAAATTTTAAGAAAAACATTTATTGAAATTTAAGAAAAATTGTAAATTTGGGGGGGGGGAATTAATTAAAAAAAGTCAAATAGAGATGTCTGAGGTTCATCCTCTTAAACACCAGTGTAAATTGAAACAGCCGACATGGATCAGAGGTGGACCATAGGCTCTCAAATTTTAGTAGCACCTAGTGTGATGCCAAAATTTGGTGTTCCCCCATCTCTCACATCATTCCATTCTACATCATAGTTGCCGTGTCCCAATGTGGAGCCCCTGAACAAGTTACTGAACAAGACGTGCTGCCCTAAATCCACCTCTGCATGGACCATATTTGACATTCTCTGACACACAACATCAGTCTCCAATTGATATTCACTCCTGAAAGAAATCCAGGGAATGCAAGCATTTCCAATTTGCTCCAAAGTTGATCTCTGATTTTCATGTGTGAGTTGATGTCGGTTCTATTCTCTTGTCCTAGAAAATCCAAAAAGCGCCTTAAATCCAGCCTTCAGGGCATCCTGGACCTGTTTGTTCCTCAGGTAGTAAACAAATGGATTCAGAAGAGGAGACACAACAGTGTTAAGAAGCGCCACCCTTTTGGTAAATGCTAATTCACCTGTGCCTCTGGGTTTAATGTACATGACAATGCAGCTGCCGTAAGTGATTGAGATCACTATGATGTGAGAAGCACAAGTGGAAAAGGCCTTCTGCCTGCTTGTGGCAGATGGGATGCACAAAATGGTGAAAATAATATTGATATATGAGACAATAATTACGGCCATGGTCCCAAAGAGGGAGAACGTAGCAATGAGGAGAAACATGAGTTCCGGGAGACTTGTATCCACGCAGGCAAGTTTAATCAGTGGTCCGAAGTCACAGAAAAAATGATCTATAGCATGTGGGCCACAAAAGGGCAATTGATATAATGTAATTGCAGGAGCCATCATGAGCAAAAATCCTCCAGCCCAAGAGAAGAGCACCAGCAATGAGCAAGTTCGATGATTCATTATGGTTGAGTAGCGAAGAGGGTTGCAGATAGCCACATATCTGTCAATGGACATGACTGTTAGCATAAGGAACTCTGTGACTCCCACACTCATGTATAGATACACCTGTATGAAACAAACAGGTAGAGAGATCGTCTGTTGGCCATTGGCCATATTGCCCAATGCTTTTGGGAGGACAGTGGTGGTAAACCCAATCTCTAAGACTGCAAAGTTTCTTAGGAAGAAGTACATTGGGATTTTGAGCTGTGGATTCACAAGTGTGATTGTGATAATCACAGCGTTCCACATTATTGTCAAAAAGTACATGCCAAGCAGGAGTGTAAAAAGCGAAATTTCAGCTTGTCGGCTGTCTGTAAATCCCAAAAGTGTGAATTCTCTCACCATAGTGTTGTTCCTCATTGTTGGCACATTCCTAGAAGAGAAATGAAGAGTCCGGATTCAATGTTAATAAGTTGTTTTAAATTCTAGTGGCCAGTGCTTTTTCCCCTTAAAAAATGTTTAGGGGTACTCTCATTTTGACTCAAGAAAATCACCATTTTATAGTTCAAATTGGGGGAAATAAGTACAGTAAATGGACAAAAGTACAAATATTCACAAAATGTTTAGGGTATGCCCAAAGCCCTGCGTACCCCAGAAAAAAGCACTGCAAGTAGCTGTTTATTTGTTTGTTTCTTTGTTTTTGCCAGCAGGTCTCTGCTGTACAGTTTCTAGGAGATGCAGTAGGTGATTTGCTGGAACAGACCCATATCCATCTTTAGCTCAGATCCTAAGTCATGTCCATTCTTAGTTAGCCTCTAGAACTTTGTAACCAAAATATAGATGTGTTGTAATATATGCAACAGCAGCTGCCAGAATTTTAATTGCTAAAAATTGGAAAAGTAATATAATTCCAAGTAAAGAAGATTGGCTATCAAAACTAAGCACATATAAAAATTTGGCAACAAAAGAAGGAGTCTCAAAAAGTTTAGGCAAGGAAAGGGTAGAAAAGGAGTGGGAACCATTTAACCAATATTTAAGAAAGCAGGTTGAAAAAGTGAATCTTATAGCAGATTTATGAAGGGTGCAAAAATAAAGAAAAGAAAAAAAAGATAGAATAAGGTGTGCACAAAGTAAAGGAAGTAAAATCAGTTTATAGAAAAGGCTGGAAGTCACAAGGGATGGTGGGGGGAGGAGAAAGGGCTAATATTATATCTATGTTCAAATTATGTTTATTTTTGTTTAAGTTTACGTTATTGTTTGCTGCTTATGTTATTGTTTGTGTTCAGGTTATTGTTTGTGTTTATGTTAGGATTATGTTATATTATGTTATTGGTGTAATATGATTTGAAGGTGGTGGGTTATGATTTTGTTTCTTATGATTTTTATGATTTATTTATGATTTTGTTTTGTATTGTTAAAGGAAAATAAATAAAGTCTATTTTTTATTAAAAACAATAGAACTTTGTAACCAGAATTGTGATGCCTCTGTCTACACCACCGTTCTCCCCCTGACCACAACCTCTTAACCTGCTTGTCAGTTAAGTCAGAATCAGAATGCTTTTCTGACATCTCTCTCATGTCATCTAGTTTGGCCACACTCTGGCTCATCACATGCAATTTGATAGCAAAAGACACAGTGCAGACACAAAAATGCCACTTTTAAACAGTGCTTTAAATAATCCTACATTTCACAATTAGTTACCAAGAATGAAAACAAGAATGTCCTATTTTCTATGCAGTAACTGATTTTGGAGCACAATGTTATGACACTCAATGGTAAATTCTCAGCAAAGGCCAAAGATTGATACAATCTGAAGAGAAACCAGAGTAAACTGCACACCTCTTGCACTTCACCTTAACAGGAAGATCATAGAATCATAGATGACCCTTAGGGTCATCTTCTCCAATCCTCTGCAATGCAGGGGACCCATATGGACACTGAACCCATGACCACGTTGCTTGCAATGGACTGAGCTCCCGTTGCTCTGTCCCAGCAGTTCGAAAGCATGACAGTGCAAGTTGATAAATAGGTACCACTGCAGCGGGAAGGTCCAACGCGTTTCTGGGGGCTCTGGTTTCCATCAAGGTGCTCCTTTGTGCCAGAAACAGCTTAGTCCTGCTGGCTACATGACCCAGAAAGCTGCCTGTGGACAAACACTGACTCCCTCGGCCTGAAAGTGAGATGAGCCCCACAACCCCATACATAGCTGCCAAGTTTTCACTTTTCTCGCGAGGAAGCCTATTCAGCATAAGGGAAAATCCCTGTAAAAAAGGGATAACTTGGCAGCTATGCCCATAGTCACCTTTGATTGGACTTAACCTTCCAGGGCTCCTTTACCTTTTCCCTTTACCTTCTAACCAACTGACCTAACTGAAATGTTCACATCCATTTTTTTTCCTGGTTTCCAAAAGTTTTGCATCTACATTCTTCTCTCTGCGGAATAAAAACAAAGTCTTAAGGACATAGGAACATAAAGCCATAACAATGTTAGAATAGCCTACTGGATCAGGGTGATATGTACAAATTCAACATGGAATGAAAAAAGGCCCATCTATGCCTACCATCTAGGCTGCATGCAACATGTGCTCTGCCATCGAGCTATGACCTCTCAGGTCCAGTGAAGGAGAGACCTCCTTTTTCTGTCTAAGCAAAACCAAAGGACCATAATTATAAGAAGAATAAGAATAAGAATAATTTATTATTGGAATTTGTTTCGGCTACATTTGTTTCGGCTACTTGGAATTTGTTTCGGCTACATTGCAATGTAAACATACACACACTGTTCCACTCACAATACAAATAAGCAAAGAAACCCACCCATAATTGACCTCCCCTACAGCTACACATCTATAAATTTAACAATTTAATGGCACAAGGGGAAAACCTGTTCCTGTGCCTGGCCGATTTTGTATATGAAGACCTGTAGTGACGTCCAGATGGGAGTAAATCTAGCAGATGATGACCGGGATGTAAAGGATCTGCTGCAATTCTTTCTGCTCTCTTCTTAACTCTGGTAGCATAGATTGTCTCTATTGTAGGCAAGCTAGCACCAATTACCCTTTCTGCAATTCTTACAGCTCGTTGGAGCCTTTTCTTGTCTGTCTTGGAAGCTGTACCATACCAAGCGGTAATAGAATTACAGAGAACAGTTTCAATGATGCCTCTGTAAAATTGGATCAACACTTCCTGGGGCAATTTAAATTTCCTTAGTTGACGCAGGAAATACAACCTCTGGTGGACCTTTTTAATAATACTATTGATGTTGCTTGACCAATTTAACTTTTGAGAAATTATAAAGCCCAGGAACTTAAAGGACTCTACTACTACAACCATGTTACCAAGGATGGAAATTGGCGGCAGAACAGAAGAGTCCTCACAATCTGCATTCCAGCAATCTCTGCAATGTTATTGCCTGGCTATCTCCATGGTACCCATTCAGGTCCTTGAGCAGATGGTGCAAAGGATATTCAGTCTTTACTTCTCAGATGCAACATCTTATAGGCAATGGTGCAGATTCATGTCCCTAAGCAAGCATTTAGTGCAACAGATATTAGCTCTTAGTTCATCATGATGCGCTAGGGACCTCCACTTTGGTCCCTGAAGGAGCAGAAAAGGTACTTAACATTTCATCCTTTTTTTATATCTTATCTATAGCAGGGATGGGAAGCAAAATAAAGGGATCACTAGTCATCAGACTTAAAGTAGCAGAAGCCCCACCCCTTACCCTCGAAATCTCACGTTTTGATATAAATTTTATATCGCTTGATATCAATTCCTCATAAATAAACTTTATATTATTTTTTGTTTGTTTGGGGGTATTGTGTAATCTATGTCTGTGGGTGGGGGGTGGGGGTCCTACCATATATATGTTACCCATTTGGATGTATGAAGTCGTGCTGTGTGGTTTCTACCCCTCCCCCAGTGCAAAGGGTCCATTGAACATAGATTTGTTTTGGGGAGGGTGTCTAGTCCCTCTGAAGCCACGGCAGATACTGCAGATCTGGCGCATAGACTTTTGTTTCAAACATTCCATTGTGTTTACTTCTTTCATGCCCCTGTCCACTACCCAACCAATAGGAACCAGGGATGCAGATGACCCACCACGGTCACCCTGTAGGAGCAGGACCCATCACAGTGCTGGGGAGGTGGTGTCAATTTTGTCTATGTATCCATTATCTTTGATTCCCGACTCACCAACACCATGTGACAACCCCCTCCCCAGCACAATGCCAATGGCAGGTGGGACAAATTCAAGTCCTCCGACTGGCAAGAGAGTTCGCAGGTCTCTTGATTCCCTCAGGCTGCTATGGGAAAGGGCGATGGCAGGCCACCACACCACATCTCAACAATAATTTATTATTTACACCCTGCCCATCTGGCTGGGTTTACCCAGCTACTCTAGGCAGTTCCCAACAGAATAATAATCATAATCATAATCTATATACTGTATATAAAAATGTAGAAGGTGCATATTTGTTATTCCACACATTTCTCCACAACCACTTGCCCGATCGCCCTCAAATTTGGCCACAACATCAGAGTCACAAGTGGGAGTGTAACCATCCACTTATATTGGCCAGATGACACACCTAGCACAGGTAAAAACCTGGATTTATGTAAAAAAAATGCGCCCTCCAGTGGACATCCAACAAACAAAGGACAAACATACTCCCACAATCCCTCATGCCTCGGAGACCACACCTCCAGCAGGGTTTACATACTAGCTCTACTTTACAGCCTACAGACTAGGCCTCGGCTCCACTTTACATCCTACAGACTAGGCCTCGGCTCTACTTTACAGACTATCCTGAGTGGAGCCCTGGGTGGGGTGAGGAGGGGTCTGAATAGGTCATGGGTTGACCCAGGGTGGGGGGAGTCACAGGGATGACCCGGGGTGGGGGGAGAGGGGACGGGATACCTCATGGGTCGCTACAGGATGGGAGTAATCACAGGGATGAGACACAACAACGGGTGTGTGTGGAAAAAAACACATAGTCGGGGGGGACACACACACATCCTCCCTCTTTCCTGGGAAACAAGGACCCTGAGTCAGGCACAGCACCGCGTGCCCGGGCCAGCTAGTAATTATAATAAAGCAATAAAACATCAAACATTAAAAGCCTCCCTAAACAGGGCTGCCTTCAGATGCCATTTAAAAGTCAGATAGTTGTTTATTTCCTTGACATCTGATGGGAGGGCGTTCCACAGGGCGGGCACCACTACCAAGAAGGCCCTCTGCCTGGTTCCCTGCAACTTGGCTTCTCACAATGAGGGAACCGCCAGAAGGCCCTCGGTATTGGACCTCAGTGTCTGGGCAGAACGATGGGGGTGGAGACGCTCCTTCAGTTATATTGGGCCGAGGCCATTTAGGGCTTTAAAGGTCAGCACCGACACTTTGAATGGAGCTTGGAAACGTACTGGCGAGCAGAATTCTCTCTCTTGTACCCTCATAGCATTTTTATCTCTCCAGTGCAATACATTTTAAAGATTTTTGTATTTGTTTAATCATTTGTTGTTTTTCCTTCCTGGGGCTCCTTTGAGAGTATGGCTGAGATATATAAAAATTTGAATTTCTATGGGGGGGGGATTCCTTATTTGGCATTAGGGATGAAAGTAGATGTTAGAAAGAAAGTATAGATGAATTTGATATACTTGTTCTGATGTAAAGATATGGAGATAGTTTTGGGAAATGTTTAAAAGAATGATTAGGAAACTGCTAAAGAAGATTTGAAAAGGAAATCAGTTAGGGGGGACTTGGGGAAGTCCCAGAAACAATGGTTTGAAGAGTTAGAAGAAAGTTAAAATGATTATAGGTATTGTTATTGTGCGTTTTGTGTGTGTGTGGTGTGTTTTCTTTTTTTCTTTTCATGTATATTTTTTATAATGTTTGTATTTTTCTTCCCCCCCCCTAATGTATAAAATTAATAATAATTATTATCAAAAAAGAGAGAGAGTATGGTTGAGATATACATTTAATATATGAAGTGGAAATTCCCCCCTCCCCACATCATACTTATAACTTATAACTCTTTTCCCTCAAAATAAAGATGGCTGATTATTGACTAATCCGAGAAGCCTCTGAGCAATGATAAGGTGGGGTGGATCATTGCAAGCTGAAATAATAAAACGGGGGGGGGGGGGAAACAGAACCCTGATGGTCAGGGCAGAACCCAGTGCTTCTAATGTGGATAGCTTTAGCATACTCAGGAATCAAAAGTTTTGTGTCTCTTTTGTAGGAAATGTATACTTTTTTGTGTGTTCTGCAATGAATGGGAAAGTTAATAATGATGTGTAAGTCCATTTATTTCAATGGGCCTTCTCTTAGTCAGATACAACAAATTGTCTATATTGTGAACTTAATACATCAGCCCCAGAGTCTTGTAGCTCTGAACATATTCCAAGGGGTAAACCGGGGGGTGGGGGAGGGAGGATTATCTAGATCCAGAGTTATCCCCTGTATCTGCCTTTCCAAAATATGATAGTTCTTTGAAGAACAATGCTGGATTAGGCTGAAGTCCCCTCTGGCCCAGTATCTTGTTCCTGCACAACGGCCAACCAGGTTCCCATGTGAAACCCACACACGAAATTGGTTTCAGCCTGTGCCTGTTTCATACGATGCACAATAAGTTTCCTGCACCTTAGAGAAGCAATGTTCATGTCAATTGTGTATTGTTAGCAAGCAAAGACTGAATATCTCTTGTGAGATGTGCCTAGGGACACAAACAGCACTTAAGGACATGAGCCAGGTTGCTTCAGTGTTCACTCCTGGGGCAAAGAGACGGAGAAACATGTGTAGCAAAATATCGCCAAGGTCACTAGTCTGTGAGCCAAGACAGCAAAGACGCTTTGGCGAAGTGTTAAGGATGTGGCATGTTAAGAGGCCACACAAAAAATAGGCTTATGGAGTGAAACCTTTACAATTGCTCAATCTCCCTGGTTAGTGGAAGAATGTCAGCGTCATCACCATGACCTGAAGGTTCTAGCAACCAACTTAGCATCTATACAAATGATAACATCATCCCCTTTTCTAAGCTGATGTTAGGAGGTGAGTATTTTGCTACAGCTTTTGGTGATGAAATGAGGTGATGAAAAGTATTTGCTTTCGTAAAGGAAAATGATTTTGCATATAAGATGCTTATTTACAGAATCATTTAGATGTAGCTATGGTTATTGTGATGCATCATATATGGCGATGTCTTTGATGAGCATTTGGATGGGAACTGGCAAGGGCCTGCTGTGGTGGAAATATCAGTGCAGACCATTCCCATGAAATCCAGCCAAGTTCAATGAAAATATGTTGCTTTTGGTTCTGTTCCAGGGATGGTAAACTTGTGATTACTGTATTCACATGTCACTGGACTCCAACTCAGAGTTGAGGGGGGTTTAAGCCCAATAATATTTGGAAGGCCATCTCTGATCTATGTAAATAGTCTGGGAGCAGGGTCTCTAAAGGACTGAAACAGATCTACTGGTCTGATCCAGTTCTTCATGATATCAGTAACAGTCACATTCAGGCAATTGCAGAGAGTTAAAATTGAATAGCATGTGCTTATTTTTTTAAAGGCTAACACAGCTCTAAGGTTTCATTTCCCATTACTTTTAGGGAAGTGCCAACAACAATGAACAACACCATGGTGAGAGAGTTTATACTGTTGGGTTTGACGGACAACCATCAACTTAAAATTATACTTTTCATCCTGCTGATTGGGGTATACCTTTTGACGATAATGGGGAACCTACTTATTATTCTAATAACACTGGTGAGTCAACAGCTCAACACCCCGATGTATTTCTTCCTCCGACATGTTGCATTTGTGGAAATTGGGTATACCAGTGCCATTGTTCCTAAAACAATGGACAACATGGCTACTGGCCAGAAGACTATCTCTCTAGCTGGTTGCTTCACACAGTCCTTTGTGCACTTTGTCCTGGGAACCACAGAGTTCCTATTGCTGGCGGCAATGTCCATTGACAGGTACGTTGCCATCTGCAACCCTCTTCGCTACTCAACCATCATGAACAATCGGATCTGCTCATTGCTGGTGCTCTGGTCTTGGGCTGGGGCGCTGTTGCTGATCATTGTCCCTGCAGTTGTATTATTCCGGATGCCCTTTTGCGGCCCAAACACCATCAACCATTTTTTCTGTGACAATGGACCATTGGTCAAACTTGCATGCACGGACACCAGTCTGCTGAATCTCCTCAATTTCGTCACTGCTACCCTCTCCCTCCTTGGGACCTTGTCTGTAAATACTGTGTCTTATGTCCACATTATCTGCACCATCATGCGCATCCCATCCACTTCAGGGAGAAAGAAGGCTTTCTCCACTTGCGCATCTCACATCACGGTGGTCTCCATCACTTACAGCAGTTGCATTTTTATGTACATAAAACCCAACCATGATAGTGAATTGGACTACAGCAAAGGGGTGGCTCTTCTGAACGCTGTGCTGGCTCCTCTTCTTGTCCCATTCATATACTGCCTTAGGAACACACAAGTCCAGGATGCCTTGAGAGGAGCATGTAGGACAGCTTGTTGCCATTTGGAAGGACTCAAGATGATTTGGGGTCCAACTGACATCAGAACAAACATTAATATTAAGCATTGACCATGGAGACATCCATTCAATTGCTGACGTGCTACTTATAAACTCTCCTCTGCTGCTTCCTGGGAATACTAGATTTCTTTCAATATCTGAATGCCAATTATATTCTAGTACCGTATGTGAGGTACTAGGGACCCAGGTACTAGGGACCCGGGTGGCGCTGTGGGTTAAACCACAGAGCCTAGGGCTTGCTGATCAGAAGGTCAGCAGTTCGAATCCCTGTGACGGGGTGAGCTCCCGTTGCTCGGTCCCAGCTCCTGCCAACCTAGCAGTTCGAAAGCACATCAAAATGCAAGTAGATAAATAAGAACCGCTACAGCGTGAAGGTAAGTGGCATTTCCGTGTGCTGCTCTGGTTCACCAGAAGTGGCTTTGTCATGCTGGCCATATGACCTGGAAGCTGTACGCCGGCCAATAATGCGAGATGAGCGCGCAACCCCAGAATCGGTCACGACTGGACCTAATGGTCAGGGGTCCCTTTACCTTTACCTTTACCGTATGTGAGTAAAATATATAACTTTGTTTAGAAAAATCAAGTAAGAAAAATCTGATGAAATTCAATATAATTTTTTGCAAATGCAAAACATACATTATTTTTGGAAGTTGATAATTCATGTAATAAAGGAAATGAGAGACTATGTTTTTCCAACCAATCCCTTGGTTATTCTTTTTTGGTTATGTTTATTATTGGCTTATTTTACTGCATTGAGAGATGGCCAGTCATTTACAAGAAGCTGCCTGTGCGATAATCAGCTGCAGTCAGAATAATCTTTGTTTTCTCACTGGATGACAGATTAATGCCATAGCTGCCAAGTTATCCCCTTTTTTTAAGGGATTTTCCATTATGCTGAATAGGCTTCCTCGTGAGAAAAGGGAAAACTTGGCAGCTATGATTAATGCTGATATGAGAGGATGTTCATATGGTTAAATTGACAGATCTGGTTAACATGTGAGGAAGCAGACAACACAGTAATCAACTTACTGAAAAATTGAACCCTTTTTGTTAATAATGGGTGGAACAAACTGTAAGATAACATTGACCTGTGTATTTTGTAAGGAACTTTATGCAGTTAGAATTAGGATAAGGCTGCAAATAGCAAATGATAATTAAATAATAAATTATAATTCTTTTTTCTGTCTTTTTATTATATGTAACAAATTATATTATTATGGTATTATATAACTACATGTTTTGATTTTGTATATTAAAGACAAATAAATAAATAGTTTCCCACAGGTACAGAACTGATTTTGAAATCTTACTCCAGCGATGTCAACTGGAAAAGTGAGCCATATAGTCATGAAAAATAATCAGAAGTTTATCAGAACCAAAGGAGAAGCATTGAGGAATGATGTAGAAAGTCAGCAAAATCTATTTAACCAGAGTCTGCAGCTAAAGAACTAGCAAGATATTCCAAACCATTCAGAGCTGGCACTACTACTAGACAGTGTGAGGAATCTGCCTCAGGTACCAGATGATGGGTGCTTATGTAATGAAATACTCATCCATCCATCATTCCTCCAGAGACCCAGAAGTTAGCCTGTTCTTCATCTCCTAACCTAGATGGCTGTACTTGGACACAGTGCAGGGTGGTGTCCCATATATAATGTTGAAATAGATCTGATCAGGTTCTGTGTGTGGAATCTGGTTGGCCCATCTTCTCCTTTTCTCAGACAGGAAAGTGTGTAAATTTGTGGAATTCCTTGCTTTTTATGCATTGTGTCCCAGTTAACCACACTCACTTTGAGCGGCCTTAGGTAGCTCTGATACGCCTGCCTCTCCCAACTAAATACCTTAGCATACAATGGCTACAGACATTAAGCACTGTGAGTTTCCTCCAGATTCCCCTCTCTCCTTGGTCCCTTGCTCCATTAGTTCCCTCCCTCTTCCCAATCCAGCCTTCTCTTCAATCACTAAACAGTCACTAAACATTCCATTGTGTTTCTCCTTCCCCATCCATTGCCCATTCAGTCCTTTCTTGCCAATGGATAACCAGCTTCCCCACCCCCGCCACCATTTTATGAACATTCAGGTTCAGCCAATCCATTTCAGAGTGCCAGAACCATAAGCCCTTCTCCTCAAGACATTCACACCCACTGGTGACATTCGCATTCACCACCACCAAATTTGTCCCTATATGTCATATTGTGTGGGGTAGATTCATCATCATCATCATCATCATCATCATTATCTATTTCACTTCTGGGCTGGAGGGAATTATAAAACTGAATGCAATCAGCCATAGAAGGCCTAGTTATTGTTGGGAAATTCATTCCCCGTCTGCAGTCATAGGTTTATTGTGTATCATATGACTGTATGAATTTTCATTCCACAGAGTGGATGTGACGTAGACAGGATGTTTACCTTACTGTACTACGTGGGACTGTTGTCTCCTTTGTTCTTTCTCTTTACTGGCTGTCATGCCAGAGAGAGGGAGCCATGATGTAGAACTCCAAGTCTGTTTATATGTAAATAAAGCAGTTAAGCCTTATTTACTGACTTGTGTGTGTGTGTTGTTCTTCATGTTTGTGAGAGCAATCACGATTTGCTCTGTGGGTCCAGTCTGACAACTGGCCCCTGGGGAAAGGCTTAATGCTAACAGTTATGACAATATTCATGGAATCACATCACAGAGGCTTGACGGCCATATGTCAGGAATGCTTTGGTGGTGTTTCCTGCTTGGCAGGGGGCTGGACTGGATGGCCCTTGTGGTCTCTTCCAACTCTATGATTCTATTCGATTCTATATGGTACAAGCTCAGTATAGGTAAGTGAAGCTTAGGTAGGCAACCTACATGTTGTTTGCAGAACATAAGAGCATGTGATGGATTTGGCCAAAGTCCCATCTAGTCCAACCAGGTGCCTATGGGAATTATTATTACTATTATTATTATTATTATTATTATTATTATTATTATTATTATTAATACCCCACCCATCTGGCCGGGTTCCCCCAGCCACTCTGGACGGCTTCCAACAAAATATTAAAATACAGAAATTCATCAAACTTTAAAAGCTTCCCTAAACAGGGCTGCCTTAAGATGCCTTCTAAAGGTCTGGTAATTGTTGTTCTATTTGACCTCTGGTGGGAGGGCATTCCACAGGGTGGGTGCCACTACCAAGAAGGCCCTCTGCCTGGTTCCCTGCAACTTGGCTTCTCGTAGCGAGGGAACCGCCAGAAGGCCCTTGGCGCTGGACCTCAGTGTCTGAGCAGAACGATGGGGGTGGAGACGCTCCTTCAGGTATACTGGACCAAGGCCATTTAGGGCTTTAAAGGTCAACACCAACACGGAAACGTACTGGGAGCCAATGTAGGTCTTTCAGGACCGGTGTTATGTGGTCTCGGCGGCCGCTTCCAGTCACCAGTCTAGCTGCCACATTCTGGATTAGTTGTAGTTTCCGGGTCACCTTCAAAGGTAGCCCCACATAGAGTGCATTGCAGTAGTCCAAGCGAGAGATAACTAGAGCATGCACCACTCTGGCAAGACAGTCCGCGGGCAGGTAGGGACTCAGCCTGCATACCAGATGGAGCTGATAAACAGCTGCCCCTGGACCCAGAATTGACCTGTGCCTCCATGGACAGCTGTGAGTCCAAAATGACTCCCAGGCTGTGCACCTGGTCCTTCAGAGGCACAGTTACCCCATTCAAGACCAGGGAGTTCTCCACACCTGTCCAGCTCCTGTCCCCCACAAACAGTACTTCTGTCTGGTCAAGATTCAATCTCAATCAGGGAAGCCCGCCTGAGCAAATTTCATACAATGTACAATAAGTCTGGTGCTCTTTAGAGAAGCAATATGCATGCCCCTTGTGTATCCTAACAAGCAAAGAGGGAATACCTGTTGCAACATGTGTTTAGGAACATGAACCAGCACCTAGAGGTTGCTTCCGTCTTCACCCCTGCAGCAAAATATTACTAAGGTAACTAGTTTGTGCAGAAAGAAAGGATTCCTCCACAAAGCATTAAGGATGTGGCATGTTAATGGGTTGTGAAAACAGGGAGTGGAGCCTAAGCTCCATTTACTTACCGTAGTTAGCAGGAGAACATTGCCACCATCACAACTGATGGTTTACTCTTCACCATCACAACCTGCAGGTTCCAACAACTTGGTTTACATTCGTGAAAATAAGCGCATAGTCTCTGCTCCCTATTTTGATTTTATTTGGTGAGTATTTCACTACAACCTCATGTTTTGGCAGTGCAAGAAGTGCTGCAAAGTACTGCAAAAAAATTAAAAAGGGAACTGATTGTACATGGGTGCATATTTACAACATCATTTAGATTAGATCATGTATGGAATTGATTTTGATGAGCATTTGGGTGGTGACTGAGAGGGGCCTGCAGTAATTCATTGGTCTGCTGGGGATGGATCATCAACTTTTAATATTTCCAAGATTCCCCCCCCCCAAAAAAAAAACTTCCCATGTGCAATGAAAATCTGCTGCTTTGGATTCCAGGTAAGGGGAACCTGTTTTTCTCCAATTGTTGCTGCACTCCAACTGCCATCAGTCTCACCCAGCATGGCCAATAGTCATGGAAGATTGGAGCGGGAATCTTAAAATCATCTAGAGAGTCACAGGTTCGCCATCCCTAATCCATACCATTCTAAATAGCCTGAGAGCAATGTATCTGAAGGACTGTCACATTCTATATGAGAGAGTCTGTTCTAAAATATATGTTATATAAATAAATGCTGAATGGCATGATGCAAAACAACCTGCATCTTTAGCTGGAAGAATAAATGAGAACTGATTAAGGCTTTATGGCACATTTATGTGTTTGCAGGATATAATGGGAGTTGTAGTCCAAAAAATCTGGAGGACACCACATTGGTGGAGGCTGGTTTACATGGTAGTTATGAGTCCTTTTGGACAGAGTCAGCAGATAATTGACTACCAGCTATGGGGTGGGTGGAGGGAGAGACACAACAGAGAACAGCCATCAGCTTGCCTGTGGCTGACAACCAACAGAGGTTGGTTCAGGGAAGCATGGCCAGTTCATCCGCATTGGATGCTGAGCTGATGCCACAGACTTATGCCACAACTTATATTGAAGGCAAGAGGAGGTGGGATGCCAAATTTCAGCATCACAGAGGGTGCTGCTGAAATTTGAAAGCCCAATGTCCATTGCTGCAACACCTGAGATGATCCAATACTTCATGATATTAGTGACACTGCAAGAATCAAAGCTGAACAACTTGTGCTTATTTTAAATGGTCAGTATTGAAATGACTGACGTCCCTTTACTTGCAGAGAAGTGCCGAAAATGAAGAACAACAGCATGGTAAGAGAATTAATACTCTTGGGCTTAACGGGCAACCATGATCTTGAAATCATCCTTTTCCTACTGCTAATGGGGATATACCTTTTGACAATAACGGGAAACATACTGATTATTCTAATAACACTGGTGAATCAACAGCTCTACACCCCAATGTATTTCTTCCTGCGACATGTTGCATTTGTGGAGATTGGGTATACCAGTGCCATTGTTCCTAAAGCTTTGGCCAACATAGCCATGGGCCAGAAGACTATCTCTCTAGCTGCTTGTTTCGCACAGAGCTTTCTGTACTTTGTCCTGGGAACCACGGAGTTCCTTCTGCTGGCGGCAATGTCCATTGACAGGTATGTGGCCATCTGCAACCCTCTTCGCTACTCAACCATCATGAACAATCGGATCTGCTCATTGCTGGTGCTCTGGTCTTGGGCTGGGGCATTGTTGCTGATCATCGTTCCTGCAGTTTTATTATTTCGGATGCCCTTTTGCGGTCCAAACACCATCAACCATTTTTTCTGTGACAATGGGCCATTGGTCAAACTTGCATGTGCAGACACAAGTCTGCTGGAGCTCCTCAGTTTCCTCAGTGCTGTTCTTTCTCTCCTTGGGACCTTAGCCATAAACATTGTGTCCTACATCAATATTATCTGCACCATCATGCGCATCCCATCAACCACAGGGAGGCAAAAGGCTTTCTCCACTTGCGCTTCTCATTTCACTGTGGTCTCCATCACTTATGGCAGTTGCATTTTCATGTACATAAAACCAAGAGGGACCAGAGAGTTAGGCTTCAGGAAAGGGGTGGCTGTTCTAAACACTGTTCTCTCTCCTCTTCTGATCCCATTCATATACTGCCTGAGGAATAAACAGGTTCAAGATGCTTTGAGAGAAACAATTAGACAGTTTGTTTCATTCTGGAAGGGTGATTCAGGTATATCAGAGCAAAAAAATAATACTAAACAGTAAGTATTGATACATATGGTTGCTGAAGCTGTACTTATAAACTGACTTTCTTTTGTCAGCTGTACTTATAAACTGACTTTCTTTTGTCAGCTTCTAGGAACTCAATGTCATTTATATTCTTCTCATGTATTGTGGGATAACCAGCTTCATATAACCAACATGCTTAAGTTTAATTAATGCATGGAGGAGTTAATGCCATGGTGTAAGCTGTCCTGCCAGTCTTAGTTCCCTCCACCTCACCTGAGGAGGAAGGTAATTGTTGTACTTCAGTGGGGTCTGAGCTAGTTTCTCCAAGTTCAGACTGTGTGGCTCTTACGGGACATTCTTGTGTTCCTATACCAATTATTTAAGAAATTTCACCACTGTAACTAAGCCAGGTTTTACTGCCTATGCTACATTTTTTGAACACTGTATGGAAAAGCACATGAATCTGACCTTTGGAAAGTTTGTAAGTAAACCATTTCTTTAACTTATCAGCCGCATGGTCTTTTTCTTTCATAAGGGAAGAGGGAAATTTTGGAAGGAACTCACAAGGGCATATTTTAAAGGTCTCATGGCCTATATTTCCACTCTTTACTTTGCTGCACAATTTGTGATTTTAAATCTCTGCTGCGGTTCTCTCACCAAAGAGTACTTGCCCCAAATCTGGATACAGTGGAACCTTGGTTTATGAACACCTCGGTTTATGAATTTTCGGTTTAAGAACGCCGCGGACCCATCTGGAACGGATTAATTCACTTTCCATTACTTTCAGTGGGAAAGTTTGCTTCAGTTTATGAACGCTTCAGTTTATGAACAGACTTCCGGAACCAATTGTGTTCGTAAACCGAGGTACCACTCTACTGGCATCGAGGGAATTCTCCTTTTAATACTATCTTTTTTCCCTTGCCACCACCAACATGTATGTGGAAAGTGTTGTGTGTGTGTGTGTGTGTGTGTGAGAGAGAGAGAGAGAGAGAGAGGGAGAGAGAGAGAGAGGGAGAGAGAGAGAGAGAGAGAACTGATTCACCAACAGTGTATTCAGGAAATGTGAGACATTTTCAAGAAAAGAGCAAATACAGAAGAAAAGAAGAAGAAGAAGGGCCAGGCTCAGGGCAGCTAACACGGAATATAAAGGTAAAGGTGTCCATTAGGTCCAGTCGCGGACAACTCTGGGGTTGCACGCTCATCTCGCATTATTGGCCGAGGGAGCCGGCGTACAGCTTCCAGGTCATGTGGCCAGCATGACAAAACCGCTTCTGGTGAACCAGAGCAGCCCACGGAAACGCTGTTTACCTTCCCACTGTAGCAGTGCCTATTTATCTACTTGCACTTTGACATGCTTTAGAACTGCTAGGTTGGCAGGAGCTGGGACCGAGCAACGGGAGCTCACCCTGTCGCAGGGATTCAAACCGCCGACCTTCTGATCAGCGAGTACTAGGCTCTGTGGTTTAACCCACAGCGCCACCTGTGCCCCTTAACACTGAATATAAATTACAATAAAACATAGCAGAAAGGAGGGGGGAAGGTAATTAAAATACGGTTTAAAATACAGAGCTCCCCACTACCCCATATTCCAAAACAGGAATTCAGGAAGTTGTGGCATGAAGTTTGTAGGGAGTGTGGTTTTAGTAGTTAGAGTATTGGACAGGGATTTAAATCTGCCCTCAACCTGTAAGATCACTGTGTGACCCTTAGGCCAGTCAATCTTTCTTAGCCTTACCTACTTCAGACTTCTTGCGAGGATAAAGTGTGGAGGAGAATCAACATATATCGCCTTGAGCTCCTTGAAGAAAGACGGGAAATGCATACATATGTAGATACATACATACATATATGCATACATAATTCATAGGCCTGAGGCAGTGGACACTTTTTGGGGTTTGATGCTGTGTGGGAAAAGTGAATTTGAATGGTCACTTGAGTTCCACAAACAGACTGATGTCTCTCTCTTATTGATTTTGAAGAATCTTCCATCAAAGGAGATGGGAAGGTGATTCCTGCTCTTTCCTTCTCTCTACATTGTCCTATACTTCCCTTCAAGTCTGCTCTAGAAGGTTGGGGGACCCTGTGGAACGGCATGCGGCGTGATGTTGTGAGGTAGAAGAGAAAGGGGGTATTTGCTGAAAAACGCCTTCCCTAAGTTGAAGGACATCACAGAAAACATGGCTGGCAATTTGTTCAATTGTTATGAATGGAGCATGTGTCAGAAATGTCCATTCAGTCACCTGAGGGCACCATGCTACTTTAGGAGGTTAATGGGAAGAGCATGTGGCACACACAGCTTTGTCTTTCAACACCTCACCATTTGTCAGGCTTCAGGGACTCAGCTTCAGGGACTCAGCTTCTTGCCCCCCCCCCCGGCTGTAGATAAGCAGGACAAAGCGAAAAGAGTTGCTTACCATTTAAAGAGCCTTGAATGATCACAGCAAAAGAAAAAAGCAGCCATTCTCAGAATGACGGTGTTCCCAATTAAGGTCTCCACCCACTTCCCCCCTAGTCACTTTCGCGCCTTGCAAACTGATCTTGCAACCACTTTGCTTTCTGGGCTGCCACCTTAGCTGCTCGTCGTGACCTTGGGCTGGGTGGATGTAGGCTTTCAAGCGAGAGAGAGTCGGTTAACTCTCTCTCTCTCTCTCTCTCTCTCTCTCTCTCTCTCTCTCTCTCTCTCTCTCTCTCTCTTTCTTTCTTTCTTCTTCTTCTTCTTCTTCTTCTTCTTCTTCTTCTTCTTCTTCTTCTTCTTCTTCTTCTTCTTCTTCTTCTTCTTCTTCTCCTCCTCCTCCTCCTCCTCCTAGCTGTTCACCCCAACAGCTGTCCCAACTTTTTTCTTCAGAACTATGCCCCTCTGCAAACCACTGTTTCAAATCTATACTTCTCCATTGCTCCTGGGCAGCTTCAGGATCCTGGTCAGGAGCAGGGGGAAGGGGAAGCTCCCACCATTCCTCATCAGAGTAGTACTCCTCTGCCTGGTCTCTGACATTAATGCTCCCTGCTGCTCACCATCCTTGCATGAAGTAGCCCTCTCATTCCAGCTAATAGTAGAGCCAGCACTGTCCACTGGCCCATTGGCCAAATCTAACAAAATTAACAAACCATCCCAACAAAAAAATTGCATTCCGTAGACAGCCAACTGATACCACCCCAACAGGATGTCAGTTCTGTGTGATGTAGAAATTAGGTTTTAGTGTGGTGGCACATGGACCACCTCTGTTGTCTTCAAAGCTCCAACTGATGACCTTCTTTTTCAAGGCATTTAAGTGGAGATTTTTATCATCCCTAACTGTATATACATTGAATTTGAAATTGTTTCTATATATGGCATTTTTAAAAAAATGTTTTATATACAAAACTGTTCTAACTGTTTTATCATCAATGCTTTTATTATAAAATACGTTCTAGATATTTTATAGGCAGTGATTCATGAATAGGGGTAAAATAAAATAAATGAATCCCAGCTTTGAAGTAAAACAGTCCCTTCCTCCCACATCCCCATACACAAAGTGAATTCTCCAGTGAATTTAGTTATGGTGTTCATCCACCAATTAACCTCAGTGGGAATAGCTACAAGAGCAAAGGAGGAAAAACTTCGGCAAGCATGATAATGTCATTCTTATTGAACCAATAAAGATGATATTTATACAGGCACGAGAAGCAGCTTGAAAGATTTATCTCTCCTTTTCTTTCCCACCCCAGTCCCCATCAACTTTCCTCTCATCACTCTTTCCTTCTTTCTGCATGTTCCACTAGTCTGAATGGGACGCTGCTGTGGGCAGTTTGAGGAAGAACCATCCACCTTGGGCCTCCCTATAAAAAGCAAGTCTAGAGTGAGAGACCAGGGCGATGTCCACTGTTTCCTGGAACTCTTATCATTGTAGAACTTCTGTGGGTGAGCTGAGAGTTTGTTTCGACCTTGGGTGAGAACCTGGGGATTGAGAGCTGTATTAATGTAACATTTTTATAGACCGTTACTGTATATTTTTGTCATATTTTGTTTAAGTTGTCTGTGGTTGCTTGAGATTTTTGCACACTGCTTAGAGATATTTTTAATATATTAAGTGGAGAATAAATTAAATAATCAACCGATCTTCAGCTAGTGGCTCAGTGCCCACTAATAGACCATGACCTGTTCCGAGTTAGATTGCAACAGGAGGAAATATATGGTAAATATTAAGAAATAGGTCCAGAAATGTATATTTGCCTTAAAAGCAGATTCAGGATCTGTAAAGATTGAAGGTCAATGTGTTGCACTATTTGAGAAAGATATAAATGTTTAACTTAACATACACTGATTAACTCCTCCCAATGTTTCATTTTCCATTTTCCAAATTGCTTTATTTTTGGTTGCTCATATTTCAGCATTTCCTACAGATTGCTGTCAATGCTGCCATCTGCCATTAGATATTATAACAATGGGCTGGGGACATCTTGAGTTTTCCATTACCAATTGGACTTCTTTTCTAGAAAACCTTCCCTACAAATGAATGTCAATGGAAAACAAGTCTACCATAGTTGCTGAATTCATCCTTGTGGGCTTCACCAGTGTCCGGTGGATGCAACTTCTCCTGTTCGTCATTCTCCTCATCACCTACCTCTTGACCATTGGAGGAAACGTCCTCATCATCTCCATCACCTTGCTTGACCATCGTCTCCAGACCCCCATGTATTTCTTCCTCAGAAATTTCTCTCTCTTGGAAATTGGTTTCACCACTTCCTCCATCCCCAAGGTTTTGCTCAACCTGGCCTCTGATGACAAAACCATTTCTGTTGCAGGCTGTTTCACTCAGTGCTTTTTCTATTTCATACTGGGGACCACTGAATTCTTCCTCTTGGCTACTATGTCCTTTGACAGATATGTGGCCATCTGTAATCCACTCCGGTATATAACCATCATGAACAGTCGTCTCTGTACCCAGTTAGTGTTGGGTTCTTGGGTATTCAGTTGCCTATACCTTATCATTCCTCTTATTTTCTTGTTCCGTTTACCCTTCTGTGGCCCAAATGTCATCAATCACTTCTTCTGTGACAATCTGCCATTGGTAAAGCTTGCTTGCACTGATACTCAGTCCCTAGAATTGCTTGATTTTCTCCTGGCCACTTTTAGTGTTCTGGGAACTTTAACTGTGACCATAGTTTCCTATATTAAAATTATTTCTACCATCATGCACATCCCTTCAACGGCAGGGCGGCAGAAAGCCTTCTCCACTTGTGCCTCCCACCTGCTGGTTGTCTTCATCACCTACGGAAGCTGCATTTTTATGTATGTCAAACCAAGGCAGAGTGGGGGACTGGACCTCAGCAGGACGGTGGGTGTTCTGAACAATGTGGTGTCTCCACTACTCAACCCGTTCATCTACAGCTTGAGGAACAAGCAGGTCAAGGAGGCCCTGAAAGATGTCATTGGTAGGAGAATTAAGTTTTCTGGGATTTTCAAGCACTGATGATTTGAAATGGGAATGTAAAAAGGTTTTGGAAACATGGGAAGGTGTCTTGTACTGAGAGGGACCTTTGGCGCATCTGGCCCAGTATTTTCTATACTGATGGGTAGAGGCTTGCCAGGGGTTCAGACAGAGGACTTTCCTAATCCTATCTGGAGATGCAAGGGATTGAACCAGTGACCTTTTGTGTGCTCAGTCAAATACATGCTACCCCCACACAAAAGGTGGATGTTCTGCCCAAACACCTTTTTTTTTTGCTAATGGTGATCCTTCTTTTTCCTCTTTCTGCTCCTCCTATTCAGTCCCCTCTGAATCAAACAGCAACAGTGTTCATAAAATAATAAAGAGGGTAAAAGAGGGAAGGAAGGAAATTTTGGGGAGAAAACGATTTTCTTTTCCCCCCCAAATGACATTTACTGGTTTTAAAAGAATACAAAAAAATACAGAATACAGAAAAACCTTAACAGGGCTGCCTTCAGATGTCTTCTAAAAATCTGGTAGCAAACTTCCATCTCTTGCTGCCTCCTCTCCTCCTGGGTCCTCTGCTCCCTCATTTTCACTCTGGGAAGGAACACTCCTGACAATATTGTATGTGCTCAACAGAATTAGCGATGAGGGGGAGGGAGATTTTCAGTTCATATTTCAAGACGAAGCAACCTAATTCACACTTTCTGAAATAATATGAGAACCAAAATGTGACCATTCTTTGAAATTTGCACCTCTTTGAATTTGGCACAAGAATGGAGTAAAGTATGCACATAAATACAGTAGTGAAAGTAATTGACAAAAAAGCATTGTATTTGAAGAAATTCATATTAGGCAAAATGCATGGAAAATAATGTATATCTTAGGGGGGGGGGAATGCAATAAAATTCTGATGAATTGTCATGAGGACTTTTTCCTAAAAGAAAAGACTGATGTGGAGAAATGAATGTAAGATTGGAAAAATGAGACACAGAAACTGAGAGATTTGCTCATGCCAAGCCTCAGTTCCAAAATTTCAGTCATATGTTATATTGCCAAGAAACATATATGTATAATGGCGGCTTACAACAGAAACATTAAAATACACTAATTTCTTAAACAGTAAAAGCCTCCCTAAACAGGGCTGCCTTCAGATGTCTTCTAAAAATCTGGTAGCTGTTTTCCTTTTTGACATCTGATGGGAGGGCGTTCCACAGGGCAGGTGCCACCACTGAGAAGGCCCTCTGCCTGGTTCCCTGCAACTTGGCTTCTCGCAATGAGGGAACCACAAGAAGGCCCTCGGAGCTGGACTTCAGTGTTCGGGCAGAACGATGGGGGTGGAGACGCTCCTTTAGGTATACTGGAATTGTAAATTTAATGCCAAAGATGAGTTGTAAATTTAATGTCAGCAGCAGCAGCAGCAGCAGCAACAGCAAGATTGGGCAAGATCATAGCTCAAATGGCAATAGCGGACCTTGAGACCTGAAATTTCACAGGCGCCCTGTGCATTGCCACAATTTGGCACCTCCCACCTCTCACCTTCCATTCTACATCATAGTTGTGGTGCCCATGTGGGACCCCCAACTGGTTGTGCTCCCCTAAATCTGCCTCTGCAAATGGGCATCCAAATCCAAAGCAGATTTGGGGAGCATGTAGAGGTTAGAGGACTGAGACAAGAAACAGGGAGTCCTGTGGTACAAGTGAATTTCCATTGCAGAAGCTGGTAGACATCATTGTTTGTTGACGACGCAGGCTAAGCTCATATCCCACATACTCTGTGGGTTACAGAATGTCTTAAGTCAGGCATCTCCAAACTTCGGCCCGCCAGATGTTTTGGACTACAATTCCCATCATCCCCGACCACTGGTCCTGTTAGCTAGGGATCATGGGAGTTGTAGGCCAAAACATCTGGAGGGCCGCAGTTTGGGGGTGCCTGTCCTAAGTGATGCCCATGAAAACCTTATTTTGTATTTTGTTTGTATTGGATCCCTTGCTATTTTGTAGTAATTGGATATCTCAATCTAGTTATCTCTTTTGCCTTTGCTAATTAATAAATCTGGGGAAAACAAATAAAGCTGGAGGCAGGTTGATTTTTTAAAAAATCATCAAAAAACATTGATAAAATAGTGAGTACTTTCCTTGAATCTTATGGGATTACTTCTCTTTCCAAATGTTCTAAAATTACCAAGTTAAAGAATGAGGCACTTTAAAAAGCTATGTTTTTAATCATGTCTGATCATGCTGTGGTGTCAGGCTGTGGTGTCAGCCAAGAATCAGAGAAATGATAAAAGTTCTTACCAAGCAATTTATTCAATAATTCACAGAGAGCGATGAAGGAATGCAGCATTCCCTAATAATTTCATTGCTCCAAGTAAAGTCCCACACCCCTGCATCTTCCCTATTCTAACCCCCCCCCCTGCATCAGCTAATCTGAGCTGTCTCTGAGCTCTCTGTTCTACTACCCTCAATGCATGCCTGGTCCTGGGAGGGGGGGGAGGGTTAGGAATGCTTTTCAAGGACACTGAGTCTGTCAGCTGTCTCTCTCCTGGTGCTTCTTCTTCCTGCTGTTCCTCTTCCAATATTTCCCAGCTTCTGCCCTCTGCAGTGTTTTACAAAACAGTCTTCTAAATCTACCTGTATACTGTCCTCCTGTTCTTTGGAAGATTCAGGACAGGGGGGGGCACCATTCCTTCTCAGTCCAGCCCCTGATATGGGGTCACGCATGCCTTGTGGCATGGATCCTGTTTCCCATGGATACTGTTGCAAGAAAAGGTGTGGAGTTGCACCTTGAGGGAAGAGTTGAGGCAGGCCTTCAACACTTCTGTTGGTCTGATCCTGGGGCATTGCCACATGCCTGGGGGTTGATGGTGCTTTTCAGCTCATCAGGGGGAGGAAGGACATCTAACTCTTCCAAGATAGGCAGAGTCTGGATGCTGTCAATGGCTGTGTTAGCAACCATGGTTTCCTGTGAGTACAGTTCTTGATAGAACCTTCAATGAAGGCGAGTCCACAACCTTTCAAGGGAGTCCATTTCAGTGTAGAACAGCTCTTATTCTCAGAAAGTTCTTCCTGGTGTTTAGTTAGAATCTCCTTTCTTGTAGCTTGAAGCCATTGGTTTGAGTACTACCAGCCAAATAAATTGTTTGTACTACCAACCAAATAAGTAGTTTTAACAAACTGCTGGGAAAACCTGTTTTCCAGATGCAATTCACAATATATTCCAAGCACTTGAACAAAAATGTATTTCAGATGTACTGTATTTGATTTTGATTTTGCATTTCATTTCATTAATTTACTTTATTCTCCTTTTACTCCAAGGAGTCAAGCAGAAATTCACAAATCACTTCATTAGCTTATGGCTGAGTAGGGATATGATTTCAAGTCCCCCATGCTTAGCTGGACTCTAATCCCTTCTACACACAAATCTGCTTTAAACTACATGCCAATATTCATTATTCATTAGGCCATATTTAAACCTGAAACCGTGTGTGTGTGCTACTTTACAAAGCAGGAGGGCAGCACTTAGCTGCAAGGTCTAGGAAATGCATTCCATTTCCTTGTAGATTTACTCACCTCTCTGTGTGCATTCTGATGTTGATTCATTATATAGATCAATAAATAGTATTAAATTCCAGGGATGGGCAGAAGGTATATTAGAATAACTACTGTTAAATCTCTGGTTGATTTGTAATAGATCAGGCAAAGTTTCTGACTCTCGACTGTATGAAAATAGCAGCAGTTAAAAATCTCCTCCACCTTCTAAATCTCCTCCACCTTCTAAATCCGGCTACTGAAAAGGCATTATCATAGTTCAATGGTATAAAGAAGAATAGAATAGAATAGAATAGAATAGAATAGAATAGAATAGAATAGAATAGAATAGAATAGAATAGAATAGAATAGAATAGAATAGAATAGAATAGAATAGAATAGGTTTATTGGCCAAGTATCAACCGTACTTGGAATTTTGCTTCGACTACATTGCAATGTAAAGAAAAAATGTACCTCATACAAACACTATTCCCCTCACAGCACAGTGAAAAGACCCCATACCACCAACTGACCTCCCTTCCGCCCACAACTACAGATTCAACAATTTGATGGCACAAGGAAAAAAGCTATTCCTGTGCCTAGACATTTTTGTATGTAGAGTCCTGTATTGACGTCCGGATGGGAGTAAATCAAACAGGTGATAACCAAGATGCGAAGGGACTACAGCAATTTGTTCCACTCATAGATGGTGTGTGGTCTGGGGAAAGTCATGAAAATCAAAAAAGGAGGCCAGGAGAACCACATTTGTCTCCCAAGCCTGAGGTAGCTCACCCCTGCTGAACAAAATGCACCTGTCTTGGGACTATATAGTTCCCTCTTCATCTCAGAGAATGACATTATGGTCCACCACAGTAAATTTTGTTCAACTATAAGGTGTAAGTGCAGGTAAATCACCACAATTCTTTCTATCATACAAAGTTTCTGGTGATCTTCTCACGAGCAAACAAGAGCTTACATTGAAAAAAATGTAGCTGAAGACAGATTATTGAGGAAATGAACATGAGGGTCACTGGAAAGTTCAAGCTAAGTCAATGCTTTGCCCACAAAATTAAGCATGATTCATGAGCAGCTTCCGCAGCTTCTGAGTCTCTGTAGCTTTGCCCTGACCAAAAATCCCTTGCAAGATGCCCTTGACCAAATCATTTCTCAGTGTATACACAAAAGGACTCAGGAACGGGTTGACTATACTACTCAGTAACGCCGGAACCTTGCGAGCCCCCAAAGCAGATTTCTTAGATGGGATCACGTACAGTAGGATAGAAATGCTTACAGCCATTAGGAACAAGGTGAGATGAGAGGCACATGTGTTGAAGGCCTTCTTTCTCCCAGTGTCAGTGGGTATGGCCAAAATGGTGGAGACAATGTACGCATAGGAGATGAGAGTTAGAACCAAGGAGCAGAGGATGACCATTGTTGACAGCAGAAAAGTGATTATCTGTATCAAGCCTGTATCGGTACAGGATAGTTTCAGTAGAGGCTCACTGTCACAGAAGAAGTGGTCAATGACATGGGACTTGCAATAGGAGAACTTGGTGATCATGATGGTTGGATAGAGGACAGAGATGAACCCACCCAGCCAGCAGACCAATACCAATTGGACACAAACCTGGCCATTCATAATGATGGGGTAACGTAATGGGTTGCATATGGCCACGTAACGGTCATAGGACATGGACGTCAAGAGGAAGTACTCCACTGTGGCCAAAAAGAAGTAGAAGTAGGATTGGGCCATGCAGCTAGCAAAAGAAATGGTCTTGGCTCCAGAAAGAAGGCCCCTTAACAAGCTCGGAACAGTCACGGTCGAAAAAGCAAGATCCAGGATGGAGAGGTTGCCAAGGAAGAAGTACATGGGTGTGTGGAGGCTGCTGTTGGTGGAGGTAATGAACAGAACGACCGTGTTACCCAACAGCGTCAAGATGTACACAGCTATGAGAACTGTTGCCAACAGAATCTCTGCTTCACGTTGCATCAGAAAACCCATCAGGATGAAGTCTTCATATCCAGTGTGGTTTCCCATCTCTAATCTTCCAAAACACAACACAACACAACAGCACCCAACACAACACACAAACAAAGAAACAAAGACAAAGAGAATTTGCCTCCATAAATTGGCATGCAACAACAATAGAATTAATTTCAAGTGCAGGTTTGAGTTTCAAAGAATTGGAAGGAACCTCAGAAATCATGTAGACCAACTCCATGCTGATGTAGGCTATGTGTTGCTAGACCATCCCTGGAAGGCTGTCATTTTGCAGCTGCCTAAAAGTTTCTAATGAAATATGGGAGCCCGTGGAATCATATACAGATTTGGCTGCCTAAATTTCAAATACAGTTTTTCAAATTCAGATCTTAGGATTGAAAATTGTACTTCTTCCTCCCTCCTCATCCCCCACCCACAACCTGATGTATGATCTACAGCAGGGGTGTGCAGACTTCTGACTTGTCAGCTTTATTCTGGATGATGATGATTCACTATAATCCTACGATCTACCAGGCAGAACCAGGTGCAAACTGAGAGACCATGGTGCTTATGAGCAAAACTGAGCTAAACTGAGAAGTACTCTCTTGTTTAGCTTTATTCATTTCCGCAATCCAATTCAGAAGAAGAAGTCATTTTAGATTGGGAATTTGAAACTCTTCCTGGTCTACTGCAAATCAGATAGATATCTATCAGTAGTTCCTGATCTACCCTATCCTATGGTTGCCATATTTCAAACAGTAAAAATCCGGACAGAAAAGTTGTTGAGCTTTTCTTGGCCAAAGTTGTTGAACTGTGTTTCTTTGTTTCTTTGTGTTTGTTTTTGCAAAATCACTTTTAAAAATAATGTTTTTGAGTTATTTTTATGGAAAATCAACGAAAGCGACACTGCCGACATGGGTTGCTATATGTCTGGATTCTCCCAGACATTTCTGCTGATTTCCACCCAGACACTGCTACCAGCTACAGTATTCCATATTTGTCCAGGAAATTTTGGACATGTGGCAACGCTACTGATTGACAGCATTTGTTCACCCATTGTGGTTTTAAAACTGTAAGACAATGGACCCAAGAGACTTAGAGCGCACAGCAGGAGGAGAGGACTGTGGCATATTATAATATTATCCAAACTTTACGAAGTGATTTCTGATTTGTCCTGAAAACGAAGTAATACCCTTTTTGTGCACATTTTCTCCCAATATCAACATTTTCCTACACATTTTTTTTTGGGGGGGGAGGTTGTTGCATTGTTGCAAAATTCAGAAAATGAGAATTTTGAATATAGATTCATATCTGTGTATTGGTTTGGGCATTATGAATTGTATTACTTTGCATTCAGATGTGCACCAACATTACTTTCTCCCCACCCACAATCTGAAATAGAGTACAGGATTATTATTATTATTATTATTATTCCACCCATCTGACTAGGTTCCCCCAGCTGTTGTTGTTTAGTCGTTTAGTCATGTCCGACTCTTCGTGACCCCATGGACCAGAGCACGCCAGGCACTCCTGTCTTCCACTGCCTCCCGCAGTTTGGTCAAACTCATGTTCGTAGCTTTGAGAACACCGTCCAATCATCTCATCCTCTGTCGTCCCCTTCTCCCTGTGCCCTCCATCTTTCCCAACAGCAGGGTCTTTTCCAAGGATCTTTCCCCCAAGCTACTCACATATGAATATCAGATATTTACAATGAACTCTCATTCAGATCTGTGGCAAGGAAGGTTCCACCCAAAGTGTATATTAGCAACCTGTGAACTGAAACATTTTCTACAGATTTCACTGCATTTGAAACACTCAGCAGATGATGAGGAATGTCTCAGTGATTCAATGAATGGGTTAGTAGAACCCTCCAGATTATTCACGCAAGGAAGACTACTGTAGCCTCATGCTACAAAATAAATTGAAAGCAACTTATCTGAAACAGTGAAAAACAGCCATGTAAAAATACTCACTTTAGCATATGAACAAGATCCAGTCTGATATTCCTTTTAGTTCCATTTCATTTAATGAGAGACCGTGCTCTTCTTCTTGGTTGTAGGCATCTAGTGATGAATGACCGTCCATTCTCTTTTTAATTGTTCAACAGCACATTCATAAGACTCAGAGGTAAGTTTCCCTGAGTTCGAAATGACTTTGCTGAATCACTGCATTGAAAGGAAGGAACCTCAAAGGTCATTTAGTCTTCAGCCCTTATGACTTGAAGATTCACACTTCCCACAAACCTCTTCATGTAATATTAGCTTATTCTAAAGGTAAAGGACCCCTGACAGTTAAGTCCAGTCGCAGATGACTTTGGGGTTGCGGCGCTCATGTCACTTTACAGACTGAGGGAGCCAGCGTTTGTCCGGGTCATGTGGCAAGCATGACAAAGCGCTTCTGGCGCAATGGAAACCCTGTTTCCTTCCCGCTGTAGTGGTACCTATTTATCTACTTGCACTTTTTGCTGTGCTTTCGAACTGCTAGGTTGGCAGGAGCTAGGACAGAGCAACGGGAGCTCACAGGGATTCGAACCGCCAACCTTCTGATCGGCAAACCCAAGAGACTCAGTGGTTTAGACCACAGCGCCACCCGCATCCTTCCGTTGGCTTAATTCGGTTTGGGAGCATATAGAAATGGCAAAATTGTTGTTCCAGGAAAACAACTGAGACAGCATGAAACGATCATTCCCCACTTTCCCTGCTTACCAGTGTTTTAAGCATGAATTTTTGGGAGCTTAAATGAACATCCTATTCAATAAGAGATCACAACATGTGGGGAGGGGATTTCCTCCTAAAATAGTTTTATACAAATGATATTTGTCTGGAATTGATTGGTGGAAAATGTATACACAGAATGGAATGGAAGGAAAGGGAATGACACAGAAAAAGGCCCACTTACTGACAGGAGAGACATTATTCCGTAAGTATTTAAAGGGAAAATGGGAAGTGAGGTGGGTCCACAAGTTGAACAAGAAGACAATGTTCCATTTGTACTCTACAGAAAAATCTGAAGCTTCTTCTCATCCAAAATCTCATTCCCCCTCCCCTTCTTCAGCTTACTTTTTCAATCTGTAGTGTGTTCAATTTCCTAAGATGATTCTATTCATCTTCTCTGGGGATGCAATCAGAAGAACATTCCAAGGCAAGGCTTGCTTGTTAACAGGAAGCCAAGGGATTCCATTATTTGTCATCCTACAAGGTGCAGCACATCTACCACCAAATTTAATGAGACTTCAGGACAGACGTTCAGTGGTAGGGCACATACAGTGCATGATGAAGGTCCCAGGTTTTGCCCCTTGGGATCTCCTGATAGGGCTGGTGTTAGAGTTATGGTTATGGTTGCATCGGAGCAAGGAGAAGCTTTGGGAGTCTTTTGCCAATCACTGTGGACAATACTGAGCCATATGGAGCAATGATATGACTTGGTGAAAAGCAGCTTCCTGTATTTCTATGCCTTTTAGCAAATCTGTATATTTTCCACTCATCATGCCAATGCTTGCATCTACATGGTTCCCACACTGTGTCTATACATAAATAAAATTCTGAATTTTATTATTTCCTTTCTTACGCTTACATTCTGCCTTTCTTTCGTCATGGAATCCAAGGTGGCGTGCACATATGGTTCTCAAGGGGTAATCCATCTAACCACTGACCAGACAGAGACCTACTTAGTCTCAGTGGTGGCATCATGTGCCATCAGATTGTATTGACCTTGATTAAAATAAACACAGATGACACAACCTTGATGGCAGAAAGTGAGGAGGAATTAAAGAACCTTTTAATGAAGGTGAAAGAGGAGAGCGCAAAATATGGCCTGAAGCTCAACATCAAAAAAACCAAGATCATGGCCACTGGTCCCATCACCTCCTGGCAAATAGAAGGGGAAGAAATGGAGGCAGTGAGAGATTTTACTTTCTTAGGCTCCTTGATCACTGCAGGTGGTGACAGCAGTCACGAAATTAAAAGACACCTGCTTCTTGGGAGAAAAGCAATGACAAACCTAGACAGCATCTTAAAAAGCAGAGACATCACCTTGCCGACAAAGGTCCGTATAGTTAAAGCTATGGTTTTCCCACTAGTGATGTACTGAAGTGAGAGCTGGACCATAAAGAAGGCTGATCGCCGAAGAATTGATGCTTTTGAATTATGGTGCTGGAGGAGACTCTTGAGAGTCCCGTGGACTGCAAGAAGCTAAAACCTATCCATTCTAAAGGAAATCAGCCCTGAGTGCTCACTGGAAGGACAGATCCTGAAGCTGAGGCTCCAATACTTTGGCCACCTCATGAGAAGAGAAGACTCCCTGGAAAAGACCCTGATGTTGGGAAAGATTGAGGGCACAAGGAGAAGGGGACGACAGAGGACGAGATGGTTGGACAGTGTTCTCGAAGCTACCAACATGAGTTTGACCAAACTGCAGGAGGCAGTGGAAGACAGGAGTGCCTGGCGTGCTCTGGTCCATGGGGTCACGAAGAGTCGAACACGACTAAACGACTAAACAACAACAACAACAAAAACACAAAAACTACAAGGTTATATGCAGTTGCATCAGACCAAAGTTCCTGTTAGAACATTGATCCATCAAGCTCAGTGTTGTCTTCAATGAGTACCTGTCAGTCAGTGAAGGCAATACTGAACTAGATGAACCAATGACCTGTCTCAGAATAAGACAGCTTACTGTGTAGCCCATAATCTTGTGGCCTACACTGAGTAGTCCAGGGATGGGGACCTTTTTCAGCCCAAAGGTCACATTCAATTCTGGGCAACCCTCTCAGGGCCACATACCAATGATGCGTCAGCTAGGAGTGTTAAGTGGGTGGAGGCATGAGTGTTAATTTTACCACTGTACACACAGACACCTCCTTCCAGTTTAGCAAGAGACTTTATCAGAGTTCAGGGCTACGTTGTAGCTGGGCAAAAACACTCAAGGAGATTGTGAAGCAGGATTGGTTAGGGGGGTGGCTTGAAAAATAGTCCTAAGGGCCCGAAAGGGACATGAAGAGCTGCTGTCAGTCATTGGGCCTGAGGTTCACCATCCCTGGACTCTGCCTCAGCAACAATACTCTTTTGTTGTTCTGTGATCCCCCCCCCCAACATATCCTTTTGAAGCAATCTAAAAACCACTTGCCACAGCAGTGAGCTCCAGAAGTTTAGTGTTTTGTGGGAAAGGATTTTATTTGGTATGTTCTAAATCTGCTACCAGTCAATATCAGGGTGACCTAGGGTGTTATAGAAGCCTAGTCATGGTCAGTTCATTTATATAAGGGATAGAGAACTGGTAGCCCCCTAAACGTTGCTCCTGGAATCCACTGGGTCAAACCGACTGGTACTGATGAGAGCTCGTGTACAGCAATGTAAGCAGGTCCACAAGTTCAGCTTCTTTAATTTATATACGCTGTTTACCCTATTTTAAGACGTGGTCATAAAATAAGCCATAGCAGGATTTTTAAGCATTCAAGGAATATAAGCCATACCCCAAAAATAAGACATGGTGATATGCCGGCTGCTGCAGGAGGAGGAGGAGGAGGGGAAAAAAATAAGACATCCCTTGAAAATAAGCCGTAGTGTGGTTTTTTTGAGGAAAAATAAATATAAGATGGTGTCTTATTTTCAGAGAAACACAGGAACCTCATTTCACACATGCATCATGTTCAAAGTGTTTTGTTTTGGTTTTTAATAGAAAATAGAGAATTTATCATCATCTGCTATTGCCTTTCCTCCCTTTAATCATAGTGATTACATAGTTACTCCCAAGCAAAACAATTGGATGTTGTTTCGTTTCGTTTCATTCTCTCCTTGCCTCTCTGAGTCACCTCCAAACTTATCTGGGACCTCAAATTTTTTGAGTAATCAACACCTTGTATTGCCTCGACACATCTTTCAGTTCCTGCTTCGCAGTGTCATTTTTCAATGTTTCCTCAGCACCCTAACCCAGAAGAAGCCTGATTGTAGTCAGTTTATTCATATCAGGGACAGGGAACATGTGGCCCTCTAAATGTTGCTCCCACAATCCCTGACCACTGGGGCCTTATTGACCATCACTGATGAGAATTCATGCCAGGCAATGTCAGCTAGTCCACAAGTTCAACTTCCTCGAGTTATGTACTGCATTTCACCCAGATGCACCATGTTTAAAGTGGGGGGGTATTTTTTAAAAGAAAATAGAGGTTTCCAAACAATACGAAATACATTATATATTTTTAATAAAGGCATTCCAAATACCATTGTATTTATCCATATACCACCTGCCGCTAAAAGCAATCCATTCATTTGTTGCAAGAGTTGTCATATCTTTGGTCCATTGTTCAAAGGGGACCATGGTATTTTCTTTCCAATCATAGACTCAAAGAGTTAAAAAGGGGCCCAAGGCTCATCTAGTCCAAACCCCTGCAATGATCAACATCAGTCTTTGGCAGAAGTTAGGGCATGGAGAGCCCATCTACATTTATACGCTGTCAAACTTCATGTAATTGGTGTATATTTGAGAATTTTAAATCCCCCCCCCAAAAAAATTGGTATATATACACTATACTTATATACCTATATTTTGTATCCTATGACAATTTTAAGTTTTCTTCTTTTTCTTTTTGTCGTTTTTCTTTTCTATTCATTCACTTTATTTTCTCGCTGAAAAGTTTCAATAAAACATAAAAATTACACAAATAAAATAGAGAATTTATATACATCTGCCATTGCCTCTCCTCCCTTTAATCACAGTGATTACACCATAGCTGCCAACCCTCCCTTTTTTGCAGAAAACTCCCTTATTCCAAGCCACAACTGTCAACTTTCCCTTTTTTGCTGAAAATTCCCTTATTCCAGCATCATTTCCCGGTGCTATCCTGGATTGTTAGATATACCGTAGACTGTCCCCAGGACAGGTGAGGCTCCTGATCCCTTTTTTTTCAAATCCAAAAGTTGACAGCTATGGACCACACAGTTGAAAGGTAAAGGGACCCCTGACCATTAGGTCCAGCTGTTACCGACTCTGGGGTTGCGGCGCTCATCTCGCGTTATTGGCCGAGGGAGCCGGTGTGCAGCTTCCAGGTCATGTGGCCAGCATGACAAAGCTGCTTCTGGCGAACCAGAGCAGCACACGGAAGCGCCGTTTACCTTCCCGCTGTAGCGGTTCCTATTTATCTACTTGCACTTTGAGGTGCTTTCAAACTGCTAGGTTGGCAGGAGCTGGGACCGAGCAATGGGAGCTCACCCCGTCGCAGGAATTCGAACCGCCGACCTTCTGATCGGCAAGCCCTAGGCTCAGTGGTTTAACCCACAGCGTCACCCACGTCCCTGACTACACAGTTACTCCCAAACAAAACAATTGGATGTTGTTTTAGTTTCTTCCATTTTCCCCTTGCCCCTGTGAGTCACCTCTAAACTTACTTAAAAGGGTCTTTTCTTTTGCAAGGAGCTCCAAGCTTTCTGAGTGATCAACACCTTGCACTGTCTCAATACATCTTTCAGTGCCTGCTTCACAGTGTCATTTTTCAATGTGAAGATAAATGGGTTCAGAAAGGGGCAGATGATGGTGGTGAGAATGGCGGGCACTTTGTGAATTTCTAATGTCTCTTTCTGGGAAGGTGTGACATAGATGAAGATGCTGATGCCGCAGGAGATGGAGATTATGGTCAGGTGTGCAGCACAGGTGTTGAAAGCCTTAGCCCGGCCAGTGGTGGTGGAGATGCGCATCACTGCTGAGATGATGAACATGTAGGAAAACAGAGTCACGGTCAATGAGCATATGATGACAACAGCAGACAGAAAAAAGTCCATCAGCTCAATGAAACTTGTATCGCTGCACGACAGGTCCAGCAGTGGGCCGCTGTCACAGAAGAAATGATTGATGACGTTGGACCTACAGAATGACAATCTGGTGATCAGGATGGTGGGAAAGAGGACCGAGAGAAATCCACCCAGCCAGGATCCCACCAGCATTTGAATACACACCTGGCTGTTCATAATGGCATGATACTGCAGGGGTTTGCAAATGGCAGCATATCGGTCATAGGACATGGAAGTCAAGAGGATGAACTCCACTGTGCCCAGAAAGAAGTAGAAATAGGATTGGGTCATGCAGCCAGCAAAAGAGATGGACTTGTTGTTGGAAAAGAGGTTCCACAGCAGCTGTGGGCTGATGGCCGAGGTGAAGAAGATATCTAGGGCAGCAAAGTTGCCAAGGAAGAAGTACATTGGGGTGTGGAGCCGGTTGTCCACCAACACCACAAAGATGATGAATATGTTGCCCAGCACGGTCACAACGTACAGGACCAAAAAGAGGATAGCCAGAAGGATCTCTTCTTGACGGTCAATGGAGAAGCCCAGCAAGATGAATTCAGACACGCTCTGGTTCTCCATCACACTTTCCCCTCATCACTCACAGCACATTCTCTTGAAGGAATAGTAGAATTGCGAGAGTCAGAACTTGAACCCAACACACAAAATGTTCTTTACAATCCTCATTCATCTTTCCCACTACACTTTTTAGTCATTTATTTGAGATGGAATATAAATCTACTAAATGAATTAAATCAAAAACACAATTATGACAAACGTGAACATTTACTTACAATAGCAAGCAAGAACCCAGTCGTGTCCAATATTGAATTTGTAGGCATGGTTGCAAAGAAGATGCTTCCAGATACTCAAAGTTATTTTGTGTTCTGTCAATAAACCTGCTGTCTGTCTATCAAATTTGATTTGTAAAATACTCCATTCTTCAACCCTCTTTGATCTCAACTGTCCATGTTTTCTTAAAAATAGGAAGAAGAATTCTACTGAAAAATCTTCCTCCCTCCATGCTCTGTGGCAAGTAACCCGCCCATTTGTAGTTAGAATTGAATTGTTCCCAATGTGTGCATATGAGAGAGGACAAGATTTGAAGAATCCCATTTAGTAATGCATTGAGAGTCTGAAATCATTAGTGGGGCTCCAGAGAGACAGACTCCAGGGATATTGTTAGAATAATTCTCTAATACAAAACTTGATGTGGTAGTCGATGAAACCAAATTTTATCTAGTTCTTTTGATCCAGTTCTTTTCTATAATAATAATAATAAATAAATAAATAAATAAACCGATTTTCCCTTTTACAAATGTACTATATTGGAATGAGTGTTCAATTCCAGGTGGAGAGTTCTGGACTCAAAAAAATTGTTTTCTGTGAAATTCACTTGGTACCCTTAGGATAATCACTATGTATATCTCAGCCGAACTTACATCACAGGGATGCTGAGTCGAAAGGAGAATTGGAATAGAAAACAACCCTGTTGCATCAAGTCAAAGACCCATCTAGTCAAGAATTGTGTTCTCACTGTGGCCAGCCAGATACCCATAGGAATTATTGCACAACAGAACGTGAACACAACACAAGTTGTCATTCCCAGTGACTGGTATTCAGATGCATACTGTCTCTGATGGCATAGGCAGAACATAGACACTGTGAATAGTGAATAGCCCTTGATGAGTTTGTCTAATCATCTTTTAAAGCTATCCATTTGCTCAATCATGATGCTTGCTCTTCTGGGAGCAAATTCCTTAAAATGGGAAACTGGGAGCTCAAATCAAGATCCAAGCCAGAGAAGAACTCTGGGGATTGTAGTGTTCCACCCCATAGTTAAGTTTGACCGGAATTGACTTCCGGTCTGCTGCAGAGTGGAATGGTGGTGCGCTCCGTGTCGTCCGATTAAAGATGACACGGTCCTGGCTGATATGGCACAGGGGGTGAACGCCAGGACTAGGTCCCCCCCCCGGAAAAAAACCATGGATTAGTGGGGATTCCAGGGGTCCAGCAGAGCGTGGGATCTCCCCCTAACCCCGATATTCCCTTTGGAAGTGCTGCAAGGGGAAGGGGCTTGAATCCGCTCATGGCTCCATTGCACCCTACAGCCGAAGCCACATACTGTTGCCAAAAGCAGTGGATCTTCTGATCAGAGGTGAAAACCGAAAAGAAAAAAATAAAAGAAGAAATTAGGCGTAAATTAACTAATTTGGGGAAAACGGAAGCCAAAAAGGAAGTCAGCTTCCGCTTTCTGCGGACAGGCTCTGCGAGGAGCTCTTTTTTAATGGGAGAGGAGTATAAGTAGCAGCTAATGGAGACTTTTTAGCAACTGGAAATTTTAAGAGACTCTCTTTCTTTTGGATACATATTGGTTACAGTAGTGTCAGGTTGCCTTTCAGAGGGTAACTTTTGGATATAAGTTGACAGCTGGTGGAGATACAATTTGACAGACTGATATTTGGCAGAGTAGAAGGCAAAAATACTTTTACATGAAGAGACTGGATATACAGGCTTTAAAACTCTAAACCCTGGAACTTGGAGGCACCAACCGAGGCTAAGCAGGAGAACTCTCTATTTACACTGGGGGAGGAATCCACCAGAAAGAAAAGAGAACCTGGAACAGCTAAAGTTGGATTAGAATATAAGTGCTTACTGAGACCAGGGAACTTTATTGCAACACTACCTGCCAGCAAGCAACTTTTAACACCTTTTGACATTTTTGGAAGCATATCTCTTAAAGCTGGAAATTTGAAGATTTGGACTATAATATATTGGATTACAAATAAAGAACTGGACTATAACATATTGGATTATAATTAAGTTAAATTAAAAGTTGGCTACTTTCTGGAAAAGGAAAAGAACTGCTGAAGAGAAGTATACAATTTTGGATTGATTGTTTGTACAGGTTTTATTCCTTTTTTGGTTATTTCTATGTCTGAATTCTCCTGTTTGATATTGGGCCTGTCGATTTTGACAAGTAGGATTTGGCTGTGCTAACTAACTAATTTCTGGGTGACAGAGGTATTGAAACAGATTGATATTATCCACTCTTTTTTTTTTTTGCTCTGGTCTTCTTACTTTTTCTTTTCTCCCCTTTCATTCTTCTATAAGGATTTGCAGGGGGGAGAGGGCCCAAAAGTGTAAAGGGAAGATAGTATGGTCCAGCTGGGGAGTGGGAAAATCCTTTCACTTCTGTGCAGAACAAGGGAATGCAGGTGTGGCCTTGAACAGATCATAACAAAGATGTCAACTGTGGGAAAGTCCTCTAGTGAGATGGAAAAGGGAGCTGTTACTAGGAAGGCCTCCAGGGGCGTACCCAGGATCAAAACTAGGGGGGCAAGGGGCGGGGCCAAGGCATGGGCGGGAAGGGAGGAAGCGTGCACGATGGGGCGGGAGAGGAGCTAGAGCGCGATGGCTGCTGGGTGAGGGGGCCGCCAGCAGCAGCAGCAGGAGCTGCTGAGTTCAATGGGACTTGCTCTCAGGGAACAGCACACAAGACGGCAAGCTTCTTAGCGCCCACACCGCCAAGCAGCACTAATGTGGTGGTCTTTTAAGGTGCCCCGCATGCTCAGAAGCACTCTCCTTTTTTTCTTTTCCCCTCCTCTGAACGCAGTTCAGCAGCAGGATTGGCAGCAGCAGGATCCTGCATTCAGAGGGGAGGGAAGGAGAGTGCTTCTGAACATGCGGGGCACCTTAAAAGTCCCATTGAACTCAGCAGCTTTTGCTGCTGCCGCCGGCGGCCCCCTCGCCCGGCAACCATCGCGCTCTGGCTCCTCCCCCACCCCGCACGCTTCCTCCCTTCCCTCCCATGCCTTGGCCCGCCCCACATAGGTTTGCACCCGCAGGTTATTTTTGGTGCAGCAGCGGGGGAGTCTCCAGAGGCAGGTGGCGGCGGAGAAGCACAGCCCAGCGGAGTGCGAATTCGGCGTTCCCGCCCATCCCGCCCTCCAGCTTCCCATCGCGCTCTCTGGTTCCCCGCCGTGCTTGGCCTTGCCGGAGGGCGCGGCGGGGAGCTGGAGGGATGGCGCAGCGCGGTGGGCGGGAACGCCGAACTTGCGCTCCGCCGGGCTGTGCTCCACCTCTGCCCACCAGCCTCGCCGGCAACGCCACTCTCATGTGCTGGCCCTGCTTCTAGGGGGGGCAGCTGCCCCCCTCCTGCCCCGCGCTGGGTATGCCCATGAAGGCCTCCATTGAGAGAAGACATGCAAGAAGACAGGAAGAGACAACAATGGAAAAAAGCAGGGAAGGCAGATTACACTGACTTTCTCACACAACAATTTATTGAATTTAGGAAGGAGATGGCCCAGTCAATTGAAAGCCTGCCGCAATGAGTGCACTCAGACTTGGAAAAATCTACTAACGTATTGACGGAACAGTTTGGGAAGTTGGGTGAAAAGGTTAATAATTTAAAAACTAAAGTGGATAGGTGGGGGTGGGGAACAGTGAGGAACTGGGCCATCTCAAAGAGGAGCAGAAAGCTATTGTGGGAAGTGTGGGATGCCTCCAGGAAAGACAAAATGATCTGGAAGATCAAATCCTTCTTTTGCAGTTAAGAGAGAGGGAGTGAACATTGAGAATAAGAGGATTACCATTTTCTGAGGAAGAACAGAATTTAGAAACATATGTTGCAAAGACAATTGCAGACTGGATGGGGGTGAGTCAAGAAGTGGTGGTGGAAATGATTTGCACGAGGGAAACTGGACAGAGAAAGCAGCCAGGAGATGTCCTTTTAACACTTGTTACAAAAAAAAAGAGTAAGGAATACAATCTGGTCAGTGCCTGGATGGGAGACCTCCTGGAAACCATAAGGATGTTGAATGGAGTTTAAGACATGTGAGATGTAAAATGTATTAATTAACCTAGAAGTAGAAGTAAATAAATGGGAAGTGATTCTTGGGTTACATCAAGTAAATCATCATGCTCTGGGGAAGAAAGCAGAATAAACAGAAATTAGTCCAACATTGCCTTGAAGGTACTCAAGTGAAGGAGCTCCTGTCCTTCCCTGTGGAAATGTAGCAGGAGCCCCAGGACCTACATCCAGTCACACCAGCAGCTTCACATCTCACCCGCCACAATTTTGTGAAAGTTCTTCCCAGTCTTTTCCTTTACTTCTTCCTTGAGGAACAGTCCTCTCTTCCTTGCAGCATCTCGAAGGGCTTCCTTGACCTTCTCATTGCGCAGGGTGTAGATGAAGGGGTTGAGCGATGGGGCCACCACACTAGTCAAAAGAGCCACCACTTTGTCCACCCTCTCGGTATAGGTGTGTGTGGTGCGGACATGCATGAAGATGTGGCTGCCGTAGACAATGGTGACCACAACCATGTGGGAGGCGCAAGTGGAGAAGGCCTTGCTTCGACCTTGCACGGAGGGGATCCTCAGAACAGCCAGGGTGATAAAACAGTAAGAGATGACAGTCAGAACCAAGGATCCGAGGATGAGCACCCCAGCCAGAACCAAGTTGATGGTCTCCACCCATTCGGTATTGGTGCAAGCCAGGTTCACCAAGGGTGTGCGGTCGCAGAAGAAATGGTTGATGACGTTGGAGTCACAGTAGGGTAGACCAGTGACCATGATGAGTGGGCCAAGGATGTTGAAGAAGGCTGCTACCCATGTCCCACAGACCAACTTAAAGCAGAACTTCCTGGTCATCAGTGCTGGGTAGCGCAAGGGGTTGCACACGGCTTGATAGCGGTCAAAGGACATGACTCCTAAAAGCAAGAATTCAGTAGCTCCGAGGAGAAAGTAGAAGTAACATTGAGTCATGCAACCAGCAAAGGAGATGGTGTGGCTTCCCCAGAGGAACCCGGCCAAAAGCTTAGGCACCGTCACCGTCGTGAACCAAATTTCTGCAAAGGAAAAATTGCGGAGGAAGAAGTACATGGGGCTCTGCAGGCGATGGTCGGACAGGGTGATGCAGATGATGACCGCGTTCCCTGAGAGTGTGATGAGGTAGTTAGTCAACACCAGGAAGAAGAGAAGCAACTGGGTGGAAGGTTCTGTGGGGAAGCCCACCAGGTAGAATTCCCGCACGGCTGAAGAATTGGCATAAGGCATGGATGGATGGTGGGCTCTGCTCTTTTCTGCAGGGGCAAAACAAAATTTGCAATTGATATTCAACTCTGGATGGGGGAGAAATCAGATTGCGTTCACATTTAAAGGAGGAATTATTGAATTTGAGTTTCCTGAAACTTTGCCCTCGTATATGCATTTTGGTACACATTACTGGGCTGAAGAATTGCACCGTAGATTTCGGAGAAGTGTGAAATTTGAAGTATGGCTGTGCTTCGACTCACATTTCATTCTAGAAAGTGCACATTGAGCAGGTTTAAATGTGAGCCCCTGCTCTCTAAGAAAGATCTGTTCTCCCTTTAAGAGGCTTAGGGTGCTCTGCTTGGTTTTGTGTGCTCACTAACAGTGTCAAGGGAGCCTGGTGATTTGGAGGGAGCAGAATCAAAACTGTACATATTTTATGCTCTGACTCTGCAGATGTTCATTCCATTGAAATCAATGTCATTACCTCAACCAAGAGGATAAAAACCTTATAAAAGAATGGGGGGATTATAAGCTATTTAGGAGACCACTGTAAGCAGATGGAAACATTAGCGGGATTTTGATTTCACTTGTTGTGTAACAATTACCATGGATAATTATGGATTGATATAGAAGTTGGAGTATTGAAAAATATGCAGTATTACATGTTTAAAATAGGACCCCATGGAGGGGATGGGGGGAAGTCCTGAGATTCAGAGGAATCTCTGTTTATGGATATATATTTGGATAACTTTGTATTTGTAAAACCAAATAAAAATGATTTCAAAAAAAGGAGAAATCAGTGGCATTACCCCAACAGATGATGTGAGGAGCTTCCAGCAGGGCATGTCATTACTACACTCCAATGAAATATAGTTTCTTACAAAGGAATGTGGATTCTGAGCCTCTGATAACAAGTAGGCGACTATGGACAGATACTTAAATCAACAGGATGGTTTGTGTTTTGGCTTGTGTTATTTTATTTATATTGTTATTGTTATTTTGTTTATATTTAGTGTTTATCTATTTAATTAAAATTATTTTTTAAAAAACCTACAAAGTGGTTTACCCCCCCCCCCAAAAAAAACCCACCACAGCAGTAAAAGCAAGAAAAATTAGCAATCCTACTTTAAAACACACAAAAGCTAAAATATTAAGATTAAAATTACTTCAACTTCCTAGGCATCTAGGTATGCTTGCCTAAAGAAGAATGCTTTTAGCAGGTGCCCGAAAAGAGTCTAGCAAAGGCACGTGCTTTGTTGAAATTTCCTCCTTCACGACATAAGAAAACGGCCAAGTAAACAGCTATTTTCATGGAGGAGGGTCAAGATATTAACTTATATGCATGAAATTTCATATGTAGCTATATAATCCCTAGTGTAGTAAGGTAAGACCTTTGGGGCAGGCATTTTTTTATATATAAAAAAAGTTTTTTATGAACCACCCTAGTAGGGCAGTAATTGTTCCTTGATAATTTGTCACCCCCCTCCATGATGGCACCTGGGTCGAACCGACACCTCCCCCCCCCGACACCCCTTTCCTACGCCCCTATGTGTATTATTTCTTTCATTTTAGTTTATTCAGATGTGCTTTCTATATCTGCACATATGCAATTCAGTGTGCTGTGTGAATAGAGCCCAAGGTAAGCAGGTAGACCTGCATTTTACCTGTGTGTGTTTGGGATGATAAAAACAAAGAGACATGCAATTCTGTTATGTGCATTTAAGGGAAGGGCCACACCTCAATGATATAACATCTGCCTTACATGCAGAAGGTCTCAAGTTCAGTCCCCAGTATCTTTAGATAGAGAGCTTCTGCCTGTCAGTGTAGCCAGCACTGACTTTAAAGGACCAATAGCCCGACTCAGTATAAGAGAGATTCCTGTGCTCCTAAGAGAGAAAGTTACAGGTGATCTGGGATTGAATTGTTTTATGAATTAAATGTTTGTATGCATAGTGTGTTCCCTGTTTGAGAACGGCAACTAAATCTGTGTCATTTTCCTCCCTCTCACTTATTCTCTCCTTTTACAACAGACAGAGCAGAGCAGAAAGAGACGATGGAATAAGTGATGTGCTGGTTTGTACTCCTCAAAAACCTTTTCTCTGTGGAGCAGGCACTTGACAAATATCGTATAATGTTCATTCCATATTTGTGAGACTTCCTATTGATATTAGGAAGGTACTTTCATCGCACTGTTTCAACGCCTGCTAAAAACCTCTGGATTTGTGCAAGCCAAACCTGATTTTATGTGCATTTGCACTTAAACTCTGTTGATTCTAGCTATATTTTGATCATTTTATTGTGTCTATTGTTCTACAAGTCTGCTTTTATTGCTATATATTTTTAGGATTGTTTTTAGTCATTTTAGTAAACCATTTATGTCTTTCTCAGTAGAGACCAAAATACAATTCTGCCTCACAGATTCTACCAATCCATCACCATGGTAAGCGTTTTCTTACCATGTTGTAAAGAAAGGAATGAGTAGGAGTTGGTCATTTCAAGATTCCCCATAAACTCAAGGGTTGATTGCCAGCCAGGGTGGGTCACACCAGATCAGGCATGTCCACAATCCGTTTTGGGCTTTAATCCTAAAAAAAGCTCAACAACTTTGGGGTAAAATCGTAAAAAAAAAAAAGGTTCACTTCATCAAATCTGGCCCTCTTTGAAAAGTTTGGGCACCCCTGCCCTAGAGGGACCAAAGCATTTCCACATACCTACCCTAGTTTTCACAGCCAAGATCACTCCTCAGAAGTTGTTTTCCATCACAGAGGCTGGGTGAGCAAGGTCAGAAGCAAGGTGATGCCTTGACAAAAGAGGAAAATGATGATGAACTGTGTGCATACGAGAGACACAGACAAAGGGATAGAATTGGGCTCACCATCAGCTTCTTAATGCTTTGGTGAGGATCATTTCCCTGATTTCAGAAGCGTTTAAAGGAAGCAATTCTCCGGGGGCAGAAATCCCAAGAGAAAAGTGGCTGTTGGAAAAAAGATGAAGTATGTAAAGCTAATCTAGGATTCATTGGCCTGAGATGTTGACATGATAAACTTATTGCTTGAATGTGCAGAAGCTCCCTACATTTAAGTGATCAGAGCCCTGAAGCTACAGTTCCATGAAAATATTAAATATTACTGTACATATATAGCTACCGGTATCCCTTCCTTCAATGATGCATGGTTCTTCCCCCTGCCTGCATTACATATTCACAACACCCCTGTGAGGTAGATTGGATTGAGAGATAATGTGGATTTCATCATGTGTTTTAAGATTAGATTGGTGTTTGGCTAGGAATCCAGCATTTCCTTAGTACCGTATTTTTCGCTCCATGGGACACACCTGACCATAGGACGCACCTAGTTTTTAGAGGAGGAAAACAAGGAAAAATTTTTTTTGCTTTCTTGAATTGTCCTAGGCATAGCAGCCAACTCCTAGAGGCCTAGGTGCCTTTGCCCTCCCCCCATTAACTATTTGAGGAAGCTTCTTTTGCAAAGGGGGAAAGCTCCATTATTTTTTTAGGATCAGCTCAAAGTTGTGCATCTTTTTTTGCAAATGGGAAAAGCCCCTTTTTTGGGGGGGGAGGGTCAGCTCAGAGTTGTGCATCTTTTTTGCAAAGGGGGAAAGCTCCATTGTTTAGGATCAGCTCAAAGTTGCTGAGTTTTCTTGCAAAGGGAAAAAATCCTGTTTTTATGGGGTTCAACTCACAGTTCTGCAGCTTCTCTAGGAAATGTAAGGGATCCATTTCTACAGTTTCTTGTGTAGGCTTGAAGATGCTCAAGAACTGGAGCTTTAACTCTGCAACAGAGCTAGGAAGGCTGCAATGCCAAGCTCCAGAGAGCTGTGTCCTCCATCACAGTTTCACAGAATTCCATATGGTCCCAGAGGCAAAGCACTCTGGGGAATAAAGATGGTGGCCAGAACGACGCAAGAAACTAAGAAAAGCCCTGCTAGATCAAGCCAAAGGCTCATTTAGTCCATCACCCTGTTCTTCACAGTGGTCAACCAAAAGCCTGAATGCAGGATGTGAGCAAAGGATGTGGTATTCAGAGGCATAAGACCTCCAACAGTGGAGGGACAACATAGCCATCGTGGTACGTAGCCATTGATACCCACGATGGACTGTCTAGTGCTTTGCTCTGCAATGCACCATCTTGGTTTAAAAAAAGAGGAAATACATTGTGGTTGACTGCCACAATGAAGTTATTTGGGGATGTCCTTGTGCCATACTGGTTCCACTGGTTCCACACAACAAAACAGTCCTTTGTGTTACATCAGCATCTTACAATATGCTGTCTTATGGTCCATTGTCTTTAACATTCAATACTTTTACACCTTGCATTGATGTATCCATTGGGGTATAATCATTTATAATAATATTTTATCATTTATACCCCAGCCACTCTGGGAGGCTTCCAACAGAATAATAATAATAGCAATAAAACATCAAACATTAAAACTTCCCTAAACAGGGCTGCCTTCAGATGTCTTCTAAAATTCAGATAGTTGTTTATTTCCTTGACATTTGATGGGAGGACGTTCCACAGAGAGGGCGCCACCACCAAGAAGGCCCTCTGCCTGGTTCCCTGTAACCTCACTTCTTGCAGGGAGGGAACCACCAGAAGGCCCTCAGTGCTGGATCTCAGTGTCCAGGTTGAACGATGGGGGTGGAGACACTATTTCAGGTATACTGGGCTGAGGCTGTAAATGGGGGTAAATAGTGTTGGACTCCAGGAAATCAAAGGTGCTCAGATTCAGCTCAGAATCTCCGCTTGATCACGTGATGCTATCTATGGCTGAAATCTACCACCTTTCTGAAATCAATAGAGTAGTAAGTTCCATTGAACTATGCTGGATGTTGCACCTGAGAATATAATTAGTAATTGTGAGGTGTAAAGCTAAGTGCAGTCAAGTCACAACTGTTCCAAGAGTGACCACATGGAGGGTCACCTCACCAGGTCAGCAGCAAAACTTCCTGCAACTGATCTGGGATGGGCTTCCTCTACGTGTAATTGAGATGGGCGTTACCTGGCCAGGTAAAGTCGCTGGTCAGCAGCCATTTCATTTTTCTTTGAATCCTGACTTCAGAGAAGCAACATCTTAGTGAGAGGCTTTCTCTCGGCTTCCAGCCAAGAGAGAGAAAATGGAGTCTCACCCCTTATGAGTGAACTTCACATGTATATATTACTTTTTCTAAGCAAGCCTGCCCTTCTGAGATTATGCTGTTAACTCAGGATGTACTGTAAGTAAACTCTTTTTACTTTTAAAGAGCACTGTGTCATGTCTTTTCTTTTAAGAGGGATAAAAGGGGAAAATCCAGGAAATATATTTTATTCTAGAGGCTTAAGCAAGCCTGTGCAACCGTTTTTGCTGTGTATTAAAAGGGGAATGTAAACTCTGCTAAGTTTGGAGTTTGCTAACACAAGCTGGGATAGGATATATTAAACAATATCTCCTCATCCACATTCCTGAACATTCCCACAGTAATGAGCTACAAAACTTTGGTCTAAGATCCTCATTCCCTTAGGAAATTGCCCAATTAAACTTTGTAGTGAACTTCTTAAAAAAACCAAACAAACAGGACTGGGAGCTAGCAGCTCATAGACCTAATTAAGAGCAAGGGATCCCCTGGGTCAAAGAATATCCCTGGACAGGTGATCTTCTCCTTAATTAGAAAGGAGTTTTGTTTTTTCCCAGTCCCCCTTAGTTTATTTTAGGAAAAAAGAAGAGTTTCAACAGATTATAAATGTCCCACCTGAGCATGGTCCTGCTTCCGCCACCCACCGTCTACTGATGAAATAATCCTATTTCTTTTAAGTTTTTTTTATAAAATAAACTTTATTTCTCATCTTAAAAACAACATATCAATAAACAGTAAACACTACAATATACAAACAAATACAAACCTATAGACAAGAAAACAGAAAAAAACAAAAACAAATCAACACATAACAAACATCAATACACTTAAATTAAAAATTCTTCCCAACCAGTTATATATCACTTTCCTTATAAATTCTCTATTGCTTGCAATGCCTTTTATTTTTCTTCTACTAAATCTACTTCATCCGTCCTTATAATTCCCTTACAAATTACAAATATAAATATTTCCCCGTGTGACTCTAAGTTTCTTTCTATAACTGCAACAAACTGCTAGTAGAATAAGCATTCATTGTCCTAAGCCACCCCTAATACGGTGAGGGGGCTTGTAGACTTGTCCGTGGGGCACAGCAGTTAGGCATGTATTGCTCCAGAACACTTTGGCCCTGACTTTCATTAAAAATATATATTCAAAATATATTCAATTGCATCTATTTGTGTGCTCCCCACTGTGTTTAGCCAGGGTTGGGTGTCCTTGGAATGAAGGTCAACTGTAACACGTTGGGCCTATTTTCCTCCATCCTAGAATGACTGACGTATCACCAGCTGAGGTGGAAAAGGGGCTCATTTTTAAGATGTTGATGATGGATAGTTAGGTGAGCAGCTAAGGCCATTAGCTAACAAATAAGCCTTCCTTGATGATGATGATGATGATGATGATGCCACACATCTGACTGGTTTGCCCAAGCCACACTAGGCAACTTCCAGTAAATTATAAAACTTCCAGATTGAGAACCACTGATCTAGACTGATCCTCCAAACCTTTAACAATACAGTGGTACCTCTAGTTACGAACTTAATTCGTTCCGGAGGTCCATTCTTAACCTGAAACCGTTCTTAACCTGAGGTACCACTTTAGCTAATGCCACCACACAATTTCTGTTCTCATCCTGAGGTCAAGTTCTTAACCCAACGTACTACTTCCGGGTTAACCGAGTCTGTAACCCTAAGTGTTTGTAACCCGAGGTACCACTGTATGTGTTTCTGTTTTTCACAACTGACATAGCCGTGGTTGGAATAAGGAGACATAAAGGCACGCCATGAAATGCTTCTACCAGATGTTTCATTTTATTCTCCCCTCTGGGTGCCATGGTCAAGGTTGAGGTGGGGCAAAGGATGCCCTTCTGCCATGATCATGCCGTTAGCCAGGTATCGGAGGGGAGGAGCAGGAGGTGGACCCACAGCATCGTCTCTTGGGACCTCATACCACGTGGGGGGAGGCAAGTCTTCTTCTGCCACCATGGAAGAGACGAGATTCCCCATCAGGCGGTGGTACCTGTAGTTCTCTTCGCGCTCGCCCCCATCTCCGGCCACCCACAGAGTTAAAGAGGAGAGTGGAGGACAAGATCTCTGAGCCGCCCGGCGGAGACGGGCACCTCTACGTCCCCAGGAAGACAGCATCTCCTTTCGAATGGGGTCCAGGTCTTGGTAGAATATCTCGCTAGGGGCAAGCGATATTTCTTTGGGCTGGAACAAAAAGTTCGAGGTGAAATGCCTCCCTCTTTTAGGTGGAGTGGGGAGAGACAATCAAGAACATTAGCAAATCGGAAGGTATTTGACATCCTTGTTTCCATTCAGAGCTGAAATCCTGGTGGTTAAATGGAAACAAACAAATGGGGGCCATGTTCAGCGCCATCCAATGGCTAAACTGTATCATGACACTTATCCATGCATACAGGTGAGACTCGGAAAATTAGAATATCGTCAAAAAGTGCATTTATTTCAGTAATGCAACTTATTATTTTTTATTTCTCTTTTAATTTTTACAAATGCTTTCATTTGGAAATTCCACAGTAATAAAACAAATAGTTACAATAACACAAAAATAAACACCGCTATTACATTTCATTAACTGCATTCCATTTATAATTGACCCGCCTAATGACAAATAATTACAATTACAACAAATAAAGGCTTGACATATCTTGCTTTGCATGTCATGCACCTATCTCATATATTGGTTTCACCTTTTAAGTTGTGTTACTGAAATAAATGCACTTTTCGATGATATTCTAATTTTCTGAGTTTCACCTGTACATAATGGTCATATCAAGAACATAGCTGCCAAGTTATCCCTTTTTTAAAGGGATTTTCCCTTATGCTGAATAGGCTTCCTCGCGAGAAAAGGGAAAACTTGGCAGCTATGATCAAGAAAGGTTTGGAAAGTATGGCATGCCTAATGCTAGGCCACATTCATGGATGGGTTTGACTTTGTTAATAATAGTAATAATAATAATAATAATAATAATAATAATAATAATAATAATTAATAATACCCCACCCATCTGGGTTTCACCAGCCATTCTGGGCAGCTTCCAGCAAAATACATAAAATAATAAAATGTCAAACATTAAAAACTTCCCGATACAGGGCTGCCTTCAGGTGTATTCTAAAAGTTGTGTAGTTCTTTATCTCCTTGACATCTGAAGGGAGGGTGTTCCACAGGTTGGGTGCCACTACCGAGAAGGCCCTCTGCATGGTTCCCTGTAACTTCACTTCACACAGTGATGGAACCACCAGGAGGCCCTCGGAGGAGGACCTCTGTGTCCAGGCTGAATCGTGGGGGTGGATACACTCCTTCAGGTACAGTGGTACCTCTACTTACGAATAACTCTACTTACAAATGTTTCTACTTACGAATGGAGCTCTGTCTGCCATCTTGGATGTAGTTTAGATAGGATATTTTCTACTTACGAATTTTTAGATAGGGTTGCTTCTACTTACGGATTTTTTCTCCCAATGCATTTCTATGGGATTCGACTTACAATTTTTTTCGACTTACGAATGTGCATTCGGAACACATTAAATTCGTAAGTAGAGGTACCACTGTATACTGTTTCATAGTGATTTCTCTTCTTTTCATGGTGTTGATTGAAATGTGTCTGTAATTGTTTCAGAGTATGAATGCAATCGTTTCAGTTTGTTACAAAATCACTTATGCTGTTATAAAGAAGGTGAGTGAACTAACTACATGCTAGATTGAGTCTGACATAATTTGAAATGAAACCATTCCACTTCATTTTACACACACATACACTTTTCAAGCATTGAGGTGAGCAATGGGTGTTAAGGAAGTGGTGTTTTTAACTCAAAATAATCAATATGAATGGGAGTCATCTTCATGTGTGCATAGGACAGCCCAATAAATGCACTTTGACCTTCTCTTTAACAATAAATTGCAGCCTCTAGTGATATTCAGTTTAACTCAAAGCAGACAAATTGCAGCAAGAGAAACAAAAAAGAAAAATATTGACTTGGGTTCTCCTGACAAATGTCCTTCAAAAATTAAATGATATGTTCTCATGCTTCTAATGTTTATGCATTTTCTGTTAAAGATCTCCATTTAAAGATTTTTTTAAAAATGCAAAATATTAAATTCACCATTAGTATTTTTGCTTCATACCTCCTGTGGGGAAGACCAATGTTCAGTTGTGCACCTCCCGCAATCACAAATTTCTTGCCCCTTTCTAAAATTAATTTATTGGTTTGTGTGTGTGTGTGTGTGTGTGTGTTTTTCTTTGTAAATCTAGCAAAGAATAAAATGAAATCAGAATTAAGGAGATTTTCTCAGGACGGTGGAGGGCGTGTGGCACTCGTCCTTCTGATTGACATCCTATGCCCTTTTAAAATGTGGTGGTTTGGGGAAAACAGGTTGTTTTCTGCTGCTTCAGAGAAGTGGACAGGGAGCAATGGATTCAAACTACTAGAAAGAAGATTCCACCTAAACATTAGGAAGAACTTCCTGACAGTAAGAGCTGTTCGGCAGTGGAATTTGCTACCAAGGAGTGTGGTGGAGTCTCCTTCTTTGGAGGTCTTTAAGCAGAGGCTTGGCAGGCATATGTCAGGAATGCTTTGATGGTGTTTCCTGCTCGGCAGGGGGTTGGACTGGATGGCCCTTGTGGTCTCTTCCAACTCTATGATTCTATGATTCTATGATAGAAAATGCTCTGTGGGGGCACACAGAAAAAGGAAGGTTGAGTCAAGCATGCACCCTTGCCCGCATGATTGGGGGAGCCGGGGTGCATGATGTAAGCATGTCTTATGTGTGCAGACCCCGTGACATGTTGATGTGTTGTGCACATGCCCCACAGCTTGTATGTGTGATGCAAGTACACCACAGGGCACACACACACACACGGCCGCTGGGTTAATTTTGAGGGGGCCCAGCCTCCTCCTTTGAAAATTTTGGGCGCCCTCAGCCCCCTGGTTTCCCTTTAGATGGTGTTCCTGGTGTCAGTTATGGGGCAGTGAGAAATGTCCCTGTTTTCTTCTGTGGAATGTTGGAAGGCATGTTAATCTAGGGCAGTGGTGTCCAAACTTTTTTCAAAGAGGGCCAGATTTGATGAAGTGAAGGACTGTGAGGGCCAACCAAAGGGCCAACCAAAATTGTTGACCTTTTTTAAAAGTTATTGAGCTTTTTTTTAAGGACTGAAGTTGTTGAGGGTTTTTTTTAAAAGGATTTTACCCCTGGAAATAAACTGCCAAAGGGGCCGGATTAAACCGACCGGCGGGCCCCTTGAACGGACTTTGGACATGCCCAATCTAGAGGGTGAGAATGTGGCCTAAGAAGCTGCTGCTGCTATTATTATTATTATTATTATTATTATTATTATTATTATTATTATTATTATTTATTGAATTTATATACCGCCCTATAGCTTAAGGTCTCAGGGCAGTTCACGGAACAAAATCAAAATATAAACCCACAAAATATATAATCAAAAGAAAAACAATGACTGAATAGCACACCCCTCCAAAAACCACCACATTTTAAAAGGGCATAGGATGTCAATCAGATCAAACAAAGGCCTGGTTTAAAAAGGAACGTTTTTGCCTGGTGCCTACAGGTGTATAATGAAGGCCAACTTCCCTGGGGAGAGAATCCCACAGACAGGGAGCCACTGCAGAGAAGGCCTCGTTCTCGTGCTTCCACCCTCTCAAGGAGGAGGCACACGAGAAAGGCCCTTGAGACCCAACGTCCCTGCAATGCCACTTCCATACCCCAATACTCACTGCCCATTGGCCTCTCCTAAAGAACTTCATCAACCCCTGACTTCCCCTGTCTGCTTTCTCCGACTTAGGTTCTTCATCGCCTGTTGCCTCCAGCTTCCTTCCGGAGGCCCAGTTCCCCATTCCAGGGGGCTCACCCCCTCTTGCTGGGAGATGCCCTTCTCCCCTTTCTCCAGCTTTCCCCTGTGTGGCTACCACCACTGGGGCTGAGGGCTGTGGTGGGGATGGAGCCATTGTGACCTCAGCTGGTCGCTGCCAAGGAGACATTGAGACCTACGGCCTTGACTCCAACCTCTTCAAGAGCTGTAGAATTCGGGCTGTCTGCATGAAGAGGAATCCGCCCGCCCCTTGTCGGACCAACACAATCCTTATTTTTATTTTGTCTGAAAAGCAGGAGTGGGGAACTTTTTACTGCCTGAGGGCCGCCTTGGCTTCAGAGAGACCTTCCAAGGGCCACATGGCAGGGCCAGAGGCAAAAGTGGGCGGGGTGACTATGCAAATGTTACTCTGGTTTAGGAGGCTGGTTTCAATGCATCTCTTTTTGTCCCCATAGAACCATAGAGTTGGAAGGGACCCTGAAAGTCACCTAGCCCAACTCCCTGCAATGCAGGAATCTCAACGGGAGATTCATCCAGGCAAGCAAAGTTCAAGGGCACAATCCGGCCAGGGGAAACCCACTTGGGGGCAGTGAGAGATGCGTCCTTGAGAGAGCTCTAAAGACCAAACAGAGAGGTCAGCAGGGACAGACGTTCCCTATCCCTGCTTTTAGGGGATGACCTATGACATGGAAGTCTGAGGGGTCATTTCGGAACTGTCTTCAAAGGCAGCCCCATGTATAACACATTTCCGCAATCTAACCTGGAATTTACCAGAGTCTATACAAGAGAAACTAGAGCATTGGCCCTCAGGACTCAAACCCCTCACTCTCCTTGAGTGTTTTTTGGCCTGGCTGGAATGTGTTCTTGAACTCTGAAAATAGCTCTTACTTGTCTGGAAGGAGCATAGGGAGGGCAAATTACGTGTAGAAACTAGTCTACTGTGCAAAGTTTGCCCCATTTTGTTCCTGGCCCTTCTGACTACTGGCGTGTGGCCCCTTGAAAAGTTTGCGGCCCTTGATCCCCACCTTTGATTTGAAGACGCCCAACCACAAAATGTATGGCGAGGGACCAACAATGTAATCAAAATGGCCCAGAACGAAGGCTTAGCTCTCAGATCTTTATTGTCCAGCAAAACGCACAATTTACCCCTTCAAACTTCCCCCCCTATGGCCCCTCAGAACATTGTTAGGTTTTTCCATCGGCGCTTGATCTCACGGGCTGCTTGATCCAGCCACCACTCTGCGTACATGACCTCCTGGAGCCAGAGCTGGAACTTCTCCCATTCATAGGAATTCTTGAAATCCTGAGACGTCAGCTCCAAGAGAGCTGTCTCCAGCCTACGGAGCGTGGCACTGGAAAGGCGCAGGTTCCGATAGCGGAAATTCTCCTTCCAGCCTCTGGCTTGCCCCTGTAACATAGAGTTGGTTACACAACAGGGTTAAACTTCCGTTTCTTACCATCTGTGGCAGGGCTACCAGGGGCAGATATAGACTTTTAGAGGCCCTAATCACTTGAAGGATTTTGGTGAAATGAAAACTGCGGTAGGATGGAAAATAATGTGGTGGTTTTTTTTGTTTTTTGTTTTGGTATACTTCCTTTTTTTCAAATAATTTTTATTGAATTTGCAAATAAACACAACAATTTAAACACAACAAATACAAACAGAAATAACAAGAAAAAATAACAATAAAAATAACAATAAAAAAACACATAAATCAAAATACCATAATCCTTCTTTTCCATTAACATTGTAAAGGGGGGGACTTCCTCTAGATCCCCCTATCTGCGGTTCATTTCTCATTCATCTTTAGCAATTTCCAATTCATTGTTTAAAACTCCTTCCTATTTCTAGTCTCACATACATCAATTTATTTAACGTAATTCTCATACCCGCAGTTTCTATGAACTTCTAAATCTAAACTCAATATACAATTTTACCATATTTTTTAAAATAAACTTTAAAATCTTTCCAATCTTCTTCTGTCGCTTCTTCTCCCCGGTCATGTAGTCTCTCGGTCATTTCAGCAAGTTCCATGTACTCCATCATTTTCATTTGCCAATCTTCCACTGTTGGTAGTTCTTGAGTCTTCCAGTTCTTATCTTAGCTAATAATACTCTTGCCACCGTTGTGGCATACAGAAAAAAAAGTTACATCTTTCTTGGGAATCTCTTTTCCAACTGTACCCAGTAGAAAGGATTCTGGCTTCTTAATACAGTGGTACCTCGGTTTATGAACACAATTAGTTCCGGAAGTCCGTTCATAAACTGAAGCGTTCATAAACTGAAGCGAACTTTCCCATTGAAAGTAATGGAAAGTGGATTAATCTGTTCCAGACAGTCCACGGAGTACTTAAACTGAAGTGTTCATAAACTGAAGCGAACTTTCCCATTGAAAGTAATGGAAAGTGAATTAATCCGTTCCAGATGGGTCGGCAGCGTTCATAAACCAAAAATTCGTAAACCGAGGTGTTCATAAACCGAGGTTCCACTGTAAATGTGTTTTTCAACACTCTCTTTAGTTCATTATAAATCTTCTCCCAGAAATCCCTTACTAGTGGGCATAAGATACCATCTCTACATCATCTTCATTATATTTTCTCTTAAAAGATTACACGCAGTAAATTTCAAGTTCTGTTTCCATAATCTTTCCCAATCTTCCATCAAAATATTATGTCCCACATCCTTTGCCCAAAGTATCATGACATTTTTTGTTTGTTCATCTTTCGTATGCCACTCAAGCAATAGCTTATACATTCTGGAAAGTATTTTTGTTTTTGTTTTTGGTTGTAACAATTCTGTTTCCAACTTTGACAATTGTTTTGGTATACTTCCACTTTATTCATATTTTAATTTCCCACCCTACGTTTTCCAATCGCAGTCTTCGATCAGATCTTCAAAACGAACCTTACATAACCCATCTGCTTCTATACTTAGTAAAGATAAAGAATTCAGCCTGCCTCGTTGCATAGTTCTCAAGTTTTAATGCAGTGGAACCTCGGTTTTCAAACGAAATCCGTTCCGGAAGACCGTTCGACTTCCAAAATGTTCAAAAACCGAAGCAGTTACGTCCAGGTTTTCGGCGTTCGAAAGCCGAAACGTCCGACTTCTGAGACGATCGAAAACCGAGGTTCCACTGTATATTTCAAATGAGAAAATGAATAGCTCCACTGAGCAATTTGTTCCGCCCAACGCGCGCGCCCCCCAAGCCAGCACAGCACACAACATGGAGTTGGAGCTGCTTTGGAGGCAAATAGCAAAAAAAAAACAACAACAAAATAAATAAAGTGCAATGGACCTGAAAATCCTTTGGCCTGGAAAGAAAAGAAAAGTCATTTGGCCTGAAATGGCAAGACAGGCTGGGGTGGAAGCCTGTCCACCCCCTCCCATGGATGTGGCAGCTGCCAGTATGAAATGGGCTGGGGCAAGGGAAATCTGTCCCTTCCCAGTCCTCAGAAATGGCACAATCCAGTCAGTGTGATCCTAAAGATCTTCAGCAGCAAAGGTCCCCTTCCACCAGCAGGGGGCAGCACAGAATAGTCATAGAACAATAGACCCGTAGCACTGGGAGGTTTCCCCCCCCCCCATGGCCATCTCCTCTAACCCCCTGCAGTGCAGTTGCCTGGCTCCACTGAGCAATTTGTGACTATTGATGTTAAAAATCCAGCAGTGGAAAATTTGTGTGGTGCTCCTCTTCCCTTGATGCCCTAAGCATGTGCCTATCTTGCATAAGGGTTAATCCCATCCGGTGGCGGCGGCAGACAGCATGTGGCGGGGTGTTGGTGGCAAGAGGCCGGGCACCCACAGAATTTTTTGTATGGGTGCCCCCAAGGCTCCTTGGAATTAGTAAGTTTACTTTTGATAGTAAAGAGTTGCCTTATTTTCCCATGTATAAGACGCCCCCATGTATAAGACAACCCCTAATTTTTTAATAATAAATAATAATAATAATTTATTATTTATACCCCGCCCATCTGGCTGGGTTTTCCCAGCCACTCTGGGAGGCTTCCAACAGAAAAATAAAACACAATAATCTATTATACATTAAAAGCCTCCCTGAACAGGGCTGCCTTCAGACGTCTTCTAAAAGTCTGGTAGTTGTTTTCCTCTTTGACATCTGTTGGGAGGGCGTTCCACAGGGCAGGCGCCACCACCGAGAAGGCCCTCTGCCTAGTTCCCTGCAACTTGGCTTCTCTCGATGAAGGAACCGCCAGAAGGCCCTCGGTGCTGGATCTCAGTGTCCGGGAAGAATGATGGAGGTGGAGATGCTCCTTCAGGTATACCGGACCGAGGTCATTTAGGACTTTAAAGGTCAGCACCAACACTTTGAACTGTGCTCGGAAACGTACTGGGAGCCAATGTAGATCTTTCAAGACTGGTGTTATGTGGTCTCAGCGGCCGCTCCCAGTCACCACTCTAACTGCCGCATTCTGGATTAGTTGTAGTTTCCGAGTCACCTTCAAAGGTAGCCCCACGTAGAGCGCATTGCAGTAGTCCAAGCGGGAGCATGCACCACTCTGGCTAGACAGTCTGCAGGCAGGTAGGGTCTCAGCCTGCATACCAGATGGAGCTGGTAGACAACTGCCCTGGACACAGAATTGACCTGCGCCTCCATGGACAGCTGTGAGTCCAAAATGACTCCCAGGCTGCACACCTGGTCCTTCAGGGGCATAGTTACCCCATTCAGAACCAGGGAATCCTCCACACCTGCCCGCCTCCTGTCCCCCACAAACAGTACTTCTGTCTTGTCGGGATTCAACCTCAATCTGTTAGCCGCCATCCATCCTCCAACCGCCTCCAGGCACTCACACAGGACCTTCACTGCCTTCACTGGTTCTGATTTGAAAGAGAGGTAGAGCTGGGTATCGTCCGCATACTGATGAACACCCAGCCCAAACCGCCTGATGATCTCTCCCAGCGGCTGCATGTAGATGTTAAAAAGCATGGGGGGAGAAGACAGAACCCTGAGGCACCCCACAAGTGAGAGCCCAAGCGTCTGAACACTCATCCCCCACCACCACTTTCTGAACACGGCCCAGGAGGAAGGAGCGGAACCACTGTATAACAGTGCCCCCAGCTCCCAAACCCTCTAGACGGTCCAGAAGGATGTTATGGTCGATGGTGTGTGTTATGTACTGAGCTGAATCCTAGAACAATAGGATTCAGAATCAGCGGGAGCTACCCAATCCAACTCCAGGTGGAAGTGAATCCGCAACCTGATTGGCCTGCTGGAGCAGCCAATCAGGCGGCTGGCAGAAGTGAATCTGCTACCTGATTGGCCTGTAGGAGCAGCCAATCAGGCTGCAGGCAAAAGTCAATCCACAATATAATTGGCCCACAGGTGTAGCCCTGAAGTAGCCAATCACGCAAGGCCCATTGTGTAAATAATGTATATAAGCAGATGGTTTTGGGAAAAGAGCCATTCGTCTTCTCTTCTCCTCCTTGATGACTATGAGCTGAATAAAGAGCATGAAATTCACTCTTGACTCCGAGTATATTTCACTGGCGACGAAGGTGGGATCCTGCTGAGCTGACCGCCACCACGCACTGCACCGCAGCACCGCCACCTGCTGCACCGCTGCATCGCACCGTGCATCCAGGCTTCAGCTCCAGGACCCAAGGAACCCAGAATGGCAACCGACAGCAGCTTCTCGCCATTCAAACCAGCATCAGGAGACTGGGAAGGGTACGCCGCCCGTTTCAACTTCCTCCTGCAAGCGAAAGAAGTCACCAACGATGCCATGAAGAGGGCGACATTCTTCAGCGTCTGTGGAGAGGAGACGTTTGAAATCGCCCGGGCTCTCCTTGCACCTAGAGATGTCGCTACCGTCTCTTACAAAACAATAATGGAACGGCTGAAGGAGCACTTCTCACCACAGCCCTCGGTGGTAGCTTGCCGAAATGCCTTCTACGCAAAACGGCAAGTCCCGGGGGAAACCATAACTGGGTTTGTGACCTCCCTCCGCCAAGCCGCCCGGTTATGCAACTTCTCAGAATTGGAGAACATGCTTCGTGACCGCCTCGTCGGTGGCCTGAGGGACGAGATGTTGCAACGACGCCTCTACGCCAAAAAAGACCTCACGTTCCAGATTGCTCTGGAGGAAGCCCTGGCAACCGAAGCCGCCGAGAGGTCAACGCAAGAGGCACGACCGGCCCCGCCATCCCAACTGAGGGTCTACCACGAAGACCTCACCGACGAATCCGAATCTGACAGGGAGGAAGTACACCGAGTACAGCGGCGCACTCAAGCAGCACACACACCACAGCAGCCTCGACGAGAAGGAGGGAACTGTGCAAGCTGCGGGGAGAACCACGAGAGGAGGACCTGTCGTTTCCGCAACGCAGAGTGCAGGCAGTGCAGAAAATTGGGACACATCGCCCAGGTGTGTCGGGCTCGACTCACCCGTCGACAAGCATCAGATGACCGACCCAGGAGCCCCAGGTCACACGGCACCATGCACCAAGGCAACTCGACGGAGATCACGGACTACCAGGTATTCCAGTTGCCCCATCCCAGCACAGAGAAAATTTATATAGAGGTACAGATAGAGGGAGCCCCATGCCGCATGGAGCTGGACACGGGTTCAACTCTATCCATAATCTCGGCCCGAACATTAAGGGAACTGTGCCCTAATGGGGGTCCCAAACTAAGGCCGGCCCCATTCACCCTCCGGGACTTCCAGAAACGTAAGGTCCCTACTATGGTGGTGGGGACCTTCAGGGTGCAATATCGAGGGCGAAAGCAACAATTGGACTTGCTGGTAGTTAAGGGCCCCTACGTTAGCTTACTGGGACTGGCATGGTTTGGACCTCTGGGGCTAGCCGTTACCGGGGTGAACCGCACTAGCTTACAAGTGGACGTGGACGCCATATGCAAAGAGTTTCCAGGGGTTTTCGATGGGGCATTGGGACGATATACAGGACCCCCCATTGCCCTACAGCTAGACCCCGCTGTACGACCCATCAGGCACAAGGCCCGCCGGGTCCCGTTTGCCCTGAAACCCCGCATAGACGAGGAATTGGACCGGCTCGTGGAGCAAGGAGTGCTGGAGCCGGTGCCCAACGCCCCCTGGGAAACTCCAATTGTCACACCCGTCAAGCCTAACGGTTCGGTCCGCATCTGTGCAGACTACAAATGCACCATAAACAAGGCTCTCACGGCCCATGCATACCCAGTGCCAGTGGTCAGCCATGTCCTCGCTACCCTGGCTGGGTCAAAAATCTTTGGCAAACTGGACTTGGCCCAAGCGTATCAACAGTTGCCTGTGGACGAAGCCACAGCAGAGGCTCAGACGATTGTGACGCACAGAGGGGCATTCAGAGTAAAGCGGCTGCAATTTGGCGTTAGCGTGGCACCAGGCATATTCCAGAATCTAATGGACTCTCTCCTTAAAGGGATTCCTGGCGTCACCCCCTTCTTCGATGATGTACTGATCGCCGGGCCCACACCAGAGGAATTTGAGGACCGCCTCCGCTCCGTCCTGCACCGTTTCCAGACGGCGGGCCTCAAGGTGAAGCGGGAAAAGTGTTTACTGGGAGTGCCGCAGGTGGACTTTCTGGGATTTAAGGTGGATGCAGAAGGGGTCCATCCAACCGGTGACAAGGTACGGGCCATTTGTGAGGCCCCAGCGCCCAAGAGCAAGCCCGAACTTCAGTCATTCTTGGGACTATTGAACTTTTACCATGCCTTCCTTCCCCATAAGGCAGCGGTAGCGGAGCCCCTACACAGACTCCTAGATAAAAGGGCCCCTTGGGTGTGGGGCCAGCGACAAAGGGCCGCATTCCAGGCAGTCAAGGACTTGCTCGTCTCGAACTCGGTCTTAGCACACTTCGACGAGAGGCTGCCAGTGGTGCTGGCATGCGACGCCTCTCCCTATGGCATCGGCGCTGTCCTGGGACACCAACTCCCGGATGGAAGAGAGGTGCCGGTGGCATACTTCTCCCAGACGCTTGCTGCAGCCGAACGAAACTACTCACAGATTGACAAGGAGGGTCTGGCAATCGTGAAGGGCGTAAAAAAATTCCATGATTTCTTGTACGGGCGGCCCTTTACCATAGTGACTGACCACAAGCCGTTGCTTGGCCTGTTTGCCCCTGAGAAGCAGACCCCCCAAGTGTTGTCTCCACGTGTCCTCAGGTGGTCAATTTTCCTTGCCGGCTACCAGTATGCACTAATCCACCGCCCTGGGAAGGCGATGGGCCACGCAGACGCCCTCAGCAGGCTACCACTACCAGAAACAGGCCCCGACCCAGCGCCTGCGCAAGAGGTTATGACCCTGGAGCTGCTTCCCGACCGACCCATTCAGGCACAAGAAGTTGCGCACCATTCCACAAAAGATAGGGTCATCTCCCGGGTCCTGGACTGGGTGTGGCGAGGATGGCCCAGCAGCAGCCCCGGGCCAGAATTCGCTGGCTACACAAACCGCAAACATGAACTGTCGGCCCACAAGGGGTGCCTGTTATGGGGAAGCAGGGTTGTTGTTCCCCAGCCCCTCCGCAAAAGGGTCCTCACAGCCCTACACGAGACACACCCAGGGGTAGTGAGGATGAAGGCCCTTGCCAGGAGTTATGTGTGGTGGCCGGGGATTGACAGAGAGATAGAGGCCTGGGTCCAACACTGCCAGACCTGCCAAGAATCCCGCCCGGATCCCCCAAGGGCCCCAGTCCAGCCCTGGGAGTCCGCCCGACATCCATGGTCACGCTTGCGCGTGGACTTCGCTGGCCCCTTCCAGGGAAAAACATTCTTCATAGTGGTGGATTCCTACACCAAATGGCTGGAGGTCGCACTGGTACCATCCACTTCTACGGCGGCAGCCATCCGGGTACTACGTAAGCTGTTTGCGACCCACGGGCTCCCTGACACCCTCGTCTCGGACAATGGAACCGCATTCACGTCAGAGGAGTTCCAGACCTTCACAGCGCAGAACGCCATCCGCCACATCCGCTCAGCACCATTCCACCCTGCCACCAATGGCCAAGCGGAGCGCATGGTGCGGACCACCAAGGACAGCCTCCGCCGCATGACACAAGGGGACTGGGAATACCGCCTTGCCGCATTTCTTCTAGCACAGCACAGCACCCCAAGCACAACGACGGGCCTGAGCCCAGCTGAATTACTAATGGGCCGGCGCCTTGCAACTAGACTGGACCGACTTCACCCCGACAGAGCTCAGGATGAGGTAGTGGTGGGGAAAGGCAGGAACCCCCGGACATTTGTGGCCCAGGACCCAGTGTATGCAAAGAATTTTGGGGCAGGCCCAGCATGGGTACCCGCCACAGTCACCAAGGTGACCGGTCCCGTGTCGTACGAGGTACTAACGGAAGGGGGGCAATGTTGGCGCCGCCACTGCGACCAGATACGGTGACGATTCCCAGGAGGAACCCGGGAGGAGAGCGGGACAGAGGGGTCCCAAGGGGACAGCAGGGCAGTGAGGCCTGCAGAGCGAGAGGGGTGGCAGAGGAAGCAGAAGCAGTAGGCACAGAGGGGCGCCCCGAGGCTGGAAGGACACCGGAACCAGAGCTACAACCTAGTGGTTCAGTGGCGCCAGACCAGACAGCCCCGGCACAGCCAGCAGCCTCGGAACACGAGCCAGAACCAGAACCCCTGACCAAGGAACACCCCAGGCCACAACGCACACGGAGGCGGCCAGCAGACCTTGGGGACTACGAATGCAACTTCCCGGGCAGGACTGGAACTTAGAGGGGAGGGGTGTTATGTACTGAGCTGAATCCTAGAACAATAGGATTCAGAATCAGCGGGAGCTACCCAATCCAACTCCAGGTGGAAGTGAATCCGCAACCTGATTGGCCTGCTGGAGCAGCCAATCAGGCTGCAGGCAAAAGTCAATCCACAATATAATTGGCCCACAGGTGTAGCCCTGAAGTAGCCAATCACGCAAGGCCCATTGTGTAAATAATGTATATAAGCAGATGGTTTTGGGAAAAGAGCCATTCGTCTTCTCTTCTCCTCCTTGATGACTATGAGCTGAATAAAGAGCATGAAATTCACTCTTGACTCCGAGTATATTTCAGTGTCAAAAGCCGCTGAGAGATCCAGCAGGACTAGGAAGCAGCTCTCACCTTTCTCCCTAGCCCGCCGGAGATCATCAACCAGTGCGAACAGAGCAGTTTCAGTCCCATGATGAGGCCTGAATCCCAGCTGGAAGGGATCCAAATGGTCCTGTTCTTCCAGGCGTGCCTGGAGTAGTTCATTAACCCCAAATTAAGAAATTAAGTTGTTTAGCTTTTTGGGGGAGTGGGGGAGGTCATTTCCACCAATCACTCACCCGCCTGCCCGCCACTGCTGACCCCTTGCCACAGCCACTGTCGATCGCACAACTCGCCAAAGCTGCCAACTGTCTGCCCGCTCGCCACCACCAACAGCTCACCCGCCTACTTGCCACAGCTGCCAATCGTCTGCCTGCCTTGCCACAGCCACCAACCACCCGCCCAATCACCACTGCCAATCTCCTGTTTGCTGCTGCCATTAATCGCACGCGCCCCCCTCTGCATTCACTCTCCATGTATAATACAACACCCAATTTTTGCCTATTTTTTTTTAGCAAAAGCATCGTCTTATACACAGAAAAATATGAGTTACAGGTAGGTGTTGGTCTGACATAGTCGAAACAAACAAACAAAAAATATTCCTTCCAGTAGCACCTTAGAGACCACCTAAGTTTGTCATTGGTATGATCTTTCATGTGCATGCACACTTCTTCAGATACACTGAAACAGAAGTCACCAGACCCTGATGTATAGTCAGATGGTGGGGAGGGGTATATGGTAATATGGTAATTCCTCACTCTGGACATACCTTGTCTGATGGCGCCATGACAGGCATTAACTCTGAATTGAAATTGGTTGGGGAGTAGAAATGAAACCTTGAATGAGGTTAGCTGCACCAACAAGCAAACTTTAATCTTACATTGACTAAGGATAATAATATCCACATAGAAATCTACTGTTGGGGCCGTAGCTCAGTGGTAGAGCATCTGCCTTGCATGTCAAAGGTCCCAGGTTCAACCCCCAACATCTCCAAGCAGGGCTGGGAGAGACCTTTGTCCAAAACTCAGAAGACATGGCCAGAAGTGTGCGAGATCAGCCATCTTCAAACTTGGATCTCTATATGATGTTGGACTACAACTCCTATCATCCCCAACCATTTGCTAAACTTTCTGGGGATCAGAGTTGCCATCCAGCAATATCTGGGGATTCAAGGTTGCAATGAATCCCCAGATATTCAAGAGCAATGAGCTAGACCAGGCATCCCCAAACTGCGGCCCTCAAGATGTTTTGGCCTACAACTCCCATGATCCCTAGCTAACAGGACCAGTGGTCGGGGAAGATGGGAATTTTAGTCCAAAACATCTGGAGGGCCGAAGTTTGGGAGTGCCTGAGCTAGCCAGACCAGTGGTCAGCATAAGGCAGCTTCTTGGGTTCCTATGACAAAAACCACCCATGCCCTGTGGCTTGTGGCAGTGAATCTTCTGAAGATGTCCACCCAATGGTAAAGGTAAAGGACACCTGGACGGTTAAGTCCAGTCAAAGGAGACCATGGAGTTGCATTGCTCATCTCGCTTTTGGGCCGAAGGAGCCGGCGTTTGTCCACAGACAGCTTTCTGGGTCAAGTGGCCAGCATAACTTACGCTTCTGATACAACGGAACACCGTGAAGGAAACCGGAGCGCACGGAAACGCCGTCTACCTTCCCGTCACAGTGGTACCTATTTATCTACTTGCACTGGCGTGCTTTTCAACTGCTAGGTTGGCTGGGACAGAGCAACGGGAGCTCACTCCGTTACGGGGATTCGAACTGCCAACCTTCTGATCAGCAAGCCCTAGAGGCTCAGTGGTTTAGACCACAGTGCCACCCACGTCCCTCCAATGGCGCATTAGTTGAAACATCAAATCTCACGTCGCCTTCACTGTCTTCCTCCTTCACTTCCCCCATACTCACAGCACAACAAATCCTTGGCCAACAGCAGTCAAACAGGTCCAGCTGTTTCTCCGGTCTTCTTGGGCTGCTGGATGTTGCCTGGCTGAGCCCAACTTGGGAAGGAACACTCCCCATCAGCCCCCCAGGGTGCTGTTTGGGACGGAGGCTCTGCCGTGGCTTTTGTTATGTGGAATGAAAGGAGCCCTCCCCATGCAGCTCTGGTGGCTTCAAGACCCCACCTGACCTCACAATGCAAAGGTGAAATCACAGAGGAACCATGCACACTATCTCTGCAATATCTATAAGGGTTGTGAACAGGGCCACAACCCAGGGGAAATCATGCCTGATCTGGATCTGCCCCCACATCGATTCAAGGATGGGGCTCATGTTTAATTAGGGCTTTGAATTAAAAATACATTTGGGAGGGGAAGCAAGGAGACACTGAGTTCTGTTCCCTCCCTCCCAACCACACTGTGGGCAGGAGGGTTTAATCCTGCTGGGGCAGCCTGCCTCTGCTTCCTGACTGCTGCCTCACCTTGTGACAGGGCCCAGATTGCTCCAGGTGACTCGACCCAACCTAGGGCTCCACCATAGCTGCCAAGTCTCCCATTGAAAAATCCGAGATCAGCAGCAGCACGGCACCAGAAGTCACTTCTACGCATGTCTGGACATGCGTAGAAGCAACCTCTGGTGCCGCTCTGCCCGATTTCCGGTGCCCAGACATGGGCAGAGCGGCACCTGAAATTGGTTCTGTGCATGTCCAGAAGAAGCCTCCCTGACAGGTAGGAAATCGGGGGATTTGTGGGATTTTTTCTATTCAGGATAACAGCAGGAAACAGATTAAAATCCGGGGGTTTCCCGCGAAAAACGGGAGACTTGACAGTTATGATCTCCACCCAAGTGGGACGCGGGTAGTGCTGGGGTCTAAACCACTGAGCCTCTTGGGCTTGCTAATCAGAATATCAGCGGTTCAAATCTCTGAGACTGGGTGAGCTCCCGTTGCTCTGTTCCAGCTCCTGCCAACCTAGCAGTTCGAAAGCACGCCAGTGCGAGTAGATAAATAGGTACTGCTGCAGCAGGAAGGTAAACGGCATTTCCGTGCACTCTGGTTTCCGTCACGGTGTCTCATTGCGCCAGAAGTGGTTTAATCGTGCTGGCCACATGACCCGGAAAGCTGTCTGCAGACAAATGCCGATTCCCTCGGCCTAAAAGCGAGATGAGCGTCACAACCCCAGAGTCGCCTTTGACTGGACTTTACCGTCCAGGGGTACTTTTCCTTTACCTTTTTTTTATCTCCACCCAACTCAGCTGAAGTGGATCTGCTTGATTTTGGTAAGGGGATAGGATTCAGCCAAATTTGGCGCACAGCCCTAAAATCTAGCCCTTACCAAAAAACCAAGGATTTCCAAAGGAACATGGAGGGAAATCCACAACAGAACTGATTGTTTGCTCTTCAGCCAATATTCCGCTGACTAGTGGTTGGAATGAACTGGTTTGGTTTAACAAATTAAAATGCAGTACCTCAAAAATCTCCAACTATGCCAGACAGTAGTGGCCATAATGGCTGGGTGGAATTACGTTAATTTTGAATGATTTTTAGGTCATCTTCAAGTTCATTTTATTGCTTATGAGTTTTTTGTTTTGGTCCTTTAAGCATCAAGGTCATAATTGTTGCAGGAAAATAAACTAAAATGTTTTGCCATTTTGTCCTTGAACCTAAAAGGGTCCAAGATAATTTTAAAAAATATGGGACAATTGGGGGGGGGGGAAATAGGATGTCTAATTTTAAAAAAATTCCCTGGCCCTGGATATGCAAAAGAACAGTTGTGGAGAAGTAAGTGTAAAGAAGCCCTCCTCTATCCTTCATTGCCGCAAAGAAATGGCTGCGGTGACTACTTTAGTGGCTAAGAGTGCTCCGGCCTCGGAGTTCTGAGTTCAAATCCTCACTCACCTTGGGCCAGTCACTGTCTCTCTGCCTAACCTACAGGGTTATTGTGAGAACCAGTTCCCTCCCAAAACGAGGGGGAGAACCAGGTACACCCCTTGAAGTCTGTGGAGGAATATAAATGCACAACCAAAAAAGGCTGAATGAATGTTATTGTCACCCCAGAGGAAAAGCAGAAGAAACGAAAGCTGTGTGTCCACAAGAGGGCCGCTGGATGGCAGCAGAGGATTGAAAATGGGAAGAATAAAAGGTGAAAGCAGCAGCAGCAGCAGCAGCAAAGTGGATGGCAATTTTGTCGCTGCCTGAAGAGGGAGGAAGGAGGGTGATGGTCACCTCTAGGCTTGATTATTGTAACTCGCTCTACGCGGGGCTGCCCTTGAAACTGACCCAGAAACTCCAGCGGGTGCAGAATGCCGCGGCGAGACTCCTTACGGGGTCCTCGCCGCGGGATCACATTCATCCAGGGCTTTACCAGCTGCACTGGCTCCCGGTGGAGTACAGGGTCAGGTTTAAGGTGCTGGTTTTGACCTTTAAAACCTTATGCAGCTTAGGACCCTCGTACCTGCGGGACCGCCTCTCCCGGTATGCCCCGCAGAGGACATTAAGGTCCACAAATAATAACATACTGGAGTTCCCGAGTCACGAGGTGGTTAGACTGGCCTCGACCAGGACCAGGACCTTCTCAGTACTAGCCCCGACCTGGTGGAAAGCTCTCTCTCAGGAGACTAGGGCCCAACGGGAGTTGCAAGACAGAGCTGTTCCGCTTGGCCTTTGGACTGACTCAGTCTGACCCTGGTGCTACCCTCCCCTAAGGTTTTATCCTACAGATATTTAAATGAGGTTCCACTTGTAGATTCCCATTTTAAAATTGAATTTTAACATTGTATTTAATCTGTATTTTAATGGAATTGTTTATTTTATGCTTGTTTTTTATATTTTTGTTGTTAGCCGCCCTGAGCCCGTTCTTGATTGGGAAGGGCAGGGTATAAATAAAATTATTATTATTATTGTTGTGTATTGAGTCAAAGGATTTTATATCTGTATTATTATTGTCTGTATTTGCATTAGGATAAAGTAACTGCCTTTTGGTTCCAGAGGGTACAGCTACTATTGGTTCATTTAAGCTGCTGTATTTGGATCCTCTGTCTTATTGGTTTCCTCCAAAAGGCAGCACTGTGATTGCTCGATATTGTTCCCTCCAAAATGTATCCCTTCCTAGCTAGTTCCCTGTCCCTATAAATGTAGCTTTCCTCTCCTCAGTCTTCAGTCTTGTTCACTGTAATAAAGAGCTGTTACTAGAGAACTGTCTCCAGCATGTTTTGTCAAGAGAGCTGAAATCACAAACCCCACGTCACAACAACTGGCGACGAAGGTGGGATCCGGAATGCTGAGGAGCGGTTAAACACAACCCTGCCTCAGAGTCCGGATTGCAGCTGAGAACAAGACTCACTGGCCAGCTGAGAAGACGACCCTGCCCGCTAGGACAATGGAGAGTCCAAGGGTATTGGAGCCCTTCCAGCCATCAGAGCCCCACACCTGGGAAGACTACGTCGAACGCTTCGAGTTCTTTGCAGTGGCTCAAGGGATCACCGATGCCAGCAAAAGAAGGGCCACATTCCTGAGCTACTGTGGGCCCGAGACCTTCAAGCTGGCCAAGGCATTACTTGCTCCAGCGAAGCTGAGTGAGACATCTCTCAAAGATATTCTTGCCTGCCTAACAAGCCACTTGGCGCCTACTGAGACCAAGATGGCCCGGCGGATGGAGTTCCATAAGAGGCAGCAGCATGCTGGGGAGTCTGTATCCACATTTCTGGCTGAACTCCGGAAGCTCGCTCAGCACTGCGGCTTCCAAAATCTGGAAGAGACTCTCCTGGATCGGTTTATTGGTGGTCTGAGCAGCAAGAAAGCCAGAAGACGCATCGTGGCTAAAGAAGAGGTTACCCTTGCTTCAGCCTTGAAAGAGGCCACCGCCACGGAGAATTATGAAAGAGAGGAGCTTGATGCCAGTCGCAAGGCCACTAAGCCACAGATAGAAGTTGCGCATGCCATGGACGAGCTAGAGGCTACTCCGAGCCAGAGCCCAGTCCGTGGGGTCGAGTCGGTGCGTCAGGCCTGCACAGTGCACAGAGATCGCCGAGGCAGTTGCCCAGGTTGTGGCGGAAACCATGAAAGGAAGAGTTGTCGTTTCAGGGATGCTATCTGCCGGACGTGCGGAAAGACGGGTCACATCGCCAGGGTCTGTAGATCGGCGGCGTCGGGAGCGACAGGAGCACCTAGACTGGAGCATCGCAGACCGCCCACAGCAACTCGTTTTCTAAAGGACTGCCACTACGTAACGGAGATCAACGGGAGGGCCGTGCAGTTTCCAGCGCAAGGCAAGGCACACGTCAAGGTGAAGATTGAGGGTCAGCAGTGCGACATGGAGGTGGACTCCGGATCCGCATTCACCATCGTGTCGGACCAGACCGCGAAGACATTCTTCCCCAGGGGTAAGTTGCCCCCTCTGGAGCCCTTTCCGGCAACCTTGCAGTCGTACTCAGCAGGCCGCATCCATGTTATGGGAATGTGTGCCGTGAGAGTACAGTTCCGGGACAAACAGGCTGTACTCAAACTGGTGATTGCGAAGGGCAGTCGCCCCAGTCTCCTGGGCACTGACTGGTTCCCTGCCCTGGGACTGAGTATCTCAGGGCTTAATTCAATCCAAACCTGCCCTGAGATGAGTGAGGTATTATGCAAGGAATTTGCTGGTCTCTTTAATGGAAAACTGGGTTGTTATAAAGGGCCCCCAGTTGACTTCGAGTTGGACCCCGGGGTGGCTCCAATCCGACTCAAACCAAGGCGAGTGCCATTTGCACTGCAACCCAAGATCGAGGCAGAGCTGGATAAATTGGTCAAGCAGGGAGTTCTCTCACCCGTGGACTCTGCTAAGTGGGAGACTCCAATCGTCACACCCCTTAAAGCAAATGGGGAAGTCAGGATATGTGCAGATTACAAATGTACTATCAATAAGGCACTCAGGGGAAACTCATACCCCATTCCAGTCGTATCACATCTGTTGGCTAAACTGGCTGGGGGCAAGGTGTTCGCCAAAATTGACCTGGCACAAGCTTACCAACAGCTGCCAGTAACCCCACAATCAGCGGAAGCACAGACTATTGTCACACATAAAGGGGCGTTCAGAGTTAACAGATTACAGTTCGGAGTTTGTGTGGCCCCAGGGATTTTTCAAGGGCTCATGGAACGCCTGTTAAGAGGTCTGCCGGGGGTCTTGCCATTTTTTGATGATGTTTTGATTGCTGGAAAAGACCCACAGGAACTGGTTGCGCGTGTCCGTGCAGTGTTGCTCAAGTTCAAGGAGGTGGGGTTGCAACTGAAAAAAGAAAAATGCAGTTTTGGGGTGCCAACTGTGGATTTCTTGGGGTTTAAAATTGATGCATCAGGCATCCACCCCACAGATGCTAAGATTAAGGCCATCATCGAGGCACCACGACCACAGAACAAGACGGAGTTGCAGTCATTCCTGGGACTTATTAACTTTTATCATTCGTTCTTACCCCAGAAAGCTTCGGTAGCTGAACCATTACATAGACTATTGCAGAAAAAGAATGTGTGGCGATGGGGGCGGGAGCAGCAGAAGGCTTTTGACTCCTTGCGAGGAATGCTGAGTAGCAGGAGCGTCCTTGCTCATTATGATGAGTCAAAGCCGCTGGTCCTGGCATGTGATGCCTCTCAATATGGTCTGGGGGCTGTGCTGAGTCATAGGGAACCGGATGGGTCGGAAAAGCCCATCTCTTTCTATTCCCGTACGTTGTCGCCCACAGAGCGCAACTATGCTCAAATTGATAAAGAGGCACTGGCTATTGTGTCCGGAATCAAAAGGTTCTATGATTATTTGTACGGTCGCCATTTCTCCATTGAAACGGACCACAAACCACTGTTAGGGTTGTTCAACCCAAACAAACAAACGCCACAAATTCTCTCCCCCAGAATGTTGCGTTGGTCAATATTCCTGAATGGGTTCCAGTACACCTTGACCCATGTGCCGGGGAAACAGTTGTGCCATGCTGATGCGCTGAGTCGATTGCCCCTTCCTGGCGGGAGCAATGAGGATCCTGCTCCGGCAGAGCACATTATGATGCTAGAAACACTTCCGGGGGCACCTGTAACAGCTACGGATATAGCTGAGAAAACTAGGAAAGATGCTGTTCTCTCCCGTGTGCTCACTTGGGTGGGGAGGGGGTGGCCAGGTGGTCCGCATGAAGAAAAATTCAGGCCTTATGCGACAAGGCAGCACGAATTGTCCATGCATAAGGGTTGTCTCCTATGGGGAGATAGGGTGATAATCCCAGCACCACTGAGAAACAGGGTTCTTGAGACGCTTCACATGGGACACCCGGGAATGGTCAGGATGAAGTCGCTAGCCCGATGTTATGTGTGGTGGCCTGGAATGGACCAGAACATAGAACAATGGGTACGAACATGCAAGGCATGCCAAGAGGTGCGGCCAGAAGTGGCCAGAGCACCAGTCCACTGGTGGGAGCAGTCCAGGACTCCCTGGAGCCGGCTGCACATAGATTTTGCTGGGCCATTCCAAGGGAAGGTCTTTTTGGTTATCGTTGATGCATATTCCAAATGGTTAGAAGTGGCGATGGTCCCTAGCATGGCATCAGCTGCCGTAATCAAGGTGTTGAGGCAGCTGTTTGCTACCCACGGGTTACCTGAGACCATTGTATCAGATAATGGGGCAGCTTTTGTATCCCAAGAATTCAGGGCATTCTTGGCTGATAACTTTATAAGAGGGGTCACATCCGCGCCCTTTCACCCATCCTCCAATGGGCAGGCTGAGCGCATGGTAAGAACAGCCAAAGAATCCATTGCGCGCTTAATGGAGGGTAACTGGTCGGCTCGCATTGCGCGAATGTTATTTTTGCAGCATGCGACGCCGTGTACTGCGACGGGCAAGTCGCCAGCCGAGCTGCTCTTAGGTAGAAGACTGGTAACGGTGCTGGATTATGTCCACCCAGATAAAATGCCAAACCGTAATTCAAGAGCAACCCCCCAGGCTGAGACTGACACAACAAGGTATCTCGCCCCTGAAGATCTGGTCTGGGTGAGGAACTATTCACGAGGTCCGCGGTGGGTGGCCGGTGTGATCACCCGGGCTAGTGGACCTGTGTCCTATTATGTGACCTTGGAAAATGGGCAAGTTTGGAAGAGACATATAGATCAGCTGAGGCGCCGGGCGCTCAGCAGGGAGGAGTCAGATAATTCATCCCTGGCTAATGACGCACAGCTGCAAGACCAGAGTGAAAATGGTCCAGAGGTACAGTCACCAGGGGCTTCAGCAAATGAACCAGGGTCTGCTAGTCCTCATGATGACGAGGTACAGGTCGGGGACCCTGAGATGTCTGGGACTCCATCTGTTCCTGATGAAACCCCTATAGCACCCCCTCCACCACAGGTAACACCCAATCCAGAACCTGCAACACCTGTTGTCAGGAGATCAGGTAGAAGTTGTAGGACCCCACAGTACCTGAGGGATTACGTCTGCTGTGCTCACTAGGGGGGGAGGGGTGTTGTGTATTGAGTCAAAGGATTTTATATCTGTATTATTATTGTCTGTATTTGCATTAGGATAAAGTAACTGCCTTTTGGTTCCAGAGGGTACAGCTACTATTGGTTCATTTAAGCTGCTGTATTTGGATCCTCTGTCTTATTGGTTTCCTCCAAAAGGCAGCACTGTGATTGCTCGATATTGTTCCCTCCAAAATGTATCCCTTCCTAGCTAGTTCCCTGTCCCTATAAATGTAGCTTTCCTCTCCTCAGTCTTCAGTCTTGTTCACTGTAATAAAGAGCTGTTACTAGAGAACTGTCTCCAGCATGTTTTGTCAAGAGAGCTGAAATCACAAACCCCACGTCACAACAATTATTATTATTATTATTATTATTATTATTATTATTATTATTATTATTATCTAGAGCAGGAGTCCTGAAGCCCTGGCCCAGAACAGTCCCCTCCCAGCAAGACTCCACAGCTTTGGGTGACAAGGGAGTGACATTGGACACCACTTAGGAATGGCATCCCTGTGACCAATGCCCATATTTGCTTCTTCCGCTGGACACAACCTGGGCCTTGGGGTCCCAGTTTGTACCTTTGAATGAGACTTCCTCTTCTAAGGTAGAATGGCAGACCGAATAGGGAAGATTCCTCCTTTTTAAATTTATTGTATTTATATGCAGTCCTTCCTCTGTGCTGCTCAGCACATTACCTACCCCCTTTGTCACCCACGTTCTATCCTCACTATAAGACTGTGGCGTAGTTTTGGTTGTGTTTTCTATTCTTCCATCCCTCCAGACCAACGTAAGGTCCTCTATAGTTGGACTTGCAACTCCCATCACCGCCAGTTAGCGTGGCCAATGGCCAGGGATTATGCAAGGAGATGAGCTGGAAGGGGCTGGCAGTGAAAGAGGCGTGAATCTACTATTTAGGGTAACAGTGCACAGAGATTTGCTTATTTTACTTCATCATGCAACTCTGAAGTGATGTGCATGGGGGCAGGAGGTTTCCCATCCAAACACTGACCAGGCCTAGACCTGCTTAGCTTCAGCAAATGGGTCGCATCATGCGCCTCCATGCCACAGGCCTTGGCCTCCTTCATTTCTGGCATTGTAAGTCACAACAAAACCAGAGTTAGCAACTATTTTTTCCCCTTGAGGATAACTGGACATTTTGAAAGCTAGTGGCTCAAAATATGGGGTGTACATTCTCATGTGTTGAGAAGTCGTAAGTATTTCATCCACCCACCCACCCCACAAAAAATAAATAAATCACATTTAACAGGAATAAGTGGTCTCCGATGTTGCTTATTGAAGTCCACCAGATGGCAGCAGAGTGCTCTGGTTCAGCTTTACTCCTACGTACTTTCAGGTGGTGCTTAAGTTTCTCTGGCGACGTTCACATTTTAAACTCAAATGTGCATTGAATGCTGCTTTTCCTGTGTCTTTCGACTGCACATCCCTTCCTCTCCCTGTTCACTGAGCAGTGCACAAGTTGATCTGCAACTGATCATACCCTGCCCATTGTCAAGCACTCAATGTTTCTTACCTGAACCCGTGTCTCTTCCAATGTGATGCAGCGACTTATTGGTGCCTGTGCACAGGGAGGTTCAAACTCTAGGCCTATTATTATATTATTATTAATTCAACTTGTACACCGCCCTATACCTGGAGGTCTCAGGGTGGTTCACAACAAGACCACAACATATAAAATCAAATCAAAAGCAATAACCCAATACCCCCCCAAGCCACATTCTAAAAGGGTGTTGTATGTCAATAAGATCAACCAAAGGCCTGTTTAAAAAGGAACGTTTTGATGTGGCACCTAAAGCTGTATAATAAAGGCGCCAGGTGAACCTCCCTGGGGAGAGCATTCCACAGATGGGGAGCCACTGCAGAGAAGGCCCTGTTCTCGTGTTGCCACCCTCCAGACTTTTCAAGGAGGCAGCACACGAAGGAGGGCCTCGGAAGATGATCTCAGGGTCCGGGTAGGTTCATATGGGAAGATGAGGTCCTTGAGGTATTGTGGCCTTGGGCCATTTAAGGCTTTGTAGGTCAAAACCAGCACTTTGAATTGGGCCCCGAAACTAACTGGCCGCCAGTGCAGTTGGACCAGGATCGGTGTAATATGCTCAAACCACCCTGCTCTGGTGAGAAACCTGGCCGCTGAATTCTGCAGGAGCTAAGTTTCCAAACCATCTTCAGAGGCAGTCCTATGTATAACACATTGCAGTAATCTAACCTTGAGGCTACCAGAGCATAGACAACAGTAGTTAGGCTACCTCTGTCAAGATAGGGGTGTAGCTGGGGCACCAGCCGAAGCTGATGGAAGGCACTCCGGGCCACTGAGGCCACCTGAGCCTCGAGCGACAGCAAAGGACCCAGGAGTACCACCTAGCTATAAACCTGCTCCTTCTATCAAACTCTCAGGACTCTGTGCCCAGGACACCCCCCTCACCAACCCCCCCTCTTCAGTTTCAAATGCTTCTTCCTGGCTGAAGTGTTCTTGACTGCAATGCCTCTGTCCTGCCTGTGTGGAGAAACGTCTCTGGATCATACAATCATTGAATTGGATTGGAAGGGACCACGAGGATCATCTAGTCCAACCCCCTGCAATGCAGGAATCTTCCACCCGATATGGGGCTCGAACCCACAACCCTGAGATTAAGAATCTCATGCTCTACTGATTTAGCAGTCCATTTCAGGATGCGCTTTTATAAAACCTCCAAATTTTGCAAGGCTGGGGTGCAAGCCTGCTCCACAACCCTCCTTTGCCCCTCCCTTTGCCTAAAGCCCCGCCCACCACGGGAATGTGGCCCATGAGAAAAATGGCTCATGTCTCAGAGGAAAATATGGGGCATGAAGGAACGGCAGAGAAAAGGGGCACAAGGAAATGCTAAACGCAGAGAAATGATGCAGCCTCTTTCAAAACAACACTTTCCTTTTACTTTACTAAACATACAAAATTTAGTACAAACCAAGGTGAATTCTATACAAAGCACCGGCAGGTGATTAGGAACAACCTCCCACAGATAACGTTAACATGGCACCACCAAGCAGGTTACACACGCATGCGCTACTAGAAGGCCACAGCTCCCAATGGTCCTAAGGAGACAGGATTCTGTTTATTTTTGCCCTTTCAGTAAGTGCATCTCCCCCACCTCAGCCATTGCCTCATGCAGCAGGGGAGCGGGGGCGAGTTCCAGACAGCTAACATCTCAGCAAAAATAGAAAAGGAAGAGGAAAGCAGGCAATAGAGGTTTTTTTTCCTGCCCTCCACCAAGATGGCAGTTAGTAGGGATTGTGGACATGTGTCTGAGAGAAAGGAGCATCTTTTGCAGGCAGGAACCCATTGCATGGGGGGAATGGTCATACAACCTGCGCCACTAGGTGCCTTCGTTGTCTGCTTTTCACCACTAGGTGGGGCTCAAGTGAGAGAGCAGAGCAGGAGTGATTCCCAAAACTCTTGCGCTGTGAAAGCCAACTGTGCTTGTTCTCTCTCTAGCCAATTTTTGACTGCTGCTGCCGTCCGGAGTTGGACAACGGTACATAAACTGAACAGTTCTGAGGTTATGTCAGGATTCTCAAACCTTCTTAAAATATGAAATTCCTCCGCCCCTGCAAAAAAAAAAAGAAGGCTAATTCACAAACGGCAAAAACAGAGTTTGTGAATATCATGAGATCGCAGAAACAGTTGTGGCCAAGGGATACAAACAGCTCCAAATACTGGCCAGCTCTGTGTTTGATGGAGGATGCTGGGCTGTTTTCAGCCTCCGCTCCCTGCCACATAAGTGCTAAAAGGGTCTTCCTTTAGAAGGACAACCTATCATTTCCTTGTTCTAGTTTTCTGATTCTCCCCTAGCATCAGGGAGGATGTAGTGGGGCCAGCAGATCATTTCTTGATCCCAGCTGATGTGGCTGGAGGTCTTAGCCCCATGCCCGCTTCCCAAACTCAGTATACTGTCCTGATTTGGGACTGCCTCCAGAGTTGCTGTCTTTGCATCGTGCCTGGAGCATCGCATGGCAGCCCACGAAGGGCCCAGGCTCCCTTGATGTGCACACCCTGATCGTGCTCTCCTATTGGTGAGCAGACATGGCCAGAGCCCTCTCCCACAGCCAATGACCATTCAAGCGGGTATCGGTACAGAACAGCGCCCCCTTAAGGAGAAAGGGTCAATGGGAACATATATCCCAATTCCCCTCCAATCCTGGCTGTCTCCTTGATTTAGGTGAGGTTAAAAGTGACATCTGCCAAAGGGAAATATAATTGCATTCCCTCCAGCTTAATGAACCAAATAGCCTTGACTGACCGGATCAGCAATAGCATCTCTGGCAAGGAGAAAAACAGTCTCCACATTTAACCACCAGACTGAGAGAGAGTGCAGGTGTAAGCAAATGTTACCCCGGTGTGACATCAGTGGTTGCAACAGAAAATATTCTTTAAAAAAAAAAAGCTTTCCAGCATGCAAATACTGTGGATGGTGTTGCAAAAAACCCCAAAAAAACGGATGGGAAGAACCAACAGCCAAGGGGGTCGGAAAAGTGGGTGAGGTAGCAGAGGAGGACAGTCCTGTTGCAGCACAGAAAGAGGAATGTCTTGGAGGAGGGAGGCAGGATAAAGCACACCAGGAGGCACATGAAATTAGGGGAAAATAAAATGATTGGAGCTTCGATTAACCCAAAGCAGGCGGCCTGCAACCTTTAAGTTAGAATGAAGATTCAGGGACAAATCTGGGAAGGGGGGGAGGGGGGCAGGTATCCTCCAAGACCCGCTTGCGGCCATCTTGAGGAGCTGGTGTCCCCGCTTCTCGGGGAGCACGAGCGATGTCTTGCGTGTGCGTTGTGTTTCTTGTGTGCGTCGCACCAGCTCTTCTGGGTCACGGGCGGTCAGTCAACTGAGTCGCAGATCTCTGCCACAGCAGCATTGAAGGCATGGGGTTGGTCGGCATAGACGTGGTGGGAGGCACCCGGAATAGCCTGAGGGCAAGGGGGAGAATCAGAAGGGGAGATAGAAATATTCCCCAGCGTCGGGCAGCCACCCATCAACAAAGCATGCCCCCTCAAAGTCCAGAGGAACAAGTTGCATACAGACGCAGACTCGCCATGGACAAATTTAACAATATTTGGAATTCATTTTTATAAATACTGTCTTAGGTTAAGGTGTGGTTAACTACAATAATAAACTTTCTTTTTTGGGGGGTTCTTTTTTGTTTTCTACATGGGTGCTGTTTCTTTGTCTTTTTCTTCTTTGCGTATCATCTTACTCTGTGCACTTGCAATTACAGTCGTACCTTGGTTCTTGAATGTAGTCCGTTCAACTTCCGAAATGTTCGAAAACCAAGGCGCGGCTTCCGATTGGCTGCAGGAGCTTCCTGCACTCAAGCGGAAGCTGCATCAGACGTTCGGCTTCCGAAAAGCGTTCAAAAACCGGAACACTTACATCCAGGTTTTGGGCATTCGGGAGCCAAAACATACGAGTACCAAGGTGTTCAAGAACCAAGGTACAGCTGTATTTACTTCTTATTTTCAATAAAGAATATGAAATTTTAAAGAAAGGTCCAGAAGAACCGACATCCCCATGAATAAGGGGCCTTCAAGAACAAGGTGTTTCCTTGAGAGCAATAAAGCTTGAAGTCTGGGCTAACCATTTGTTCCTGGGTCAGAGCCTTCAGGCTACATGAGCACTCAGACCCAGAGGGTTTATTTCTTAACACCACAGCTCCTTAGCTGTGTGCAACTGGCTTCCTGTTCCCGATTCCTACCCTTGTGCAACTGACCCCTGTGAATACCTCTGCACTTTTGAATCCTGACTGCCTTTGGGCCTGCTCTGCTGTGTGTGACGTTGGCCTTCCCTTCCGATGCTGCTATTGGCCCACTCATCATCCTGCATATCTGGATTAAGCAGACACCTGACTGATATGAAACTGGACAGCTTCCCCGCACCCCCCCAACCAACCCTGACACACCAAAGTGCTCTACTGAGATGCCTCGAGCAAAACCATTTTGGAGTTACACATCAGAAGTGCTTCTAGCTGGCTTTTTGACCACAAGGTCTTCAGGGCAGCTGAAGAAGTTAAAACATCAAATGTCATTGAATGGGGAGAAATCACTATGTAGAGGGATTCCTGTGCCTTATTATCGGTGGGAGGGAGGCCCAGAACCAGGGTGCCACTGATTCATTCTCCTATGCATGTATGTTGAAACTGGAATTTTAACTCTTCTACCCTCTATGCTCAGTCCTCTTTAGCTCCTGACTGCCACTAGAATTTGGCCACGTTTCTCCCCTCAGTCATAAGGATGGGGAAATCTGAATTGCAAAAATGCGGAGGATTTTAGGCTAGAGGATTCTCTACTTAGGCCCCCATTCCCACACGAGGAACATCCAATGCAACGGCAACTACATTCATGCTCTGCTCCCCATCTCTCTCTACGTGCCAAAGTTCCTACCATGTCACAGACGTAGCTCCCCGGCCGCAGGCTCTTGACCTTCTCCCCGGTGCTGGTATCAATCCAGGAATTGGCACCGTAGATGAGAGTGATCGGCAAGTCGCGGCGCACCAGGTGGATGCGTTCCAACATGGGGCGCCGGGCCCAACCAAACGCCTCCGACATGGCCTTGAACCCGGCCTCGCCACTGCAATGAGGGAGTGCATGGATGGAAATGCAGTAGTGTTAATAGATACAGGAACATGGACCACAGCACATTCCCCACAGCAGCTGGTATTCCGAGGCATTCTGCCTCTGACAGTGGATGTGAAACAGTGGAGGACCTCACCTGGGTGTCTGGGCATTGCAGTGGTAGATGTACTCCGAGATGGTATCGTCGTCAAAGAAATCAGCAAACTTCTGCTTGAAGTCTGGACGGAAGCGCTGCACTAGTCCAGGCCCTGGAGGAAAGGGTGGATGCAGTCAGTGGGTTCTCATCAAACTTTTACTTGAGCTTCCAATAAAAAAATAAAAACAGCAATGAATGAATTTCTCTTTTCAAGTTGGGTAGCAGCTTTCCTCTTTGCCAAGGGTCCACAAGCAGGACTGTAGATCTCAAAACGTCATTGTTTACATCTCCAAAATAACTGCCATCCCAAGTGACTTCCTGTGAGAACCACTTCCTCTCCACATTTATCTCCAAGCACAGCTCTGCCCATTTTACAGATGGAAGTGCTAAGGGAGGTGGGTGATGCCTCATTTGAGGTCGTCCCGCAAACATGTGAGATATGGGACTAGGTGTCCTGGATTCAAGTCCAAGGGCAAATGTTTTCGTCATCCATGCGATCTCATCCTACCCATATGCACTTGGGATTACCACCCCCCCCCAAATATCTATGGGACTGGTCTTCTGGGATTGTTTGCTTTTTAAGGGGAAAAAAGATAAGTAAAGGAAGTTTTGCATGGAATGGAGAAAGTGAAAAGAGCTTTTCTCCCATTTGTTTAAATATTGGGTATTGGGGTCACCCAATTTGGGAATATCCAGGAAGAGAGGTAGAAACAGCTCAGAACAAGAGAGTCTTGTGGCACCTTAAAGATCAATAAATGTGCTATGGCTTAAGCTTTTGTGATGGATAATCCACTTCATCAGATACATGAAGTATTCCAGGAAGGGAATTCACTTTTTTTAAATACCAGAAAACAGATTTCTTTGAGCATGGATCCTTTGAGCACCGAGGGCCTTCTGGTGGTTCCCTCACTGCGAGAAGCCAAGTTACAGGGAGCCAGGCAGAGGGCCTTCTTGGTAGTGGCGCCCACCCTCCCATCAGATGTCAAAGAGATAAATAACTACCTGACATTTAGAAGACATCTGAAGGCAGCCCTGTTCAGGGAAGTTTTTAATGTGTGACACCTTAATGTATTTTAATTTTTTTGTTGGAAGCCGCCCAGAGTGGCTGGGGAAACCTAGCCAGATGGGCGGGCTACAAACAATAAATTATTATTATTATTATTATTATTATTATTATTATTATTATTATTATTATTATGTAGCCAAAATGCATGCTATCAACAGGCTTGGGGAAACCCCGAGATTTACAGAAGTACAAAAAAAGTTTTAAGGAAAAATAGAAATAATCAAAGACAGAGTAAAATAGCCCTATGAGGAATGAGAATATTCAGTGGCAACAGAATGCTAACTAATTCCAGGTGGGGGATCCAGAAAACTAGGGAGAATGGAATGCAATGGAGTAACATGAAAGTGGGTATGGCTGGCTGTCACCCTTCACCTGTAACATTTTTTGTTGCAGGTCCCACTTGCCTCAGCAACTTTCAGCAACAGGGATAATAAGCTCGGCCACTTCTACTATGAACAAGTGTCAATTCCGGCACATCCCGCTGCTTATTCTCCCGGCACCCTCCGTTTAATCTTCTTGCCAATTTCACTCACCCCAGGGCCCAGCAGCTCGAAGCACAGCCAGAGGGTTGGACCGTCCCAGCACCGTCGCCACAGCCTTGATCCAGGTTGGAGGGGTGCGGATCTGAGCCGGGTCGGACGGACGCATGGGGAAGCCCCAGGGATCCACGAGGATCAGATGTTTCACCCTGGGTCAGGAGAGGCATGATTTACTTCAGGGTACATGTGCACAGAGGCCAGTCACAAACAGTGTTCGAAATCTCCATTGTTCATCTAGGCACATTTTGCAACTGGGAATTTCATTAGCACGAGCAGTTTCTGGGCTCTGGGTGCAGTACTGCACCTAAGATTTCAGATTAAAACTGCAGAGTGAAAGGAAAGGAGGACCTTTTTCTGCTTCCCCATTTCCACTCACTCTCTGAAGACTGGAGAAGAGACCCCCTTAAGAATATTAGAGTAGTGGGCAGGAGAAGGACTAGACCATGTGAAAAATGAGCACAATATTTTAGCTGCAGTTCATTCATTTTCAGCTTTGTATTCTTATTTTAAAGAGCACCTTGACATTCCATGGATGTGCCCATAACCCAGGTTTAAGGTGTCATTTAGCTCCTAGTTTTCATATCTCAGTTTCTAACACTGGTCACAAATCCAGCTGACTGCTTAAGAAAATAATAATTCCACACTCTAAAAGCTCTGCATGTTGGAAAACTAGCATGCCAGGAAGATCTTCTCTCTGATATGTTAGCTTACTATATGCGAGGATCATTCATTTATGATACTTAGTTGAGTATCTGATTTCCCACACCTAAATTCTCAAGTGGTACAAACCAGCAAAGGCTATACCATCCAACGTTTATCCTAAGAGCCTACTTAGGTACCCAATTAAGTACCTCCAGTGAGATCAGCCTCTTAATAACATCTATATGCTTGACTTAGATGGGAAGGGCAGAAAGACAGGCATTACTGGCAGGTCTATTCCACTAGAAATTATGAACAATACTACTACAGACTCTCTGATGTCCTGGGCCTTAGGATCTTTCTGGAACTTCTGTATGACCTCCCTGTCCAGGCCAACCTTTCTGACTTAGGGTATTTACCTCCTTCACTGGAGGTTTTTAAATAGAGATTAGATGTCCACCTGTCATGGATGCTTTAGCTGAGACTAGGTGACCCTTGGGGTTCTTTCCATATCTACCATTCTATGAAGCAGGTGGGGAGAGGGAGATGGGCAGGATATATTTCAGATGACATAGCACGGGTGAGGGATCCCAGGCCTGGGAGCTCAAGAAGCCACCTACCCACCCTCCGCAGGCCACTTTTAGTTGGCTACACCTGGCTTATAACAAGGCTGGCTGCAACACAGGAGGTCAGAGCTCTGCTTCAGTTACTATAGGCATGGAGAACCAGATGTTGCTGAACTACAATTCCCATCATCCCTGCCTAGAGCCACAAAATGTACCTCTCTGGATACTGCAAGCTGTAGGAGGCTGCCAGGAAGCCACCAAGACTATGGCCGAGCAGGATCATGCTGGGGATGCCCATCTCCCGACGCCAGGCCTCAATGGAGTTCACAAACTCCTCTTCGGCCTCCTGGGCATCCCGGGAAAAGGGGGGCCGGGAACTGCGGCCAAACCCCAGGAGGTCGAAGGCATGGAGAGGGCGACGTTGGCTCAGCGAGTCTAGGTTGAGGATCCAGAGTCCGATGCCCCCACCAAAGCCATGCACCATCACCAGGGGGGTGCGTCCCTTGGCCCGTTCTGGAGACAGTGATACGGTCCAGATCTTGGCATGGTTTGGAAGGGAGATGTATCGGGCCACAAATCGGTTCTGGAGGCCTGAAGATGGAAGAGAGAAAGGGGAAGGTGAGCATCTATTATCCAGGATCCCCCCCCAAAAAAAAAACAATACATACCATGGGGCCCAGGTTCTGTTGGATGTTACAAGGCACACTAGCACTAATGGCTGCAGAAAGGGATTTGATGGGAGGAAAGATGTTCCCTGGATATAGAGGAAACTGTGGGTTCCAACTATCATCAGTCCCACCCAGCATGGCCAATAGTCCAGAAAGATGGCTGTTGTCTTCAGGTCTCCCCCTACAAATCTCGTCTACCTCATCAGTTAGGCTAATCACTTCAAAAGCCTTCTGACAAAATTAGCAAGATGCCCATGGCAATTATCAAATACCAGATCAGATCACAATCAGACAGCAGAGATTGTTTTAGAAGAGGTATTCCTCTTTCTCTCACCCCCACTCCATTAAATGCTTCTTAGACAAAAGCTTAGACAAAAGAATGCTTTTCTTCTCCAAAAAGCATTTGTCTGTGTGCAAATGCATGCTTGTATAAACTGATTGATCCATTAAAACTCACCTGATTAAGCAATCAAGATTTCTTTAAGCAGGCGGTGGCTCTAGTTATGAGCAATAAGATCTAGGGGGGGGGGGAAATCTCCATATTCAGGATCACAATGCCACCAGGCATTGCTGTACATTGACAGAGAAGGCTCTCTTGACAGCCACCCTCAGAAGTGTGGGGAATGGTCCTCTCTGTGGTAACCTGTAAGTTGAGGAACTCCTGCCCCACAGAGGTGCATCTAGGACAGGGGTCCCCAGACTTACCGGGCTTCGGGCCGGTGCCCGCCTCGCCGACTGCACGGCGGGCTGGAGGGCAGGGGAGTGTGCGCGCAGCGGGCCGGAGGGCGGGGGAGTGCGCACCCGTGCGCATGCGCACACGCACACGGTCGAAAAAAAATCGCCGAAAATCGCTTGTGTGCATGCGTATGGGCCTCCCCCGACCCGGAAGTGCACCGGAAATGACCTCTTCTGGGTCGGGAGAGGCCCATACGCATGCGCACAAGTGATTTTCGGCGATTTTTTTTTCAGATTTTGAAGATCGCCGCCGCGCCGCGAGAGCGGGTGGCGGCAGCGGGCGGCGGGGGTCGTCGTGGGCCGGATTGGGAGGCCAATTGGGCCGCATCCGGCCCGGGGGCCGTAGTCTGGGGACCCCTGATCTAGGATCTTCATTACACAGCTTCTGGTGTATGCTGAAGTCACACCTCTTTACCCTAACAGTTAGGCAATTGTTATGAGACCCAACTCTTCTACTCTGGTAAATCTATACTGAGTTGGTTTTGCTTGGAAGTGTTTTTATCCGCTTTTAAAATTGTTTTACTTGTTTGTTCTATTGTGCTGCACTTCTAATGTAATGGAAGGCTAATACAACATATAAACAAGTACACAAGGAGCATTGTGGAAAATAAAAATGGCACCTTAGGCCCAACCACCTGGTTTTGCTCAAGAGTGCTGGGCCAGAGGAAAACTAGTACCAGGGAAGTCCTGGGCAGGCAACCACAGTAAGCCTTGGGGTGTCACGTGTAGATACCCTAAAACTGATGCTCAAGGTAAGAAACAAAACCCTTCCACTTCTTGGTGGGTCTTAATTAAACCACAGAAACTCCCCACCACCACCAATTGTTATTTGCCAACTAAGATTATTATGGAGCCATGGCATATATTTTTTCCTGGCAACTTCTCTGGCAAGTTTCTCTCTCTGTGTGTCTTGGCTTAAATTTGAGGCCATTCAATGAAGCTGAATGTTGGAGGACTCAGGATAAACCATAGCTGCCAAGTTCTCCCTTTTTTTTAAGGGAAATTCCCTTATGCTGAATAGGCTTCCTCACGAGAAAAGGGAAAACTTGGCAGCTATGGGATAAACAAATGAAAGCACTTCTTCTTACAGTACATCATTAAACCATGGAAATCGTTCCCAACCAGAGGTAGCGATGGCTGCCAATTTGGGACAGCTTCAAAAGAGGACCAGACAAATTCCTAGTGGGCAAGGTTATCAATGGCTACCAACCCTGATGACTCTGTTCTCCCTCCACTGTCAGAGGAGAGTTGCTGGGAATTGCAAGAGGGGAGTGTCCTACTGTCCTCAGGTTCTGCTTGTGGGGCTTCCCACAGGACTCTGGTTGGCTGCTGTGAGAATAGGATGCTGGACTAGATGGGTCTTTCGACAGATCTTATAGGATATTAGTTACCATCTCTATTTTGGACAAAGGAGAAAGAGGACGCTCCTCAAGCCCTCCTTTACTTACACTGCAGGATCCGAGCTTCCACGTTCTTGAGGTGGGACATGGAGGTGGGACGCCAGGCAGGCAGCCAGCCCCCTAGCCAGCCTTGGGTCCTGTGGAAAGGATATAGTTTTGTTGAGACATGGGTGGGCAGAGGCAGGCAGAAAGGGAGAGCAAAGGGGTTGGGAGAAGAAAGGAAAAGGAAGACATTGAAGGGGGTCAGTGATAAACAGCTGCTTCCCATAGCAAGCTTTTGCAACTCTGTGATTGGAGGAGAATGTGACTTGATAGAGCAGGAAAAAGCCCTTGAATAACTAGGGCAGATATCCCCAAACTTCGGCCCTCCAGATGTTTTGGACTACAATTCCCATCATCCCTGACCACTGGTCCTCTTAAGCTAGGGATCATGGGAGTTGTAGGCCAAAACATCTGGAGGGCCACAGTTTGGGGATACCTGAACTAGGGTCTCTAAAGCACAAAGAGAAGGGATATGTTCAAAAAGCACTCAGAGGAAATGCTCCCATGTTTCTAGGCGTCACTCCTGATGGGCCACCTTGTTTTTCTCAGCAAAATGCAAAGCTTTCACTTCCTGAAAACGAGAGCCGATGCAATGCAAATACTGTACAGTAACTCCACACACAAATACTGAACATGAACAGAAAGGGCTGCCATGTGGAAGTTTCAAAGCAGAGGTTAGATAGCCTTCTGTCCTGAATGCTTTAGTTGAGATGCAGGAGGTTGGACTAGATGACCCTTGGGGTCTCTTTCCAACTCTACAATTCTGTGATTCCACAAGGCTGCCACCCTACATTATGAACCTAGGTCCCATTAAGGGCAAAGTGAGTTAATACCTAAGTAAATACGCTTAAATAATGGGCTGGGAAATCCCTAAGTGAAATCGGCCCTGAACTCACTTAGTGGTCCAAAGGCAATACCTTCTCCCTTAGCCTCCATTTCTCACTGCAAAGGTGATAATACAGTTTCTGCAGCATATTGACACATCTATGTTTGAAATCGCTGAAAACCTGCCAATATCCTAGCAGTGCTGTTAAGTTTTGAACCATGCAGTTTTCACCACAGCCTGAAGACTAGCCACTTGCATCTTTTTGTTTCATTTAGAGCAGTGTTTCTCAACCGCTGTTCCGCGGCACACTAGTGTGCCACGAGACGTTGGCTGGTGTGCGGCGATGAGAAGGGCGAATTGCAATGTTATGTGCCTGGCGGAAAGGAAGCCGGCCGGGTCACGACGCGGAGCGAGCGCAGCTCTCAACAGCCACCACCACGGGAGGGTGGTTTTAGACAAACTTAAAGAAGCTGGCTGGATGAGCTCAACCTGAAACTTGCTGAGCAAAGGATTGTGCTGGCAGAGAAATCAGCGGCTTGTGAAGCCTTATTACAGGAGATTGCAACCAACACAGCAATTGGCAAGTGTTTCTTACAGTCATAATTATATAGTCAATATAGGGCGGCACAGAGTTAAAAATTTTAACTTTTTTAATGGTGGTGTGCCTCGTGATTTTTTTCATGGAACAAGTGTGCCTTGGCCCAAAAAAGGTTGAGAAACACTGATTTAGAGAACAGCAGCCCATGATGGTCAACACAGAGTGTGGATTAAACCTGGGTCTCCCTGGTCCTAGCCCGACACTCTAGAATAAAAATACTATTAGATAATACCGGCCAAGCTTGTGGGACTGTTGTAAGGAATAATGTGATGGTGTACGCCATCATCAAATTTGTGGGGAAGGGATTTAACTCAGTGGTAGAGCACCTGCTTTGCATGCAGAAGGTCCCAGTGAGAGGACCTTGCCTGGAATCCTGGAAAGTAGCTGCCAGTCAGTGTAGACAATATAGGCGTACCTTGGAAGTTGAACGGAAACCGTTCCGGAAGTCGTTTGACTTCCAAAACATTTGGAAACCAAGGCAATCGGAAGCTGTGTTGGACATTCAGGTTCTAAAGAACGTTCGCAAACCCGAACACTTACTTTCGGGTTTGGAGCATTCGGGAGCCAAAACGTTAAGACTTGCAAGGCGTTTGAATTCTGAGGTACGACTGTACTGCACTAGATGGACTGGCTCAGCATGAGGCAGCTTCATCTATTCCAACATGCAATGAAACTTCTAATATGTTGCACATGCAATGAAACTTCTAATATGTTGCATAAATGCTGAACTTTATCGTTATGGTGGTATCAAAGTCCATTCCATGATCCTGTGAGTGATCAGATCCCCTATAGCCAGAGTCATGTGATCGGATAGGCAGTTTTCAGTGCCTGCCTGCCTGCCTCCCTCTCCTAACAGTTTGCAGTGGACAAAGGAGGAGGAGGGGCATTAAAGTACTATACTCACATTTAAGTTTTTGCTGTTTCATCTCCTGCCCCCTGGATTTCCACATAAGCCCCACTATCAAAATTCTAGCTATGGGAGCTCAGTTTGCAAAGAAGCAGTGGAGAGGTAAGGGTCCTCCCTTTCCAAACTTCAGCCAAACAAATTGATAACAACACTGTAACTAACATATAGCGCACATCAGCACATTTAGAGTCATTGCAAGCACTGGGTCAGTTGCAGAACAGCACCACTCACACCCCCTGCAGTGTCTTTGTGGGAATGTAAAATGGTTACATTGAAAAGACATTGGCTGCACTCCTCATCCTGGGTGGAGGGGAAACTTGGGAGAACAAGGCTCTATTGTTATGATGCAATGATAAGGACAGCTAGACAAATTGTCTAGTCACTCTCCTTTTCTGCTGAATCACTTCCGACTCGCAACCACCTGGTGCCTTGAATTAGAGACAGCACAGACCTACACACAGAGAGACACTCTGGAAGGGTTTGATTGCAGGGCCAAGTAAAACTAGTAGCCATTCAAAAGCCTTTCCCTAACACCAGGTAAATCTGCTTCCTTCCAATAACACCACAGCTAATGATTGTATCTGGACACAAAGGATAGTTCTTCAGCGTCTGGAGTCCAGAGGTGTTTGCCTCTCTTGTTCCCTGGGCAACTGCTCCCCTTCAAAATCAGCTCAGCGCCTCACCCCCAGACTATGTAAAGCCACATCGAGAAGCAAGAAACTCTGAACACATGCAGAGGATTTTTTCTTCTTCACCACTGAATAGCCCTATCCCACCCAGCTAGGATTAGGGGGGGGGGAGAGAGAGAGAGATCTGTTTTCATACTACTTTAACTTTGAATTTCAGCACCTCTCATTTAGAACTTAATCATCACTGCCTCTGGCATTATGAATAACAGCCTGTCTCTTGCCAAGACCTTGAAACTCTGCCTAAAATGCTGCAAGCCTTGTTGCTTAGTTCTATGTGGGAGGGATGTTATGCTTAACTAGCAGAGAGGGCACTGTGTTCATGCTCACATGCAGTCTGGACTTCGCACATTCCAGCTAGTGCAGAAAACAGTTCATGGGGCGTGGGTGGGGTAGATTTATATTCTTCCTTTCAATTCATATGAATGTAAGATCAGGCCAATGCCCCATCTAGTCTAGCATCCTGTTCTCACGCTGGCCAAGCAGATGCCTGTAGGAAACCCACAAACAGGGTCCAAGAGCAAGAGGACTCTCCCCTCCTTTGTTTTACAGCAACTGGCATTCAGAAGCCTTTCTGCCTGCTACGGTAAGTGTGGAAGCAAAGCAAAGCTATTATGGTTAGTAGCCTTTGATAGCCCTCTCCTCTACGAATTTGTCTAATGCTCTTTAAAAGCCATTTAAATTGGTGGTCATCTCTGCCTCCTGTGGAAGCGAGTTTCATAGTTTAATTATGGCTTGGTGAGAAAGTTAATTTAGGAACTCCTGGAAATTAATCCCCCTCCTTCTTTTCACATACTTCCCCTTGGCTTGCAAGCTATAATTTCATCTCACAGGCATGATTCCCTCAGTATCTTCCCGTGTTAAATTCTTTCTCCGTTGCCATTGGGAGGGTCTTTTGCCTGCCCATTTGCCTTAGGAGGAAAGGCAGATTTAGCCTCAAGCCTTATACAGATTCCGGTCTGCTTTTTCTTCCTTATTCCCCTGCCGGCTTCTTTGCAAACCCAGCCTGCCTCATCCCTTTCTAAGGACAGTATCTTGGTGACAGATCATAACACCTTCCCCCTCCGCAGAATCCAGAGCAACGCTTCCATCAGCAGGTCTCTTTAACTCCTTCCAAGCGCTTAGCCAAAAGAGTGCTTAGCCAACAACCCACACAACAAAGCACATAGGACGGGAAACCACCTGTAGGAGCGAGTGACATGCACAACTCCATACATTGTAGGGCTACATTAACAATCACCCCGTTTCAAACCTTAATCCCCTCTCCCCTTCCCTCCAGAACCAGGATCTGTATTAAAGCAGCAAAATTAAATTAATCTATGAGTGAGAGTGGCTCCGCGACCCGGAAATATCCCACAGTGAACTCACGACTGCTCAAGGTCTTCCTCCATTACTTCCCAAGAAGGAAAACATCACAACAGCTGGTGAGGAAAGGCGTGCGTAAGGAAGGGGTGGAACTAGAACTTGGGGGCGTGGTTCATATTTTATGAATGGCTTGGGGTTGGCGGGGAGGTCTGGGTGAGGCCTGTTGTATAAGCTTCCTGCTGGGTTATATAAGGGGGGGCGGGAGGGATTTTCCAAAAGGGAGCGCGGCAGCGCCCTCTGGACTCCCTCCGCTTGCCGGGTAGATTGGAGTGAAAGAGAGAACAAGAGGGCGGGCTCTTTTCCCCCTGATGTGGGCGGAGGCATCATAAAGAGGGGAGGAGTCTAGCGGAGATGATTGATGGCTTCAGGGAGGAGGGGCAGGATTAGAAAAAGGGGGGGAATAATGAGGTTTTTTTCCTGTACAATAGCGTAAGGAGAACTTGCAAGTGTTGGGAGGAGAAAGTGTTCGTAGTGTGGGACCCAGTTAGGGGGAAGGACAGCCTACGATCCTGCACCCCCGGACTAGTTTTCGGTGTCAAACGAATGCATGCAAGAAAACATTAGCTTTATAGAAATCATCTTTTTTTTCCCTTTCATCCCTTATGAGGCGACATTAGCCAATTACTGTAATCTGCATTTATTAAATGTCCACTATTCTGTCCCCGCTCATCATTAAAAAATGGTTCTCAGGGTTGTTGGCCGGGAGGGTTTCTGAACACAAGCAGTTGGGCATTGCCTCTTTTTCAGTTAGGGGCTGCTACTTCCATGCACCACGACTTCTAATGTAGTTTTGAAATGGCTGCATAGGGCATTTGTAATTGTATTGGGAAGCCTATGCTGTTAGTAGCATGGGGCGTTTGAGGGTATAATTATGGGGTGCAAAGCCGCTTGCTATGGAATGCCAAGCTATAATGGTGTACAAAGCGCCTTCTTTTCAAGCTGCAGCTTGTAAAGCCAAGATGTTTACTTTCGTTACCGTGAGGCTGGAAGCAGAGAGTTCTGATTACGCATGCGCAATAACATGCCCATGTAACCTATATGACACCCTCTCGTAACTGCTATTGAACAAACGCATGCGCATTAAATTCTCTCCTTAAACAGGATGCCTGCAGCGCAAATTAATAAATAAACCCTTAATAGCATACTACTGCTGCTAGTTTTGCTCTTTTCATTTTTTAAAAAGTTAAGTCTTGTTTTCTTTTAATTTCTCCCTTGAACCAAAAGCTTATGTGTAAGGATGAGTGTACTACACATGCGCAAGAGACGCCCCATACCAGGAAAAGGTCTGTGATAGTCTCTAATCCGATTGCGTGCCTGCGCTGCCCTTTTACAGCCGCTCATGAACAACGCTTGCGCACAAATCAGCCCATTCTAGAATTGCCCTTTCAGCAACCGAAATGCACAACACGCATGCGTACTAGGGGCTAGCACCATCTCTACGCATGCGCCTTGCCCCATACTGACACGGGAAGCGTTTACCCGCTTCCGGCCACCTCATTTTTTTTCTTTAATTCAAGTTGTGTGGCAGTGTCTCCGTCGCTATGTCAGGCGCAGCTTCTGGCTCGTCCGGGGCCGGGGCGAGCTCGGTGAGCTCGGTAGTGCGGCGTTTCCTAGCCGAGTACAGCAGCGGAACGCCGAGCCGCCTGAAGGTGCTGGACGCCTACCTGCTCTACGTCATGCTCACGGGAGCGCTGCAGTTCGGCTACTGCCTCGGCGTCGGCACCTTCCCTTTCAACTCCTTCCTGTCGGGGTTCATCTCCGCCGTGGGGAGCTTCATCCTGGGCGGTGAGGACGCTCCTTGACTTGGCAGCTTCGAACGCGAAGCCGTTGCTTTTTAAATTGGAAGTTGGGGCGGGGAGGGACGTGTGCAACGGTCGCCGGGTCAGCCTGCCAACGGTCTTTCCGGGAGGGAGGGGGGATGTTCCCATGGCAATGTCGCGGGGGTTCCATATGGTGACGTAGCAACTTATCCTCTTGGGATGGTGGGGGGGCAAGAAGGTTCTGCGTCGTCGTTGCAACGGCGCTGTTTAGCTAATGGAGACAAGGAACAAGGCGGGGTTATGACAATTGCCATGGCAACTGCGGAGTGTGCGTGGGATGTAAGTGGGGACCATGCTAGTGACTCCCACCTATGCTTTCCTCTGGGTCAGGCATCCCCAAACTTCGGCCCTCCAGATGTTTTGGACTACAGTTCCCATCTTCCCTGACCCATCTTCCTGTTAGCTAGGGATCATGGGAGTTGTAGGCCAAAGCATCTGAAGGGCCGCAGTTTGGGGGTGCCTGCTCTGGGTCTTCCTTCAAGCAGGACTACAACTCCCATCAGCCTCTGCCAATATAAGCAGTTGCTTTAAGGACAGCATCTGCAGGAGTCCCCATCCCTTCTGTTAAACGTCTCATCCAGACCAGTGAGCCGCTCTGCTAGGGGTTCTTACCCCATGGTCATGGTCGTGACTCAGCCCCAGGACTAGCTTTTGGGGTAAGCACACCTGCCCGTGGGCCCAGAAGGGCTCATTCCCATGCCCACCAAGGCACCTACCTGGCCTTGCTGGATCACCTGGTGTGAATGCTGCTGCCCGTCACTTGCCTCCCTTGGATGTATTTCTGACTGGTGATGGAAGCGCCAGCATTGTGCAGGAGGAAACTGTCATCTTAGATATCCAAAAATGCAATACCTGGACGTCAGAGCACTGATGTGCTTTACAAAGTACAGGTCCTGCCTGCCTGCCAAGAAAACATGTCGGAGCCAAGAGGGTGGAGGGGAGTGATGTGTGATGACTGTTCCTACTATAAAAGCAGGTCTGGGAGATTTATTTTCTAAACTCAAAAGGGCGAAGGTTCTTGCCAGAATAGATAACTGATGGCAAGGTTCCACAGACTCACTCTGTACTGTAGTTCTTAAATTGGAGTAGGAGGTAATGGTCATTCTTTAAAACTTGCTCCGCTGTTTAGTGTGATGTGCTGCATTTTCTTCCAGCAATCCATTACAGTTTGGTTTTTCTTCTCTCTCCCTCTCAAGTTTGTTTGAGGATCCAGATCAATCCACAGAACAAAGGAGAATTTCAGGGGATCTCACCAGAGCGAGCCTTTGCTGACTTCCTCTTTGCCAGCACTATCCTGCATCTTGTAGTCATCAACTTTGTGGGCTGATACAGAAGTCATGTAGGTACATATACCGGGTTGGGGTATACGATTTTAGAAGGGAAGACTTGGTAGTCAAAATATTGGCTGATGCCATCCTTACATTCATCTCTTATTTAGGTGGTAGATTTCCCACATAAGATTCAAGACTTAGTACTTAGAAATAGTGTACTAGTGTAGGCTAGAAAAAACGCTTAGAAGTACCCTGAGTATTCTCTACTACTTTGGTAGTTTTCATTCCTATCATGACTTCTTACAGCTGAACCTCATTATACAAATAAGGTCAGAGAGTCTCAATGATGGGTGGAGAAGAGGGTCTGCCTTGGTGGGGCTTGGAGTGAGATCCTCTCCTGTGTCTTTTCAGCTCGTGAACAGCATCTTAGAGAATCTTCTGGAATATTGTCTTGAATTTGTCTTGAATCAGTGAAGTCACAGCTTGATTGGTGTTCTCAGAGTAAAGCCTTTCACACTGAACCAGTGTTAGAAGTCCATATTTGTAAAAGTACACACACACACTCTGTTTGTGTTACCTATAAATAAATACTTGTGTGTGCAGTGTGGACTTGGGGCATAACTTTAGTTTTATACTCTTGATTGTAAAGCCCTAATCCTGTGCACTGGCTGAAAAGGCGAAAAGTCTTAGAAAGATTAGCATGTGGCTGAGTTTAGTGGCTACCAATCATTTAAAATTCTAGTTTGACGTTGAGACTGATAGTATTTGACTTGTATCTGTGTTTCATTTACAACACGGTGTGTTGGTATACAATATAATCCCTCAATTTCTTGCAATCTTCACATTAAAAACTTCACTTTTTTCTTTCCTTCTTGTAGGTCCTGGATTTGTCTTGTTTGCTGAAAACCCAGCATTCCACTGAACAGGCACCACACCACACATCACAGACTCTGAATAAGTTCCCTGGTGGCAGTAGGGATGGGAATTTAAAATGTTCCCTGAAAAATATGGCCATTGCCTTCACTTTCTATGATTTTCAATAAACCTCTTTTCTTACATTTCATGTATCTTAACTCTCGGTGATAAGTGGAGAAGAGGGCCTGCCATGATGAGCTTTGGGGTGAGATCCTTCTCCTGTGTCTTTAAACCCATGAAGGGCATCTTGGAGAACCTATTGGAGTATTGTTCTTTTGGAGATCACTTCTTGTGATCTGTCCTGGGAATAACAAATAAATAGCCTATCCTAAAACTTTTGTGTTACCTAACCTTAACAGGCTAAGTATTACCTTAATCCCGGACTCTCGTTTCTGTAATTTGAGACCTACTGATTTAAACAAAAATCGCACTGTGGCAGTGTGTGGCATAGTTCGCACAACACATTAAACCATAGCTTAAACCAAACTATCATTTAGTGCGAACATGTTCCTGAGATGCTTCTCCACACCAGCTGCTTCCAGGCCGTGGACTAAATGACAAGCCCGTAAGATGCAGTCCAGGAACCTTTGAGTACAGGGCATCAGCTGAACTCTGCTAAACTGAAGTAACAAGATAATGATTCTTTATAACCAGGATGAGTGGAATGGAAATGTTTTTCTGGCAGGAGAGAGAGAGAGAATACAGAGCCAAATCCTCAAATCCAGCATGGGCCCAAATGATTAGGAACTACTTACTCACAGTTACTGCAATATTTTTCTTTTTCGCTATCTTTTGCTGCCATCTAGTGTATGATTCTGTGAAGTGCAACTTCAAACCTTATGTTAACTGGGTGGGTAGATTTAGAAGAAGTCCTTAAAGCAGTGCTTTTTTCTGGGAGGGGATGCAGGAATACAAATACCCCTAATCATTTTGTAAATCTTTGTCATTTTGTCCATTTAATGTATTTATTTTTCCTGATTTGAACTATAAAATAGTGATTTTATTGAGTCAAAATGAGAGTACCCCTAAACATTTTTAAAAGAAAAAAACCATTGCCTTAAAGTATATTGAGATCTGTAGGAAACAAAACAAATCTTCCACAGTTCAAGACAGCACAATTCCACCAATGCCCATAGCTTTTTGCTTGCCCATGTTTGTTGAAATCTGGATCCAGCAACCTTGAAAAACCTACCTTCCAAGACTAGAGTAAATGGGCATTTGCCCAACTGTATTGAGATCAGTAATTCAGAATTCACAAAACACCCAGCAGACTACATGCTACAGTCTTCATAGGAACATGACACCTCGGATATGCATGCAGAGGATGGCATATTAGAATTCACCCATCCCAATTGACACAAGCTTTTGGCTTTTATTTCCCATTCATATGCTAGGTTTGTACAACCAGGAGCAAAACCAACCGAGAGTCCCCCAGACAATTGATTCTGCAGCTTGAATACCTGAGGGTAATACATCCTTACTCCAACTTTGTCATATGACTTCCTCCCTTGACTTAGTTGACTGGTTTGGGCCAGTTTACAGTTTGGAGTTGTGTGGTCAGTGATCTATGCTTGTAAAGGAAACCAATGATGTTTAGATGTGGGTTCTCTGGTAAATGTGTGTGGAGAAATATAAAAAATTATAAGTCTGTTGTTCAAGATCCGCCACTAGCCATCTTAATTGCAGCTTTTCACCATCTTAACGGAAGTCCCCAAAAGCTGCAATTGGGACTTGCCGTTGTGGGAAGTGATACATAAATTCAGCATACTCAAAAGTGTAAGCAGTTATAACTGAAATCTCAATTGCTGTTGGGTTCAATAGGATTCTTATTAACTAGTGAGTATGGCTTGATGGGCCTACATAGTGCCTGACCAGGACCAGGACCAGTAGATACTATGCAAAACAAATGTCAAAGAAGTGAAAATAGGGTACAAACACTCATATCCCATCTATAAATGGTTACTGGTGTAGATGTCTCCCAACAGTATCTAGATGAACTAGTAGCCGGATAGGTCTGATAATAGCTTTTCATTACCCACTCCTCACCAGAGGTGGAATCTCTTGTGTACAGAGGTAGCATAATTCTGAATACTCTAAAAGCTGGGGGGAGATAGCAGGTGGTTGCTTTTGGCTTTATTTTCCTGAAGTGGGCTTCTGGGGGTCATTGCCTGACCACTTGAGAAAGAGAATCTTGGGACAGATAGAACCTTAGTCTGATATTGATGAACACAGCTGTTGCCATTAGTTTGTGCCTTAGCCAATATCAGAACTGCAGGAGGGAAAAACCTATGTTTCATAACCACTTCCGGATCTTTCCACTCTGTACCAAATAACCCAACCAAATAACACTTCTCACCATATGTAGCTGGGAAATCTCCACCTTTTTCACTTGGGCTCTAGTGACTGCATGGACAGACCTGGATATTTGGTACATGGATAGAGAGGCAACCGAGTGACTCTTAACAGCATCACTAAAGAACCTGCACTGATAACTTGTTTGATACTGGGCTAGATTTAGGTTTCAAGGACCTGAACTGCTTGGGCCTAGGTTATCTGGGATGCGGCATAGATTGTCATGGAGATCAGAGGCCATCCTTGTGCCACAGCCTGCAGATGTCCATCTAGCAACCACCACAAATAGTGTATTCTGTATTGATGCCCACACTCTGGAATGGCCCTCCCTCCTCCTCAAACCACCACGGTCTGGCATGCACCAGCTGATATAATTTGAGTGCATACTTTTAAAAAATTGATTCTGTTCACCGTGTCCTTTGCTCGCTTTTGATGCGGGCTGCTGTTGCATTTTAAGTATTAAGAACATAAACACAGGAAGAGCCTGGATCGGGTCAACATCCCATCCAGTTTAGCATCCCCTTCTCTCAGTGGCCAATCAGATGCTTGTGGGAATCCAGCAAGGAGGACCTGAGCACAAGACGTACCCTCCTGCCAGGGCCGGCTCTACGTAGACCCCTGGTGGCGCAGGGCACCACGGCGCCGGCCCACCAGGAGGGCGCTGCGAGCTGCACCCGCTGGCTAGCTGGCCGGTCCGCCGCGCAGCTGCGCGCGGCGCCCACCCACTCACCGCGCTGGGAAACGGGGCGGGAGGGTGCCGGAGAGATCGCGCTCCGCCCACCGCGCTGGGAAACGGGGCGGGAGGGCGCCGGAGAGATCCAGGGCACCACGGCTCCAGAGGCGCTTAAGAGGGCCCTGCCTCCTGCTCTTTACAGCAACTGGTATTCAGAAGCAATACTGCACCAGAATATAGCCACCGTGGCTGGTAGCCATTGATAGGTTCTCCATATATCTGTCCAGTCCTCTTAAAGCTGTCCCAAGTTGATAGACCTGGGAGCGACGAAAAAATTATTCCTAACAACTGCCTTTTTAGGTTTGATTTCATTTTTGCACGTTGCCTATTACGTTAATGCTCAGCAAACTTTTTCAGCAGGGGGCCGGTGCACTGTCCCTCAGAACTTCTTGGGGGCTGGACTACCGGTATATTTTGAAAAGAAAAAGGAACTAATTCCTATACCCCAGAGATGCATTTAAAATAAAAGGACACATTCTACTCATGTAAAAACACGCTGATTCCTGGACTGTCCGTGGGCCAGATTTAGAAGGCAGTTGGGCCAGATCCAGCCCCCGGGCCTTAGTTTGCCTACCCATGCGTTAATGTGTGTTGCCTTGAAGTGGAGGCATAATAGGTAATACATAAGTGTCTTAATAAAGAAAAGTATTCAGATTTGACTGGCAGACTCTATCCCATTCAAAGAGCGTGTTGGAGGTCTTCAGTTGCCCCAGATTTCATTTCCAACTTGCCCACAACTAAAGCAGCCATGAAGTTATTCTTAGAGCTTGCAGACTCCTTGAGTGGTGATATACTTAGCTATTCTCTGTTTCTCACCTCCCCAATCATTGCACCTGCAGCCTCCATCTTGGCTCCACGCAGCACCGTGCCTCCTGTCCTTGCGGTCTAACGTTTTCTCCGCCTCCGTGGCTGCCCGCTCGAGCCCTTGCCACGTGCCGTCTCTTTCAAGCTCCCCACCTTTCTGGAAAACAACTCTTGTTTTCGAGAGGAAGCGGTTTCTGTGGGGTGAGCTTCAAACGCTGACCCAGAAAAACCAACGCGCTCCTGACGTCATGGAAGTGAGCTGGTTGGCTTTGACCCATTTAGGGGGTTGACATAGTTTCCACTTCCTGCTGCCTTTCTTACTTGTTGCTGTACCTAGCTTGGGGTGGCGGCGGGGAGAAGTTATTTTTGAGAATTAAAACGTAAATAGGGCCACTGGGTTAGGGGTTGAAGGCACCTGTTTGGCGGAGGCTAAAAATAAGCTCACGAGCTCAAGTTTCTAAAAGAAAGTGGGTCTTTGACCTAGGGTGGCTGAACATCAAAGTCTTCACCCCCCCTCCCATTGGTTGTGCACAAGTTATTCTCAGTCTTGTACCCCAGTGCTAACTGCAGTCACCCCTACAATAAGTCCACATTTGCACCATACGTTTAAAACACTTCTTTATCAATCATGGCTTCCCCCACTGCATCCCGGGAAGTGTAGTTTGTTAGGGGTGCTAAGAATTGTTAGGACACCCCTGTTCCCTTCACGGAATCAAAATCTCCAGTACTTTAACAATCCCCTTTCCCAGAGAAATGGGAATTGTAGCTCTGTGAGGGAAATAAGGGTGATGGGACTTGTTAAGTGACACCCTAACAAACTACAGTTCCCTTGAGTGAAGCCATGGCTGTTAAAGTGGTATAATGGCGCTTTAAAGAGCCAGTGTGGTGTAGTCTCCTTTGGAGGTCTTTAAACAGAGGCTTGACTGGCATATGTCAAGAATGCTTTCATGGTGTTTACTGCTCGGCAGGGGGTTGGACTGGATGGCCCTTGTGGTCTCTTCCAACTCTACGATTCTATGAGGGCTTTCCTGCTCAGTTCCTTGCCAGTTTCCCACAAGCCACAGTGAGAACAGGATTCTGGACAAGATGGGCCATGGGCCTGATTCAGCAGGCTCTAACGTTTGTACATCTTCTGCAGATACCGAACCCAGCAGACACTTGGATTGTCACTCCTCTGCTGATGTGCATTGGACCGTTGTGATGGTAACTACCGTAATCAGATATGGAATCACAGAGTTGCAGGCCAGGGTGGAACAGCTCAGGCCCAAAGGCCAAATGTGGACCTCCAGGTCTGCCTATCTGGCCCTTGGGACTCGCCCAAAGCTATTCTCCTTCACCAGCCCTGCTCCATAACCCTCCTTGAGTGTCTCTTGTCAGGCTGGAATGTGTGATTGAACTGCAAGAATGCTTCTTGCTGCCTGGATGGAAAACATAGCGCACTGGTTCCCCCAAAGAATCCTGCACCCCTCGCAGATATACAGTTCCCAGTCCATTCAACAAATTTTAGTTCCCACATTTCTTTGGGCAGGGGCATGTGCTTTAAATGCAAGGTGACTGAAATTTGTATCCATTGCTCCACCCATTTTTGTCTCTGGCCCTGCCAATCACTGCCACGTGACCCATAGACGATTTCCTCCAAAGGAATGTAGCCTGAAAAAACTCGGTTTCATTTTCAAACTCCTCTAATTGTAAAGAAGTGTTTCCTAGTGCTCAACTTAAATCCACCCTTCAGTAACCTTAAGAGCATGAGATCCAAGGCCCTTTCACACGTTACACTGAACACAGGTACAAGCGATCTGTACGCATGTGCAAGCATTTGTGTGAAAAAGTGTACACGTCATTTTGATGTGGGGTTAGGGCTGAAAGCCTGAATTAATGCCCAGCCAGGCTTCAATTCCAATAACACTCACTAAAGAAAAATATGCACTGCATTGTAGGCAGATAAAGGACTGAGAAGGCAATTTTAACCTCTGGGAAAAACTTTGGGGAACTGATTTGAAGTTTACAGTATGTTATTCTTTGAAAATGTTTTACAGATGGTATTTAACTCTGAGTAGGCTTGCTAAGATGTATACGACTGAATCAGATAAGGGCTGGACATGCAATGAGGTTGAGGGAACGTTCTTTCACATGTGGTGGACTTGTAAAAGGGTAAAAGAATACTGGGAAATTATCCATAATGAACTGGACAAAAAGTTTAAAAGTACTTTTCCAAAAAACAAACAAAAACCCAGAGTCCTTTTGGGGGGGATAATTTCCAGTTGTCAAAAAAAAAAAAAAAGGATATTTATGTATGCCACTACTGTGGCCTGTATTCTGTTAGCCCAAAAATGGAAAACGAGCGAGGTCCCAACTAAAGAAGAATGGCAACTTAAGTTGACAGAATATGCACAGCTTGCAGATTTAATATATAAAATAAGAGAACAAGAAGAACATATGTTTAGAGAAGATTGGAAAACATTTATGGAATATATGGGGGGGAATTGTGTACACTTGAAAACGGCAGCATTAAGATAAATTCAACAGTGTAAATAAGTTTTGATGGATGTAATAATGGAATACTGAATGGTTCCATCTTTTGTAAAATATGCATGGATCTATGATATGTAAAATGAACCATGGAAAGAGAAGAAGGGAAGTCATTGATATTTTAAGGATGTTTAAATGAATATTTTAAATTGTAAAACATCAAGACCAGCATCCCATTCTCAACATGGCCAACCAGATTCCTGATCATTCTCACCACCTGTGGCTTCCAGCAACTGGTATTGAGAAGAATTGCTGCCTCTGACTGCCTAGTTGCTATTGATGGGCTCTTCACATCTCACTACAGCACTCTGGTTTGGAGGAAGCATACTCAAGGACGAGTCCTGCTCTTCATGCCAAAATCGCAACCTGGCAAAAGAAAGTACCCCTGGGCATGTGCAGAGTGCCTCCCCCTAACTTCACAGTAACTTTGCTCACCTGCCTACCTATTATTGGAAGATGGGTTTCAAGATTAGAGGATTTGACTTGCAGACACATGAGGCCTCGACATCTCTCATTTCAGTAATTAAGTAACTTTCTCTCCCCCTTTCCTAGCGTTCCCACACTCCATCTCATTATGCCTCGAAGGGATGAAAATGCAATTTGGATGTTTAGCTTTTGTGTCCTTATAACATTTGTATAAGGGCGCATTGCTAACTTGGAGGAGGAGGGGTCAAGAAATGAGATCCAGTTCCCGAGGAAGGCAAACAGGATACTGCAGACTGAATTGAGGAATAATTGTATGGTATATTTTAGTATCGTGATAACCTCTGGCCCTTCCAGTCTCTCTCATTTCTCCCTCTTGACTACAAATGCGAACTCTCCTTAGAAGCTACTTCTGAATAAGAATTCAGAACAACGCATTTCACGCCTATGTTACTGTCATTTCTGTATTTCTTATTTGTCTATCATGTAGCAGGAAGAACTTTCTGACAGCAAGAGTTGTTTGACAGTAGAACAGACTCCCTCAGAAGGTGGTGGGCTCTCCTTCATCGGAGGTTTGAAAGCAGAGGTTGGATGACCGTCTGTCATGGATGCTTTAGCTGATATTCTTGTGTCGCAGGGGGTTGGACTAGATGACCCTTGGGGATACCTCCTACAGGTGAGCCTCGGAAAATTGGAATATCGTTGAAAAGTGGATTTATTTCAGTAACGCAACTTAAAAGGTGAAACCAATATATGAGATAGACGCATGACATGCAAAGCAAGATATGTCCAGCCTTTATTTGTTGTAATTGTAATTATTTGTCGTTAGGTGGGTCAATTATAAATGGAATGTCATTAATGAAATGTAATAGCGATGTTTATTTTTGTATTATTGTAAATATTTGTTTTTTTACTGTGGAATTTCCAAAAGAAAGCATTTGTAAAAAATTAAAGGAAAAATAAGAAAATAAAAAGTTGCATTACTGAAATAAATGCACGTTTCGACGATATTCTAATTTTCTGAGTTTCACCTAACTCTACAATTCTATTATTCTACCATTTCATTTTTGTGGATCGGAGGTGGGCGGCAGAGAAAAACCACCACATATTCATAAAGCACCAAACATGCACAGAGGATTCAAACATATACACTTTTAATATTCTGTAACAATACAGGATGCTTTGTGTAGATTATATTCACAAGATAGTGCGATACAATGAAGCAGGATGTTGGTTTGTCGACTTTATCTCTCTCCCAGAGCTCATAAGCATTAGGTGGCTGTACAACAAAGCAGAAATCCAGAAGTTGAACCTTTCCCCCTTTCAGGAAAAAAAATGGCGGCACCCCTAGCTGAAAGGAATGCAAGAATGTGGTTCTTTCCAAGCAGTTGCAGATGTTCCTCATGTATGCTCTGTGCTGGAGATGACTTTGTAAATGTCTCTGTTTTGAGGGGTTCTTCCACAATATACCAGATATGCTCCCTATATTTCTGCCATTTCTGAACTGGAAGAAGAGATTGAGAAATCCTGATTATTATCTAGATAGGAAGCCATTGCATAGGCAGCTGCAGAAAGATACAAGCATCGAAGACAGGAAAACATACATTCAGCTACAGGGTTTATGGCTTTTGTTACAGGGAGTGGGGAAGGCAATCTGGTCCCCTAGATACTTTTGCAACTGCATAATAACAGAGCCCTGCAGAAGCAGACAAGGGAGGATAACCTGTGGTCTTTCAGATGTTGATGAGACTACAATTCCCATCAGTCCTGTGTAGCATCCCCAATGGCCAAGGATGAGAGGAGTTGTAGTCCAGCAACATCTGGAGGGTGACAGGTTCCCTGCACCTGCTAAATAGATAAGGTAAAAGGTAAAGGACACCTGGACGGTTAAGTCCAGTCAAAGGTGACTATTGGGCATCTTGTTTTTCAGGCTGAGGGAGCCAGCATTTGTCCACAGACAGTTTTCCGGATCATGTGGCCAGCATGACTAAACCTCTTCTGGCACAACAGAACACTGTGATGAGTGCCAGAGAGCACAGAAATGCCATGGTGTAAACAGACACAACAACAACAACAACAACAACAACAATAATATATAAAAAATAATTTATTATTTATACCCCGCCCATCTGGCTGGGTTTCCCCAGCCACTCTGGGCGGCTTCCAACCGAATATTAAAAACAGTACAGCATCAAACATTAAAAACTTCCCTAAACAGGGCTGCCTTCAGTTGTCTTCTAAAAGTAAAATAATTGCTTATTGTCTTGACATCTGCTGGGAGGGCGTTTCACAGGGTGGGTGCCACTACTGAGAAGGCCCTCTGTCTGGTTCCCTGCAACCTCACCTCTCGCAATGAGGGAACCGCCAGAAGGCCCTCGGTGCTGGATCTCAGTGTCCGGGCTGAATGATGGGGGTGGAGACGCTCCTTCAGGTATACAGGACCGAGGCCCAACTCCCACCAATCCCGGACATCATGAGCAATGGTCAGGGATGATGGGAGGTGTAGTCCCACATCTAGAGGGTCTGTTTAATCCAGTATTCCCCCCCCCTCCAGCAAGCAACATTGCCCAGCCAAATGCCTTTGTGAAGGCCACGAACAGATCAGCCCTCTCCATCCAGTATCCAGGGGCCGACTGCTCAGGTTGAAGGTCCCATTTGGCCTTCATGGACTGAAAGCCTCAGGATAATTCTTAGCCTCTGTGGATTTGACTATCTCCCCATCTCAGGCAGTGAATTCTAAAAATTAAGCTTCCATAACTAATCCAGTTCTTCAATCCAAGAGGATGTAAAATCAAACCCTAAGTACCTCTAGGCCAGGCATGTCAAACCTGCGGCCCTCCAGATGTTTTGGACTACAATTCCCATCTTCCCCAACCACTGGTCCTGCTAGCTAGGAATCATGGGAGTTGTAGGCCAAAACATCTGGAGGGCCGCAGGTTTCACATGCCTGCTCTAGGCTAACACCATTCATCAGAACAGAGGTGGAGAGGACCTCCAGTCTGCAGGTCAACCTGCCAGTTTGCCCTGCGACACCACTTTCCCCAAACCATGCCCACCGGATGGCATTAGGTGATGGGGGAGGGGCTCAGTCCTGCCTTGTGCAGCTTCGCCAGTAGGGAATGCTCTGGCATAACAAAACCTCAGCAAAGAGAAGGATTGGCACCTCTGCTCATCAGCTGGTGAATGGAAAGTTCAATCCTGCATGTCCCTTGTTGACCACTCCCGTCCAGCAGGTCAACTCTGGCATAGTACTGACATCATCATGATGTCAGGTGGGGGGCCTTCTGGGTAGGGTGGGGAGAGGGCTCCTCAGCAGCCCAACTGGTGGTGAACTGTGAATCACTGTGAGATATGGAGATCATACAGTGGTCCTTGGGGTACAGACGCTTCAGGTTACAGACTCCACTAACCCAGAAATAGTACCTCGGGTTAAGAACTTTGCTTCAGGATGAGAACAGAAATTGTGCACCGGCGGCGAGGGCAGCAGCAGCGGGAGGCCCCATTAGCTAAAGTGGTGTCTCAGGTTAAGAACAGTTTCAGGTTAAGAACAGACCTCCGGACAGGGCCGGCTCTAGGTATAGTCCCGGTGACACGGAGCTGCGCGCTGCGAGGGCGGGGGCACCAGAGCGATCTCCGTGCCTCAGCACCAGGGCACCCGACCTACTCAAGACTGCCCTGCCTCCAGAACAAATTAAGTTCTTAACCCGAGGTGCCACTGTATTAGAAAAAAAGCCGGAGCTCCAAAGACAACCTTCACTGACCAGATATGTTTTGGAGCACAGCTCCCATCAGCCCCAGCCAGGACTCTTAAGTGAGTCTGTTCCTTGCTTACCTCAGCTAGACCAAGCGTGGAAGGTGAACAGCAGGTTGAAGGCAACACACTTGAGGAAAATGACTCGCAGTCCTAGCACGGTGAGGGAGAGGAGATTCAACCTCTCGTCTGATTAAAACAAAGGGTGGGGGAAGAGAGAGAAAGAGAGAATAAATGTCAAAAAAGAACAGATGTCCGTTTGCAAGCTACTGTCTTCTTTGGGGACTCATGGCCAATTTGGACGATGAGTGTTGTTGTTTTAAAAGCAACGAGGTATCTTCTGGACTCTCGCTATTTTCGTGGGAGGGATTCAATCACAAACTGGCATATATAGGTTGGCCGAATTAAAGTGGATTAATGTGCTCAGATGCAAGGCCGGCGTGTCCATTAAGGCAAACTAGGCAGCTGCCTAGGGCGCCAAAATGGAGGGGTGCTGCCTGGGGACGCCTCCACTGCGCCTGTCAGCTGTTGAGCGGCTTCAGGCAGCTATCCCAAGGCGTGTGCACCTCCGGAGAGCGGCTTGAAGCCGTTCAACAGCTGACAGGCACAGTGGAGGCGACCCCAGGCTCGTGCTCCCCGTGCAACCGGAGGCGTGCGGGGAACGCGAGCCTGGGGCCACCTCGTCGCGCCTCTCAGCTGTTTTTTATTTTATTTTTATTTTTTATTTTTATTTTTCTACTTTTTATTTTTTCTATTTTCTATTTTTATTTTTTTATTCCTGTGAGGGACAGGGGATATCGCGAAGTCCCTCCCCTCCTGAGTTCAAGCCCGTCCCCGAGCAAAGGGGAAAGCAGGGAGAGTTCCGATTCCAGTGGGGAAGCAGGAAGTCGTGTCCGAGGCTCAGGCAAGGTAGAGGAGCCAGGGTCCCAGGTGGGACAGGAAGGGGCAAGCAAGGGGGGAAGACCCATCCCCCCAACTCCAGAATTACGCAGGAAGAGGAGGGGCAAGAGGATGGGTCTGCCAAAGCTTTTGTGTTGGAGAAAGACGCGCCAAAAGCCATTAGGAGGTTCTGAAACCGACTGACCACATCACTCCGTGTAAATAGCAATGACTTGAGCACTGTAAATACGCAGCACCAATAAAAGAATAAAATGCAGAGCTGCGTGGCGTCGTTACTCTGAAGTAGTCCACTCCGGCCACCGTGACAGCAACCTCCTAATCATTTTTGGGCTACTTTGGAGTTGCCGGGATGAGCGTGTCAGAGGCGGAGAAGTGGCGGCAGATCGCGGAGCAAGCCCAGCTAGAACTGCAGCAGCTGTCGCTGCAGGCGCAGGGAGAATTGAAGGCAGCTAAAGAGGAGACTAAGATGGTCCAGGACGCGCCCCTACGCATTGAGACAGATGCTTCTGAGAAAGCTGTGGGCGCCATTTTGTTGCAACTGGACACCAACAGGGAGTGGAGACCCTGTGCCTTCTTCTCCAGGAAGTTGACACAGCCCGAGCGCAACTACACCGTGTTTGACAAAGAACTTCTTGCGATCCACGCTGCGTTCAAACATTGGAGACACTTCCTGGTGGGCGCCAAGCACCCCATCCAGGTGTGCACAGACCACAAGAACCTGGAGTTCTGGAGAACTGCCAGGGTGCTCAACCAGCGGCAGATACGGTGGGCAGAGTTCTTCTCGAACTTCAACTTCTCCATACACTACATCCCGGGAGAGCAGAACGTCAGGGCGGATGCCCTCTCCCGCAAGCCAGAGTACATGGAGGAGGAGGAGCCACCAGCCCCAAGGCACATTTTCCCCCCGTCGGCATGGTCCTGCGGAGCAGCAGTGGTGAGCGAGGCAGAACTCACAGCACTGACGGCAGCGGATGACTTTGCCAACCGCATCTTCAGAGAACTGAGAGGGGGGAGGGAGCAGGCAAAAGACTTTGCAGAACGCAGAGGGCTGCTTTTCTACAAGGGGGCACTGTACCTGCCCACCACCCAGCTCAGACGTACGGTCCTCAAACAGATGCACGACAACCCAACGGCGGGGCATTTTGGAAGGGACAAGACCACTCACCTAGTCATGAGACACTTCTGGTGGCCAGGGGTGAGGGAAGATGTTCGAGACTATGTACGGGGCTGTGACACCTGCCAGCGGGCAAAGGTGGTCAGAGCAGCGCCACCAGGGTTGCTGGAGCCCTTAGCCACGCCACACAGGCCGTGGGAAGTGCTGTCCATGGACTTCATCACAGATCTGCCTTCTTCCCGGGGTAAGACCGCAGTGTTGGTGGTGGTGGACCTCATGTCCAAAATGTGCCACTTTATACCGTGTGCCAGGGCAGTCTCTGCAGAAGAGACAGCCAAACTGTTTGTTGATCACGTTTTCAGACTGCATGGATTACCTTTAAGGGTTATTTCGGATCGTGGCCGCCAATTTGTTTCCAGGTTCTGGCGGCGGCTCATGAACCTCCTGCAGGTGGAGGTCAGCTTGTCGACGGCTAGACACCCGCAGACCAACGGACAAGCGGAGAGGGTCAACGCCATTCTGCAGCAGTACCTGAGATGCTACGTCAGCCAGAGGCAAACGGACTGGGTGGATCGCCTGCCACTAGCAGAATTTGCCTACAACAATGCAGTGCACGTCTCCACAGGGGTGTCGCCCTTTAAGGCCAATTACGGGCGCGACCTCAGATCTTTCCCAGAGAGGGAGGGGGAGGAGGAGGAGGAGGGCCCACAGGCTGAGGATTGGGCAGAGGAACTGGAGACGGTGCACCAGCAGCTCAGAGAACACTTGGAGAGGGCCAAGGAAGCGTACAAAAAGGGGGCAGATCGCCACAGGCGACTAGGGGAGGTCATCAGGGTGGGGGACAAGGTGTGGTTGTCCTCGGAGGGCCTTCCCACCAGAGGGAGGTGCAAAAAGCTGGCACCCAAAAGGCTGGGCCCCTTCACGGTCACGCAACAGGTCAACCCGGTGGCATACAGGCTGGCACTGCCAGAGGACATGAGGGTGCATCCAGTGTTTCATAGATCGCTGCTGTCGCCGTACAGGGAAAGCAGCAGGCTCCGAGACAGCGAACAAACCCCCGAGGGAGGGGGGGAGAGGGAAGGCAGGGAGCAACTCAATGAGGCCACGGCCATCCTGGATTCAAGGTGGGGGGTGGGGGGACTGGAGTACCTCATGGCATGGGAGGATGCTCCACCGTCCCAGAATGAATGGGTCCCAGCCACTCAGATACAGGAGGAATTCTTGGTGGAAGAATTTCACGCCCTCTTTCCCCACAGACCCAAGCCCTGGCACATGGAAAGGGAGGGGGAGGAGGAGGAGGCACGGGAGAGCAGCTCACCATGGCGCTGGGAAGCGGAGTTTGAGGAACCAGAGGATGAGGTATGGGTGTCACCGAGATCCACCCAGTCAGAGGAAGGAGCAGATTGGCAGAACGTTTTTACCCCCACCAGCTCTGACGCCACGGACTTTTTGGGATTCCCGTCCGCCCAGGCGGAAGGGGGGGGCTCGCAGGACTGGGGGGAGGTATTCACACCAACGGGCTCGGAGAGCACTGAGTTCTTAGGCTTCCAGTCGTCACCGACACATGGGGGGGGCCTGGGGAGGGGTGAAGGAGAGCTTGGGAGGGGGGTGGATGTGAGGGACAGGGGATATCGCGAAGTCCCTCCCCTCCTGAGTTCAAGCCCGTCCCCGAGCAAAGGGGAAAGCAGGGAGAGTTCCGATTCCAGTGGGGAAGCAGGAAGTCGTGTCCGAGGCTCAGGCAAGGTAGAGGAGCCAGGGTCCCAGGTGGGACAGGAAGGGGCAAGCAAGGGGGGAAGACCCATCCCCCCAACTCCAGAATTACGCAGGAAGAGGAGGGGCAAGAGGATGGGTCTGCCAAAGCTTTTGTGTTGGAGAAAGACGCGCCAAAAGCCATTAGGAGGTTCTGAAACCGACTGACCACATCACTCCGTGTAAATAGCAATGACTTGAGCACTGTAAATACGCAGCACCAATAAAAGAATAAAATGCAGAGCTGCGTGGCGTCGTTACTCTGAAGTAGTCCACTCCGGCCACCGTGACAATTCCACTTTTATTTTTTCTAAGAAAAGGTCAACAACTCTGGGAAATAGGGGGGGGGGCACCAGAAGGTGATCTCGCCTAGGGCACAAAAAACCCTAGCACCGGCCCTGCTCAGATGCATGAAGGAGATGGCTCCTAGCCACAATGGCTACACCCTGTTGCCACAGCTGGAGGCAGAAATGCTTCTGAATAACACTTGCTGGAAACCACAGGAGAGGAGAGGGCTCCTGTGCTCAAATCCTGTTTGCTGGCTTCCCAGCAGTTCAGTCACTGGGTGAAAAGGATACTGGACTAGATGGGCCATTGGCCTGATCCAGCGGGCTCTTCTTATGTTCTTAAGCAACAAACCTACTTTTCTTTTTAGGCCAGAGTGCGCTATTATTACACCAATGGCATGTTGTAGAATACACCCCCCTCAATATCCTCACTGGGTCTGCTTTAGTCAAGTTCTGGCAACTAATCTACAGACTTTAAAACAAACAGCTAAGCCAGAATGGCTGGTTGTTGACCCTACTTGCTCACGGGGGTGATTCCTAAGGCAAGATTATGATTTGATTTTCATTCGGTTCCCAGTCAAATTGCACATCTCTTTTTGCACATACCTGTCTCAAAACCGCCTGTTGTCTTTTCTGAGCAGGTGGTTGCAGCCTCTGTAACAATGATGGAAATGATCATTAATGATGGTGATCAAGGATTATTACATTTTCAGTTTTCATTGATTCTCTTTCCTTTATTCTTTTTTTCATATAATTTTTAGTGAAGTTTGAAAAGTACAAGGAAAAGGGGGGGGGGAATGGAGAAAGGAAGGAGAGAAAGAAGTTGCAAGAAAAGCATGCCTGAAACATGCATATAGCAAAATATGAGGCAAAAGGATGGGATTGAATTTCCTGATCCCTTGACCTCAGGAAGCAAGGATGGTGATGAAGCTATTGCAGCTTTCACCCTGTACACCACAATTTGCCACAACAATCCCTCTGAATTGTTTTAGGTGGTTGGTAAGAAGAAAACTACTGTTTCTAAAAATGCTTCCACGCCACTGTTCTGCTTGGGCCGGTTTGTCTTTGCAGACAGTTAAAGCACAAATAATCAATCCTTTCCCAAAAAATAATCCTGGGACACTACAGATCACTCCTCACAGAGCTACAGTCTCCAGCATGCTTGAGAAAGTGCAGAATTATTCTGGGTTGAAATAATGTGCTTTAAAGAATGTTTCTTTATGTGACCTTTGTTTTGATGGCTATTTTGGGTTGTGGTTATCTCCTCATTGCTTTTTAGCATTTTGGATGGTAAGCTTCCTTGAGACTTTTTGAAGACCAGGCAGAATATATAGATTTTCAGCTCATCACCCAATTGGCTTGCAAACATTTACACAGTCTGCTTTTTACCTGCCGACTCCGGTTGAAATCTCGTGTTATTGTACTCAGCATAACAATCACCAGCCTTTTTGCCTTTGCCCCAGACCACTGTGCCATAGCTGGGTGTTTCCTTGCCATTTTCTTTCACTACGACGACTGAGCCATTGACCTTCTCTGAATTATTTATATCAGCCCCCACTGTGATGGGTGCAGGGAAATAGTCGGTGATAAGGCAGGCAGAAATGTCTCTATCTCCTTCCTTGGATGGCTGTAGTTTGTAGATGGAAGGCTCAGATGTCTTAAGATCTGAATGGGGGGAAGCAAAAGATAACCAGAAGTTAGCAACTGCAGCTGAAATTGGCATATGCCGCGAAAGTCAATACCATACTAATAATGGGCAAAGGGGTGGGTGAGAGGCAGGATTAAATTATCCATCCACTCCACAAAAATCTGACTCCAATTACATATGATCTCCCCTCTCTCTTTCACCCGTCCTTCAAGAAAAAGGCATTCAAGGCATCTCAGAATGAAAACTCAAGGAAACGAATATAAAAATGCACCACTCAGCAATAATCTTCAAAGAAAATATCAGAATAAATCAGTAGCAGAGAATCTCTGCCCCTCCAGATATTGCCAGATTCCGACTTCCATCATCCCTTAGCATTGACCATGCTGGCTGTGGGCTTAAGGGAGCTGGAGATTCTGGAGTGATTCCATTTATCCCTGGAATAAACGAACCGAAGAAAGGTTTGCATCCAACTAAGTCTTAGGCCACGTTCACACCATGCATTTATAGTGATGCCACTTTAAACCGCCATGGCTTCCCCCAAAGGATTCTGGGAGCTGAAGTTTGGTAAAGGTGCAGAGAGTTGCTAGGAATCCCCTGATCATCTCGCAGAGCTATAATACCCAGCATTCCCTGTAAAATGAGACTGGTGGTTAAACAACACACTGTAGTTCTGTGAGGGGAAAAGGGGGCCTGCTAAGACCTCTCAGCACCTTCAACAAACTACAGCTCCCAGAATCCTTTGGGGGGGGTAGCCATGACAGTTTAAAGTGGCATTACTATAAAAGCATGGTGTGAACGTGGCCTAAGACTGTTTAAGATGAATCATGAATCATAGAGTTGGAAGGAACCTCCAACTAGTCCACCAACCTCGCAATGCAGGAATAAAGGTATCATAGCACTATAAATGTATGGAATGAATGCAGCCCAGAGTAAATGGAGAAATTAATGCTTCTATGTTAGCCATTCTTCTCAATAAGCATATGTTGGAATGTATGTTTCAACAGCTTGCTCTGAGTACCAATTACCAAGTGAGCAGATGCGTGTTCTGCATTGTTCTGCAGTGAGCAACTGGCAAAAAGTTTTCACCGAAGGACCCCGTCTGCTCCATTGAACTCTCGCTCAGTGCAACCGAGAGCACACTCCTCTAGCTCTCAGAAACCATTTCCCAGAAGCACCCACAAAGTTCACACCTCACTGTGGGCCTCTGTGGGTTGTTGTTTCGCTATGAGGATGACGGCAACCCACAGCTCTTCTCTACAGTTCAGTGAGGAGATGAAGGCGTATCCACCGGTTCCCCAAACCTGCTATAGACCAACTGCAGGGTCAGCATCCGACAAGCAACGACTAATCCCACCAATAACTACACTAAAGCTTAAAATATGCATAATGGTGAATTGGATGGTACTGCACAGGGATGGTCCAGAATTCCATGTGGACACTGGGGCACGGTTGGAATTTTTGCATAAGCCATTTTATTTATTTATTGGATTTATATACCGCCCTATACCCGGACATCCCATCACTGTGATTCCTCCATTTCAGGAGGTTGATCTTGATGACCATTTTGGTCCCTTCCAACTCTATGATTTCCCCTTCTCATTCGAATATACTTAATTCTGAATACACCTCTTGCACAGTGAAGAATAACTGGATCCAAATATATTCCAGAGCATATTATCTCTCTCTCTCTCTCTCTCTCTCTCACACACACACACACACACCCTGACACACTTGCAGAAAGCTACCTTATCTGAGTCAGTTCTGTCTGCACTGACTGGCAGCAGGTTATCCAGGATTATATTATTATTATTATTATTATTATTATTATTATTATTATTATTATTATTTCAGGCCAGAGTCTCCCAGCCCTACCTGGAGATGAAAGGGATTGAACCAGGGATGTTCTGCATGCAAAGCAGATGCTTTAGGACTGAGCCATGGCTCCATCCCCATTTGAATGTTTCCAATATTTGACTTACTTGGTTTAACACTCAGTTGAGTCCCACCTCCAAACAACAATTTGTTAGCAGTTCCTCCATAAGTCACCCAGTGGGTTAGGGTATGACAAAAACACATCTTGACTTAACAGGGAACGTCATGGGAGCACAGGAAGCTACCTCAAACCAAGGTAGGCCAATGGCCCAGCTAGCTCAGTAAGGCTGATGCTAACTTGATACGCCTTTCCAGGATTTCAGGCAGGACAGCCCTACTTAAAGACACAACTGGAATCGAACAGGGGGGCATTTTGCATGCAAGGCAGATGCTGTAACACGGACCTCCAACCCTTCCCACCTTTATGTTTAGGGGTGAAGCCATAATAGCATAAGGATGTATCCAGCTAAGTTCTTGTCAAAGTAGGTACACTGAAATTAATGGATCTAAGTTAGTCATGCCCATTCATTTCAGTGTGTGTACTCTGATAGCACTGTAAATAACCCATGCTCTTCTCTCTGTGTCCTGCCCCCCCAGGGTTTGGCTCAATGGGTGGCTGGAACAGTCTGCATATGAGTTGGCTGAACTGTGTTGGGTGAAACTCTGTTGGGCTGCATGTGCACCCAATCTCTCTATGGATCAACAGGGCAGGTGGGCAAGGTACAGAGGTCCTGCTGGCAATGGCTTGGGGTGGCTACATTAGCTCTTTGAATCTCAGCCGACACCATCAATGTAATCATCATCAATGTTGCTGTTACAGGTAAGTAGCCGTGTTGTCTGACGTAGTCAAAACAAAATAAAAAAAATTCCTTCCAGTAGCACCTTAGAGACCAACTAAGTTTGTCAATGGTATGAGCTTTCGTGTGCATGCACACTTCATTCATCACCATCTATTATCACCATTTATGATTAACACAGTTATCGTAATCTGCTGCCAATGCTCCATAAATAAATATATACATATGCAGGGTTTTAAATTAACCCTGTTTGAAATTTAAAATATATTTGAAAAAATATTGTAATATATAATGTTTTGAAATTCTTAAGGAAGTTGTTATAGGCTATCGGAGTAGAGATAGGAGTTATATGTTGTATTTTAATTTATGTTTAGGATCTATGATGAGTAAATTTTTATTTGTATTTATATGAGTAAATATTATGAGTAATATTATGATTTAGATATAAGATGAATTTTAGAAACTGCTAAGGATGAAAGAAGTGAAATTCAGATGGGGGGATTTGGGAAAGTCACCAAATGAAGTTAAGAAAAGGTAGAAATTTTTAAAAAACAAAAAATAAATTAACCCTGTTTGCTTATCTTTGAGCTGCCTATGGATTTTGGTGGGCATCTCTGAATGTTTGAAGCATTTCCAGAGAGTCTAAAAACATAAGAAGAGCCTGTTGGATCATCTAGTCCAGCTTCCTCTTTCCAAAGTAGCCAGTTAGATACCTGTGGGAAACCCACAAGCAGGAGGATCCAAGCCCAAGAGCACCCTCTCCTCCTGCGGTTTCCAGAAACTGGTATTTTCCAGTTGTGGAGGCAGAATATAGCCATCGCGGCTAGTAGCCGTCAAGAGCCTTCTTCTGCATGAGTGTGCGAATGCTCTGTCAAGGAGGTAGAGAAAACCCATACAGTGCTAACTATACGCAGTGTTCAAAGGAACCAAAGGTACTAAATCCAGTAGTAAGGGGGCTGCAAGCCAACCAGAGCTTTGGGGTAGCTGAAAATTCTAATAATTAGGTGGTGGACTGGACCAGAATGAATGGGCCTGACCAATGCTTGGAAAACATTTTGGAGCCTGTGTGGTCGGAAAATGACATTACAACTTCCTACCCCCCCAAAATGGCCGAACTATAGAATGCATTAAAGTTGTGCGCATAAAGGGGGGAGGGAGGAAAATAACAGACATTTTTGCATCATTCTCCACGTTCCCTCAAAACCAGCACAAACAGAAGTGTCAACTTACCAGGGGTAACTACAAGTCTAGTCCCACCTCCCAATGTGAATTTAAATCCAGCAGTGTTATCACTGTGAGACACGTCTGTACAAAATGGTGGTTCTATGGAAGCTGATGTGTGCCATGGTTTAGCCTGTTGGATGGCATGCTATTGGAACCCTGTGGGGACTTTTTATACTAAAAAAAAAAAATAATATTTCAGAATGGAAAGTCCACTTTTGAGTCTCTTGTAAATTTGTTGATCTACAAGAGGTTTTAGACTCATGGGTAAGGTAAAAATCAACAAATCTACAGAATACATGGTTGGATGGATCAATATATGTCTCCTTGTGTCAGACTAACCAGGTTTAATTTTGTACTACCTGATGCTTTAAGCCAGGGGTCCCCAAACTAAGGCCCGGGGGCGGCCCGTGGATGGTCCGGGAATCAGCATGTTTTTACATGAGTAGAATTTTATTTAAAATGCATCTCTGGGTTATTTGTGGGGCATAGGAATTTATTCATATTTTTTTTCAAAATATAGTCCCCCCCCCCCAGGTCTGAGGGACAAGGGACCGGCCCCCTGCTGAAAAAGTTTTCTAACCCCTGTTCTAAGCAGTCTAAAAAACCATCAATAGTTTGAGATCCAAAGAACAGACCAATGAGTGGTTTGGATACGGGTTTTTTGCTTGTTTTCATCCACACTCCTTACTTCCCACCCAACACTAACTACTTTTCAGAACATTTTCACAACTTCTTTGTGATAGGGCCTACTGTTCTAAGATGAATAAAAGAAAACGGAAATCTAAAAGGGTGAATCCAAAGCCTTTGGGAATGCATAAAGTAGCCTTTGGGATCTTGGCCAAAATAAGTAAATAATGTTATTTGCTCACCATGTCCCACTGACAACCTTGTCTCTCTCCCAAATAGAATTGTATTACCTGCATAGGTCACCCGTCTTCTTATAAATACACGTCTTTAAATAAATGGAATGACGTGAATTTCTACTGTCTGTGACCACCATTTGAATAGTTTCCTAATGTGAGAATTGAGTGGTATTGATGGTGGTAGTTGTGGTAAAGAACACAGGAACATAAGCATTGCAATCTTATATGGCAGCAATGGTCTGCTAACATTCTTCCTCCCAACAGTGGTCAGCTACAAGTGACAAGAAAGACATTATGCTATCCACTCCTTATTAGACTCAGAGAGGTTATATCTAGCCAGGTTACACTCCCAGTAAATACTGGCTCCCTAAAAAGAGGACTGAGCTTTATAGAACAAATCAAGAAGTTCCCCACAAAAGTGCATAAAATGAACACCCAAGTTTCCTATAATGCCAGTATAGGCAGAAATGCTAACTTACCCGGTGTAACAACAAGTTTGGTCCCACTTCCAAATATTTGAGACCAACCAACATTGTTAACACTGTAAGACACATCTCTACAAAATGGTGGCTCTGTGAGACTTGACATGTATCAATCAAGTTGCCCATTTGGTTGTTATTGCATGGAGGGGAATATGAAAGAAAAACAATAGACCAGGCATCCCCAAGCTGCGGCCCTCCAGATGTTTTGGCCTACAACTCCCATGATCCCTAGCTAACAGGACCAATGGTCGGGGAAGATGGGAATTGTAGTCCAAAACATCTGGAGGGCCGAAGTTTGGGGATGCCTGCAATAGACCATTGCTATAAAAGAAAAAGAAAACAAACTGGTTTGCTCTACAACTGAAATGTATGAGGGTTGAATCCAGACTTTCAACCTTGCCATCTTTAGACTAAATAGCATTGTCCTCCTCAGAATACTGTAGACATAGGACTAATTTTGCATTTACCTCAACATTATGATTGCAAACTGACACCAGTTAGGTCCCTTCTGGTAGGTGATAAAGAGGACATGATTGAGTTAGTCAGTTCCTGTTGCCAGCCCCTAGCACTGAATGTCTAAAAGGTTTAATTGAACTGACACATATCCAACCCAGGAAAGGGGAACCTGTCGTCCTCCAAATAATGTTGGACTCCAGCTCCCATCAGCCTCAGCCAACATGGGCAATGGTAAGGGGCGATGGGACCAACAGCTAGAGGGCCACAGGTTCTCCATCCCTGAACCTATAACAATGCATAGAAATCTCACCGCCTATAAGAACAGAGTCCTCTGGAAATTAATGTAACCATAACTTGAAAATAGAAAGTCCCAGTTGACAGTGTTATGAATCAAGACAAAAGGTAACTCTCTAAAAGGTAACTTTTATGCCCCTCTCAATTCTTTCTATCTATCTATATCTATCTATCTATCTATCTATCTATCTATCTATCTATCTATCTATCTATCATCTATCTATCTATCTATCTATCTATCTATCTATCTATCTATCTATCAATAAGAGTTTCCAAACTTGGGTCACCTTCTGTTTTTGGACTACAACTCCCACCATCCCTAGCTAGCAGGACCAGTGGTCAGGGATGATGGGAGTTGTAGTCCAGAAATGGCTGGAAACTCAAGCTTGGGAACCCCTGATCTATCCTATCAATATGGCTTAAAAACAAGAAGAAGGAAAAATATATAAAGAAATTCACTTACTAGGGAGAATTACAAGTTTTGTCCCACTTCCAAATATGGGTTTATTCCATCCACCACTGTTAACACTATGAGACACACCTTTACACAATGTTGGAACAGGTAGTGTTACCTGCTAAATTCGTCTTCTGGAAAACTTACATACATTGTAGCCTGCATGTTCACAGCAGCAATCTGTGTAGTTTATATTTTTTACAATTTAGGTCAGGAACATTATGCCCATGTTCTAGATATGGGGCAGATCCAGCCTTCCACCTAAGGAAACCTAGAGAGTTAACAGCAGTTGTCCCCATGCAGCATAAAATGGCATATATGAAGTAGATCTCAAATGACTTAAGGAATCTAGGTCAGGGATAGGGAATATGTGATCCTTCCAGATGCTGGATTCCATCTCCCATCAACCCTAGCTAGTATGGCCAATGGTGAGGAATGATGGGAGTTGCAGTGAGTTCATGATCTAGATCAGGGGTGGCCAACTCCCAAGAAACTGAGATCTACTCACAGAGTTAAAAAATTGGCAGTGATCTACTCCACTTTTTGGGGTTCAGGTCAAAGTTGTTGAACTTTTTTTAGGAAGGAGGAAGACCGATTTTGGGGGGGGGGGTTCAGGTCAAAGTTGTTGAGTTTTTTCAGGGAGTTTTTTTAAAATATTATGCTTGGCACATTTTCCCCTGGAGAGTGAAAGGTCAAAACAGGCTAAAGAAAATCCATATTGTTCTGATAAGTGGTCATTAAATATGTATCTGGTGCATTTCCAAGATCTGGGCCAAAATGGCTCGCCTGCCAACTAGAAAGTTTCCTGTACTTGACTTACTTGGTTTAACAATCAGTTTGGTCCCCGCTCCAAATAATAATTTGGTGCCAGTTCCTCCATAGACACATTGATTTCATGTATAACAAAAACCCAGGTTTCATTTTGGATCCCTCAAGGATCAAAAATGAAGAGCCACTTAGAACACAGTGTGACAAGAAAATCCAGTTTTCTGCCCAACTGTGTTAAGGAATAAATGAATATATATATATATATATATATATATATATATATATATATATATAAGTTTTTTTAACGTTACAGTCAAGTGTTCTTAAACAGTGGCAGCAACAGAAATGCCAGCTTACCAGGAACAATTGCAAGCGTGGTCCCACTGCCAAATATGAATTTTCCCCATCCACTATTAACACCATAATATGTACCTCTACAAAATGGTGGACTTGTAAGACTTGAATGCATCGTGTTGCCTGCTCTGTTGGTGCTACACGGTGGTGGTTGTGAATATCTAGTCATGTTTCAGAAGGAAAGATTTACCACTGAGCTTCAAAAAGCATCCATGACAGATGACCATCCAAGGATGGAGAGTCCACAGCCTCCTGAGGGAGACTGTTCCACTGTCGAACAGCTCTTACTGTCAGAAAGGTTTTCTGTCTGTCTAGTCAGAATCTCCCTTCCTGCAACTTGAAACCATCGGTTCGAGTCCTATCTTCCAGAGCAGGAGAAAACAAGCTTTCTCCATCCTCCATGTGACAGCCCTTCAGATATTTGAAGATGGCTATCATATCGGTATCGGTATCAAGTTTATTGCTTTTGGTCTAAGGCTGCTGCAATGTATACAATGTCATTCAGTAAAATATATACAAATTTGGTACAAAACTTAGAACATTTACATTACCAAAACATGACCTAATCAGCACAAAGCTATGGAAACACTTTAATATACCAATTGAAATATTAAATAATAAAATTTATAAACTAAAATAATCACATGGCCACTGATGTATTAAAAGAAATATTAAACAATACAATTGATAATTGTGTACAACTTTGGTGAGAGAAATGCATCTTGGTATGGATGGGGTCAGATAAATTCATCTCCTTTACAGTTACTAGCTACCTCAGCAATATATTTTTTTCTAATTTTACTGGCGGCAGTTGCAAAAAGTGCTACACGCCAGGTCACATATTTATCTGTGTCTGCAAGGAGATAAAGAATCATATCAGAAGGATTCTGACGAGGGGACCTTGTCATTATAGGTGTCAAAAACCATTCTCTCGCATCACTGTATAAAGGACAACGTAACATATAATGCGTAAGGTCCTCTAATTCAGGGCATCCTCTAATACAAACACGTTCTAATAGCAGAGTTTATTGTCTTTAATCATAACTCTGTAAAAACTTTCTGGAGTTGTACAAAAGTCAATTCATTAAAATACGTATGTTCGTGGGCCTCTCTAAGTTTAAAATATAATGGAGCGCATGTGGATGAATACATGGAATTTAAATCATTTTTAGTAGCCACTGTTCTTATGGTACGTTTGAAAAAACAATTTCTGAGCATGTAGGGAAAGTTATTTATATCATATCTCCTCTCAGTCTTCCCTCAGTAGGTTGCTATTTTAAAATAACAATCCCACAGACACAGAACTGGCACCTAGCAGTCAGAGATATGATATAACAGACAGATATACTGTCGATTATCCATCCCAAAGCCCAGTTCTTTTTATCTCAAAGGTGTTGTTTCTTTTAATGCAGTTGTATACCTTCTCTGGAAGTTAATGCCAATTTACATTGGGTGATAGTCAAGTGAACAATACTCAGAGTAGACTCATTGAAATCGATGCAATTCAATTACAAAAGTCCATTGATTTCCGGTGGTGTGTTCTAAGTATGACTAACATTGGATATCACTGACAGTAGGTGCTTCCATCCAATTTGTAAAGAATGCTCATGATAGTGTCATGCAATATATGGAAGCAACATACCAAGGCAGATAATGATCTACCATGAATACCTTAAACATGACAATATGTGAAAACGAAGAAGTGTCATCTTACCAGGGAGTATTACTAGTTTGGTCCCACTTCCAAATGCAAGTTTACCAAATCCACCAGCAGTGTTAGCACTGTGATATGTACCTTTACAAAATGGCGCCCTTCTTATGGGCCCCAGGCATTTTCCTGGTCCTTTGCACCAGAGATATAACAACATATATACAGCCGGTTGCCCATCGGCTTTTCCTTTTCAAGGCGCTCAGATATCTATTTGGAAGTTACGTCAAACAAACTTTGGGTCATACTCAGACTAGACCTACTGAAATTAATGTAGTTACGTTACACAAGTCCATGGCTGTGATCGTAGAGTATGGTTGACATTGGCTCATGACTCATGGATATTAGATGCCTCCATCCAATCGGTAGATTGGACTATGTCATGCTGTTGAGGCAAATAACACATCCACTGGGGTAAATAATGGTGTGCCATGATTACTATGAGGAAATTAACATGAGAAAATGTAAAAAGTCTCTGCTTACCAGGAAGTACTACTAGTCTGGTCCCACTTCCAAATGTGGGTTTCCCACTAGCAGTTGTAAGCACTGTGAGATGCACCTTTACAAAATAGCGGTTAAACTCTTTGTCCTGTGGTCTGAGGTGAGGAACCTTTGTCCCTCCAGCTGCTGCTAAACTACAACTCCCATCATCCCCGGCCATTGGCCATGCTTGCTGGGTGTTATGGGAGCAGAAGTTCAGGAATATCTGGAGGGCAAGACACCTAATAAAGTGGTAAATACAAGCACACAGTGTAATATCTTAGCCATAGAGGAAATCCATTTATTTCAATGGGTCTACTCTACCATTGGATAGCATAATCATAAATTGAAATTAAATGTGACTTCAAACCAGTTTTTTGTTTTTGTTTTTTTAAGAAGAAGAAGAAATGTTCTCAATTAGGTTGTATCAAGAATAAAGAATTATCCCACAAAGATAAACAGAGTAGGGACAATGTATTGGCATAATCAGAAAATCTCAATACGGAACAAATCATGAAAAAGAATCCCATAAAAACACCCAAATCCAGTTTCTTTAAATGCCACTGTAAACAGCAATGTCGACTCACCAGGAATAATCACAAGCTTGGTCCCACTTCCAAATATCTTTTTCCAACCAACATTTTCAGCACTGTGAGACACATCTCTACAAAATGGTGGCTGTCTGAGAGTTCATTGACATGCATTATGGTGCAACGGAGTGGGTTGTGTGTGTGTGTGTAAAAATATCTTTGGGGTAATAAAAAAGGGGAGGAGGAGGACAGAATGTAAGAGATAGGTAAGGCTTAGTTAGACTAATCTATCCTACCCTGTCCATCCCAGCAGCTACAAGTCAAAGGTTTAATTGAATGGACTTTTATTCTTACTTACATCAACCAATTTGAAGCATAGCAGAGATATTTGAAACCCCAACGTCCACCACTGAGCAAAGCACATCTCTTTCAAGGTCTGAGCAGGGGTGAGAAACCCACAGCCCTCCAAATGGTGTTGGATTCCCAACTCCCACCTGCTTCAGCTGGCGTGTCCAATGGCCAGGATGATAGCAAACAAAGTCCAGCAAGATTAGCAGTTTCCCCACCCCAACCTAAATAACAGAGTCAGCTGGCTGGTGCTGATGGGAGTCAGTGTCTACATTGACTACCTGGAGCCCTGCAACATTTTGAGGGCAAAATGTTGGCTATCTGCAGGCAACAGGATGGTTGCTTAAATGCTGGCTGGTAGCCAATGCCTACATTATCTGTGGTGCTGGAACTATGTAAATATAGGTGTGTTTCGAAGGGAAGAGAGTCGGCATGGGACTCCAATGGTATGTTAACGGTTTGAGGGAATTCACAATGTTTTCAGCTGCAACTCCCATCATCCCTGACCATTGGCCATGCTGGGTTGAGCTGTTGGACTACAAAATCCCCCAGAGGGCAAAAAAAAGGTTAGAGAAAGCTGTTAAAGACTGCCTTCTTGGTTGCTCTGTGAAGCTCAACTTGACCAGGGCTTTTTCCCAGCTAGAACTCGCCAAAAGTTCCAGCAGCTCTCAAGTGGGTACCATTGTCATTCTAAGAGAATGAGGGAGGTGTTCACGGTGAAAAATACACAGGGTAACACAATTTCAAATTTAGAGGGTTGCATTTGGATGAGGAAGAGGGGGGTATTCTGATCTGTCACACTCACAAAATGAAAATAAATGAGGGTTTAAATTTACCTGGTGTCACAATTAGCCTAGTCCCACTGCCAAATATTACTTTCCAGTTACCAGCAGTAGGCGCACAGTGCTTCCTGCCTTGATAAAAATTGCCCAGGCACAAGGAGTGTACAGAGTTGAATGTGCTCAGGGATAGTATAGGGCAGGGATGGTGAACGTGGTATCTCCTAGATTGGACCACATCTTCTATCATCCTGCTGGATGATGCGGATGGGAGTCATGGTCCAAAGCAACTGGAGGATTCAAGGTTCGACAAAGATGCTCCACATACTAATATTGTGTTCCTGGTTGCTCCACTCAACCCGGACCAAGTTTTGGAGGTTGCATTTGTTTGGAGAAGGGGGAAGGTATACTGATCTGTCACACATAGGGTTGCCAGACTCAATAGAGGACAGGACTTCTGTGCCTTTAATTGCCCTGCTCGCTTTTGAGTCTGGAAACCTTAAAGAGAAACCAGCAGACCCTTTGCTTGGAAATTAAACAAAGGGTCTGCTGGTTTCTCTTTAAGGTTTCCAGACTCAAAAGAGAGCAGGGCAATTAAAGGCACAAAAGTCCTGTCCTCTATTGAGTCTGGCAACCCTAGTCGCACATGGAAGGAATTAAGGCTTGAAACTTACTTGGTGTCACAACCAGTCTTGTTCCACTTCCAAAGGTTACTTTTCCATAACCAGTGGAAGACCCACAGTGTTTCCTGCCTTGACAAAAAATGTCCATCCACAAAGAGCACACAGAGCAAAGAGCTGGACATGAGAAAGGGTAGCGTAGGACAGGGAGGAGAACCTGGTGTCCTCTAGATATTGCTGGACTGCAACCTTCATCACCCCTGGATTAGCCATGCTGACAGGGGCTGATGTGAGCTGTAATCCAACATCATTTGAAGAACCACAAGTTCCCCATCTCTGGTATAGGGATGGACTTACAACATTTTCTGATTGTCAGATACCGATGCTATGTGATTCTGTTCCAGAGCCAAATAAAACCATTCTTGCATTTTCATGGTGACTGTTGGTCACACACATCTCCCCCCACCTGGATTTGACATCAAACACAACTTAAGTGAGCCTTAACACTTACTGGGATTCACCTTCAGGATAGTTCCTTTTCCAAATATCACCTTATTTCCAGCTACATTCCCACAGTGATTCAATGCCTCACAAAAACCTCTAGAAGAGGGACAGGGAACGTGTCTTTCCAGATGGTGTTGGACTACAACTCCCATCACCCATGACCATGGGACATGGTGACTGGGGCTAATGGGAGTTGTAGTCCAGGAACCCCTGGAGCACACAAGGTTAGTTAGGCATAGCTGTTGTGTGAACCAACACAGTATTTCTGGTCTTCCCCCTAATCTCAACCTATTTATGGCAATGTAAGACTAGGTTTTGGTGTTGCACTTGGATGAAGAGGTGTAACCCAAACTGCCATACACCCAGAATTTAAGAGATTAAGAACTATAACTAACTTGGTGTCACCGCCAGTCTAGTCCCATTTACAAAGATTACTTTGAAGGACCCACTGAACACACAGAGTGTTTCCTCCATTGACAAATATGGCTCACTCACAAGAAACACACAAAATTAAGAGTTGAACGTGCTAATAGATATTATAGGGCAGGCAATATGAGGCAGCTGGTGTCCTCCAAATTATATTGGGGCTACAACTGGGTTAGCTGAGGCTGATGGGAGTTGTAGTCATAAGCACCTGGGGAGGTCAAGGTTGGAGGGAGCTGCTCTAGGGACTAGCACTATGTTCCTGGTTGCCCCCCTAAGCCCAACCTGAAGACTAGGTTTGTGGTAAGGGGGGCTGCCTTTGTTCGGGGAAGGATGGAGGTAATCTGGTTCATTACACATGCAAAATGGAAGGAATTAAAGATGGAAACTTACTTGGTGTCACAATCAGTCTTGTCCCACTACCAAAGGTTACTTTCCAGTTACTACTGGAAGACCCACAGTGTTTCCTTTCTTGACAAAAAATACCCAGGCAGAAGAAGCCCACAGAGGGTGGAGATAGTCTAGGACAGGCATGTCCAACAGGTAGATCGTGATCTACCAGTAGATCACTGGATGTCTGTGGTAGATCACTAGTAGATCATTGGGTCCCCCCCAAAGAAGCTGAACATCTGTGGCTCCCCTAAAAAAAGCTCAACATTTTACCTCCTCCCTGAAAAAAACTCAACAACTTTGACCTGAACTCCAAAAAAGGGGGTAGACCACTACCAGTTTTTAACTCTGTGAGTAGATCGCAGTCTCTTGGGAGTTGGCCCCCCCTGGTCTAGGACAAGAAGGGTATCTGGTGTCCTGCAGATATTTCCTGACATTCTAAATAATAGTTGTTGCATCCCCTGCAGTGCCCAGTGTGACCCAACTGGTTGTGCTCCTCTAAACCTTCCTTTGATCCTATGCAGTTCAACTCCCAGTCTGGGTTCTAGGGAGAGAGCTTTCCTTGCTTCTTTTCAAGAAAGGAATGGTGGAATTCCTCTATATGAGATTTACTCTTCTATCCGCTTCCCCTTGGGACCTAAGCCCCCTCAATTCAGAATTAAGTCCTGTGCCCCACAAAAAATGTGGTTGGATTCCAACTCCCATAAGCCTCAGACAGCATAACCAATGGTAAGAGATGATGGGAGTCCAGCAATCTCTGGAGGGACACGGGCTCCTCACCCTTGCAATAAAACAATTCTGACATTCTCATAGCCAGGGTAAGTGTTAATAAATACTAGCATATTCAAGATGACACAGTAGTGTGTTAGGCTGAACAGGATTTCCTTTCCTCAACAAGATTTGTTGCTAAAACAACAGCATGGGGATCACTGGGTCATCTGCAGATACCCTTAACTTATAGACACAGATGTTCCACACACGGAATCATCCACAAATAAAATGAACTATGACTGCAAGAAGATCAAACCTATCCATTCTGAAGGAAATCAGCCCTGAGTGCTCACTAGAAGGACAGATCGTGAAGCTGAGGCTCCAATACTTTGGCCACCTCATGAGAAGAGAAGACTCATTGGAAAAGACCCTGATGCTGGGAAAGATTGAGGATACAAGGAGAAGGGGATGACAGAGGATGAGATGGTTGGACAGTGTTCTCGAAGCTACCAACATGAGTTTGACCAAACTGCGGGAGGCAGTGGAAGACAGGAGTGCCTGGTGTGCTCTGGTCCACGGGGTCACAAAGAGTCGGACACGACTAAATGACTAAACAACAACATGATACTTACTGGGATTCACCTTCAGTTTAGTCCCTTTGCCAAAGATCACATTGTTTCCACTGTATTCCCACAGTGATTCAAAGTCTCTCAAAAACCTCTAGAAGAGGGAAAGGGAGCCTATGTCTTTCCAGATGGTGTTGGACTACAACTCCCATCACCCTTGACCCTTGGGCATGGCAGCTAGGTCTCATGGGAGTTGTAATTTGACAACACCTGGTGCAAGGGCACAAGCTTAGGAAATCTATGGATCTATGGATTAACACTGCTTGGGCTATTGCATGGTCAATTAGGGTGGGAACTGTACATAGCTGCCAAGTTATCCCCTTTTTAAAGGGATTTTCCCTTATGCTGAATAGGCTTCCTCACGAGAAAAGGGAAAACTTGGCAGCTATGGAACTGTAGCCCGGAAACATCTGCAGGGTCACAGCCTCCCCACCCTGCAATAAAACAATTCTTACATTCTCATGGTCAAGGTTAAAGTCTAGTATTTTCAAAATGGCAGGACAGGGAAGCATAGCTATCAAGTTTTCCCTTTTCTCGCGAGGAAGCCTATTCAGCATAAGGGAATCTCCCTTAAAAAAGGGAGAATTTGACAGCTATGCAGGGCAGTAGACAGAAAAGGCTTTCCTTCCCCCAGCCATCACTGTGATTATTCATCTGCAGCTGCCCTTAACTGTTAGTAACTCTCACCATCACCATAATATCATGAACAAATAATATGAACCATGATACTTACTGGGATTCACTTTCAGGACAGTCCCTTTACCAAAAACCACCTTGTTTGGATTGGATACGCACAGTGATTCAATGTCACTCAAAAACCTCTAGAACAAGGGGTGGGGAGACCTGTGGCTCTGCAGATGATGTTGGACTACAACTCCCATCATCCTTGACCCTTAGTGTCTGGGTCTGATGTGACTTGCAGTCCAACGACCCCTGGAGGACACATGGTTAGAGACTGCTGCTCTAGGGATTGACGCTGCATTTCTGAGTTCAACTTGCATATGATTCTATAAGTCAAAGTTTTGCATGCGGCATTTGTGTGGGGAATAGTATTCCCAATCGCCACCCATCCAAAACAAAAGGGATTAAGAGCTGAAACGTACTTGGTGTCGCCACCAGTCGGGTTCCACTTCCGAAAGCTACTTTCCAGGATCCACTGATATAGCCACAGTGTTTCCTGCCTTGACAAAAAGTGACCCAGGGAGACTTAAGAGGAGAAAGTGCTAAGGCAGGCATCCCCAAACTGCAGCCCTCCAGATGTTTTGGCCTACAACTCCCATGATCCCTAGCTAACAGGACCAGTGGTCAGGGATGATGGGAATTGTAGTCCAAAACATCTGGAGGGCCGAAGTTTGGGGGTGCCTGTGCTAAGGAATAATATAGGGCAGCGATCATGGGGTACCTGGTGTCTCCCAGATGGTAGTAGACTATGACTCCCATCATCCCTGATGATTGGCTGAGGTTGATGGGAGTTGTAGTCCAAAGCGCCTTCAGAGTTCAAGTTTGGAGGAAGCTGCTCTATGGACTAGCCCTGCATTGTACGTATCAGACCAAGTTTAATTGGCTGTGTTTGGTTAGGGAAGGGGATCCCGATCGCTCACAGTCACAAAATGAAATGAATTAAAGGCTAAAACCTACTTGGTGTCACAACCAGCTTCGTTCCACTTCCAAAGGTGAGCTTAGTGTAGCCACTGCTAGACCCACAGTGCTTCCTGCCTTGACAATAAAGTCCTCCCCATTTTAGGGGTTCCCATCTCAGCTTTCTTTCTTTTTTAAAAAAGTAAGCCTCTAGTCCCCATGACTGAAATTATGCAACTGTTCCTACCGTAAATCTAAAGTCACATTTCTTTACACTTCTGCAACCACATGGCATTCATGTATTCTGTCTGGGATTGTAGCAGAGGTGGGATGAATGCTGCTAAGCTGTCATTGTGGCCTTAAAGCAAGTAGAACTGTTGGGAATTGGGTAGAGATTATCTTAAAAAAGTAGATTGCATTTTAGTTAGATTTGATGGCTGTGGTGGAGAATATATGAAGAGTCCTGTTGCATTAGGTCAACAGCCCGTCTAGTCCCGCATCCTGGTCTCACAGTGCTCAATCACAAACAGTTCCAAAGCACTTTCTGACTTATGAACCCAGTAGCTAATATTCAGAGGCATACTTCCTCTGATATTGAAGGTGGCACATAGCCAACATGATAGCCTTCTCCTCCATTACAAAACAACAGCTCCACAATGTTTCCTGCACAGCTGTAGGCAACTCATTTTTTTTAAAAAAATTAAAAATAATAATCTAGACTATGACTCCCATCATCCCTGATGATTGGCTGCGCTGGCTGAGGTTGATGGGAGTTGTAGTCCAAAGCGCCTGCAGAGTTCAAGTTTGGAGGGAGCTGCTCTATGGACTAGCCCTGCATTGTACACCAGACCAAGTTTAATTGGTTGTCTTCGGTTAGGGAAGGGGATCCCGATCGCCCACAGTCACAAAATGAAATGAATTAAAGGCTAAAACTTACTTGGTGTCACCACCAGTTTAGTCCCCTTTCCAAAGGTTACCTTCCTGCTGCCACTGCCATCCCCACAATGTTTCCTGCTTTGACAAAAACTGCCCAGGCTCAAGGAGCGCACAAAACCAAGAGCTGAAGGTGATAACATAAGACAGGGATGGCAAACCTGTGCCCTCCACGTCCTTTTTGGGGACTACAATTCCCATCAAGCCCAGCCAGCATAGCCAATGGTTGGGGATGATAGGAACTGTTGTCAACATTGTCTAGGGTGGCACAGATTTCCCACACCTGCTTTTCCTGGTATGGACATAAACATTGACTGCTAATGTTCCCCAGACTCTAACGTCTATTGAAGGTACAGGCAGAGAAGCATCTGGAAAAGCTGACAGCTCTTTAGAAATAAAACTCTTTAAAAAAATAAATCAGAATGACCTGTGTGGAGAATTCAGAGAATTTTCAATTATGAATGAAAGCTGTGTTTTGGTTCACATATTGTTTTGAAAATTGTAAATCAGGTAGGGTCACAATTCCAAAATCAAGTAATTTTCCCTCTGGACAACATACAAGGAGAACATTATGTGAAGTTTGAATCTAAGGAGGCATATGTGGTCTAGGGGCAAACGACAAGGGAACCTTCAAGTAATTTCTGTAAGCTGTGCGAGGCAGAAACAAAATATTTGGCCAACAGCACAATCCCAAACATGACGACTCAGAAGTAAGTCCCATTGAATTCAGTGGGATGTACCTTCCAGTAAATATGGTTAGAACTGCAACCTTAATGGCTCCAGCAAGGCTACCTGTATAATCTACTTCTAGAAAGTAGCTTACATTACTTACTTGGCTCCACCACTAATCTTGTTCCTTCCCCGAAAACCAACTTGAAGTTCCCAGTATTCACACAGTAAGATTAGCCATAGCAAAAACCCAGCAGGTGTGTTTTGCCTTTGCTGGAAACCAAAGCAGCACGTTTTGTCACAAAAAAGATCTACCAGGAGGCTGACTGTGGAATCTTTGGCCCACCAAATACTGCCAAACTACAACTTCTGTCAGCCCCACCAAGCATGGCCAATGGCCAGAGAAGATGGGAGCTGTAGTTCAGCAACCTATGGAGGTTCAAAGATTCCTCACACTTGCTGTAGTGGAAAGACACCACACCACCAGCATTTCTGGTGGGATGTGATAGGGAGCAGATCACAAATAAAAGATCCTTGATATCTACTGCTCTGGTGTCTATTAGACAACAGAGAGACTATAGAACACATTGCCCACACTCTTAGAAACGCAGGAGCCACCTATTCCAGTATTGGTCCATCTCGCTCAGAATTACCCACACTAGAGATGCGGAATGTGTCTCTACAAACATTACTGGACTCCAGTTTCCAGTAGTCCCAGCCAGGATGACCAACGATGAAGGGGGATGGAAGATATAGTACAACACCTGATTGACAATGGCTCTCCAGGCTTTCAGGCACAGAAGGTGTCCAATCCTTCCCAGAGATGCTGGGGATTGACCCTGGGACCTTCTGCATGCAAAGCAAATACTCTACAACTGAGCTATGGTCTTTCTCTAATTTCCCCAGAAGCGGCAAGTGAGCATTTAGCATGTCCCATGCCTGAAACACTCAATTTCCATGGGAGAAGCAGATACAGAAGGAGCATGCTGGGGAAAGCACCTTTGCAGGTGGAAGCAGGGAGCTCTCTATCATCCTTGGAGGTCTCATTTTGCAGGAGTGGGGGGCCGGCAGCTGTTTAGATGTTGTCAAACTAAAGCTCCCATCACCCAGGCCATTAGCCATCTGGTTGGGGATGATGGGAGCTGGAGTCCAACGATATCTTGACAGCCACAGGTCCTCCAACCCTGGATTAGATAGAACTTTCAGTCTGATCCAGAATGCATCTTTTGAAATGATATTTCTGCTGGCTGGAGGGCATACTGAGCACATATAAAATACACACTCATGTTTCTCATAGATTGAAAATGACTTACTTGGCTCCACAACCAATCTCGTGCCTTTTCCGAAAGTGATTTTGTAATTGGAGCCTCCACTATTCACAGTCATACAGGCCATTACAAAAACCCAGCAGGACCCTCGGGGACTACTTCCTCTCTCAGAAACATTCCCCTGTATATCAGCTATCCATGTTTTCAGCCTGAGGACCACATTCCCTGATGGGCAACTTTCCAGGCCAATGGTGAGTGAGGCCAGAGGCATAAAGTGCGTGGGACCAAAGCAAAAGTGGGAGGAGCGACAGAGGTGCATAGCGGGTGAAACGCCAACCATGCCATGTCAATTTCGGTTTCTCCTAGTTTCTAATTTTTCCAGTCTTAACTTCACCTCTTTACATGTCTGCATCAATTCATGATTTTTTAAAAAAGCCTTATGAAAATTCAATAAGTGTGAATTATGTAGTTTAGCATTAAAATATAAAGAAAATTTAATTTCTCCCCTAACAAGTGCTCAATCACAAACAGGAGCAGAGCACTTTCTGACTTATGAACCCAGTAACTAATATTCAGAGGCATACTTCCTCTGATATTGAAGGTGGCACATAGCCAACATGATAGCCTTCTCCTCCATTACAAAACAACAACTCCATAATGTTTCTTGCACAGCTGTAGGCAACTCATTATTTTTAAATTAAAAATAATAATCTTCCTGGACTGGTTGGTTTACCTCTTCTGTTCTCAGTAAACAAGACAGGAAGTTCTTCACTACGTGACCAGATTCAAACCATTAACCGCGTTTTAGTGGGGCCACAGAATTTGAAATCATTTTCACTTTCTATTTTTGAAATCCCACACAGAGAACTACTTTGTAATCTAAAATGTGTGGAAGCCTTGTAGGATGACAATATGCCATATCAACTTACAGAATCCAAGGCATAGCTGCCTTTTACTTAACTCCCCCATGGGTGAAATGTTCACAAGCCCAAACAATAATAAAATGATTGAGAAAAGGTCTGTGGCCATCTAAATCATCACTAGTGAATTTTCTTCAATGTTTATTTCAGCTCTGCTGCACATGGATCATTTATTTATATTTTTATGGAAAAGCATAAAGGCACTACTGGAAAAATATTGCTTTTTAAAGCAATAATGCAAGCAAAACAGAAAATGAAGGAATTAACTGATTTTTTTGGGGGGGGGGGAATGTAGCTGCTTTTGAGCAAACAAAACAAACTTACGTGGCACGACAAGCAACATTGTCCCAGATCCAAATGTCACCTTGTTTCCAAAATTTACACAGTGATTTCCCCTTTAGCATAAACTCATGCAATGCAACATGTGTGAGAGTGCACATATTGGAGAATACTTTGCACAAAGAACAACACCACTTCCTACCTGCCCTGCCTCTAAGTCGAACATTGTAGTAGCATGAAAAGTTATCCATTGTTTCCAACACAATCTAATGCTGAGTTTTAAAAATTTCGCGCCGGTGGAGGCATTTCGAACCAAATCCTACCGCTGTCTATTGGGGATCCCCCCCCCCCCCGGTGTATCTAATATAGCCATCTGCTTAGAAGTTGGACAACTACCCGTTAACGCGCGGCTGTGGATCTTAAAGATACACTACTGGTTAAAACTTATCTTCTTCCCGGCTGGGTTGGCACCTTTAACATTGTTAGACACCTATCATTCTAGCTGGAAAGTTTCCCTGTTCGAAAAGATAAGAAGCTTGGGATTTTCTCCACAGATCTTGGTTGTGGCAGGATACGAGAGAGTCAAGTGCTCCAACGTATTAGGGATGTGGAGCTGCAGTGTCATATGGGCAAAATGGACAAACATGCCACAATAAGAGATTTTGGGAGAGGGTTCTCACCCGCAAATTACCTGGCAAAACTGCAAATACCCAAGTATAGACATTCCTTTACTTTGGCCAGATTTAATGTGTTGCCCTCCGCCCTGTTGCTAGGCAGGTATGAGGGTAAACCGTATGAGTCACGCGTTTGCCCATGTGGCTCATCAGAAGTGGAAACAAATTTGCATGTATTGCTGCACCGCAGTTTCTACGAGGATCTACGCCTGACCTTTATCACGCCAGCCTTACAAAAGCTTAAAAATGAACCAGTATCCCAATGTCTGAGAGCCTTGGTAGAAGACAAGGTCCCTGAAATTACGATCAATGTTGCCAAATTCTGTGTCTCTGCTATTAGACGCAGGAAACAAGAGCTTTCCAATGTCAATACGCAGGCGAATGCAAATATCTAATTTTATCTATGTCCTTTAATTTTAAAGTGTTGTTATGGCCTAATTTGTATTGAAATTGTCCTCTGTTTATTTCTGTGTTATCCTTTGTTGAATAGTTGTATGAGTTGATTTGGTCTCTGACCGTTTAATAAAATTTGATTTTTGAATCTAATGCTGAAGGAGACTGCCTGTGTTTCTACTCTCATTTTACTCATTTACTTTACCATTCATAGCTGTCAACTTTTCCCTTTTCTCACGAGGAATCCTATTCGGAATATGGAAATTTCCCTTAAAAAAAGGGGAAAGTTGGCAGCTATGCCACGAATATTCATTCTGGTACTCGGTTGCAAATTTTGAAGCAGTGCTCCTTTCAAAGGATGGTTGTGTTTCAGTTCACACACTGCTTTAGGGTGTGCGAATTAGGTAGATTCATCTAGAAATGCAAACTGAGCAGAATTCAACACCCATCTCTACTTGCAGGTGCAAGAGTCTTGGGGGATATTCTTATGACGCTACTTTCCTGCAGAATGGAAGGAGTCAACAGCTGAAACTTACTTGGAGTCACAAACAGTTTAGTTCCACTTCCAAAGGTTAGCTTGTAAGTGCCACTAGTATACTCACAGTGCTTCCTGCCTTAACAAAAAAAAATAAGTCCAGCATATAAGAAAACTGGTGCAAGAATGAAATGGAGGGCTTGCCCACACTTCTGCCACTTCACCCCAGAAAACCTGCTCTTTAGTTCTACATTTGAACTGCAATTCCTGGAAACATCAATGCTGTTTTTGCTGATTCAGCACTAAAGATAGGGGGGGAAAGATGGGCAAACAAGGGTGCAAATAAGCCCGAAGAGCGGAATGGTAAAAGGAGGAAATGTATTTTGCATGTGTGGTTGATTTCAAGGAAACAAAACAATCTTACAGGACAGGACAAGCAATCTTGTCCCAGATCCAAATGTCATTTTCTGACCTTGATCCACACTGTGATTTTCACTTTAGTGTAAACTACGGTTTCCCAATCTTGGATCTCCAGCTGTTTGTCGACTACAATTCCCATCATCCCTGACCACTGGTCCTGCTAGATAGGGATGATGTGAGTTGTAGTCCGAAAACAGCTGGACACCCAAGTTTGGGAAACCCTGGCGTAAACTCATACAGTGCAACATCTGTGGCTATCTGCATATTGGGAAATACGTTGCATACAAACCATTCTTCTGGGTTGCAGCAATGAACCTGCCTATCTGCCCTGGCCTGCTCCTTTTGTTGTTCTGCCCGAAAGTCTAATATTGTAACAGAGTGGGAAGTTATCCATATATTTCCACTGTTTCCAATGCAGTCTGATGTTGGAATACACTGCCTGCTTCATTTGCAGCCCTGTTAATCCCTTAATCCTTTGAGTAAAACCATTTTGGGTTTATTTACAGTTCTGGGCCATTGTTGGAAACTGAATGCTGAGCTAAATGGGAAGTGATAAGTTTTCTGAACCTATTAGCCGTCTTTTCTTCTTCCAATGACCAGGGGTACTATTAAAAAAAGGGTTACCCTTTTCATAATGATTCAGGGTCAAAACTATTCCCCACTTCAAAGTAGCTTGTTGGAAATCCCACTGTAATAATTAGGTCACCTGTAGTTCTTCATAACTACAGAACCTTTCCCCCCACATTTGATGCTATTTCAGCATCTCAATTTCTCCTTTCCCCCCAATCTTAAATCCAGTTCTTCACATTTTCTAATCACTTTGCAAATTCCCGGACCTAAACTGGAAATGGCAGGGATTTAACCTTCTCCATGCAAAGAAGATGCTCAGCTCTTGCAGTAGATTTCTACATTTCTACATTTCTATGCTATATTATGGTCAGACAACATAAGCTTAACACATGAGCTTTTGTGTAGCTAATAGCTTAGTATGTTTATTTAACAGGTACTGGTGGCTACAAGAGATTTGCTTAAATGCCTGGTTCTCACTAGTTAGCTTCCAAATGGTCAAAGTATTGCCAGATTCGCTAACTTGCAAGGGAGAGAGCCGAGTTGAGGGCATGGTGATGTTTTGGGTGAAATGATGCTGTTTTGGAGACTAGCACTATCTGCCTGTTTGCTCTCCCATGCTCAGCTTGGATCTAGTAAAAACCAAGTGGGGTGGGGTGGGGGTTGCAAGTGTCAGGGAAGATACCCAGAGTGGCTATTTCTAACAAAATTGGAGGAATTTAAGAGCTGAAACTTACTTGGAGTTACAACCAGCCTAGTTCCATTTCCAAACGTTACTTTGTAAAGACCAGTGCCAGACCCACAATGTTTCCTGCCTTGACAAAAATTGCCCTGGGAACAAGGAGAAGGCTGACACACAAAAATGAAACAAAAGGGGTGAAAGTTTTGCTCTTGGATTTTAGATACCCATGCTGAATAATTATTTGCAAACATTCCCTTTACTTCCTTAAAGCAACTGTAGCAAAGATAAGAAGAAATATATATTTCCCCCATTTATCATCCAGCTGAACTTTCTGCATCACTGTTAGTTACACAATGCTAGAATACAGAGGCATCAGTCTGAACCAATAAATTGATCAAGTTCAGCTGGAACAGGCTAACATGAAACGGGCTCCCCTATGAGTTTAAAGTTTCTAGTCCTCACATTTTATGTCTCTCCACCTAGAAGCAATCAAAGATGCTCTGGCAACAGACCCAGAAAATAAAAAAGGTTTGCTCCATGGTTGCAGAAATGCAATAACAAACTGAATAATGTAATGGTTCTCTTCTTAGTATCCTACAATCAAAGGTGAATGGAAGGGGAACTGAAAAGGCAATCTGCTTGCTATTAGGTGTGAAGATTCAGGCAAACAGAAGAGACTTACAAGGCTGGACAGTCAACCTGGTTCCAGAGCCAAATATAATCTTGTAACCATCGTTCACACAGTGGTTTATGCTTCAACATAAACTCATGCAGTGATGCAGATCCCAAGTTTGTTAAGAAGATAGGCTCTGGGATTGTAAACCAAAATCGTATAATACACTTTGCACTTCAAAAAAAAGCTCCTAAATTTTAGAGTGCAAAGAAACCCTAATTTTCTACCCCCAAAATGCAACCCAGTTTAAGCTGATCCTTGCAAGCTTGAGAAACTTTCTTCTCCATAGATTTTAGGTGAGATTCTCAGGCTCTTGTAAACAGAATTTACTAAGAAATAAGTATGAGACCATCTTTGGCTTTATAAGAATTGGCATCAGTAATATTTATAAGAATTTTAGACAGGGACCACAGCATTTTGCAATTCTTGTACAGTGCCTAGCACACTGTCAGCATGTAATTGAAATATAGTAACTAACAGGGAATTCTTTGAAGAATTGATGCTTTTGAATTATGGTGCTGGAGGGGACTCTTGAGAGTCCCATGGACTGCAAGAAGATCAAACCTATCCATTCTGAAGGAAATCAGCCCTGAGTGCTCACTGGAAGGACAGATCCTGAAGCTGAGGCTCCAATACTTTGGCCACCTCATGAGAAAAGAAGACTCCCTGGAAAAGACCCTGATGTTGGGAAAGATTGAGGGCGCTAGGAGAAGGGGACGGCAGAAGTCGAGATGGTTGGACAGTGTTCTCGAAGCTACGAACATGAGTTTGACCAAACTGCGGGAGGCAGTGGAAGACAAGAGTGCCTGGTGTGCTCTGGTCCATGGGGTCACGAAGAGTCGAACACGACTAAATGACTAAACAACAACAACAACTATCAGGGAAATTTTTTTTGGGGGGGGGGCACCTTAAATTATGCAATTTCATGTTTCACATGAAACACTTCTGCTTCAGTGTATCTGATGAAGTGTGCATGCACATGAAAGCTCATACCAAAATAAAAACTTAGTTGGCCTTTAAGGTGCTACTGAAGGAATTTTTTTAAATTATGCAATGATATATTTGCTGGCTTCTAAGATGCCTTGTTCTTTCAGCTGCAATAGACTGACACAGCAGCCTCGGGAAGACAGGACATATATAACTATATCTCTCCCATAGCTGTTTCTATTATTGTCATCATACAATGAGAGATGATATTTGCTACAGCTAGCCGACGTCTGTTTAGTGGGCACTGATGGCTACAAGACCCATAACCTTTACTAGATATGGAGTGTTACTAGGTATTTGGAATGTAAGCAGCTCTAAGGGAGCAATGATGCTTTGGGGAAATCGATGCTGCTCTGGAGACTAGCACTGCCAGCTTAGCTGCTCCCTTGTGCTCAACTTGGATATGATACAGACCAAGGCTTTTTTTGGGGGGGGGTCTGTGTGTGCAGGTGTGTGAGGGGAACTTCTATTTTCTATCAGAATTCATCATAGCTGAAACTTACTTGGAGTCACAAGAAGTTGTGTTCCACTTCCAAAGGTAATTTTGTTGAAACCACCAGTATACCCACAGTGTTTCCTGCCTTGACAAAAATGTCTGGTGCTCTCGAGGTACTGATGTCTCTTTGACAGCTACCACAGTCAGGCTTATTTTTCCTCTGTGCTCAACTTGGATAAGAATGGCAAAAAAAGCTGGGATAGAGCAATTGGTAGAGTATGACACCCTAAATCCCAGGGTCGTGGGTTTGAGCCCCATGTTGGGCTAACCAATTCCAGCATTGCAGAGGGCTGGACTAGATAACTCTCGTGGTACCTCCCAACTCTACAATTCTATGATTCTATGATTTTAAGTATTTGGGGTTTCAAGTGTCAGTTAGAAGTGAGATGCTATCCTGAACTGCTTTTCAGAGCAGAATGTCAGGAATGAAGGGCCAGGTTCTTAACAAAAGATGGAATCTAAGGTTGCTTCCAGATGACCTGTTTATTGGGCATTCATTGTGAGGAGGTCACATGACATGAGAAGAGGCTGCTGCATGAGGTCCAAAGACCCATCTTGTTCAGTATCTTCTTCTAACAGTGGCCAAATAGATGTCCGTTATGGGAAACCCAAATGCAGGACTTGGGGACTTGTGATTCCCAGCAACTGGAATTCAGAGGCATATACTAGCCTCTGAAAATGGCAGTAGGACATAGGCATCATGGCTAGGAGCCACTGATAGTCTTACCCTCCATAAAGGCTTATATGAAGCCACTCCGAGCAATTGCTACCCACACTTTCAAGTGCATTTTCTTAGTGCAAAAAGTATTGAGTGGTTTTTTGTGGGGGTGGGGGAATCCAATTTTTTGTGCAACAGTGTCAAATCCACTTAAATTCTGCAGCCTGAATTTGCTGCTATGCAACTGAACCTCACCCACAAAATAGCGACAGATTGAAAGCACCCTAAGGGGGAATGGTGATACTATCTGTTCACAGATGCCCACACTGAATAATCTGCTTGGCAGCAATTATTTGGGGAGGGTACAAGTGTGTGTGGTGTGGAAAGTTTTTGCAGACAGCTAACAACTAGCAAGATGGAAGAAACAAAAGCTGAAACGTACTTGGCGTTACAAGCAGTCTGGTCCCACTTCCAAAAGTTAGCTTATTGAAGCTGCCACTAGACACACAGTGTTTCTTCCCTTGACAAAACCTGCTCAAGAGGGAAGGAGGAATCTAACAGGAGAGTGGAACTACCTAAGAGGTGAGGGAATGGCAATGCCGTCGGGTTTATAGAATTCCGCTCACTTCTGTTCCAGTGGCAGTAATGAATTCTGAGGACAAACCTCCATGCCACACTCTTTCTAAGGCTATACACTGAAAATGAATTTTTGACCAGTGCAGACCTTGGCCACACTTACAACATACATTTAAATCACTGTGATACCACTTTAGACAGTCATGGCTTCCCCCAAAGAATTCTGGCACCTCATCCCCATCGTCAAATGTATTATGTAATAATGTATTGGCAGGACAGTGAGCCATGTACGAGACCCAAAGATGAATTTGTAGTTTGAGGTACTCGCAGCAATGCAGCCCCCTAGAAAAAACTCAACACACTCTAGATATTGTCATGCACCTACAGTCATTAAGCACTGGATTTCTTGTGGCTGGGAGGTCTTCTGCACTCACAATGGCAGCCCCTCCATGCACCCACAAGGAATCCTTGGACTGGAGAAATATCCGAGTTCCTACAAGTACACAAACACAAGAAGAGCCTAATGGATCATCTAGCACACCCTCCAACATTTTCCTGATGAAAATAGGGATGTCCAGGGCTTTTTTTCAGCCAAAATTCACTGTAGCTCAGTTCTGGCACTTCTCAAGTGGGCACCATTGCCATTATAAGAGAACAAGGGAGGCGTTCATGGTGAGTTCAGGCACCTCTTTTTCTCGAAAAATACCACCGGGGACATCATCACCATTACTCTTTACACCCCACACATCTGACTGGGTTGTCCCAGACACTCTGGGTGGCTTCCAACATATATAAAAACATAACGAAACATTAAAGATTAAAAAAAAACCCCTTCCCTATACAGGGCTGCCTTCAGATGTCTTCTAAAGGTTGCATATACAGGTAGGTAGCCGTGTTGGTCTGAGTCGAAACAAAATAAAAAACTTCCTTCAGTAGCACCTTAAAGACCAACTAAGTTTTTATTTTGGTATGAGCTTTCATGTGCATGCACACTGTATCTGATGAAATGTGCATGCACACGAAAGCTCATACCAAAATAAAAACTTAGTTGGTCTTTAAGGTGCTACTGAAGGAAGTTTTTTTATAAAGGTTGTATAGTTACTTATCTCCATGGTTCGGGGGTCGCATAACTCCATACCCTCCAACATTTCTGCAATGAAACTAGAGACATCTTACCATGCTCTCCTACATCTCACCGATGAAAATAGGGATGTCCTTAGGGAAACCAGAACATTCTGGGATCAAACCAGATTTGCAGAATATGGGACTCTCCCTGGAAAACAGGGATGCTTGGAGGGTTTGATCTACTCCAGCATCCCAGCCTCACAGTGGCCAAGCAGATGCTCAGATAGGAAACCTGCAAGCAGAACTTCTCCTCTACCACGGCTGCCAGCAACTGGGATTCAGAACAATACTGCCTCTCAGCAGTGGAGGAGAAACATAGCCATGGTGGGCAACACCCACTGATGGCCTTGTCCCCTCTGACCTTCAGTCATTAAGCACTGAATCTCTTGTGACTGGGAGGTCTATTCCATTCTCATACTACTCAACTCACAGTGATCACAAATCAATTGCCAAGATGGTCATGCTCTTCCTACGCTGTCAGTATGTCTCTGGGCACCAGTTGTTGTGAATCACAAGTGGGGAGAATGCTTTTGGGAGCTTCCCATTCTGGGCATCTAGTTGGAAACTGTGAGAACAGAATGCTGGACTAAATGGGTCTTTGGCCTGATCCAGTAGGGCAGGCATAGGCAAACTCGGCCCTCCGGATGTTTTGGGACTACAACTCCCATCATCCCTGGCTAACAGGACCAGTGGTCAGGGATGATGGGAGTTGTAGTCCCAAAAACATCTGGAGGGCCGAGTTTGCCTATGCCTGCAGTAGGGCTCTGGCGTTTCTTGAGTATCAATTAGTTGCATAACATTTCAAGTCCTGCTTATTCAGTCCACCACAAAATATGGTACTTACTGGGATTCACCCTCAGAATGGTTCCTTTACCAAAGATAATATTTCTTGCAGCTGTATTCACACAGTGATTGGAGGCCCTTCAAAAACTTTTTTTTAAAAAAGACTTCCTGACTAGTATTTAGGGACCAGATCTGCAGCAACAGCTGAAGCAGAATTCTAGAGACCTTCAGAATGCAGTGGGATGTTCTAACTTCAGAATCTATCATAGGTAAGCCTGGAAAAAAAGTCCTTCAAAACTTTAAATATTCATATATCAAATCCTGAAATTTTGATTTGGGGAATTCTCTTTCCCCTTACCCCAAGATTTTCACATGAAATTTCAGAATCCAAGAAAGAGAATTAAAAGCTCCACAGTCAAGCCTGATATGTACAAGTAGTGAGATTTCCCTCAATACCAAGTTTTTGATGAAAAGAATAACTAATAATAATATCGCCCATCCCAATCCAGGAAAGGTAAGCACTATACTCACACCCACACCACATGTTTTAAGCGAATTTAACACACATTTAAAGCAAATGAACTTCTCCAAAGAAACATGGGGACTGTCATTTGTTAAGGGTCCTGGGAATTGTAGCTCTGTGAGGATGAAACTAAAGTTTCCAGGATCCTTTGAGGGAAGACGTGTGTTTAAATGTTTGGTGTGGATATGACCCATGGGTTGTATCCAACTAAGGCCTTCTCAGAAGAGACCCACTGAAATGGATGAGTTTAAGTTAGTCATGTTCAGTGGGTCTACTCTGAATTGGATACAACCCTATCCAGTACAACCCTCTGTTTCCTCAGAAGTAAGTCTCATTTTAGCATCCTTTTGTCTAAGCAGAAGGAAGGTCAGTGACAGACCCATCCTCATCTCTCCAGCCCAATAGATTCCTTTCCTCTCTAGGTCCTCCTGCCTCCAGATGGGAGAGATTCAAGCACATACTAGGCATTTAAGTTTGCATAGTTAAAGTGGCTTAAAGTGCACTGACACAAAACATCCACCTTTTTCTGGGGGAAAAAAGAGATGAGGATATGCACTGAAATTGGGATGCACCAATGATTAACTGGGAAGCCTATCAAGATGAATCCTCGTTGTTGTACAACCTCCCTGGAAACAACTCAGAACAAATCTTCAATAAAAGCATAGTCTAACCTCTATGTTGGATTTGTGCAAACAAATCAGGACAAACACTCAAAAAATGAGTTATCTGAAGGAGCTCCATCTCCTCCATGAAACTTACTAGGTGAGATGAGAAGTCTTGAGCCACCACCAAAGACAAGTTTGTTACCAGCTCCAACATTCACACAGTGGTTGAGTCTAAGACAAAAACTCCAGCAAGGGTGATAGAAACTGCATAGCTGCCAAGTTATCCCTTTTTTACAGGGATTTTCCCTTATGCTGAATAGGCTTCCTCGCGAGAAAAGGGAAAACTTGGCAGCTATGAGAAACTGGTGTACTGTATTGGCCACTTCTCACGCAGAAAAACAAAACACCTCAGGACTGGGATTGTGGAAGCCATCCAGAATGAGTTCCAGTAAACAGCTACAGATTTCTAAGCAGGATCCATTCACTTCAATGGAGGGAAAGGAAGGTCTGAACGGAGCAGAGGTCTGAAAGGAACACTTTGGGGGTGCAGATGTGTGTAACGTGGGGGAAATAATTCTGAATTTTTCGTTATCTTGAACAATGGAAGTAAGGTAGGCTTAAAAAACTTACTTGGTGTCACAATCAGCCTAGTCCCACTGCCAAAGGTGTACCTGTAGCCTTGGGAGTCCCACAGTATTTCCTGCCTTGACAAAAATCACCCTGCAGAACTCTGAGTGAAGTCTAGAACTGGGGAGGTGGAGGTGTGTGTGTGTGTGTGGGGGGTCATTTGTAGATTTTCAGGTATCCAAGCTGAGGAATCATTTCCAAAATAGAAAGTTCCCTTCTCTTCACCAGAAACCAAAATGGAGGCACCCAGTTTAAAGGATAAGGTAGCATTTCCTCTGCTTTCTACTGGAATTAACCTCCTAATTTTGTACACTTTTCAGGACTCAGCAAGGCCAATAAACGAGCATCTGCATTGCACAAGGCCACATATTCAACCCCTGGCATCTCCAAATAATATTGGTGAAGGGTCCTGCCTGAAATTCTGGATAGCGGCTATCAATCACTCTAGACAATCCCGAGCTACATGGGCCAATGGTCCAACTTGGTATGAAGTAGTTGCCCATGGCCCCATGTTGTCTCACAGTCTTCCAGTTTTAGTGCATGCATTTCAATTTCCATTTCTTGAAGTCTCTAGTCCTCTTGATGGAATTTGCATCCTGCTCCTACTGAAAAAAATCTCAACTCTCGCTTGCACTTCTGCACCTTCTGCAGATGTGACTTCTGCTCTGAGCTCTGCATTTGCTAGAAAACATGGGGTACTGTGGTTCTAAGCAAGGGAGAGAGATGAATAGAGTTCTAAGGTCATGCTGATGCTCAACTTGGGTGAGATAAAGACCAAGTATTTGGGACTGCAAGTGTGTGGGAAGATGCTCTTAGCTGCATTTTTCTTTTCGTTTAGAAAAATGGAAGGAATTAAGATCTGGAACTTACTTGGAACCACCACCAGTCTCGTTCCACTTCCAAAGATTGGCTTGGAAACAGCATTGCCATCCCCACAGTGTTTCCTGCCTTGACAAAAATTGTTCAGAATGCAAGGAGAAAGGATCTGTTTCACAGAGCTGGGCTTTTGTTCTACTTCGCAGAGGATAATCTACTCTGAGTAAATGTTAGCTGAATTCTACCCATTATCTCTACAAAGGCATCTATTCATATAGATTAGCATCTGCAAGTTATATGCAAACCTGCTTCCATTCTGCCACTTTTTTTGGTGATGCATGTGCTTTTTTATATATGTGGTTTATTTTTGGGCAGTGCATAACTGTACATCCTATCCTATTTTTTAACAGTAGGCAGAGCAGAGGTGAGAATGATTCCCTTCCCTGAATAAGATTTATTGTTAATACACACACACACACACACACACACACACACACAGAGAGAGAGAGAGAGAGAGAGAGAGAGAGAGAGAACAAAATTGATAACTTCCGTAGGTTACATAGCTGCCAAGTTTTCCCTTTTCTCGCGAGGAAGCCTATTCAGCATAAGGGAAAATCCCTTAAAAAAGGGATAACTTGGCAGCTATGGTAGGTTATTTGTAACCATCTTTAACAATCAGCCATATGGCTCTTTTTGCTCCATTAGTTACCAAAGGAAATCAACCGTGAGACTTACTGGGATTCACTTGCAAAAGGGTTCCCCCGCCAAAGACCACTTTTGTGTTTGTATTCCCACAGTGATAGGAAGTCTTTCAAAAACCCCTCTAGCACTCTTCTCTCCTTGACTACCTAAGGTTCATTAAGGCTGGCTTTCAAGGCAAGAGCTGAAATGAAACACAACCCACACCTATCAATGGGTCATTAGCAAACCATCCTTAACAATTAGTCACATTAACCCTTTTCCTTCAACTGTTAGCAAAGAAAAGCAACTATGGAACTTACTGAAATCCAGTGCTTTTTTCTTAAAAAAAAAATGTTTAGGGGTAATCTCATTTTCCTACTCATATTGAAATACTGCCCCTCAATGAAGCCAAACTTAGATTCACAAAATGTTTAGGGGTATGCGCACCCCTGCACCCTCCCCCCCAGAAAAAAGCACTGCTAAATTTCACCTGCAGAAGAGTTTCTCCACCAAAGACCACATTTGTGTTTGTATTCCCACCATAGCTGCCAAGTTATCCCTTTTTTAAAGGGATTTTCCCTTATGCTGAATAGGCTTCCTCGCGAGAAAAGGGAAAACTTGGCAGCTATGATTCCCACAATGCTATGAATCTCTTAAAAAAGGCATCTTGCACCTGGCAATCCCTGACCACCTAAATTGTCTTAAGGTTGAAATTTGAAGCACATACTGAAATATAATCCAACATATATTTTTGCTGATGCAGCTTTTAGCTGATCACTTTTTTAAAAAACCAGACAAAACCAAACACTTTTTTTTGGGTGTCCTATAGATGGTCATTTTATGGTATAATCATATGCACACGCTTATTCAGAAACCAGTCCCACTGGGTTTAATGGGGCTTACTCCCAAGTAAGCACACACAGACTGTTTTAGGCTACATTTCATTGCTATAAGCTCCCTGCAAACAAATCAGATTGAAAGCTCAATAAAACATGGGTGTTGCACAGCGCACAGAGATTGTGCAAATTTGGTGCACACTCTCAAGAGGAATCCTCAATAAAGAGCTTATCTGAAAGTTACCAAAATGTTTTTGAACTGTTACAACAGACTGGAATGAGGAGCTGGAACTTACTTGGGCTCACAGCCAGTCTGGTTCCACTTCCAAAGATTAACTTCTTAGCACCCCCACCATAACCACAGTATTTCCTGCCTTGACAAAAATTACTCAGCACAAGGCTCTGGACTAAGTTATTGTGGAAATGTGAGAATGCATCCTACTTTGGTGGGTTGTAAGAGGACAGTCTTCTATTTGAAAGTGCAAGGACACCATAGAATTGTAGAGTTGGAAGGGACTCTGAGGATCATCCAGTCCAACCCCCTGCAAAAATGGAATATGCAACTGTCCCATTCAGGGATTGAACCTGCAACCTTGGTGTTATCAGCACCACATTCTAACCCACTGAGCTGTCCAAGGAGATTGCTGATCATCCACAGCTAGCATCTAAAGGCTCTAGAGGCTGAGCAGGCACACGAGTCAGAATGAAAAAATATGTTAGTTCTCTTTAAAAAATTAAGTTATATGGATTATTTTTTTAAAATCCCATCTATTAATAAAAAAATAGCACATGCAAATTTTACACAAACTGGCACCATCTTTTGATGTTTTTTTGGGTGATACATTCCCTCTTTTGCTGGGTGTGTGTGCATAATTGGGCACCCAGTCTTACATGGTAAAGATTACAGAGAAATAAAGAATAATTTTGTAAAATGCTTTGAGAGTTTTGTTTTGTTTTCTACAGTCAAGTGGTGTATAGATTTTACAAAATTAATAAATATAAATAATTGGGTCATTTGCGATTGTCTTTAACAATCAGGCACATGAGACTTTTGGCTGCATCTCTTAGCAGAGAAAATCAGCCATGAAACTTACTGGGGTTCACCTGCAGAAATGTTCCTCCACCAAAGACCACCTTTCCTCCATTGATATTCCCACAGTGATCTGAAGCCTTTCAAAAAGCCCTTGACATCCCTGACTGCCTGAGATACATAAAGGCTGAGTTTCGAAGCAAGAGTTCAAATCCAATCACTATTGCATTAAGCATTCCTAGTTATTGCCATATAGCTGGTCTTTTTACGATGGGATCATGGGCAAGATTACTTGGAAGGCACCCCTACTGTGTTCAATGGGACTTACCCCCAAGTAAGCATGTACAGGCTGTGTGAGTGGTATATTACTCCTTGATGTGAGACTTGTATACCCTCCCTGCAAACAAATAAGAATGAATGCTAAATAAATATGCAGAATTTATCACGCGAAAGCTGGACTGGATGAATCCCATGCCGGAATTAAGATTGCTGGAAGAAATATCAACAACCTCAGATATGCAGATGACACAACCTTGATGGCAGAAAGCGAGGAGGAATTAAAGTACCTTTTAATGAGGGTGAAAGAGGAGAGCGCAAAATATGGTCTGAAGCTCAACATCAAAACTCCCATGGACTGCAAAAAGATCAAACCTATCCATTCTTAAGGAAATCAGCCCTCAGTGCTCACTGGAAGGACAGATCCTGAAGCTGAGGCTCCAATACTTTGGCCACCTCATGAGAAGAGAAGACTCCCTGGGAAAGACCCTGATATTGGGAAAGATTGAGGGCGCAAGGAGAAGTGGATGACAGAGGACGAGATGGTAGGACAGTGTTCTCGAAGCTACGAACACGAGTCTGACCAAACTGTGGGAGGCAGTGGAAGACAGGAGGGCCTGGCGTGCTATGGTCCATGGGGTCACAAAGAGTCGGACACGACTAAACGATTAAACAACAACAACAACAACAACATCTTATCCCATGTGCACACTACAATTTTGTGCACAACATCAGAATGAGAGCTCAATAATCAGGTTGCCTGGAAATGATCCAAATCCCATTTTTTGGAGGTGGGGGTTTGCTTATGATAGGAGGGTATCCTTGAACTGCTGCAACAGAATGGAAGGAATAAAGAGCTTGAACTTACTTGGAGTCACCACCAATCTAGTGCCTCTTCCGAAGACTGGCTTATAGCCAATCCCCTGAGACCCACAGTGCTTCCTCGCCTTGACAAAAATTGCCTAGAGCTCAAGAATACAGTGGTACCTTGGTTTATGAACTTAATCCGTTCCGAAAGTTCATTCTTAAACCAAAGCGTTCTTAAACCAAGGCGTGCTTTCCCTTGGGGGACTCGATTTACAAATGGAACACACTCAACAGGAAGCAAAACATGTTCTGCTTCCAAGGCAAAGCCCACAAACCAAAACACCTCCTTCTGGGTTTGCAGCATTCTTAATCCAAGTTGCTCATAAACTAAACTGTTCTTAAACCAAGGTACGGTACCACTGTAAATAGAAAAACGGGTGAGTCATGGAATGATAGTTCAGGGGAATGGGAAGACTCTCCAATTCCTACTCAAAAGGGTGGGGGGCACCTCCTTGCTTCAGTTCCCAAGCAGCCCACTTTCCACCGAGAACCAAACTTTCTGTCTGGTCTCAGCAGGGTCAAATAAACAACAGAGCATCCTCAGAACGATTCACACAAACACTCACTCACTGTAGTTCATTTTGGTCCCCACACCCCAAGATTATGTCGATGGTTTGGGGAACTGATGCTGTTCCATTTAGAAGAGATAAACACTAAGTTCTTCGGAGTGCAAATGCGTGGGTGAATATCAAGACTTGCATTTTTTTTTAAGAATGAAAAATGGAAGGGATTACGAGCTGAAACTTACTTGGGGTCACAACCAGCCTAGTTCCACTTCCAAAGGTTAGTTTGCCTGCAGCACCACTGCCATAACCACAGTGTTTCCTGCCTTGACAAAAATTGCTCAGCATAAGAGGAGAATGGGTGTGGGTCTGGTCTATGGAGGCCAATTCTTATATTCCTATTTCTGCCACTGAATCTATTCATAATAATTAGCATATGCAAATTTGACACACACCAGAGTCCATCTTCTTCCATGATGCATCCCCTCCTTTTGTGGTACATGACTGGGCTTTCTTAAATATCCTTAAATATAGGGTGCCAGGCAAAGCCTTTCCTCTATAACAAAGCCCTTATCTGTGGCCATTTAGAAGTGGGTGCGATATTTAAAAAGCATTTCTTTTCCCTCTTGGTTTTAATGTATTTATATGGGAGCTTTTGTTTGCCTGTTTGCTTTGGGTTGCCCTGGGCAAGATAAAGCGACTAGCAAATCAAACAAACAAATAGTCCTATCCTATATGGTAGCGGTATTAATTGGTATTAATAAAATACCAATATTTTTAACATGACTAGACAGGGTTGAGGTGAGAATGATTCCCTTGCCTTAAAAAAGTTGGGTTTCTTTTTAAAGGCCCCACCACAACCCACATTCACCATTGGGTCATTTGCAACTGTCCTTGACAATTAGCCACACAACACGTTTTTCTCCATCTGTTAGCAACGAAAATCAGCCATGAAACTTACTGGGATTGACCTGCAGAACGGTTCCCCTGCCGAAGACCACATTTTTTGTGTTTGTATTCCCACAGTGATCTGCAGCCTTTCAAAAAGCCCTCTCCCTGCCACAGCTGTCCCCGATTACCGAAAGTCCTTTAAGGCTGGGGTTTGAAGCAAGAGCTGAAATGCCACGCAACCCACATTTCCTTTTGCTGATGTGGTCTTTAGCTCTTCTTGCTTTACTCATTCATAGTTTTTGTCCTATTGTTGGTCTTTTTAGGGCACAAACTTATGCATTCTTGCTCAGAAGCAAGTCCTGCTGTGTGCACTGAGGCTTACTCCCAAGTAAGTGTGCACAGGCTGTATTTTATTGCTTGGTGTGACATTGTACAATCTCCCCACAAATGAATCAGATTGGAAGCTCAATAAACCATGGATGTTACCTCTCTCACACACAAACCTTTACCCAGCATCTTATTTGCACACTATAAAGATGAATGCTTGAAAGAGACCTAAGTCTTCTTTTTTGGTGAGGGGGGATGTTAAGGGCATAGGAGGTTATCCCCAAACTGTTACAAAAGAATGGAAACAGTAAAGAACTGAAACTTACTTGGGGTCACAACTAGTCTAGTCCCACTTCCAAAGACTGGCTTATAGGCACTGCTCTGTGTCACACAGTGCTTCCTGCCTTCACAAAAAACTGCCCAGATCTCAAGAAGAATCAGAACAACCAGCTACCTGTGGAGCCCAGTGGGGTTTTTTTCCTACTAAAAATGTTTTGACTCAAGAAAATCACTATTATATCGTTCACATCAGGAAAAATAAATACAGTAAATGGACAAAAGTAATAATATAAGAATAATAATTTTATTTATACCCCTCCCTTCCCAGTCAAGACCGGGCTCAGGGCGGCTAACAGCAAGAATATCAAAGCAAGCATAAAAAACAATTCAATTAAAATGCAGATTAAATACAATGTTAAATTCAGTTTTAAAATTAGGAATCTACAAGTGCATTTAAATATCTGTAGGATAAAGCCTTAGGGGAGGGTAACACCAGGGTCAGACTGAGTCAGTCCAAAAGCCAAGCGGAACAGCTCCGTCTTGCAGGCCCTACCAAAAGATGACAGCTCCCACTGGGCCCTAGTCTCCTGAGAGAGAGCGTTCCACCGGGTCGGGGCTAGTACTGAGAAGGCCCTGGTCCTGGTCGAGGCCAGTCTAACCACCTCGTGACTCGGGATCTCCAGTAGTTATTATCTGTGGGCCTTAATGTCCTCTGCGGGGCATACCGGGAGAGGCGGTCCCGTACAAAGTACAAAGATTCACAAAATGTTTAGAGGTATGCATACCCCTTCGTTCCCCCAGAAAAAAAGCACTGATGGAGCCCAAGGTCAGGAGGATGGGGAGATAGATACTCCAAGTTCTACTCAAGAGCAAAGTAGGGATCACCTCCTTGCTTCTGTTCTGTTCGGAATCAGCTGACTTTCCATTGAGAATCAAACTTTCTGCCTGGCCTCAGCAGGGTCCAATAAACCACAGGGCATCTTAGAAGCAAGAAGTCACATGCTCACAGTGCTCACTTCCTATGGTCCAGTGTGGCCCACCCACCCAAAGGGCATGATGATGCTTTGGGGAAAATTGAAACTGCTTTGCAACCCTGGTCACTTGCTTTCATGTGCTCAGCTTGGGTGAGATAAAGACCAAGTTTCTTGGAGGTGGGAAAATACCCTGAGATGTTATTTTCTAGAAAAATTGAAGGAATTAAGAGCTGGAACTTACTTGGGGTCACAACTAGTCTGGTTCCACTTCCAAAGGTTAACTTGCCAGTGTTACTGCCATAACCACAGTGTTTCCTGCCTTGACAAAAACTGCTCAGCACACAAGAGAATTATTGTTGTTCTGGTCTACTAAGAACATTCTTCATTTCTCGTGGCAAGGTGGGAACCTGTCCTACTTAACAGAGGTAGTGCTCCATATGGAGAGTTTTCTATTTGAAGGTGCCCCCTATTTGAAAGACTTTCTGGTCCAATTCCAGTTTAAAGATCAAGAACCATAAGGAGGAAGAGCAGGGAAATCTGTGAACAGTAAACATCTGAACAGCAAATTGAGTAGGCACACAAATTGCCTAGTCATAGCTGCTCCATTATTTTGAGATTTCTCCCCACTTTGGGGGTGATGCATTTCCTATCTTTTTTTGGGGTGGGAGCATGCAGGGAAATAATTGTCAACCCTATCCCATACTAAAAGTAAATAGGTATTCCTGAAATACCACTATTCTTAACATGACCAGACAGAGTAGAGTTGAAAAAGAACTCCTTTCCCTAAATAAGATTTATTGCAAAATAAAACTCAAATAGTGACCACCAGATCATTTGCATCCATTCTTAACAATTCATCACATGGCACTTCCTGTTAGCAAGGGAAACCAGCCAAGGAACTTACTGGGATTCACCTGCAGAATTGTTCCTCTACCAAATACCACCTTTTCTGTGTTCCCATTACCACAGTGATCTGAAGCCTTTCAAAAACCCATCTTGCATCCTACCATCTCTTCCAGTAGCACCTTATAGACCAACTAAGTTTGTCATTGGTGTGAGCTTTCATGTGCATGCACACTTCTTCAGATACACTGAAACAGAAGTCACCAGACCCTTATATGTTTCAGTGTATCTGAAGAAGTGTGCATGCACACGAAAGCTTATACCAATGGCAAACTTAGTTGGTCTCTAAGGTGCTACTGGAGGGACCCAGGTGGCGCTGTGGTTAAACCACTGAGCCTAGGGCTTGCTGATCAGAAGGTCGGCGGTTCGAATCCCTGTGACGGGGTGAGCTCCCGTTGCTTGGTCCCAGCTCCTGCCAACCTAGCAGTTCGAAAGCATGTCAAAGTGCAAGTAGATAAATAGGAACCGCTACAGCGGGAAGGTAAACGGCGTTTCCATGTGCTGTTCTGGTTTGCCAGAAGCGGCTTTGTCATGCTGGCCACATGACCTGGAAGCTATACGCCGGCTCCCTCGGCCAATAATGCGAGATGAGCGCGCAACCCCAGAGTCGGTCACGACTGGACCTAATGGTCAGGGGTCCCTTTACCTTTACCTTTAAGGTGCTACTAGAAGGATTTTTTAAAAAAATTGTTTCAACTACGGCAGACCAACACGGCTACCTACCTGTAACCTACCATCTCTTACTACCTTAGTTCCCTTAACGCTGAGCTTTGAAGTAAGAGCTGAAATAAAACCCAGCACAGATTTCATTTTGCTGAGGCAGTTTGACAGCTCAAAATTGTTTGGAAGTGAACCAAATCCGTTTTTGTGTGTTTGTGTGGAAGGTGGAGTGCTATAGCAGAAAAGAAAGAATAAGGAGTGGAAACTTACCTGGAGAAATAATCAGTTTAGTGCCGCTTCCAAATGCAAGTTTATAGTCATATACCCACAGTGTTCCCTGCCTTGACAAAAAAACCAAACCCACAGCGCTTCCTACCTTGACAAAAAATGCTCAGAGCTTGGGAGAATTAGAACAGTGAGTGAATGATGGAACAAAAAGTCAGGGGAATGGAGAGACTCTCCCAAGTGCTACTCAAGAAAGGGAGGAAACACATCCTTGCCTTTGTTTGCAAGCAGCCCACTTTCCATTGAGAATCAAACTCTGTGTCTGGCTTCAGTAGGGTTCAATAAACTACAGTTACACAAACGCTCACTTACTGTGGTCTGGTGTGGTTCACCCACCTTTGGCACTTTTATTGGCTTCATTAAAGCTCTATCATCTATCTATCATCTATCTATCTATCTATCTATCTATCTATCTATCTATCTATCTATCTATCATCTATCTATCATCTATCTATCTATCTATCTATCTATCTATCTATCTATCTATCTATCTATCATCTATCTATCTCTATCATCTTTTATCATTTATCACCTATCATATATCACAGTGAATCACAGACCCGCCAAGTGTCTTTGTTTTCCAGAGACAGTCCTAGATTTGCAGAAGCCATCCCAGTTTCTGATTTGATGCCAGAATGTCCCACTTTTCCTTACGTCTCTGTTTTCATCAGAGAAACATTGGAAGGTATGGTAGGTCGTCCCTATTTTCATTGAAGGGTATGGAGTTATATGACCACCCAAGCCAAAGAGATAAGTAACTATGCTACCTTTAGGAGACCTCTGAAGGCAGCCCTGTACAGTCCAACCTCGGTTGTCAAACATAATCCGTTCCAGACGCCTGTTCAGCTTCTGAAACGTTTGACAACTGAGGCGCAGCTTCTGATTGGTTGCAGGAGCTTCCTGCACTCAAGCAGAAGCCGCATTGAACATTCGGCTTCTGAAAAATGTTTGAAAACTGGAGCATTTCCTTCCGGGTTTTCAGCGTTCGGGAGCCAAAACGTTCCAAAACAGAGCCATTCGAGAACCGAGGTTTGACTGTATAGGAAACCTTTTAACTGTTTAATGTTTAATTATGTTTTTAGATATGTTGGACACAACCTAGAGTGGCTGGGGCAACCCAGTAAGATGGGTGGAGCATAATAAAATTGTTGTTGTTGTTGTTGTTGTTGTTGTTGTTGTTGTTGTTGTTGTTGAACAGGACGTCCCTATTTTCATTGGAGAAATGTTGGAGGGTATGGAATAACTCACATGAACACAGGAAATTGCATTGGTATATACTGAGTCAGACTATTGGTCCCTCTAGCTCAGTTCTGTCTACTCTGACTGGCAGTGACTGTCTGGGACTTTAGGCAGGGTTCACTCCCGGCCCTACCTGGAGATGCCACGGATTGAACCTGGGGACCTACTGCATAGAAAGCAGATGCTCTACCACCGAAACAAGGCCCTTCCTCTTATTTCTTCTAACTGAACCAAGGGGGTGCTTGACAGCATGCTATGCAGCAAAGGAATGTTGATTTGAAAATGAACATGAAAAGTAGGAGGGGGGGTGCCCCTTACATCTTCATAGTGCAAGGATGGGAAACCTGGTGTTGCCTCAGATAATGCTGGACTTCAACTCCCATCAACCACACCCAATGATCAGGGATAATGGGAGTTGTAGTCCAGCAACATCTGGAGGTCCACAGGTTCCCCCATCTGTTAAAGTACCTTGGAAAAGGGAAGACCTGTCTGTCAGGAATGCTGCACTCTTGCAACGAGGATATACTGCACCATTTTGTTGCAGAACATAGATGTGTTTTACTAAGCAGTCAAAAGGAAATGGGCAAAATTACTTGGTACACTGTACTGGGATTCTTGTAGACAATCTAGTTTTGCAATCCATTCCAGTTCTTATCTGAAAATGGAATCTGCCTTCAGAAATCAATGGTGATTGTGGTTCTCTAACATGAGGCAGTGGACATAGCTCTAAATTCTACCTTAAATATTTCAATAATCCGACCAGAGCTTTGGTAGCTGGTTGTGGATCTGGAGGACAAGAGGGACCTATATTAGATAACTGGGATAAGTCTGGCTCAAAAAGGACAGCCCCAAACTCTCTATTTAATATAGTCCCCTGCTTCGTGCTGATAGCAGAAAACACATAGAAGTTAGAGATTTGTATCAGCTCCTGTGCCAGTCTAAAACCAAATGCACACATTTCTTCCAGTAACTCAGAGTCCAACCCCCCCCCCCACAACAATAGATGTGACCATCACCTACCAGGAATCACCACTAGTCTTGTCCCAGCCCCAAAGATGACTTTCCGGCTCGACCCAGAGCCACACAGTGATCCACTCCATGACAAAAACTAGAAAGTAGGTCTTTTACCCTCTAGAACCCACCAACCAAAACTCCATTGGCATGAAAGCTGAAAACATAGGCAAGACACTGCATAGGATAGGAACATAGGAAGGCTGCCTTATTTGGAGTCAGGCCACTGAGCTAGCTCATTATTGCTTGCACTGACAGGCAGCAGCAGCTTTGCAGGTTTTTAGGTAGGGGACTCTCCCAGCCCTACTTGGAAGTTTTTATATGTACAGTATTATACTATGACCAGGCAATGTAAGTTTAAAATTTCCTCTTGGCTTAGCTAAACATGTTTGTTCAAGGGGGACTGGTGGCTACAAGAGGCTTGCTTAAATGCTAGCTGGCGACAACTAACAGCTAAAGGCAAACACCTTAGAAAAAAAGACTTTGCAAATTTTGGATGTGATAAGCAAGGGAGAGAGCTGAGCAGGACTCTAAGGGCAGGTGATGTTTGGGCAAACAGATGCAGAAGGCTAACACTGCCTGGATGAATCTGAAGAAGTGTGCATGCACACGAAAGCTCATACCAAAATAAAAACTTAGTTGGTCTTTAAGGTGCTACTGAAGGAATTTTTTATTTTTTTATTTTGCTTCGACTCAGACCAACACGGCTACCTACCTGTAACTGCCTGGATGGTTAGCTACTCACCTATGGTCAACTTGGATGAGATAGTGACCAAGTTCTTGGGGATGGGGGAAGATACTGTGAGATGCTGTTTCTTAGAAAAAATGACCGAATTAAGAGCTGGAACTTACTTGGGATCACTACCAGTCTAGTTCCACTTCCAAATATTTGCTTGTTGCCATACCCACAGGGACATGGAGAGTGTTCTACCACTCAGACCTTCTCCATCCTCTTGGGCAGCTTATTAAATGCAATGGTAGGTGATATTATTGCAGCAGACTTACTTGGCAATACAATCAGCCTCGTTCACAAATTAGTTTATGAAGCTCAAATTGTGTAAGTTTGCATTTTAAATTTTAAATGCAAACAGAACCATTTATTTTTCCTTCCCAAGTCATTAGTGACTAGGATGGCATGCATTTTTAAAAAAGATCCCATCATCCATGCATTATTCCAACAGTTTCGTATATTGTGCAGTGCTGAGTCAAACTCTCTTCCTCTATTTTGCAAAAAAAAAAACCATGTCAAGATTATGACCAAACAATTGTAGAAACAGAAGAAAGGAAGGGAATAATTTGGACAAGGCAGATATTGTAACTTACTGGGTCGGGCAAGCAACTTTGTCCCTAATCCAAAAGTTATTCTGGTTTGATCACACAGTGATATTCACTTTTGCATAAAGTTATGCACCTGGGACAGGCATGAGAACAGCATTTGTTGGCTTAGAACAATGGTCCTTCCTGGCTATAGTCCTGGGATGGAGAACCTGTGTCCCTCCAAATATGATTGGGCTCCATCTCTCATCACCATAACTCAGGTTAAAAGAAGAAGACGAAAGCCAAGACGTACCAGGAATCACCACCACTGTTGTCCCAGGCCCAAAGATGACTTTCTCACTTCCCCCATAATCCACACAGTGACCCACCCAATAACAAAAACTACAAAACCATCCACATTCTTTCTGTTTATAATGTTATACTACCTACCCCATTGTGTCAGCTACCAAATGCAATGACCTGTCATATCTATTTTGCCTACTTACTTGGAAGTACGCTCAGCCTTGTACCAGACCCTAAGACGAACTTGAAGTTGTTATTATTCACAGCAATGCAACCCTTTACAAAAACTCATCCACTCGAGGCATTGCCATTGAGCCAAAACCTACAATTAAACACCTGTCATTAGGTGCCAGTTTAGCACCACAAAGATCCACACCAGTGACTCCTAGACTGATCCTTTTGTCCTATCTAGATAAAGGTAAAGGGACCCCTGACCATTAGGTCCAGTCGTGACCGACTCTGGGGTTGCACACTCATTATTGGCCAAGGGAGCCGGCGTATAGCTTCCAGGTCATGTGGCCAGCATAACAAAGCCGCTTCTGGCAAACCAGAGCAGCACATGGCAACGCCGTTTACCTTCCCACCGTTCCTATTTATCTACTTGCATTTTGACATGCTTTCGAACTGCTAGGTTGGCAGGAGCTAAGACCAAGCAACGGGAGCTCACCCCGTCACAGGGATTCGAACCGCCGACCTTCTGATCAGCAAGCCCTTGGCTCAGTGGTTTAACCACAGTGCCACCTGGGTCCCTATCTAGATACACCTCTGTAAATTTTTAGTGTTTGAAATCTGAAGTGTTTGGAACGCCCTCCCACCAGATGTCAAAGAGAAAAACAACTACCAGACTTTTAGAGGACATCTGAAGGCAGCCCTGTTTAGGGAAGCTTTTAAGGTTTAATAAATTATTGTATTTTAATATTTCTGTTGGAAGCTGCCTAGAGTGGCTGGGGAAACCCAGCCAGATGGGTAGGGTATAAATATTAAATTATTATTATTATTAGGCTTGTTACACTGAACACAGGCACATGCTGTCTCTGGCCCATAGATGACATTCCCCCCTGTCCCAAAAATCACACAGTGATCCACCTAGTGACAACCCCACCCAAATTGTTATAATATGTCTCTTCTAATATGCCTTTTGGAAGTTAGGAACTGATCTCCTAGAGATACCTCTGCATGGCAATCAAAACCCAAGACATGGTATAATATTTATCCCATTGTGTGGACTATCAAATGTCATACCGTAATCAATTATGTCTCTTCTGCCTACTTACTTGGGAGTACGCTCAGCCTTGTACCAGACCCAAAGGTGAACTTGTAGTTGCTATTGCCCACAGCAGCACAACCTCTTACAAAAACCCATCTGCATTGTCATTGAGCCAGAACATCCATTTAAGCTCCCATCTATTTGATATCCATTCTGGACCATAAATATCCATCCTAGTGACTCGTGGACTGAACCATTTGTCCTCCCACCCAGTTCCTCCTCTTGCCATTTTTCTATGATGCATTTGCTCTCTTAATTATTTTTATTTTTACAATGGCACTGCATAATTAGGCATGCTTCCCTACATGACAAATCTGTTCAACATAACAAGGCACAACAAGACTGTCTCACCGGAGTAGTGCATGCTCTAGTTATCTCCCGCTTGGAATACTGCAATGCGCTCTATGTGGGGCTACCTTTGAAGGTGTCCTGAAAACTGCTATTAATCCAGAATGCGGCAGCTAGACTGGTGACTGGGAACAGCCACCGAGACCACATAACACCGGTCCTAAGAGATCTACATTGGCTCTCGGTACGTTTCTGTCACAGTGGCCGGAGTGGACTACTTCAGAGTAACGACGCTACGCAGCTCTGCATTTTATTCTTTTATTGGTGCTGCGTATTTACAGTGCTCAAGTCATTGCTATTTACACGGAGCGATGTTGTCAGTCGGTTTCAGAACCTCCTAATGGCTTTTGGCGCGTCTTTCTCCAACACAAAAGCTTTGGCAGACCCATCCTCTTGCCCCTCCTCTTCCTGCGTAATTCTGGAGTTGGGGGGATGGGTCTTCCCCCCTTACTTGCCCCTTCCTGTCCCACCTGGGACCCTGGCTCCTCTACCTTGCCTGAGCCTCGGACACGACTTCCTGCTTCCCCACTGGAATCGGAACTCTCCCTGCTTTCCCCTTTGCTCGGGGACGGGCTTGAACTCAGGAGGGGAGGGACTTCGCGATATCCCCTGTCCCTCACATCCACCCCCCTCCCAAGCTCTCCTTCACCCCTCCCCAGGCCCCCCCCATGTGTCGGTGACGACTGGAAGCCTAAAAACTCGGTGCTCTCCGAGCCCGTTGGTGTGAACACCTCCCCCCAGTCCTGCGAGCCCCCCCCTTCCGCCTGGGAGGACGGGAATCCCAAAAAGTCCGTGGCGTCAGAGCTGGTGGGGGTAAAAATGTTTTGCCAATCTGCTCCTTCCTCTGACTGGGTGGATCTTGGCGACACCCATACCTCATCCTCTGGTTCCTCAAACTCCGCTTCCCAGCGCCATGGTGAGCTGTTCTCCCGTGCCTCCTCCTCCTCCCCCTCCCTTTCCATGTGCCAGGGCTTGGGTCTGTGGGGAAAGAGGGCGTGAAATTCTTCCACCAAGAATTCCTCCTGTATCTGAGTGGCGGGAACCCATTCATTCTGGGACGGTGGAGCATCCTCCCATGCCATGAGGTACTCCAGGCCCCCCACCCCCCACCTTGAATCCAGGATGGCCGTGGCCTCATTGAGTTGCTCCCTGCTTTCCCTCTCCCCCCCTCCCTCGGGGGTTTGTTCGCTGTCTCGGAGCCTGCTGCTTTCCCTGTACGGCGACAGCAGCGATCTATGAAACACTGGATGCACCCTCATGTCCTCTGGCAGTGCCAGCCTGTATGCCACCGGGTTGACCTGTTGCGTGACCGTGAAGGGGCCCAGCCATTTGGGTGCCAGCTTTTTGCACCTCCCTCTGGTGGGAAGGCCCTCCGAGGACAACCACACCTTGTCCCCCACCCTGATGACCTCCCCTTGTCGCCTGTGGCGACCTGCCCCCTTTTTGTACGCTTCCTTGGCCCTCTCCAAGTGTTCTCTGAGCTGCTGGTGCACCGTCTCCAGTTCCTCTGCCCAATCCTCAGCCTGTGGGCCCTCCTCCTCCTCCTCCCTCTCCCTCTCTGGGAAAGATCTGAGGTCGCGCCCGTAATTGGCCTTAAAGGGCGACACCCCTGTGGAGACGTGCACTGCATTGTTGTAGGCAAATTCTGCTAGTGGCAAGCGATCCACCCAGTCCGTTTGCCGCTGGCTGACGTAGCATCTCAGGTACTGCTGCAGAATGGCGTTGACCCTCTCCGCTTGTCCGTTGGTCTGCGGGTGTCTAGCCGTCGACAAGCTGACCTCCACCTGCAGGAGGTTCATGAGCCGCCGCCAGAACCTGGAAACAAATTGGCGGCCACGATCCGAAATAACCCTTAAAGGTAATCCATGCAGTCTGAAAACGTGATCAACAAACAGTTTGGCTGTCTCTTCTGCCGAGACTGCCCTGGCACACGGTATAAAGTGACACATTTTGGACATGAGGTCCACCACCACCAACACTGCAGTCTTACCCCTGGACGAAGGCAGATCTGTGATGAAGTCCATGGACACCACTTCCCACGGCCTGTGTGGTGTGGCTAAGGGCTCCAGCAACCCTGGTGGCGCTGCTCTGACCACCTTCGCCCGCTGGCAGGTGGTACAGCCCCTTACATAGTCTCGAACATCTTCCCTCACCCCTGGCCACCAGAAGTGTCTCATGACTAGGTGAGTGGTCTTGTCCCTTCCAAAATGCCCCGCTGTAGGGTTGTCGTGCATCTGCTTGAGGACCGTACGTCGAAGCTGGGTGGTGGGTAGGTACAGCGCACCCTTGTAGAAAAGCAGCCCTCTGCGTTCTGCAAAGTCTTTTGCCTGCTCCCTCCCCCCTCTCAGTTCTCTGAAGATGCGGTTGGCAAATTCATCCGCTGCCGTCAGTGCTGTGAGTTCTGCCTCGCTCACCACTGCTGCTCTGCAGGACCATGCCGACGGGGGGAAAATGTGCCTTGGGGCTGGTGGCGCCTCCTCCTCCATGTACTCTGGCTTGCGGGAGAGGGCATCCGCCCTGACATTCTGCTCTCCTGGGATGTAGTGTATGGAGAAGTTGAAGTTCGAGAAGAACTCCGCCCACCGTATCTGCCGCTGGTTGAGCACCCTGGCAGTTCTCCAGAACTCCAGGTTCTTGTGGTCTGTGCACACCTGGATGGGGTGCTTGGCGCCCACCAGGAAGTGTCTCCAGTGCTGGAACGCCGCGTGGATCGCAAGAAGTTCCCGATCAAAAACTGTGTAGTTTCGCTCGGGCTGGGTCAACTTCCTGGAGAAGAAGGCACAGGGTCTCCACTCTCTGTTGGCGTCCAGTTGCAACAAAATGGCGCCCACAGCCTTATCAGAAGCATCTGTTTCAATGCGTAGGGGCGCGTCCTGAACCACGTGGAACAGGTTCTGGTCTGAGGCGAACACCCTCTTGAGGCTTTCGAACGCTGCTTGCGCCTCTGGTGTCCACCTGAACTTCTGCTTGCCTCTCAGGCAGTCAGTGATGGGAGCCGTAACTCGAGAGAAGTTCTTGATGAACTTCCTGTAGAAGTTGGCAAAGCCTAGTAGGCGTTGGGCATCTTTGCGCGTCCTGGGGCTGTGCCAGTCCAGGATGGTCTGCACCTTGTCCTTGTCCATTGCCAGCCCCTTGTCTGACAGCTTGTAGCCCAGGAAGTCCACCTCCTTGGTGTGAAACTTGCACTTCTCCAGCTTCACATACAGGTGGTTCTCCTTCAGGCGCTGTAACACCTCCCTGACGTCCTTCACGTGCTGCACTGGGTCGTTGGAGTAAATAAGGATGTCATCCAGAAAGACCAAGCATTTCCTGAAGAGTAGGGACCCCAGGACGTGGTGCATGAAGGCCTGGAAGCATGCTGAGCCCCCTTGCAACCCGAAGGGCATCACCAGATATTCAAAAGAGCCCAGAGGCGTGAACATCGTGGTTTTCCACTCATCGCCTTCCCGGATCCTGATCAAGTTGTACGCCCCCCTCAGGTCTAGCTTGGTGAAAATCTTGCCCCTGCGTGCCGCTGTCAGAAGATCATCCACTCTGGGCATGGGGAAAGCCACTGGCTCTGTCACCGAATTCAGCCGTCTAAAATCCACCACAAGACGGCGCTGTTGCGTGTCTTTCTTGTCCACCCAGAAGACCGGGCTGCCCCCTGCTGCCTTGCTTTCTCTGATGAACCCCCGCTTGAGGTTCTTGTCGATAAAAGCGCGCAGATCCTCCAGTTCCTGGTCTGACATGGCGTACAGCTTGGCTGGGGGTATAGTTGCCCCAGGCACCAGGTTGATCTGGCAGTCAAAAGGCCTGTGTGGGGGCAGGTGGTCGGACTCCGCTTCACTGAAGACCTCCTGCAGGTCCCAGTATGGTTTGGGTATCGCCTCACCCCCTTTGACGTGCATGGTGGCCACCGTGGCTATCGGAGGCCCCTCCCCTGGTTGGTGCTGCATGCAATGTTCCAGGCAAAAGTCCGATCCAAAAGTGATGCATCTCTGATGCCAACTTATGGAGGGGTCGTGGCGCGCCAGCCAGCTCATGCCCAAAACGATTGGGGGGTCTGAGATGGTGGTGACGTTGAATGCCAGTGTCTCTGAGTGCCTTCCAACCGTCATTCTCATGGGGGGAGTTTGATGAGTGATGGCCCCTCCCAGCAGCTCTCTGCCGTCAATGGTTGCCACGTGCAGAGGAAAATCCAGCTGCAGAAGCTGGATCTGGTGCTCTTCTGCAAAGTTCCTCGAGAAGAAGTTCGCTGACGCCCCACTGTCAATTAAGGCGAGGACTGTCAGGGGATAGCCATTTGGGAGCGTGAGCGTCACTTCTAGAACCACTCCTGCTCTGGGAGGGGTGGGCTGGCTCTGCTCCTCTCTGTGCGGGTGGGTGGGCAGGGGCTGTTGTCTGCTGACTGTGCCTGGCTGCTGCCCCTTGTCTCCTGCAGCCAGGCTTTCCCGTTTCCCTGCTGTGGTGCTGCGTCAGTGGGGGAGGGCACAACCGTTCCCGCCTTTCCTTGCCACTCCCTGCGATGTGGGCAGTCTCTGACGAGATGCTGGGGGGAGTTGCAGAGAAAGCAATTCCCACCCCTTCCCTCCTTGCGTCTTGGCGCCGCTGGGGTTTGAAAAGCCCGCGCGCGCGCGCTATCAATCTGCATGGGTTCCTGGTCCTGACTGGCCCCAGGCGTGGCTTGAAAGGGTTGTTGAGGGAGTGGCTTCTCCTGCGACCGTGGGAACCAAGCCCGCTTTGCGCGCGTTGCTTGCTTGTCGCTCCATCTGGATTCCTGCCTCACCCCCACCGCTAGAGCCGCTTTGCTCAGTTGATCCATATTACTGGGCTTTGGACCTCTCGAGAGCTCATCCTTCACCTCCTCATGCAACCCCAAGTAAAACGCCGCTTGCATTGGGGCAGACTGCAGATCCCACCCCAATCTGTGCACCAGCATGGTGAATTTCGCCCAATACGCGCGCACTGTCATATTTCCTTGGCGTAAATTATGAAGTTCCTCCTTAGTCTGGTCCATATGACTATCGGACGAATACATCGTTTTTAAACCTTCTAGAAATAGTTTGACATTCTTCATGCAAGGATTCCTTGTTGCAATTAACGGTCTTAGCCACTCCCTGGCCGCCCCTGTAAGGTGCTCCACAATAAACGCTACTCTGTGCTCATCATCAGGGAACTCATCGTGGTGCAGCTCAAGAGCATACACAATCTCAGTCTCAAAGCCCTGAAACTCCTTCGGGTCTCCATTGAACTTGCTTACTAGGGTCCCGGCTCTCCTTCCTGGCAGCACTTGGACTTGGGGTGCCCCTCCCGCCTTGTTTTTCTCTGCATCCAGCTTGTTTTGGAGGTCTACCGCCACCGCCCTTAAATGCTGCTCTTTTTCCTGGAGCTCTCTCACCTGTTCCGCAAGTTGTAGCCGGTCGTCCTGGACCTTCTTAGTCTCCTCTTTAGCTGCCTTCAATTCTCCCTGCGCCTGCAGCGACAGCTGTTGCAGTTCTAGCTGGGCTTGCTCAGCGATCTGCCGCCACTTCTCCGCCTCTGACACGCTCATCCCGGCAACTCCAAAGTAGCCCAAAAATGATTAGGAGGTTGCTGTCACAGTGGCCGGAGTGGACTACTTCAGAGTAACGACGCTACGCAGCTCTGCATTTTATTCTTTTATTGGTGCTGCGTATTTACAGTGCTCAAGTCATTGCTATTTACACGGAGCGATGTTGTCAGTCGGTTTCAGAACCTCCTAATGGCTTTTGGCGCGTCTTTCTCCAACACAAAAGCTTTGGCAGACCCATCCTCTTGCCCCTCCTCTTCCTGCGTAATTCTGGAGTTGGGGGGATGGGTCTTCCCCCCTTACTTGCCCCTTCCTGTCCCACCTGGGACCCTGGCTCCTCTACCTTGCCTGAGCCTCGGACACGACTTCCTGCTTCCCCACTGGAATCGGAACTCTCCCTGCTTTCCCCTTTGCTCGGGGACGGGCTTGAACTCAGGAGGGGAGGGACTTCGCGATATCCCCTGTCCCTCACAGTTTCCGAGCACAATTCAAAGTGTTTGTGCTGACCTTTAAAGCCCTAAATCAGGCATGTCAAACCTGCGGCCCTCCAGATGTTTTGGACTACAATTCCCATCTTCCCCAACCACTGGTCCTGCTAGCTAGGGATCATGGGAGTTGTAGGCCAAAACATCTGGAGGGCCGCAGGTTTGACATGCCTGCCCTAAATGGTCTCGGTCCTATATACCTGAAGAAGCGTCTCCACCCGCGTTGCTCAGCCCGGACACTGAGATCCAGCGCCGAGGGCCTTCTGGTGGTTCCCTCATTGCGAGAAGCAAAGCTACAGGGAACCAGGCAGAGGGCCTTTTCGGTAGTGGCGCCCGCCCTGTGGAACGCCCTCCCATCGGAGGTCAAGGAGATAAACAACTACCTGACATTTAGAAAACAACTAAAGGCAGCCCTGTTTAGGGAAGTTTTTAATCTGTGATATTTTAATGTATTTTGGCATTTGTTGGAAGCCGCCCAGAGTGGCCCGGGAAACCCAGCCAGATGGGCGGGGTATAAATAATAATAAATAATAATAATAATAATAATAATAATAATAATAATAATAATAGAAATGAAAAGCAGTTCCTTTCCCAAATGAGATTGATTGCTAAATAAAAACCCTGGAGTAATTGATGCCAACTGTCCTTAACAAAAATGGAAATGGAAATGTTTCAACATTTTAGTGTGATTTTCTCCTGATATTCAGCTGTTTCATATGCAACTTTTGACTCATCCACGTATTTTTGTGAAGCAGTTTTGCCATATGTGATGCTTTTTCACCACAGTGTATTTATTTTTGTACCCATTACATGACTGGAGAACTGGAGTGAAGACACCATATTTCTATAGTCCTCCACTGTGCGATGATAGCAAAAAAAAATCACACTACAATCAAATTCACACACTCTTCCACAATCCAGATCCAAGCAAAAAACAGATGCCACCATCACCTACCAGGAGTTACCACCAGTTGTGTCCCAGCCCCAAAAGTAGCTTTCCAGGTTCCCTGAGATTCACACAGTGATCCACCCAATGACAAAAACTGGAAAGTAGGTCAGATTCTTCAAGGCTATATTGCACAAGTCAGGAATCTCACCCTCTAGAACCCCCCCTAGAAAACTCCAACGGAATGAAAGCAGAAAACACAGGAGGGACAGTGCAAAGGAAAGCTGCTTTGTACTGAGTCAGACCATCAGTCAATCTAGCTCAGTGTTGTCTACACTGACTGGCAGCAACAACCAACCAGGGTTTTAGACAGGGGAGAATCCCAGCCCTACATGCAGATTATTATAGTGAGGCAATAAGATTTAGAATTGGCTTGGGTGTAGCTAGTAGCTCGGTGTGTTTATGGCAATGGGCAGTGATGGCTCTAAGACAGGCATCCCCAAACTGCGGCCCTCCAGATGTTTTGGCCTACAACTCCCATGATCCCTAGCTAACAGGATCAATGGTTGGGGAAGATGGGAATTGTAGTCCAAAACATCTGGAGGGCCAAAGTTTGGGGATGTCTGCTCTAAGAGGTTTGCTTAAATACTAGCCACTAAAACCAAATTCCTAAGTTTTTTCATAACTCATATTTGAAAACTCAGGTGCCGCCATCACCTACTAGGTAAAAGCAAAGGACCCCTGGACGGTTAAGTCCAGTCAAAGGTGACTATGGGGTTGCGGTGCTCATCTCGCTTTCAGGCTGAGGGAGCCGGCGTTTGTCCACAGACAGGTTTCTGGGTCATGTGGCCAGCATGACTAAACTGCTTCTGGTGCAACGGAACACTGTGACTGAAGCCAGAGTGCACAGAAACGCCATTTACCTTCCCGTCACAGCGGTACCTATTTATCTACTTGCACTGGCGTGCTTTTGAACTGCTAGGTTGGCAGGAGCTGGGACAGAGCAATAGGAGCTTACCCCGTCATGGGGATTCGAACTGCTGACCTTCCAATCAGCAAGCACAAGAGGCTCAGTGGTTTAGACCACAGTGTCCCAGCCCCAAAGGTGACCTTCGTGTTTGACCCAGATAACACACAGATATCTGGGCTGTGACAAAACCTTGCAAGAAGGTCCTATCCTTTCCCCCCAAAGTACTGACTTAATGGATTTCACCCTCTAGTACCCACCTACAAAAGCTCCATTGGAAATAAAGCTGGAACCCAGGAATGTGCAACTTATCAAATGCAATAAAGTGTGGTATTATTTCAGCAGACTTACTTGGCAACACGGCCAGCCTCGTACTAGACCCAAAGGCAAGTTTCAATCCTTGGTTGTTACCCAGTGATACATTCCTTAACAAAAACTCACAAATTGCCAATTTTCTTTTCTGTGTTCCAACCTTAACTTCAGTAGCTTATGATGGTTTTTCACAAGGTCTGCATTGAAATTTCTCCGAATGCACAGATTTGCCCCTAAAGACCATAAAGACCATAAAGGACCATAAAGAATTGATGCTTTTGAATTATGGTGCTGGAGGAGACTCTTGAGAGTCCCATGGACTGCAAGAAGATCAAACCTATCCATTCTTAAGGAAATCAGCCCTGAGTGCTCACTGGAAGGACAGATCATGAAGCTGAGGCTCCAATACTTTTGCCACCTCATGAGAAGAGAAGAATCATTGGAAAAGACCTTGATGTTGGGAAACATGTAGGGCACTAGGAGAAGGGGACGACAGAGGACGAGATGGTTGGACAGTGTTCTCGAAGCTACGAACATGAGTTTGACCAAACTGCGGGAGGCAGTGCAAGACAGGAGTGCCTGGCGTGCTATGGTCCATGGGGTCATGAAGAGTCGGACACGACTAAACGACTAAACAACAGTGGATAAGAGGGTGAAGCAGAATGTTTTAGGGGGAGAGGAAGGATAAAGTAAGGCTCAGTATTTGGGCAGGCAGATGGAACAAAAGAGGATCCGCAAAGAATATATTAAAGGCTGAAACTTACTTGGTGTAACAAGCAGTCTACTGCCACTTCCAAAGACTGGCTTACTGAAACTTGTACCAGACCCACAGTGTTTCATGCCTTGACAAAAATGTTCAAAGGCATGAGGAGAATGGTGATTTTGAGATGCATTTCAACACAAAGCTGTGACATGGCTGACAGCAACGACCTTCCTCACACCTGTTCACAAAGGGCTTGAACACAAAACTTCACTTAGGCTTAAACTCCCTCCCTATGATTTAGGAAATCAATTCCACACAGCTATTGTCAACCAACTGGGAGTCAGAAATACTTGCAGATCTACTTGCAAATCGGCCAGAGATCTATCCAGAGATCAAAACACACCTTTAAGGTGTCCCTGCTTTAAGATGCCATTAGAAGTCTTTGTTATGAGACACAGAATTATAGAACTTGTTGGATAGAGTTGGAAGGGATCTGAAGGCTCATCTAGTCCAGGCATCCCCAAACTGCAGCCCTCCAGATGTTTTGGCCTACAACTCCCATGATCCCTGGCTAAGAAGGCCAGTGGTCAGGGATGATGGGAATTGTAGTCCAAAACATCTGGAGGGCCGAGGTTTGGGGATGCCTGATCTAGTCCAACCCCCTGCAATGCAGGAATATGCAGCTGTCCCATATGGGGATTGAACCTGCAACCTTGGCATTATCAGCAACACACTCTAACCAACTGAGCTATCCATAGGAGGCGCGATGTCAGATTTGAAACCTTGGGTCTTCCAGGTCCCAATGGATGTGCATGCCTAGATTCTGCTTGCCTTTGAACATACCTGGTTGGATTGTTAAACTGGTCCCCTGGCCAAATACCAGTTTCCCATAACTAGCTGTGCCTGCACAGTGAAAAGGTGCTTTACCAAAACTGCAAGAAGAAAATAGCTGATATTGGATACTGTTGTGATAACGTGGCAGTTATCCACGCAGCAGCTGGGGCATAAGGTGAAAAAACCTTTCTGTCCAGCAGCAATTCTTAGCTGCGTCACAAATGTCTAGTGCGTTTAAAGCAGCGAAATAGCAATTATCAGCCTCTTGCATCTGTAATAAATCAGAGTGACTCCCAGCTCATAAAACACAGAATAATTTATTTAAGAGCCTTCAGCTGGGGGTCGTAAGATCCATCCCTTTCCCACTCTGCTCACCAAACAAACCCAATCCCCTCTCAGAAAAAAAACCCTGTTGGATGGAACCAAATGTTGGATTTAGTTACTCACCCCCCAAACCTCACCACCAAACTGAAGAAGACTTTGTGAGAGAATCTGCATTTTTTCCACCGTCTTTTGAGAAAGCCAAGGGGAAAGTTGTGGTTCAATGGTAGGGCATCTGCTGAGCATCTCCAGGTAGGGCTGGAAGAGATTACTTGCCTCAAGCCAAGCAATCAGTGTAGGCAACCCAGAGTTAATGGACCACTGGTCTGACTCTGTATAAGGCAGCTTTCTATGGTCCTAAAATCCACTGCAACCTCCATAAGGACATCTGTTCTTATGCAATTCTGCAAAGTACGTTGATGCTACAGCATGAATAACGCTGAAGTTGAACTCAGGTTGATGACTAAAGATAGAGCAGGCAATTCCTGCCCCACACTAAATTACAAAATATATAATTTGTTTTATTCAAATGACATAAAAAATGTATTATGGTGAACTTCCTTGTAGTCAACTTACTTGGGTGAACTCTCAGCCTTGTTCCACTACCAAATACAAGTTTACGATTTCCTCCTGTATTACACTGTGAAACAGACCTTTACTTTAACTCCTCAGCTGAGATTCACTTGACTAACTAGACTTGGTTGACAAAAGGGGCAGGGAGTTTCCAAGCAAAATCTGCCCATCAAAATTCATTTGCCAACATTTGAATCAACGATCTTTGAATGTTATCTTTTGCAATATCCCTGCTTATGGGTGCTGTGCATTTTTACAGCTTTAAATATTTGCATCTTTGTTTATCTATTTTTGGTTCAGAGCTACCCATCTGTTCAGTACCTACCAAGTACTTACACCAATAGGTGTATCTGGGCATTTATCTTGGATGCAAAACAGGGGTAGGGAAATTTCCCACCCCAAGGGCCACATTCCCTTCCAAGGGCCACATCCAAGAGGTGGATGGGGACAGGGGTAGAAGTGGTCAGAGAAACAATATCAGTATTACCACTGCACGGTAGATTGGTTTACACACTAACACACAAACATCCTTCTCTGTTCTCCAACTAAACAAGAATCATTATCGGGGTTTAAGGACACATATTTCCAAACCGAAAACATTTGTGGGAGGGGAGGCAGGCTGTGGTCTTTGCTGAGGGTGAAGCCTGTGGAGATTTCTGGGGGCCAAAAAGTGAACTATGGAGGGCCACTTGAGATTCCCCAACCCTAATATAAAAGCTACTCCCACGGGAGTAGCTGAGTTCTTGGCAGCAGTGTCTCAAGGAGTAGTTTAATAGGAAGAAATCTCAGATTATATATATATATATATATATATATATATATATATATATATATATATATACACACACACACACAATTAGTGTATGCAGTTTACTGTTGCCTCTTTGTATGCATTTTAAATACTTTTGTATGTGATTCTTTTTCTCACGGTTCTATTTGTAAAATGCCTAACAAAGGTTTGATAGTCAGAATATAAAAGGGAGGATATTATTGGATACAGTAGATTTTTTTAGAGCTTTAAATATATGCATTCGTATTTATTTATTTATTTACAGGTAGGTAGCCGTGTTGGTCTGAGTCGAAGCAAAATAAAAAAATTCCTTCAGTAGCACCTTAAAGACCAACTAAGTTTATATTTTGGTATGAGCTTTCGTGTGCATGCACACGAAAGCTCATACCAAAATATAAACTTAGTTGGTCTTTAAGGTGCTACTGAAGGAATTTTTTTATTTATTTATTGTTTGATTCAGTCCTGCCCTTCCATTCAGTATCAGCAGAGGATAAATTAAGCAGCAGGTTTGACACATAATTACTTGGTGTCACCATCAGTCTAGTTCCACTTTGAAACAATGGCTTACTGGAGGTACTGCCGCACCCACAGTGCCTCACACCCCTTAAAAAAATAGACAAGGCCAGATGGAGAACGGGGAACCCGTGGCTCTTCAGATGTTGTTGGACTCTTCCCTTCAGCCCCAGCAAATGCAAGCGATGGTCCAGAATGATGGGAGTTGTACTTTAGCAGCATCTTGAGGGCCACAGGTCCCCCACCCCTGACAGAAAGTGAGGAGGGGACAATAAGGAATGAGGGAATGGGCTTTTACAAAATAGATCGCAGGTAAAGCAGTGATGTGGACTGTCCTGATAAAAGGGGTAGTGGGAGTTGGGAGTAGTTATTTTTTTTCATTTATTCTGAATAACTAGTTTTTTGTTTTTGTTGTTTTAAAAAAATAAAGTTAAAAACTTACTTGGATAAACTCTCAGTCTTGTCCCACCTCCAAATAGAACTTTGTTACTGCTTCCAATATCGCACAGTGGAAGAGAGCTTTGCAAAAACTGGCTGACAATGTTTGGAGTGAGGGAGTTTCAAGCAAACTTTGACACCTTTTTGGAAAACCAATTGAGATTTTTTGGATTTTATCCAATAACAGACATATTGAAATAAGTAGGCATGTCTAACTTTGGTTGATTAACTTCAATGAGTGTACTCTGATAATAACTCAGTTATTGGATGATAAAGAAGGAAGGAAGGAAGGAAGGAAGGAAGGAAGGAAGGAAGGAAGGAAGGAAAGAAAGAAAGAAAGAAAGAAAGAAAGAAAGAAAGAAAGAAAGAAAGAAAGAAAGAAAGAAAGAAAGAAAACAATATTATCAAGAAGGGAGAACTTGTGTGTTTAGAGATTTTACCAAATTTTGAATTTGTGCAGAATTTCATCTCTACTGTTCTTAGTTATTTCTCCCTATACAAACTGGTAGCTCCATCTTTATCTTTGCTCATAGAAACTATAGCCTTAAGTTAAGCAAGTTACTCAAGCTCTTTTCTTTAGTAATGAACTATCAAGCCCTCTCCCATCAACTGAGAATACCCACAGGGCAAGACCAGGAGCTATGCAGAACACCCAGGTCATGTTCAAACATGAAGGCCACATGCCAAAAAAATCACAATGATTAATACACCTTTATGGAATTGTGTTTTTTCCCTCCTCATAGAGGAGGTTCAGAACAACCCCAGCAATATAACACAGAGCAGGAGGGAGTCATTTTGGAGCTGATATTGTTAGCCGTGAGTCTGACCAAACTGCGGGAGGCAGTGGAAGACAGGAGTGCCTGGCATGCTATGGTCCATGGGGTCACGAAGAGTCGGACACGACTAAATGACTAAACAACAACAAATTGTTAGCCAATGGGAGGTAAGAAATATTTCCTACTTGCAGATCACCCATACACCAAGATCTTCTGCTTTTGTGCAAAACAGGCATGGAAAAGCTTTCTGCTAAGATGAAGCAAATTGCTAGAGAGGGGTTTTAAATTTGTAAGCTTTCTGGGCCATTCCTATTTAAAGTACATCTCCAAGCAGCTACCAATGCTAGGCAAATATTAACCAGGAGAGAGCAGAAAGAGTCTCGAAACATAACTGGGAAGGGATATCTTTTCAAATACTGTATCTGAAATAGTGACTAAAAGAAGGGAAATTGAGCATCATATTTGTACATTTCAAACTTACGTACTTGGTGTCACAATCAATCTAGTTCCACTTCCAAACCCTGGCTTACTGTAGGCACTATTAGAACCACAGTGGTCCAGACCCTTACAAAAAAATAGACAAGGACACCAGGAGGACATAGAGGGGGATGGGGAACCTGTGTCCGCCCAGATGTAGAACTTTAGCTTCCTTCATCCCCAGCCAACACAGACAATATCCCAGGAGGATAGGAGCTCTCATCCAGCAATATCTGATGAGTAATAGGTCCCTCAACCGTGGCAAAGAGTGAGGAGGGGAGCACAGAGAATAAGATACTGCAAGACAACTAGAGGACAAGGAAGTATTCCAGAATGTGGTGATAAAATGGGTCGTGGGACTCGAGAGTAATTGGATTATCATCTGTTCTGGAGAACTAGCTGAAAGAAAGTGTTAAAACTTACTTGGATAAACGCCCAATCTTGTTCCACCTCCAAATATAACTTTGTAGCCACCTCCAGAATCACAGTGGAACAGAGCTTTGCAAAAAGTGCCAGAGAACATTGTTTGATAATAATTTGGGAAAGTCAAACAAACTGACCTTTTGGGAAAAACAACCCGAGAATCAATAATCAGCTGAATGTCAAAGAGGTAGAAAAGTCAGGATCGGGGGGGGGGGGGCATTTATTCCAGTGAACTAGGCTTTGCTTGTGTTTAACTATTGGAACTTACTTGGATAAACCCTCAGCCTTGTTCCACCTCCAAATATAACTTTCCTGCTGCTTCCCGCATTACACAGTGCAACAGACCTTTGCAAAAACTGTGGCAGTACGCTCTAGATATTAACTTGGGTCATGGGAGTGTCAAGCAAATTTTGACCATAGCTGCCAAGTTATCCCTTTTTTAAAGGGATTTTCCCTTATGCTGAATAGGCTTCCTCACGAGAAAAGGGAAAACTTGGCAGCTATGATTTTGACCTTTCGGAAGGCAATTTGAGAATCAATATTCCTGTGCGATTTTTAACAAAGCAAGATTGCCAACGAGCAAGTGCTTTCCAGTCGAAAGATCTGACAAATTTGTTGTGCAAAATTTGTGTTCAGACACAAAAGTCACAGACCAGATCAGTCATGACAATTTCACCACAGTTATGGAATTCAATCTCCGCCCCCCCCCCCCCCGAGGATGTTCCAAGAAGTTTATCCTGAGCATCCTTAAGTCCTTTTTGCCCCAGGCATTTGGTGGTGGGGTGGTTATTTTAATTATGTTTTATTTAGCTCGCATTAGATCATGTACCATCTGTATCTGAGACACCATGGGATATAAGCATTCCACGCAAAGCTTCAGAATCATCCAGTTTGCATAGGGACATAGGAAGCTGCCTTTTATGGAGTCACATTGGTGCATCTGAATCAGAGTTTCAAGTTTCCAAGCTGTGCCTGGAGATGCCCAGGATTGAACCTGGGACCTTCTGTCTGCATAGCAGGTGTTCTGTTATAGAGCTATGAGCTTTCCCTTACAACCCCTCCCTAAACACACAAACCTTTCTTCCCAAATACCTAATGGGGTCCATAGATGTGGTGAAGTTACTTCTCTGAAGACCCAGCCTAGGAATGAATCTGGTTGCTTCTGACCTACCTGGCTGGATGGCTAATCGGGTTCCCAGACCAAACATCACTTTCCCATAGCTGCCTGTAGTTAGCCACACTAAGAAAATGCTTTACAAAAATGGCTTTCCTATCATCTGTTTCAATATCAATTAAATAGACATTGAACTATCTCGATCCACAACTGAAACAGAGCCTAAGTTAGCAGTCATGAGCACACTTACTTGGAAGTAAGTCCAAGTGAGCTCTGTGAGGTTTACTTCCAAGTAGTGACCTGGAGAAATTTGATTCACTTCTCATTTAAAGGCATGCCTACCTAACCTGTACCTTCCAAAGCAATACGTAAACCAAAGCACAGCCATCCTTTGAAATTCACACCTCTTCCGTTTTTTGCAATGCAGTTTTTCAGCCAAGTAAAATGTGCATTAAAACATGGAATGCATATGCATAACATATACATATATTGATGAGAATGAAATAGAAAAAAGAATTCTATTTGGGGAAAATTGGAAAACAATGTAAATTTCACATGTAAGTGTGTTTATAGAAAGGGAAATTCACACTAAACTGTTAATCAGTTTTCATGAGGAACCATATCTAGAAGAGCAAAAAAGAGGACAACCCAAGCTGCTGCCAGTCCGAGCTGGGGAATGAGGTGCATGGGCACCGCGGTGGCCCTGCAAGCCCCTTTCCCCGGTCTGTGCCCAAGCCACCCGTGCCCAAGCCACCCCACCTCCACCTGGACATTTCCTTTAAAATGTAAAAATCCCCCCAGATGGGCATGTTGGCCCCCCAAAAGAGGACACGTCTGGGAATTCCCAAACACACAAACACACACAGTTTAATGGCAAACAAAGCCCAACACACAAGCAACATGTGATATGCTTTTTATCTCATTGCTTACAATATCAAATGCAACTATCTGTGAGGTTTATTCTTCCTACTTACTTGGGAGGACAACCAGCCTCGTCCCAGACCCGATGGTGAAACCATAGTTATTGCCCACAGCAACACAACCCTTTGTAAAAACCCATCAGTGCTAGGGATTGTGTCAGGCCAGCAAAGGTGACTAGCATTCTGACATTCAAGCAGAGGAGGTAAACCACTTCATATTTCATCTCCCAGAAGCTGGAGGGTGATGGCAATGGACAGTGATATCCAACTAAGTTATACTCAGAGGAGACACCCTTCAAATGAATGGAGTTATGTTGCTTAATTAAATTTATTTCAGTGGGTCTGCTCTGAGTGTGACTACTGTTTGAGATCACCCATATATGCCTACAGATGGATTAAATGGAGAGTTAGCTGGAATAAATTAACCCAGTAACTCAGACAAAAACAAGAAAACCAAGATATACCAGGAATCATCATCATTGCTTTCTACCCTGACCCAGAATCTACACAGTGGACAAAAACTACAGTTAGATAAGTGTATTATGTATTAAGATTTAGTTAAGTGGTATTATGTTATTGTATTTTTTAGATTTAATTAGAATAGATTTATATTTTGAGATAAGAATAAGAGATTTATGGTATTGTTAAGGTATCAAGAGTATTAGTAGATTTTGATCATTATTAAAAAGATTGTAATTAAGATTTGGAAAGTGCTAAGGAAGAGATACATAGAAACGTAGTTGGGAGGGAATGAAGGAAGTCGACAAAGATATGGAATATAAAATAATTTGAAAATATTGTTTTTTGTTGTTGTATTGTATTGTTGTTTATTATGTTTTTTGTTGTGTTTTATGCTCTGTTTGTTATGTTGTGTTATTGTTAAAAATCAATAAATATATTAAAAAAAACAAAACAAGACAAAAACTACAAACCACCCACATCCTCTCTGTTTATAATATGCTTTTTGGAAGTTATGAATATAACATACGAACACACCTTCATTTTAGTCAAACACGATGGCAGTAGATAATATGGTATTGATCCCATTCCCTACATTATAAAATATAATATTCTGTGTTGTCTTTTCTTCCTACTTACTTGGGAAGACATTCAATGTTGTACCAGTCCCAATCATGAATTGGATGTTGTTATTGGTCACAATGACACAACCCCTTACAAAAAAAAAAACCCCATCAGTGCTAGGTGTTGCTGTTGAGCCAAAACGTTCATTAAAATGTCCATCCACTGTATTTTCATCGCTTCGTTCCCCATCCCTTTTCCTTCTGTCTGACACCCCAGGCTAGAGCTGTGGCTCAGTGGTAGGTAGAGTTCATGCTTTGCATGCCAGAAGTCCCAGGTTCGATCCCAAGAATTTCCAGGCATTTCTAGGAGAGACCTCTGTCTGGAAAACAGCTGCTGCCAGTCAGTGCAGACAATACTGAGCTAGATAGACCCATGATCTGACTCGGGGTAAGGCCACTTCTTATATTCTCCAGAACACCATTCCTTATATAAGGCAGTTTCTCACGTTCTGAAGGTTCCCTCTCAGACAACAGATTGCCAACTCCATGGTGGGAAGAGCCCATTTTTGCACTTACATAGCTCCGTAAAGGTGAGAGGATGCCTGTTTTAATATCTGAAATAGTAGCCAACAGAGGGGAAATTAAGCATCATGTTTGCAACATCTCACATGGACTTACTTGGTGTCATGATCAATCTAGTCCCACTTCCAAACACTGGCTTATTGTTGCCACTGCCAGACTCACAATGATCTACGCCCTTACAAAAAGTAGACAAGGCCACAAGGAAGGTCAATGAGTACAAAGACATATTTGGGCAGCATGCAAAACTGCAAACTCTTCCACACTGTCACCTGACCTGTATTTTGATTGTATTGTGTATCAATTATTTCCCCTGAATCTGAGAGCTTTCCTTTCCTCCGACCTAGAGCTATAAAGTCCAATCTTACTTGCTGTATTGAAGTTCGGTTAAGCAGAAACTCTCTTCATATTTTCTGTGCATCTGATTATATCCAATTCAGAAGGTATACTCTGATTTTCACAAGGAACAGCCATGGAACAACAAAATAGATCTCAGACCCAAGGAAATTGGTGGTACACAATGCGATCAAAATATGCATCAAGCAAAAGTTTGGATGAGGCTTTTCTGGCCGCTATGAACATCGCAGACTCGGATTTTGATACTTCTTGATGGGCTGCACTGACAGATAAACACTTGTTTCTTTTTGTTTTACTTTTGACTCCCCTTGTCACCTCTGTGACAAGGTTGTTTTCTACTATTAGAATTGTGCTGATAATGTTTTAAAAAATAAAAAAATTAACAAAGAAGACAGCGGAGGAGTCCCAATACAGAACTAGGGGTATGTGTGTGCATGTGTGTCTGTGGAGGGGGTTACATTATAATATCTGAAATAGTTGACAACAAAGAGAGCTGGGAGTTGACCACAACATTTCTGCTTCTCAGACATACATACTTGGTGTCACCATCAATCTAGTCCTGCTTCCAAACACCAGCTTATTATAGGACACAGAACCCACTGTGTTCAGTTCCCTTACCAAATATTACACACAGAGAGAGGGGGGGGGGAGAGAATATATAGAGAGTAAGCAACTGAGTGATTTTATTAAAAAACTAAATGGGGGCTTGGAATTGATCCAGATCAGAATCCTGGCAAGGGGGTGGGAGTGGAGCTTTAACCCTTTGTAATTCTGATTACAAAGTGATGTATGGAAGTGAGAGCTGGACCATAAAGAAGGCTGATCACCGAAAAATGGATGTTTTTGAATTATGGTGCTGGAGGAGACTCTTGAGATCCCCATGGACTGCAAGAAGATCAAACCTATCCATTCGGAAGGAAATCAGCCCTGAGTGCTCACTGGAAGGACAGATCCTGAAGCTGAGGCTCCAATACTTTGGCCACCTCATGAGAAGAGAAGACTCCCTGGGAAAGACCCTGATGTTGGGAAAGATGGAGGGCACAAGGAGAAGGGGACGACAGAGGATGAGATGGTTGGACAGTGTTCTCAAAGCTATGAACATGAGTCTGACCAAACTGCGGGAGGCAGTGGAAGACAGGAGTGCCTGGCGTGCTCTGGTCCATGGGGTCACGAAGAGTCGGACACGACTAAATGACTAAACAACAACAACACCACCAACAACATATCACACGTGCACACTGCAATTTTGTGCACAACATCAGAATGAGAGCTCAATAATCAGGTTGCCTGGAAATGATCCAACTCCCTTTTTTTGGGAGGGGGTGGTTTGCTTATGATGGGAGGGTGTCCTTGAACTGCTGCAACAGAATGGAAGGAATAAAGAGCTCGAACTTACTTGGAGTCACCACCAATCTAGTGCCTCTTCCGAAGACTGGCTTAAAGCCAGTCCCCCTGAGACCCACAGTGCTTCCTGCCTTGACAAAAATTGCCTAGAGCTCAAGAATACAGTGGTACCTTGGTTTATGAACTCAATCCGTTCCGAAAGTCCGTCCGGGAGGCAGTGGAAGACAGGAGTGCCTGGCATGCTCTGGTCCATGGGGTCACGAAGAGTCGGACACGACTAAACGACTAAACAACACCAACAATTCTGATTCAGGCTACTGTACCTGCAAACACCCCCACCCACCCCTTAGTTTTGTTTTGGGAAACCTCTGCCCTCCTCCTAGTTTGTATAGCACTGGTAGTTGCCAGGCATGTACAGAAACTTGAACGGAAAAGCCCCTGCTTCAGTAGGGACCTCAGTAAGTGCTGGCAATTCAGATGGAAGGGAGCTGCATACCTCTCTCTATCATATACCACTTGCTCACCTTTTCCTCTAAACTGAAAAGCTCTTAAATGTTACAGCATTTTCTCACAGGAGAATTTCTACAGTTCATTGATTATTTTGGTAGCCTCTTTCTGAAACCTTTTCAGAGAGGCCATCACATACCAGGAATCACTGCCCATGTTGCCCCTGTTCCAAAGGAGATTTTGCCGCCTGATTCACCCAGTGGCTAAAACCCTGCGGTCATTCACAGATCTCATCTGAATGCCTTTCTTTTAAGAGTACAGCAGTGTAGCCCATTGCAATGACAGTTGAACACTCCCCACCCCAAGCATTTTGTTAGGGCTGGGGGAGGGCAGATTCGGTTCACTTCACATTTCAATGCAAACCTACCTCATTCACATTTCCCCAAACAATATAGGAACAAAAAGGCAGCTGTCATTGGAAATGCAAGCTTCTCTGAATTTTGCAAAACAGTTTCCCAACCAAAACATTGCATATACTCGTGAAAGGTCTGTAAAAATTGTGTAAGTGGTGAAAAGAACAAATAAAAATGCATTATATTAGGGACTGTTGCTTGCAAAATGTGCATATTGGGGAAATTGCATACAAACTGTGTATATTAGGAGGGATGCACTGTACACTAAAATTATTACACAGGCATTTCTTAAAATAATAACCATATTGCTGCAGATATGTGATGGACTGAACTTAAGATTAGAAAAGCAAGAAACCAAATATAACAGAATCATCTATCTCTATGTTTCTTACACGTCACTAGATGTGAAATTTGGACTTCTTTCTCTGTTGTATATACTTACTTGGTGATACAACCAGGCTTGTACCAGACCCCAAAGTGAACTTGGCATTGTTGCTCACAGTAGTACAGACCTTTATGAAAATGCATCCACTTACAGTGGGATCTCATACAGATCCACTCAGAAACCAGCTCCATTCAGTTCAATGGCAAGAAATTGCAGCACATGCACACTCCTGTTTCACAGCTGCTATAATGAAAGCAGAAGACTCCCTACAACTTGTTAAGATATTATTTTGCAATTGCTCTGTCATCCTTCTGCTCACAAGAAGAAAATGTCCCTGAATGAACTCTCATTTCAAAAATGCACACTGGGAAAATCTCTATTCTAAAGGAAGGGATGGAGAGAAGCTGTAGGCCCCCAGATTTTTAACAACAACAACAACAACAACAACACATAAAATGACACACATTATTCGTTTAAAAGTAGCAATATTCATTTAAAAGTAGCAATATTTTGTTCATTTAAAAGTAGCAATATTTTGTTGGCCTCCAACATCCATCAGCTCTCCCTGCCAGCTCTCCCTCCCAGGACAATGTGTGTGTGTGTGTGTGGGGGGGTGACAGGCACCTCAACCCAACATCTGAACCATCACAAGTCCCTACTCCTTCCTAAAGACTTACCAGTATCTGCCCAGTGCTTTCCGCCCAGGCAAACATATATCCATAGTTTGGAAAACTAGTTATCCGTCTTTCTTTCCATGATGGGGGTTCACCATAGCCCTATCCTGAACATATTTGACATGGTCAGGCAATAGATTAGAGTCTAGTAAATAAAAATGTGTTTACCATCACATTCTTATTGATTACAGGATTGATTTGCAAATACAAATGCATGTCTAAGACGGTGGAGGGATTGGAAGCTTATATAAAGAAATGAGCGTTCTTCCCAAGGCTGGCAGTTATTAACTTGATGGACGGGGACTGGGCCACGATGGAAGCAGCTCCACAGATAATCCTCACGTAGTATTTCTAGTAGGGAGGAGAGCCTTGAATCATTGCATCGTTTGCCTATTTGGCTGGCCAGCCCCTTTCAAGGACCCACCCACTTCTCTTACCAAAAATCTGCATGAGCTCAAACCCTCAGTTCTTTGGCCTGCAACATAGCTTTGGTGAGGAGCTTGTGTTGTAACCACACTGAGCTACTGCCCCTTATCTCAACATAGTTCCTGTTCCAAGTCACAACATTGTATTTGAAAATAATAATCATCAAATTTTCATTTTTGAGCAACACCTTTGAGGTGGGATCACTGTTAGGCTCGTTATTATTGAGGCCAGTGTTATGTACACAAGTCCATGACTTGACCACAAGACAGGAAAGAACAGGGTACAAGGAGGTTTCTGATTCATACAGAAAAAAATGGATTGAGTAAGTTGTACATAATGGACTGTGGCTGGAAGAGAGATGTGCCAGGTTGGCAGAAGGTGGTTGAGTAGAGGATGAACAGTTAAGATAATACATATTTGCCTATATATTCTTCTCTCGCAGACTGTTTGAACTCTGTCAATTAATGCATTGCTGGATTGGGTGTTAGCCTCCATTTTAGAATCCTCAAGGGGAATTTCTCAATCCCTTATTATATGCTGCTTCCCACTAGCTAAAACTTCTGTGTGCCCTCAATGGAGAATTTCTCCCACAGTTTCATAAGACTGGATCCTAAGTTATGCTTGTCAGTCTGAATACACTGTGAAGTATTAACATATCATAGACATTTACAGTCATACCTCAGTTTAAGTACACCTCGGTTTGAGTACTTTCAGTTTAAGTACTCCGCGGACCCATCTGGAACAGATTAATCCACTTTCCATTACTTTCAATGGGAAAGTTCGCTTCAGGTTAAGTACGCTTCAGGTTAAGTACAGACTTCCAGAACCAATTGTGTACTTAAACCGAGGTACCACTGTACTTGCATTATGCCTTTCTTTAGAAAACACTAAACCAGAAGATGAGTAGGGAGGTGGAGGAGAGAGACCTGCAACAAATTATTGTAGATACTCCAGTTCATCCTTGCCCTACTTCAGGATACACTATTCCACTCACACTCAACTTTTCTATTTCCACCTTGTAATAATCAGTTAGCAAACGATTTGGTCTGTGACCGTTTAATAAAATTTGAATTGATTTGATTTTAATCCACAATCACTGTTTCCAAAGATGCTTATCTACATTGTTTATTTTAAAACAAACAATCAAAAACAATTTTGGTACTGTGGGAAACACTGGGTATCGTAAAATCTGCTAATGCCACTTTTTTGTGAATGGATGATGCTGTTTTGGCTATATGGGGATCCACACCCACCCACCCCTTGTACTTTGGAAATAGAGGGGGCAACACTATATTGGTTATCATGGCGATAATGGGCCAAGGAGAAAAATAGGTGGTGGAATTTCTGAACTAGGGCAATTATTTATTCTGAATGACTCATTCATAAAAAGTGTGACAAGGGTGTTCTTGAGGTGAACCTTCAGCGCAGTGAAGAAGATCAAAGCTCTTCAGGTTTTTGTGCAGCTCGCCTTGCATTTCCCACCACTGTGTCACTTGCAGCACAATGGTAGATCCCGGCGTCCCCCATCTCCACCTTGCTGATGGAAAGCTCTGTAGACAGGTTGCCTTTGTCAGTGTCCATCTCCAACCGTTCCTTCTTCTCCGTTTTAGAGTAACTGTAGATGACTAAGGAAGGGGCTGCATCTTGGGTTTGCTTGTACCAGAAGACCCCATTATATGCAGAGACTCCATGTTTACAGAAGATCCGAGCTGTTTCTCCAAAAGAAAATGAGACTTCAGAAAGCTGAGAAGCATCACCACTGATATCTCTGCCTGGAAAAAGAAAAATCAACATTGTTCCATAACTTAATGGCTGTTCAACATGCCTCTCAATACTAGATGGTGAGCTTTCCAAGTGGGAAGAGCGCTGTTGTGCTGTCATCCTGCTTGCAGACTTCCCAGAGACATCTGCTTGGTCCTTCTAAGAACAAGATCCTTTACTAGACAGAATATTGGTTTGACTCCACAAGGTTCTTACATTCGTATTTCCTCGGAATCTTCCATAGATATACACAATTGCCATGATGACCTTACCGAGTACATTTAATAGTAATTATAGTCAATAACGGTGTCTAATATCAGCTACACACCAAGAGTATTAAATCAGTAGCTATACATTTGATATCACTCAGCGACCACTGCTAATAAAAGTTCAATTGTGTGTACAGTGGAACCTCGGTTTATGAACACCTCGGTTTATGAATTTTCAGTTTATGAACACCGCGGACCCATCTGGAACGGATTAATTCACTTTCCATTACTTTTAATGGGAAAGTTCGCTTCAGTTTATGAACGCTTCAGTTTATGAACAGACTTCCGGAACCAATTACACCCATGTTTCAGTTTATGAACGCTTCAGTTTAAGTACTCCGCGGACCCGTCTGGAACGGATTAATCCACTTTCCATTACTTTCAATGGGAAAGTTCGCTTCAGTTTATGAACGGTTACTCCGCGGACCGTCTGGAACGGATTAATCCATTTTCCATTACTTTCAATGGGAAAGTTCGCTTCAGTTTATGAACGCTTCAGTTTATGAACAGACTTCCGGAACCAATTGTGTTCATAAACTGAGGTACCACTGTACAATTCCAGATCTATGCCAGCTTCTATTACTGGCAGTACTGGTAATTGTCATATGACTTCTCCTCCTCATAGTTGTAGGAATGCTATTAGCTTATGTTGGTCATTGGGCAAATGGAATCCACTGAATGGAGGATAGAGAGAGAGGTCCCCGAGGGAACAGCAAAGTTAGTATATTTCTGTGGAGTAGCTGCTTTTCGCCTATTGTTAAGGTTTAATATTTTCTGTAAGCTTTGGAAACTGCCTCATACTGAGTTGGTCCCTTGGTCCCATCTAGCTCCAAATTGTCTACACTGACTGTCAGCAGCCTTCCAGAATTTTCAGACAGGGGTTTTCTCTAAGCCCTGCCTGGAGAACAGAGAATGAACCTGGTGTCTTTTGCATGCAAAGCTCTGCCATTGAGCTCTGTCCCTTTCCCAAATTTCTAAGGATTCAACAACTTACATAGCAGAAATAGCCCAAAGAGAATCAACTGAGCTGGGTGGACTCTTGGGGTCATTCTGAAGAAGGCGGATGCTCTCACCAACGCAGATTCCTCCTAGTAAGGTCTGAAAATTCAGAAGAATCTAAGGTCACCGTCTTCCCCAGTTCAATGAATTTTCAATGTGTGCTTTCTCTTTTCCTTTTTAAAAAGTTTTTTAGCTCTCTCTCCTGCTAGTCAGAAGTAGAATTGTGACAATTCTAAGTTAACACAGCTAGAATAAACCACAGCTGGTGAAGGGTTTTGTGAGGCAAGAATGACTCCTCATTGCTATCTAGTGGAAGAAAACAAAGATAGCAGGGTTGCTTACAAATTGTGTTTGTGGCTTCCGGCTTGTGGTTTTCTTTTGAGCAGATGGATTTTTAGTTACACTGGGGTCACATCTACAGGTGCTATCAGCTCCCCTTAACAGACCTGACCTTATGCCAAGGGTCTCCCAACACTTTGGGGAGGTACGTACATTTTGGAATTCAAGAAACTGCTGTGGACACCACAAAGCACTCGTCTCACAGAAGGAAAAATGGATGCTCAGGACACACATGCGCCCTATTACAAACCAGGTGAAACAGTTACAAAAATAAAGCACCCTGAACAAAACAAAACAAACCCCAGGCAACCTTTCCCGCAACACCCTCTATCTATATATATATTTAGAAATAAAAAATTCAGAGGAGCAGGGGCCCTTGATATGCACCAAGGGAGATTGCCTAAGGGCACCACCTTGGGGATCCCTGAAAGTGATGCTTTCGAATGCAAGTGATGGAATAAGTTTCTAGGAAGACGGAAGAGAGTAGGCGTGATCTGTTGTGTGTGTTCTACATCAAAGGTGTTGATGTGTTCACAATCTACTCTTGGCTTTTCTTCTTTAACAGACTTGCAGCAGAGTTTCTTTTTAATTTAGTATCTTTATTATTTGCAAAAATTTACACCGATCGAATACAGATAAAATGACACAATCCTTTCTTCTTCCAGCCATCTGGCCAGAGACCTAACGCTGACTCATGCTCATTGACACACTGACCCTTTTACACTGACCCTTATTGATCACATGCCCTTAATAAAGGCACCTGTTGCTGGGTAGATTTTTTCTGTTGCCTAGCAACTTGTTCAAGACCAATTCTCAAGTTCTTTCTAGAATATTCCAAGAAAAGGGTGGCGAGCAGCAGCAAGATTAGACTAGATTAGATTAGATTAGATTTATCTATTGTCATTGTGTAACTACAATGAAATTGGATGCGATCCCATAAAAACAGAAACAGAAACAGAAAGCAAACAAACAAACAAACAGAAGAACACATTTTCAGCCACGCATTCACAAACCTACACAACTTTTCAGGGCAATTATTTAGTTAACGTATTCAAGATGGTTACAGCATTTGGGTAGAAATGTTTTTTTAGTCTACAGTGGTACCTCGGTTTAGAACCACAATTGGTTCTGGAAGTTTGTACTTAACCTGAAGCGTACTTAACCTGAAGCAAACTTTCCCATTGAAAGTCATGGAAAGTGGATTAATCCATTCCAGACGGTCCATGGAGTATTTAAACTGAAGCATACTTAACCTGAAGCGGACTTTCCCATTGAAAGTAATGGGAAGTGGATTAATCCGTTCCAGACAGGTCCATGGAGTACTTAAACTGAAAATACTCAAACCGAGGCATACTTAAACCGAGGTATGACTGCATTTGTTGTTGATTTAATTGTTCTATATTTCTTGCCCGAAGGCAGTAGTACAAAAAGACTATATCCTGGATGTGATGGATCCTTTAATTTTTATTTTTTTATTTTTTTACTTTTTTGAGGCAATGGGAGCTGTATAGATCTTCCAAAGATGGGAGGGGATGACCAATAATCATTCCGGCTGTGGTTATGATCTTCTGGAGCATCTCCCTCTCCATTTCTGTACAAGTGGAAAACCAAGCACAAATACAATATGTAATAATGCTTTCTATCAAGCTACGGGAGGACACTAGCAGCATAGCTGCCAAGTCTCCCGTATTCACCGGGAAACCCCTGTTTTTCCAGCTGTTCCCAGCTGGAAAAAACGGATTTTTTTGTTTTTTCCTGGTTTACTTACCGGCCAGGGGAGGCTCCTTCTGCGCATGTCTGGAGTCTCTGGATATGCGCAGAAGCGATTTCTGGCGTGGTGGCCATTTTGGAACTGGGCGGAGCATGCTCAGAAGCGACTTTTGATACTGCTCCACCCAGTTCCAAAATGGCAGCAGCGCTACTTCTGGTCTGCCGATCCCTTATTTTTCCAGCAGGAACTTGGCAGGTATGCACTAGCAGTCTCTCACTCAGATTGTTCTTCTTTAAAAGTCTGAGGAAACAAGTTCTTTACCAGAGCAGTGGTGTTTGCACTCCAAGTCATACCCTGCTCGATAGTCACTCCCAAAAACTTGAATGCAGGCACCCTCTCCACCTGGTCCCCTCCGATACACAGTGGCTGAATATCCACTCCCCCCCCCCTCTGTAATTTATCACTAGTTCCTTAGTTTTGGTAGTATTAAGAGCCAGGTTATTTTCTCCACCCCAAACACAGAGTTGCTCGACCTTGTCCCGATATGCGGATTCATCCCCTCCTGATGAATTTATTACTAATGATGAAGTAGGCTGCCGGTTAAAACACGACACACACTAGAAATTCTTAAATTATTACCATTATTTATTAAATCTGAATCCCGCCCCATACCTGCAGGTCCCAGGACGGTTCACAACACAAACATGTAACATTGTCCCTAAGACATATTCTTCTAAGGTCTTGAAAGATCTACATTGGCTCCCAGCACAGTTCAAAGTGTTGGTGCTGACCTTTAAAGCCCTAAACGGCCTCGGTCCAGTATACCTGAAGGAGCATCTCCACCCCCATCGTTTTGCCCGGACACTGAGGTCCAGCGCTGAGGGCCTTCTGGCAGTTCCCTCGTTGCGAGAAGCCAAGTTGCAGGGAACCAGGCAGAGGGCCTTCTCGGTAGTCGCGCCTGCCCTGTGGAACGCCCTCCCATCAGATGTCAAAGAGAAAAACAGCTACCAGATTTTTAGAAGACATCTGAAGGCAGCCCTGTTTAGGGAGGCTTTTTAATGTTTAATAGATTATTTCATTTCATTTTTCTGTTGGAAACTGCCCAGAGTGGCTGGGGAAACCCAGCCAGAGGGGCGGGATATAAATAAATAAATAAATTATTATTATTATTATTAAAAAATCTATGAGCTTTATTTTTTCTCATCCTGCTAAGGAAAAAGTCCTTCTATATTCTATGCTCTTAACTGCAACAGTTTCAGAATTATTATGTCTGTGGTGGTTTTTTTTTTTCCAAATTGTGGGTCTGCTTGCTGCCCAAGGCTCCTTTGGGAGCAAGAGTGGAATATAAATCCTACTAGTAGCAGTAGTAATAGTATTACTTAACTACTGTCTACATATTTTGGAAAGTTATTTGTCCATCAGTTCTCTATCCGTCCAGACATGTCTTAATATATCATAACTAAAATAGGCCTGGTGCTTCCTAAGATCAATGAGAATGTTTTCATCTCTGCTTCAATACTATTGAACATCATTTTGAAGTTATGATGGAGGACTGAACATAAGTATTGCTCTGATTTGAAAATGTCACAACCCATTTATGCATAGTGGTGCTTTAGAATGAGGAACGGGTATCGGTTATGTTTGCCTGTAAGAGGACAATGTTTTGAACCAAGATGGCGGACCAAACTTTTGCAAACTGCACTTATTTGTCACTCTCCTGAGATATCACAACTCTCATGTCCTTGGGGGAAGACCCCTCACAAAGTACATGTTGCAGGGGAGCAGGCTGTGTCAATGGACACTGAGGCAGAGCAGGGAATCCAGGGCCTCTTGAGATACATAATCAGAGGCAGATTGGGTAGGGACTGGGCCATGATGGAGGCAGCTCCATAGATAATCCTCACATGGTATCTCTAGTAGGGAAGAGAGCCTTAAATCATGCTGCTTTGCATCATTTGCCTATTTGCCTGGCCAGCCCTCTTCAAGGACCCACCTACTTCTCTTCCCCAAAATCTGCAGGAGCTCAAACCTTCAGTTCTTTGGCTTGCAACATAGCTTTGGTGAGGAGCTTGTGTTGCAGCCGCACTGAGCCACTGCCCCTTGTCTCAATATAGTTCATGTTCCAAGTCACAACATTGTTCAGTGGTACCTTGGTTCTCAAACGTCTTGGTACTCAAAAAACTTGGAATCCAAACACTGCAAGCCCAGAAGTAAGTGTTCCGGTTTGCAAACTTTTTTTGGAAGCTGAATGTGCTCCGTTTTGAGTGTTACGCTTCCGATTTGAATGCCACACTTCCGTTTTGAGTGTTACGCTGAGGTCTGTCTGTTTTTGCTATTTATTTTATGTTTTTGTGACTCTTGTGTGTGTGTGTGTGACTGTTTGGAATTCAGTTCAGCTATTGATTGATTGATTGAGTGACTGCAGTACATTGTTTATTGCTTTCATTTTATGGATCCATGATCCCGTTAGATAGTAAAATTCATGTTAAATTGCTGTTTTAGGACTTGTTTTTAAAAGTCTGAAATGGATTAATCCGTTTTGCATTACTTTCTATGGGAAAGCGTACCTTGGTTTTGGAGCACTTTGGTTTTGGAATGGACTTCCGGAACGGATTAAGTTTGAGAACCAAGGTACCACTGTATTTGGGAACAAAAATCCTATTTTCATTTTAGAGGAACACTTTTGAGGTGGGATTACTGTTAGGCTCATTATTAGTGAGGCCAGTGTTATGTTTGTATGTTTGTTTGTTTGTTTATACCCTACCTATCTAGCTGGCAGGAAAGAACCAGGTACAAGGAAGTTTCTGGCACATACAGTACATTCAGTAAAAAATGGGTTGAGTAAGTTGTATTTAATGGACTGTGGTTGGAAGAGAGATGGTGACGTGCCAAGTTGACAGAAGGTGGTTGAGTAGAGGATGAACAGTTAAGATAATGCATATTTGACTATATATTCTGCTCTCACAGACTCTTTGAACTCTGTTATGCATTACTGAATTTGGTGATATCCCCCCAGAGGGTAATGAACAGATACACTTTATTATAATGGAAAGCTGGATGGGGCTATAAGGACTTGTAGTCCAAAACATCTTGTGGGCATCTATTTCTATTCTATTCTATTCTGTTCTGTTCTGTTCTGTTCTGTTCTGTTCTGTTCTAGTTGTTCCAGAACTACCCCATAATGTAGGGGTAGTCAATGCAGTGCCCTCCAGATGTTGGTGGAAAGATTTCTCTTCATCCCTTACCACTCCCCATGTTGAATGGGGTTGGTTATTCACAACTTCTGGAGGACACCGCATTGGTTCTCCTTGCCATAATGGGACAATTAGAAGAAAACAAGGTGACATTTCTGACCTAGGACAGTGATTTCTTCTTAATGACTCATTTATATACAGTGGGATGTGCATGTGGCTGTCCCAGAAGTGAACCTTCAGTGCAGTGAAGAGGAACAAAGCTCTTCAGGTTTCTGTGCAGCTCGCCTTGCATTTCCCACCACTGTGTCGCTTGCAGCACAATGGTAGATCCCGGCGTCCCCCATCTCCACCTTGCTGATGGAAAGCTCTGTAGACAGGTTGCCTTTGTCAGTGTCCATCTCCAACCGTTCCTTCTTCTCCTTTTTAGAGTAACCGTGGATGACTGAGGAAGGGGCCGTATCTTGGGTTTGCTTGTACCAGAAGACCACAGTGTATGAAGAGAGTCCATGTTTGCAGGAGATCCGAGCTGTTTCTCCCGAGGAAAAGTAGACTTCAGAAAGCTGAGAAGCATCACCACTGATATCTCCACCTGTGGGTGGAATCACTGTTATTCCATGAATTCTCATGCTGAATTTCTGACTGTTTATCTGGCGTTGCTTGTGAACCCCCCATCTCTCTCCAGCTGACTCTGTCTTTCTGCCTCTTACTTCAACATCATTAGTTTGGTCATCTCACCCACCCACCCACCCATTAATCCATCACTCCATCTATCCTTCTCAAGGGTCTCTCCCTCCTTCGGACATTCCCATTCTACACATTATAGTCAAGCAATGGATTCTGCTACCCTTGCAATGACTGCCAACTTGAACAGCTTTAAAATATGATGAAGCAAATTAATGAAGGGTAAGCTTATCAACAGCTACTACTATTAATTTTTCTTGTTTATTCGATTTATGATTTGATATCCCACCCTGCCTCTCAAAACAACCCACAAGAACTATTACCCATTATGTCTATATGGCCTCCAGCATACACCAAGCAAACATCATTTTCTGGGAATTGCAAGTGTGGAGAGCCCTCTGGCACTCATGTCCCGTCACTGTGAGAACCAAATCCTGGACTAGAGAACTCTTAGGTTCACATTGCCTTAAAACCTCCTATAAATATGCACCATTTTGACCTTTCTGATTTCAGTTAATAGTCCTTAGTCACTAACAGTATCTAATAGCATTTTTTTATACACCTACATCAACTTCTATTATTGGTGGCCGTGTTCACAATAATGAAATTGTAACATGGCTTCTCCTCTTCCTAGGAGTCATAGAGGCATTATGGCTAGATTCTACTCTTCAGTGGATCAATGGAATCAACTGAATGGAAGCTAGTGGGAGATCCCAGAGTAGATGTAGGTGAGTGTAGAGTAGACATTTCTACCTATCTTTTTCTATTATCAATATTCTCTGTAAGGATAGGAGCTGCCTTATACAGAGTCAGGCCACTGTCCCATCTAGCTCACTTTTGTCTACACTGACAGCTGCTCTCCAGGATTTCCCAGACAGGGCTGATGTCAAGGTCCTCACTGAAGCTGGGGTCTTCTGCATGCAAAGGAGACCATCTGCCTCTGAGCTATGGCCCTCTCCCAAATTTCTAAGGATTCCCCAACTTACACAGCCAAAACAGCCCCAAAAGAATCCTCCACTGAGCTAGATGGACTCTTGAGGACATCCTGAAGGACATGGACGTTCTCGCCGACAAGGATTCTTTCTGGTCCAGTCTGGAAATTCAGTGGAGAAACTAAGGTTGTCTTCTTCCAACTCAATGAATTCTCTATATGTGCTTTCTCTTCTCCTTTTCTCAGCTCTCCTCTGACAGTCAGAAGGAGAATCGTGGTTCTTTTGTGAAAACCTCAGAAGGTGAAGAGCCTTTTGTATTTAGTGAAAGGGGAATTTCCCATTGCCACCTGGTGGAAGAAAGCAGGTATGGCGGCAGTGGAAAACCAAGACTTTGGAGTGGTTAAAAGTTGTGTCTGCGGCTTCAAACTTGTGGTTTTCTTTAGAGCAGATGGATTTTTAGTTACAGTGGGTTCAGTTCTGCAGGTGCTGTGACTCTATTCATGGCTATGACCTAATGGTTAGAGTCTCTCACATTTTTTTTGGGGGGGGGGTACATTGGGAAATATAAGAACCTGTTTCGGACAACACAAAGCACGCTTGTCCGATAAGAGAAAGCAGGGATGCTCAGAGCATGCACACACACACACATCAGACAAACATCATGCACATATATGCAAACTAATAAAACATGAAGAAAAAGCAAGCACACACAGATACACAAACATACATATGCATGTGTTTAGATACCTGAAGGAGCGTCTCCACCCCCATCATTCAGCCCGGACACTGAGGTCCAGCTCTGAGGGCCTTCTGGCGGTTCCCTCGCTGCGAGCAGTGAAGCTACAGGGAACCAGACATAGGGCCTTCTCGGTAGCGGCCCCTTCCCTGTGGAACACCCTCCCATCATGTAAAGGGAACAAACAATTATCTGGCTTTTAGAAAACATCTGAAGGCAGCCCTGTTTAGGGAAGTTTTTAATGTTTGATGTTTTATTCTGCTTTTAATGTTCTGTTGAAAGCCACCCAGAGTGGCTGGGGAAACCCAGCCAGATGGGTGGAGTATAAATATATTATTATTCCAACCCAGAAAACCAGTGGTTTACGATTAGTTGTAGTTGTAGTTTTGGAGGGCTGATGTCTTCACACCCCGCTCATGGGGTTCCTGTAAGCATCTGATCAGCCAAGTTGTGATTATAGGTGTTTAGCATTTCTGCCAGAAGAACCTTTGATCTGACCCAGGCTGGGATTCTTGTATGTTCCTAAGCTGATGTAAAAGAAGAAGAACCACCAGACCTATGAGAATATGTAGGAACTTCCTGCAACTGAACTCATACCACCACCTGGTGGGGGGAAAGGCACACTGCAGGCTAGATAAGATGCAGATCCCTTAGTTGTTTCATCAAAATAGTCAGGCAATTGCTGATTGGCTGGTTAGATGCTTTAAGCCAGGCTTCTCCAACCTGGTGCCCTCCTGCTGTTTTAAACTACAATTCCAATCAGCCTGAACCACTACATCTGCTGGCTGGAGCTGATGGGAGCTGTAGTCCAAGAAAATGCCAGGCTGGCTTTTAGAAGACATCTGGAGGCAACCCTGTATCGGGAAATTTTTAATGTTGCATGTTTTACCATTTTTAATGTGCTGTAAGCCGCCCAGAGTGGCTGGGGAAACGATAATAAAATTTAGTAGTAATAGTAATAGTAGTTGAGTAGTCAGTGTACACCATGGCTTAGCTGCACCAATTATTATTATTATTATTATATTATTATTATTATTATTATTATTATTATTATTATTATTATTATTATGTAGCTCAGAATCATGATGGGCAGAGGTTCTCCCCTGTTTCAGGCAGGGCTGTCTCCCAACCTTACATAGAAATTGAGGGAACTGGTATTTAACACCAAATAAGCTAACCAAAACATATAAAACTAAGTCAAGTGTGTGTTGGAAGTGCAAAATGACAGAAGGAACATTTCTTCACATGTGGTGGACTTGCAAAAAAGCTAAGGGCTACTGGGAAATGATATGTAATGAGATGGAAAATATGTTTAAGTTGATGGTTTCCAAGAAACCCAAAGCTTTTCTTTCAGGAATTGTAAATAATGATGTTCCAAAAGAGCTGCTTAACTCATGGGCATACCCAGTGAGGGGCGGCAGGGGGGAGCAGCTGCCCCCCCCCCCGAAGCAAAAAAAAATTAAATGGTTATAAAGTGATGAAACGAAACAAAATTAGGTAGGGCGATGGCGAATAATCAGTTGTTTACCACACTGAAATGGTGTAAAAAGCGAGAAGTATCTAGAGCCACCTAGCGACTGTCAGCCATCCATTGGGATTCAAGGGAGGGAGAGGTCTCTAGCGGGCTCTAGCAGAGAGAAGAGGGAATCTTCTAGATGGGTCTAGTGAGTTCTGTGTCACTAAACTGAGCTGCCCGCCGCTAAACTGAGCCGCCCGCTATTAGTTTACCTTCTTATTTACAGTTATAAGACATCGAGGCTGCCTAAATGGATATAAGAAACTGGTTCCAAAAAGTTAAGTTAAGTAATTTCTGTAGAAAATTAAATGTTAAAGGGTAAAGACCTGGCTCAGAAGTACAATGGGAGAGGACAGACTGACTGGGTTGTGTTTGACGAGCGTCCATCGGAAATTCTTCAAGGAAAATCAGGACTAGATTGAAACGAAAGTTTTGAACAAGTTTTCTTCAAACCCAAGAAAAATGATATTAGTATAAGACATGTAACTAGAATAAAAATTAATTTTTTTCAAGCAAATAATTGTAATAACTACAGTGGTACCTCGGTTTATGAACACAATTGGTTCCGAAAGTCTGTTCATAAACTGAAGCGTTCATAAACTGAAGCGAACTTTCCCATTGAAAGTAATGGAAAGTGGATTAATCTATTCCAGACTGTCCGCAGACTGAAGCATTCATAAACTGAAGCGAACTTTCCCATTGAAAGTAATGGAAAGTGGATTAATCCGTTCCAGATGGGTCTGTGGCGTTTGTAAACCAAAAATTCGTAAACCGAGGTGTTCATAAACCGAGGTTCCACTGTACCGTAATAAAGCACTGATATAATTATATATAATTTTCTTAAAATTTTGGGTTCATTCACCTTTTCCGTGCTGAAATGTCACAACCTGAATGACCATGGCTCCCCCCCCCCTAGTTTTGATCCTGGGTACGCCCCGGCTTAACTTATTTATGTACACAATGAGTATTGCATGCCCAAATATGGAAAGAAGGAGACTTCCAACAAAGGAAGATTGGCTTTTGGAAATGATGGAAGACCCGGAACTAGCAAAATTAACAGTGAAAAATAGAGACCAAAATGACAATAATAATAATAATAATAGAATCTTTGAGTACTGGAAACTTTTTATTGAGTATTTACAGAACTGCTATAGTGAGATGAAAACGTGAGCAGGATTTGAAATATGAGCAACTGCATGAATTATTAAGAAAAAATGGTTAAATTGAATGTATTGAACAGTATAGCGAAATATGCAGCATTTAAGGGTAAATATGGAAACGATGGAAGGGGAGGATGGGAAGTCAATTGACAAAGCAACTTTTATGGTTTATGTTAAAATTTGTAAAGTTTTTCTTTCTTTGTGAAAAATTCAGAAATAAGGATTGAAAATAAGAAAGAAAGAAATCCAGGGATTGAACCTGGAACGTTATTCATGCTCTCCCAGCGAGCAACGTTCAGTCATTCTAGCATTGCAAGTAAGTTCAGCATCAAATCTCCATATTTCAGATTGGTTCAAAGTTAAGTGAATGGTGATGGTCTCAACTCCTTGAGCTTTGATGGAATTTGATTTCCCAGCTCATAAAGAATACACACTGTGAACCCCATTGCTATGCCTGCTTCTCTTGCATGTTCTCTGTTGACTTATCTCCCATGCCTCCTCCTCCCTGCCTTAGCTCCTTCTCTGCTCAGGCCCTGAGAAGCGTTCTTGCACAGGAACAGCCCCTCCCTGACACACTGTGTCACTCAGAGCACAGTAGTAGACAGCAGCATCTGCCAGCTTCACCCGATGGAGAACAAGTGTGCTGGATTTCTTGTCCTGGCCAACGTACACTGTGCTCTTTGGATCAGCCCCTTCACCAGGATTCCCTGGGATTGCACCAGCAATATACCGAAGCCCTTCTCCTGGAAAATGCTGGTACCACTGGATTACATCCTTTGATTCAGAAGAGAGGTTGCAGCTCAGGGTGTGTGGTTGTTCTTCAAATGCTGCAGTAGATCCTGGTTGGTTGAGCTCTTGAGCCCATCCAGGGTTGCCTGCAACAAAATTTACAAAGAGCAATTGAGAAATTTCAGATTTACAAGATCTGGTATAGATAAAGGGGCAGAGATCGTGACACACACACACACACACACACACACACACACACACCCCTCCCCGAGGATTCCTGGGTCAAAACTGTAATGTGACCTAGCTCAGGGGTTTTCTGGGTGATCCTAGGAGGAAGTAGAAGCTACTTGCCTTTTTAAGAAATCATAAACACTGTTGCCATGTTTGTTTGTTTAATAAACAGCAGAGAGAGAGAGAGAGAGAGAGAGAGAGAGAGAGAGAGAGAGAGAGAGAGTGAGTGAGTGAGTGAGTCTTCCAGGTAAATGTGCACAAAGATTCCCACTTGCATCCCAAATACACTGCAAAAGCTCCCATTCTCTCCTGTGTCTTTCCCCTTTGTATGTTTTTTGCTCTGCTTCCCCATTGTTCTACCTCACTCACGACACAGAAATAGACAGCAGAGTCATCCAGCTGTCTGGTATGTTTCTCCACGTCGAAGGTCCCCTCATCTTTCTTGTCTGTCTTCCGCTCGGCTTTGAAGCCAAGAAGAGACCCATCTGCTCGTGGGTCATAGCTACTCAGGAAAAGCTTGGGAGGTTGGCCTCAATGCTGAATGTACCAGAATAGACCATAGGCAGTCCCTTTATAAGAACAGTTGAGGGAGATACCCTCTCCTTGGGTGACATGCACGATGCTTTCTGTTTGGTCCACTGGCTGACCAACACTCCCTTCTGCAGAAAAGATTGTGCCATAAGAGATTATGTTAGATGGGCAGGAGGACCAACTGATACATCAGTGGAGAACTCAAGACCAGCTCTGTGGTGCTTGGCATCTTGGGGCTATCTGGGATAGGGTGGGAGTTTTGTAAATCTTCTTCTGCATCCTTGTTCAGGCATCCCCAAACTGCGGCCCTCCAAATGTTTTGGCCTACAACTCCCATGACCCCTAGCTAACAGGACCAGTGGTCAGGGATGATGGGAATTGTAGTCCAAAACATCTGGAGGGCCGAAGTTGGGGGATGCCTGTTCTTGGTTCATTATAATTGTGTTGGTTTTGGTTCATTATAAACAGGACTCTCTTTTTTTCTGCTACATTTTGGCTTGTTTCCTAATTTGGAGGTATAAGCTGTCTCTAAACATATGTAGGAGTTTTGTGTGAAAGAGTGCACAGTTGTTGATCTGCACAGCTCACCCGTTGTGTACACTCATTCAAGGTTGCATCTGAACAACTGTACAGCTCGGGTGTTGCTTCACACTGATTGTACACTCATTGAAAGTAATGTGTTGCCTCCCGGCCCACTTCTACCTCTTTCCCTTCTCCACCTGCACAGGTAACGCAACGCAGGAACATACTAAGCTGCCTTACACAAAGCCAAACCATTTCTGATGCACAAACATGTTACGTTCAACCCACCAATGGGTCGTAAAAGTGTCACAAGAAACACGGCATGCTTGTTTCAAGGTGCAGATGTTAACCCGCTGAACTGAAGAGCTTTAGCCTGCCAAGATAGCCATGTTAATATGGTATTTAGAAAATGAGCAAAAGTCCCCAAAAATTGAGATGTTAAAAAAAACCCTCTATACTTACTTAAAGTCACAGCCAAGAAGATAATACATGTTGACCTGGCAATCATGGTGATCCAATTTAATAGAAGCTGGCCTGGCTTAGGATTTATCCTCAGCAGTAAATCAAGTCCATCAGTAAGTTACATTGACTTGGCGTTCTGCAGCACAGAGTGCTAAAAAAATTGCCTTCCAGGAGGCTGGCTTCCTCTCTCTGACTTAACCACTAATGGTTTCCTCCTCTCAAGAAATGACTAGTCTGTCACTTCTGCAGGTGATATAAATCCGCCCCCCCCCCCAAAGCTTAGACTGGAACCACAGCTTTCTTTTTTGTCAGCTGTGATGTGTGATGTGTTTTGTGGATGAAAAGGGGAGAGAGGTGGTGAGTGAATCTGGGAGGGGGGTCACGGCAGCGCCCCCTAGTGGGTCCAGGCATGAAATGAAAACTGGAATATCGTGCATTTTTTGGAGAACTTTATTGGGGTTGAACAAGTTGCAGCTGTTTCAGAATAGAGGGTGTCTTCATTGCTGCCAGCCTTGTGTTGTCTCCAAACCTTCCTTTCCAATTTACTTTTTAGGAAACAAGGAGGGCTGACAGCTAAAATTCTATGATGTTCTGCTCCGTCCTTTGCATTGGATATTCAAAACTCTGCCCAGAAGATGTCTGCCTGGTGCTGGGTGAATAGGGTTGCCAGACTCAATAGAGGACAGGACTTCTGTGCCTTTAATTGCCCTGCTCTCTTTTGAGTCTGGAAACCTTAAAGAGAAACCAGCAGATCCTTTGCTTGGAAATTCAACAAAGCATCTGCTGGTTTCTCTTTAAGGTTTCCAGACTCAAAAGAGAGCAGGGCAATTAAAGGCACAGAAGTCCTGTCCTCTATTGAGTCTGGCAACCCTATGGGTGAATTTGACCATTACAATTTGTCTCCGATCCTTGTTGTTATATGACTAAATTCAGTTCTCAACATTTCCACATCTCTTTCTGGTTATTATTTTTTAAAGAAGACTTCTCAGAAACACACCACTTCACCCTAATATATTGCATTTTTAATCCTATTTTTCACTATGCATTTTTATATACACTTTACCCTGTTATATCAATGTCTGTACATATTACTTGGTTGGAGAACTTCATTGCTTTGAAAAAAAAATCACTAAAGTTTGCCTCTTGAAGTATGATTCTGTTTCTGTTGCATATTCTTTCAGAAAGGGCAAATTATTATTAAAATGGAAAGGGGTCAAACCATCGCAAGAGGTTTTGAAATTTTGGGAGGTTGGGTAGTTACAATGGAATGGTCTCAGGGGTGGGGTGCACATTTTTAAATTTTTATTTGTGTATTATTATTCCTTTGTTCAAGAAAAAAGGGGGGGGAATCCCCTTTAAACACTAACAAAACTGCACTTCTCTGACATCTGTAATTCTGTGTCATTCGTTGAATTCTGGTTGCTTTTGTCCATTAGACTTAGAGAATGTGCAAATCTCCAGCTTTGAAGAGAACAGGGAAGACTTGAGGGAAATACGGTAAGGAATGGCCAAGTTGAGCCCTCAGTATTTTTTTTTTTTGGGGGGGATCCTAGGCATCTTAACCAGATCCTACGCATGTCTGATATCATCAGTTCTAATGCCTGCCCTTTTAGCCAGACAGATCTTACATCCAGCTAAATGAGCAACTTGGATCCCTGAATACTCTGTTCTGTGTTCTGTTCTGTCTTTCTGTCCTTTGCAAGTTTTTGCTCTGCTTCTCTATTGGCCAGCCTCACTGTGTCACTCACGGCACAGAAATAGGCAGCAGAGTCGTTCAGTTGGATGGCCGCTTTCTCCAGATTGAAGGTCTTCTTGTTCTTTTCATGGATGGCACTGAAGCCTCGAAGATGCCCCTCATTGGATAATTCTTTTGCAAACTCTGCCATGAGTAGCTTGGGAGCTTGGCCAGGATGCTGAATGTACCAGAATGGGTAGTTAGTCATGAAAGATGACTGATAGGAGCATTTGAGAGAGAGTTTGGATCCTTGTGGGATGATCTCGAGACCTTCACTTTGTTCCACTGTCTGCCCATCACTTCCTTCTGCAGAGAAGATAATGGCACAAGATAAGATGTTAAATGGTCAGGTGGACCAATGAACACCTCCAAACCAGCTTTGTGGTGTCTTTTGCATTTGTTTGTTTTTTATAAGTTTCTGTCTTTAGCTTTACTTCATTATAATCCTGTAAACATGTGCAACATTATTTCTAACATCTTTCATTTGGGAACTTCAGCTCAATAACTGACTGCCTAGTTTGCAAAAGCATCAACACTGGAAAACTATGGAACACATGGCAGTTCCATGCGATCTTCTGCATATTTTAAGATGCAAACATTAAGCAGGTGAACGGATGAGTTTGGTGCCAGTTTTGGAGAGCCACTGCCAGTCTGTGTCGACCATCCCGGGTTAGATGGACTCCAATGGGATTTATAGGAAATGAGCAAATGTCCAATGAAATAAGATATTTTAGAAAATGCTACTCACTTGAAATTGCAGCCAAGAGCATAACGCATGCTGACATGGAGATCATGGTGAGGAATCTGTTGACGTCCAGATCCAATTCAGGCGAATATTCTTTCACTTAAAATGCATCCTCAGCACTAAGCCAATGCAGTCAGTATGTTACAAAGACTTGGTGTTCTCTCAAAGTTGCCTTGCAGGAGGCTTCCTTCCTCTTTCTGACTTAACCACAGTGTGTTTCCTCTTCTGTGTAGCTGCATCCCCTTCAAAGGTAAAGCTGAAGCTACCTTTTTGTCTGCTGCGACCTATTTTGTGGGCACCCCCTGAGCTGAACAAAAAGCGGGGAGAGACAGAGAACCAAACTGTGGGTAACTGTGCCCCCTTGTGGATATAGGCAACCCTGTTTAGGGAAGTTTCTAATGTTTGATGTTTTATTGTGTCTTTAATATACTGTTGGAAGCCACCCAGAGTGGCTGGGGAGGCCTGGCCAGATGGGTGGGGTATAAGTAATAAATTGTTGTTGTTGGCCTGAAACCACCAAAGTTGTGACGTTTTGCTACGGGGAAGGCAAAACCTGCCAATGAAGGAAAATTCCTTTCGGGCCCTTCAACAGCGACCATGACATAGCAGCGCCCGCATACCTGTGAAGAAGAGGTTAACCTGCAAAAGAAAGCTTAACTGAGGGAGGGCAGGGTGGGGGAAGCTCTGGAGCCGACCGAGGATTCCCAGGTAAGTTCCGCCCTCTATTGTGTGGGCAGGGCGGTCCCTCCCCTTACCTGGCCAAATCTCCTGGCAACGCCTCCCCAGCCAGGATAGGACTGGCAGAGGTTATCGGAGACCTCCAGGTGTCCGGCTGGGTGGGGGGTGAAGCCAGACTGTTCTGCCGGGAGCTGCATAGGTCCAGGGGGGCTGTACACAACCATGCAAAATAATAATAATAATAATAATAATAATAATAATAATAATAATAATAATAATTTATTTATACCCCACCCATCTGGCAGGTTTCCCCAGCCACTCTGGGCAGCTTCCAACAGAATATTAAAATCCATTAAACATTAAAAGCTTCCCTAAACAGGGCTGCCTTCAGATGCCTTCTAAAAGTCTGGTAGTGTTGTTATTCAGGTGAAAAAAGTAAATCGATGTAACCCGAACTTATGCATGTCTTAGGCCAGGGGTCAGCAAACGTTTTCAGCAGGGGGCCAGTCCACTGTCCCTCAGACCTTGTGGGGGGCCGGCCTATATTTTTTTGAGAGAAATTGAACGAATTCCTATGCCCCCAAAATACCCCAGAGATGCATTTTAAATAAAAGGACACATTCTACTCATGTAAAAACACGCTGATTGCTGGACCGTCTGCGGGCCGGATTTAGAAGGTCATTGGGCCGGATCTGGCCCCTGGGCCTTAGTTTGCCTACCCATGTCTTAGGCTGTGAGATCCAATGTAAGTAGCCCAGAGGGGGGGAGGGGGGACGGGGACAGGGGAGAGAGGGAGAGAGAGGGAGAGGGAGAGGGAGAGGGAGAGGGAGAGGGAGAGAGAGAGAGAGAGAGAGAGAGAGAGAGAGAGAGAGAGAGAGAGAGAGAGAGAGAATGATACTTTTTCCTTCAGTGATAAGCACAGTGTCTTCTGTCTGTTTCACTGACTGTCCAACCCTGGCACCAGAGATTATGATAGATGGGGAGAAGGAATATTTCTTTCTTTCTTTTTTTGTGCAGCTCTTATAATTTTCCCTCTTCCCTTTTCCTTCCTTGTAGCCTTCTAAGCATGTGCACTTTTAATTTTGAATCTTTCGTTTTGTGGAAAGGGTAGTATCAGGCTTGTTTCTACATTCTACAACACGGGCACAAGCTGTCTCTACACATCACCAAGTGTTTTGCATGGGGGGAAAGAACTCTTCTCGAATTGCACAGTTCAGCTGTTGTTTTACACTCATTGGACATTGCAGGAGTATCATAGCTGTCAACCCTCCCTTTTTTTATGAGAAACTCCCTTATTCCAAGCCACAGCTGTCAACTTTCCCTTTTTTTTGCTGGAAATTCCCCTTTTCCAGCGCCGTTTCCCGCTGCTATCCTGGATTGTTAGATATACCATAGACTGTCCCCGGGACAAGTGAGGCTGCTGATCCCTTATTTTCAAATCCGAAAGTGGACAGCTATGAGTTGACAGTTGTTGAGACGTGCAGCTCAGCTCTTCTGTACACATAGTGTAAACACATTGAAGGTTACATCAAAGCAACTTCATGAGTTTGTAGCTTCTGTGAAATCTAACCTGTGTTGATTTCACTGTTAATGCACACTAGAAACCCCGTTTGCACCCTGCACTTGCTTCTCTTGCATGTTCTCTGTTGACTTAGCTCCCATGCCTCCTCTTGCCTGCCTTAGCTCCTCCTCTGCTGAGGCCCTGAGAAGAGTTTTTGCACAGGAATAGCCCCTCCCTGACACACTGTGTCACTCAAAGCACAGTAGTAGACAGCAGCATCTGCCAGCTTCACCTGATGGAGAACAAGTGTGTTGGATTTCTTGTCCAGGCCAACATACACTGTGCTCTTTGGATCAGCCCCTTCACCAGGATTCCCTAAAAATCCGCCAGCAATGTACTGAAGTCCTTCTCCTGGGAACTGTCGGTACCAATGGATCATTTGGCTTGATGCAGAAGAGAGGGTGCAGCTGAGGTTAGCTGGTTTCTTGTTAAGTGCTATAGCCGATCCTGGCTGGATCACCTCTTGAGCTCTTCCAGGGGAACCTACAACAAAATTCACAAAGAGCCATTTAGAAAGTCCATACACATGGAATTTGACAGCTCTGGTATAGAGAAAGGGATGAATTCATGATCAATGAAGGATCAAGCCTTAAATTTGATCTTGCCTGCCTCCAGATAAGGACATTTCTGGGTGATTCCGGCAGAAGGAATTAGAAGCAGCCTAGCTGTTTTAAACAGCAGCACTAGCGACTGCCATAAATCTTGTCCCATAAGCCTAATTTGCAACCACATGAAGAATATTGTGCACCAATTTTTTTGGGGGGGGGTCTATTTTGGCTGGAGCAGAGAAGCAGTGTTTCACAGCAGACAGTCCTGGGGTCCAAGCTGGCTTTGAGGTTCCATGATGTTTACCAAGATTCCTCTCCAGTAGATCTCTGATCACTGAGGTTGTTGGGGGAGACTGTGGTCCCCCGTGGCTCAGATGCACAACAAAGATCCACCAGGAGCCATGTATTCAGTATTATGGGTCCAATTTTAAGGAACTGTCTTCCAGCTGATCTCAGGCAGGAGTCAGGACTCAGCCCTCTGGAAGTTCGGGTGCCTAATGAAGATTTCACTTATTCCAGCTAGTGTTTTACTGTAATTTTATCTAATTGAATTCAGTTTTTTGGAACTTTTTCTGTATCGCATTTCTTGTCCACCTATAAATGATCATAGTTAAGTGGTATATAAAAAGTTTGAATAAAAATAAGATAATAAAAAATCATTTAATAGGGAAAAACAAAGAAGGGTTGGCAGCTAACTTTTTATCATGTTATCCCGCTCTAAAACATTTCCCCCTCAATATGCCTACATCTTTGTCTTTCATTAAATTCTAATGATTTTGTCAATTAGACTTTGATCATGTGTAGATCCTGAGCTTTAAAGAGAGCAAGGGAGAGTGAGAAAAACCACAAATGTCCATGTTGGGTCCCTTAGTGTTCAAGAACTATTTTGGAAAATAAAAAAGGTGAATATAAGCATGTCTTATATCATCAGATCCAATGCAAGGTCTCTAGTTCTACAGAGGTTTTCCAAGGATATGAGCACAGGATTGCAGCCTGGATCCCTGAGTTTCCTTTGAATGCTCCTGTGTTTTCCCCCTTTGTATGTTCTTGGTCTGCTTCTCTATTGGCCAGCCTCACTGTGTCACTCACAGCACAGAAATAGACAGCGGAGTCGTTCAGCTGGCTGGAAGCTTTCTCCAGGTTGAAAGTCTTCTGAGTCTTTTCATGGGTGGCACTGAAGCTTCGAAGGTGCCCCTCATCAGAGTCATCTTTTCCAAAATCCCTCAGGAGAAGCCTGGGAGGCTGGCCAGGATCTTGAATGTACCAGAATGGATAGATAAAGCCTGACAATTCATAGGTGCAGTTCAGAGTCACTTTGTTTCCTTCGGTGACAGTCACAAGGCCCTCTGTTTGCTTCACTGACTCTTCAACGCTCTCTTCTACAGAGAAGATAAAGGCAAGATGTTAGATGGCCAGGAGGACTGGCTGATAAATCAGTGCACAACCCCAGACCACTTCTGTTGTGCTCGGTATCTTCTGGGGGGGGGGGAAGCATTTTGGGATGGGAGTTGTGCTACATTCCACCTTCAGTTTCCCTTCATTAAGGTCTTGCAAACTTATGCACCTTTATTTTTCAACCTTTTCATTTCAGGAAAAGGCAATAGAAAGCTTCTTTCTGCTTTACGCTGAACACCGATCCAGGATGTCTCTAAATGTTTACAAGCTCTTTGTGTGATAGAAAGTACGCTTCTTGGTTTGTGCAATTCAACCGTTTTGTGTTCAAAGATTGTACACTCATTGGAAGTGATGTGTGGACACCCTTATTGTCTCTCTGCCCTTCCCTTTACCTTTTTCTCCTTCTCCACCCACAAACCTAACGTATCATAGAAACCTAACAAGCTGCCTAATGTTGAGTTTGGTGTGAGCCTTCAGCGTGGCCCTCAGTGCAGATCCATACACTGTTTACATTCAAACAGACTGCAAAGTTTGTAAAACGATCAATGTCAACAAACTATGCTAATATACCGTACATTGATCTTCTGTAGTCCTCTGCACGCTTGTTTCAAGTTGCAGACATCAATGGGGTGAACTGGGTGAGTTTTAGCTGTCAAGATGCTAGATATTTGTAGGTACAGTTAGTCTCTCTGCCTGACCAAGTACATTGAGTTAGACAAGAAGACGAACCCATATAAAGTATTTTAGACAAGCGGTGGAAGGCAAGCAGAGAAGAGATCAGTGGTGAGGAATCTGGCAATCTCATGGATGTTGCTGGAGTCTCAACTCCCACGAGACCCGGCAAGCATGGAAAATGCCCACCAAGGCTTGAAGTTGTAGTTCAACAACATCTGGAGGACAACAGATTTCCCCATTCCTCGGGTGAATGTTGCCATCATTGAAAACAGCCCCAACAGTTGGTGCAAATTCTGAAGAAGCGATGATTTGAGGATTGTAGTTTTGTGGTTCAGCACCTGCTTTCCATGCAGAAGGTCTCAGATTCATTCCACAATGACACTTCCTGGTTGTAGAGAGAGAGAGACAGAGCCCTTCCTGAAACCCCCCAGAGACAATATTATACAGCCCTGAATTAGATGGACCCGAAAGGGCTGAATCAGATGTCTACATTTCCATGATGTTTGAAAGAAATGAGCACAAATCCAAAGAAATCAGGATGTTAAAAACTCTACTTACTTAAAATTACAGCCAGGAACATAAGACATGCTGATGTGGAGATCATGGTGAGGAATTCGTCCTCTTCTAGGTTGAGTTTATTAGAAGGTGGTCTGGCTTCAGATCTATCCTAAGTAGTAAGTCAACTATTCCCGTAGCTTACAATGACTTGCTGTTCTGCAGCACAGAGGGCTAAAAGTTGCATACAAGAGGTTGGCGTCTTTTGTCTCGCTTGCGGTTTCCTCTTCTAAGGAATTGACTTGTGTGCTAGCCCTGCAGGTGATATGATTCAGCTTCAAAAGTGGGGCTGAAACCAAAGAGGTTTGGTGTTTGTTTTTTTGTCTGCTGTGACATATTTTGTGGAAGTTCCCTGAGCTGAATGAAGCAATGAATGAGACTGTGCAGTAACAGCAGTGCCTCCTTGTGGCCACATCTATGAAGTGATAGTTGCTTCTGTCATAATAACTTACAGGAAGGTCATTGACCCCCCCCAAAAAAAAATTCATTTACAGGTTCATATATATATAACAAGACTACCCTTTGCCAAATATGTTCACAGGGACGTTAACAAAAATAAGACAGTATGAAATGTTAATTAATGTAATTCTCATCCTTTGGCAGCATCATGAAAAAGGACAAAAACTGTAGATTTTTTAAATAATAATATTTATTCGTTTTACAAGCAAAAAACAACATAAAAACATACACAAATATTACTTTAAAATTCATAATTTTTCTTAAACAGTGTGACTCCCCCCAATCCCCTCCATCTGAATTTCGTATCAAATCATCTTTGGCAGTTCCAAAATTCATCAAAATCTACCTATAAAAAAGGATTCTTTAAAATTAACCTATTCTCTATATTTACACCGGCAGCCTCTAACACTTTCACAGACATTCAGGACTGGGGCAAGACCTCATAATGTTCAACTTGGTGCATGCTGGGCCTCCCCCATCACAGTCTATTTTAGCTCCTCCTCCTTTGAGCCTCGGAGGGAGGTTAATGCACAGCGACAGTCGCTCCTGAACACACTGTGTCACTCAGAGCACAGATGTACACTGCCGCATCTTCCAGAGTGACACGAGAAAAGCTGAACGCAGAGGATGCCTTGTCTTTGGCAAAATGCAACGCGCCCTTTGGATTAGCGGTGTCCACAGTTTCCCCTGGATATGCGCCAGCTAAGTACCGAGGTCCTTGTCCTGGGAACTGGCGGTAGAGCTGGATCATTTCTGTGCTAACAGACGAGAGGTTGCAAATGAGGTTGTATGCTGCCCCATCAAACGCTATAGCTGAGTTTGCCTGTTTGATCTCTGCAGCTTTTCCAAGGGAACCTACAAAAGAGAGAGCGAAGGAAAATGAGGTTGGCGTTTCATTCACATTGAAATGTCAGGACATGTCAGGCATGAACAAAGCATGGATCTCTGTGTCTCTCTCCCCAGTCTCCAGTCTCCAACCACAGGAAGATCCAAGAGATCCCAGGAGTTTTTAGTAGGAGGATCGAGAAAAATACTGAATATCACAATGCCGGCTCATGTAAGGTTATTGTTTAGCTGCATTGACTGCCTGTCAGTTTACTGTGAGTATTTAAATAACAGATGTTCAGCTGACCAGTTTTCAATAATTAAAACAAGAACATTTCTTTCTTTCTTTTCAGATAGACAAACGGATTTAGCTAACTTAAAACAGCAAAGGAGCTATCATCAATAGAGAGCACATGCAACAAAAAATAGACTTGGACAGATAAAATCTCCCTGTCAGTAGAAATCTAGCAGATCAAGCAAAGGGCTTGTTCCCCCTATGTAGAAGTTTCTTATCAAAAATTGTATCCTTCATGAAGAACCTGAAGCGGTAAACTCCACTTTATCACTCACAGAGGACTATACCACTTCAGTCTCTACAAGTGTAGAAACAGCACCAGTAGATAATAAACTGAGGAATGGAAGCGGCCATGGAAGCGTCACTTACTCAAGACTGACGTGATTAATAAAGCCAAGTTACAGGGAAGAGTCATTTTCTTGGATGAAGGAAGAAGCATGGAGCCAAGATGGATTTTGAAAAGTGTTGTGACGTGGGGTTTGTGATTTCAGCTCTCTTAACAAAACATGCTGGAGACAGTTCTCTAGTAACAGCTCTTTATTTAAGTGAACAAGACTGACTGTGAGGGCAGGAAGGCTACATTTATAGGGACAGGGAACTAGCTAGAAGGGGATACATTTTGGAGGGAACAATATCAGGCAATCACCGTGCTGCCTTTTGGAGGGAACCAATAAGACAGAGGATCCAAATACAGCAGCTTAAATGAACCAATAGTAGCTGTACCCTCTGGAACCAAAAGGCAGTTACTTTATCCTAATGCAAATACAGACAATAATAATACAGAGATAAAATCCTTTGACTCAATACACAACACCCCTCCCCCCCTAGTGAGCACAGCAGACGTAATCCCTCAGGTACTGTGGGGTCCTACAACTTCTACTTGATCTCCTGACAACAGGTGTTGCAGGTTCTGGATTGGGTGTTACCTGTGGTGGAGGGGCTGCTATAGGGGTTTCGTCAGGAACAGATGGAGTCCCAGACATCTCAGGGTCCCCTACCTGTACCTCGTCATCCTGAGGACTAGCAGACCCTGGTTCATTTGCTGAAGCCCCTGGTGCCTGCACCTCTGGGCCATCTTCACTCTGGTCTCGCAGCTGTGCGTCATTAGCCAGGGATGAATTATCTGACTCCTCCCTGCTGAGCGCCCGGCGCCTCAGCTGATCTATATGTCTCTTCCAAACTTGCCCATTTTCCAAGGTCACATAATAGGACACAGGTCCACTAGCCCGGGTGATCACACCGGCCACCCACCGTGGACCTCGTGAATAGTTCCTCACCCAGACCAGATCTTCAGGGGCGAGATACCTTGTTGTGTCAGTCTCAGCCTGGGGGGTTGCTCTTGAATTACGGTTTGGCATTTTATCTGGGTGGACATAATCCAGCACCGTTACCAGTCTTCTACCTAAGAGCAGCTCAGCTGGCGACTTGCCCGTCGCAGTACACGGCGTCGCATGCTGCAAAAATAACATTCGTGCAATGCGAGCTGACCAGTTACCCTCCATTAAGCGCGCAATGGATTCTTTGGCTGTTCTTACCATGCGCTCAGCCTGCCCATTGGAGGATGGGTGAAAGGGCGCAGATGTGACCCCTCTTATGAAGTTATCAGCCAAGAATGCCCTGAATTCTTGGGATACAAAAGCTGCCCCATTATCTGATACAATGGTCTCAGGTAACCCGTGGGTTGCAAACAGCTGCCTCAACACCTTGATTACGGCAGCTGATGCCATGCTAGGGACCATCGCCACTTCTAACCATTTGGAATATGCATCAACGATAACCAAAAAGACCTTCCCTTGGAATGGCCCAGCAAAATCTATGTGCAGCCGGCTCCAGGGAGTCCTGGACTGCTCCCACCAGTGGACTGGTGCTCTGGCCACTTCTGGCCGCACCTCTTGGCATGTCTTGCATGTTCGTACCCATTGTTCTATGTTCTGGTCCATTCCAGGCCACCACACATAACATCGGGCTAGCGACTTCATCCTGACCATTCCCGGGTGTCCCATGTGAAGCGTCTCAAGAACCCTGTTTCTCAGTGGTGCTGGGATGATCACCCTATCTCCCCATAGGAGACAACCCTTATGCATGGACAATTCGTGCTGCCTTGTCGCATAAGGCCTGAATTTTTCTTCATGCGGACCACCTGGCCACCCCCTCCCCACCCAAGTGAGCACACGGGAGAGAACAGCATCTTTCCTCGTTTTCTCAGCTATATCAGTAGCTGTTACAGGAGCCCCAGGAAGTGTTTCTAGCATCATAATGTGCTCCGCTGGAGCAGGATCCTCATTGCTCCCGCCAGGAAGGGGCAATCGACTCAGCGCAGCAGCGTGGCACAACTGTTTCCCCGGCACATGGGTCAAGGTGTACTGGAACCCATTCAGGAATATTGACCAACGCAACATTCTGGGGGAGAGAATTTGTGGCGTTTGTTTGTTTGGGTTGAACAACCCTAACAGTGGTTTGTGGTCCGTTTCAATGGAGAAATGGCGACCGTACAAATAATCATAGAACCTTTTGATTCCTGACACAATTGCTAGTGCCTCTTTATCAATTTGAGCATAGTTGCGCTCCGTGGGTGACAACGTACGGGAATAGAAAGAGATGGGCTTTTCCGACCCATCCGGTTCCCTATGACTCAGCACAGCCCCCAGGCCGTATTGAGAGGCATCACATGCCAGGACCAGCGGCTTCGACTCATCATAATGAGCAAGGACGCTCCTGCTACTCAGCATTTCTCGCAAGGAGTCAAAAGCCTTCTGCTGCTCCCGCCCCCAGCGCCACACATTCTTTTTCTGCAAAAGTCTATGTAATGGTTCAGCTACCGAAGCTTTCTGGGGTAAGAATGAATGATAAAAGTTAATAAGTCCCAGGAATGACTGCAACTCCGTCTTGTTCTGTGGTCGTGGTGCCTCGATGATGGCCTTAATCTTAGCATCTGTGGGGTGGATGCCTGATGCATCAATTTTAAACCCCAAGAAATCCACAGTTGGCACCCCAAAACTGCATTTTTCTTTTTTCAGTTGCAACCCCACCTCCTTGAACTTGAGCAACACTGCACGGACACGCGCAACCAGTTCCTGTGGGTCTTTTCCAGCAATCAAAACGTCATCAAAAAATGGCAAGACCCCCGGCAGACCCCTTAACAGGCGTTCCATGAGCCCTTGAAAAATCCCTGGGGCCACACAAACTCCGAACTGTAATCTGTTAACTCTGAACGCCCCTTTATGTGTGACAATAGTCTGTGCTTCCGCTGATTGTGGGGTTACTGGCAGCTGTTGGTAAGCTTGTGCCAGGTCAATTTTGGCGAACACCTTGCCCCCAGCCAGTTTAGCCAACAGATGTGATACGACTGGAATGGGGTATGAGTTTCCCCTGAGTGCCTTATTGATAGTACATTTGTAATCTGCACATATTCTGACTTCCCCATTTGCTTTAAGGGGCGTGACGATTGGAGTCTCCCACTTAGCAGAGTCCACGGGTGAGAGAACTCCTTGCTTGACCAATTTATCCAGCTCTGCCTCGATCTTGGGTTGCAGTGCAAATGGCACTCGCCTTGGTTTGAGTCGGATTGGGGCCACCCCGGGGTCCAACTCGAAGTCAACTGGGGGCCCTTTATAACAACCCAGTTTTCCATTAAAGAGACCAGCAAATTCCTTGCATAATGTTTCACTCATCTCAGGGCAGGTTTGGATTGAATTAAGCCCTGAGATACTCAGTCCCAGGGCGGGGAACCAGTCAGTGCCCAGGAGACTGGGGCGACTGCCCTTCGCAATCACCAGTTTGAGTACAGCCTGTTTGTCCCGGAACTGTACTCTCACGGCACACATTCCCATAACATGGATGCGGCCTGCTGAGTACGACTGCAAGGTTGCCGGGAAGGGCTCCAGAGGGGGCAACTTACCCCTGGAGAAGAATGTCTTCGCGGTCTGGTCCGACACAATGGTGAATGCAGATCCAGAGTCCACCTCCATGTCGCACTGCTGACCCTCAATCTTCACCTTGACGTGTGCCTTGCCTTGCGCTGGAAACTGCACGGCCCTCCCATTGATCTCCGTTATGTAGTGGCAGTCCTTTCGAAAATGAGTTGCTGTGGGCGGTCTGCGATGCTCCAGTATAGGTGCTCCTGTTGCTCCTGACGCCGCCGATCTACAGACCCTGGCGATGTGACCTGTCTTCCCGCACATCCGGCACATAGCATCCCTGAAACGACAACTCTTCCGCCCATGGTTTCCACCACAACCTGGGCAACTGCCTCCGCGATCTTTGTGCACTGTGCAGGCCTGACGCACCAACTCGACCCCACGGACTGGGCTCTGGCTCGGAGTAGCCTCTAGCTCGTCCATGGCATGCGCAACTTCTATCTGTGGCTTAGTGGCCTTGCGACTGGCATCAAGCTCCTCTCTTTCATAATTCTCCATGGCGGTGGCCTCCTTCAAGGCTGAAGCAAGGGTAACCTCTTCTTTAGCCACGATGCGTCTTCTGGCTTTCTTGCTGCTCAGACCACCAATAAACCGATCCAGGAGAGTCTCTTCCAGATTTTGGAAGCCGCAGTGCTGAGCGAGCTTCCGGAGTTCAGCCAGAAATGCGGATACAGACTCCCCAGCATGCTGCTGCCTCTTATGGAACTCCATCCGCCGGGCCATCTTGGTCTCAGTAGGCGCCAAGTGGCTTGTTAGGCAGGCAAGAATATCTTGGAGAGATGTCTCACTCAGCTTCGCTGGAGCAAGTAATGCCTTAGCTAGCTTGAAGGTCTCGGGCCCACAGTAGCTCAGGAATGTGGCCCTTCTTTTGCTGGCATCGGTGATCCCTTGAGCCACTGCGAAGAACTCAAAGCGTTCGACGTAGTCTTCCCAGGTGTGGGGTTCTGATGGCTGGAAGGGCTCCAATACCCTTGGACTCTCCATTGTCCTAGCGGGCAGGGTTGTCTTCTCAGCTGGCCAGTGAGTCTTGTTCTCAGCTGCAATCCGGACTCTGAGGCAGGGTTGTGTTTAACCGCTCCTCAGCATTCCGGATCCCACCTTCGTCGCCAGTTGTTGTGACGTGGGGTTTGTGATTTCAGCTCTCTTGACAAAACATGCTGGAGACAGTTCTCTAGTAACAGCTCTTTATTTAAGTGAACAAGACTGACTGTGAGGGCAGGAAGGCTACATTTATAGGGACAGGGAACTAGCTAGAAGGGGATACATTTTGGAGGGAACAATATCAGGCAATCACCGTGCTGCCTTTTGGAGGGAACCAATAAGACAGAGGATCCAAATACAGCAGCTTAAATGAACCAATAGTAGCTGTACCCTCTGGAACCAAAAGGCAGTTACTTTATCCTAATGCAAATACAGACAATAATAATACAGAGATAAAATCCTTTGACTCAATACACAACAAAAAGAATCCAAAGGAATTCGATTCTGACAAGCTTCTGGGCTCACACTGCACAATCTGCTGTCTAAGACGGTTTGGAGAAACACTGCCAGCTCTTTTTCTCTTGCTAAGCTTTTTTTTTAAAAAAAAAAAAAAGTACAGGGATTGGTTGACCAAGGGCTGTGGTTCGCGGCTAGAATGTCTGTGTGCTGTACAGGAAATTTGCTTTCTAACATCTTATTTAGGACCCAATATGTGCAGAAGTGGCTCAACGTCTCCACCTTGCGTCCGAAAACCATATAACAGTAGAATACAGTCATACCTCGGTTTAAGTACACCTCGGTTTGAGTATTTTCAGTTTAAGTACTCCGCGGACCCGTCTGGAATGGATTAATTTACTTTCCATTACTGAAAGTTCGCTTCAGGTTAAGTACGCTTCAGGTTAAGTACAGACTTCCGGAACCAATTGTGTTTGTAAACCGAGGTACCACTGTAAACACTTTGGGGCTGTTCACAACACTTGTTTGCATCTGACTTCACTTTACTGTGTTGTCAGAGACCAGCCTGAGGATTACAGCTCTGATGAGGAAGGTTGGGAACATCCCCCTCTTCCTGCTCCTGAAGCTGCCCAGGAACAGTGGAGCGGTATAGATTTAGAGAATTGGTTTGTAGAGGGACATAGTTCGGAAAACAACAGCTGGGCAGACCTGAGTGGGGAACAGCTAAAAGAAGCAGAACAGGAAGAGAGAGAGATAACTGACTCCCCTTCGCTGGAAAGTGTCCAGCTTCTCTCTCCAAGGTGAAGGAGAGCTGATGAGGTTGCTGTGCAGAAGGCTCAGTGGTTGCGAGATCAGGTTGTGAGAAGGGGAAGTGACGGGGAAGACTCGGGGGGGGGGGTAGGAGGAAAACTTAATTGGGAGCACCATCACTCCGAGAATGGCTGCGTTGTTATTTTTCTGTGATCATTAAACACTCTGAAACTGGTAAGGGACTCTAATTGCTTTGTTCTGCTGATGCAGAATGGCCAAAGGGGGGGGGGGGAGGAAGCTGTTTCCCCAGAGCCTGACACATATGCAGTATAGTGTTAATTATTTGCAACTATTTATATACCACTAAGATTAAGGTGTAAAGATGGCGGTGATCAGCGTAAGATCAATAACTAAACTACGTACTCAACCAATACAAAAGACGTCACAAATCAGAAGATCAGTTTAATAACACAGGTGGGATACGGGCATCAGCTTAAGTAGTGGTCCCTCAATTGCTTTGACTGGCGTCCCGCTAGCCCAATTGCTCCCAAGATCGAGGGACCACCAATAGGGTGTTGTGGCCGCTCCAATGTTCCCACCCACAAAACAGGGCCTGATTGCCAGGTCCCACCACAACACGTGCCCTCTTGTGAGGGATGACCCAATTTGCGTATGTATTTGAATAATGCTAAATGTGTTGGGGGTGTATTTTCCTACGGAAAATATACATTGGGTGTTCTGCAAGGGAGAAGAATTGGCTTGAGAGTTTCTGCCCCCACTTCCCCCCCCGCCCTGCTCAGCTCAGCACCCTGGCATCACTTTCTGTCTGAATGCAAGACTCAGAGCCCAGAAATAAACACCTCCACCCTAGAGAGAAATGCCTGTCTTTGTTTTTAAGAGCCAAAACAACAGAAAACAGTCACTGCAGAAACTGATTCTTCTGGGCAGGATTGTCATAAATCCACAAAATCAGCTGGGTCTTTCTCTCTCAAAATATTCACAGTACCAGAAAAGCTATGGAGTTGCTGATACAGTTGTACCTTGGATCCCAAATGTCTTGCAAATTGGCTCCTGAACGCCGCAAATCTGGAAGTGGGTGTTCCTGTTTGTGAACGTTCTTTGGAACCCAAATGTCCTACGGGGCTTCCGGGGGCTTCTGATTGGCTGCAGGAGTTTCCTGCAGCCAATCAGAAGCCGCACTTGGGTTTCCAAACATTTTGTAAGTCCAACGGACTTCCGGAATGGATTCCATTTGACTTCCAAGGTACGACTGTAATGGAATTACAAGATAAGGTTGCATCCTGATCCCCTTGGATTTCTGTCTGGCTTGGTGACTGGAAGACTGAGCTGAGCTGAGAGACTCCTGCAAAGGAGACATTTGAAAATGCCATGAAGAATTTTCTCACTGTTTCACATTGGTCCCATCACTTCCTCTCACAGTTTTGTGCATGTGACAGTGAGCTTTCACTGCACTGTGGGCTCCAAAGCGCAGTAGTACACAGCACTGTCCTCAAGAGAAACCTTTTGAATCTTCAGATCCACTGTCCCTTTTTCTGCGCTCATGGTTTCAGAATATTTTGCTGCCTTGTCATCTTTGGGTGAAAACCTGGTTTTTGCCAAGATATGCTCTGGAGGTTGATTGGGAAACTGACGATACCAATGCAGGTAAGGGTTGGTGGATGTTGTGTTGAAAATGCAGTGTAAATGAGCATCTTCTCCTGCTGTGACGGACTTCTCAAAATGCGATTGGGACACTGAGTCACTTTGAACAAGCACTGCAAAAGGGAAGCACGAGATGAATTTTCTCTTGCATTATCTATCATCTCTATCTATCATCTATGTCTATCTGTCTATCTATCTGTCTATCTCTATCTATCTATCTATCTATCTATCTATCTATCTATCTATCTATCTATCTATCTATATCTATCTATCATCTATCTATCTATCTATCTATCTATCTATCTATCTATCTATCATCTACTCACTTTTGCTCTTCTCCAGGTTTTTTTAAAAATGACTTGTATGCAATGGTCAACTAAGCCGGTCCTACCGTTAGACAGTTGGCGATGGCCACCTCAGGTAGCAGGTCCTTTGGATCTCTAAGGTTAGCCTACAGCTCTCAGGTGGGGTGAAAGACTCTCTTCCATCACCAAAGTTGAAGCAAGATTCAACTGCCAATTCTGGTACATGGAACAGGGGATAACACCATTGTGTCCTTCACCTCAGGAAGCAAAAATGTCTTGGGTTGGCCCTGATGGTCAGTATGCAAAGAAGACAGTGTGCGCACCTCAACCTCTCCACGTTTTGTCAGATGGTGTTATATTTGAGGAAGCTGTGAGGGTTGGTTGTGAGTGGGGTAGGATATACACCTGGAAAACATCCCGGTGGAGAGGCTGAAGTCAGCCTGTGGTCCTTCAGATCCCACCTGATGTTAATAGCTTTTGGCTCCATCATCTGTTTCCTAGACACATGCCTCTTGGGTGGGTTGGGGAGAGAATACTCGCCATGAAGCTTTACAATAGTGTCGTATCATATAATGTTGGGTGCTCCCGTTGAAAAAGAAGCTTAAATTAATTTACAAATGCCATGATGAAAGTCAATGGAAACGTTACCTGATTTCAGGAGGAGAAAGAACATTCCGAGAAGAGAAAATCTGCAATGTAGTACAGAAGAGAAAATCATCCTGGTGTTTTCTGAAGATCTTGCAAGTGAAGTGGCTCCTTCCTGATTTCTTGTGTTTGAAAAGCACACAGCTGGCGCAAACTCTTTCCGCCGCCGGCCACATCTGCTTCCTGCCCTTTGGTGATGCTCATTCATTGCCGCCCAATCACCAACTTGTGGTTTTGAATGAGTTGTGCTTGTATTTTCAAGTGGGAAATAGATCAGTGAGGTAGGTGTGAAGGTCTAGGTTGCCCTCTAGCAACTAGAAATTTAAAAACAAGAAAAGATTGAGGGTGTATGGAAGACATCAAAGCCTTGCCTGCATGGGTGCTAAGAAAGACAGACGTCTGACGGACGGCAGAGCCAGACTAGTTCCTCTGAAACTTCTACCAGAGTGCTGGAGCCTCTCACTGATGGGCTACAGAGTCAGCTAGTCGTGGGGGGGGGGTACAGCAATTTTTGGGGGGATGGGGGAGAATAAAAGGAGCCATTTCAGAGGGAGAGAATTAGATAGCTCTGGATGAGAGATAGGGGTTGGCTTTGAGATAGGGCTAATGTTCAGGTTAAGAGATAGGGTTTGATTGAAGTTGGGAGTTAGGGAGTGAGATAAGGAGAACTGGTTCTGAGTGAAGTTAAACATACACACACTTCAGATGTCTTCTAAAAGTTTGGTAGTTGTTTTTCTCTTTGACATTTGATGGGAGGGCGTTCCACAGGTCGGGCGCCACTACTGAGAAGGCCCTCTGCCTAGTTCCCTGCAACTTGGCTTCTCACAACGAGGGAACTGCCAGAAGGCCCTCGGCACTGGAGCTCAGTGTCCGGGCAAAACGATGGGGGTGGAGACGCTCCTTCAGGTATACTGGACTGAGGCCATTTAGGGCTTTAAAGGTCAGCACCAACACTTTGAACTGTGCTCGGAAACGTACTGGGAGCCAATGTAGATCTTTCAAAACCGGTGTTATGTGGTCTCGGCGGCCGCTCCCAGTCACCACTCTAGATGCCACATTCTGGATTAATTGTAGTTTCTGGGTCACCTTCGAAGGTAGCCCCACGTAGAGTGCATTGCAGTAGTCCAAGCGAGAGATAAACAGAGCATGCACCACTCTGGCGAGACAGTCTGCAGGCAGGTAGGGTCTCAGCCTGCATACCAGATGGAGCTGATAGACAGCTGCCCTGGTCACAGAATTGACCTGTGCCTCCATGGACAGCTCTGAGTCCAGAATGACTCCCAGGCTGCGCACCTGGTCCTTCAGGGGCACAGTTACCCCATTCAGGACCAGAGAGTCCTCCACACCCGCCCGCCTCCTGTCCCCCACAAACAGTACTTCCGTCTTGTCAGGATTCAACCTCAATCTGTTAGCCGCCATCCATCCTCCAACTGCTTCCGGGCACTCACACAGGACCTTCACCGCCTTCACTGGCTCTGTTCCATGCACAGCACCTTCTTTCATCATGAGCAGGAAAAATACTGCTGGGTTTCTTGTACAAGAGAGGCAGTAGGGTGCAGCACTGTGTCACTCAGAGCACAGTAGTACACGCCAGAATCTTCAAGAGTAACTCTGTTGAAGGAGAATTCATTGGCTTTTCGATCGCTGGAGATAATCAAGGCTCCATCCAGAATTTCACTTGACACAGTATCTTTGTATCCAGATACTATGGAATGAGGAGCCTCATTAGGGCGCTGCCGGTACCAAAAGATGTTTTCATTTGAAATCTGAGGGTGCTTGCAAGGGAGATCCACTTTTTGTCCTTCTGATCCTTCCACAAGAGGATCTTGGGTGATCTCGCCTTGGCACCGAAGGATCCCTGGGAGGCCAAACAGAAAAGAGAATTTCAACATAGCATACATGAAACCGCTGGGTTTGCAGTCATCCTCTGACATCATATCTAGCAGCACATATTTAAAATCACAGAAATGGGAGACCAAGAGAAAAGGAGAGAAATCAACTCACCTAACGAAGAAAGCATCACGATGAATGAGGCCACGGTGATGGGCATTACTGATGGTTTAAAAATCTCTCTGGTTTACCAGACAAGAGCAAAAGGGAGATAAGGGGGCAAGGATCTAACCTTCCCTGTGGCTGAAGACGAAGCAGAGAACATCTGAGAAGGAGGCTAGTTGACAGACTGAGAGATGAAGTGATGGATCAGTATGAGTAAAACTCTGCTCCCTTGTGGCCAAGGGCTGGTACTGCGAGGGCTTCTCCACGCTTAGCTTTTGCCCTGTGCTTTGCAGGCACAGGTGTGCATTTTAAATTTGACTGTCTGAGTGCTGTTTTTTATTTTTCATAAAGTTTTCCCCATGGAAATCTGCTCCAAAGTGCAACCAGTGGCATTTTGGGTTTTCCATGGAATGCTGTTTGCTCTGATTCAGCTTTAAAGAGTGGCTTTTCACAGGGAAAGCTTCAGATGGGGGGAAGAAAGAATCCTCAGAAACGGTGCTTTGTTTGGATTTGGATTTGATATCCCGCTTTATCACTACTCGAAGGAGTCTCAAAGCAGCTAACAATCTCCTTTCCCTTCCTCCCCCACAACAAACACACTGTGAGGTGAGTGAGGCTGAGAGACTTCAAAGAAGTGTGACTAGCCCAAGGTCACCCAGCAGCTGCATGTGGAGGAGCAGAGACGCGAACCTGGTTCACCAGATTACGAGTCTACCGCTTCTAACCACTACACCACACTGGCTCTTGTTGTTTATCGTTTATTGTTTGAGGAAGTGCAAATTTGGACAGCTTTTATGGGTCATGTGGCCAGCATGACTAAGCCGATTCTGTTACAACGGGGCACCATGATGGAAGCCACAGCACGCAGAAATGTTGCTTACCTTCCCATCACAGCGGTACCTATTTGTCTACTTGTACTGGTGTGCTTTCGAACGGCTAGCGGTACAGTTGTACAAATACTTATCACCTAAAGTGTATTTCTGCTTACTGCTGTTCTATGTACCTTCTTTTCTCAGGGGCAGGAAGAAGGCCTGCTGGGTTTCTTGTACAAGAGAGGCAGTAGGATGCAGCACTGTGTCACTCAGAGCACAGTAGTACACGCCAGAATCTTCAAGAGTAACTCTGTTGAAGGAGAATTCATTGGCCTTTCGATCTCTAGAGATAATCATGGCTCCATCTAGAATTTCACTTGACACAGTATCTTTGTATCCAGATACTATGGAATGAGGAGCCTCATTAGAGCGCTGCCGGTACCAAAAGATTGTGTCTGTTGAAATCTGAGGGTGCTTGCAAGAGAGCTTCACTTTTTTCCCTTCTGATCCTTCCACGAGAGGATCTTGGGTGATCTCGCCTTGGCACCGAAGGATCCCTGGGAGGCCAAACAGAAAGGAGAATGTCAACACAGCATACATGGACACTGCTGGGCACTCATAGTTTGAGATTGTTACATACCTTCCACAGTATTTCAAATTTTAGACTTGCCATCACTTATAAAGTTGCCTTAGATCAAGACCGTTAGGCCAGCCAGCTCAGAATCATCCCAGGAATATCTGGGGAACCTTTATCTGCCCAAGGGCCAAATATCCTTCTGGGGAACTTTCTAGGGGCCATGTGCCTATAAAAGGCAGGGTTGGGGTGAAAGAGGGCAGATCACACAGATATCCTGCACCTAGGCAGGCAAGATACGTTTTCACAGTTCAAGGAAACAGGTCAGGTACGGGTTACAGGTAGATAGCCATGTTGGTCTGAGTCGAAGCAAAATAAAAAAAATCCTTCAGTAGCACCTTAAAGACCAACTAAGTTTTTATTTTGGTATGAGCTTTCGTGTGCATGCACACTTCTTCAGATACACTTCTGTGTATCTGAAGAAGTGTGCATGCACACGAAAGCTCATACCAAAATAAAAACTTAGTTGGTCTTTAAGGTGCTACTGAAGGTCAGGTACGGTTTGTCCAACAGATGTCAGCTCCACTTACTCCCAGGTAAAGTGTGCAGAGGATTGTACTGTTTAGGTCTCATAGGGCTAACAAATATCACCTTTGGAACTGATCCTGTCAGGAGGGGCATACACATGCACAACTGGCTCTGTTGTGTTGATATATGTGGTTTGATAATGTCTGCCTGGTCTAGTTTATGGGTTCCGATAGCAACAAATAGACCAACTGCCAGAGCATTCACATATTTCAATGGAATGAAGCCCCAACCAAATGGGAGACAATGGGAAGTTGAAAACAAAAGGGGAAGAAATCTACTCACCTAACGAAGAAAGCATCACGATGAATGAGGCCAAGATGATGCACATTCTTGCGTTTTTATACGACGCTATTTCTCTCGCTGCAGCTTACCATACGAGAGCAAAAGGGAGATGGGGAGGCAAGGGGCGTACTGTTCCCTGCCACCAAAGAACCAACACAGAACAGGTGACAGACAACTGAGACCTGAAGAATGATCCTCTGCTCCCTGGTGGCTGGTGGCATCACAGCACACTTCCTAGAGGGCTGGCTGTTCCATTCCACACCTCGGTGTCTCTTGAAGTTTCTACCTCTTGTGGGTAACCGCATCATCCTTAGATCATCACCTGAGGTCTTCCTCTCTGTGCCACATCCAAGAGAGGACCTGAAGGTGGGGGTGAGAGAACCAACCTTCTCTACAGTACCCCCCCCCCCACAATTTATTTATGAAATGGTCTACCAAGGGAGACACACTTGGCACCCACCTTGTTGTTGTTTTAGATCTCTGGGAGAGGACCAAAGTGAAGCCTTCTCAAGCAGGGTCCACTCCAGTTGCTCCCCACCCCACCCGACCCGTCACCGCAGATAGGCCAGAAATTTGATACTGGGTTTGGCGGGAACCCAGGAGTCACAAAGGCCAGGGGAGTTTATGGGTTCCGATAGCAACAAATAGACCAACTGCCAGAGCATTCACCTTTGCCATGCAATAAAGCCCCAACCAAATGCGAGACAATGGAAAGTTGAAAGCAAAAGGGGAAGAAATCTACTCACCTAATGGAGAAAGCATCGCGATGAATGAGGCCAAGATGATGCACATTCCCAGGAGGCACAAAGATCAGGGGAGTGGAGCAATGGTCAGGAAGATGACATGTCTGTGGGAGGATGGGGAAGACTTGCGGACCTTTAAAGCCCTAAACGGCCTCGGTCCAGTATACCTGAAGGAGCGTCTCCTCCCCCATCGTTCTGCCCGGACACTAAGGTCCAGCGCCGAGGGCCTTCTGGCGGTTCCCTCGCTACGAGAAGCCAAGTTACAGGGAACCAGGCAGAGGGCCTTCTCGGTAGTGGCACCCACACTGTGGAATGCCCTCCCACCAGAGGTCAAAGAGAACAACAACTACCAGACCTTTAGAAGGCATCTCAAGGCAGCCCTGTTTAGGGAAGCTTTTAATGTTTGATGGATTTCTGTATTTTAATATTTTGGTGGAAGCCGCCCAGAGTGGCTGGGGGAACCCGGCCAGATGGGCGGGGTATAAATATATTATTATTATTATTATTATTATTATTATTATTATTATTATTATTACCAGGGCCCATCGCTGGACTGGGTGAGAGGCCCTTTTTTTAAAAAAAAAATTCCAGGCATTTGGGCAACACTAATGATGTGATATCTTGTTTACAATAATGCTTATTGTTTATTAACTTTTATATGCCTGTTGTCTTTGTCCATGGAGTTTTCTTGGCAGGGATACTGGAGTGGCTTGCCAGTTCCTTCTCCAGGTGGATCACCTTTAGTCAAAACTCTCCACTATGACCTGTCCATCTTGGGTGGCCCTGCATGGCATAGCTCATAGCTTCTCTGAGTTATTCAAGCCCCTTCGCCACGACAAGGCATTGATCCATGAAGGGAGATCAAGCTCACTGGATCCATTAAGCTCACTGGAAGGACAGATCGTGAAGCTGAGGCTCCAATACTTTGGCCACCTCATGAGAAGAGAAGAATCCTTGGAAAAGACCCTGATGTTGGGAAAGATGGAGGGCACAAGGAGAAGGGGATGACAGAGGACGAGATGGTTGGACAGTGTTCTCGAAGCTACAAATATGAGTTTGCCCAAACTGCGGGAGGCAGTGCAAGACAGGAGTGCCTGGCGTGCTATGGTCCATGGGGTCACGAAGAGTCGGACATGAGTAAACGACTAAACAACAACATTGTTTATTAAATTAGGTGTCAATGGCAAGCCGTGCTTTGGGGAGGAATCTTTGCAGCCCTGCCTTGAATTCAAGAATTCCCTGATGCAGCCCCAGGTTCAATTAAATCCAGGGCTGCAGAGAAAGAAGGGAAGAATCACGAGCACACTTCCCTCCCAACTTTTTTCCAGGGCATTGGACAGGTATGCATGCTATGGATAGGTACAGGTACAAAATACATATTTTGTTATGTGCAAATGGTGTTAGATACCTATCAGGTGCATAAATTACCATACACAGCACATATTCAGTGCACAATGCAGCCACAATTTGTTGTTGAAAAAGGACAGCTGGGCATATAAAGGGCCCCATGACCTTCAGTGGCTTAGGGCCCCATCAAACCTAAATCCGACCCTGAGAGTGTGGAGATCTTTAGCAAATGAATGGATGGCTCCACCTTGTGGTGCATGATGCACACTGCATGCAAAGGCTTCTCCAAGAACAGAGAGTCTTGCTATATATATGTTGGTTGCAGTCAGACTGACCATGGCCCAAGGGCAGAGAAATATGTCAGACTTTCCCTTTAACATCTGGTTAAAAAAAGAAACCCTGGCTTATTGGATATGTATTTCTTTTTTAAAAAAATATTTATTGATTTTACAAAATAAAACATACAACACAGAAAAAGAAAACACACAAGGTATACACAAAAACAGATTACAAACACTACAATAAACAAGAAATACCAAAAGACATTCTTCTATTAAAAATTCTATCTTTATTGACTTCCTCCAATCCCTCCCTCCTGCGTTTCATTATATTACTTCCTTAGTACTTCCATGTCTTGATTCCATTCTTGTTAATAATTATCTAAACACATTTATCACTTATTATCTTATCAATCTTATAATCACTTATAATTATCTCATAATACAATTCTATTCTTATTCTACTCTTATTTCTATTCTTAATTCTATTAATACAATAACAACACTGAACTAAATCTTCATTTATAATAATATCTCAACTAATACTCTTCCACAACCTCTTTATACTTCCAAATCTTTTACTACAAACTGCTAATCTTACAATTCTTCTAAATAAACTTTAAATTTCTTCCAATCTTCTTCCACCGATTCTTCCTCCTGGTCCCGGAGTCTCCCCGTCAGCTCAGACAGTTCAATGAATTCTATCAGCTTCACCTGCCAGTTGTCCACCGTGGGTACATCTTCACTTTTGATATGTATTTCATGAGGCACTGCTAAGCCAATAAAATGTGCTACTATGTGGTGGGTGTATTTGATGCATATTTTAAAACAAACTCCTGTCTTGCAAGTTCCCACCAAATTTGATTTTATTTAGTACTGATTAGATGTGAATGTTCTTTACGATGAACCCTCTTCACTTCTAGAAAAAGAATACTCCCATTCTTTGGGCTGATCTTGGATTGAACCTTTTTTATGTTCTGAGGTAGCATGCATTGTGTATCTATAATGGCAAGTCGCCACTCGGTTCTTTGTTTTTCTGTGATGTAAAATGTTTTGACTATTCAAGAAAAGCACAGAATATTGTGGGGGTGATGAAAATGAGTCTATCCTTCAAGATTCTATGCAAGCCTAGTTGGAATCAACTCGCTTTCAGGTGAATGTGCAAAGGATTTCAGCTCTGGATCTCTGACTATATTCTGAATGTCCCTGTTCCATTCTGTGACTCATTTGCACCTGCATGTTTTTGCTCTTCTTCTCCATTGGCCCACATCACTGTGTCTCTCATGGCACAGAAATAGACAGCAGAGTCGTTCAGCTCGCTGGCTGTCTTCCCCATGTTGTAAGTCCCCTTGTCTTTCTTGTCCATCGTCCGCTCGGCTTTGAAGCCAAGAAGAGACCCATCTGCTCGTGGGTTATGGCTACTCAGGAAAAGCTTGAGAGGTTGGCCTGGATGCTGAATGTACCAGAACAGATCGTAGACATTCCCTTGGTAGGAACAGTTGAGCGAGATGCGCTCTCCTTGGGTGACAAGCACGGTGCCTTCTGTTTGGTCCACTGACTGTCCAACACTCCCTTCTGCAGAGAAGAAAAGGGCAGGAGAGATTAGGTGAGATGGTTAGATGGATGTGTGGGTGAGCTGATGGTCAAGAGCAGAATTGCTCTCGCGGTCTTAGTTCCTGGTGCATCCTATACAACAAGGATGGGGAACCTGAGGCCCCCACATGATGTTGCTGCACTCCAACTCCCATCAGCCCCAGCCAGCATGGTCATCAGTGAGGGTTGATGGGAGCTGTAGTCCAGCAACCTCTGAAGTGCCACAATGAATGAGACCCAGGAATAGCGCGAATTTTTTGTCCTTAACCAACTTTGGAGCATGGGAAAAACTCAAAGCAACTTTAAACACCTGGTGCCCTCCAGATGTTTTGAACAACAGTGCACATCAGTCTGCATGAAGGGTATCAATTTGGGGAAGGCTGATCTATTGAGTTAGAATATCGATTGACTCTTGCTGTTGGTTACAGACAGAGCAGAAAAAAGATTAGAATAGCAATGAGGCAGTAGATCTGAAGACAACTGAGAGGACATATTTATTTCTGAATGCTCGCCTTAGAAACACCCTGTCAGTGGAATAATAGCATCGCAGGGATGCATTTGGTTGTTGTTGTTTGTTTTGTTTTGTTTTGTTTTGTTTTGTTTTGTTTTCCTTGCCAGGACCCTGAAGTGCTACAGTCCTTTTTACCTCTGCATTTCATGGTTTGCAAGTTCGGCCTCAGCAAGTGAAGCCATAAATGCAGAAGTCCTGTGTCACGTTAAGACAGGCATTAAGAAAGGCGTTAAGACAGTTTTTAGGCTGTGGGTAATGAATTGACCTTTACTTACCTAAGACTGCCAGGATCAAGACAGGCCAGGTCCACAGGAGAGTCATTTTTCGGGGATGAAGAAGGGAAGAATCACAGAGGAATTTCCATTCAATCCACTTCTAGGCTTGAACCGCACAATATGAGCAGACTTGATGAAATGAAGTTCATGCCTTCCTCTTTGGCGAGTATTTATTTTTCAAAGCAACCTAAACTTGAGGGCTGGTAGACCACAGGATGCGGTTAGAAGCTGACTACAACTAGAGTATTTTTTCCCCTCTTCAAGTTGAACTTGCTCAGTATCTCCACCTCATGTCTGAAATCCAGATCACAATTTCGAGTTAAACAAATTAGCTAGAACAGGGTCTGGCAAGTTTATGAGAGCCACTTGTGTGCTTCCCCATAACCCAAAGATCTAACAGCTGGAGCCAGGTTCACAATAGTGACTCGGGTTGGAAAACCTTCTCTTAGAACTAAGGAGAGGGCTGCCTCTGAGCACACGCTCAGCCCAGGAATTTGCTTTTGATACCGGAGTTGAGTTCACAGTCCTTTCCCACAATAATCCCATAATCCCCCTCTTGTCTCCCACCCAAAAAAACTTGTTTGATCTCAGCTGTGTAAAGGAGGAGGATCAACTGTAAATTACGAAGGCAGCAATCCTAGGCACAGGAAGCTGTAGGAAAGCAAGCTGCTGTAAATTAAGACCGCATAAAGTTACACCAGATCTGCTGCCCTGCTTAACACTGCAGAGGGGAAACTAGCCTTTGAAATTACTGTATGTTGCCAGGCTGCCAGATCACGTGACCAACCAGAATAGGCTCCAGGGATCCAGCCGAAGTTCTTCCACTGCACAACTAGACTGCCCCTTTGGGGGGCTTACATCCGCCAGCTGAGCTGGGATGAGCAAATTACACCAGTGCATCTTGGGCTGTGTCGGAGATGGGGACTTAATGCCAGCTGAACCATGAATCAGTCCACTGAGCCAGAGATCTGATGTGTCCTAAGCTGTTCATCCTGGTGGATCTTGCCACAGGATCCCTCTATTAAGCATTTGGTTAGATCACCAGAGGGAAAGTTTTGTCACTCTTTGGTGCTATGGTGTAATTTTTGTTGTTGTTATGGTTTGATTTTTCAGACATTTATTTTGTGGTTTATTATATTTTTATCTTTACATTTCCATTCCATTCTATTCTATTATAAATATTCCATATTCCATATTTTAAGTTGTTTCCCACTCTGGGACTGGTTTCAGTGAAGAGTAGATTATATAGCTCCCCCCCCCCAAAAAAAATAAAGCAAGTTTTTCAACAGTGAAAGCTTTTATGTTTTTGTTTTTCTCTGAACATTTTATGGAACTTTCAAATTGAATTGAAATTACAAAAGAATGTAGCAATGATTAGATCTCGCCTCAGTCATACTGAGAATAAATTATCTTTAATTTAATTTAAGTGAGGCTTAATTTAATCATTACATTTCAATGGCCTATGAATAAATCTGGATCTGACCATGGACTTCAACTTTTTGTATTTAAAGTCCAAAGCTTTTTTTTTTTTTAAAAAAAAAGAGTTTTGTTTTGTTTTGTTTTGATTTCTTTTCTTTTGATGGACTAAAGAGATTCTAAATCCTAAATATCTCTGGTGGGAATTGAAAGCTAGAAATTTCAATTCTAACATCCCATATCAAGTGGTCGGGGTGCTCTTCGAAGACCCGAATATAGCAATGTCTGCAACAGTGTCCTTTATTCTCTCTCTGTGTGCGTTTAAATTACATTAGGAAAATATGCACTTGGATTTTTGGCAAGCAAATGTAAGGTTTAGCTTGAGAATTAATCCTCAGAACTGTTTCAGTGCCCGCTCAGCATCCTTGTGTCTCTTTTTGTATAGTGCACATTCAAGGCTGACTCACTGTGCCACTCAAAGCGCAGTAATACACAGCCTCATCCTGAAGAGAGACTCCTTCAATTGTCAGAGGAAAAGTACCCTTTTCAATATCCAAACTGGCAGAAAACTTCTCTCCAGCCTTTGGATTCTTATCGGCTTTGGTAGCACGCAAGAGGATCTGGAGTCTTCTGTTGGCATCCTGACGATACCAGAAAAGGGATGGGAAAGAGTCTACACTTGTGAATTTGCAATGGAAAGTTACCACCTTGCCCTCTAGAGATTCCATCTGTCTCTGTGACTGGGACACTGAATCGGTTTGAGAGATACCTATAAAATTGAGAAACAAAATTAGGCCTTTCCTCCCTCTTTATTTCTTTCTTTCTTTCCTTCCTTCCTTCCTTCCTTCCGAAAGAATAACCTTCTGAATCGCCAACTGAACTATCTTCTTCTTCTTCTTCATTTTAGTTTAAGGTTTCTTAGTATATTGTCATTTGCCCCAATTTTTGTGTCAGTATATATCTCACAACCCTGAGATTAAGAGAGTCTCGTGTTCTACCAATGGAACCATCCCAAGCCTTATCCCAAGGCTAATGTCTGTAGGGATGTAGAAGTAAAGAATGTAAGTTTACATCTTATCTTTCTTTAACAGTCCACTTCGAAAACAATTGGCACATACAATCACTTAGGCCAACATCTGTAAAAATGGGGTATATTGGGCTGTATTCATTGATACTCAGAGTAGACCCACTGAAATAAATATTATTCATATTTCTGTATGTCCAGCTGTTTCTCTCTCTCTCTCTCCCCATCCTATTAAGATTTCTAAAATTACCCAAATCTTAGCCTTTCATTCAGTTAGAGAAGACCTATCTGTTATTTTCAAAGCCTACACTCTGAGTAGGACTAACATTAGATTCAGCCCTAAGTATTCCTCTGATTTTTAAATTTGATTATTATTATTTTCAAATCCTCACCTTCCAAAACAGGATAGGAACACGACATTTTGTTTTCAGTTCTTAAACTTGAAACTCTTCTAGAATACAGTGTCCAGGCTAAGGTAACTTATGTTTAAATCAGACTCAGCTGTCAATACATCTCTTTGTAGACTTGATTCATATAGTCAAAATATGTACCTCTTTGGATAGCGAGGGACTCCAACCATAGGATTATGAACTGGGTGGTATTCTTACTGAGAATCTTGGAAGATTATCTTATCAATCACAGCAGCACCCAAGAGAAATATTACCTGGTTTTGGAAGGAGAAGGAACGTCACCAAAACAGTCAAAAATTGCATTTTTGAACAGGAAACCATCCTGGCTAAGGTCCTCTGCCTCGTTCCTTGTATTGTAAAAGTTTTCTGGTGAGGCAAACTCCGTCTGTAGTTTGCCTCATCTGTTTCCTGCCCTTCTGTGAGGGTGGCTCATTGCTGTCAACCATCTTTTGAATGATGACATATATTTAAATTGAAAGTTAGGTCAATCTGCGAATAGACATGTGAAGCTCTGGGTTGCGCTCTAGTGGTGAAAAATAGTATTTCTTTCTTTTAAAAAAGCAGCTAGGGTAACTGTGTTAAGTAGAACAAAAATGCAAGGTGCATCTGTTTGTTGTGGATTTAAAATGAACTCTCTCAAACAATACGTAGTCAGCAATATTCAACACTCTCACAAAAATGACTCATATTTATAAAAAGAAAGAAAGAAAAGGAAACCATGGTTGTTCCCCTCAGACCACACATATGGCTTCTCTCAAAGAAAAATATGAATTTTTGTGTCTTTTAAAAGTGCTGAGACTTATTTGTGAAGCGTCTCTTTCATCAAGCTACCATAGCAGATTTTTAAGTTGGAAGCCAGAATCTATAAATGGGTTTGACAGTAGTGCCTTAAATTGGTTATGTAAATCATAGAATCACAGAATTTTAGAGTTGGAGGGGACTCAAGGGCCATCTAGTCCAACCCTCTGCAATGCTGGAATCTCAGTTAAAGCATCTATGGCAGATGGCCATCCAACCTCCGCTTAAAAACCTCCAGGGAAGGAGAGTTGACCACCTTTCATGGGAGTCTGTTCCACTGCCAAACAGCTCTGACCGTCAGAAATTTTTTCCAAACGTTTAGGCGGAGTCTCCTTTCTTGTAACTTGAAGCCCTCACGAGCCCTAGTAAACTGCATCCACAGCAGAAGTCAATCTGTTCATACATCCAGTCTCATCAAGCAGATGCCCTTGGCTCATTCATTGCCTCCATAAGATTAACCTACCTCACAGGGTGGTTGTGAGGGGGAAAATGAGGAGAAGCAGAAGCATGTACTTTAAAATTCAAGTTGTTTGAACTTGACATCATCTATATTTGCAGAGATTGCAGAGACATCACCTTGCCGACAAAGGTCCGTATAGTCAAAGCTATAGTTTTCCCAGTAATGATATTTGGAAGTGAGAGCCGGACCATAAAGAAGGCTGATTGCTGAAGAATTGATGCTTTTGACAGTGGAATTTGCTGCCAAGGATTGTGGTGGAGTCTCCTTCTTTGGAGGTCTTTAAGCGGAGACTTGGCAGCAATCTGTCAGGAATGCTTTGATGGTGTTTCCTGCTTGGCAGGGGGTTGGACTGGATGGCCCTTGTGGTCTCTTCCAACTCTATGATTCTATGAATTATGGTTCTGGAGGAGACTCTTGAGAGTCCCATGGACTGCAAGAAGATCAAACCTATCCATTCTGAAGGAAATCCGCCCTGAGTGCTCACTGGAAGTGCAGCCTTATTTGCTGATAAGGGTCCTTAAGTTGCGCCCAGGCAAGGACAGAGACAGTCAATAAGACACCGGGGTTGAGTTCCAGAGAAAGAGTTTTAATTCTTAAATTTAAGAGACTCTTGGTGACCAAGCTTCATGACAAGAGTAAAGAAACATAAATTTGCAAACATTCTTATACACTTCTTGGGCTGCTTTCCCCCTCCTCTGTAATGTGTGCACGCAAGGGTGTCATAGGTTGCAAATCCATATAAGGAAGATCCGTATCCTGTCCTTCTCATGAACACAAGAGGGTCACAAGTACATATAAGGATCTTCCTGTGTCCGGTTCTGTGCATAAGCACATGCTGACTCAGCCTTGAGTAAGACTATGCGCCAAGCATAGCAGCTTCCAGCGTCAGGCTCATCCACTGATAAGGCTTTCTCTGTGTTCCAGACAAGGTCAGCTCTTAGCCTTGATAGCAAGTCTCACTGTTACATTGCACTTTGACACACAGAGGCATAGAGGCAATTTTAAGAAGCATTTTAGGAGGAATATTGGGGGGGGGCAATGCAGACTATAGAATAACTATAGGATATTGGCAATGCAAACCATAGGATCAGAATTAACTCAATAATACAATTGGCAAACCCCTCCCTGAAGCTAGGGCTCCAATACTTTGGCCGCCTCATGAGAAGAGAAGACTCCCTGGAAAAGACCCTGATGTTGGGAAAGATTGAGGGTACTAAGAGAAGGGGACGACAGAGGATGAGATGGTTGGACAGTGTTCTCAAAGCTACAAACATGAGTTTGACCAAGCTGTGGGAGGCAGTGGAAGTCAGGAGTGCCTGGCGTGCTCTGGTCCATGGGGTCACGAAGAGTCGGACACGACTAAATGACTAAACAACAACAACAACAAAAAAAATATTTGCAGACTGAGCATTAGAAAAATGGCATATTCTATACAGTGGTACCTCAACTTACAAACGACTCAACAACCGAATTTTTTGACTTACGAATGGGGCAAATGGCCGCACACTTACGAATTACTCGACATCCGAACAGAAACCACGGTGGTTTTAGATAGGGTTTTTTTGACTCACGAATTTTTAGATGCGGTTGCTTCAACTTACGAATTTCTCCGTTTCCAATGCATTCCTATGGGAAATCACGTTTCCAGTGGCGCTTTTCGACTTACGAATTTTTCGACCTATGAAGGTGCCTTTGGAACAGATTAAATTCGTAAATTGAGGCACCACTGTATTAATCTATGCCTCTCTAGACTTACCATGTGAACATGCACACAATAATTCTATACAATGGTGAGTTTCATAAATATATTTTTCCACTAAGGTTTTTAGCTTTGTCTGAAAGCTTTATTGTGAATTATGATAAATTGCATCTATTACATGTCACATAGGTTCCTTTGCACACACACCCCTAAATTGATGGGGCTGCCTGCCAAGTTGATGGGGCATTGCCTTTCAAATGTTCTGTGTGTACCACATCATGTGATTGATTAGATTTACCTGCTCCCCCCATTTTTTATTTACCATATATACTCAAGTATAAGCCTACTTTTTCAGCATCAAAAATGTGCTGAATAAGCCGCCCTCGGCTTACATTCAAGTGAGGCGGGCAATGGTGGAGAAAGGCACAAGACCGGGGGTTCGGAGAAGCACTGCGCTGCAACTCTCTGAACCCTGCCCTACGCCTGCTTTGTGTGAGGCGGCGGGGAGGGAGAAGCAGCGAGGAAGGGATCCTTCCTCGCCGCTTCTCCCTCCACCCCGCGGCCGACAGCTGGGAAAGGCATAGGATGGTATTTATTTTTATTTTTGAAATTTACCAGTAGCTGCTGCATTTCCCACCCTCGGCTTATACTCAAGTCAATAAGTTTCCTCGTTTTCTTTCTTTCTTTTTCAAAGTAAAATTAGGTGCCTTGGCTTAAATTCGGGTCGGCTTATACTTGAGTATATACGGGTACATTGGCACCCCTGACACGTCATCTCACCATATCAGTATAGATCGGTCAAATGATTTGCTTCTGGTGACAACACTGTCATTTGTATATTCATTGATCACCAAAGAAGACTCCTGGTGAACTGAAAGGCATCTGGTCTTTAGCATAAATATTACCATTGTTGCTTTTGTAATTCTAATGACTGCATAATTCCATTCATATTTTTTATATGTGCTTATATTTTGGGAGAGATTAAAGTTCAATTCTGTTTTATATAAATTACGGTAGCAATCCCTATCCAGGTGTGTAGATGTTGATGTGTTTCAATCTCTTTCCCTGTTGATTTTAAATGGTTGGATCAGTTGTTTTTAATGATAGAACTCTAGAGTTGTAATGAACCCCAAATGTTATCTAGTCCAACCCTCTGCAATGCAGGAATCTCAACACATGGTCACCCATCCAATTTGAAACCATACTGGATCAGAAAGGGAGGAATTAGGGCAGATCCTAAACCTGTTCATAGGTCCATGTTGCCAGGTCATGTGACTCAGCTGAAGAGGCTTCGGATTGCCCCCTAAGTGGGCTTCAGAAAACTTCATTATGAACCTCACCTCTAACTAGGAATAGGGAGAAATTTGATACACTTCAACTTTAAAGGCACACCTTGCCAAGTGAACAAAAACACAGCCATCCTCCGAAATTCACATTTCTCTTAATGAAAACGACATTGCCTTGGAAGGTGATGGACTCTCCTTCCCTGGAGGTTTTCAAGCAGAAGTCGGATGGCCATCTCTTAGGGATTATTTAGCTGTGATTCCTGCATCGCAGTGGGATGAAGTGGGTGATCCTTGGGGGCCCTGTCCAACTCTAGTTCTACGATTCTGTGACTTAGAAAGACATAGTTATATTGGGGGAAATCGCTTTACAAAAATGTGTGTATAAGGCAAAATGGCATTCAGCCCAGCTCAGAGAAGAGGACTGAAGAGCCCCTCCCTCTGCAAGTTTCTGTTCAGCTTCCCTTGTGTTTCTCAACACTGTGTCACTCACTGCACAGTAGTAGACACCAGCATCTCCCATCTCCACCTCGCTAATGGAGAGGTTTGTAGAGGTGCTGGTTTTGTCAATGTCCATCACCCAACGTTGTTCTTGTTCCCTCGAATATAAGCCATCAATGATTGACTGAGGAGCTTTGTCCTGGCTCTGTTTGTACCAAAAGAGCCAATTGTAAGAAGAGATTCCGTGGTTACAGAAGATCTGTGCTGTTCCTCCCAGGGGGGTGGAGACTTCTGGAGGCTGGGAAATATCTCCAATGGTTGCTCTGCCTGGAAGAAATCACCATCATTCCATGACTAATCTTTCTGTACTACCATATTTTTTTCCTCCCTGTTCCACTTTTCTTCTTTTCTGTTTTCTTTCTCAAGCCTTCACACACACACACACACACCCCTACATGCAGCTCTGTAACCCCCTCTCACTCATCCATTGTGAACGTGGCTCACCTCTCATTTATTCTTCCTTTATTCCTTCCCTTCCTCCTCCTAGATTTTCATTCCTTCACTTCAAGGAGGCTTGTATGCCTCCCCCTGTTTGGATTAATTAATAGCAATGCTAATAATAATTGATGAAGCTAATAGTAACTAGCCACCATGCCCCTGGAAATAGCCATTGCGCCATCTGGAAGAGGTCTAATGCAAGCCTAACACTATTTGCAGTCCTGGTAGTGCTGGTTCTGTAAAAACTAATGCAGAACTACTGGAGCTTCTCATCATCCTACCATTAATTGCAATGACACTATTGTACTCCTATTTGTATGGGTATTTATTGACCAGCAGATTAAGGGAATGTGAATTTGCGGCAATGGATGAGAGCAGCTGGGGTGTTGATTTTCTAAAGAATAATTTTGTAAGAAATTCCTGACTTACATAGAAGCAGTAGTCCAAGCAGATGCTTCCACTTAGCTAGCCAGGCTCTTGAGACCACCGTGAAGGTCATGAATGCTTCCAGTGGAGTGTGGTCCTCCTTTCAGAGGGCTCTGCAATGCAGAAGAGAAACAGAGGCCCCCAGATCCTACGGCTCAACGACGCTGCTGTTCCGTCTCTTCTGAGTGCAAGTCAGAAGTAGAGAGTTTGTGGTTATCTCAAGACGGTCAAAGAAACCACAGCTTGTGTCTTCTTTGAGAAAACAGTACACTCTAGTGCTTTCCAGTGGGGAGAAAAATATCAAGCTTGGTTATGCAAAAGGAAAAGAAGGGGGAGGAAAGATGCTTTAGGCTTCAACAATCATTTTCTGATTGCTTAGCATTTTTTAAAGAATATTTTATGGCTGGGATAGGGAACATGGATTATCCAAATGTTCATAATACAATGATAGAATTGTAGAGTTGGAAGGGACCATGCGAGTCTTCTCATCCAATGCCCTGCAACGCAGGAATCCTTTGCCCAAGGTGGGGCTCAAACCCACAACCCTGAGATTAAGAGTCCCATACTCTGATGACTGAACTATCCCAGCTGCTAGGTTTCAAATTCCATCCGCCCCATCCATCGTAATGGACGATGGGAGCTGGAGTCCAGCTACAATAGAATGGTTGCAGGTTTCCCCATTCTATGGAATTAAGTGTTAGGATATGTCTCAGGCTTGGGGCTGCCTAAGCTGTTATAGGCTGTCATGGACTCTGTGACTGACACTGGGCGATGGGCATGTGGGCCCAAGGAAGCCCCTCCAAGTGATGAAACTGCTTTATGTCCCCTTCTTTCGTGTGTTCAAAATAGATCACAGGTGAGGCAACCTTGTTCTGTGGCCTGTCCTACCTGCTTTTTGTCCATTTATGATGCTCATTCATTGCCTTGAGTCAGAGGATTCGAATAAAGAGGTAAATTAGGTCTGGGTTGCCCTCTTGTGGACAGAATTGTAAAACCATGAAAACTGTTCAATAGGAGGTGGCACATACAGGACACATCTGCTTTCCACATTGAAAACAAAACAAAAACAAAAAATTCAGGGCCAGCCCTCCCATTGGACAAGGTGAGCCCTTTGCCTCAGGTCACAGATCAGGAGGAATGGAAGATTGGTGCCATTTTGCCCACTCACAACTGGCCTCCAGTCCAGTCCTCTCCCATTGCAGATGGACTGGCAGGGGATAGGTGCCACCTTCTGCTTTTGTAGTTGAGATATGTCTGTCTCAAGAGACACTGCCCCGTGGGGGAGGGAGGTGTTTTTGTTGCCCAGTGCAGTAGTTCAGTGGTCTTGTTCCCAGGAAGGAATGGGTGAATCTGTCCATTTTAATTTCTCCCAGTTATTCAATTCTCCAATTGTAAGTTCTCTTCCTCACAGTTCCACATCAGTTGTCAGGCTGCTGCCAGCAACTCCTGACCAGTTGCCCAGCAATGTACAAAGACAAGGAAATGTTTTTTTTACCATCCATTTTTCTTCAGAATTTACAGAGAGAGGATATAGAACCCGGGATAATGGCATTGTCCTGAATGAATCTCTCCCACTTCTTCATTTGTCAATCACATCATCTCTCCTACGGATGCTGCTATGTGCCCTCTGTCTTTGAGCTCTTTGCTCTCATACTTTCAAGGGTCAAGGGTTTCTGGGAGGGGGGTTGGAATGCTTTCTAAAGACACTGTGTCCGTCAGCTGTCACCCCCCTGCTGCTTCCTCTTCCTCTTCCTCCTCTCCCATTTTTCCCCAGCTTTCCCCCTCATCTGCCTCTGAGCTATTACCTCCCTCAGTAATTCTGAACTGTCTTCCTCTCCTTCCTCCCTGGAAGGGTCAAGCTGGGGAGCCAGTTTCCACCATTCCTCATCTCCCCAGCCCCTGACACCAGTTTGCAAATCAGCATTTCAACATAAAACTATCCTAATATCTAAACATATCTCTATGCAGTTTTTGCAATTAACACAAATTTACAAAAATAAAAATAAAAAATGGGGGAGGGGACCCTAAGACAATGCACACTGCCATGTCATTTCAATGAATATTTGCATTTTTATGTATACAGTATTTGCATTTATGTATACAGTACATTATTTGGCTGGAAAATTACTTTGGCAAAATTTGGATCAGCTTGAATTTGGAAATGTGGCTGTGTTTCAGCTCTTGCTCTGTTTTGGAAAGTGTTAACCTGTAGATGGAAATAATTTTTCCCCATCCCTACTCCCAGATATGTGTGGTTGCTACAAAGTTGCTACAGAGACTGTCAGTCTTCATGCAGATCTGGGCTCATTTCCCCTTGCAGGTTTTTGCTCTGCTACTCTACCGACTGACTTCACTGTGTCACTCACGGCACAGAAATAGACAGCAGAGTCATTCAGCTGGCTGGCAGATTTCTCCATGTTGAAGCTCTTATTATTTCTATCATGCTTGGCTTGGAAGTCACGACTGCGTCCCTCGCCGGAGGTAGACCCATCTCCCAAATCAGACAAAAAGATCCTTGGAGGTTTTCCAGGAGGCTGAATGTACCAGAAAAGGTAGTAGACATTATTGTCATAGACACAATCAAGAGAGATTCTTGCTCCTTGGTTGACGATCATGGTTCTTTCTTTCTGGGTTACTGTCTGTCCAAAACTCCCTTCTGTAAAGAAGATAAGGGCAGAAGAGATTGTGTTAGATGGAGAGATGGATGGAGCAAAGCCCATAGACTCCCTTATCTACCTGACTTGGAGAATCTTGATCACCTGAAGATACATGAAGAAGGCAGGGGAGATCTCTCCCAATGGTGAGGAAATGGATCACTTACTTAAGGGTAAGATGATGAGCAGAACCAAGGCACAAAGGAGGGACATTTTCCTGGATTAAGGAGGAGAGGAACAGTAAGAAATTGGTAAAGACTCCGGTGCTAGTTGTGAGCAGTTTATGGGCTTGGCTCCAGAAACACAGCTGTATGAAATGATTTGATGAAATGTGGGTGACTCCTTCCTCTTGGTAAGTAATGTCAAAAAAGCAACTTAAGATAAAAGAACAGGATGTGGTTTGTGGTCCAGGTACCAATGTGTGCTATTGAATGGGAACTCGATATCTCAATATTTTATAAGATGTAGTACTATGAGTAGAGGTTGCTCGATATTGCCACCTTCTGTTTGAAAGCCACATGACAGCTTCAAGACCTAGAACACTTAACAAAATATATGGGACCCCAAGTTTAAGCATTCCAGTCCATCACCCAAAGGATAAAAGAACAGTTTTCACTCTCTTTCCCTCTCTTTAATCAACTCTGAAATTTCCTTCTTACAGCCTTGTGTTGCAGGATTTTCTTAGTGATGAACAGATACATCTATATTCTTTATCAATTTCACATGTGTTTGTTCACTAGATTCCTGTTTCACTTCATTAATATACTTATTCATAAGATTTCTGACCTGACCTGCACCAAATGACCCTAAGGTGGGTGATAGGTATACAATTAAAAAGAAGTGAAAGGGAAAAAAGACATAAAACGCAAAAACTCTGCTAGAATGTAGCTGACTCTAACAAGGGTAAGAGGAGGGTCCTGGATAGCTCAGTTGGCTAGAGCGTGGTGCTGATAATGCCAAGGTTGCAGGTTCGATCCCCATATGGGACAGCTGCATATTTCTACATTGCAGGGTGTTGGACTAGATGATCCTCAGGGTTCCTTCCAACTCTACAATTCTATATTATAGGTATGATTCCTTTAGTCCACCCAGTTTTCCCACTGATCCACCCACCACGGCAATATTGCCCCAAGAGGGTTTCTTAAATTTAGGGGAATGTGGACAGCTCCTTACACTGCTGGACAGCTCCTCCACTGATCAGTGGAGGTGGGGGGGGCATGTGAGAGCCCCACCATCTGAAAATGATTTACAGATGGTATTGAACTCCGAGTAGGCTTGTTAAGAAGGGGAGAAGGGGACGACAGAGGACGAGATGGTTGGATGGACAGTGTTCTTGAAGCTACCAACATGAGTCTGACCAAACTGCGGGAGGCAGTGGAAGACAGGAGTGCCTCGCATGCTCTGGTCCATGGGGCCACAAAGAGTCAGACACGACTAAACAACTAAACAACAACAACAGGCTTGTTAAGATGCATAAGACTGAACCTCATCTAGGTCCCCACTATCCTGGCCTCTCAACTTTCTTCTTCACACCTACCCACTCCCTCTCCTCAACTGACAAAACCGCTGCTCCCTCCTTTTAAACTGGGAACAGTCCCGCCCCCACCAGAATGTCCTGTCAGACAGGCTAGAGGTGGACTAACTCTTTTCCAGCCAGGTAGGAATAAATATTTCAAAACCGTGTCAATCCGTTACAAAAGGCATTTGCCTATTGCCCTTTATAATATTCATCTCTGTGTGGCTTACTCAGGTTCACTCAGAAATCCCACAAAACCCATGGTTATTATGGCCAGGCGAGTGTGCTGACAAGAGATGACCGAGAGGACCATCTTCAAATATCTAAAGGGCTGTCACAGGGAAGATGGAGGAAGCTTGGTTTCTGCTTTTCTAGAAGGTAGGACCCAAATGAATGGATTCAAATTTCAAGCAAGAGGATTCTGACTGAGCAATAGGAATAACTTTATGACAGTAGAAGCTGTTTGACACTGGAACACACTACTTTGAAAGGCGATGGACCTTCACTGGTGGATATTAAACAGAGGTTGGATGGCCATCTGTCAGGGATCCTTAAGGTGTGGTTCCTGCATTGCAAAAGGTTGGACTAAGGGACTCTCAGGGTCCCTTCCACTTCTACAGTTCTAAGATTCTATGAAGGTGGGGAATGACAGTGGGTGGGTGGATTTATGGGTGCAAAGGATAGTGATGTGGGGCTACCTTTGAATGTGACCCGGAAACTACAATTAATCCAGAATGCGTCAGCTAGACTGGTGACTGGGAGCGGCAGCCGAGACCACATAACACCAGTCTTGAAAGACCTGCATTGGCTCCCAGTACGTTTCCGAGCACAATTCAAAGTGTTGGTGCTGACCTTTAAAGCCCTAAATGGCCTTGGTCCAGTATACCTGAAGGAGCATCTCCACCTCCATCGCTCTGCTCGGACACTGAGGTCCAGTACCAAGGGCCTTCTGGCGGTTCCCTCACTGCGAGAAGCCAAGTTACAGGGAACCAGGCAGAGGGCCTTCTCGGTAGTGGCACCCACCCTGTGGAACGCCCTCCCACCAGATGTCAAAAAGAAAAACAACTACCAGACTTTTAGAAGACATCTGAACACAGCCCTGTTTAGGGAAGCTTTTAATCTTTAAGAAATTAGTGTACAGTATTCTAATATTTCTGTTGGAAGCCGCCCAGAGTGACTGGGGAAACCCAGCCAGATGGGTGGGGTATAAATAATAAATTATTATTATTATTATTATTATTATTATTATTATTATTATTATTATTATTATTCTGGAGGGCACCAGGTTGGTATACCTCTAAATATAGCAACATACCTAAGTGTATTACTGGCGTGGGTTGCTGTTTTGCTTTGTTTTCCCTAGTTACATTAGGAAAATAGACGTTTGCATTCTTGCAAGGAGAAAAGAACAGAAGTTAAAGGAACCTCTCCTCAGCCCCCACACATAAGTTTTTGCACAAACCAAGAGTCAAAGATGACTCACTGTGGGTCTCAGAGCACAGAAAAACACAGCCTGTTCCTGGAGAGAGGCGCCTTTGATCGTCAGAGGAACAGTCTTATTTTCAAGAAACAAAGTAGTGGAGAATTTTCCCGCAGCAAATTGGTTCTTCGTCTGAGGGTTTTTGTACGCATGAAAGATCAGCTGGGGTCCTCTCCCTCTGTGTTGACGGTACCAATAAAGGTCCGGGCTTGCGCTATAAGAACTAGAAAAATTGCAGTATAAAGAGACAGACTCTCCTTCTTTGATTTCCATCTGACTCGGGGACTGGAACACTGAATCGCTTTGGGACGTTCCTACAAAACAGAAACACACAAAAAAATTGTAACTTATCTGTTTATCTTCTATTTCATATAAAGAGCTTCTATTTCATATATAAAAGTGATCCATAAATTATTTTCATATTACTAGCCCTGATAATGACAGTGCAGCCATTAGAGTGTTCAGCTAGGAGCTGCGAGACCAATGGGTCAAATCGCCACATAGCCCAAAAGCCCACTGGGTGACCTTGGGACAGACACTGATGCTCAACCTAATGTACATCACAGACAGGACGCTATGAAGATAAAATACAGGGGGAGAACCATTCGTGCCATCTTTAGCTCCTTGGAGGGAAATTAGGGGTACGTATATAAGTAATCGTTAATAAACAATAAAATCCCAAGTCCAACTACCTGTTCAGTTACTCACACTTTCAAGGTAACCATTGGGAGTATTACCTGATTTCAAGAGCAGAAGGAATGTTCCCAGAATTGTCAAGAAGCAGGAGGCTTTGGAGAGGAAAAGCATCATTGGGGTGATGGCAGTTCTGATACTAAAGCTCTTGTTGTGCTTGAAAATATGGCAACTGGAGCAAAACTCCTTTTGTGGCCTGCCTCATCAGCTTCCTGCTCTCTTATGCTGCTGCTTCATAATGAAAGTTTCATCACCTCAGAGAATTAAGGTGAGTTGAGTGCTTTTTTTTAGTGGAAGGGAAAACCAATGGGGGTGGGGTGGGGAGGTTGCCCTCTGGTGCCTAGAAGGGAGAAATGCAGTGTCTGTTTGCCTTACATGTAGGTAGCCGTGTTGGTCTGATGTAGTTGAAACAAAATTTTAAAAAAGTTCCTTCCAGTGGCACCTTAGAGACCAACTAAGTTTGTCATTGGTATGAGCTTTCGTGTGCATCTGATGAAGTGTGCATGCACACGAAAGCTCATAGCAATGACAAACTTAGTTGGTCTCTAAGGTGCTACTGGAAGGAATTTTTAAAAATTTTGTTTGCCTTACAGATGGTGCCAGATTTCAGCACAAACTAAGTTAGCTACAGTTTACGACCACAGGTTAAAATAGTAGTATTAATAATAATAGATTGTTGTTGTTGTTGTTGTTGTTGTTGTTGTTGTTGCTTTCAAGCCATACATAATTGTGTTTTTTTTTAAAGGGAACAGGGAAAACAAACTCTAAAGCAGACATTTTCATTTTCTTTATACTTTCTTTTAGAATAATACACTTGGAGGGAAGGGAGAGTAATGGGGTTCCCCCTTCCCCAAAGATGATGTAGTTTAGGACCTTAGCATGACTTAATCCAGCTCCATTACAAATCTAAAATAGTTTGAAGAAAGTGGGAACTGCAACAAAACGTTGCAGTTGGACTTTCCCTGTCTGATGCCCTTCTCCAGCATATTCCATTCCCCCTGCTCCAGTGTGCCACTTAGCAATTCTGTAGCCAGCGAGTACACTCAGTCCTGATTGGACTGTTTGGCAACTCCCTCCAACTCACCCTTCACTTCCTGCTTGTTTGCTCATTTTGTTTTTTACTTGTGCCAACCTTGGTACTCACCCAAAATTTCTTCTTCGCCTCCTTCTCTTCTTAATTATTGATTTTTTTATTATTAAAGATTTTCTTGATTTACAAAGATATACCAGTATGCAATGTCTCTCGTAACACTTTTATAAATTGGTTTCATTTGTTGAGACATTGGGAAGAAGGGGAAAAGAGGTAGATGGGGTGGGGAGATGGGGGGGGTGGGGTTGGGTGACGATGTTTCTATTTTACTTAATATATGTGGGGGATTTTTTTTAAAAAAACAAAATCCTTCTTAACAACTGTCTCACATGGACATATGCTAAAAACAGTTAAAACACAAAAACAGCAGACTTCTGCTTGGGCGCGGCGGATGGTGGCCGAACATTCCATCACTCCGACCGTCCAGGGCTCAGAGGCTGTTGTGTTTTCAGCACCACACTCTAAGCAACAGTCTTATTGTAGCTCAATCACAGACAAAATTAAGAATGCTCTTGTCCCTTCAGCCACAGATTCCTATGATGGTCACTACGTAGCATCTTGGTCTATGCTGAGGTTCATGGAGAGGAGTTTTGAAGTCCTTTTTATATCTTGCAAACTACGTTATGCACTGTTACGCCTTGTTCCTGCCCTGCCACTGTTCCACCCTCGTTCTGCCTTTTTCCAGGTCCAAAAGGATCCATGAGTTGGCAATTGCCTGAAATGACCGCTCCCTACATCAAATGGGGGGGGTGCCTTTTGCATGGTCGCCCGCAGCCCCCCGGATCCCAGTGCGACTCCTAGTAGTTCGGGCTGGCTTCATCCTCCCCAGTCTGGATACCTGGGGGTCTCCACCTACCTCAGCCGATCACCCAATCCCGCCTGGGGAGGCGTTGCCAGGGGATAGGCCAGGAAAGGGGAGGGACCACCCTGCCCACACAACAGAAGGTGAATATTACCTGCGAAGCAGCAGTTGGCTCCAGAGCTTCTCCCACCCTGTCCTCCCTCACTTAAGTCTTCTTTTGCAGGTTAACCTCTTCTCCACAGGTACACAGGCGCTGCTACATCAGGATCGCTGTTGAAGTGGGAAAGGAATTTTCCTGCATTGACAGGTTTTGTCTTTCCCGTAGCAAAACATCAAAACTTTGGCGGTTTCCGGCCTTGGGCGGAATTCTTTAGTCTATCTTCCTAAATGAGGGGGGGGCGTGGCATGAAGCGGTGACCCTCCCCTTTGCGGCGGTGATCCCAGGGTTCCCCGTTAAAGGGGTCTTGAGGGGAGGCATTGGCCATACGCCGAGAGGTTGTCATTGAGGGGAACGGGTGGCAGGATCTCTGCTTGAACGTATGTTCTCCAGAGCCAGCCCAATCCCCACACATTCTGGATATCCCTGAAGTCTCCCAGATCCTCGGCTGGGGACTGGGAAGGATAAACGCCCAATGCCTGAGCCAAGGTCTCCCTACATCTGAAACTTAATAAAGTTGTGGGCAATTTTAATCCCATAGCACATTGTCTTGAGTCATTATTCTGCTCGGGGGTCGCCTGTCCACGCAATGGTCTCCGCCTGTACAGTTTCACAATATGAGTATTTATTATCATCACCAGGGCGCCTTTTAGGATACAAATCCTTCCTAGGAAAGTAACATTTTAAAAATGCATTGAGAAATTCACAATAGCAATAGCGATTTGTAACAATTCATCCTGCTCCTCCTCACAAGGCAGTTGTGGCCCCTGCAGGCGAGGAAAACGTTGCAGGTGGAAACAGCTCTGAGACAGACTTCACCTGCTTTCCTCAGTTTCCGTGCGCCAAATATTGCCAACAAAGGGCTCTCCTGATGCATTCAACTCCATCTCCCTTCAGCCAACATAGCCAGCAGTCAGGGGAGATTGGAGCAGAAGGGCATCATATTGGTCCCCCTTTGCAATATTCCACCACCATCTAAAAGCAACCCATGCCATCTTGTGGGAAAGTCATGCTACTGCATCTACTGTAAGTCCTACTACCATGCATCAGGAGTTCTGCCACCAGGTGGGTTTTTGTCCTGTTCTCTTTAGCATCCTCTTCACTGTGTCTCTCATAGCGCAGAAGTAGACAGCCGAGTCTCTCAGCTCAACAGATTTCTTTGTCAGATTGAAGAACTTCTTCTTGGGCTCTGCTGAGGGAGTCCACTTCCAGCCCTTACTTGCCTTTTCATCCTGAGCACCGTAGTTTGAGACCAAGAGCTGAGGGGGCTCCTGTGGGTGTTGTTCATACCAGAGAAGTGTTGGAGCAGAGTAAGAATTTTCAAAGAGGCAGCTGAGCTCCACATGACATCCCTCCTGGAATTCAAGGTGGCCTTCCGTTTGGGACACAGAGTCTCCCCAGGCCCTTTCTATAAAAGGAAATGTGTGAAATTCGCGGTTAAATTCAGCTGGATATCTCCAGACAATCTAAGGCAGGCATAGGCAAACTCGGCCCTTCAGATGTTTTGGGACTACAACTTCCATCATCCCTGACCACTGGTCCTGTTAGCTAGGGATCATGGAAGTTGTAGTCCCAAAACCTCTGGAGGGCCAAGTTTGCCTATGTCTGATCTAAGGGGTGTGAAAGAATGGAAGGAAATAAAACAGAGAGCTTTGGAAAGTCTCTCAGTTTTCAGCTTTGAACCACACAACAAAGCTAAATGTTGGAGAATTCAGGAAAGCACACATAGATAAACGACAGAATTCACTCCCACAATAGGCAATGAAGGCCACCAACTTGGGTGACTCTAGAATAGAGTTGACAAATTCATGAAGGATGGTGATGGCTATGTTCTGCCTCCACTCTCATGTATTCCCAGCCAGACTGTCAGTGAAGATGCCCACAAACATCCTCTTGAAAATCACCCCATTAACTGTCCAATTCCTTGGTTTAACTAGGTCAATCCATCAACCATAAATATATAATCATCTCCACTTGCTTATTTCTAGAGTTGTACATGCTTTCCATGTCAGTGCAGATAATCCCAGATTAGTGCACAGCATTAATTAGTTCAATTAATAGCCTAAGACCAGGGACTTATTTACAGTGTTGTCCTAAACATGTCTACTCAGAAGTTTTATTGAATTCAATGGGTCTTATTTCTAGGTAAGTGGGCTTAGGATAGCAGTCGCAATCATTCTTGACCAGCTTCAACTAATGGAGGCATAGTTTTCAAAGTGCACTTGTTTCTGTTTTTAAGCCTTTTTGAGTTATGGGACACAATTGCAACATGAAGTGGAAAGTAATGCATTATAAATATAATTTCTTTCTAACTGTGATTGATCCTTTATTGGGCCTTACATTATATTCTGGTTCCTTCAGTCTTTCACAGAAGGCAACCACATTCATACTTCCTTAATTATTTTAAGTGAATCAATTACAAATCAAATTATTATTATCCATTTACAGAATTATTCTGCTGTCTGTTAAGTTCTGCTTCTTCCTGAGCAACTGTTACTAATACCAAGACAATGTTTAGAAACCAAGCACTCAACAGTGGAGAAAGTTCTTAAACCACCCCAAAATAAGTTCATCAAAATTTTGAGTATTTATTCTCAACTTGGTTAACAGATTTAATAGTGAGTTGTCAGTGGTGTGTCCATCTGGATCTGGGCACTGAGAGTCAATGCTTCTAAAAATTATGTTTCATCTCCATTTTGCTGGTGGTTTTTATCCCAGTTCTACTGCTAGGTCAACCACTGTGTCTCTCAAGGCGCAGAAATAAACAGCAGAATCGTTCATCTCAGTAGCTTCTTTCTGCAGATGGAAGGATTTTTCTGACTTGACATGTTTAGCAGAGAACTCTTCTCTTTTGGTTTGAGTGTGGTCTGCAAGCTCTTCTTTCAGCAACACTTGGGGAGTCCCGCCATCAAGTTGCTGGACATACCAAAACAGATAGGGATATCCAGAATATTCATAGGTACACCTGATGAACAATTGGGCTCCTTCCTTTACATCAAGGAGGCTTGGAGTTTGATTTATGGATTCATCACCACTAGACTCTTCTGGAGAGAAACAGTACGTTGTTATTATTCTATATTTTAATAAAGGCAGAATGTTTTGTGTTCAATATGACTGGATCCAATACAGAAGTTATTAAAATGTGCAAGAAGACTTGAGCTGGATGGAAAACCACACAATTGGGTCATCACCATGAGGGTAATAGCCTAACTCAACTCTCCATTCTGTTACCTATTGCAGAGGAAGGATAGGTGGTTAGAAGGAGGAGAGGGACAAAAGGCTCTACTGTGGCTTTGGAATGACTCCTTGAATAATGACTATAATAATGCAAGTAGGAGATGTTCTTTGACTCGCTTATACTTCTCAGGTGCATCTCCCATTTGACTTTCCTGCTGTTCTTATATCAGGACCTTGCTTAAGGATCCAATGCATTAATCATGTTGGGAAGGGCAAGTTCTCAAGAACGTCCCTGGACACATCAAACAGAGTAAGAAAGAAAACCAGAGAGGAGACAGATCAAGAAAGCAACACAGAGTTCCTGTGATCCACAGTGAATGGTGAGAGGGTGAGGATGGTGAAATCGTTACCCAAGTTTCTGAAAAAAATTATAGCATGGATGCAATCAGGAGACAGAAAAACCTCTCTCTGAAGGAACACAACAGTGATGTGAGATCTGTGGCCCCGTAGTCGCCTTTGACTGGACATAACTGTCAAAGGGGTCCTTTACCTTTACCTTTTTTAGATGGTGTTAGATTACGACGATCATATCAAATATAGAAATACTGACCTGAAGTCTACTGTGATAGAATAATATAATGAGTAAGGAAGCAATCATCATCATTATTACTATTTTTAAAAATATACTTACGTGAAGTCAAAACCAATAACATAATGAATGCTGATGCAAATATCATGTTGACCAGTAAGTCTTGATTGAATCTCCTTAAACCTGTTGCGAGTTTGAATTTATCCTCAGCAGTAAATCAGGCTCCTTATCTGGGTCTCCAGCAGTGCCTCTTCCGTAGCACAGAATGCTAAAGGTGACATAAGAAATGTTTGCTTCCTTTTTCTGGTTTGGGTTAAACCACTTTGTGGTTTTCCTCTTCTAGGGACACAACTTTGCAGATGATATTCTTCAGTTTCTCTTTTAGGAGTGGGATGTACACCTCTGAAGGCAAGCAGGAGGGTGGTAGGAGGGGGAGGAGCTCCGTAGGGGGCAACCATAATCTAGGTCATGCAACAAGGCATGATGAGGATAGCTCATAGCAAAGAAGGGGGCATTGGTACCAGCATGGGGGTGGAGTGTGTGAAGGGAGCAGAAGCTAAAGTTTCTTCATTTGAAATATAGGTGTACTTTGTGGATGGTCCCTTAGCTGAAATAGAAAGGGGAGCAAAAGGTGGAGAATGAGCATCATTCTTAATTGACAGCGCTGCCTCCTAGTGGGCCTCAGAATGTTGTTGTTGTTTAGTCGTTTAGTCGTGTCCGACTCTTCGTGACCCCATGGACCATAGCACGCCAGGCACTCCTGTCTTGCACTGCCTCCCGCAATTTGGTCAAACTCATGTTCGTAGCTTCGAGAACACTGTCCAACCATCTTGTCCTCTGTCGTCCCCTTCTCCTAGTGCCCTCAATCTTTCCCAACATCAGGGTCTTTTCCAAGGATTCTTCTCTTCTCATGAGGTGGCCAAAGTATTGGAGCCTCAGCTTCACGATCTGTCCTTCCAGGGAGCACTCAGGGCTGATTTCCTTAAGAATGGATAGGTTTGATCTTCTTGCAGTCCATGGGACTCTCAAGAGTCTCCTCCAGCACCATAATTCAAAAGCATCAATTCTTCGGCGATCAGCCTTCTTTATGGTCCAGCTCTCACTTCCATACATCACTACTGGGAAAACCATAGCTTTAACTATACGGACCTTTGTAGGCAAGGTGATGTCTCTGCTTTTTAAGATGCTGTCTAGGTTTGTCATTGCTTTTCTCCCAAGAAGCAGGCGTCTTTTAATTTCGTGACTGCTGTCACCATCTGCAGTGATCAAGGAGCCCAAGAAAGTAAAATCTCTCACTGCCTCCATTTCTTCCCCTTCTATTTGCCAGGAGGTGATGGGACCAGTGGCCATGATCTTGGTTTTTTTGATGTTGAGCTTCAGACCATATTTTGCGCTCTCCTCTTTCATGATGAATTCTGCATATAAGTTAAATAAGCAGGGAGACAATATACAACCTTGTCGTACTCCTTTCCCAATTTTGAACCAATCAGTTGTTCCATATCCAGTTCTAACTGTAGCTTCTTGTCCCACATAGAGATTTCTCAGGAGACAGATGAGGTGATCAGGCACTCCCATTTCTTTAAGTACTTGCCATAGTTTGCTGTGGTCGACACAGTCAAAGGCTTTTGCATAGTCAATGAAGCAGAAGTAGACGTTTTTCTGGAACTCTCTAGCTTTCTCCATAATCCAGCGCATGTTTGCTATTTGGTCTCTGGTTCCTCTGCCCTTTCGAAATCCAGCTTGCACTTCTGGGAGTTCTCGGTCCACATACTGCCTAAGCCTGCCTTGTAGAATTTTAAGCATAACCTTGCTAGCGTGTGAAATGAGCGCAATTGTGCGGTAGTTGGAGCATTCTTTGGCACTGCCCTTCTTTGGAATTGGGATGTAGACTGATCTTCTCCAATCCTCTGGCCATTGCTGAGTTTTCCAAACTTGCTGGCATATTGGGTGTAGCACCTTAACAGCATCATCTTTTAAAATTTTAAATAGTTCAGCTGGAATATCATCACTTCCACTGGCCTTGTTATTCCACTGGCCTTGTTATTAATAACAAGGGCCTCAGAATATAGATGCCAAAATACAATGCCCTCCAGAATGCTTTGGGACTACAACTCCCATCACCCCTGGCTAACAGGACCAGTGGTCAGGGATGATGGGAGTTGTAGTCCCAAAACATCTAGAGGGCCGAGTTTGTCTATGCCTGGTCAATGCAGTGTGCCAGTGAAAATGTCTAACGCATACAGGGATGAAATATTTTCTTGCCATGCAAGTCTAAACCAGGGACTGATAATCATCTCTCCCTTATCCCACAGGTCAGATTTCACAAGTAGGCTGGGTGGCAGTCCACTTCAATAGCAGTACTTGCTAAGCCCCGCTGTGTTCAGCACTTTGCAATCACTGATCAGTGGCCCATGCCCAAGGTGATGGATGAGACTTTGCAGGCCCCCTGATCAGCTGGTGGGCAGTGTCTGCAGCCCCCCCCCAATTTTGGCACAGCCAGTCGTTTACCTGCTCCACACCTGTAATTTTATCATACATGTTTATTTCTAAAACTGCTGATTATTTCCCCATTTCGATCCATTCTATGTCTTCTTGTTTTTTAAAGTTTGATTTTATAGGCATTTGAATGCATATTTTATATTGTTTCATGTAAACTGCTTAAACGCTTTTGTTGATTAAATAGCATATACATATAGTGAAATGAATGAATAAATAAAATGATGCACTGGTCATTACGATGTGCATTTAATCCAAGGTTGTTGCTGTTGCTTTTTTAAAAATAAATAAAAAAATACTTCCTTCTTTTCTAATTTATTTCATTTGCTGATGCTTTTATTATTTATTTCATAGAAAGAATGGCTTTTAAAATTCCCTTTTAAAAATGATTTGCAACTTCTCCCTAGCATCAAAATGAAGCATTTAGGAAAGAGGTGAGGAAATTGTGGCCCTCCAGAAATTGCTGAGATCCACTTCAACTCATTCCATTCTGTTTGTCTGAGAATCAAAAACATTCATCTACTGAACCACCCTGTTTTACAGAGAAGAAATCCCAGCTGGTTGAGTCAGCTGGTTAAGGTTTGGTTGCAAGTAACACCAAGGTTGCTGGCTTGCAGAGGCATCTTTACCATAGGGCCTAGTGGCATGTTGCGCCAGGGCGGCGGCCTCTCGGGGGTGCTGGCAGGGCACAACCAGCCACTAATCCCTATGGCTCCTCCACCACCACCACCACCTCTCCCTTGGCTGCAGGAATCAGTGGGCTGTCGTCAGGCAACGGAGGAGGAGGAGGTGCCCCAGAGCCTCACAAGTGAGTGCGGAGTTCCGGCTGTCTGACCAGGACTCTGCACCGCGCCTCCTTCTCCTTTCCCCTGCGCTGTGTGCGCGCTGGTGGCGAAGCCTCTCCGGAGGCCACACTCTCCTCTTCCCGGCCCTGCAGCTCTCTGCATGGTGATGGCTCAGCTGAGGCTCAGCTGGGACACGGCGGCAGCGGAGAACGAGGCACTGTGGTCGGGGCTTGGCGGGAAGACGCACCGCGCTCCCCAGGGGGCTTTGGTGCTGCTCTTCCCTGGACAAGGCAGCCAGGGGATGGGCTGCGCTACCTGAACGTGCACAGCTGAGGAAAGTGCTTGATCCAGGATTTGTTTTGGGGAAGGGCTGAAACCCAGCGGTGGAGCATCTGTTTTGCATGAAGAAGGTCCCAAGTTCAATCCCAGGCATCTCCAGGTACAGCCGGGGAAATCTCCTGTCTGAAAACCCTGAAATTACACTGCCAGTCATCTGGAGAAGGTGTGGTCCTCCAGACATTGCTGGCCTCCAACACCCATAAGTCCTAGCCAGCATGGTCATGGATGATGGGATCCTTAGTCTGAGAACATCTTGAGAGCCACAGGTTCCCCATCCATTTGTATTGTGAAAAGATTATCCAGCAAACTCTCCAAATTTTGGATGCTGTTGGGTTTAGGAAGGGATTACTTGAACATCAAAGGCGTCTCCCGTGGCCAGCTGTTATTTATTTGACCTTGGGAACTTCAATAAAACATGCAATCTTTCATTCGTAGTTCTGTTCCCCTTCACCAACGACCCAACCTTCATTTAGGGTGAGGCAGAAAGGTTTGTTACACAGCAGAGACACCAGGGTGTAGCACTGTGTCACTCAGAGCACAGTAATACACCGCAGAGTCCTCCAAGGTAACTTTGTTGAAAGAGAACACATTGGACTTTCGATCTCCAGCTACAAGCAAGACCCCCTCTGGACTGTTACTCTTCACTCCTGAATTGTATCCAGAGACAATGAACTGAACTGTTTGGTTAGGTTGTTGCCGGTACCAGTGGATGGTTTGGGATGAATCAGAATGGGTGCAGGAGAGGTTCAGTTTTCTTCCATCTGGTGCTTCCACGAAGGGATCTTGGAAGATCTGAGCTTTGCACTGAAGAAACCCTGAGAAACCAAGGAGGATGGAGGGACATCAACTGGACATTCTTAGCACCAATGGACAAACATGGACCAAGATTGTGACTTCGTGGATTTGTAATTACAGACCCTCTCCTCCCCAAAGCTGTTCAAAACATCTCTTAGTTTTGCTTATGCTCCTTCCCTAGAACAATGCATTTAGGTCCATGTATTGCAAATTACACTCAAACAATAGCAGCTGGATACAATGTTCTAAGACATGCAAAGGGTACCAGGTACCAGGTTGGGGAAAGCTGATGTAGGGTCCCAGGATGCTTCCATAAGAAGGATCCTAGATTTTTGTCCAGAACCAGAAGAGGAGGAATGCCAGATAACACAGACCTATAGCCGGACCATATTCACCTTTGACACCACAATAGCTCAGTTGGTTAGAGTGTGGTGCTGATAATGTCAAGGTTGCAGGTTCAGTCCCCACATGGGACAGCAACCTTTTCGTTCATTGCAGGCTGTTGGACTAGATGATCCTCGGCATGCTTTTTTAAAGGGGGTACTCAAGGTACAGACACCTCTTTTTTGTTGTTATTAAAAAGTGTAACACTTACTGTAACAACTTCGTGGTGAATACCGGCACCTATTTTCATAGAAAAAAACCACTGATCCTCAGGGTCCCTTCCAACTCTACAGTTCTATGATTCTATGAAATACTTTACACTGCCAAATGTATAGGAAATCAGCAAAGTCTTGGGAGCAAAGATTTAAAGTCTGGATTTTTTAAAAAGGGAAAAACCTACCTACCTAATGAACAAAACATCACAATGATCGAGATTCCAGCAATGGGCATTATTCACCATCTGAAGTGGAAACTTCTTTATAGAATCCCAAATGAGAGAGAGAGAGAGAGAGAGAGAGAGAGAGAGAGAGAGAGAGAGAGAGAGAGAGATTCTTTCTTTTTTTCAGAATAAAGTTCCCTTAAATGAGGAGGAAAAGAGCCCAGAGTCTGTAGTTCCCTGTTGCAGAAGATCCAAGATGTGGCAGGAGAGGGGGAGCGAAGAAAGCAGACCTGGAGCCTTAGATATTAAAAAGCAAGCTGCGTCGGGCTGAATCTCTTTGAAGGAACAAAGGGGCAGGGCTTAGTCCTCCTGGAAGACTAAGAAAGACTGCGGCACTCAAAGCGGCCTGGTGGCACCACCATGTGGTGAAACATACACACACTGCATGCCTCTACTTAAATTGCAGCCGAGAATTGTTTCACAAAATGAATTACCCATATATGGTTGCTCAGCTGATTTGTGTATGTGTGTGCATCAGCACAGTGCAGAACATGAAATTGTAGAGTTGGAAGCAGGGGCAACATCTAAGCCCCCCCCCAAAAAAAAAATTCAAGGAGGGGGACGAACCCCCTCAATATTCCATGGGAACGTGTGCCTGCTGTGCATGCATGCAGCGGAACATGCTCATGTCACTCGTGCATGCCACACAATGTGCTTGCTTCATGCGCACAAGCCACGCAGTCCGTGCATGACAGGTCAGCAAGTCGAGGGGTGTGCGCAAGTGATGTGAGCACTTCATGCGGTGCTGGTTCCCTCAATCGCCGGGGCAAGCCAGCGCGCCTGGTGGACATGCTATGATGGTGGACACGCTACTCACATCCAAGGAACCATAGTGTGCAGCACTGCAGGGTACTCAGAGAACCTGTATAGGAGAAAATTCAGCTGGATGTGTTCTTCCGCCATGACAGAAACAAATGTGTCCTTCTGGATTATAGCTTCTCCTTGGCCTGAAACACCTGAAAGAGAAAAGGAATATCAGTGAGAGGCCAGGTCATTTTTCTTATCTTTTGGAAGTAGAGTGGAGGGAAAGAAGGGATGTGGCAGAGGAGAGAGAGAGAGAAAGAGAGAGAGAGAAAGAGAAAGAGAAAGAGAAAGAGAAAGAGAAAGAGAAAGAGAGAGATTTTATTTATTTATTTTGCAATGGACCCGATCTAATGAACAGTTCATACATCCCTGTGGCTACTCACATCCAATGAACCATAGATATTGTGCTGCCCATCCCATTCAACTAAAGTGTCCCTAACTGAGCCCTGGACTTTAAGCCATGCTGAGATCCAAAGGAGAGCAAACACCTGTGGAGAGAACCAGGACCAAAACAGCCTGTCATTCCTTTCCCTTGCCTATGAGCCTTGGAGACTTAATATGAATTCTGTTAATCTGGAAGTTGTTGTTATTATTATTTGGTGCAAAACTTTGTTTTTCCCTGTGTCTCCCTTGACAGCAGGTTTTGTGGCTGGCAGGATGTGTCTTTGCAGCACTGTGACTCTCAGCGCAGAAGTAGACAAGAGAATCTTCAACTTGAGTGTGGTGCACTGTTAAAGATGTGACCTTCTCCTTTGTATTCAGGCTCACACTGAAATAGTCATGAGGCTCAGTGGTGGACTTGGTATACAGTGAAGCCAACCACTGGATCCGTCCACCCGGGTGCTGTTTGTACCATTGCAAGGTACTCGGAGTTCCTGCATAGGAGCAATTCAGCTGGATGTGTTCTCCAGCTCTGGCAGAAACAAATGAGTCCTTCTGGATGATAGCCTCTCCTTGGCCTGAAACACAGGGAGGAGAAACAGGATGTCAGGGAGAGGGCAGGTCAGTTCTCTTATCCTTTGCAAGAAAAGTAGAAGAGGAAAAACAGAGATAAAATAATGAGAAGGAAAGAAGTAATGAGGGAGAGGAGTGGACAAAATCTGATGAACTATTAGTGGAAGCTGGAAGCCTCCTTATATCTGAGGAGCCATAGAAAAGATTCTGCTACCCATCCCATGTAATTAAATGAGCCATGCCAGGATCCAAAGGCATTCACACTTTTCAGGAGAGAAATTACCTGCGGAGAGGACCAGGACCAAAACAGTCATCCTTTCTCCCAGAGTTAACATCATCTTCTCATTTGTGTGAGAGAATGGATGGATGGATGCATGTCACACAGAGCAGAGCTTCTATGACACAGACCACAAGCTTGTGGCTTGGTTTCACATGCCTGCCTTCTGAGGATCGAAAGGGGGTGACAGAATTTGCTGCCTCCCTGTTATTTCAAAGACATTCTAAATCAGGCAAGCCATCCCTAATTTAGAGGAAAGGAGCTTTCCCTACATAAAAAAAGCAAGACAAATTATCCAGGCCGGATTTAGAAAAGGTATTTAGAACAGAAATGTACAATCTGTTCAAAATCTGAGAGGGGGGGGATACTCGAACAACCCCTCAGATGAAAGAAAAAGAGTGTGTCTACTCTACATAGAAAATCGTGGAAGATAAGGCTACTAGTGATTACCAACCCATATGGTTTGGTTCTACTGCCAATTCAGAGGAAGGATGGTTCTGAATAGTAGTCTCTGAGAATCGCAAGTGGGAAGAGCACTGTTGCACTCTGGTCCCGCTTCTGGTTTTCCCATAATGGGCATATGCTTGGTGACTCTGGGTGACCTTGGGCCAATCACTGACTCTCAGCCAAACTACCTCAGGGGGTTGCTGTTGTGGGAATTAAATAATGAGGGGGAGAACCATGTGCCTTGAACTTCTTGAAGAAAATGTGGGATACAAATGCAACAAATAAAGAAGAGCTCTTCTGGGTCAGGCCAAAGGCCCCTCTTGCTCAGCTGCATTCAGTGGCCAATCAAATGCCTAAAGGAAGCCCTCATCCACAGGCCTTCATCTGACATTTCCCTCATATACTTTGTTGTATTTGAAATAGCTTAAGCAACTTCAATATTGAAGCAAGCAAACAAATGAAATGTATGATCTCCTAATACATTGTTTCTTCACACTTCCATTATGACACAGTGTCAGGAAATGGCAGGCTGTCGGCTTAGATAACCAGCACGCAGTAGTTGTATTTACAAGAAGATTTACAGTGGAACCTCGGTTTACGAACACCTCGGTTTACGAATGTTTGGTTTACGAACAATTGTAACCCGGAAGTAAGTAAACCGAGGTTTCCGAGGCCTACGGAGGCCTCCGTGAAGGCCTGAAGACTGGGCCGCAGCTGTGGAGGCGCTCCCATGGCTCCGCGAAGGCCCAGAGCGAAGGCCCGGCCTCCGGGAGGCATCGGCGCGAAGGCATTGTGATTGTGGAAGAGGACCCTGAGCCCCCATCCAAACAATGACTATCATCAGCCCAGGTAAGAAATACATGTTAATTTTTTTCACCTAAAATAATTTTTTCACCTAAAATACTGTCTGATTTATTTTATTGTACAGTACATTGATTATTGCCTTCATTTTATGGATCAATGGCCTCATTAGACAGTAAAATCCGTGTTAAATTGCTGTTTTAGGGGGTGTTTTTCATCGTCTGGAACGGATTAATCCAATTTCCATTACTTTCAATGGGAAAGTTCGCTTCAGGTTAAGTACGCTTCAGCTTAAGTACAGACTTCCGGAACCAATTGTGGTTGTAAACTGAGGTACCACTGTATTATATACAGTCATTAACCTCAGAGCCCCTCACACTAGTGACTGTCCATCAATATGAAGTTGAGGCATCTGAGCTCAAATTGCACCTCCAACAGGAAACATGGAAGCAGCACCCCCCTCTTCTTTTATTGACACCTTTCTTTGACCTTTTTCTTCTGTGAGTCCTTGGCTCTCGGGATCATCTCCCACCTCTTCCTCTGACGAAGAGTTCCCCCTCCCCTGTGAGGTGACTAAGGGCTGCTCTGCAGAGAATTGGCCTCCGCCCAGTCCACTCTCGCTGTACTGATAAAGTACAGTCTCTCCTCCTTCTGAGAAGGTTTTTATTTTTTTAGCCCACTGCCTTCAGCTGGCTGAGGAAGAGTCAAGTCTCTTTCTTCCTCTTCTGACCAACTACCCCCCCCCCGCACTCAGACTGCTCATCTTGACTGTGGGGAGTTATGTCCATGACATGCAGCATAATTTAAATAGCCTTTTGAATGGGGTTGCCATATTTCAAAAAGTAAAAACTAGGACACCCCGAAAGTTTTTTTTTAGGAAGACCACAAAATAGTTTATTTATTTATTTTAGCAAACCACCAAAATTGTTTTACAAAAATGACAAAAAGGCAAACAAGTACAGAGGTACCTCGGATTAAGAACTTAATTCATTACGGAGGTCCGTTCTTAACCTGAAACTGTTCTTAACCTGAGGCACCACTTTAGCTAATGGGGCCTCCCGCTGCCGCCACGCCGCTGCTACGTGATTTCTGTTCTCATCCTGAAGCAAAGTTCTAAACCCGAGGTACTATTTCTGGGTTAGCGGAGTCTGTAACCTGAAGCGTCTGTAATCCGAGGTACAACTGTAAATGTTGGATTTGGCAGTCCTTAAGAGAACTGCCTGAAAATCTATCAGTTTGACTTGGTTTGTAAAATTCCAGGAGACCGAATATAAATTCTACTAATCCAGAAGGCTTTTGATTCAGGTCAAAGCTTTGTTTCTCCCTGTGACTCCCTTGACAGCAGGTTATGCGGCTGGCAGGATGTGTCTTTGCAGCACTGTGACTCTCAGCGCAGAAGTAGACAAGAGAATCTTCGACTTGAGCTTGGTGCAGCGTTAAAGACGTGACCTTCTCCTTTGTATTCAGGCTCACACTGAAATAGTCATGAAGCTCAGTGGTGGACTTGGTGTTATAGAGCAAGGCCATGAACTGGATCTGTCCACTTGGATGCTGTTTGTACCATTGCAAGGTATTTGGAGATCCTGTATAGGAGCAATTCAGCTGGGTGGGCTCTCCTGCCTCGGCAGAAACAAAGGCGTAAGTCCTGGGTTACAGGTTGTCCTTGGCCTGAAACACAGGGAGGAGACAGAGTAACAGGGAGAGGCCAGGTCAGTTCTCTTATCCTTTATAAATATAATTGAACAAGAGGAGAGAGAAATTCATGAAGAGGAAAGAAGGAATGAGGCAGACGAGAGAGGGGGAGAAGAAGAAGGAAGGAAGGAAGGAAGGAAGGAAGGAAGGAAGGAAGGAAGGAAGGAAGGAAGGAAGGAAGGAAATGGACAGAATCTGATGAACCATTAGTGTAAACTGGATGGCTGCTTACATCTGGGGGTACCATAGGGAAGATCCTACTGCCCATCTCATGTAAGCAAATTGCCCCTAACTTTAAGTCATGTCAAGATCCAGAGGCATAAACAATTCACAAGAGAGAACATACCTGTGGAGAGGACCAGGAACAAAACAGCCATCCCTTCTCCAAGAGTCAACATCGTCTTTTCATTTGTGTGCGAGAATGGGTGAGTGTGCATCAAGTTGGCTCACAAGGGAGCAGAGCTTCTATGGCACAGACCACAAGCTTGTGGCTTGGTTTCATGCGCCTACTTTCTGAGGATCAAAGGGGTGTCAGATTTTGCTCCCGTCAAGCAGCCTGAAAGGGAAATCTGCATAAGGGAGGAATTTTCTAATTTGCCCCAAATAATGTACCTCCACTTTCAGAATTTGAGCTGGAGCTGGGGGGGGGCGCGTTCATTTTCAATATTTCATTAAATTTATGAATTGATGTAATATCCTGAAGTAACAAATAATAAAAACATCATAAACTATCAATTTAAAGTCTGCATCTGCACTAGATTTTTTTGGGGTGTGTGTGTGTGTGCATGCCCTGCCCTGTTGCGTCCTGGAGGGTGAGTGGGAAGGACACAACAGCTCACGACACCCTCCAAACCCCAAAAGCTGGCAGGGCGTTGTGAGAAATGTTTCCCCCCCCCCCCAAAAACCTGTGCCCGGGGTGACAGCCCCACCCAGCCCCAACTCTGACTATGCCTAAAGTGTTTAGTCTGTGATTCTCTTTGGAGCTCCTTCAGCATGATTTCTTGCCATCTCTGTCTCCTGATTTTTTGAAATGTTTCCTTATCTGTAACACAGTTTGCTCACTCTCTTTAAATCACATTAAGTAGGCTGTTGTTTCCTTTCTGTATACAGTCATGCCTCGGTTTAAGTATGCCTCGGTTTGAGTATTTTCAGTTTAAGTACTCCGCAGACCCGCCTGGAACAGATTAATCCACTTTCCATTACTTTCAATGGGAAAGTTCACTTCAGGTTAAGTACGCTTCAGTTTAAGTACTCCACGGACCGTCTGGAACGGATTAATCCCCTTTCCATTACTTTCAATGGGAAAGTTCGCTTCAGGTAAAGTACAGACTTCCGGAACCAATTGTGTTTGTAAACCGAGGTACCACTGTAGCAGTTTCTCTTCAAGACAACTTAACTGTACAATTTGACTACTGTTTCAGTCTCTGCAAACACACTTGGGAGGACTTTTTAAAAATAAAATAAAATAATTCTCACCTTTACATCTCTCTCTCTCTCTCTCTCTCTCTCTCTCTCTCTCTCTCTGTGTGTGTGTGTGTGTGTGTGTGTGTGTGTGTGTGTATGTATAAGAGAGAGAGACTTTGTAAGTTCTTTAATATGTACAATAATGAACATTTGTGGGGAATGTTTTCAGCAGCAAAGTATCACAGAGTAAAGGTGCACATCAGAGCTGAAGAAGACCTGAACTTATAGTCATGAGTCTCTCCCTTCCAGCACCACTGTGCTCTACGCCACAAAAGTAAGTGCCTGAGTCTTGAATCTGAGCACCAGAGAAATGCAGGCGACTTTTCTTTCCCTTCTCCAAGTACTCTGCTGTGAAGCGTCCTTTGGTTTTGTTCTTTTCATGGGATGCTATATACAAGAGGAGGGTCGGTGCTCTTCCAGGCTGCTGACGGTACCAAAAATGGGTGCGATATTCATTGGGGTTGCTGCAGGTGATGGCAAACAGTTCCCCTTCCTGGACGTTTTGTGATAAGGGACTCTGGGTCACTTGGGAATCAGAGCTGCAAACTGCAGGATATTGAAGAATGTATTAAAAGCATGCTAAAGGTTTGCCTTAATGTACACAGTTTTCATTCAACAATTGGTAGAAGGAAGTCAAGAAATAATGTCAAAACTGCAGTACATGAAACAAAGCACAATTTCCCTTCCTCTGTCCAGTCTTCGCTTTTTTAAAAATGTGTTTTTAAGTGGCTGCAGATAAGCTGAAATTTTCACACAAACACCCAGCCACCATTCCAGATCCATGTTCTTAAAATATGAGCAGTGCACAAGGAGTTCTGTTCTCTCTCAGAAAGGATGGAAAACTAGGGGGGAGAATGAGTGTAAGAAAGTACGACAGAAAGGGTCACAGCTAGCTGCCTGAAACCTTTAACTAAAGCTTCCCACACCACAGACTCCATATTAACTTATTTCCCACTTTATTTATGTATCTGTTTCCTAAGCTAAGATTTCCTTATCAATAGTCCACTTACCTGTACATAGGAAGAATAGTCCAAAGAGATGCTTCCACTGAGTTAGCCAAGTTATTGAGGCCATCCTGGAGGCCATGGGCATCTCCCTCCAATTCAATAATGCAGAAAAGCACAAAAGCTTGCTCTTTCCTGAGCTCAGTGACTTCTCCAGCCCTTAGTGGTTATCATACCAGAGTCAGAAAAACCACAGCCAGTAAACGGTTGCTTTCCTCTAAGAATGGAAGAACTTTTACTGCCATCTAGTGGTGGGAGGCTGCATAACTTATTTTTGTATAGCTGCTGAATATTCAACTTGCAACATTCTGCATGAAAGGCAGGTGCTCTGCCTCTGAGCTACGGACCTTCCGTGGAGGTCACACTTTATTGAATAAACAGTTACTCCATTTACCCAGGAAACCAAAGAAACTTTGTGTAGGTGTGAAGCTGTTTGTGGGAGAGACCAATAAAACTCACCTTCACACGTTGTACCTACTAAAATTTTAATCATTAAACTGATTTCAAGCTGATTTGTGTCTGTATTGTATAAATATAACTAATTTTATAGGATTTTTTCCTGCTAATTTCCAAACAGGCACTAAGGTTTGTATTTATTTATTTCATAAAAATAATACAATTTTATTGATTTTCACAAAATCTCAAACCAGTTTAAGAAGAAATGCTATTGTGAGTGAAAACAGATTGCTTAAACCTTTCTTAAATCTTCCTTCGTATTAATTGATCCCTGCTGTTCAGTTCAGGTCTCAGCAGAATGATGTAGCATTTTGGGGAAAAGATGCAACCCAGTAACCCAGCACTGGAGGCCAAGATGGAGAAGATCTCCACAGCCACCATGTGTTTCCCTCTTGTGCTCAGGTAGGTGGGAACAAAAGAGATCCAAACACTGCAAAATGCTAACATACTGAAGGTGATGAACTGGGCTTCGTTAAAACTGTCAGGTAACTTGCGGGCCAGGAAGGCTACAATGAAACTAGCAATGGCCAAGAGGCCCATGTAGCCCAAGACACAATAGAACATGGTGACGGACCCAACGTTACATTGTGCAATGGTTTCTTCAGCTACTGAATTCATGTCTAGCTCAGGGAAAGGAGGAGACGTTGTCAGCCACAGAGTACAGATACCAACTTGAATGAGGGAACCTGAAAGGACAATGGAATGGGCCAGTCTCTTTCCCACCCATTTCTTCATCTTGGATCCTGGCTTTGTGGCTATGAATGCTAGAGAAACAATGGTAGTCTTTGCCAACACACAAGAAACAGCTATGGAGAAGATGATGCCAAAAGCAGGTTGTTGGAGAAGGCAGGTCACTTTCCCAGGTTGGCCGAGGAAAAGCAAAGAGGAGAGGAAGCAGAGCAGGAGGGAGACCAGGAGAGTGTAGGTGAGACCTCGGTTGTTGGCTATGACTATGGGGGTATCATTGTGCTGGATAAAAATAGCCAACACCAAAGCAGTAATCAAAGAACATAAGACACTAAGTGAGGCTAAAGTGATCCCCAAAGGTTCTTCATAGGACAAAAAATGTATAACTTTGGGGATGCATCCATTTCTCTTCTTGTTTGGATATTGATCTTCTGGGCAATTGAAACATGCATCCATATCTGAGAAACATAAAGAAAAACTTAGCTAGAAATTCAGTTCCGATTCATCTGACCTAGCCCATTGAATGAACCATGTATTGTGACAAATTGTACATTATGGCTGTTCCACCACAGCAACATTGGCTGCCGAGACACATTTGTGGCACATTGGCCATGAGAGACAGCCCACCAACCAGCAGTGAACATATTGTCACATTTTAAAGTGGTATGAGATGGGGAGGTCCACTTTAGGGTCCAACATAAGGCGCAAACCTTTTGGTTTGATTCCCAGCCCCTGTAACACTTGTTCGTTCATGCAGGGGCCTCTCTATGCTCCCTTTCGCTTGCAGCCTGCCAGTTGCTATCTTTTGAGGAGGCGCATTCTAGCCTATCATGGCTTTCCCTCCTTTGCTGAGGCTTTTGGTTTTTCTCCCTCCCACAATCATAGTTTGATTTATACCAGAGGACTCTTGCTTCCTCTAGTGAAGCAGCAATTAATCTTCTAGCACAATTGCAAAGCAAGGCAGGGTCAGGTAGGGGTTCAAATTCAATCGGAGACCCCAGATTGTATGAGAGCAAATGCTTCTGTTTGCTGGCCTGAAGCTTTTCCTTTCATAGCTCCTTTTAATTCAGGGTATGCATACACCCCCCAATTCCTCCTATTCCTTAGTTTGCTAAGGGAAGTGGGCTCTGCTCCATAAGTGACCATATAGGCAAGGGTTGATTAGTTTCAATTTACCATGAACAGTTCCCTCCTTCTCTTAGAATGGCAATGGTGCCCACCTGAGAGGTACCAGAACTGAGTTCTTCTGAGTTCTGGCTGAAATAAAGACCTATATGTCACCCAATAGCTACAATTCTGCCTTTTAAATTTATCCTCCTCTGCTGATCTTGTTATGTTCACTATATAAAAGTGACCCAGCTCAAGCCCTGCCTGCTTCTCAGTCTTTTTATTTGGTAATCAGGATGCAACAGCTTTACCTACCAGTCTGGTTTGAAATCTTCCCCTCTGGGCATGGAGCACAATCATAGCAACAAAACTTTTCCGCTTCCTTCCTTTTCTTCTGATGACCAGAGTGGCAGGGTTCATTGCACAAAGAAAGGGGGAGCACCTATAGAAAGGAGTAGGGGGTGGAAGAGCTTTCATATATGTCACCCACAGAGCCATCTTAAGCTTCAGTAATGTGTGTTAAGTGTGTTAAGAAGGGGGCATTATTTTAGTGCACTTTCAAGGTAATACTGATTTCAAAGTGGGAAAAGGGAGATTTGCCATATCAATTTACCATCATATTTCTGAATCCACTAGACATTATTATTGTTCTTTTTATTCCTGTTGTTATTTAGCAGCTTTAAACTAATAACTCTCTGCAGTTCGTAACTACAATCCGTACCTGGTTAAAACTTTGGTGCCATAGAATTTTGTCCTCCTCGATGATTAACTCTTTATCTCCTCTATCACTGAGACCCACCCATCCAACTTTCACTCTCTGGAAAGACGTGTTTGCGAATGTGACCAAATTCATGATATCAAATCCTCCTCTCATTTCCCTGTTATCATTAAATGATACCGTTTCTCCCGCTGAGTTGTTAAATGAAACACCTTGAAGAAAGGAGTTGATCTATTTAAAAAGAAAAAGAAGAATCAAACTATTTGAGGTTCCCAACTGAAGCAGATTCCAAGGTCAAGTTATAAGACGAAATGTAAACGAGCAAGGGAGTAACCATGTCTAAGATGCAGAATATTTATACATCTGGTTTTTTTTTTACATATGAGAAGAGGGCCAGTAAAGGGGAGCATCTCCCTGGTTGAGCATCTCCTTGCATGGAAAGGGCCCAGATTCAATCCCCAGAATCTTCTGGTAAAACTCGGAATCTCATCTTGTCTCGAACTCTGGACAGCCCAAACCAGACAGTGTACACAATACTGAAACAGAAGGTTGACAGACCTCATCTTGTATAAAGCAACTTCCTGTTCTCCTCCTGTTAATCAGTTCATTGACATGAGAATATTTGGCTCTGCAACATTACCTGCCAAGGCTGCAGAGATGGAAATCCAACACTGTAACCAGCGGTCACTGCTCTGTGCAGGGATCTGGATGAGTAAATGGCATGCAATGCATGAGCTACAGCATAGGCAGCATTGTAGATACTGTAGCTCTGCCCAGTCATGTGCATTTCAAAAACACCTGCAGGGAGACTATCCAGCCTCTCCTCTCCAGTACACGTTCCATCATCCATGACAAGCATACTTGGATCTGGAAAGAGACAGTCAAATGCCTGCTCCCAGAAGTCCTTCCAAAAGCCATCTGCTTTGGTCCTGTGTGTTTGGATGTTCTGAAGGAATTGGTTGAACTTTGGGAGCTCTTCTGAGTGAATTGTAAAGCAAAGAGCACCTTGGAACAGCTGAAAATCCCAGGTCCTCTGGTGTCCGGTTGATACAAAATCTATCTGGGCTGTCATGATCCAGACCTTCCCAAATGTTATGTTTTGCTTACCTCCAATATCTTGGAAAAGTGAAACAGTTCTCAGCCATGAAATTGCCCCATAGTCTCCATAGAATATAACTGCAGTGGCCTTTTCATCTACGAGACCTTCATCAATACTTCTCATTATATCATACATTCCTTCCATATTATCCATATGAGCTTGAAGTGGGATTCTTTTTGTGAAGGCTGAACAGATCCCATTGTTGGAAAACAATAGCTCCAGGGTCCTCAAAAAATATTCCCCACTATTACTATTCACAACGAAGAGCCCAACCCATATCCATTTGAAGTACTGAAGTAACTGGATAATCCCTACATATTGATGGGCTTCCATTGGGACCATGCTATAAAAGGTTGTCTGCCTTGATTGAATCTCCTCTGAAGCAAATGAGCCATAGGTGAGCTAAAAGAAAATGATAATTTAGGAGAACATTTCCTAAAGATGGTTGAAGGTGGAACTCGAAATAGTAATGGAAGAAAAATCCTGGCTCAATATTTTTTAGTTATCTGAAAGTAATGGAATTTCTGGCTATTTCTTTCACACACTAATATTTCACTTTTCCTTCTGAATCAAAGAATGTCAAATGAAACTTCCCCACATTCCCCTATGCACTGATTCTACCTGTGGAGCCCTGTAGAGATTTAAGACATCTGCCATGTAGATAGAGGTGTCAGAAGTAAGTCCTCCAATCACAGCGATCAGGTTTTTCTGAGTGTCACATTTGTAGTTGGGGACAAATATTTGCCATTTGAAGAGAAGGTCCAAAGTGGTTCGATAGGTCATTCTTGCATCAAAGTAGCTGTCATAGATGTGGAAGCCAAGGGTGACATTGGGCAAGATCTTCGGATTGTCATTGATCTCTTTTATGGCAAACACAATGGCCAGGATGTTCTGATAGAACTTTGTTGTTACACTGTCAACAGGGAAGATATAAAAAGGGAGGGAAAATACTTTAATGCATGAGACCGTTATGTCCTCTTCCTATTCAAAAAACACATTCAGCCAAAATCTAAGGGATGAAAGTGGAGAGCAATTGTATTTGTGATCTGCAGTGTATCTTTGACACACCTGCTCTTTTCTTGGTTTCTCCTCTGCAATTTCAGCACAAAGCATCCTAGCAGAATGAACTTTTTCACAGTCTTAAGAGTGATTTGGTATCTTTACATTAATTATGTTAATTCCATTGCCTGCAGATTTTGGCATTTCATTTCCCTTTCGATGGCACACCTGCACCATGCTTTTCTGCATTTATATATCCATATTTATTTCTTTATACCAGAAACTATATCACTGAAGAAAACTTTGCCTGTTGATGGTGACAGAAGTTCACCCAAGCTTATTTATGATACTACTACTGCTACTACTACTAATAATAATGTATTTTTATTTATTATATTAGTATATTACCCTTCTCTGGTAGATCTAAGTGCCGTTCATAACTTAAAAACAGAATGCAACATCACATAATACATAAAAATTAGAACAAAAAAAGAAGAAAGAAAATCCGCTAACCGATACAACCCTTCATTAACAGTTTTTGGTGTCACAGGAATACTCCATGCTTTTATATTTACTGTACATTGTTTTTAATTAGCTCTCTTCTCAAATGTATATATAAGAGAGAGAGAGAGAGGGGAGAGAGGAGAGAGAGAGAGAGAGAGAGGAGAGAGAGAGAGAGAGAGAGAGAGAGAGAGAGAGAGAGAGAGAGAGATTAACAAAGCTGAAGTGTAATGCTTATAACTTCCTTGGCTGCTTTGGTAAGAATGAAAGGGTGTAGTTACAGAGATTGGAGGAATGAATGTTCAGACGAGCTTCATTTGCTTAAGGCTAGCTCACTGACTTCGGTACCATCCTGTAGGCTGAGACCATGTACTGCTAATGTGCCCATTGTTCTTATCAACACATTTTCTCTTTTCAGGTAATATAGGATTGGTTTATATCCCTTTCATTGAGGGGCATATTATTGCTTACTGTGGCATGTCAAACAGGTCCTGAGAAGGATGTTCCCTGAATAATAATTCACTAAAGTAGTAAGTGATCTGAGAAGCAATCCCACCAATGAGGAGGTCACCTGCCTGGTACCATTCATGAGGCACAGAGATTGGATCAACGGCAAGGCACTTCATTGTCCTGCACATTGTGTGAGGCAGCAGCAGCAGCAGCAGCAGCAAGTGCCTCACCATGGTAGCTTCAAAAAATCTCTTGGAAGATGCAGGTTCCTCTGTTTCCAAATACATCTCCTGTCTGACTTTGACTGTGTTGGTGGTTGCACTTTAACTTTCTCTTAAACATCAGCAGACGTAGAAATATTTTGAATATGAACTTAAATTATTAATAAAACTAAATGAGAATAAAAAAGAAGTGTTGACAGTAACAAAACCAGTAAAACCTCTCTCTCATCACTATGCAACACTCCTAAATCTCACTGGCACAGGAGCATATTTAATGCTCTTACTATGCTGGGTTGTTGACTGTTTTCAGATGTCCTTAGGAAACCCCCGAGAGCTCTGTCTAGCTGAACAAATTATTGTGTGCAATCTGGATAATTGAGGAGGGAGATAATTACTTCATTGGATCTTGGACTTTGAGTGGCACTTTTGATCAGAAACGTATCTTTAAAAATTCAGATAGAAAAAGGAGGTTGAGTCTGCTCCTTGAAGGACTGAGACAGGGGAATTTAAGTGCAGAGTTCTATGGTGAGTAAACACCCAACAGAAAGTGGTAGCCTATAGCACAGCCAGCATCTTGCCTGAGGACATAAAGAAATGCTATACAGCATAGCTGCCAAGTCTCCCGTTTTCCCCGGGAAACCCCCGTTTTTATTTACCTTTTCCCGGTGGTCCCCCATATCACTTCATCTCCCGTTTTTCTCCGTTATTTTCTCCTGCCGGCGGCCATTTTTCCCCCTTTCTGATTTGCCCTTCTATGGGCACAAAAAATGGCCGCTTCAAAAGTCGCATCTACGCATGACCGGAAGTGCGTAGCTGCGACTTCCGGTGACAGCGGCGGCCATTTTGGTGCCCATTGATGGGCGGGGCGACACCGGAAGTTGCGTCAACACACTTCCGGTCATGCGCATATGCTACTTTTGAAGCCGCCGGCGGCCCTTTTGGGTGCCCATAGAAGGGCAAAGCGACACCGGAAGTTACGTCGACGCAACTTCCGGTGTCACATGGCAGCCGGTCCCGGATTCTGCAGTCCGGGACTTGGAAGGTAAGCTATACAGTGGTACCTCTGGTTAAGAACTTTATTCGTTCCAGAGGTCCGTTCTTAACCTGAAACTGTTCTTAACCTGAAGCACCACTTTAGCTAATGGGGCTTCCCACTGCTGCCGCACCGCCAGAGGGTGATTTCTGTTCTCATCCTGAAGCAAAGTTCTCAACCCGAGGTACTATTTCTGGGTTAGCGGAGTCTGTAACCTGAAGTGTTTGTAACCTAAAGCATTTGTAACCTGAGGTACCACTGTATCCCCAAATGATTCCATAGTCTAAAAGCAAGAAATATGATCTTTTTTTATCTATCATCTATCTATACAATGGAACCTCGGTTTATGAACACCTCAGTTTACGAATTTTCGGTTTACGAACGCCGCGGACCCATCTGGAATGGATTAATTCACTTTCCATTACTTTCAATGGGAAAGTTCGCTTCAGTTTACGAACGCTTCCGTTTATGAACAGACTTCCGGAACCAATTGTGTTCATAAACCAAGGTACCACTGTATCTATATCTATTTGTTGTTGTCGTTTAGTCGTGTCCGACTCTTCGTGACCCCATGGACCAGAGCACGCCAGGCACTCCTGCCTTCCACTGCCTCCCGCAGTTTGGTCAGACTCATGTTGGTAGCTTCGAGAACACTGTACAACCTTCTCATCTTCTGTCGTCCCCTTCTCCTGGCGCCCTCCATCTTCCCCAGCATCAGGGTCTTTTCCAGGGAGTCTTCTCTTCTCATGAGGTGGCCAAAGTATTGGAGCCTCAGCTTCATGATCTGTCCTGCCAGTGAGCATCTATATCTATATCTGTCTGTCTGTCTGTTAACATAGAAGCCCCCCCTCCAATAAAATTTGATTGCCCCCCCTCAGTTGATGGGCATGGCCATTCAAATGCTATGTGTGTGCCGTGCCATGTGATTGATTATGTGGGGTAGCGCTTACCTTCCCCACCCCAATATTTTATTCAAGTTGGCACCTCGGTCAGGTAATAATTTTATACCCAATGTTTTGAGAGTTTCTCCACAGTATAATGTGTGGGTGGCCCACCAGGAGTCCACAGCTGATGTGGCACCCACAAAAACCTTCAATGACATTCTGAGGAAGGACCCCAGACTCTGAACTTGGGGGGGGGGAAATGGAAGTGAAACTCACAACTTCATCCACCCCCAACTCCTATTTATTGCAAAGACAGTTCCAGAGTGGACAAACAGAACATTTCAAACCATAGCACATGTAATAAAACACAATCATTTTTTTAAAAATCAACTCATAAAATCAGAAAACCTGATACATCAATGTAGGAACCCAGATCAGGTACTAACACTCAATGAATACCTGAATGGAAAAGGGTGGTTATCATATTGAAATCAACAATATGCATGTGATTTAGAGAAATTTAGCCTAATCTGCAGCATTCCAATACCAAGATTCAGTCATGGAGCAGGTCCTCTTGGGAGACACCTGAAGCAAGCATGTGGTGATATGAACTAAGAAGGAAACGAAAATGCAAGGCAAACTGTCTGGACAGACTTTGTAATAATTTAAAATTGAATAACTTTGACTAATATTATATGAATGTATCTCCTCCCAGCCACTTTGTACAAGAGATGTTAGGGCACTTGTTTATTGATTTCATAAAAAAATTATACAATTCTATTGATTGTAAAACATCTCAAAGACTATGAAAAATGTTATGATGAGTGAAGACGGGAGGACTCCTGAAACACAGAAAAAATCATGAGGGTTGGTTTTTGTTTTTTGTTTTTTGTTTTTTTGAAATATGAGTATATTTCAATTTGTCTTGGAAACGAAAGATGGATTAAAGTTCAAAAGAACAAGAAACGGAGAGAGATGATACTGAGTGTTTTCTCCAAACACAACTTCTCTTTGTTGAAAAACTCTTCCAAAGAAAAGAAATAGAAAGAATCCACAACACATGGAATAAAACACAATTTTTGTTTTTGTTTTTTCAACTAATAAAATGAGAAATTCTGATACAGTAATGAAGGAACCCATCATAGCTGTCAATATCCAAAGAAGGCCTGAGTGGAAAAGGGAGTCCATTATATCACAATCAAAAATATTTATGTGATGTACAGAAATTCAGCTTTTTAAAATATCCTTTAAATACCAATATATCATCATGGAACAAGTCAACATGTGAGACAGCTGAACAAAGTATTTGGTTATGTACCGTAACAGGGAAATTGAAATGCACCTTAAACTTTGTAGTGAAATGTAATGATAACTTTAAAATGAATGTCTATAACTAATGTTGTGTGCATGTATTTTCTCCCAACTGCCTTCTTCAACAGACATTGGGGTATGATGAGGGCAGACGAATGGCTTAATCCTTTCTCCATATTAATTGATTCCTGCTGTTCAGTTCTGGTCTCAGCACAATGATATAGCATTTTGGGGAAAAGATGCAACCCAGTAACCCAGCACTGGAGGCCAAGATGGAGAAGATCTCCACAGCCACCATGTGTTTCCCTCTTGTGCTCAGGTAGGTGGGAACAAAAGAGATCCAAACACTGCAAAATGCTAACATACTGAAGGTGATGAACTGGGCTTCGTTAAAACTGTCAGGTAACTTGCGGGCCAGGAAGGCCACAATGAAGCTGGTGAGGGCCAAGAGGCCCATGTAGCCTAAGACACAATAGAACATGGTGACAGACCCAACATTACATTGCACAATGGTTTCTTCAGCTACTGAATGCATGTCTAGATCAGGGAAGGGAGGAGACGTTGTCAGCCACAGAGTACAGATGCCAACTTGAATGAGGGAAGCTGAAAGGACAATGGAATGAGCCAGCCTCTTTCCCACCCATTTCTTCATCTTGGATCCTGGCTTTGTGGCTATGAATGCTAGAGAAACAATGATGGTCTTTGCCAACACACAAGAAACAGCTATGGAAAAGATGATGCCAAAAGCAGTTTGTTGGAGAAGGCAGGTCACTTTGCCAGGTTGGCCGAGGAAAAGCAAAGAGGAGAGGAAGCAGAGCAGGAGGGAGACCAGGAGAGTGTAGGTGAGATCTCGGTTGTTGGCTATGACTATGGGGGTATCATTGTGCTGGATAAAAATAGCCAACACCAAAGCAGTAATCAAAGAACATAAGACACTAAGTGAGGCTAAAGTGATCCCTAAAGGTTCTTTATGGGACAAGAAATGTATAACTTTGGGGATGCATCCATTTCCCTTCTTGTTTGGATATTGATCTTCTGGGCAATTGAAACATGCGTCCATATCTGAGAAACATAAGAAAGGTTAAACAGAAATTCAGCTCCAATTCATCTGACCTATAACAACAAGCTTCGGGTTATGATGGCATCAGGCCAGGCAGTCAGCTCCAGAGCTCCACAGATTTTAATCGAGTTTTAATTGATTTTAACTTGTTTTAAACCAAGTATTTTATTAACTACCAAGTGTTCTTTTAACCTGGAAGCTGGAGAGCAGAAGAATGTTGAGCTACGAGATAACAATAATTAACAAACTTGGAGCTTATCTGTTCTGTTAGCATCCCATTTATCAAGTGAAAGCGTGGAAGGTGGCTCCCTGACCCTACGAAGCTGAGCCCAAGTCACTCCCCGGAGGAGGAGGGATGCAGAGATAATTTCCCATACCAAGTCTCCTGCCCCCCCCCCCACAACTACAGGTATATCACCTGACCTCTCCAAGTATACTGGGCCCCCATCGTTCCGCCTGGACACTGAGGTCCAGCTCTGAGGGCCTTCTGGCAGTTCCCTTCCTGCGAGAAGTGAGGTTGCAGGGAACCAGACAGAGGGCCTTCTTGGTGGTGGAGCCCACGCTGTGGAATGCCCTCCCATCAGTTGTCAAAGAAATAAACAACTATTTGACATTTAGGAGACGTCTGACGGCAGCCCTGTTTAGGGAATTTTTTAATGACTGATGTTTTAATGTATTTTAAATCTTTTGTTGGAAGCCGCCCAGAGTGGCTGGGGAAACCCGGCCAGATGGGTGGGGAATAAATTATTATTATTATTAATTATTAAGTGGTTTGTTTTCTGTCTGCAGAAACTTTGATCCTTATACTGCAACAGCTAATAGCATTGCAATTAAAGTGGACTCCAACAAACCCTTGACCGGCAAAGCCTGCATGGCAATCAAGGGGTTAAAATTGCAGCAGATGCTGGCCAAGCTGGCACTCTTGGCATCAACAGGACAGCCAGAAGCAGCCGGCATTTCTAACTACCACTGTGTGCTACAGAAAACAGCAACTCCTCTTAGAAATTCATAGAAAGTGGTTAAGGAAACTATGACGAAATGGGCAATGGACTTAGGGAAACCCATCAAAATGGAAAGCTGGGAAAGTATCTGGAAGGTATCATGGAAATTCACGGCATGAGAGGGAATTGGGGAAAAATTGATCAAGATGTTTTATAAGTGGTACCTGACGCCAGATAAAAATCACAAAATGTATAAAGTTAAAGATAATTGGTGCTGGAGATGCCAAAAGGAGGTGGGGACCTTTCTACACGTATGATGGCATTGTGAAAAAATAAAACCTTTTTGAAACGAGATATTAGAGGAATTGAATAAAATATTTAAATATAATATAAAAAAAACTCCTGAGTCTCTCTTATTAGGAATGATAAACGAAGAGATATCCAAACAGGATGAAAAGGTATTTCTATATGCAGGGGCACCGGCAAGAATTTTAATTGCCAAATTATGGAAAAAGCAAGAAATTCCTAGTATTAGAGACTGGCAAGAAAAGGTGATTAGTTATGTAGATCTGGCAAAATTGACAAATTCAATGGGGGGGTAGCAATAAGAAATGGGGGGGGTAGCAATAAGAAATTTAATTACAACTGGGAAAAATTTGGGGAGTATCTGAAAACAGCTCTGAATGTCAGCTCTGAATGTCTGAGCTGGACAAACAGAGACAGATTCTGCATTTTGCCACAATAAAGCAGTTTAGCCTTATTCAATGGCTTGTGTGTGTTGTTCATCAAGCTGAGAGCAACCGCAGATAATTGCACTGGCTTTGTCCTTGCTCTGGGGGCGACAAATGCTAACATGTTATAGGCTTTTTTGATTGAGGATTTGTGTATTGAATTTCTGCTCCAAAACTGACCAGATAGGCAAGGATTCAATTTGTGTGACCCAATGGCTACAGTTCTTCCTTTTGAATTTATCCTATTCTGCTGATCTTGATGTGTTCACTAAATAAAATTGGCCCAGCTAAAGCCCACCTTGCTTGTCAGTCTTTTTATTTGGTCATCAGGATGCAAGAGCTTTACCTACCAGTCTGGTTTGAAATCTTCCCCTCTGGGCATGGAGCACAATCATAGCAACAAAATTTTTCCCCTTCCTTTGTTTTCTTCTGATGACCAGTGTGGCAGGGTTCATTGCACAAAGAAAGGGGGAGCACCTGTACAAAAATGAGAGAGGAGTTCGGAGTGAAGGAGCTTTCATATTGGTCACCCACAGAGTCACATTATGTTTCAGCAACTTGTAATAGGATTTATGCACCTACATATTGAACCTTTAAGCACTTTTCTTGCTCTGTTCGGTTCTTCTGCTGTGCTTTGTTTTTGTTGTTTTGAAAGCAATATTAGCCCTGTTTGCGAAGGTAACTTCATTATCAGCGCACTGTCAATGTAATATTGATTGCAAAATTGGAATAGAGGGATTTGTAATGTCAGGTTTGCATCATGTTCCCACCCTTTGGACCTCCTGTGGAATGGGTGCATAGAAAAGGGCCTCTGACTGCAGGATCTCAGACCATTCATATGGGGGAGAGGAATCCCTTGAGATATTGGGCTCCTCTGCCAAATCAGGAACTTTGAACTGAACTCAGAAAGTAATTGATATTTGGTGTAGTCAGGTCAGGATTGATGTTATGTGCTCACACAGTCTTGCTGCAGGGAGCATGCTAATCACTGAATTGTCAAAGCCCCCCACCCTTAATACATTGAAATAACCTAATTTTAAGGTTACCAGATTGTACGCAACAGAAGGCCACTTAAGCCTCAAGAAGACCAGGGCACCTCCCATCTATTCTGTCTAGGATGGCACTAACAGTGCTTTAATCCTGTTGGGATTCAGCGTCTGTTTATTAACTCTCATACACTCCATTCCGATGCATTCCAAATCTCCAGATGAGTGAGCAGGTTCATATAGATGTAAAACAACATGGTGCAGAAAGAAATAGTCCGCAGAACACAACGCATGGGGCAGAACCACACTCCTCAAAAACCACCCTCTGAAAACAACCATCTAAGGAGGACATCCTGAAGGATGTCGTGATTGATGCTATCTCTAGGTGTTGAGGTCATATACAGAATTAACATGGAAATGCACCCAATCTCTCATCACACAGATTGTCCAAAGAAGTTTCCGTGTCAAAACTGAGCCTAAAATGAAATTGAAAGGGACCCGGAAAATCTGTTTTATCCATATCCCATTGGCATGTCCTGTTAAATGCATTTAAACATTAGCCAGATCATGATAGTTGACCAGGAAGTCCATGAATGTGACTGATTAGACCAGGCATCCCTTACCTGCAGCCCTCAAGATGTTTCGGCCTACAATTCCCATGATCCTTATCTAACAGGACCAGTGGTCAGGGATGATGGGAATTGTGGTCCAAAACATCTGGAGGTGCGAAGGTTGGGGATGCCTGGATTAGACAGACTGAGAAGGGATGAAGGACTTGAAATCAATCATGGGGGGCGGAGGCATAGAAGGAGCAAGATCAGTTTTCAATATTCAGCAAAAAGAAAAAGACCTTCTACCTGCTCTCCAAGCACTCTTAAATATTTTTTGTACCCTTTCTTGCAAAGCAATATCAGACAGAAGAGGAAATGGCAGAAAGTTTCCACCGTTTCTGCAGAGAGGTTCCCACAATCCCTACCTGGTTAAAACTTTGGTGCCATATAATTTTGTCCTCTTTGATGATTAACTCTTTAGCTCCTCTATCACTGAGATCCACCCATCCAACTTTCACTCTCTGGAAAGACGTGTTTGGGAATGTGACCAGATTCATGATATCAAATCCTCCTTTCATTTCCCTTTTAGCATTAAATGATACCATTTCACCAGCTGAGTTGTTAAATGAAACGCCTTGAAGAAATGAATTGATCTGTTGTTGTTTTAAAAAAGAAGAATCAGATTATTTGAGGTTCCCAATTGAAACAGATTCCAAGGTCAAGTTACAAGATGAAATGTTACGAGACGAAATGTAAACTAGCAAGACTGTAACCATGACATACCCTCCAACATTTCTCTGATGAATATAGGGATGTCCCATTCCATAATGACAACTTTACTATTGAGCACTCCTGGCAGCTTCCAACATATATAAAAACATAATAAAATATTAAACATTGAAAAAAAGCTTTTCTATACAGGATTGACTTCAGAGGGCTTGGGGATTGAATAACTCCATACCCTCTAACATTTCATCAATGAAAATAGGGACATGCTAAGGAAAACTGAGACATTCCAGAATCAAATCAGAAACTGGAATGGCTTCCCTAAATCCGGGACATCCCTGGAAAATAGGGGCACTTGGAGGGTCTGCCATGACTAAGATGCAGAATACTTTGCCAGCTCTTTTTTTAACATACGAGAAGAGGGGCTATAAAGGGTAGCAGCTCCCTGGTTGAGCATCTCCTTGCATGAAAAGGGCCCAGATGCAATCTCCAGAATCTTCCGGTGACACTGGGAATCTCATATTGTCTCAAACCCTGGAGAGCCCAACCCAGACAGTGTACACAATACTGAAACAGATGTGAGGCCTAACTTAGTATAAAGCAACTTCCTGTCCTTCTGCTAATCAGTCCATTGACATGAGAATATTTGGCTCTGCAACATTACCTGCCAAGGCTGCAGAGATGGAAATCCAACACTGTAACCAACAGTCATTGCTCTGTGTGGAGATTTGGATGAGGAAATGGCATGCAATGCGTGAGCTACAGCATAGGCAGCATTGTAGATACTGTAGCTCTGCCCAGTCATGTGCATTTGAAAAACACCTGCAGGGAGACTTTCCAGCCTCTCCTCTCCAGTACACGTTCCATCATCCATGACAGGCATACCAGGATCTGGATAGAAACAGTCAAATGCCTGCTCCCAGAAGTCCTTCCAAAAGCCATCTGCTTTGGTCCTGTGCATTTGGATGTTCTGAAGGAAGTGGTTGAACTTTGGAAGCTCTTCTGAGTGAATTGTAAAGGAAAGGGCACCTTGGAACAGCTGAAAATCCCAGGTCCTCTGACTTCCAAATGATACAAAATCTATCTGGGCTGTCACGATCCAGACGTTTCCAAATGATGCATTTTGATGAGGTCTATTATCTATTATAAGGACAGCAGTTCTCAGCCATGCAATTGCCCCATCTGTTCCATAGATGATAAGTGTACGGGTCTTTTCATCTGTGAGAGCTTCATAAATACCGTCCATTTCAGCAAATGTTTTTTCCATGTCCTCTAGACGAACTTGAAGTGAGATTCTTTTTGTGAAGGCTGAACAGATTCCATTCTGACTAAACAATGGGTCCAGGATCCTCAAAAATTGATCTCCGCTGTCATATTTTGCAACAAAGAGCCCGACCCACTTCCATCTGAAATACTGAAGTAACCGGATAATCCCTACATATTGAAGGTCTTCATTTGGGACCATGGTGTAAAAAGACTTCTGCATTGATTGACTCTCCTCTGAAGCAAATGAGCCATAGGTGAGCTAAAAGAAAATGAAAATTTAGCAGAATATTTCCTTAAGAAATTTGTAGGCACAATTCTAATTATTATTTTTTTAAAAAATACTGGCTGAATTTCTAGTTAAGGGGAAATAATGCAATTTCCAGGTTATTTCTCTTTTACACATATTTCTCTTTTCCTTCTGAATCAAAGATTGTCAAAAGAAATTTTCCCCCATTCCCCTATGCACTGATTCTACCTGTGGAACCCTGTAGAGACTTAAGACATCTGCCATGTAGATAGAGGTGTCAAAATAAAGTCCCCCAATCACAGCCATGACGTTTTTCTGAGTGTCACATTTGTAGTTGGGGACAAATATTTGCCATTTGAAGAGAAGGTCCAAAGTGGTCCGATAGGTCATTCTCGCATCAAAGTAGCTGTCATAGATGTGGAAGCCAAGGGTGACATTGGGCAAGATCTTCGGATTGTCATTGATCTCTTTTATGGCAAACACAATGGCCAGGATGTTCTGATAGAACTTTGTGGTTACACTGTTAATAGGGAAGATATAAAAAGGGAGGGAAAATACTTTAGTGCATGAGACTGTTATGTCCTCTTCCTATTCAAAAAACACATTCAGCTAAAATTGTATTTGTGATCTGCAGTGTATCTTTGACACACCTGCTATTTTTTTGGTTTCTCCTCTGCAATTTCAGTGCATGAGACTGTTATGCTCTATACATGTTCTTAAAACATATTAAGCCCAAATCTGTTTTATGGTCAAGGAGAGCAGTGTTATTTGCATTCTACAATTTATGTTTGACACACCTGCTCCTTTCATGGTTTCTCCATTGCACTTTCAATTCTAAGCATCCTAGCAGAATGAACTTATTTCCCCATCTCATCAGTGGCTTTATATCCTTACATTTATTATATTACTGTATTTTCATTATCTGCATTTTGGCATTTCCTTTCCCTCTGATGGAACTCCTGCACCATGCCTCTCTGCTTTATATATTTATATGTGGACCATATGCTGGACCATAAAGAAGGCTGAATGCCGAAGAATTGATGCTTTTGAATTATGGTGCTCGAGGAGACTCCTGAGAGTCCCATGGACTGCAAGAAGATCAAACCTATCCACCCAGAAGGAAATCAGCCCTGAGTGTTCAATGGAAGGACAGATCGTGAAGCTGAGACTCCAATACTTTGGCCACCTCATGAGAAGAGAAGATTCCCTGGAAAAGACCCTGATGATGGGAAAGATGGAGGGCACAAGGAGAAGGGGACGACAGAGGATGAGATGGTTGGACAGTGTTCTCGAAGCCACCAACATGAGTTTAACCAAACTGCGGGAGGCAGTGGAAGACCGGAGTGCCTGGCGTGCTCTGGTCCATGAGGTCACGAAGAGTCGGACACAACTAAATGGCTAAACAACAACATGTATTCCTGTGAACCTGAAACTACTGAGGATGACTCATCTCCTGAACATGATGGGGGTCCACACAAGCTTATGGAATAAAGTATTGTTAAGTCTTTAATGTGTTGCAGGAGTCCTCTATGCTTTTGTCAATATGTTGGTTTTATTATATTTGTATAATTTGTATAATTGATATGATATGATTGGTTTGTAAGTGAAAAAATTAATAAAAATTGATTTTTAAAAATATGTTGGTTTTATTTAGCTCTCTATTCACTCGTGTTTCAAATCAGTTAGCATACATATACATATATATATATATATATTAATTTGATTAACAAGGGAATATAAGGTTGACTGTTGCTTTCTGAGGTGCCAATTTAGCACAGATACCTGCCTCTCCACCTTTGTCTTGCTCTCAATTTCAGTAAGCATCGGAAGGAGCTATGCCCTTTAAAAATGTATCAGGACAACATTCAGGAACCATGCTGATGACTAGTAACTTGCTATTGTAGTTTATTATATGCGGCAGTAAACTCACAAGCTATATGCAAGTTACTATATACAGGTACAAACTTCATCACTCTCCAAGTACTCCAGAATACTCCTAACTAGATAAACAATGTCATAGGTCATGCTGCCTATATGAGATCCCTCAGCCAATCACGGAACTATTCTAGGTCCTCTTATCTCCAGGCAAATTTCCCCCGTGCTCTGTCTCCCTAGCCTGTAGTCAAAACGCTAATTGCTCACTTGCCAAGTTGCACGTAGACTGTGAACTCCAACAAGACCTCCAGGTATAGAACAAGGTATAAATTCAATCAATCAATCAATCAATAATTTTTTTTGAACATATGATCACACATGCAAAGCTGTTTGTTATTGTTCTTTGCTGATTCAGGGGAGCGCATCTAAAATAAGGGTTGTGGGAATATTCTTGCTTACTGTGGAATGTCAAACAGCTCCTGAGAAGGATGTTCCTTGAATGAAACTTCATTAAAAACGTAGGTGCTCTGAGTAACAATCCCACCAATGAAGAGGTCCCCTGCTTGGCCCCATTCATGGGGCACAAGGATTGGATCAGCTGCAGGGCACTTCGTTGTCCTGACTTCACATATTGTGTGAGGCACCAGCAGCATCAAGAGCCTCACCATGGTAGCTTCAAAATCTCTCTTGGAGGGTGCAGAGTTGTCGAAAGACATCCCCTGTCTCAACTGAACAGCCTTGGAGGATGCACTGTTAGCCTTACTTTTAGCACCAGCAGGTGTACAAATGCTTTGAATATGAACTTAAATGATTAAAACTCCATTATAATAATAAAGCAAACGTTGACAATAATGACCTCCCCCTTTTCCGATACCCACACTCCTACATCTCACTGGAACAGGAGCATACTTAATGCTGTTGACTGTTTTCAGATGTCCTTAGGAAACTCTTGAGAGCTCTGTCTAGCTGAATAAATTATTATGATCTAGATAATTGCAGAGGGGGATATTTACTTCATTATAATTTGGACTTTGAGTGGCACTTTTGCTCAAAAACTTTTTACTTTTTTTCCAGATGGAATAACAAGTTGGCTCTGGTCCCTGAAGGACTCAGACAGGGGAATTTGAGTGAAAAGTTCTATGGTGAGTGAACCCCAGACAAGGGCCCCAGAATCTGAATTTTAAAAATGTAATCCTCAATATCTCCCAGAAGGAAAACAATGACATGTTGAGTTACATTTTTCTGTATTCTTTTTTAGATATGAGCATCCTTGGTTGATTTTGTCAGTGTTTTCAACCAATGAATGAGGTCAGGGCCGTGAATCATAAGTGAGTTGTTTCAACACCAGACAGAGAATCTGTTGAGACCCATAAAGTTTTTTGTTTCCCCACTACCTTTCAGTGAACTTCCCTTGATTCTGTCTTGTTCTCTAGTAGTTCTTGGAATTTCCAGAATTTGCTCTTCATTTCCCCATGGTAACCAGGATGTACTTTCCTAAGGTTGGTTCATCTGAGTTCAACACTATAGAAGATATTTCTTGCAAGTACTGCTACAAAATCAGCAGGGATGGGTGCAGCAAGAGTATGCAGCCAGGATTCTGACCCCAATGAATTGGAAGAGTGAAATTACACCTACGAAGTCAGAATGGCATGTAAAAATGACAGAATACATCCAATTGGCAATAATGACAGGGAGAATTAGAGGGTACTTAATGTAGAGGGTGAATAAAGAATGGATAGTATTTAAGGAATATTTGAAAAACTACTATGATACCAAAAATCTCCTGGCAGACCTTGAATGATTCTTGTAATGTATAGATAATAAACTAAATAATTTTTCTCTAAAGGAAATTAAGGAAACAAAATAGAATAACATGATACTGTGTAAAAAAATAACAAATGAGATTCAGTTTTTTGAGTACAATTGGAACTTTGTTTTATCTTTCTTATCTTTATTCTTCATTTCCTTTTTTCCTTCTCCTCTATTTTTCGTTGTATTTTGCTTTTTTCTGTGTAGTGTACGTGCATAAATTGTAACATGGTAAATGGTTGTGTAAATATGTGTTGAATGTTTAATAAGGATAGATAGACAAATAGATAGATATATGAAACACACAAGAGTAGGCTAGCTCTTAGGAGCAAAGAAGGACAAGGGTCGAGATTTCTTTGATAGGCCAAATACTCTCAAATGTCTTCCCCAAATCATAAAGACTCAATGAACTGAAAATAACCCCAAATTAAATGGTTCTGGTTCTCCTTTCCAATTCTGGGTTACACTTCTATTTCCTTAATTAAAAAAGAATCATGACAATCTATTTGTTGAAAAACTCTTCTAGAGAAAAGAAATAGAAAGAATACACAACACATGGAATAAAACACAATTTTTGTTTTTTGTTTTTTAAACTAATAAAATGAGAAATTCTTATACAGTAATGAAGGAACCCATCACAGCTATCAATATCCAATGAAGGCCTGAGTGGAAAAGGGAGTCCATTATATCACAATAAAACATATTTATGTGATGTAGAGAAATTCAGCTTTTTTAAAATATCCCTTAAATATAAACATTGCATCATGGAACACATAAGGATGACAGACAACTGAACAAAGTATTTGGTTATGTACTCTAACAAGGAAACTGAAATGCACCTTAAACTTTGGAGAGAAGTGTAGTGATAACTTGAATAAGATTGTCTATAACTAATGTTGTGTGCATGTATTTTCTCCCAACTGCCTTCTCCAACACACATTAGGGTATGATGAGGACAGATAGATGGCTTAATCCTTTCTCCGTATTAATTGATCCCTGCTGTTAAGATCAGGCCTCAGCACAATGATATAGCATTTCGGAGAAAAGATGCAACCCAGTAACCCAGCACTGGAGGCCAAGATGGAGAAGATCTCCACAGCCACCATGTGTTTCCCTCTTGTGCTCAGGTAAGTCGGAACAAAAGAGATCCAAACACTGCAAAATGCTAACATACTGAAGGTGATGAACTGGGCTTCGTTAAAACTGTCAGGTAACTTGCGGGCCAGGAAGGCCACAATGAAGCTGGTGATGGCCAAGAGGCCCATGTAGCCCAAGACACAATAGAACAGGGTGACAGACCCAATGTTACATTGCACAATGGTTTCTTCAGCTACTGAATGCATGTCTAGATCAGGGAAGGGAGGAGACGATATCAGCCACAGAGTACAGATACCAACTTGAATGAGGGAAGCTGAAAGGACAATGGAATGAGCCAGTTTCTTTCCCACCCATTTCTTCATCTTGGATCCTGGCTTTGTGGCTATGAATGCTAGAGAAACAATGATGGTCTTTGCCAACACAGAAGAAACAGCAATGGAGAAGATGATGCCAAAAGCAGTTTGTTGGAGAAGGCAGGTCACTTTCCCAGGTTGGCAAAGAAAAAGCAAAGAGGAGAGGAAGCAGAGCAGGAGGGAGACCAGTAGAGTGTAGGTGAGACCTCGGTTGTTGGCTATGACTATGGGGGTATCTTTGTGCTGGATAAAAATAGCCAATACCAAAGCAGTAATCAGGGAACATAAGACACTAAGAGAGGCTAATGTGATCCCTAAAGGTTCTTTATAGGACAAAAATTTTAGAAATTTGTGGATGCATCCATTTCTCTTCTTGTTTGGATATTGATCTTCTGGGCAATTGAAACATGCATCCATATCTGAGAAACATAAAGAAAAGCTTAAATAGAAATTCAGTTCTGATTCATCTAACCTAGCACATTGAATGAACCATGTATTGTGACAAATTGAATGAATTATGGTTGTTCCACCACAGCAATACTGGCTGCCCAAGCACATTTGTGGCACAATGGCGGTGAGAGACAGCACACCAACCAGCAGTGAACGTATTGTCGCATTTTAAAGTCGTATGATATGGGGAGGTTTGCTTTATGGTCCAATATAAGGAGCAAACCTTTTGGTTTGATTCCCAGCCCCTGTAACACTTGTTCATTCGTACAGGGGCCTCTCTCTGCTCCCTTTCACTTGCAGTCTGCCAGTTGCTATCTTTTAAAGAAGCACATTCCAGCCTATTACGGTTTTCCCTCCTTTGCTCGGGCTTTTGGTTAATCTCCCTCCCACAGCCATATAGCTGGATTGATACCTCAGGACTCTTGCTTTCTCTGGTGAAGCAGCAATAAAAATGTTAGCAAAATTGCAAAGCAAAGCAGGGTTAGGCAGGGTTTCAAAATCAATAGGAGACCAGAGACTGTAGGAGGGCAAATGCTTTCGTTTGCTGGCCTGAGGCTTTTCCTTTCATAGCTCCTGTCAATTCAGGGTATGCATAGGCTGTCACTGGATTGTCACGCCCCTAATTCCGCGTATTCCTTAGTTTGCTTTGAGCTTCCTCCAAATATTATGCCTCTTACAGGGCTTTTTTGTTTCAGGGTTGATGTATTGTATGGGAGCAGGCTCTGCTCCAAAACTGACCAGATAGGCAAGGATTCGATCAGCTTCAACTCACAATGAACACTTCCCTCCTTCTCAAAGAATGGCAATGATGCCCACCTGGGAGATACCAGAATTGAGCTCCGGTGAGTTCTGGCTGAAAAAAAAGCCCTGTGTGTCACCCAATGGCTACAGTTCTGCCTTTTAAATTTATCCTCCTCTGCTGATCTTGTTATGTTCACTAAATAAAATTGGCCCAGCTCAAGCCCACCTTGCTTGTCAGTCTTTTTATTTGGTCATCAGGATGCAAGAGCTTTACCTACCCGTCTGGTTTGAAATCTTCCCCTCTGGGCATGGAGCACAATCATAGCAACAAAATTTTTCCCCTTCCTTCATTTTCTTCTGATGACCAGAGTGGCACGGTTCATTGCACAAAGAAAAGGGAAGCACCTATGGAAAGGAGTAGGGGGTGGAAGAGCTTTCATATTGGTCACCCACAGAGACACATTATGTTTCACAAAGTGTAATAGCATTATTTTTGCACCTATGCATTGGACTACACCTTAAAGCACTTTTCCTGTTCTGTTCTTTTGCTTTGTTTTGTTTTTGCTGTGTTGAAAACATTATTAGCCCTGTTTGTGAAGGTAACTTCATTATCGGGTCACTTTCAAGGTAATATTGATTTCAAAGTTGGAATAGATGGATTCGGAATGTCAGGTTTGCATCATGACCCCACCCTTTGGACCTCCTGTGGAATGGGCGCATAGAAAAGTGAGACTGCAGAAAAGAGAATGACTGCAGGGTCTGAGACCATTCATATGGGGGAGAGGAAGCCCTTGAGATATTGGGCTCCTCTGCCAAATCATGCACTTTGAACTGAACTCAGAAAGTAATTGATATCTCGTTTAGTCATGTCAGAATTGTTGTTATGTGCTCACACAGTCTTGCTGCAGTGAGCATCCTAACCACTGAATCGTCAAAATCCTTAATACATTGATATAACCTAAATTTGAGGTTACCAGATTGTACACAACAGAAGGACACTTAAGCCTCAAGAAAACCAGGCCACCAATGTATAGGATGAGTAATAAAATGTGCTGGAAATGTAATGAGAAGGAGGGAGAGTTTTATCATATGTGGTGGAAATGCGAAAAAGTTAAAATATTTTGGGAAATGATATATAATGAACTGAAAAAGATTCTTAGGTATACCTTTCCCCAAAAACCTGAGGGATTTTTATTAGGACTCATTGGACAAGAGATTGCAAAGGAGGACAATATAATATTCTTGTATGCGACAACCGCGGCTAGGACTTTGTTAGCCCAAAAATGGAAAACCCAGGAATCACCAACGATTGAAGAGTGGCAGACAAAAATGATAGACTATGCGGAATTAGCAAGACTGACTAGCAGAATCCGGAACCAGGGAGAGACAAGGTTCCAAAAAGAACCTGCGAGAAAGGATTTGCAATGAATCGCTAAATAGAGGGCACGAGGAAGTCCATGATGGAAATTAAGTTAGAATTAATGACTATTTTGATTTGTATACCGTGTTTCTCACATTTTAAGACATGTCTTATATTTATTTTTACGCAAGAAAATAAGCCTATGGCTTATTTTCGGGGGGGGTGTCTTATTTTATTTCTTTTACTAACCGGTAAGTTGCTGCTGCTGCTGCTCAAGCACCGACAAAGCGCCCAGCAGCGTGCGCCGCATGGAGCCCCGAGCCAGCGGGACCCGCTGAAGCGCCGACAAAGCTCCCGGCAGCGCTGCGCAGAGCGCCCTGAGCCGCAGGAGGAGCACCGTGGCTCTCGGCCTCTCCGCCGTCCCGTTCCTGTTTCCGCTGCAGGCGCCGCCGCCTCCTGCTCCCTCCCGGGGCGTCCCAGGCTTCGCCCGCTCGGCAGTGCTCCATGCAAAGCCAGGGGCGAGCGCAATTCCACCAGGAGGTTCCTCCGCGGCACCCGTAGAGACCATAGAGGAAAGGCGCGTGGCAGACACACCACTTCCGACTTCCGTTACCCTCACCCACTCCTGCTGCGGCTCGGGGCGCTCTGCGCAGCGCTGCCGGGAGCTTTGTCGGCGCTTCAGCGGGTCCCGTGCCAAGGGGAAAGGAAGGGAGGAGGGGAGATAGAGCGGGCAGAAAGGGAGGAGGGGAATAATCGCTGGCGCTACACGGCGAAAGAGAAAGGCAACTTATGGCTCCAGGTGGAGCGACTGTCCCGAGATAATTGGAAAACAATCCTGCACTGTGTGAGCGTTTCTGCAGACCACGAGGCGCTGCTTGGCCCTTCCAGTTTGCTGCTGCTGCATGCCACAAACAGCGGAGGGTGAAAGGAGCAGCGCCGGGTAGCCAGAGTAACCTCCACAACCCCACAGCCACAACGTTTCCCAGCACAGGATGATTGAGGCTTTGTCGGCGCTTCAGCTGGGTCCTGCTGGCTCGGGGCTCCACACGGCGCGCACTGCTGGGTATTTTGGCGAGGCCCTCCAGAACTGCACTTACGGTAGCACTACGGCTTATTTTCGGGGTATGTCTTATATTTTTTCAAAGCATGAAAATCGTGCCATGACTTATTTTATAGGGACGCCTTAAAATATGAGAAACATATATTGTTGTTGTTTTCTTTTTTCTTGTTTGTATGTCTTGAATGTTTGAATATGGTAAGATATGTTATTGTCTTTCTTTTTCTTTATAAAAAATTTCTCAATAAAAATATATTTTTTTTAAAAAAAGTAAAATTATCTTAAAAATTTTATTCATCATGTTAAAATAAAACATTCCATAATCTATTTTTTTCCAATTTTTCGGGAAAAAAACAAAAAAGGCTTCAGGATAAAAACCAGAAAACCCCCGGGGTTTTTCCGAATTTTTCCGGGTTTTTTTCGGGCCTTCACATCTCTAGGCAGAACCACACTCCTCAAAAACCACCCTCTGAAAATAACCATCTAAGGAGGACATCCTGAAGGATGTTGTAAGGGGGAGGGATTACAGAGACCCCCCCCCTCATCAGAAGCAGCCCGTCTCCTAGCAGTCAGGAAAGCAAGGGGTCTGAAGAGGTGAGTCTGAAGAACACTAGCCAGATCGCCATAGCTAGCCAGGAAGTCCATCAATGTGACTGAGAAGGGATGAAGACTTGAAATCTCTTCTACATCAATCATAGAAAGAAAAAAAGGTCATAGAAGGGGCAAAAATCAGTCTTCAATATTCAGGGGGGGAAATTAATGGAAGACCATCTTCCTGCTCTCCAAGCGCTCTTAAATATTTTTGCAGTCTAGAATTTTTGTACCCTTTATTGCAAAGAAATATTAGACTGAACAGGAAATGGCAGAAAATTTCTGCAGTTTCTGCAGAGAGGTTCCTACAATCCCTACCTGGTTAAAACTTTGGTGCCATAGAATTTTGTCGTGTTTGATTATTAACTCTTCATCTCCTCTATCACTGAGGCCCACCCATCCAACTTTCACTCTCTGGAAAGACGTGTTTGCGAATGTGACCAAATTCATGATATCAAATCCTCCTCTCATTTCCCTGTTATCATTAAATGATACTTTTTCTCCAGCTGAGTTGTTAAATGAAACAACTTGAAGAAATGAGTTGATCTATTTAAGAGAAGAAGAAGAACAAAATTATTTGAGGTTCCCAATTGAACCGGATTCCAAGGTCAACTTACAAGATGAAATCCAAACCAGCAAGACTGAAATCATGACATACCCTCCAACATTTCTACGATGAAAATACTGACGTCCCATTCCATAATGATAACTTACTGGGTAGCCCTAGAACTCCTGGCAGATTCCAACATATAAGAAACCTAATAAAACATTAAACATTTTAAAAAGCTTCCCTATACATGATTGACTTCAAGCGGCTTGGGGGTTGAATAACTCCATACCTTCCAACATTTCACCAATGAAAATAGTGACATTCTAAGGAAAAGCGGGACAGGGTCAAATCAGAAACTGGGAAGACTTCTCTAAATCAGGGACCTCCCTGGAAAAAAGGGACACTTAGAGGGTCTGGCATAACTAAGATGCAGAATACTTTGTCAACTGTTTTTTTACATATGAGAAGAGGGGCAGTAAAGGGTAGCAGCTCCCTGGTTTCACTGGTTGGGCATCTCCTTGCATGGAACAGGCACAGATTCAATCCCCGGAATCTTCAGTGACACTGGGAATCTCATATTGTCTCAAACCCAGGAGATTCCAACCCAGACAGTGTACACAATACTGAAACAGATGGATGTGAGGCCTAACTTAGTATAAAGCAACGTCCTATTCTTCTGCTAATCAGTCCATTGCCTCTGTAACATTACCTGCCAAGGCTGCAGAGATGGAAATCCAACACTGTAACCAACTGTCACTGCTCTGTGCGGGGATCTGGATGAGGCAATGGCATGCAATGCGTGAGCTACAGCATAGGCAGCATTGTAGATACTGTAGCTCTGCCCAGTCATGTGCATTTGAAAAACACCTGCAGGGAGGCTTTCCAGCCTCTCCTCTCCAGTACACTTTCCATCTTCTATGACTGGCATACCAGGATCTGGATAGAAACAGTCAAATGCCTGCTCCCAGAATTCCTTCCAAAAGCCATCTGCTTTGGTCCTGTGTGTTTGGATGTTCTGAAGGAATTGGTTGAACTCTGGAAGCTCTTCTGAGTGAATTGTAAAGGAAAGGGCACCTTGGAACAGCTGAAAATCCCAGGTCCTCTGACTTCCATATGATACAAAATCTATCTGGGCTGTCATGATCCAGACCTTTCCAAATGATGCATTTTGATGATGTACCAGTATATTATCTATTATAAAGACAGCTGTTCTCAGCCATGCAATTGCCCCATCATCTCCATAGGTGATAAGTGTACTGGCCTTTTCATCTCTGATACCTTCATAAATACCTTCAATTTCACCAAATATTTTCTCCATATATTCTAAACGAACTTGAAGTGGGATTCTTTTTGTGAAGGCTGAACAGATCCCATTGTTGGAAAACAATAGCTCCAGGGTCCTCAAAAAATGTTCCCCGCTATTATTATTCATAACAAAGAGCCCAACCCACTTCCATCTGAAATACTGAAGTAACCGGATAATCCCTACATTTTGAAGGTCTTCATTTGGGACCATGGTATAAAAAGACTTCTGCATTGACTGACTCTCCTCTGAAGCAAATGAGCCATAGGTGAGCTAAAAGAAAATGATAATTTAGCAGAGCATATCCTTAAGAAATTTGTAGGCACAATTCTAATCATAGAAAGAAAGAAAAAGAAAGGAAGGAAGGAAGGATTGGTTAAATTTCTAGTTATGGGGAAATAATGCTACTACTTATACTACTTATCAAACCTTTATTAGGCATTATGCAAATAAAACCATAAAAGAGAAAATAACATATAAAAGCCTTGAAATATATATAAAAAGGCAGCAGTTGGCTACATACATATATATATATATATATATACACATACATATATATATATATATACATATACACACATATATATATATATATATATATATATATATATATATATACATATATATACATATATATATATATATACATATACATACATACAGAATCAGTGGTTTTCCTTGTTAACCTGCTCCTTGGAGGACTGCTACCAAAAACTCGGCTACCCCCGCCGTTACCCTTTGGTCAATGTCAGATAGGCAGAATCCCACACTTTCACCTTGCTGGGGTTCCAGACCACCCAAAAGAGGGGAGAGCACGCGTTGACGGAGCGTACTGTACAATGGGCAATGAAAGAGAATATGCTCTACAGTGTCCGGGACATTCATAGAACATCTGCAGAATCTTTTGTTTCTAGGAATGTTTTGGTATCTTCCCCTGACAAATGCCGAGGGAAAAACATTCAAACGGGCCAGCATAAAAGCCCTACGTTGGGCTGGGATTATTAACTTAGTGACGTAATTGGCTCTGCTATCTAAGATACTTAAATCATAGAATATGGGGGAGCAAATTTTGTTTACAGCTGCCATAATATTTTGTCTCTCGACATCCTTTAGTCTAGTTAGGATATTATGGAAAATGTATTGCTCGTTAGAATTGTACAGGGGCTCCAGCTCGATGCCTAAAGATTCAATCTTTTTTTCAAGGTACTGATACCATCTTGATTTATAGGAGTCTTTGAGCAAATCAGCGAGCAGACTTGATGGGGGGCAGCGAAAATGGCAGCGTAACCAGTATTTTATTGAGGTGGTCCAGGCCCAATATTCCATTGTGTGTATGCCTATTTCTGCACACATTGTTTCATATTTGATCACAGTTGGGAGTCCAAGAATACGTCTCAGAAAGCTGGAGTGAATCTTTTTTAAATCACTGTTATATGCTTGGACCCATAGCGGGATTCCATAGAATATCTGGGATTGCACTTTTGTTTGAAATATCTGATTGGCCGCAGGAATAAATTGATTACCTTTCTGATAATAAAAACGGGCAACTGCTGATGAGGTGCACTTTGCCTGTTTTATGGCATTTGTGCGATGATTTGCCCACCCTAAATTGCTCTGGAATAAGATTCCCAGATACCTATAGATTTTCACTTGTTGGATTTCTTGCCCTCTTATTTTCCATTTCTCTAATTTCCAACCATTCGAGAAGACCAAAATTTTTGTCTTCTCATAATTTATAGAGAGTTTGTTACATTCGCAGTAAAGGATCAGAGAAGATATAAGACGTTTCAGACCCAAGCTCGTTAATGATAGTAGGACAGCATCGTCTGCGTATAATAAGAGAGGAACTGGGTTCTGATTAAGTTTAGGGGCATGTGATTCTATTTTTTGGAGGTGATCTGGCAAGTCTGATAAAAATAAATTAAATAGAAAGGGGGCAAGAATACACCCTTGTTTTACCCCTTTCGAGTTTGGGATGTCTGATGAAAGGTGACCTTTGGTGTTAAGTTTGACCTGACTGGTATTGGAAGAGTATAGATTTTGTATTAGAATCAATAAGCGCTGGTCAATTTTTAATTCTGCGAGTTTCCTCCACAGCTTTGGGCGGTCAATTGAGTCGAAGGCACCACGAAAGTCTACAAAAGCAGCATATATCTTAGATTGCCTTTGGGATCTGTATTTCTCAACCAAATGCATAAGTATAAGGCAGTGGTCTAAAGTAGAGCAACCTTTAGAGAAACCTATTTGTTCTTTCCCTGGTAAATTTAGATTTTTCATCCAGGTAAGGAGTTTAGATAAAAGGTGCTTAGCGTAGATTTTCCCTATCACTGATAATAGGCTTATCGGTCTATAATTCCTTGGTTCTTTTGGGTCGCCATTTTTAAAGATTGGGATAATTATTGATCTTAACCATATCTCAGGTATGATCCCATATTTATCTATGAGAGTAAACAATTGAGCTAAGGGTTCTGCCCACCAATCTATATAGGTCTTGAATAATTCTATCGGTAGACCGTCTGGCCCAGGAGATTTCCCCGATTTGAAATTTTTAACTATCTCTCTAATTTCCTCTTCTTCTACCCTTGGCCACTCCTGGAGTTTATTGATTTTATTTTTAGTGGTCTCATTTCCTTTAAGTTCACTGTGTAGATTGTTAAATACAGATGTAAAGTATTGGGACCATTTGGATTCTGCAATTGGTGGAAGAGTTAGTTGATTTTCGGCTTTCAGTCCTCCGTACACTAGGTTCCAGAACGCTTTGTTGTTTTTACTCTGAATTGAGTCGAATAATTGTAGCCATTTTTGGGTTGCATATTTCTGTTTCTTTTCGGCCAGAATGTAATGATATTTTCTTTTTTCATCAAGATAAGAGGGCTCTAGTTTACTGCGATTATTTTTAAATGTTTGGCGCAGTTTTCTTTTTAGCTGGAAACATTCATCATCAAACCAAGGGCTAGTGCTATGTTTAAGTACCCAAACCTTAGGTGGAGTACTAAGCTCTACGAACATTTGGAAGATTTCATTATAAATTTTCGGAATATCACTGTGGGAATTAGTGGTCTTTAAGTTGGATAATACTTGTTTTCTCAGGTTGGCTGTAAGTTTTTGCCCCACTGCTGCACTCATTTCCTGGGACCATTTTAATTGGGTCATTTGTTTGTATTGAGAAGGTTCTATGATATTGTACTTGGTTATTTTGGTTTCATCCTTTAAGTTAATAGACAACGATAATGGCTGATGGTCACTTTCAGTACGCGTTCCAATTTTGAGGTCCATGATCGTATTTATAATATTATAAGGGACAAGAATATAATCGATGACACTGCATCCTCGGGGGGAGAAGTATGTAAACTCCCCGCTTCTATCGCCTTTTGTTGAACCGTTCACAATCTGCAAATTAAAGTTGTTACATAATTCAAGTAGGTGTAAGCCTTCATTGTTTACAACCCTATCTCTGGAGAATCGTCCTATTTTCAGGGCATGTGCGATATCATTATCAGTATTCCAATTTAGTTTGCTACATAGTTGTTCATTGTTGGTTCCCACTCTGGCATTAAAATCACCTGCTATTATCAGTGAGGCATTTGGGTATTTATCGGTCAAATTTTCTATATAAAAGGTTAGTTGTGACCAATTTTCACTGCTGCTATTGTTTTTGGTTGGGGGGATATAGACATTTACAAGTAGCAAAGTATCGTCTTTTTGGGTTAAAAGTAGAGCTTGTGCAAGTGGTAAGCATTTTTCTAGCTGCTTGATTTCAAACCCTAAGTTGTCTTTGATCATACAGCAGAACCCTGCTTTCGGCCGGCCCTTCGTGTTTGTTTTCAATGCGGGTTTCGTATAGGAGGTGAATCCATTGATTTTAATATCTCTAGTTGACCATGTTTCTTGTAGAAGTATTAATTCAAAATCTTTAAAGAAGTTCATTAGGTCTGGGTCTCCGTCTTTGTTTCCCCACCCTGCAATATTCCAGGACAGCAAGCGTAGGATCCGTTTTTGAGTTGGTGGCTGGTTGACGGCATTTAGTCATTCTAGTTCTGTTATTGAGTCCAGCGAGAGATTTTGTCTTGTGCAGATACAGCCATTTGTCGCTGCTTTCGGTGGGGAACATATTGGTGGATCTTCTAGATTCTTTTTTAAAGTGCGGGAAATTAAAATTTCCTCCCTTTCTTGATTTTCTTCCTTAACTGTTCCTTGTTCCTGAGAAATTTCTGTGGTTGGCGGACTGTTATGGACAGTAGGACTGTTTTCAGTCTCTACTTCCATTTCTTTGGCCTCATTTGATGTTGAGCTCAGTGTGTCAGGTCTGTTGGAGGTCGTCTTTTGTTCGACAATGTTAGAGTCCTTTGTGGTACTTAAATAAGGGGTACCTATTTCGTTTGGAGCTAGTATTTGATATCTCAGCCAGGAATTTGTGGTCTCGTTACTGGAGTTTTTCCTTGCCATTTCATATTCTAAAGGAGGCTGGATTTGAAGCTCTGCATCTATACATTTAAAAGTTCCATTAGTAGCTCTCTTTTTGACTATGCATTTTGGGGAGAAGGCTGGTAAGTGTAAAGTTTGATTGTGTATTGTTTCTCCTGCATTTTGTTGACCTTGTTGGTGTATTTCGGTCAATCTGGCCTGTAGTTTCATCAATTTACTGAGTATGTTTATTTGTTCTTTATCTGGTAGCTTGATAAAGTTACTCAGCAGATCTTCTTCTTCTGGGACTGTCCAGTCTATTGTGTCGAGGGCGAGGCTGTTATTTGATGCTACAGTCACATGGTTTGGGAGCTTGGATTTTTCTTGCGTGATTTCCCGGGTAGCTGGCTGTGGTTTCTCCCATCTACTGGGTTCTTCCACAGGAGTAGGGCAGATGTCGGCTTCTGGTGGAATGGCCTTGTTCATCTTGTTCTGTCTTTTAGATGCAATCAATGGTCTGAGTGATATATCTTCAAAGTGTCGATGCGGAATAATTCCTTTCTGGGCTAAATGAGCCTTTTCCCTTAAGATTTTGGTTGGAATTCTATGACTACCAAATCTTAGTAGTACTTTTTTGGAATATCCATCGTTAGTGAGCCTCTTGACTGCTTTTAAGTCAATGCTTCCACCCTCAAGGCCTAGGAGCAGATTTAGATGATGTCTGGCCCAGAAGGATGACTCCCAGTAAGGTAGGGGCCCTCTATATGGAAAAATGTGGAGAACAATCTCACATGGCCTCAGTATCAGGTTGACTGAGTGAGGGGGGCTTCCTCTGGTTTTTGGCTGGTTTAGAGGTATAAATTTGTATTTGTTCTGTTTATCTCCAGGGCTTGTTAAGGATGGCAAAAAGGGAGTGAGTTGCCTCCTTTCATCTGGGTTATCCAGCTTCTTGGAGATGTTTTGTAATTGTTCAAAGATTTTTTGAACTGTTTGAGCAGTCAATAGGCAGCATTCCTCCAGCAGCTCCACCTTTCTATCAATTAGTACTTGTGCCTCGATTATGGGAGTAGTAGCCTTGTCCTCATTTATTCCTAGGGATATCTCTTCAACTGTCTTTCCATGTAAAGGGTTGAGGAAGGTTTTGGGAGGAGATATGTGCTGTTTTTGAGGTAGCAGGTAATTATCTAGATTACTCTGTTTGAAACCAGAGGGCTCTGCGTCAGTTTCCGTATCAGGACACCTGAGTCTTTTGGCTCTTCTCATTGCTAGATTCTTCTTAAATCAATGAGATCAGACTTCTAAATAGAGTGATAAAGTGATAAAGTTCTTAGGTAGCAATCTCATTCAGTTCTCATTCAGTCCTGGCTGGCCTGCTGCGAGGAGTTTAAAACCGGGTCCAATTAGAGCACTCCTTTGAAGTATCCCCCCCCCCTTCTCAGTTTGCTAAAACAACTGAGATGTTTGGGGGTCCACGAAGTTAAAGGTGGTGGGAGAAATTTGTGGTTTTATGAATTTGTAGGTTTTGGGGTTAAAAGCCCATTAGAAGTCCTTAAAGATCCTCGGAATAAGTTTGTCACGAGGAGTCAACGAGAAACTGGGAGGGAGTGCCTTAATGCCCGGGAGGGAATGTCTGAGAGCCTTCGTTAAAACTTCATTAACTTCATTAAGTCCCGGCACCGAGGTGGATAAGATAAGATGTTCAAAAGCACAACGAAGTAGTGAAAGGAAATAAAATCCAAAAGAAGGAGGAGAGCCAGCAACAAAGGCATTTAGTTAAAAGATTTCTTTGAGCTCCGATAAGAGCGTCTTACCTCGGCGCCATCTTTTTGTTTCAATAATGCAATTTCTCAGCTATTTATCTCACACACTATTTCACTTTTCCTTCTGAACAAAAGAATAGTAAAAGAAACTTCCCAATATTCCCCTATGCACTGATTCTACCTGGGGAACCCTGTAGAGATTTAAGATATCCGCCATGTGGATAGAAGTTTCAGAAGTAAGTCCCCCAATCACAGCCATGAGGTTTTTCTGAGTGTCACATTTGTAGTTGGGGACAAATCTTTGCCATTTGAAGAGAAGGTCCAAAGTGGTTCGATAGGTCATTCTCGCATCAAAGTAGCTGTCATAGATGTGGAAGCCAAGGGTGACATTGGGCAAGATTTTCGGATTGCCATTGATCTCTTTTATGGCAAACACCAAGGCCAGGATGTTCTGGTAGAACTTTGTGGTTACACTGTCAATAGGGAAGATATTTTAATGCATTTTATGCCCTATTCCTGTTCATAAAACATGTTCAGCCTAAATATTTTTTATGGTAGAGGAGAGCAGTGTTATTTGCAATTTGCAGTGTGTCTTTGACACACCTGCTCTTTTCCTGATTTCTGGCTTTTTCTCCTTTGCACTTTCAACTCTAAGCATCCAAGCAGAATAAACTTATTTCACAGTACAATGAGTAATTTGGTATCCTTATGTTAATTTAATTGTCTGCAGTTTTTGGCATTTCCTTTCCCTCTGATGGCACTTCTGTACCATGCCTCTCTGTGTTTATATATCTATATGTATTCCTATTATCAACCTGAAACTATGCTACTGAGGAAGTCTCATCTGCTGAACATGATTGGGGTCCACAAAAGCTTATGGAATAAAGTATTGTCAAGTCTTGAAGGTGTTTCAGGAGTCCTCTACACTTTTGTTGATATGTTGCTTTATTTAGCTCTCTGTTCAGTTGTGTTTCAAATCAGTTCGAACATATACATATACATATACATATACATATTATAATTTTATTCTATTTGATTAACAGGGGATTTGAGGGTTGCCTGTTTCTTACTGAGGTGCCAATCTGGCACAGATGCATGCCTCTCTATCATTTTCTTGCTCTCAATCACAGTAAGCAGGGGGGAAAGAACCTACTGTCGGCAGAATATTTTCTTGCTCTGCCTCACCAACCATGCTGCCTCTCCTTCACAAATTTAATATATTCTATAATCTCGGTATAATGCAGAATATTCAGAAAGCATTTCAGAAAGAGGACTGACCCTGGATTGGACTGTTTCATTGTGTAGTCTCATTGTGTCGGGGTTCATTGATTTTGTGACCATCATCATTGTGTCGTCTGGCAGAGATCTTGCGGGTTGCAAGGAGCCTTTTACAGTATGCCCTAAAATAGGTGATAGGACCAACAGTAGCTCACTGTGACTTGTTTGCAAAGGCATTTTAGGGATAAAATCGCTTGCATCCACCAAAACCTTGTTGTAGCAGATGCATCTCATGGGGTGTCCACAGCACAGTCTAGTCCTGTTGTGTTGGATGAGTTTCAGTTGGTAAGGCTCGAGGATGTGAACATTGTGCTCAGATCATTCTGGGCAACCACTTGTGCTCTAGAGCCTTGCCCCTCTTGGCTGATAAAAACCAGCAGGGAGGGAACAGTTGGCTGTGCCAGGGAGGTCATCAGTGCCTCTATATGAGAGGGGGTGGTCGCTGCCTGTTTGAAGGAGGCAGTGGTAAAACTACTCCTTCAGAAAACTTCCCTGGATTCAGAAAACCCAACTAATTACCACCCAATTGCTAATATCTCTTTCCTGAGCAAGGTTCTGGTGTGAGTGGTCACAGACCAGACCCAGGTGCTTTTGGAAGAAACTGATTTTCTGTATCCACATGGTTTTGGCACAGAAACTGCTTTGGTCAGCCTGTATAATGACCTCTGTTGAAAAAGAGGCAAGGAAAACATGTCCCTGTTAATTCTTCTTGACCTCTCAGCAGCTTTCAATACCATTGACCCTGGAATCCTTCTGGAGTGACTGTCTGAACTAGGGGGGTGGGGGCGCCACTTTGTGGTGGCTCCATTCCTATCTGGATGGTCGTTCTCAGATGGTGTTACTTGGGGAATGCTTTTCAGTCCTGTGGAACCTTCAGTGTGGGGTTTCTCAGCGCTCAATCCTATCCCCCACGTTGTTCAATGTCTACATGAAATCGCTAGGTGGGGTTGTTCGGAGCTTTGAAATACATTGTCAGCAGTATGCTGGCAACATTCAGCTGTATTCCTCCTTAACATCTGCAGGTGAGGCAGTGGAAGTTCTGGACCAGTGTCTTGCCTCAGTAATGGACTGGATAAGAGTCAACAAACAGCTCAATCCAGATAATACTGAGGCACTGTTAGTGGGTGGTTCCCTATGCCAGGTGGGTTGGAGAGCACTTGCTCTTGATGGGGTTACACTTCCTCTGAAGGAGTAGGTTCGTAGTTTGGGGATACTCCTGGATCCGTTGCTGTCGCTCAAGGCTCAGGTGGCCTCAGTGGCCCTGAGTGCCTACCATCAGCTTTGTCTGGTGGCCCAGCTACACTCCTTTCTGGACAGGGATAGCCTCACTACTGCTGTCTATGCTCTGGTAACCTCAAAGTTAGATTACTGCAATGCGTTATATGTAGGGCTTCCCCTAAAGACGGTTCGGAAACTTCAGCTGGTTCAGAATTCAGCGGTCAGGTTGCTCACCAGAACAAGATGGTTTGAGCTTATTACACTGATCTGGGTCCGACTGCACTGGCTACCAATTTGTTTTGGGGCCCAATTCAAAGTGCTGATTTTGACCTATGAAGCCTATAAAAGACTGCAATACCTCAAGGACCACCTCTTTCCATATGAACCTACCTGGACCCTGAGATCGTCTTCTGAGGCCCTTCTTCGTGTGTCTCCTCCTCAAGAGGTCCAGTGTGGCAACACAAGAATGGGCCTTCTCTGCAGTAACTCTGTGTCTGTGGAATGCTCTCCCTGGGGAAGTTCGCCTGATGGCTCCGTTATACACCTCTAGGCACCAGGCAAAAAAGTTCATTTTTAACAAGCCCTTTGCTTGATTTTATTGACATCCTATGTCCTTTTAAAATGTGATTCTTTTTTGGGGGGCAGGTTATTGGGTTGTTGTTTTTATTTTGATTCTATATATTGTGGATTTATATGATGATTTTAATCTGTGAAACATCTCCAGGTATAGGGCAGTATATAAAGGAAATAATAAAAAATATATTTCTAAATATAGTATATTTGAAGATATAATCTCACATGCAAAGCTGTTTGTTATTGTTCTTTGCTGATTCAGGGGGGCATAGAATAAATAAGGGTGGGAGGGATATTCTTGCTTACTGTGGAATGTCAAACAGCTCCTGAGAAGGATGCTCCTTGAATGAAGCGTCATTAAAAACGTAGGTACTCTGACTAAGAATCCCACTGATGAAGAGGTCCCCTGCTTGGCCCCATTCATGGGGCACAAGGATTGGATCAGCTGCAGGGCACTTCATTGTCCTGACTTCGCACATTGTGTGAGGCACCAGCAGCATCAAGAGGCTCACCATGGTAGCTTCAAAAAATCTCTTGGAAGATAATAATAATAATAATTATAATTAATTATTTATTTATACCCCGCCCATCTGGAGGATGCACTTAGCCTTCTTTTTAGCACCAGCAGGCATACAAATGCTTTGAATATGAACTTAAATTATTAAAACTAAATAATAATAATAATAATAATAATAATAATAATAATAATAATGTTGACAGTAATGACCTCCCCCTCTCTCTATGCCCAACACTCCTACATCTCACTGGCACAGGAGCATATTTAATGCTCTTACTATGCTGGGTTGTTGACTGTTTCCAGATGTCCTTAGGAAACTCTTGAGAGCTCTGTCTAGCTGAACAAATGATTGTGATCTGGATAATTGCAGAGGGAGATAATTACTTTATTAGATCCTGGACTTTGAGTGGCACTTTTTCTCAAAACTTTCTAAATTATAATTGGACCTGGTCCCTTCAGAAATGCGACTGGGGAATTTGAGTGCAACAGTTCTATGTTGAGTGAACCCCAGACAAGGGCCCCAGACTCTGAACTTTCATTTAAAAAAAGTAATCCTCAATATCTCCCAGAAAGAAAGAGATGACATGTTCAGTTACACTTCCCTGTTTTGTTTTTTGCTTTGTTTTGTTTTGTTGTTTTTTAAAGATATGAGCATCCTTGGTTGCTTCTGTCAGTGTTTTCAGCCAACAAATGAAGTCAGGGCTGTGAATGATACGCGAGTTGTTTCAGCACCAGACAGAGGGAATCTGTGAAGTCCTTTAGAGTTTTTGCTTCCTGACTACCTTTCAGTGGACTTCCTTGATTCCATCTTGTTCTTTATGTCAGGGAGGATTCAGAGGAACAGTGGACAGAAGAGGCAGAACAGGGGGTAGAGAGCAGTCAGGGAGAGCAGGGGCTCAGGGATGCTGAAGAGCCCTGTATCCACCCAGATGCCCGGGAAGGAAGCTCAGATTCAGGGAGTGAGAGGGTTTTCAAATCAGCACAGACAAGGAAGGAAATGAAACGTAAGGATCAAAGACATCTCATGCGATTCCCACGCCTACTTTGCTGGAGTGGGAATCGTAAAATGCCACTCTCCAAATCTGACTCACTGGGTTCAGACGCGTAATTCTGAACTGTAGCAGTTTCTTGTATATACGTAATAAAGATTGTAAATACTACGCTGATTGTGCCGGGTGTTACTGCGAAGGGGAAACAACACCATTACACTCTAGGAATTCTGAATATTTCCATAATTTGCCCTTCATTCCTCCCTGGTAACCAAGATGCACTTTTCTAAGGTTGGTTCATCCAACTTCAACCCTGCAGAAGAATGTTCTTGCAAGGACTGCCACACAATCAGCATGGGTGGTAATCTTCCTATGGTTATTATTAACCTTCCTTCCTTGTTATTATTAACAAGCATGTTTCCTTGTGTTATTGATTACCCCCTAGTAAGTGGGTAATCAATAACACAAGGAAAATGTGAATGCAATGTTATTTAGGCAGGTCTCCTGCTCTGTAGCAGCTTAAGACCTGAGACTGTTAACTCCCAGGGCAATGGTATACATGTCTACTAAGAAGCATGTTTCCTTGTGTTATTGATTATCCCCAAGTAAGTGGGTACAGGATGAGTTTCATAGAAAAAGGCAGCCTCCAAAGATGGCAAGAGGTTTCAAATCACAGTCCAGAATATCTGCACCAGATCATAGAATCATAGAATTATAGGGTTCGAAGAGACCACAAGGACCACCCAGTCCAACCCCCTACCAAGCAGGAAACACCATCAAAGCATTCTTGACAGATGGCTGTCAAGTCTCTGCTTAAAGACCTCCAAAGAAGGAGACTCCTCCACACTTCTTCACAACAAATTCTACTGTCGAACAGCACTTACTTTCAGGAAGTTCTTCCTAATGTTTAGGTGGAATATTCTTTCTTGTAGTTTGAATCCATTGCTCCATGTCCGCTTCTCTGGAGCAGCAGAAAACAACCTTTCTCCCTCCTCTATATGGCATCCTTTAATATATTTCAACATGGCTATCATATAACCCCTTAACCTTCTGTTCTCCAGACTAAACATACCCAGCTTCCTAAGCCGTTCCTCATAAGGCATCGTTTCCAGGCCTTTGACCATTTTGGTTGCCCTCCTCTGGACATGTTCCAGCTTGTCAGTATCCTTCATGAACTGTGGTGCTCAGAAGTGGACATAGTACTCCAGGTGAGGTCTGACCAGAGTGGAATACAGTGGTGCTATTACTTCCCTTGATCTAGATGCTATACTCCTATTGATACAGCCCAGAATTGCATTGGCTTTTTTAGCTGCTATATCACACTGTTGACTTATGTCAAGTTTGTGTTCTACCAAGACTCCTAGATCCTTTTCACATGTACTGCTCTCAAGCCAGGTGTCACCCATCCTGTATTTGTGCCTTTCATTATTATTTTTTGCCCAAGTGTACTTTACATTTCTCCCTGTTAAAATTCATCTTGTTTCCTTTGGCCCAGTTCTCTAATCTGTTAAGGTCATTTTGAAGTGTGATCCTGTCCTCTGGGGTATTAGCCACCCATCCCAATTTGGTGTCATCTGCATACTTAATCAGGATGCCCTCAAGCCCATCATCCAAGTCGTTTATAAAGATGTTGAATAAGACTGGGCCCAAGACAGAACCCTGTAGCACCCCACTAGTCACTTCTCTCCAGGGTGAAGAGGAGCCATTGATGAGCAACCTTTGGGTTTGGTCAGCCAGCCAGTTACAAATCTACTGAATGGTAGCATTGATGATGCACCTTTACTGTCAAGAGGTCACCTTCCTGTTTCCCAGATCCAAGAGCCAAAATTCCACACACCTCTAGGTTTAGTTTGATTGTCAGACCCTAATTTGCCCATTAATGACTCCAGACACCAATCAAGCAGCTAATTCTTAGGTCAGGGAGAAGAAGTATTAGCTCCGTCAGGATATTGATGAGACTTCACTCCAAGATCAGCACTCCCCAAAGCTGCCACACAGATGTTGAAGAGCATGGTGGGGGGAAATGGAAAACCGCTGGGCAGAGTAAAAATCCCCACTCCAATTCACTCACAGAGTAAAGAAAGAGAAAGAAACAATAGCACATGTAAAAAAACACAAATAGGGTGCCCCCCCCACTGATAAAATGGGAAATTCTGATACAGTAATGAAGGAAGCCATAACAGCTGCAAATGTCCAATGAAGGCTTGAGTGGAAAGGGGAGTCCATTATATCAGAATCAAAAATATGTGTGTGACATTGAGAAATTCAGCTATTTCCATATCCCTTAAATACCAATATTGAATCATAGAAACAGGGAAATTGAAATGCACCTTAAACATTGTAGTGAAATGTAATGATAACTTTAAAATGAATGTCTATAACTAATGTTGTGTGCATGTATTTTCTCCCAACTGCCTTCTCCAACAGACATTGGGGTATGATGAGTGCAGATAGATGACTTAATCCTTTCTTCGTATTAATTGATCCCTGCTGTTCAGTTCAGGTCTCAGCACAATAATGTAACACTTCGGGAAAAAGATGCAACCCAGTAACCCAGCACTGGAGGCCAAGATGGAGAAGATCTCCACAGCCACCATGTGTTTCCCTCTTGTGCTCAGGTAGGTGGGAACAAAAGAGATCCAAACACTGCAAAATGCTAACATACTGAAGGTGATGAACTGGGCTTCGTTAAAACTGTCAGGTAACTTGCGGGCCAGGAAGGCCACAATGAAACTGGCAATGGCCAAGAGGCCCATGTAGCCCAAGACACAATAGAACATGGTGACAGACCCAACGTTACATTGCACAATGGTTTCTTCAGCTACTGAATTCATGTCTAGCTCAGGGAAGGGAGGAGACATTGTTAGCCACAGAGTACAGATACCAACTTGAATGAGGGAAGCTGAAAGGACAATGGAATGAGCCAGTCTCTTTCCCACCCATTTCTTCATCTTGGATCCTGGCTTTGTGGCTATGAATGCTAGAGAAACAATGATGGTCTTTGCCAACACACAAGAAACAGCAACTGAGAAGATGATGCCAAAAGCAGGTTGTTGGAGAAGGCAGGTCACTTTCCCAGGTTGGCCGAGGAAAAGCAAAGAGGAGAGGAAGCAGAGCAGGAGGGAGACCAGGAGAGTGTAGGTGAGACCTCGGTTGTTGGCTATGACTATGGGGGTATCATTGTGCTGGATAAAAATAGCCAACACCAAAGCAGTAATCAAAGAACATAAGGCACTAAGAGAGGCTAAAGTGTTCCCTAAAGGTTCTTTATAGGACAAGAAATGTATAACTTTGGGGATGCATCCATTTCTCTTCTTGTTTGGATATTGATCTTCTGGGCAATTGAAACATGCATCCATATCTGAGAAAAATAAAGAAAAATATAAACAGAAATCCAGCGGCAATTCATTTGACTTAGCCCATTGAATGAATCATGTATTTTGACAAATGGTACATTATGCCTGTTCCACCACAGCAGGACTGGTTGCGGAGGCATATTTGTGGCACATTGGCCATGAGTGACAGCACACCAACGAGCTGTGAACATATTGTTGTATATAAAACTTGTATGAAATGGGGAGGTCTGCTTTAGGGCCTTTTCGGAGGAGCAAATCTTTGGTTTGATTCCCAGCCGTGTAACACTTGTTCATTTGTGTAAGGGCCTCTCTCTGATCCTTTTCGCTTGCAGCCTGCCAGCTGCTATCTTTTGAAGAAGCACATTCTAGCATATCACACCTATCACCCTCCTTTGCTGGGGCTTTTGGTTTTTCTCCCTCCCACAGTCGTAGCTGGATTGATACCTGAAGACTCTTGCTTTCTCTGGAGAAACAGCAATAAAACTGTTAGCAAAATTGCAAAGCAAAGCAGGGTCAGGCAGGGTTTCAAAATCAATAGGCAACCAGAGATTTTGTGAGAGAAAATGGATTCCTTTGCTGGGATTTCATAGCTCCTCTTAATTCACAGTAAGCATAGGCTATCACTGGGTTGTCACGCCCCTTATTCCTCCTATTCCTTAGTTTGCTTTGAGCTTCCTCCAATTATTATGCCTGTTATAGGCTTTTTTGTTTCAGGATTTATGTATTGAAGGGGAGTGGGTTTCCCAAAAAAACTGACCAGATAGGCAAGGATTCAATTTTTGTCACCCAATGGCCACAATTCTGCCCTTTGAATTTATCCTCCTCTGCTGATCTTGTTATGTTCACTAAATAAAAGTGCCCCAGCTCAAACCCTGCCTGCTTCTCAGTCTTTTTATTTCGTTATCAGGATGCAACAGCTTTACCTACCAGTCTGGTTTGATATCTTCCCCTCTGGGCATGGAGCACAATCATAGCAACAAAACTTTTCCCCTTCCTTTGTTTTCTTCTGGTGACCAGCGTGGCAGGGTTCATTGCACACAGAGAAGGGAAGTACCTGTACAAAAATATGAGAGGAGTTGGGAGTGGAAGTGCTTTCCTATATGCCACCCACAGGACAATCTTTGTGCTTCATATTTAGTGTACTTTCAATGTAATACTGATTTCAAAGTGGGAAAAGGGAGGTTTGCCATATCAGTTTCGCATCTTATTTCTCAATGCACTAGACATCATTGTTGTTCTTATTATTCCAGACGTTATTTAGTAGCTTTACTCAAAGGTGCAAACTCTCTGCAGGTGGATAATTACAATCCGTACCTGATTAAAACTTTGGTGCCATAGAATTTTGTCCTCATTGATGATAAATTCTTTATTTCCTCTATCACTGAGACCCACCCATCCAACCTTCACTCTCTGGAAAGAGGTGTTTGGGAATGTGACCAAATTCATGATATCAAATCCTCCTCTCATTTCCCTGTTATCATTAAATGATACTGTTTCTCCCGCTGAGTTGTTAAATGAAACGCCTTGAAGAAATGAGTTGATCTATTTTAAAGAAAAAGAAGAATCAAATTATTTGACGTTCCCAAGTGGAAGTTACATGGTGAAATGTAAATCAGGAAGAGTGTAACCATGACTAAGATGCTGAATACTTTATAATCTTTTTTTTACATATGAGAAGAGGGGAGAAGCTCACTTGTTGAGCATATCCTTGCATGGCAAGTTCCCAGATTCAATCCCCAGAATCTTCAGCTAACACTGGGAATCTCATCTTGACTCAAACCCTGGAGAGTCAAAGCCAGTCAGAACACCCAGGGCTTTCCAAACCTGGGTCTCCAGCTGCTTTTGCACTAAAAGAGCAATCATCCTTAGCTAGAAGGACCACTGGTCAGGGATTATAGGAATGGCAGTCCAAAAACAGCTGGATACCCAAGTTTGGAAAGTCCTAGTATACACAAAAGAGATGACTGAAAGGCCTAACTCGGTATAAGGAAATTCCTGTGTTCTTTCTCCAAATAGATCCATTGACATAAGAATATTTGGCTCTGCAACATTACCTGCCAAGTCTGCAGAGATGGAAATCCAACACTGTAACCAACAGTCACTGCTCTGTGTGGGAATCTGGATGAGGAAATGGCATGAAATGTGTGAGCTACAGCATAGGCAGCATTATAGATACTGTAGCTCTGCCCAGTCATGTGCATTTCAAAAACACCTGCAGGGAGACTTTCTAGTCTCTCCTCTCCAGTACATGTTCCATCATCCAAGACAGGCATACCAGGATCAGGATAGGGACAGTCAAATGCCTGCTCCCAGAAGTCCTTCAAAAAACCATCTGCTTTGGTCCTGTGTGTTTGGATGTTCTGAAGGAATTGGTTGAACTCTACAAGCTCTTCTGAGTGAATTGTAAAGGAAAGGGCACCTTGGAACAGCTGAAAATCCAAGTTTCTCTGACCTCCGAATGATACAAAATCTATCTGGGCTGTCACGATCCAGACCTTTCCAAATGATGCATTTTGATAATGTCTATTATCGATTATAAAATAAACCATTCTCAGCCATGCAATTGCCCCATCTGTTCCATAGATGATAAGTGCATGGGCCTTTTCATCTCTGAGACCTTCATAAATACTTTCAATTTCAGCAAATATTTCTCCCATATCTTCATTCTGGCTAAACAATGGCTCCACAGTCTTCAAAAATTGTTCCCCACTGTCATATTTGGCAACAAAGAGCCCCACCCACTTCCATCTGAAATGCTGAAGTAACCGGATAATCCCTACATATTGAAGGTCTTCATTTGGGACCATGGTATAAAAAGAAGTTGTCTGTCTTGATTGACTCTCCTCTGAAGCAAATGAGCCATAGGTGAGCTAAAAGAAAGTGATAATTTAATAGAACATTTCCTTAAGAAATTTGAAGGCACAGTTCGAATTAGGTTTAAAAAATAACTGGCTAGATTTCTAGTTATGGGGAAATCATGAAATTTCCTGGTTATTTCTCTCACACACTAATATTTCTCTATTCTTTGCAAAATAAAAAAGAAAATATCAAAAGAAACTTCCCCACATTCCCCTATGCACTGATTCTACCTGTGGTACTCTGTAGAGACTTAAGACATCTGCCATGTGGATAGAAGTGTCACAAGAATGTCCCCCAATCACAGCCATGAGGTTTTTCTGAGTATCGCATTTGTAGTTGGGAACAAATCTTTGCCATTTGAAGAGAAGGTCCAAAGTGGTTCGATAGGTCATTCTCGCATCAAAGTAGCTGTCATAAATGTGGAAACCAATGGTGACATTGGGCAAGACATTCGGATTGCCATTGATCTCTTTTATGGCAAACACAATGGCCAGGATGTTCTGATATAACTTTGTTTTTACACTGTCAATAGGGAAGATACAAAAAGAGAGGTGGACATATTTTAATGCATCAGACTGGCTTCTGCCTTTTTCTCCTCTGCACTTTCAACTCTAAGAATCCTAGCAGAATGAACTTATTTCATAGCCTTATGAGTAATTTGGTATCTTTACATTAATTATGTCATTTTCATTGTTGGCAATTTTTGGCATTTCTTTTCCCTCTGATGGCTCTCCTCCACCATGCCTCTCTGCATTTACATATGTATTCCTATAAACCTGAAAATATACTATTGATGAAGACTCATCTGCTGAACATGATGGGGGGGGTCCAGAAAGGCTTATAGAATAGAGTATTGTTAAGTCCTCAAGGTGTTGCAGGAGTCCTCTGTGCTTTTGTCAATATGTTGGTTTTATTTAGCTCTCTGTTCAGTCGCGTTTCAAATCAGTTTGCATATATACATCTGCATATACACAGTGCTTTTTTCTGGGGGACACAGGTGGATCCATACCCCTAAACATCTTGTGAATCTTTGAACATTTCCATTTACTGTATTTATCTTTCCCTGTTGGAACCATAAAATGGGGAATTTCATGAGTCAAAATGGGAATACCCCTAAACATTTTTTAAAGAAAATATCACTACATATACATATACATATACATATACATATACATATACATATACGGTACATATACATATATATACGGTACAGGTAAAAAAGCTAAAGGATGCCTGGGTGATTAAGTCTCGTCAAAGGCGACTATGGGGTTGTGGCACTCTACATATATAATTGTCTCCTATTTGATTAACAAGAGATTTGAGGGTTGACAGTTGCTTACTAGTATATGAATTCAATAAATAAATATTTCTAAATATAATTTCTTTGAACATAAGATCACACATGTTGTTCTTTGCTGACTCAGTGGAGCGTAGAATAAATAGGGTGGGGGGATATTCTTGCTTACTGTGGTATGTCAAACAGCTCCTGAGAAGGATGTTCCTTGAATGAAACTTCATTAAAAATGTAGGTGGTCTGACTTACAATCCCACCAATGAAGAGGTCCCCTGCTTGACCCCATTCATGGGGCACAAGGATTGGATCACCTGCAGGGCACTTCAGACGGACTTCACACATTGTGTGAGGCAGCAGCAGCAGCATCAAGAGCCTCAGCATGATAGCTTCAAAATATGTCTTGTAAGATGCAGAGTTGTCCAAACATCTGCCGTGTCTCGATTGAGCTGCCTTGGAGGTTGCAAAATAAAAAAATTCCTTCAGTAGCACCTTGGAGGTTGCACTTAGCCTCCTTTTTAGCATCAGCAGGTGTACAAATGCTTTGAATATGAACTTAAATAATTAAAACTCTATTATAATAAGAAATGTTGATAATGATGACCTCCCCCGCTCTCTGTGCCCAACATTTGTATATTTCACTGGCACAGGAGCATATTTAATACTCTTACTATGCTGGGTTGTTGACTGTTTTCAGATGTCCTTAGGAAACTCTTGAGAGCTCTGTGTGGCTGAAAAATTATTGTGATCTGGATCATTGCAGAGGGAGATAATTACTTCATTATATCTTGGAGACTGAGTGGCACTTTTGCTCAAAAACTATTTAAATTATTTTTTTCTCCAGATGTACAAAACAAGTTGGCTCTAGTCCCTGAAGGACTGAGACAATGGAATTTGAGTTCTATGTTGAGTGAACCTCAGACAAGGGCCCCGGACTCTGAATTTTAATTTTTAAAAAGTAATCCTCAATATCTCACAGAAAGAAAGTGATGACATGTTCGGTTACAATTTTCTGTATTTTTATTTTATTTTAGATTTGAGCGTCCTTAGTTACTTTTGTCAGTGTCTTCGGCCTCCAAATGAAGTCAGGGCCGTGAATGATACCTGAGTTGTTTCAACACCAGACAGAGGGAATCTGTGAAGTCCCTTAGAGTTTTTGTTTCCCCACTACCTTTCAGTGGACTTCCCTTGATTCTGTCTTGTTCTCTAGTTGTTCTTGGAATTTCTATGTTGCAAGCCCTGTCGAAGATCCCCTATCCCAGAAGTCAGGGAAGAAGTAAATAGGCACAAACACAGGTTGCTATGGGATTAAATCTGCCCTTAGCGCATTTTTTTCGCTCCATAGGACGCACCTGACCATAGGACGCATCTAGTTTTCAGAGGAGGAAAACAAGAAAAAAATAATTTGCTTTCTTGAATTGTCCTAGGCATAGCAGCCCAGGTGCCTCCCCCCTGAAATTAAATATTTGAGGAAGCTTCTTTTACAAATGGGGAAAGCCCCATTTTGGGGCATGGGGTCAGCTCAGAGTTGTGCATCTTTTTTGCAAAGGGGGAAAGCTCCATTTTTTAGGATCACCTCAAAGTTGCTGAGTTTCCTTGCAAAGGGGAAAAAAATCCTGTTTTTATGGGGTTCAACTCACAGTTCTACAGCTCTAGGAAAGGAAAGGGACCCATTTCTACAGTTTCCAGACAAATAATCTAATCAGCCAGTCACATGTCTCCCTCTGCAGGCAACAATTGAGGCCTAGGCAAGGGGCCAGGAGGGGCAGGGAAGGGAGCTAGCTCTCTTATCTCCGCCCCCTATCTATTGCAATCAGCCACTGAGCGGGTTCCTTTCAGCTCATTTCCTCTTGTTAGCCTTTAGCTTCTTTCTTTTTTCTTTTTTAAAAAAGCAGGATCTGCCTTTAGCTCCTGGGCAAGCCGACTCCAGGGACCACACATTCGCTCCATAAGACGCACAGAATTTCCTCTTACTTTTTAGGAGGAAAAAATAAGGTGCCACAAATTTCAGGTGCAGGAAAACTTGGGCTTAGGCATTGGGTCTATATTCCTATCAGCCCCCTGATTGGGAACAAAGGAAACAGGGGTAGATAGGAGTTATGGGGGACACTGCAGAACATACTGTAGGTTTACGCAATTTGCTACCCACCTTTCCAGTTCTGGGAATCTGACCATACAGCGAGCACTCATGGTCATTGATACCCAGCATAAAAACCCCTCTAACGGGTCCCTTCTAATGCCACCGCATGAGAGGTATACTACCACGCTACCCCTCCATTTGATTGATGAACTAAACGATTCCGCCCAAGGCCTAAAACTGCCAAAGTTGTGACAATTGGTACGGGGAAGGCAAAACCTGCATAGCAGGGGAATTCCTTCCTGGCTCGGGAAACAGCGAGCATTGTGTGACCATAGCAACGCCCGCAACCTCGAATGGAAAAAGGGGGGTTAGCCTGCAAAGAAAAATGCAGCACCTTAGGGGGGGTTGGGGCTAATGCTGTGGAACAAATGGCTGTCCTGTGTTGTGGGCAGCCTCCTTTTCTGACTCCCGGGAATCTGAAAAGCAAGGGATTAAAAGAACGCGGTAAATGGCAGCTGGCAAAAACGGATGTAGCTTCGTTAATCCGCAGAGCAGCATCGGCCCATTGCCTTAATGCGTGCAGGGTCCCACCCCCATGCAGCTGTGGTAGTTGCAACTCCAATGCGAAAGGAGTGTCCAGAAAATTGTGGGTTGCCCTCACATGCCAGAATAGCCTTGCACAGGACTGCAGTGAATTGAGTGATGTGACAGACCACAGGCATTAGCATGAATGAAAAGGGGGCCCGTGCAGCCAGGGTAGACTTTTAGAAATCAACAAATATCATGCACTGGGCAGGCGCCATTGAGTGGGTAGGGGGCCAGCATTAAGTTTGTGCCACTCTGCAATTGATCTGTTTTAGAGGCATGGATTCTAAGTTCCAGGTCACACCCAGTGAAGCTTATGTCATTAATGTGTAATCCCAAATTGGGGACGACGACGAAGAATTACCGCCAGTGCATTCACCAATGTGTAGGGCCCCAAAGCAAGCCATGTAGTAGGCAGCATGGAATAGGTGATCCTCGTACCTTAGGAAGCATACCATGGGCAGCTTGCCCGACATTGGCTGTAAGGTGTCAGAAGTGATCAGTTTTCTAGTGTCTGGCTGTGTGTGTGTGGGGGGGGGTTAAGCACCTCCAGCCAGTGATCGGCTTCTTAACATGAAATGTTAGGCTGCCCTATGGAGTGACATCGTTCTGATGGCCAGGCCTCTCCGCCTAAGGGAAACCATGTACTTCAATACATCCGCTTCGGAAGCCGTCTGTCTGGGGGCAAAGCCATAGCAGGATCGGAACCCCTCAAATGCTGCCCATGCCCTAGAATAAGGGATGAATAAGAAGAATACTAGGGAAAGGCACTAGGGAATGTAAGACTCCCCGTGTCACTTCTCTTGTCCAGTCTCCAAAAGCTCATCTGGGAAGGTGTCTGGAACCTGAGCTCCTCGGGTGCGAGATCTCAAAAATGCTCTATCTGGAAGCGAGATAAGGCACCCCCCATTTCATTATTTAGGCCTAGGAGAAACTGAGCCATGAGGCATTCAAGCATGAACAAGTGAAGCACCTGGATGACCCGATTACTTGCCTTTGAATCTTACCACTGCCTGGTTGTCGGACCAAAAGCATACCCAGGTGTTCTCGAACTGGTCGCCCCATAGGTGAAGGGTGACTTGAATGGGAAAGTATTCAAGAAAGGTTAGCTCCCGCCAAATGCCACACTGAATGCCAGGAAATATGCCCCCAATACCCTCAATGGGGGCATGAGCAATCACAGAGATTTTTTCACACCACACACACACACACACACACACACACACACACACACACACACACCTAACTAAATACACATATACTGTACAGTGGAACCTCGGTTTATGAACACCTCGGTTTATGAATTTTCGGTTTATGAACGCCGCTGACCCATCTGGAATGGATTAATTCATTTTCCATTACTTTCAATGGGAAAGTTCGCTTCAGTTTATGAACGCTTCAGTTTATGAACAGACTTAGAATCATAGAATCATAGAGTTGGAAGAGACCACAAGGGCCATCCAGTCCAACCAATTACACCCATGCTTCAGTTTATGAACGCTTCAGCTTAAGTACTCCGCAGACCCGTCTGGAACGGATTAATCCACTTTCCTTTACTTTCAATGGGAAAGTTCACTTCAGTTTATGAACGCTTCAGTTTATGAACAGACTTCCGGAACCAATTGTGTTCATAAACCGAGGTACCACTGTATATGTATAAATATACCAAACAACTATCATGCATCGCTGAAAGGGTACCCTTTCATAATCCTGAAAGGGTTGGCATCTATTCAGGGGCATAGCAAGGGGCGGTCTGCCCCAGGTTCCACTCTGGGGGGGGGGTTGACAGTCGGCACCCCATCCTACGACTCCCAAGCCAAGGCTCAGGAGTCGGGGGGGGGGGCGACAGATTCCCTCTGTCTGGTGTTGAAACAACTCAGGTATCATTCACGGCCCTGACTTCATTTGTAGGCTGAAGACACTGACGAAAGTAACAAAGGACCCTCAAATCTAAAATAAAATAAAAATACAGAAAATTGTAACCGAACATATCATCACTTTATTTCTGTAAGATATTGAGGATTACTTTCTAAAAATTAAAGTTCAGAGTCTGGGGCCCTTGTCTGAGGTTCACTCAACATAGAAATCAAATTCCCCTGTCTCAGTCCTTCAGGGACTAGAGCCAACTTGTTTTGTACATCTGGAGAAAATAATAATTTAAATAGTTTTTGTGAAAAGTGCCACTCAGTCTCCAAGATATAATGAAGTAATTATCTCCCTCTGCAATGATCCAGATCACAATAATTTGTCAGTTAGACAGAGCTCTCAGGAGTTTCCTAAGGATGTCACAAAACAGTCAACAACCCAGCATAGTAAGAGTATTAAATATGCTCCTGTGTCAATGAGGTATAGGAGTGTTGGACAAAGGGAGGGGGGGTCATTATTATTTCGATTATTATTATAAGGGAGTTGTATTCATTTAAGTTCATATTCACAGCATTTGTACACCCGCTGATGCTAAAAAGAAGGCTATGTGCAACCTCCAAGACAGTTCAATCGAGACACGGCAGATGTTTGGACAACTCTGCATCTTCCAAGAAAGCCCCAGCAAAGGAGGGTGATAGGCATGATATGCTAGAATGTTCTTCTTCAAAAGATAGCAACTGGCAGGCTGCAAGCGAAAGGGAGCAGAGAGAAGCCCTTACACAAATGAACAAGTGTTACACGGCTGGGAATCAAACCAAAGATTTGCTCCTCCGAAAAGGCCCTAAAGCAGACCTCCCCATTTCATACAAGTTTTATATACAACAATATGTTCACAGCTCGTTGGTGTGCTGTCACTCATGACCGATGTGCCACAAATGTGCCTCCGCAGCCAGTCCTGTTGTGGCGGGACAGCCATAATGTACAATTTGTCAAAATACATGGTTCATTCAATGGGCTAAGTCAGATGAATTGCTGCTGGATTTCTGTTCATAGTTTTCTTTACTTTTCTCAGATATGGACGTATGTTTCAATTGCCCAGAAGATCAATATCCAAACAAGAAGAGAAATGGATGCATCCCCAAAGTTATACATTTCTTGTCCTATAAAGAACCTTTAGGGAACACTTTAGCCTCTCTTAGTGCCTTATGTTCTTTGATTACTGCTTTGGTGTTGGCTATTTTTATCCAGCACAATGATACCCCCATAGTCATAGCCAACAACCGAGATCTCACCTACACTCTCCTGGTCTCCCTCCTTCTCTGCTTCCTCTCCTCTTTGCTTTTCCTTGGCCGACCTGGCAAAGTGACCTGCCTTCTCCAACAAACTGCTTTTGGCATCATCTTCTCCATAGCTGTTTCTTGTGTGTTGGCAAAGACCATCATTGTTTCTCTAGCATTCATAGCCACAAAGCCAGGATCCAAGATGAAGAAATGGGTGGGAAAGAAACTGGCTCATTCCATTGTCCTTTCAGCTTCCCTCATTCAAGTTGGTATCTGTACTCTGTGGCTGACAACGTCTCCTCCCTTCCCTGAGCTAGACATGAATTCAGTAGCTGAAGAAACCATTGTGCAATGTAATGTTGGGTCTGTCACCATGTTCTATTGTGTCTTGGGCTACATGGGCTTCTTGGCCATTGCTAGTTTCATTGTGGCCTTCCTGGCCCGCAAGTTACCTGACAGTTTTAACGAAGCCCAGTTCATCACCTTCAGTATGTTAGCATTTTGCAGTGTTTGGATCTCTTTTGTTCCCACCTACCTGAGCACAAGAGGGAAACACATGGTGGCTGTGGAGATCTTCTCTATCTTGGCCTCCAGTGCTGGGTTACTGGGTTGCATCTTTTCCCCGAAATGCTATATCATTGTGCTGAGACCTGAACTGAACAGCAGGGATCAATTAATACGAAGAAAGGATTAAGCCACCTGTCTTCTCTCATCATGTCTGTTGGAGAAGGTAATTGGGAGGAAATACATGCAAACAACATTAGTTATAGACATTCATTTCAAAGTTATCATTACATTTCACTACAAAGTTTAAGGTGCATTTCAATTTCCCTGTTAGGGTGCATTACCAAATGCTTTGATCAGCTGTCTGACAGGTTCTATGATTCAATATTGGTATTTAAGGGATATGGAAATAGCTGGATTTCTCTATGTCACACACATATTTTTGATTCTGATGTAATGGATTCCCTTTTCCATTCAGGCCTTCATTGGACATTTGCAGCTGTGATGGCTTCCTTAATTACTGTATCAGAATTTCTCATTTTATCAGTTGAAAAAACAAAACAAAAACATATTTGTGTTTTATTACATGTACTGTTGTTTCCTTCTCTTTGAATTGGAGTGGGGTTTTTTCTGTATGGCAGCTTTGGGAGTGCTGATCTTGGAGTGAAGTCTCATCAATATACTGATGGAGCTAAGACTTCTTCTCCCTGACCTAAGAATTCGCTGCTTCATTGGTGTCTGGAGTCATTAATGGGCAGATTAGGGTCTGACAATCAAACTAAACATAGAGGTGTGTGGAGTTTTGGCTCTTGGATCTGGGAAACAGGAAGGTGACCTCTTCTAGATGGGTTGCACTCCTCTTGACAGTACAGGTGCATCATCTGGTGCAGATATTCTGGACTGTGATTTGAAACCTCTTTCCATCTTTGGAGACTGCCTTTTTCTATGAAACTCATCCTGTACCCACTTACTTGGGGGTCATCAATAACACAAGGAAACATGCTTCTTAGTAGACATGTATACCATTGCCCTGGGAGTTAACAAGCTCTGGTCATAAGCTGCTACAGAACAGGAAACATGCCTAAATCACACTGCATTCACAATCTGTTGAGTTGGTTCTTTAACACCCAACCATGCTGATTGTGTAGCAGTACTTGCAAGAAATTTATTCTGCAGGGTTGAACTCAGATGAACCAACCTTAGAAAAGTGCATCTTGGTTACCAGGGAGAAATGAAGGGCAAATTATGGAAATTCCCAGAACTCCTAGCGTGTGGTTGTGGTGTTTCCCCTTCGTAGTAACACCCGGCACAATCAGCGTGGTATTTACAATCTTTATTACATATATACAAGAAACTGCTACAGTTCAGAATTAAGTGTCCGAACCCAGTGAGTCAGATTTGGAGAGTGGCTTTTTATGATTCCCGTGCCAGTAAAGTAGGCATGGGAATCACATGAGATGTCTTTGATTCTTACGTTTCATTTCCTTCCTTGTCTGTGCTGATTTGAAAGGCCCCTCCCTCCCTGAATCTGAGCTTCCTTCCCGGGCGTCTGGGTGGATACAGGGCTCTTCAGCATCCCTGAGCCCCTGCTCTCCCTGACTGCTCTCAATCCCCTGTTCTGCCTCTTCTGCTCACTGTTCCTCTGAATCCTCCCTGACATAGCTAACAAGATGGAATCAAAGGAAGTCCACTGAAAGGTAGCCAGGAAGCAAAAACTCTAAATGACTTCACAGATTCCCTCTGTCTGGTGCTGAAACAACTCACATAACAGCCACCGCCCTGACTTCATTTGTTGGCTGAAAACACTGACAGAAGCAACCAAGGATGCTCATATCTTTTAAAAACAACAACAACAACAACAACAACAACAACAACAACAACAACAACAACAACAACAAATCAGGGAAGTTTAACTGAACATGTCATATCTTTCTTTATTGGAGATATTGAGGATTACTTTTTTTAAATGAAAGTTCAGAGTCTGGGGCCCTTGTCTGGGGTTCATTCAACATAGAGCTGTTGCACTCAAATTCCCCAGTTGCATTTCTGAAGGGGCCAGGTCCAATGATGATTTAGAAAGTTTTGAGGAAAAGTGCCACTCAAAGTCCAGGATCTAATAAAGTAATTATCTCCCTCTGCAATTATCCAGATCACAATCATTTGTTCAGCTAGACAGAGCTCTCAAGAGTTTCCTAAGGACATCTGAAAACAGTCAACAACCCAGCTTAGTAAGAGCATTAAATATGCTTCTATGCCAGTGAGATGTAGGAGTGCTGGGCATAGAGAGAAGGGGGAATTCATCATTATCAACATTTCTTATTATAATGGAGTTTTAATCATTTAAGTTCACATTCAAAGCATTTGTACACCTGCTGATGCTAAAAAGAAGGCTAAGTGCAACCACTGAGACAGCTCAATTGAGACATGGGAGACAAGGACAACTCTCCATCTTCCAAGAGAAAGTTTGAAGCTACCATGGTGAGGCTCTTGATGCTGCTGCTGCCTCACACAATGTGTGGAGTCAGGACAATGAAGTGCCCTGCAGCTGATCCAATCCTTGTGCCCCATGAATGGGGCCAAGCAGGGGACCTCTTCATCGGTGGCATTCTTACTCAGAGCACCTACCTTTTTAATGAAGTTTCATTCAAGGAACATCCTTCTCAGGAGCTGTTTGACATTCCACAGTAAGCAAGAATATCCCTCCCACCCTTATTTATTCTACGCCCCCCTGAATCAGCAAAGAACAATAACAAACAGCTTTGCATGTGAGATTATATCTTCAAAGATATTATATATATACACATACATACACTGCCCTATACTTGGAGATGGTTCACAGATCAAAATCATCATATAAATCCACAATATATAGAATCAAAATAAAAACAGCAACCTGATAACCTGCCCCCCCCCTCCCAAAAGAACCACATTTTAAAATGACATAGGAGGTCAATCAAATCAAGCAAAAGGCTTGTTAAAAATGAACTTTTTTGCCTCATGCCTAAAGGTGTATAATGGTGTATAATCAGGCAAACTTCCCTAGGGAGAGCATTCCACAGACACAAAGCCATGATTTTATCCCTAAAATGCCTTTGCAAACAGGTCACAGTGAACTACTGTTGGTTCTATCACCTATTTTGGGCAGACTGTAAAAGGCTCCATACAATCTGGAAGAGCTCTGCCAGGCGACCCAATGAAATAGTTCAATGCAGAGCCAGTCCTCCTTCTTAACTGCTTTCTGAATATTCTGCATTATACTGAGATTATAGAATATATTAAATTTTCTTTTTGGAAAGCAAGCTCCATGTGAAGTAGAGGCAGCATGGTTGGTGAAGCAGAGCAAGAAAATATTCTGCCGACAGTAGGTTCTTTCCCCCCTGCTTACTGTGAATGAGAGCAAGAAAATGATGGAGAGGCAGGCATCTGTGCCAGATTGGCACCTCAGTAAGAAACAGGCAATCCTCAAATCCTGTGTTAATCAAATAGAATAAAATTATAATATGTATATGTATATGTATGTGTATGTGTATGTGTATATATTCGAACTGATTTGAAACACAACCGAACAGAGAGCTAAATAAAACAACATATTGACAAAAGCATAGAGGACTCCTGAAACACCTTCAAGACTTGACAATACTTTATTCCATAAGCTTTAGTGGACCCCAATCATGTTCAGCAGATGAGACTTCCTCAGTAGCATAGTTTCAGGTTGATAATAGGAATACATATAGATATATAAACACAGAGAGGCATGGTACAGAAGTGCCATCAGAGGGAAAGGAAATGTCAAAAACTGCAGACAATTAAAATAACATAATTAATGCAAGGATACCAAATTACTCATTGTACTGTGAAATAAGTTTATTTTGATAGGATGCTTAGAGTTGAAATTGCAGAGGAGAAAAGCCAGAAATCAGGAAAAGAGCAAGAAAAATATTTTGTCAACAGTAGGTTCACACACACACACACACACACACCACGCTTACTGTGATAGAGTGCAAGAAAATTGTGGAGAGGCAGGCATCTGTGCCAGATTGGCACCTCGGTAAGAAACAAGCAACCCTCAAATCCCTTGTTAATCAAATAGAAGAAAATTATAAAATGTATATGTTTATGTTTATGTATATATTTGAACACGACTGAACAGAGAGCTAACTAAAACCAACATATTGACAAAAGCATAGAGGACTCCTGCAACACCTTAAAGACTTAACAATACTCTATTCCATAAGGTTTTCTGGACCCCCCTCCCCCAAATCATGTTCAGCAGATGAGTCTTCATCAATAGTATATTTTCAGGTTTATAGGAATACATATAGATATGTAAATGCAAAGAGGCATGATGAAGGAGTGCCATCAGAGGGAAAGGAAATGCCAAAAACTGCAGACAATGAAAATAACATAATTAATGTAAGGAATACCAAATTACTCATTATACTGTGAAATAAGTTTATTCTGCTAGGATGCTTAGAGTTGAAAGTGCAGAGGAGAAAAAACCACTAATCAAGAAAAGAGCAGGTATGTCAAAGATACACTGCGAATTGCAAATAACACTGCTCTCTTCTACCATAAAAAAGATTTGGGCTGAATAAGATTTATGAACAGGAATATGGCAGAACGTGCATTAAAATATCTTCCCTATTGACAGTGTAACCACAAAGTTCTATCAGAACATCCTGGCCTTGGTTTTTGCCATAAAAGAGATCAATGACAATGTGAAGATCTTGCCCAACGTCACCCTTGGCTTCCACATCTATGACAGCTACTTCGATGGGAGAATGACCTATCAAACCACTTTGGACCTTCTCTTCAAATGGCAAAGATTTCTCCCAAACTACAAATGTGAAACTCAGAAAAACCTCATGGCTGTGATTGGGGGACTTACTTCTGAAACTTCGATCCAGATGGCAGATATCTTAAGTCTCTACAGGGTTCCCCAGGTATAATCAGTGCATAGGGGAATATGGGGAAGTTCACTTTACTATTCTTTTATTCAGAAGGAAAAGTGAAATAGTGTGAGAGAGAAATAGCCTGAAAATTTCATGATTTCCCCATAACTAGAAATCTAGCCAGTATTTTTTTTTAAAAAAAAACTAATTAGAACTGTGCCTACAAATTTCTTAAGGAACTGTTCTGCTAAACTATCATTTTCTTTTAGGTCACGTATGGCTCATTTGCTTCAGAGGAGAGTCAATCAAGGCAGAAGTCTTTTTATACCATGGTCCCAAATGAAGACCTTCAAACTGTAGGGATTATCCGGTTACTTCAGTATTTCAGATGGAAGTGGGTGGGGCTCTTTGTTGCCAAATATGACAGCGGAGAACATTTTTTGAAGACCGTGGAGCCATTGTTTAGCCAGAATGGAATCTGTTCAGCATTCACAAAAAGAATCCCACGTCAAGCTCGTTTAGAAGATATGGAAAAAATATCTGGTGAAATTGAAGGTATTTATGAAGGTATCAGAGATGAAAAGGCCAGTACGGTTATCACTTATGGAGATGATGGGGCAATTGCATGGCTGAGAACAGCTGTCTCTTTCTTAGATGATAGAAACCTGCAAAACATATCATTTGGAAAGGTCTGGATCATGACAGCCCAGATAGATTTTGTATCATTCGGTTTTCAGAGAAACTTGGATTTTCAGCTGTTCCAAGGTTCCCTTTCCTTTACAATTCACTCAGAAGAGCTTCCAAAGTTCAACCAATTCCTTCAGAACATCCAAAGACACAGGACCAAAGCAGATGGCTTTTGGAAGGAATTCTGGGAGCAGGCATTTGACTGTCCCTATTCTGTTCCAAGTATGCCTGTCAAGGAAGATGGAACATGTACTGGAGAGGAGAGGCTGGAAAGTCTCCCTGCAGGTGTTTTTGAAATGCACATGACTGGGCAGAGCTACAGTATCTACAATGCTGCCTATGCTGTAGCTCACGCATTGCATGCCGTTTCCTCATCCAGATCCCAACACAGAGCAATGACTGTTGGTTACAGTGTTGGATTTCCATCTCTGCATTCTTGGCAGGTAATCTGTTGTTGTTGTTTAGTCGTTTAGTCGTGTCCGACTCTTCGTGACCCCATGTACCATAGCACGCCAGGCACTCCTGTCTTCCACTGCCTCCCGCAGTTTGTCCAATCAGATGTTGGACATGTAGGCCTCATTTGCACTATACATTTAAAGTGATATCAAAGCACTTTAAACAGCCATGGCTTCACCCAAAGAATCGTGGTATTCCTACTTTATTGAAGGTGCTGAGCATTGCTGTTGTTGTTTAGTTGTTTAGTCGTGTCTGACTCTTTCAGACTCTATGGACCAGAGCATGTCAGGCACTCCTGTCTTCCACTGCCTCCCGCAGCTTGGTCAAACTCATGTCCATAGCTTGAAGAACACTGTCCAACCATCTCATCCTCTGTCGTCCCCTTCTCCTAGTGCCCTCAATCTTTCCCAACACCAGGGTCTTTTCCAGGGAGTCTTTCTTCTCATGAGGTGGCCAAAGTATTGGAGCTTCATCTTCACGATCTGTCCTTCCAGTGAGCGGCAGGTAATCTAACACAGCCAAATATACTCATGTCAATGGATCAATTAGCAAAAAGAACACCGGAAGTTCCTTATACTGAGTTAGGCCTTTCAGTTATCTGTTTCAGCATTGTGTACACTAGGGCTTTACAAACTTGGGTCTCCAGCAGTTTTTAGACTTCCATTCCCATCATCCCTGACCACTGGTCCTGCTAGCTAGGGATGATTGGTCTTTTTCTCCATAAGCAGCTGGAGACCCAAGTTTGGAAATCCCTGAGTGCTTTGGCTGGCTTTGGCTCTCCAGGGTTTGAGTCAAGATGAGATTCCCAGTTTTACCGGAAGATTCTGCCAATTGAAACTGGGACCTATCAATATCAATTCATGTCAATGGACTGATTAGCAGAAGGACAGGAAGCTGCTTTATACTAAGTTAGGCTTCACATCCATATGTTTCAGTATTGTGTACACTGTCTGGCTATTGCTGTCCAGGGTTTGAGACAATATGAGATTCCCAGTTTCACCTGAAGATTCTGGGGATTGAATCTTGGCCCTTTCCATGCAAAGGAGATGATCAACCAGAGAGCTGCTACCATTTATTCCGCGTGTTAGTTATGGATACTGTTTTGCTAGTTTACATTTCATCTTGTAACTTGACCTTAGGATCTGTTTCACTTAGGAACCTCAGATAGTTTGATTCTTCTTTTTCTTTTTAAATAGATCAACTCATTTCTTCAAGGTGTTTCATTTAACAACTCAGCTGGAGAAATGGTATCATTTAATGATAACAGGGAAATGAGAGGAGGATTTGATATCATGAATCTGGTCACATTCCCAAACACGTCTTTCCAGAGAGTGAAAGTTGGATGGGTGGGTCTCAGTGATAGAGGAGATAAAGAGTTAATCATCAAGAAGGACAAAATTCTATGGCACCAAACTTTTAACCAGGTACGGATCGTAGTTACCAACCTGCAGAGAGTTTGCCCTGTTAGGTTATGATTAAAGTTCACATATTGATGAAGTGTATGATTGTCCTGTGGGTGGCATATAGGAAAGCACTTCCATTCCCAACTCCTCTCATATTTTTGTACAGGTGCTTCCCTTTTCCTTGTGTAATGAACCCTGCCGCTCTGGTCACCAGAAGAAAAGAATGGAAGGGAAAAAGTTTTGTTGCTATGATTGTACTCCATGCCCAGAGGGGAAGATTTCAAACCAGATTGGTATGTAATGCCCTTGCATCCTGAGAGCCACTTAAAGAGACTGACATACAGGCTGGGCTTGAGCTGGGCCACTTTTACTTAGTGAACATAACAAGATCAGCAGAGGAGGATAAATTTAAAAGGCAGAACTATCTTGAACCAGAACTGAATTTCTATTTAAGCTTTTCTTTATGTTTCTCAGATATGGATGCATGTTCCAATTGCCCAGAAGATCAATATCCAAACAAGAAGAGAAATGGATGCATCCCCAAAGTTATACATTTTTTGTCCTATGAAGAACCTTTGGGGATCACTTTAGCCTCTCTTAGTGTCTTATGTTCTTTAATTACTGCTTTGGTGTTGGCTATTTTTATCCAGCACAATGATACCCCCATAGTCATAGCCAACAACCGAGATCTCACCTACACTCTCCTGGTCTCCCTCCTGCTCTGCTTCCTCTCCTCTTTGCTTTTCCTCGGCCAACCTGGCAAAGTGACCTGCCTTCTCCAACAACCTGCTTTCGGCATCATCTTCTCAGTTGCTGTTTCTTGTGTGTTGGCAAAGACCATCATTGTTTCTCTAGCATTCATAGCCACAAAGCCAGGATCCAAGATGAAGAAATGGGTGGGAAAGAGACTGGCTCATTCCATTGTCCTTTCAGCTTCCCTCATTCAAGTTGGTATCTGTACTCTGTGGCTGACAATGTCTCCTCCCTTCCCTGAGCTTGACATGCATTCAGTAGCTGAAGAAACCATTGTGCAATGTAATGTTGGCTCTGTCACCATGTTCTATTGTGTCTTGGGCTACATGGGCCTCTTGGCCATTACTAGTTTCATTGTGGCCTTCCTGGCCCGCAAGTTACCTGACAGTTTTAACGAAGCCCAGTTCATCACCTTCAGTATGTTAGCATTTTGCAGTGTTTGGATCTCTTTTGTTCCCACCTACCTGAGCACAAGAGGGAAACACATGGTGGCTGTGGAGATCTTCTCCATCTTGGCCTCCAGTGCTGGGTTACTGGGTTGCATCTTTTCCCCCAAATGCTATATCATTGTGCTGCGACCTGAACTGAACAGCAGGGATCAATTAATACGAAGAAAGGATTAAGCCATCTGTCTTCTTTCATCATACCCTCAAGTCTTTTGAGCAAGGCAGTTGGGAGAAAATACATGCACACAACATTAGTTATAGACATTAGTTTTAAAGTTATTACTGCATTTCTCTACAAAGTATAAGCTGCATTTCAATTTTAATTTTAGGGCATATAACCAAATGCTTTGTTCAGCTGTCTGTCATGTTGACATGTTCCACGTGCATATTTTCTATTTCCACTCAGGCCTTCATTGGACATTGGTAGCTGTGATGGGTTCCTTCATTACTGTATCAGAATTTCTCATTTTATCAGTTGAAATAAATAAATCTATTTCTGTTTTATTACATGTGTTGTGGTTTCTTTCTATTTCTTCTCCCTGGGAGTGTTTTTCAACAAAGAGATGTTATGTTTGGAGGAAACTGTCAGTATCATTTCTCTCAGTTTATTGTTTGGAGGAAACTGTCGGTATCATTTCTCTCAGTTTATTGTTCTTTTGAACTTTTGAACTTTAATCCAGTTTTCATTTGCAAAGCAGATTGCAATATACTCATATATTTTTAAAAAATCATCACGATCCCCCCCCGGTGTTTTAGGGGTCATTTATCCTGATATACACATTTCTGTTGGAGTATACACATTTCTGTTGGAGTCCAGTTGGAGAACTTTGGCCACCTCATGAGAAGAGAAGAATCCTTGGAAAAGACCCTGATGTTGGGAAAGATTGAGGGCACTAGGAGAAGGGGACGACAGAGGACAAGATGGTTGGACAGTGTTTTCGAAGCTACGAACATGAGTTTGACCAAACTGCGGGTGGCAGTGCAAGACAGGAGTGCCTGGCATGCTATGGTCCATGGGGTCACGAAGAGTCGGACACGACTAAACGACTAAACAACAACAACAACACATTTCTGTATCCAATATTTCATATAATGTATTTTCATGTTATTTATGTAAATATATGCATTCCCCCCCCAGAATACTTTTGTTGCATTTCCCCCCCCCATAATACTTTGTTTAAATAAGTAAAATAGAAGTGTAATATAGAATGGGATAGGAAAACAAGGACCATTTAATTTGGGATTATTGAGTCTTTATTATTTTAAGCTGTGCCCCACTGCAGCCACCCTCTCACTTTGCTATGGTGCTGGGGACACTAGCCCAATTTGTGGGCATCTTGTACGGTATGCGGGTGCAACATGCGCAATGCTGGGGGGGGGGGCACACCTAAGTTTTTTCCCTTGTGCAGCAGGCATTTGCCACCAATTTTGTTGCTTTCTCATGGTCAGCACCATTTTTGTTTGGATCACATGGTCGGCACTATTTTGTTTTGAACATCTGGTCTGCGCCATTTAGTTTGTATGAGCATGTTCCATCCTTTCTACACATTAACCAGCCTGTGGGGGGGGGCGGTGGTTTGCACTGCTGTCTGCTGATCAGATTGGAAGGCAGTGGTGGGCTGTTGCCCCTTCCTTATAACCTTCCAACAAGGCTGTGTTGTGGCAACCCCCTGTCTCCTTCCTTCCTTCAACTGGCTGGGCCTAGTGGGCTGCAGTATGGTGCTGCCTTGTAATAGATGCAGAGGTGGAGGAAGCCGCTTCGTCACCTGGTGCGGCAAATTGCCGTGCATGGGGAGGGGGCATTGCCCATAGCGCGCATGCGTCACTACATAATGACGCATGCATTACTGCATAACGAAGCTGCGCATGTGTGCTACGTAGAGGGGGGTCGCGCCCCCCCCGCGACTTCAAAACGGAACCTCCAGCCTCCAGATTCCAGGTAGAAAGCCTCGCTCGGTGCGCGGGCGGGTGCCACCCTGGGGCTGGAGGGGGGTGACAGTGATGTGCACTACGGACACCCCCGCGACAAACCTTTCTATGCAGGGAGAAGGGAGGAGGGAGGCACATAGCAGCCCTGTGTGTCACTTCTCCCTGCATGGAAAGAAAGCAGCTGCCACTTTCTTTCCATGCAGGGAGGAGGGCACAGCAGTCACGACACACGGCGCGATGCATGCGCGCTGTGGACGCTCCCACGGCAGATCCTGGGAGGGGCGAGGCGAGTGGCAGCCAGCAACATCAGGAGCTCTCCTCAATGGTGGTGGTGGAGGTGCGGCGGGGGTGCTGCCCTCACAGAGTTCACTGCCCCCCACAGAGTGGAGCTAGGGGTGCCCCCCCCCTGGTGCAACGCCCCTGGTTGAAACAATGATTCTTCAACATCAACTTCGTTGGATGTTGTGCAGATGCCTGGTGATCATCTTCCAAAGCAACTACTCTATTCCGAAATTAAAAATGGAAAGCGTAATGTTGATGGTCAACAAAAGAGGTTTAAAGATGCTCTCAAGGCAAATCTTTAAAAATGTAGTATAAACATTGACAACTGGGAAACACTGGCCTGCAAGCGCTCCAGTTGGAGAACAGCCTTTACCAAAGGTGTCATAGGCTTTGAAGAAATTCGATCTCAGGACGCAAGGGAGAAACACGCAAGAGAGGAAGGCACGCTTGGCAAATCCACACCGTGATCAACTCCCGCCTGGAAACCAATGTCCCCACTGTGGAAGGATGTGTGGATCCAGAATTCGCCTCCACTGTCCACAGTGACTTACGGACCCATTGTTAAAATCGTGTTAATGGAAGACAATCTTACTTGGCTACGAGTGATCGCCAAAAAAGAAGAAGACTTGAAATACAGAAGGCTGAAGATGATCGTGATCCTGAGAAAACCTCTGCTCCCCAAAGCCCGCATGAAGGGCCTCTCCAGGTTTTGTGTCAGGCCAGGTGTGTCTTTGTGGCACTGTGGCTCAAGAGCACAGAAATAGACAGCAGAATTGTGCAGCCCGGTGTTCATCAGGTACAAGGAGGTGGTTTTCTTCTTTTTGTCCAGGCTGATTTTGAAGTCATGAAACTCAGTTCCAGTCTGAACCATCAAGTGTATAAATTTGGGCCTCCTGCCCAACTGCTGCTTGTACCACTGCAAGCAATATTTGGTTCCTTCATAAGAGCAGTTGAGTTGGACAGGTTCTCCCTCCTTGACAGAAGCAAACTGGTCCTTCTGGTATCAGAAGAAGTGTGCATGCACACGAAAGCTCATACCAAAATAAAAACTTAGTTGGTTTTTAAGGTGCTACTGAAGGAATTTTTTTATTTTACTTCGACCCAGACCAACACGGCTACCTACCTGTAACCTGGTCCTTCTGGGTCACAGAAAACTGGCCTGAAGTTCCTGAAACAGGAATTACCTGTGTTGTGGGCAGCCTCCTTTTCTGGCTCCCAGGAACCTGAAAAGCAAGGGATTAAAAGGACGCGGTAAATGGCAGCTGGCAAAAACGGATGTAGCCTCGGTAAGCCGCAGAGCACAATTGGCCCATTGTCTTAATGCATGCAGGGTCCCACCCCCATGCAGCTGCGGTAGTTGCAGCTCCAATGCGAAAGGAGTGCCCAGAAAATTGTGGGTTGCCCTCACATGCCAGAATAGCCTTCCACAGGACTGCAGTGAATTGAGTGATATGACAGACCACAGGCATTAGCAGGAATGAAAAGGGGGCCCGTGCAGCCAGGGTAGACTTTTAGAAATCAACAAATATGCACTGGGAAGGCGCCATTGAGTGGGATGGGGGGCAGCATTAAGTTTGTGCCCCTCTGCAATTGATCTGTTTTAGAGGCACAGATTCTAAGTTCCAGGTCACACCCAGTGAAGCTTATGTCATTAATGTGTAATCCCAAATTGGGGACAACGACAAAGAATTACCGCCAGTGTATTCACCTATGTGTAGGGCCCCAAAGCAAGCCATGTAGTAGGCAGCATGGAATAGGTGATCCTCGTACCTTAACAAGCAACCGTGGGCAGCTTGCCCCATATTGGCTGTAAGGTGTCAGAAGTGATCAGTTTTCTAGTGTCTGGCTGGGGTGTGTGTTTAAGCACCTCCAGCCAGCGATCGGCTTCTTAACATGAAATGTATTACAAGGGTCTGGTTGCTGGAGGAAGTGACAAAAATAATATCTGGCTGCCCTATAGAGTGACATGGTTCTGATGGCCAGGCCTCTCTGCCTAAGGGAAACCATGTACTTCAATACATCCGCTTCAGAAGCCGCCTGTCTGGGAGCAAAGCCATAGTGGGATCAGAACCCCTCAAATGCTGCCCATGCCCTAGAATAAGGGATGAATAAGAAGAATACTAGGGAAAGGCACTAGGGAATGCAATACTCCCCGTGTCATTTCTCTTGTCCAGTCTCCAAAAGCTCATCTGGGAAGGTGTCTGGAAGCTGAGCTCCTCGGGTGCGAGATCTCGAAAATGCTCCATCTGGAAGCGAAATAAGGCACCCCCCCATTTCATTATTTAGGCCTAGGAGAAACTGAGCCATGAGGCATTCAAGCATAAACAAGTGAAGCACCCGAATGACCCGATTACTTGCCTTTGAATCTTACCACTGCCTGGTTGTCGGACCAAAAGCATACCCTGGTGTTCTCGAACTGGTCGCCCCATAGGTGAAGGGTGACTTGAATTGGAAAGAATTCAAGAAAGGTTACCTCCCACCAAATGCCCACCGAATGCCAGAAAATATGCACCCAATACCCTTAATAATAATAATAATAATAATAATAATAATAATAATAATGAATTTTTATTTATACCCCGCCCTCTCCAGTCAAAAACCGGGCTCAGGGCGGCTGACACCAACAGAATTACAATAAAACATAAAAACAATTAATTAAAATACAGATTAAAATACAGTATTAAAATTTAAAGTGCAGCCTCATTTCAAGTAGTCCCTAAATCCAAGCCATGAGGGAGGAAAACACCGGGGTCAGGCTGAGTATAACCCAAAGGCCAGGCGGAACAGCTCTGTCTTGCAGGCCCTGCGGAAAGATGACAAATCCCGCAGGGCCCTGGTCTCCTGGGAAAGAGCGTTCCACCAGGTTGGGGCCAGTACTGAAAAGGCCCTGGCTCTAGTAGAGGCCAATCTAGCCATCTTATGACTCGGGATCTCCAGAATATTATTGTTTGTGGACCTTAAGGTCCTCCGCGGGGCATACCAGGAGAGGCAGTCCTGTAGGTACGAGGGTCCCAAGTCGCATAGGGCTTTAAAGGTCAAAACCAGCACCTTAAACCTGACCCTGTACTCCACCGGGAGCCAGTGCAGCTGGTAAAGCACTGGATGAATGTGATCCCACGGCCGGGACCCTGTAAGGAGCCTCGCCGCGGCATTCTGCACCCGCTGGAGTTTCTGGGTCAGCTTTAAGGGCAACCCTGCATAGAGCGAGTTACAATAGTCAAGCCTGGAGGTGATTGTCGCATGGATCACAGTGGCCAGATCGGGGCGAGAGAGGTAAGGGACCAACTGCTTGATGCGGTGGAGATGAAAAAATGCCACCTTTGCTGTGGATGTAACCTGCGCCTCCATGGAAAGGGAGGCGTCAAAGGTTACACCCAAACTCTTGACAGAAGGCGCCGGTACCAATTGAGCCCCTGCAAAAGATGGGAGTTGGCCCCCCAACCCCATGTCGCCCCGACCTAGCCAGAGCACCTCTGTCTTCGAAGGATTTAGCTTCAGTCGGCTCCCACGTAGCCATCCAGCCACAGCTTCCAAGCACCTGGTGAGTGTGTCCGGGGCCGAGGCAGGGCAGCCGTCCATCAACAGATAGATTCGGGAAACAAAAACTCTAAAGGACTTCACAGATTCCCTCTGTCTGGTGTTAAAACAACTCACGTATCATTCACAGCCCTGACTTCATTTGTAGGCTGAAGACACTGACAAAAGTAACAAAGGACCCTCAAATCTAAAATAAAATACAAATTCAGAAAATTGTAACCGAACATGTCATCACTTTCTTTCTGTGAGATATTGAGGATTACTTTTTAAAAAATAAAGTTCAGAGTCCGGGGCCCTTGTCTGAGGTTCACTCAACATAGAACTCAAATTCCATTGTCTCAGTCCTTCAGGGACTAGAGCCAACCTGTTTTGTACATCTGGAGAAAATAATAATTTAAATAGTTTTTGAGAAAAGTGCCACTCGGTCTCCAAGATATAATGAAGTAATTATCTCCCTCTGCAGTGATCCAGATCACTATAATTTTTCAGTTAGACAGAGCTCTCAGGAGTTTCCTAAGGACATCACAAAACAGTCAATAACCCAGCATTGTAAGAGTATTAAATATACTCCTGTGTCAATGAGTTGTAGGAGTGTTGGACATAGGGAGGGGGGTCATTATTGTCAACATTTTGATTATTATTATAATGGAGTTGTAATCATTTAAGTTCATATTCAAAGCATTTTTACACCTGCTGATGCTAAAAAGAAGGCTAAGTGCAACCTCCAAGACAGTACAATCAAGACACGGCAGATTTTTGGACAACTCTGCATCTTCCAAGAGAGAGTTTGAAGCTACCATGCTGAGGCTCTTGATGCTGCTGCTGCTGCTACTGCCTCACACAATGTGTGAAGTCCGGACAGAGAAGTGCCCTGCAGCTGATCCACTTCTTGTGCCCCATGAATGGGGTCAAGCAGGGGACCTCTTCATTGGTGGGATTGTAAGTCAGACCACCTACCTTTTTAATGACCCTTCATTCAAGGAACATCCTTCTCAGGAGCTGTTTGATATTCCACAGTAAGCAAGAATATCCTTCCCACCCCTATTTATTCTACGTTCCACTGAATCAGCAAAGAACAACATGTATTATTTGCATGATCATATGTTCAAAGAAATTTTATTTAGAAATATTTATTTATTGAATTTATATACTGGCCTATACCTGGAAGTCTCATGGTGGTTCACAGAACAAAATTGAACACTGTCCAACCATCTCATCCTCTGTCATCCCCTTCTCCTTGTGCCCTCAATCTTTCCCAACATCAGGGTCTTTCCAGGTAGTCTTCTCTTCTCATGAGGTGGCCAAAGTATTGACGCCTCAGCTTCAGGATCTGCCCTTCCAATGAGCACTCAGCCTTCTTTAGCCTTCTGCCTTCATATCCCCCCCCCCAATTTAATTTTATCACATCCCCACCAGACATGATACAAAGATCCATCTGACACCTTACATCTCCAACACTAATTCGATGGTAATTTATAAATATTGGCTAGTTTTACAGGGGTTAAATACCACCTGTAAAACATCTTCATAACATTTTCTTTGATAGTGTTACATGCAGTGAAATTAATATCTGATTTCCATAGTTTTTCCCATAGGTCTAATGGAATCGCGTATCCAAAGTCCTGTTCTCACATGATCACTATTTGTTCATTTTTAAGTTCCCATTCGAGTAAGAAATTATGCATTTTTGACGGATCCATTTTGGAATTATTCAAGAGTTCTAGCTGGAATTTTGATTCTTCTTTTTGGAAACCAATTTTATTATCAGAGTTAAATTTATCATATAATTGATGATATTGTAGCCAAGTGGTACAAATCTGTTAAAGGTACTCATAATCCCACCTCTCTTTTTATATCTTCCCTATTGACAGTGTAAAAACAAAGTTCTATCAGAACATCCTGGCCATTGTGTTTGCCATAAAAGAGATCAATGACCATTCGAAAATCCTGCCCAATGTCACCCTTGGTTTCCACATCTATGACAGCTACTTTAATGCAAGAATGACCTATCGAACCACTTTGTACATTCTCTTCAAATGGCAAAGATTTGTCCCCAACTACAAATGTGACACTCAAAAAAGCCTCATGGCTGTGATTGGGGGAATTTATTTTGACATCTCTATCCACATGGCAGATGTCTTAAGTCTCTACAGGGTCCCACAGGTAGAATCAGTGCATAGGGGAATGTGGGGAAGTTTCTTTTGACATACTTTTATTTAGAAAGAATAGGGAAATATTAGTGTGAGAGAGAAATAGCCTAAAATCTCATGATTTCCCCACAACTAGAAATCTAGCCAGTATTTTTTTAATTCGAACTGTGTCTACAAATTTCTTAAGGAAATGTTCTATTAAATTATCACTTTCCTTTAGCTCACCTATGGCTCATTTGCTTCAGAGGAGAGTCAATCAAGACAGAAGTCTTTTTATACCATGGTCCCAAATGAAGACCTTCAATATGTAGGGATTATCCGGTTACTTCAGTATTTCAGATGGAAGTGGGTGGGGCTCTTTGTTGGGAAATTTGACAGCGGAGAACATTTTCTGAAGACCATGGAGCCATTGTTTAGCCAGAATGGGATCTGTTCAGCCTTCACAAAAAGAATCCCACTTCAAGCTCGTTTAGAAGATATGGAAAAAATATTTGGTGAAATTGAAAATATTTATGAAGGTCTCAGAGATGAAAAGGCCAGTACGCTTATCATCTATGGAACAGATGGGACAATATCATAGCTGAGGACAGCTATCTCTTTCTTAGATGATAGAAATCTGCAAAACACATCATTTGGAAAGGTCTGGATCATGACAGCTCAGATAGATTTTGTATCATTCGGATTTCAGGGGAAATGGGATTTTCAGCTGTTCCAAGGTGCCCTTTCCTTTACAATTCACTCAGAAGAGCTTCCAAAGTTCAACCAATTCCTTCAGAACATCCAAACACACAGGACCAAAACAGATGGCTTTTGGAAGGACTTCTGGGAGCAGGCATTTGACTGTCCCTATCCTGATCCAGGTATGCCTGTCAAGGAAGATGGAACATGTACTGGAGAGGAGAGGCTGGAAAGTCTCCCTGCAGGTGTTTTTGAAATGCACATGACTGGGCAGAGCTACAGTATCTATAATGCTGCCTATGCTGTAGCTCACGCATTGCATGCCATTTCCTCATCCAGATCCCCACACAGAGCAGTGACTGTTGGTTACAGTGTTGGATTTCCATCTCTGCAGACTTGGCAGGTAATGTTGCAGAGCCAAATATTCTTATGTCAATGGATCTATTTGGAGAAAGAACACAGGAATTTCCGTATATCGAGTTAGGCCTTTCAGTCATCTCTTTTGTGTATACTAGGACTTTCCAAACTTGGGTATCCAGCTGTTTTTGGACTGACATTCCTATAATCCCTGACCATTGGTCCTTCTAGCTAAGGATGATTGCTCTTTAAGTGCAAAAGCAGCTGGAGACCCAGGTTTGGAAAGCCCTGGGCGTTCCGACTGGCTTTGACTCTCCAGGGTTTGAGTCAAGATGAGATTCCCAGTGTTAGCTGAAGATTCTGGCAATTGAATCTGGGAACTTTCCATGCAAGGATATGCTCAACAAGTGAGCTTCTCCCCTCTACTCCTATGTAAAAAAACAGATTATAAAGTATTCAGCATCTTAGTCATGGTTACACTCTTCCTGATGTACATTTCACCATGTAACTTCCTTGGAATCTGTTCCACTTGGGAACCTCAAATAATTTGATTCTTCTTTTTCTTTTTAAATAGATCAACTCATTTCTTCAAGGTGTTTCATTTAATAACTCAGCGGGACAAACGGTATCATTTAATGATAACAGGGAAATGAGAGGAGGATTTGATATCATGAATCTGGTCACATTCCCAAACACCTCTTTCCAGAGAGTGAAGGTTGGATGGGTGGGTCTCAGTGATAGCGGAAATAAAGAGTTAATCATCAATGAGGACAAAATTCTATGGCAACAAAGTTTTAACCAGGTACGGATTGTAGTTATCCACCTGCAGAGAGTTTAGTAGTTTAAAGCTGCTAAATAACAACAGGAATAAAAAGAACAACAATGATGTCTAGTGGATTAAGAAATATGATGCGAAATTGATATGGCAAATCTCCTTTTCCCCACTTTGAAATTAGTATTACCTTGAAAGTGCACTTGAAAGTGCACCGCTATCACTCTGTGGGTGGATACTGGACTTTCTCTCAGATCGCTCCCAGAGGGTCCGGTTGGGCCCTTATATGTCTAACATGCTTAGGACTAACACAGGAACACCACAAGGATGCGTGCTTAGTCCGCTCCTTTATACTCTTTATACGTATGATTGTGTCGCTGCCCACCCTAGAAATAGGGTCATCAAATTTGCAGATGACACAACCGTGATCGGGCTCATCTCTGATAAGGAGGGTGAAACTGAGTATAGAGATGAGGTGGAGCGACTGACAGAGTGGTGCAGAGTCAACAACTTGCTCATAAACACAAAGAAAACAAAGGAGCTGGTGGTGGACTTTAGGAGACAGAAGAACGAGGTCCAGCCACTTTTGATTGACGGAATTTGTGTGGAGAGGGTAACAACGTTTAGATTTCTAGGCATTGAGTTACAGGAGGATCTGTCCTGGAGTGTTAATACAAGGGGGCTTGTGAAGAAGGCGCAGCAGAGACTGTATTTTTTGAGAATTTTAAGGAAAAACCATCTTCCACAAAAGCTGCTGCTTGCCTTCTATCACTGTGCCATACAGAGCGTGCTCACGTACGGTTTATGTGTGTGGTACGGAAGCTGTACTTCCCAGGACAGAGCAGGGCTGTGTAGAATTATTAAAACAGCAGAGAGCATTATTGGCTGCTCACTCACCACCTTAGAACAAATTTACACCACCAGGTGCCATAAAAAAGCACTAGATATATCAAGAGATCCAACGCACCCTGGTCACCATTTCTTTCAGCTCCTGCCATCGGGACGGAGATATAGATCTATGCAGGCAAGAACGAGCCGTCTCAGGAACAGTTTCTTCTCTAGAGCGATTTTGGCCTTAAATGGAAAGCCTGGACTTTGAAGTCATCTTATTTTACTTGTTATTTTGTATTATATTACTGTTTTTAATTAGGTTTTTATAATTTTGGATTATGCGGAATGCTTTATCGGAGTGGATGTAGCAACCAAGTAATTTCGTTGTTCCCGCAAGGGGACAATGACAATAAAGATATCTTAATCTTAAAATAATGCCCCCTTCACAAACACAGCTAATACTTAACACACATTACTGAAGCTTAAGATGGCTCTGTGGGTGACATATATGAAAGCTCTTCCACCCCCTACTCCTTTCTATAGGTGCTCCCCCTTTCTTTGTGCAATGAACCCTGTCGCTCTGGTCATCAGAAGAAAAGGAAGGAAGCGGAAAAGTTTTGTTGCTATGATTGTGCTCCATGCCCAGAAGGGAAGATTTCAAACCAGACTGGTAGGTAATGCCCTTGCATCCTGATTACCAAATAAAAAGACTGAGAAGCAGGCAGGGCTTGAGCTGGGGCACTTTTTTTTCTTAATTTTTTTATATATCAAACTTTATATATTATTTTTAAAAAATCATTTCACAAACCAAAAACACAAAATTTCAAAATTTCAAAAACCTTGCCAGAAGACATTGTCATACAGTACCCCCTTACTCGTGTAGACAAATTATAAACTACACATACGTGTATCAAATTTCATGTAATTACATATTTTTACAATACTGGAAAAGCGATCACCTTAAAAACAAAAACAAAATAACAAACAAAAAACAAACAAACAAACAAAGAAGCTAAAAAGAAAGACTTCCACCGACCAGACACAGCTTCCCTATACACTATTTTACTAATCTGTATTCCTTATTTTTCTTTTAAACTTCTTTAATTTTTATTTATTTAAATCTGCTATCCCCATCCCTCTCTTAGCTCTTCACGGGTTCATTCTAAGCTCAACCAGATATTCATTTTAACACTTTGTTTTTTTAAAATACTCGTTCAAACACTCCCACTCCCTTTCCACTCTATTCTTGGGTTTGTACCTTATTATATCTGTAAGTTTGGCCAATTCTAAATACTCACACACCTTACAGAGCCATTCTTCTTTAGCTGGTATTTGCATTCCTTTCCAGTATTTTGCGAGAGATGGGCCACTTTTATTTAGTGAACATAACAAGATCAGCTGAGGAGGATAAATTCAAAAGGCAGAACTGTAGCCATTGGGTGACACAAATTGAATCCTTGCCTATCTGGTCAGTTTTGGAGGAAAACCCACTCCCCTTCAATACATAAATCCTGAATCAAAAAAGCCTATAACAGGCATCATAATTGGAGGAAGCTCAAAGCAAACTAAGGAATAGGGGGAATTTGGGGCACGGCAACCCAGTGACAGCCTATGCATACTGTGAATTAAGAGGAGCTATGAAAGGCCAGCAAAGGAATGCATTTGCTCTCATACAATCTCTGGTTGCGTATTGATTTTGAAACCCTGCCTGACCCTGCTTTGCTTTGCAATTTTGCAAACAGTTTTATTGCTGTTTCACCAGTGAACGCAAGAGTCTTCAGGTATCAATCCAGCTACGACTGCTGGAGGGAGAAAAACCCAAAGCCCCAGCAAAGGAGGGTGGTAGGCATGATATGCTAGAATGTTCTTCTTCAAAAGATAGCAACTGGCAGGCTGCAAGCGAAAGGGAGCAGAGAGAGGCCCCTGCATGAATGAACATGCGTTAGAAGGGATGGGAATCAAACCAAAGATTTGCTCCTCCAAAAAGGCCCTAAAGCAGACCTCCCCATTTCATACAAGTTTTATATGTTCACTGCTCGTTGGTGTGATGTCACTCATGCCCAATGTGCCACAAATGTGCCTCCGCAGCCAGTCCTGTTGTGGTGGGACAGCCATAATGTACAATTTGTCAGAATACATGGTTCATTCAATGGGCTAAGTCAAATGAATTGCCGCTGGATTTCTGTTCATAGTTTTCTTTACTTTTCTCAGATATGGACGTATGTTTCAATTGCCCAGAAGATCAATATCCAAACAAGAAGAGAAATGGATGCATCCCCAAAGTTATACATTTTTTGTCCTATGAAGAACCTTTAGGGATCACTTTAGCCTCTCTTAGTGCCTTATGTTCTTTGATTACTGCTTTGGTGTTAGCTATTTTTATCCAGCACAATAATACCCCCATAGTCATAGCCAACAACCGAGATCTCACCTACACTCTCCTTATCTCCCTTCTGCTCTGCTTCCTCTCCTCTTTGCTTTTCCTCGGCCAACCTGGCAAAGTGACCTGCCTTCTCCAACAAACTGCTTTTGGCATCATCTTCTCAGTTGCTGTTTCTTGTGTATTGGCAAAGACCATCATTGTTTCTCTAGCATTCATAGCCACAAAGCCAGGATCCAAGATGAAGAAATGGGTGGGAAAGAAACTGTCTCATTCCATTGTCCTTTCAGCTTCCCTCATTCAAGTTGGTATCTGTACTCTGTGGCTGACAACGTTTCCTCCCTTCCCTGAGCTAGACATGAATTCAGTAGCTGAAGAAACCATTGTGCAATGTAATATTGGGTCTGTCACCATGTTCTATTGTGTCTTGGGCTACATGGGCCTCTTGGCCATTGCTAGTTTCATTGTGGCCTTCCTGGCCCGCAAGTTACCTGACAGTTTTAACGAAGCCCAGTTCATCACCTTCAGTATGTTAGCATTTTGCAGTGTTTGGATCTCTTTTGTTCCCACCTACCTGAGCACAAGAGGGAAACACATGGTGGCTGTGGAGATCTTCTCCATTTTGGCCTCCAGTGCTGGGTTACTGGGTTGCATCTTTTCCCCGAAATGCTATATCATTGTGCTGAGGCCTGAACTGAACAGCAGGGATCAATTAAAACGGAGAAAGGATTAAGCCATCTATCTGCCCTCATCATACCCTAATGTCTGTTGGAGAAGGCAATTGGGAGAAAATACATGCAAACAACATTAGTTATAGACATTCATTTCAAAGTTATCATTACATTTCATTACAAAGTTTAAGGTGCATTTCAATTTCCCTGTTAGGGTACATTACCAAATGCTTTGATCAGCTGTCTGACAGGTTCTATGATTCAATATTGGTATTTAAGGGATATTGAAATAGCTGGATTCCTCTATGTCACACACATATTTTTGATTCTGATATAATGGATTCCCTTTTTCACTCAGGCCTTCATTGGACATTTGCAGCTGTGCTAGGTTCCTTCATTACTGTATAAGAATTTCTCATTTTATCACTTGAAAAAACAAAACAAAAACCTATTTTTGCTTTATTACATGTACTGTTGTTTCTTTCTCTTTGAATTGGGGTGGGGGGTTTTACTCAGCCCAGCGGTGTTCCATTTTTCCCCCACCATGCTCTTCAACATCTGTATGGTAGCTTTGGGAGTGCTGATCTTGGAGTAAAGTCTCATCAATATCCTGAAGGAGCTAAGACTTCTTCTCCCTGACCTAAGAATTCACTGCTTGATTGGTGTCTGGAGTCATTAATGGGCAGAGTAGGGTCTGACAATCAAACTAAACCTTTGAAATTAGTATTACCTTGAAAGTGCACTAAAATAATGCCCCCTTCACAAACACAGCTAATACTTAACACACATTACTGAAGCTTAAGATGGCTCTGTGGGTGACATATATGAAAGCTCTTCCACCCCCTACTCCTTTCTATAGGTGCTCCCCCTTTCTTTGTGCAATGAACCCTGTCGCTCTGGTCATCAGAAGAAAAGGAAGGAAGCGGAAAAGTTTTGTTGCTATGATTGTGCTCCATGCCCAGAAGGGAAGATTTCAAACCAGACTGGTAGGTAATGCCCTTGCATCCTGATTACCAAATAAAAAGACTGAGAAGCAGGCAGGGCTTGAGCTGGGGCACTTTTTTTTCTTAATTTTTTTATATATCAAACTTTATATATTATTTTTAAAAAATCATTTCACAAACCAAAAACACAAAATTTCAAAATTTCAAAAACCTTGCCAGAAGACATTGTCATACAGTACCCCCTTACTCGTGTAGACAAATTATAAACTACACATACGTGTATCAAATTTCATGTAATTACATATTTTTACAATACTGGAAAAGCGATCACCTTAAAAACAAAAACAAAATAACAAACAAAAAACAAACAAACAAACAAAGAAGCTAAAAAGAAAGACTTCCACCGACCAGACACAGCTTCCCTATACACTATTTTACTAATCTGTATTCCTTATTTTTCTTTTAAACTTCTTTAATTTTTATTTATTTAAATCTGCTATCCCCATCCCTCTCTTAGCTCTTCACGGGTTCATTCTAAGCTCAACCAGATATTCATTTTAACACTTTGTTTTTTTAAAATACTCGTTCAAACACTCCCACTCCCTTTCCACTCTATTCTTGGGTTTGTACCTTATTATATCTGTAAGTTTGGCCAATTCTAAATACTCACACACCTTACAGAGCCATTCTTCTTTAGCTGGTATTTGCATTCCTTTCCAGTATTTTGCGAGAGATGGGCCACTTTTATTTAGTGAACATAACAAGATCAGCTGAGGAGGATAAATTCAAAAGGCAGAACTGTAGCCATTGGGTGACACAAATTGAATCCTTGCCTATCTGGTCAGTTTTGGAGGAAAACCCACTCCCCTTCAATACATAAATCCTGAATCAAAAAAGCCTATAACAGGCATCATAATTGGAGGAAGCTCAAAGCAAACTAAGGAATAGGGGGAATTTGGGGCACGGCAACCCAGTGACAGCCTATGCATACTGTGAATTAAGAGGAGCTATGAAAGGCCAGCAAAGGAATGCATTTGCTCTCATACAATCTCTGGTTGCGTATTGATTTTGAAACCCTGCCTGACCCTGCTTTGCTTTGCAATTTTGCAAACAGTTTTATTGCTGTTTCACCAGTGAACGCAAGAGTCTTCAGGTATCAATCCAGCTACGACTGCTGGAGGGAGAAAAACCCAAAGCCCCAGCAAAGGAGGGTGGTAGGCATGATATGCTAGAATGTTCTTCTTCAAAAGATAGCAACTGGCAGGCTGCAAGCGAAAGGGAGCAGAGAGAGGCCCCTGCATGAATGAACATGCGTTAGAAGGGATGGGAATCAAACCAAAGATTTGCTCCTCCAAAAAGGCCCTAAAGCAGACCTCCCCATTTCATACAAGTTTTATATGTTCACTGCTCGTTGGTGTGATGTCACTCATGCCCAATGTGCCACAAATGTGCCTCCGCAGCCAGTCCTGTTGTGGTGGGACAGCCATAATGTACAATTTGTCAGAATACATGGTTCATTCAATGGGCTAAGTCAAATGAATTGCCGCTGGATTTCTGTTCATAGTTTTCTTTACTTTTCTCAGATATGGACGTATGTTTCAATTGCCCAGAAGATCAATATCCAAACAAGAAGAGAAATGGATGCATCCCCAAAGTTATACATTTTTTGTCCTATGAAGAACCTTTAGGGATCACTTTAGCCTCTCTTAGTGCCTTATGTTCTTTGATTACTGCTTTGGTGTTAGCTATTTTTATCCAGCACAATAATACCCCCATAGTCATAGCCAACAACCGAGATCTCACCTACACTCTCCTTATCTCCCTTCTGCTCTGCTTCCTCTCCTCTTTGCTTTTCCTCGGCCAACCTGGCAAAGTGACCTGCCTTCTCCAACAAACTGCTTTTGGCATCATCTTCTCAGTTGCTGTTTCTTGTGTATTGGCAAAGACCATCATTGTTTCTCTAGCATTCATAGCCACAAAGCCAGGATCCAAGATGAAGAAATGGGTGGGAAAGAAACTGTCTCATTCCATTGTCCTTTCAGCTTCCCTCATTCAAGTTGGTATCTGTACTCTGTGGCTGACAACGTTTCCTCCCTTCCCTGAGCTAGACATGAATTCAGTAGCTGAAGAAACCATTGTGCAATGTAATATTGGGTCTGTCACCATGTTCTATTGTGTCTTGGGCTACATGGGCCTCTTGGCCATTGCTAGTTTCATTGTGGCCTTCCTGGCCCGCAAGTTACCTGACAGTTTTAACGAAGCCCAGTTCATCACCTTCAGTATGTTAGCATTTTGCAGTGTTTGGATCTCTTTTGTTCCCACCTACCTGAGCACAAGAGGGAAACACATGGTGGCTGTGGAGATCTTCTCCATTTTGGCCTCCAGTGCTGGGTTACTGGGTTGCATCTTTTCCCCGAAATGCTATATCATTGTGCTGAGGCCTGAACTGAACAGCAGGGATCAATTAAAACGGAGAAAGGATTAAGCCATCTATCTGCCCTCATCATACCCTAATGTCTGTTGGAGAAGGCAATTGGGAGAAAATACATGCAAACAACATTAGTTATAGACATTCATTTCAAAGTTATCATTACATTTCATTACAAAGTTTAAGGTGCATTTCAATTTCCCTGTTAGGGTACATTACCAAATGCTTTGATCAGCTGTCTGACAGGTTCTATGATTCAATATTGGTATTTAAGGGATATTGAAATAGCTGGATTCCTCTATGTCACACACATATTTTTGATTCTGATATAATGGATTCCCTTTTTCACTCAGGCCTTCATTGGACATTTGCAGCTGTGCTAGGTTCCTTCATTACTGTATAAGAATTTCTCATTTTATCACTTGAAAAAACAAAACAAAAACCTATTTTTGCTTTATTACATGTACTGTTGTTTCTTTCTCTTTGAATTGGGGTGGGGGGTTTTACTCAGCCCAGCGGTGTTCCATTTTTCCCCCACCATGCTCTTCAACATCTGTATGGTAGCTTTGGGAGTGCTGATCTTGGAGTAAAGTCTCATCAATATCCTGAAGGAGCTAAGACTTCTTCTCCCTGACCTAAGAATTCACTGCTTGATTGGTGTCTGGAGTCATTAATGGGCAGAGTAGGGTCTGACAATCAAACTAAACCTAGAGGTGTGTGGAGTTTTGGCTCTTGGATCTGGGGAAAAGGAAGGTGACCTCTTCTAGATGGGTTGCACTCCTCTTGACAGTACAGGTGCATCATCTGGTGCAGATATTCTGGCCTGTGATTTGAAACCTCTTGCCATCTTTGGAGGCTGCCTTTTTCTATGAAACTCATCCTGTACCCACTTACTTGGGGGTAATCAATAACACAAGGAAACATGCTTCTTAGTAGATATGTATACCATTGCCCTGGGAGTTAACAGGCTCTGGTCATAAGCTGCTACAGAGCAGGAGACCTGCCTAAATCACACTGCATTCACATTTTGTTGAGTTGGTTCTTTAACACCCACCCATGCTGATTGTGTAGCAGTACTTGCAAGAAATTTATTCTGCAGGTTTGAACTCAGATGAACCAACCTTAGAAAAGTGTATATTGGTTACCAGGGAGAAATGAAGGGCAAATTATGGAAATTCCCAGAACTCCTAGGGTGTGGTGATGGTGTTTCCCCTTCGTAGTAACACCCGGCACAACCAGCGTGGTATTTACAATCTTTATTACATACATACAAGAAACTGCTACAGTTCAGAATTAAGTGTCCGAACCCAGTGAGTCAGATTTGGAGAGTGGCTTTTTACGATTCCTGTGCCAGCAAAGTAGGCATGAAAATCACATGAGATGTCTTTGATTCTTACGTTTCATTTCCTTCCTTTTCTGTGCTGATTTGAAAGGTACCTCCCTTCCTGAATCTGAGCTTCCTTCCCGGGTGTCTGGGAGGATACAGGGCTCTTCAGCATCCCTGAGCCCCTGCTCTCCCTGACTGCTCTCAATCCCCTGTTCTGCCTCTTCTGTTCACTGTTCCTCTGAATCCTCCCTGACATATCTAACAAGATGGAATCAAAGGAAGTCCACTGAAAGGTAGCCAGGAAGCAAAAACTCTAAAGGACTTCACAGATTCCCTCTGTCTGGTGCTGAAACAACTCACATAACAGCCACCGCCCTGACTTCATTTGTTGGCTGAAAACACTGACAGAAGCAACCAAGGATGCTCATATCTTTTAAAAACAACAACAACAAAAAACCCAGGGAAGTGTAACTGAACATGTCATCTCTTTCTTTATGGGAGATATTGAGGATTACTTTTTTAAAATGAAAGTTCAGAATTTTGGGCCCTTGTCTGGGGTTCATTCAACATAGAGCTGTTGCACTCAATTTCCCCAGTTGCATTTCTGAAGGGACCAGGTCCAATCATGATTTAGAAAGTTTTGAGGAAAAGTGCCACTCGAAGTCCAGGATCTAATAAAGTAATTATCTCCCTCTGCAATTATCCAGATCACAATCATTTGTTCAGCTAGACAGAGCTCTCAAGAGTTTCCTAAGGACATCTGAAAACAGTCAACAACCCAGCTTAGTAAGAGCATTAAATATGCTTCTATGCCAGTGAGATGTACGAGTGCTGGGCATAGAGAGAAGGGGGAATTCATCATTATCAACATTTCTTATTATAATGGAGTTTTAATCATTTAAGTTCATATTCAAAGCATTTGTACACCTGCTGATGCTAAAAAGAAGGCTAAGTGCAACCACCGAGACAGCTCAATTGAGACATGGGAGACAAGGACAACTCCCCATCTTCCAAGAGAAAGTTTGAAGCTACCATGGTGAGGCTCTTGATGCTGCTGCTGCCTCACACAATGTGTGAAGTCAGGACAATGAAGTGTCCTGCAGCTGATCCACTCCTTGTGCCCCATGAATGGGGCCAAGCAGGGGACCTCTTCATCGGTGGGATTCTTACTCAGAGCACCTACCTTTTTAATGAAGTTTCATTCAAGGAACATCCTTCTCAGGAGCTGTTTGACATTCCACAGTAAGCAAGAATATCCCTCCCACCCTTATTTATTCTACGCCCCCCTGAATCAGCAAAGAACAATAACAAACAGCTTTGAATGTGAGATTATATCTTCAAAGATATTATGTTTAGAATATATATATATATATATATATATATATATATATATATATATACACACACACTGCCCTATACTTGGAAATGGTTCACCGATTAAAATCATCATATAAATACACAATATATAGAATCAAAATAAAAACAACCCAATAACCTGCCCCCCCCAAAAAAAATCACATTTTAAAAGGACATAGGAGGTCAATCAAATCAAGCAAAAGGCTTGTTAAAAATGAACTTTTTTGCCTGATGCCTAAAGGTGTATAATGGTGTACAATCAAGCAAACTCCTTAAGGAGAGCATTCCACAGACACAAAGCCATGATTTTATCCCTAAAATGCCTTTGCAAACAGGTCACAGTGAACTACTGTTGGTTCTATCACCTATTTTGGGCAGACTGTAAAAGGCTCCATACAATCTGGAAGAGCTCTTCCAGACGACCCAATGAAATAGTTCAATGCAGAGCCAGTCCTCCTTCTTAACTGCTTTCTGAATATTCTGCATTATACTGAGATTATAGAATATATTAAATTTTCCTTTTGGAAAGCAAGTTCCATGTGAAGTAGAGGCAGCATGATTGGTGAGGCAGAGCAAGAAAAATATTTTGTCAACAGTAGGTTCACACACACACACACACACACACACACACACACACACACACGCTTACTGTGATTGAGTGCAAGAAAATTGTGGAGAGGCAGGCATCTGTGCCACATTGGAACCTCGGTAAGAAACAATCAACCCTCAAATCCCTTGTTAATCAAATAGAAGAAAATTATAAAATGTATATGTTTATGTTTATGTATATATTTGAACACGACTGAACAGAGAGCTAACTAAAACCAACATATTGACAAAAGAATAGAGGACTCCTGCAACACCTTAAAGACTTAACAATACTCTATTCCATAAGCTTTTCTGGACCCCCTATCATGTTCAGCAGATGAGTCTTCATCAATAGTATATTTTCAGGTTCATAGGAATACATATAGATATGTAAATGCAAGGAGGCATGATGAAGGAGTGCCATCAGAGGGAAAGGAAATGCCAAAAACTGCAGACAATGAAAATAACATAATTAATGTAAGGAATACCAAATTACTCATTATACTGTGAAATAAGTTTATTCTGCTAGGATTCTTAGAGTTGAAAGTGCAGAGGAGAAAAAGCCACTAATCAAGAAAAGAGCAGGTATGTCAAAGATACACTGCAAAATGCAAATAACACTGATCTCTTCTACCATAAAAAAGATTTGGGCTGAATAAGATTTATGAACAGGAATAGGGCATAACGTGCATTAAAATATCTTCCCTATTGACAGTGTAACCACCAAGTTCTATCAGAACATCCTGGCCTTGGTTTTTGCCATAAAAGAGATCAATGACAATCCGAAGATCTTGCCCAATGTCACCCTCGGTTTCCACATCTATGACAGCTATTCTGATGGGAGAATGACCTATCGAACCACTTTGGACCTTCTCTTCAAATGGCAAAGATTTGTCCCCAACTACAAATGCGACACTCAAAAAAACCTCATGGCTGTGATTGGGGGACTTACTTCTGACACCTCTATCCAAATGGCAGATGTCTTAAGTCTCTACAGGGTTCCACAGGTAGAATCAGTGCATAGGGGAATGTGGGGAAGTTTCCTTTACTATTCTTTTATTCAGAAGGAAAAGTGAAATAGTGTGTGAGAGAAATAGCTGGAAAATTGCATTATTTCCCCATAACTAGAAATTAAGCCCCTTTCTTTCTTTCTTTCTTTCTTTCTTTCTTGATTAGAATTGTGCCTACAAATTTCTTAAGGTTATGCTCTGCTAAATTATCATTTTCTTCAAGCTCACCTATGGCTCATTTGCTTCATAGGAGAATCAATCAATGCAGAAGTCTTTTTATACCATCGTCCCAAATAAAGACCTCCAATATGTAGGGATTATCCGGTTACTTCAGTATTTCAGATGGATATGGGTTGGGCTCTTTGTTGCCAAATATGACAGCGGAGAACATTTTTTGAAGACCCTGGAGCCATTGTTTAGCCAGGATGGAATCTGTTCAGCCTTCACAAAAAGAATCCCACTTCAAGTTCGTATAGAAGATATGGAAAAAATATCTGGTGAAATTGAAAGTATTTATGAAGGTCTCAGAGATGAAAAGGCCAGTACACTTGTCATCTATGGAGATGATGGGGCAATTGCATGGCTGAGAATAGCTATCTCTTTCTTAGATGATAGAAACCTGCAAAACACATCATTTGGAAAAGTCTGGATCATGACAGCCCAGATAGATCTTGTATCATTCGGATTTCATAGAAACTTGGATTTTCGGATGTTCCAAGGTGCTCTGGGCAGAGCAACACCGGAAGTCGCTTCTATGCATGCTCTGCCCATTTCCAAAATGGCTGCAGCACCAGAAATCCTATTGCTCTACAGCTATTTCAGTCCACTGAAATGTAGTGGGGAAACTAAAACTCTAAAGGACTTCACAGATTCCCTCTGTCTGGGGTTGAAACAACTCTCGTATCATTCACGGCCCTGACTTCATTTGGAGGCTGAAGACACTGACAAAAGTAACAAAGGACCCTCAAATCTAAAATAAAATAAAAATACAGAAAATTGTAACCAAACATGTCATCACTTTCTTTCTGTGAGATATTGAGGATTACTTTTTAAAAATTAAAGTTCAGAGTCCGGGGCCCTTGTCTGAGGTTCACTCAACCTAGAACTCAAATTCCATTGTCTCAGTCCTTCAGGGACTAGAGCCAACTTGTTTTGTACATCTGGAGAAAAAAATAATTTAAAGAGTTTTTGAGCAAAAGTGCCACTCAATCTCCAAGATATAATGAAGTAATTATCTCCCTCTGCAATGATCCAGATCACAATAATTTTTCAGCTACACAGAGCTCTCAAGAGTTTCCTAAGGACATCTGAAAACAGTCAACAACCCAGCATAGTAAGAGTATTAAATATGCTCTTGTGCCAGTGAGAAGTAGGAGTGTTGGGCATAGAGAGAAGGGGAGATCATCATTATCAACATTTTTTTTATTATAATGGAGTTGTAATCATTTAAGTTCATATTCAAAGCATTTGTACACCTGCTGATGCTAAAAAGAAGGCTAAGTGCAACCTCCAAGACAGTTCAATCGAGACACGGCAGATGTTTGGACAACTCTGCATCTTCCAATAGAGAGTTTGAAGCTATCGTGCTGAGGCTCTTGATGCTGCTGCTGCTGCCTCACACAATGTGTGAAGTCCATACAGTGAAGTGCCCTGCAACTGATCCACTCCTTGTGCCCCATGAATGGGGTCAAGCAGGGGACCTCTTCATTGGTGGGATTGTAAGTCAGACCACCTACCTTTTTAATGATGCTTCATTCAAGGACCATCCTTCTCAGGAGCTGTTTGACATTCCACAGTAAGCAAGAATATTCCCTCCACCTCTATTTATTCTACGCTCCACTGAATCAACAAAGAACAACATGTGTGATCTTATGTTCAAAGAAATTCTATTTAGAAATATTTATTGAATTATATACTAGTAAGCAACTGCCAACCCTTAAATCTCTTGTTAATCAAATAGAAGATAATTATATATGTAGAGTGCCACAACCCCATAGTCGCCTTTGACGAGACTTAATCGCCCAGGCGTCCTTTAGCATTTTTACCTTTACCGTATATGTATATGTATATGTAATGGTGTTTTCTTTAAAAAATGTTCAGGGGTATTCCCATTTTGACTCAAGAAAATCACCATTTTACAGTTCAAACAGGGAAATATAGATACAGTAAATGGAAATGTACAAAGATTCACAAGATGTTTAGGGGTATGGATCCACCTGTGTCCCCCAGAAAAAAGCACTGTGTATATGCAGATGTATATATGCAAACTGATTTGAAATGTGACTGAACAGAGAGCTAAATAAAACCAGCATATTGTCAAAAGCATAGCGGACTCCTGCAACACCTTAAAGACTTAACAATACTGTATTCCTTACAGGCAGGTAGCCGTGTTGGTCTGATGCAGTAAAAAAATAATAAAAAATAATCCTTCCAGTAGCACCTTAGAGACCAACTTAGTTTGTCATAGGTATGAGCTTTTGTGTGCATGCACACTTCTTCAGATACACTGAAACAGAAGTATTATGGAATACAGTATTCCATAAGCTTTTCTGGACCCCCCCCCCATCATGTTCAGCAAATGAGTCTTCATCAATAGTATATTTTCAGGTTTATAGGAATACATATAGATATGTAAATGCAAAGAGGCATGATGAAGGGATGCCATCAGAGGGAAAGGAAATGCCAAAAACTGCAGACAATGAAAATAACATAATTAATGTAAGGATACCAAATTACTCATTATACTGTGAAATAAGTTCATTCTGCTATGATGCTTAGAGCTGAAAGTGCAGAGGAGAAAAAGGCAGAAGTCAGTCTCATGCATTAAAGTATTCCCATCTCTCAATTCCGTACTGAGTGCCGGCCATAGCGGTCGGAGATCCAAGAGCTCCGTGGACCTCAGCGCATCAAAGGTGGGGGGGGAACTGCTCCAGCGCAGTGGACCCCCGAAAACAACCCCAGATCGAGCTTTCTGGGGGCATAGTTTCTGGCTGACGGCAAAGCTGCTCCTCCCTCCCCAGCAAGGCTCTGTTTAGAGCCCCCAAGAGTGAGGGAGGCAAAGCGGCAGCCATCTTGGACTCAGAACGTTACCTTTGACAGCACGAAGCTGCAGGACTGCGAGGACTGAGCGCTCAATTTCTTCCAAAGTAAATTGTTTAAAGGACTGTACCATGAGTACTAAACAATTTGATCTAATTTGTGGGGGGGGGTGAGAGAAAGAGAATTTGGCCATGGGAGAATTTGGCCAGTGGGGAGGTTGGATTTAAGCCCTGCAAAAGTGCTGAAATTGACTTCAAAGTAACACCCCGGGTCAATGCTGCGGGAAAGAATTGTGACGTCACAATGAGAGGATATTTTCAACTTCAGCTCCCTATCCAGCTGCGAAATAACTTTCATTTCTGAGTTGGAGAGAAGCCTCCTCCCCCATTTCCTGTTTTTTGCCTGTCACGACCTTCAAACCAGAGAGGTGGAAGACATAACAGAGGATTTTTACCAGGCTATGCTGAACTTAATGGTACAAAACAGACAGGAAATGAAGATATGTATTGATGAAATGCAGAAATTCAGGGAATGCATTATGGATTTAAAGGAAAAGAATGAACAAGAAAATGAATTGGAAGAGGAGAGAGGAAATTATGGGAAGGAGAAAGATGGATTTTGGAGAGGAGGACACAATGATTAAAGAAATACTGAAGGACTGTGTTTTCATACAGAAGAGAGAAGATGAATTTTGGTTGAGAAGTGAAGAAGATCTGAAAATGGCAATGGATAATATTGAGGGCAGACGTAGAGGGTGGTTTGGGAGGTGGCAGGGAGAGAAATTTGATGAGGGGGGCATTGAATCACTGGAGAAGGGGAGTGGCGTGAAAAAATTGAATTGTATTTTTGAATGGATTGATAATTTTGGTTAGAAATTGGACTGGATAGGTTAAGATTTGATGGTTTTTTGTTAAAGAATGAAAGTGAGTCTGCAGCTGCGGAGGGGGTGGAAAGAAATTATGATTAGTTAAAAATAAATAAATTTTATTGTGTAATTAAAATTGAATTTTGGAAATTATGGAGATATTTGGAAGAGTTATAGGCTGACGGAGAAAATATTTTGTGTTTTTGGAAATTGATATAGAATATAAGGTATTAAATGGATTAGAGTAAATATGACTTGTGGGTTTAGTAGAAAAGCCTCTGGCCCTTGTTTGTCTTGTCCACCCTGGAGACTCTGGTGGGGGGGGGGCTTTAGGGTGGAGGGGAGGATGGAGAGGCTATATATAAAGGACTGCTCTTCTCTTTTCCTCACATTCGGATCTTCTGGTGGTAGGGGGAGGTCCCAGGGGGAAGGGGGGGAGAGGCAGGAAAGTGAAGAATTCATAAATAGGGTTAAGAGATAATAAAATGGATATAAATATGATAGAATAAATTGCTAAAAAGGATTGGAAATGGAAATCAGATAGAGGGGATACAGGGAAGTCCACATAACAATGATAAAAATTGAATTTATATAAGATTGTATTTTTGTTTGTTTTGTTTTGTGTTATTTTGTATTGTTATGGTTGGAATTGTTGTGCTTGTTTTTGTAATTAATTTTGTAAAATCAATAAAAATATTTTTTTAAAAACAAAGTATTCCCACCTCTCTTTTTATATCTTCCCTATTGACAGTGTAAAAACAAAGTTCTATCAGAACATCCTGGCTATTGTGTTTGCCATAAAAGAGATCAATGACAATCCGAAGATCTTGCCCAATGTCACCCTTGGTTTCCACATCTATGACAGCTATTTTAATGGGAAAATGACCTATCAAACCACTTTGGACCTTCTCTTCAAATGGCAAAGATTTGTCCCCAACTACAAATGTGATACTCAGAAAAACCTCATGGCTGTGATCGGGGGACTCACTTCTGAAATCTCTGTCAAAATGGCAGATGTCTTAAGTCTCTACAGGATTCCACAGGTAGAATCAGTGCATAGGGGAATGTGGGGAAGTTTCTTATGACATATTTTTATTTAGAAAGAATAGAGAAATATTACTGTGAGAGAGAAATAGCCTGGAAATTTCATGATTTCCCCATAACTAGAAATCTAGCCAGTAATTTTTTTTTAAAAAAAACTAATTAGAACTGTGCCTACAAATTTATTAAGGAACTGTTCTGCTAAACTATCATTTTCTTTTAGGTCACGTATGGATCATTTGCTTCAGAGGAGATTCAATCAAGGCAGACAACTTCTTTTTATACCATGGTCCCAAATGAAGACCTTCAATATGTAGGGATTATCCGGTTACTTCAGTATTTCAGATGGAAGTGGGTGGGGCTCTTTGTTGCCAAATATGACAGCGGAGAACATTTTTTGAAGACTGTGGAGCCATTGTTTAGCCAGAATGGAATCTGTTCAGCATTTACAAAGAGAATCCCACTTCAAGTTCGTTTAGAAGATATGGAAAAATTATCTGGTGAAATTGAAGGTATTTATGAAGGTATCAGAGATGAAAAGGCCAGTACGCTTATCACCTATGGAGATGATGGGGCAATTGCATGGCTAAGAACAGCTGTCTCTTTCTTAGATGATAGAAACCTGCAAAACACATCATTTGGAAAGGTCTGGATCATGACAGCCCAGATAGATTTTGTATCATTCGGATTTCAGAGAAACTTGGATTTTCAGCTGTTCCAAGGTGCCCTTTGCTTTACAATTCACTCAGAAGAGCTTCCAAAATTCAACCAATTCCTTCAGAACATCCAAACACACAGGACCAAAGCAGATGGTTTTTTGAAGGACTTCTGGGAGCAGGCTTTTGACTGTCCCTATCCTGATCCAGGTATGCCTGTCAAGGATGATGGAACATGTACTGGAGAGGAGAGTCTGGATAGTCTCCCTGCAGGTGTTTTTGAAATGCACATGACTGGACAGAGCTACAGTATCTATAATGCTGCCTATGCTGTAGCTCACGCATTGCATGCCATTGCCTCATCCAGATCCCCACACAGAGCAATGACTGTTGGTTACAGTGTTGGATTTCCATCTCTGCAGTCTTGGCAGGTAATGTTACACAGCCAAATATTCTCATGTCAATGGATCAATTAGCAGAAAGAACACCGGAAGTTCTTTATACTGAGTTAGGTCTTTTAGTTATCTGTTTCAGCATTGTGTACACTAGGGCTTTCCAAATTTGGGTCTCCAGAAGTTTTTAGACTTCCATTCCCATCATCCCTGACCACTGGTCCTGCTAGCTAGGGATGATTGGTCTTTTTGTCCAAAAACAGCTGGAGATCCAAGTTTGGAAAGCCCTGGGTTTTCCGACTGGCTTTGACTCTCCAGGGTTTGAGTCAAGATGAGATTCCCAGTGTTACCTGAAGATTCTGGTAATTGAATCTGGGACCTATCAATGTCAATTCATGTCAATGGACTGATTAGCAGAAGGACAGGAAGTTGCTTTATACTAAGTTAGGCCTCACATCCATCTGTTTCAGTATTGTGTACCGTGTCTGGGTTGGGCTGTCTAGGGTTTGAGACAATATGAGATTCCCAGTGTCAGCGGAAGGTTCTGGGGATTGAATCTGGGCCATTTCCATGCAAGGAGATGCTCAACCAGAGAGCTGCTGGCCTTTAACTCTTCTCGTATGTTAAAAAAAAGAGCTGATGAATTATTCAGCATCTTAGTTATGGATACTCTTTTGCTAGTTTACATTTCACCTTATAACTTGACCTTGGGATCTGTTTCAGTTGGGATTTCCATCTCTGCAGCCTTGGCAGGTAATATTACAGAGCCAAATATTCTCATGTCAATGAACTGATTAACAGAAGAAGGACAGGAAGTTGCCTTTTACTAAGTTAGACCACTCGTCCATCTGTTTCAGTATTGTATAGACTGTCTGGCTTGGAATCTCCAGGGTTTGAGACAATATGAGATTCCCAGTGTCACCGGAAGATTCTGGGTATTGAATCTGACACCTTTCCATGCCATTAGCTGCTCAACCAGTGATCTGCTACCCTTTACTGCCCCTCTTCTCATATGTAAAAAAAGAGATGATAAAATATTCAGCATCTTAGTAGTGACTAGTCTCTTGCTGGTTTACATTTCATCTTGTAACTTGTCCTTGGAATCTGTTTTACTTGGTAACCTCAAATAGTTTGATTCTTCTTTTTCTTTTTAAATAGATCAACTCATTTCTTCAAGGTGCTTCATTTAACAACTCAGCAGGAGAAACGGTATCATTTAATGATAACAGGGAAATGAGAGGAGGATTTGATATCATGAATCTGGTTACATTCCCAAACACGTCTTTCCAGAGAGTGAAAGTTGGATGGGTGGGTCTCAGTGATAGAGGAGGTAAAGAGTTAATCATCAAGGAGGACAAAATTCTATGGCACCAAAGTTTTAACCAGGTACGGATCGTAGTTAATAACCTGCAGAGAGTTTGCCCTGTTAGATTATGATTAAAGTTCACATATTTATTGTCCTGGGGGTGGCATATAGGAAAGCACTTCCACTCCTAACTCCTCTCATATTTTTGTACAGGTGCTTCCCTTGTCTTTGTGTAATGAACCCTGTCGCTCTGGTTATCAGAAGAAAAGAATGGAAGGGGAAAAGTTTTGTTGCTATGATTGTACTCCATGCCCAGAGGGGAAGATTTCAAACCAGATTGGTAGGTAATGCCCTTGCATCCTGAGAACCACTTAAAGAGACTGACACACAGGCTGGGCTTGAGCTGTGCCACTTTTACTTAGTGAACATGACAAGATCAGTAGAGGAGGATAAATTCAAAAGGCAGAACTATCTTGAACCAGAACTGTAGCCATTGGGTGACGCACAGGGCTTTTTCCTGGCAGGACCGGTGCATTTTGGGGGGGGGACACGGTGGGGCGCGTACCTCTAAACATTTTATGCTGCCATGACCGACGGATGGATGGACCGGTGCCCGGGGAGGAGAGTTTGGGGCAGCCGCGGTGTAGGCAATGGCACTGCTGCTGCTTCTCCTCCTCTGGTCGGTCTCAGGCAGACCCCCCCCCCTGCCACTGCCATTCCCATCCTCTCATCACCTCTGCTACCTCGCGTCCTTTGTCCAAGGGTTGAGAGGGGGTTGGCGGTAGGAAGGGGGAGGGGGAGGGGAGCAGCCCAAATGAGTGTACCCCTAAACATTCTTTTGAAACAAAGCACTTTCCAGAGCTCAACGGAACTCAGTTCTGGTACCTCTCTGGAGTGCAAAATTGCCATTCTAAGAGAATGAGAGAGGTGTTCAAGGTGAGTTGAAGATGATTGAATCCATGTCTCTCTGGTCAGTTTTGGAGCAGAGCCTGCTGTCCATCAAAAATTACATCCTGAAACAAAAAAGCCCTGCGAGAAGCAACATATTTGGAGGAAGCTCAAAGCAAACTGAGGAATAAGGGGAAGTAGGGTCGTGGCAATCCTCCTATTCAAAAGATAGCAACTGGCAGGCAGCAAGCGACAGGGAGCAGAGAGAGGCCCCTGCACAAATGAACAAGTGTTACAGGGTCTGGGAATCAAACCAAAAGGTTTGCTCCTTATATTGGACACTAAAGCGGATCTCCCCATCTCATACCACTTTTAAATGTGACAATATGTTCACTGCTAGTTGGTGTGCTGTCTCTCATGGCCAATATGCCACAAATGTGCCTCAGCAGCCGGTGCTGTCACGACGGAACAGCCATAATGTATAATTCATCACAATACATGGTTCATTCAATGGCCTATGTCACATGCATCAGAACTGAATTTTTATTTAAGCTTTTCTTTATGTTTCTCAGATATGGATGCATGTTCCAATTGCCAAGAAGGTCAGTATCCAAACAAGAAGAGAAATGGATGCATCCCCAAAGTTATACATTTTTTGTCCTATGAAGAACCTTTAGGGATCACTTTAGCCTCACTTAGTGTCTTATGTTCCCTGATTACTGCTTTGGTGTTGGCTATTTTTATCCAGCACAAAGATACCCCCATAGTCATAGCCAACAACCGAGATCTCACCTACACTCTCCTGGTCTCCCTCCTGCTCTGCTTCCTCTCCTCCTTGCTTTTCCTTGGCCAACCTGGCAAAGTGACCTGCCTTCTCCAACAACCTGCTTTTGGCATCATCTTCTCCATAGCTGTTTCTTGTGTGTTGGCAAAGACCATCATTGTTTCTCTAGCATTCATAGCCACAAAGCCAGGATCCAAGATGAAGAAATGGGTGGGAAAGAGACTGGCTCATTCCATTGTCCTTTCAGCGTCCCTCATTCAAGTTGGCATCTGTACTCTGTGGCTGACAATGTCTCCTCCCTTCCCTGAGCTAGACATGAATTCAGTAGCTGAAGAAACCATTGTGCAATGTAATGTTGGGTCTGTCACCATGTTCTATTGTGTCTTGGGCTACATGGGCCTGTTGGCCATTGCTAGCTTCTTTGTGGCCTTCCTGGCCCGCAAGTTACCTGACAGTTTTAACGAAGCCCAGTTCATCACCTTCAGTATGTTAGCATTTTGCAGTGTTTGGATCTCTTTTGTTCCCACCTACCTGAGCACAAGAGGGAAACACATGGTGGCTGTGGAGATCTTCTCCATCTTGGCCTCCAGTGCTGGGTTACTGGGTTGCATCTTTTCCCCGAAATGCTATATCATTGTGCTGAGGCCTGAACTGAACAGCAGGGATCAATTAATACGAAGAAAGGATTAAGCCATCTGTCTTCTTTCATCATACCCTCAAGTCTTTTGAGCAAGGCAGTTGGGAGAAAATACATGCACACAACATTAGTTATAGACATTAGTTTTAAAATTATTACTGCATTTCTCTACAAAGTATAAGCTGCATTTCAATTTCCCTTTAAGGGCATATAACCAAATGCTTTGTTCAGCTGTCTGTCATGTTGACATGTTCCACATGCATATTTTCGATCTCCACTCAGGCCTTCATTGGACATTGGTAGCTGTGATGGGTTCCTTCATTACTGTATCAGAATTTCTCATTTTATCAGTTGAAATAAATAAATCTATTTCTGTTTTATTACATGTATTGTGGTTTCTTTCTATTTCTTCTGCCTGGGAGTGTTTTTCAACAAAGAGATGTTGTGTTTGGAGGAAACTGTCAGTATCATTTCTCTCAGTTTATTGTTGTTTGAACTTTTGAACTTTTGAACTTTAATCCAGTTTTCATTTCCAAAGCAAATGGCAATATAGTCATTTTTAAAAAAATAAAATAAATTCATCACGATTTTTCCTGTGTTTTAGGGATCATTTACCCTGATATACACATTTCTGTATCCAATATTTCATATAATGTATTTTCGTTTTATTTCTGTAAACATATGCATTTCTTGCATATTTCCCCCATGATTCTTTTTTTAAATAAGTAAATAGAAGTGAATAAGCAAGTAAATAGAATGGGATAGGAAAACAAGAACCATTTAATTTGGGATTATTGAGTCTTTATGATTTTAAGCTGTACCCCAGCTGTAGCCACCCCCTCACTTTGCTATGGTGCTGGGGACACTAGCCCGATTTGTGGGTATCTTGTGCAGTTTGCGGGCGCAACGTGAGCAATGCCGGGGGGGCACACCCAGGTTTTTCCCCTTTTGTGGCAGGCATTTGTCACCAATTTTGTTGCTTTCTCATGGTTGGCACCATTTTTGTTTGGATCACATGATCGGCACTATTTTGTTTTGAACATCTGGTCGGCGCCATTTAGTTTGTATGAGCATGTGCTATCCTTCCTACACATTAACCAGCCTGTGGGGGGGGGTGGTGGTTGTTTGCACTGCTGTCTGCTGATCAGATAGGAAGGCAGTGGTGGGCTGTTTCCCCTTCCTTATAACCTTCCAACAAGGCTGTGTTGTGGCAACCCCCTGTCTCCTTCCTTCCTTCCTTCAACTGCCTGGGCCTAGTGGGCTCATAGGCGTCAACTTCCGTAAAGGAAAATAAGGGATCAGCGGTGGTGCAGCACTGAAAGTCGCTTCTGTGCATGTCCAGACATACGTAGAAGCGACTTCCGGTGCCGGCTCTGTCTGATTTCCGGTGCCCAGACATGCCCGGAAACTACTTCCAGGCTGCCCGTGTCCGCATGTCTGGGCACCAGAAATCGCTTATTCACATGCGCAGAGGCAATTTCCAAAGCCAAGTGAGTGAGCAGCCAGCCGGGAGCGGGGACATGGTCTCCGGCGCTGGCAGGAGCTGCAAATCCGAGGGATTTACGGGATATTTTTCAATTCGGGAGACCAGAGGGAAATGGATTGTTGATATTTCTTCCGGCAATCTTAATTCCGGCTTGGGATTCATCTAGTCCAGCCTTTCGCATGATGAATTCTGCATATAAGTTAAATAAGCAGGGAGACAATATACAACCTTGTCGTACTCCTTTCCACCTGGAGAAGGAATTGGCAAGCACCTCCAGTATCCCTGCCAAGAAAACTCTATGGACAAAGACAACAGGCATATAAAAAGAACAATCTTTATGCTTCATATATAGTGTACGTTCAATGTAGTAGTGGGAAAAGGGAGATTTGGCATATCAGTTTCGCATTTTATTTCTGAATGCACCAGACATAATTGTTCTTATTATTCCTGTCGTTATTTAGTAGCTTTACTCAAAGGTGCAAATTCTCTGCAGTTCGTAACTACAATCCGTACCTGGTTAAAACTTTGGTGCCATAGAATTTTGTCCTCATTGATGACTATCTCTTTATTTCCGCTATCACTGAGACCCACCCGTCCAACTTTCACTCTCTGGAAAGACGTGTTTGGGAATGTGACCAAATTCATGATATCAAATGCTCCTCTCATTTCCCTGTTATCATTAAATGATACCGCTTCTCCTGCTGAGTTGTTAAATGAAACACCTTGAAGAAAGGAGTTGATCTATTTAAAAAGAAAAAGAAGAATCAAACTATTTGAGGTTACCAAGTGAAACAGATTCCAAGGTCAAGTTACAAGATGAAATGTAAACCAGCAAGAGACTAGTCATTACTAAGATGCGGAATATTTTATCATCTCTTTTTTTACATATGAGAAGAGGGGCAGTAAAGGGTAGCAGATCACTGGTTGAGCAGCTACTGGCATGGAAAGGTGTCAGATTCAATCCTCAGAATCTTCCGGTGACACTGGGAATCTCATATTGTCTCAAACCCTGGAGATTCCAAGCCAGACAGTCTACACAATACTGAAACAGATGGATGAGAGGTCTAACTTAGTAAAAGGCAACTTCCTGTCCTCCTTCTGTTAATCAGTTCATTGACATGAGAATATTTGGCTCTGGAACATTACCTGCCAAGGCTGCAGAGATGGAAATCCAACAGTCACTGCTCTGTGTGGAGATCTGGATGAGGAAATGGCATGCAATGTGTGAGCTACAGCATAGGCAGCATTGTAGATACTGTAGCTCTGTCCAGTCATGTGCATTTCAAAAACACCTGCAGGGAGACTCTCCAGCCTCTCCTCTCCAGTGCATGTTCCATCATCCATGACAGGCGTACCTGGATTTGGATAGAAACAGTCAAATGCCCGCTCCCAGAAGTCTTTCCAAAAGCCATCTGCTTTGGTCCTGTGTGTTTGGATGTTTTGAAGGAATTGGCTGAACTCTAGAAGCTCTTCTGAGTGAATTGTAAAGGAAAGGGAACCTTGGAAAAGCCAAAAATCCACGTTTCTGTGAAATCCAAATGATACAAAATCTATCTGGGCTGTCATGATCCAGACCTTTCCAAATGATATGTTTTGCTTATTTCTATTCTCTATTATAAAGATAGCCATTCTCAGCGATGCAATTGCCCCATCTGTTCCATAGATGATAAGTGTACTGACCTTTTCATCTCTGAGACCTTCATAAATACCTTCAATTTCACCAGATACTTTTTCCATATCTTCTGTACGAACTTGAAGTGGGATTCTTTTTGTGAAGGCTGAACAGATTCCATTCTGGGGAAACAATGACGTCAGGGTCTTCAAAAAATGTTCTCCGCTGTCATATCTGTCAACAAAGAGCCCCACCCACTTCCATCTGAAATGCAGAAGTAACCGGATAATCCCTACATGTTGAAGGTCTTCATTTGGGACCATGGTATAAAAAGACTTCTGCCTTGATTGACTCTTCTCTGAAGCAAATGAGCCATAGGTGAGCTATAGGAAAATGATAATTTAGCAGAGCATTTCCTTAAGAAATTTGTATGCAAAATTCTAATCATAGGAAGGAAGGAAGGAAGGAAGGAAGGAAGGAAGGAAGGAAGGAAGGAAGGAAGGAAGGAAGTGGCTGAATTTCTAGTTATGGGGAAATAATGCAATTTCCCAGTTATTTCTCTCACACACTATTTCACTTTTCCTTCTGAATAAAAGAATAGTAAAGGAAGCTTCCCCACATTCCCCTATGCACTGATTCTACCTGTGGAACCCTGTAGAGACTTAAGACATCTGCCATGTGGATAGAGGTGTCAGAAGTAAGTCCCCCAATCACAGCCATGAGGTTTTTCTGAGTGTCACATTTGTAGTTGGGGACAAATCTTTGCCATTTGAAGAGAAGGTCCAAAGTGGTTCGATAGGTCATTCTCCCATCAGAATAGCTGTCATAGATGTGGAAACCAAGGGTGACATTGGGCAAGATCTTCGGATTGTCATTGATCTCTTTTATGGCAAACACCAAGGCCAGGATGTTCTGATAGAACTTTGTTGCTACACTGTCAATAGGGAAGATATTAAAAGGGAGGGAAAATACACTGTGAATATTGTAGACATATTTTTTTTAAAAAACATAATAATGGGTAAAAGACTACTTCCGTATATGACACCATCATGCCACATTCCCATGCATTTGACACCTTCAGCCAAAATATAATTTATGATATATATAAGTACTGGCATCTGCAATTTGCATCATATCTTTGACATAGCTGCTGTTTCTTTGATCTGCGGCTATTCTTCCCCCAGCTTTCACCTTTAAACATTCTTAGAGAACAAACTGGCTGGACTGGACTTGATGAATCCCAAGCCGGAATTAAGATTGCCGGAAGAAATATCAACAACCTCAGATATGCAGATGACACAACCTTGATGGCAGAAAGTGAGGAGGAATTAAAGAACCTTTTAATGAGGGTGAAAGAGGAGAGCGCAAAATATGGTCTGAAGCTCAACATCAAAAAAACCAAGATCATGGCCACTGGTCCCATCACCTCCTGGCAAATAGAAGGGGAAGAAATGGAGGCAGTGAGAGATTTTACTTTCTTGGGCTCCTTGATCACTGCAGATGGTGACAGCAGTCATGAAATTAAAAGACGCCTGCTTCTTGGGAGAAAAGCAATGACAAACCTAGACAGCATCTTAAAAAGCAGAGACATCACCTTGCCGATAAAGGTCCGTATAGTTAAAGCTATGGTTTTTCCCAGTAGCGATGTATGGAAGTGAGAACTGGACCATAAAGAAGGCTGATCGCCAAAGAATTGATGCTTTTGAATTATGGTGCTGGAGGAGACTCTTGAGAGTCCCATGGACTGCAAGAAGATCAAACCTATCCATTCTTAAGGAAATCAGCCCTGAGTGTCTACTGGAAGGACAGATTGTGAAGCTGAGGCTCCAATACTTTGGCCACCTCATGAGAAGAGAAGAATCCTTGGAAAAGACCCTGATGTTGGGAAAGATTGAGGGCACAAGGGGAAGGGGACGACAGAGGACGAGATGGTTGGACAGTGTTCTCGAAGCTACGAACATGAGTTTGACCAAACTGCAGGAGGCAGTGGAAGACAGGAGTGCCTGGCGTGCTATGGTCCATGGGGTCACGAAGAGTCGGACACGACTAAACGACTAAACAACAACAACAACAACAACAACAACAACAACAACAACAACAACAAGAGAAGAAACTTATCCCAGTATTATTACCAATTCTGTATCATTACATTAATTATGTCGTCCTCATTGTCTGCAGTTTTCTGTATTTCATTTCCCTCTGTTGGCACTCCCACACCCTGCATGCATGTGCCTGTAGATCTATCACTATATCTATATCCCTGAAACTCATAATAGCACTTCATTAATTTGATGAAAGTGTTGGTTGTCCACAAAAGGTTATGCCATAAAACAGTGCTAGTCTTTAAAGTGCCATAGGACTCGCTCATGTACCATCATGTGCCAGGGACTCCTGTCTTCGTTGCTATAGATAGGCTTCTGACAATAGAATGCTACTCTAGGTAGGAGATAGAATGCTACTCTAGGCAGGAGATAGTCAAACAAAAAAGAAATTGAATCAGAATGTGGGTGGGAAATAGAGAAAAAATATATCTAGGGATTTGGTTAACAAAACAAATAACTATAATATCTATCAAGACAACTACGTAAAAGCTTGGAAAGGAATAAAGATGAATTTGAAAATATGGAAGAGAATGAAGTTATCGCTGCTAGGCAGAGTTTCTGCCATCAAAATGAATGTCCTTCCAAAAATGCTATTTCTATTTCAAAATGTCCCATTCATAAATAATATTCTATGCTTCAAAGAGTGGCAGAAATTTTTTTATTAAGGATCATATGGCAGGGAAAGAAGCCCAGAGTAAAATATAAAATTATGATTGTTGCAAAAATAAATATAATAAAAATAAATGGAGGCTTCGCCCTGCCAGACCTTCAACTTTACTTTGAGGCATCATGTTATGTTGGATAAAAGATTGGATTTTGTTGAAAAATATCAGATTGTTAAATTTAGAAAGACATGATATACAATTTTGAGTGGCATACCTGCCTATGGCGTGGAAAAGCAAAAATATATAAAACTTTTACGAATCACATAATTAGGGGGGGGGGAACCCTGAGATTCCTGCATTCCAACTCTACAATTCTATCATTCTATGAATAGTGTTACTGTTACTTAGCAAGGTGCCAATCTTGCAGTCATGCCCGTCCTCCCACAAAGCGCAGCCTCTCCAAAACCTTATTGCTCCCCATCCCAGTAATCAGCAGCACAAATAAACAAAACCCTACTGCCAAGAGACTATTTTTGTGGCTGTGTCTCGCCAAGAAATCTGCCCCCGCTTTACAAAAGAAAATAGCACTCATTGACAAAATTTAATATTTCCTATAATCTCAGTAAAATGCAGAATATTCAGACAGCAGTTCAGTTAAGAGGACTGGCCCTGGGTTCTTTGAACATAAGATCACTCATGCAAAGATGGCTTTTTTAAAAGAAATTGTTTTGTGATTTGGTGGAGCTGAGGGGGGGACAAACAGGGGTGAGAAGAGAATATAATGCTTACAGTGGAAAGTCAAACAGCTTTTGAGATGGATGCTCTTCAAAGTAAACTTCATTGAAAGAGTAAGTGACCTGAGAAGCTATTGCACCAATGAGGAGGTCGCCTGCTTGGTACCATTCATGGGGAACATGGATTGGGTCACCTGCAGGGCACTTCATTGTGCCAATCTTGCACACCGTGTGGGGCAGCAGCAGCAAGACCATCACCATTGAGGCTGCAAGCCGTCTCCCTGAAGATACAGGTACCTCTGTGTCCAAACACATCCCCTGGCTGACTTTTAGCATCAGCAGGCTTACAAATGCTTTAAATGTGAACTTAGATACTGGGCATTGGAGAGACCTATCAGGGGTGAACTTGGACTACTGAAACAGCCTTATTAGAAAATCTAACCAACAGACTGAAACTAACACAGGGACGAATATAAGAGGACACCTTCACTCCAGTGTGGCTCCCCTTTATTATGTAATAAATAATAATATTTTTTTATTTATACCCTGCCCTTCCCGGTTTAAAAACAGGGCTCAGGGCGGCTAACTGCAAATATTAAACATTGATTAAAATGCGACTTTAAAACAGCATAAAATGCAGCATCAATATCAATAAAATTCAAAAATTTAGGGGTCATTTTGGAGAAAACAAACCAACGAAAAACCCCAGTCAGTGGACATCAAATGATCACCAGGGCTAACTGGCCAAGTTGGTCCTACTAGGGCCAGCAAGGAGACCGGGGAAGAATTTAAATGTGGGGTCCCAGAAAGGGTTTCTTCATAGAAGAGGAAAGGGGAAAGGGAATAGAGGATCAGTAAAATTCAAATTGAAGGCCAGGCAGAGTAGCTCTGTCTTACAGGCCCTGTGGAAGGAGATCAAGACAGCCCAACAAGACAACAACAAGAATCCACTGACAGCATATGAATCAATACGGCTGACTTGACCCAACAACTCTCCTCTCACAAGCAAACAAAACCCAATGCAGTCAACTATAGGCAATCAAATATGCCCTGGGCTCCCCAACCTCTCTCAATGCCAATGGAAGCTAATAAAGGAATAGAAAGAGAATCTACCCACGTGATGCTGACACAAAAACCTCTCACATACACCATGTACAACAATGAAAGTTTACTACCCTCATTCTCTCCCTGCCCGGCTGTCTCTCCCCAACTCCCTTCTCCCCCAACTTTAGACTGTATACATCAAAGTCTCACGTCAAATCTAAATGAATTGTAGAAAGAACGTTACGATCCGCAAATAGAGAGGATGTATGTACTTCTGTAAGCCCCGGAAATCTTTAATAAAGAGAAAAGGAAATAAAAATGTGAACTTAGATTGCTAGAATGCCATTAAAATAAAAAGAGGTGTTGGCAGTAATGAAACACAGCCCTATCGCTCTCTTCATGCCCTAGATCTCAGTGGTGGAGAAGCCTGTTTATTTCTAGGCTGGCTTGTTGACAATTTTCTAACCTCTTCACGAAAGTGTTGAGCTTTGCCCAGCTGAACAAATTACTGTGATTTGGCTGATTGCAGGAGGAGATAATTACTTCCTTAGATTTTGGACTCAGAGTAGCTCTTTTGGTCAGAAACGTCTTGAAACTGTTTCCCCTGCCCAAGATCCTATGATGTGACATGGGAATTGGATTCCAGAGTCCCAGGAGTGAGCAAACCCCAACCAGAAAGTGGGACCCTAAAGTAGAGCCATCATCTTGCCCAAGAACCTAAGGAAATTCCAAATCCTATTATTATTATTATTATTATTATTATTATTATTATTATTATTATTATTATACCCTGGCCATCTGGCTGGGTTTCCCCAGTGACTCTGGGAAGCTTCCAGCACATATAAAAATATAAAAACATATTAAAATGTCAAACATTAAAAACTTCCCAATTCAGGACTACCTTGTGTAGTTCTTAATCTCACTGACATCTGATGGGATGCCGTTCCACAGGTTCTGATGGGAGGGCATTTCATAGGTTTAGAGAAAATGGTTCTTTTCTCTAAAACTGAGGAGATGTTTCATACTTATTTATTTATTATCTGATCAATTTGCACCGAAGGTTTTTGAAAGGTTCCCTACAGGTCAGACCGGGAGAGATCTTGGAGGGCTGCTGCCAGTCAGTGTAGACAATATTGGGTTAGATGGATCAATGGCTGTGACTCCGACAGTGTAAGGAAGCTTCCCATGTGCCTATCCTGCCTTATACCAAGCCAGAGTATTTGCCCATCTAGCTCAGTACTGTCTTCACTGGCCGGCAGCATCTCTCCATACCAGGTATCTTAGTGTTTTTAAGTGTCAGGTGTAACTTCAGCCTGAACACAGCAGAGTCTGCGCAGGTTTTTCCGGAAGCTTCTGGCGGTAACGTAAATGACTAGATGTATAGAGTAAACTATATACAGGATTTATTAAAATAAAAGAAATCCAGAGTTTCTATGTACAACTTTAGAACTCAAAAACAAAGTAAGATAAATCCTTTCCTCTCTGTCTCTCTCTCTCACACACAACCGATACAGCACCTCTCCTCCTACACTGACCACACTCACGACACACTGTGCTAGCTTTCTCTGATAACAGGTCTCAGTGCTGATCTCAACCAATGAGAGCGCAGTTACTATGGCAGAAGTAGACCTTGGCTTTCTGCCCAGTGTTAATTGCTTGTCCTAGAGTTGATTGTGTGAAGAAGCAATCTGATGGTTTCTCATGCTACTAATTTAGCAAAACCCGAACAAGGTATTCTAGTCCTACATGGAGATGCCAGGGATTGGATCAGGGACCTTCTGCATGCAAAACACATGGCTTCCGATCACTGTATTACAGAGCTCTCCCCCTACACCTCCTCCTCCTCCTCTTTCAGTGTTTTTGCACAGGCTACAATTGCACCTGCACTGCTGTGCCTCCACAGCACAGAAGTAGCTGGCAGCATCTGTGAGCTGGACCCCTCTGATGTTCAGGCGACTCGACTTGTCCTGTTTATTCAGTTCAGCACTGAAGTTGGGCTCTTTGCTTTCTTTAGTTGTCAGTAACCGGAGCAGAAAAGTAGGTCCCTCTCCTGGGTATTGCCTGAACCACTGCAAGCTGAAGAAATTGCTACTTTCATACTGGCAGGTGATGGTGGAATTTTCTCCTTCTTTGCTGACCTCCACGTCGTTCTGGTGCACCTTTTCCTGGCATCTGATCCCTGTGTAGGAAAAAATAATAATAGTGTACAGTCATACCTCGGTTTAAGTATGCCTCGGTTTGAGTATTTTCAGTTTAAGTACTCTGTGGACCCGTCTGGAACAGATTAATCCACTTTCCATTACTTTCGATGGGAAAGTTCGCTTCAGGTTAAGAACGCTTCAGGTTAAGTACAGACTTCCGGAACCAATTATGTTTGTAAACCGAGGTACCACTGTATTTTTTCTCTCTCCAACCAATAACTTTTCGAAAATCAGTGGGGCCTTCCTTGCCACAAACTTTTTGGTGATGCCACTCACAGAACTTGGCAGGCCAGGGTCAGGGATGACCCTCCAGATGTTGTTGGACTCAACTCGCTTCCAGCATGGCCCTTGAGGGAGGACCATAGCTCAGTTTGCATGCAGAAAGCCCCAGGTTCAATACCTATCAACTCCAGGTAGGTTTAGAAGAGATCCCTGCCTGATCCCATGGAGAACTGCTGCCAACCCATTTAGACATTACAGAGTTAGATATACCAATGTTCTTAGTTGATATAAGGCAGCTTCCTAGGTATCTTATGCCCAAGGGTGGTGCTGGTAGTTGTTATTTCAATTTATATACCGCCCTTTATCAGAAGATCTGAGGGCAGTGTACAATATTAAAAACACATTCTAGAACAAGAAGAAGAAGAAGAAGAAGAAGAAGAAGAAGAAGAAGAAGAAGAAGAAGAAGAAGAAGAAGAAGAAGAGGAGGAGGAGGAGGAGGAGGAGGAGGAGGAGGAGGAGGAGGAGGAAGAAGAAGAAGAAGAAGAAGAAGAAGAAGAAGAAGAAGAAGAAGAAGAAGAAGAAGAAGAAGAAGAAGAAGAAGAAGAAGAAGAAGAATTTATACCCTGCCCACATCTGGCTGGGTTTCTCCAGCCACTCTGGGATGCTTCCAACAAAATATTAAAATACAATAGTCCGTCAAACATTAAAAGCTTCTCTAAAGAGGGCTGCCTTCAGATGTCTTCTAAAAGTCTAGTAGTTGTTTTTCTTTTTGACATCTGATGGGAGGGTGTTCCACAGGGCAGGTGCCACTACTATGAAGGCCCTCTGCCTGGTTCCCCGTAACCTCACTTCTCACAGTGAGGGAACCACCAGAAGGCCCTCGGCGCTGGACCTCAATGATAAAAACATATGGGGGTTGTGGTCCAATAACATTGAGATGGTTACAGTTTCTCCATCCCTCCTTTAAAACAGGAAGCATCTTGCATAGGCGAAATAAACAGAAAAAAATAAACAGAGAGAAAAGATTCAACTTCTACCCCAAAAAGCTATTGGCAGCAGCAGGAAGGTCCATCATCATATCTCCACCACTGCTTTTCGTTTAGCTCTGCAGAAGCCACATGCAGCAATTAACAGCCAAGCCCTGTGTGCAGCTAATTTTAAAAATGAGATGGGGGTCACCATTTACGTTCTTTTCCTGCTATTGTTCTCATTCAATCAGAAGCAAGCCTTCTTCCTACAACTGAACACAAGAGGATTGCAGGGGTGGGAAATACAGCTTCAGTTTCCAGAAAGAGACAACCTGGAGAAGCCCTTCTGTCTGTCCTTCATGTATCTCATAGATAGAATCATAGGGTTGCAGAGCTGGAAAGGACCACAAGGGTCATCTAGTCCAACCCCCTGCAATGCAGGAATCTTTTGCCCAACGTGGGGCTTGAACCCATGACCCTTGGATTAAGAGTCTCATGCCCTACCAACCAAGCCATATTCATGCTTGTTCGGTCTCTAAGGATTTTAGCATGGGGCACCAGCAGTCTGGAATTGCTATTGAAATCAGACAGGCAGCTACAATTTTGATAGTACTTTGCCCGCTGAGAATGATTTTGTTTCCCCAAGGATTTTTAGATAATGAATTTGGTTCAGAGTTAGTTGGTTGCTTATTCTGTATATTATAAGCCTATGATGCCTTAATGGATTTATTGTATGCCACCAAACTACCTTTTTGATGAGTTGGTGGTTTCTAAATACTCTTATAAATAAATACTACATTTATTACATCCATTTATAGTTCTGATCTACCTAATAAATGCCTTCTTGGATCAAGAAGTGCCTTCTCTAGCTGACAGAAGATCAAGGCTGGTGGGGCAGTGACATATTTGCCCTGATGGATAACTTTGAAGCTGAATTCATCCTTGATGTTTTCAGTGATTGGACTACTTGAAATACAGAAGGCTGAAGATGATTGTGATCCTGAGAAAACCTCTGCTCCCCAAAGCCCGCATGAAGGGCCTCTCCAGGTTTTGTGTCAGGCCAGGTGTGCCTTTGTGGCACTGTGGCTCAAGAGCACAGAAATAGACAGCAGAATCCTGCAGCCCGGTGTTCATCAGGTACAAGGAGGTGGTTTTCTTCTTTTTGTCCAGGCTGATTTTGAAGTGGTCATGAAACTCAGTTCCAGTCTGAACCATCAAGTGTATAAACTTGGGCCTCCTGCCCAACTGCTGCTTGTACCACTGCAAGCTATATTCAGTTCCTTCATAAGAGCAGTTGAGTTGGACAGGTTCTCCCTCCTTGACAGAAGCAAACTGGTCCTTCTGGGTCACAGAAAACTGGCCTGAAGTGCCTAGAACAGGAATTATGATTGACAACATAAAAAGAGCTTGCTGGATGAGATCAGTGGCCCATCTATCATTATCATTCAACTTAAGTTCTCAGGATGAGTTACAACAATTAAAATCCAAAATTGATGACAGTTCAAAACAAACAAATAACAACAACAACAACAATAATTGCATTTATTCATTGCTTCCAGAAAGAAGAAAAATCCTTACAAACTCATAAAAACACAAACAGCATGAAAATTAAAAATACAAAAAAGCCTTCCAGTGCTCATCCAACCACAATATAAATATTGTGAATATCAGAGAAATAATTATTTACACATCCTTTGAGGAGGAGGAGGAGGAGGAGGAGGAGGAGGAGGAGGAGGAGGAGGAGGAGGAGGAGGAGGAGGAAAGGGCTCAGTTTTCTTTAGCTTTAATGCAGGGCTGGGAAACCTCTGGCCTTCCAGATGTTCAGCTGGGCCAAAACTACCATCACCTCGGATCATGCCATGCTGGCAGCTGAGACTTGAAGCTGCAACACCCGGAGGGCCAAAGGTCCCCTACCCTTCCTTTACTGGGAAAACTAGCCCAATTGAATCAACATTTACTCCAAAGTAAGTCTCACTGTGGGACGCTGATGGCACTGTGGTCTAAACCACTGAGCCTAGGGCTTGCCGATCAGAAGGTCGGAGGTTTGAATCCCTGCAACGGGGTGAGCTCCCGTTGCTCGGTCCCTGCTCCTGCCCACCTAGCAATTCGAAAGCACGTCAAAGTGCAAGTAGATAAATAGGTACCGCTCCAGCGGTAAGGTAAACGGTGTTTCTGTGCGCTGCTCTGGTTATGCCAGAAGCAGCTTAGTCATGCTGGCCACATGACCCAGAAGCTGTCTGGGGACAAACGCCAGCTCTCTTGGCCAGTAAAGCAAGATGAGCGCCACAACCCCAGAGTCGTTCGCGACTGGACCTCATGGTCAGGGGTCCCTTCACCTTTACCTTTAAGTCTCACTGTGCCCAATGGGACTACATACTGAAATAAATGAGGTATGAGAAAATTGCAGCAGCTAAGCCTATGTTACATTTTCCTCAGATTGCATCTGTTGCCTTCCTAAAAGGAAGAATTTTAACCATATCTGCTCAAAAATAAATCATTTTTAAGTCGGTGGGATTTCCCCTCTATTCGGTGGGAACTCTCTCTGTTTCTCGTATTTCCAATCTTAAACTCAGCATTCCACATTTAGCAGAAGAAAATGAGTGTTCCAGGAAAATGAATTCTCAGTTTTACTCAATTTATTTCTTGCTTTCTTCTTTCTTTCTGTTACATCCATTGAAGAATCTGAATAAATATGGGTAAGATTGGGTCAGCCTTCCCATTACAGCCAGCATGCCTAGAGCCCTGAATCATGAATGAGCTGGGATCCAACTGTGTTAACCCTTTAGTAGAGAGAGAAAATACCTGTGGAGAGAGCCAGGAGCAAAGGAATGATGCGTCTCACCAGGGTCTCCATCTTCTTTTTGAGTGACAGATGTGATGAATGTGCCTCGGTGAGTTTTATTTCCAGCAAGGGCTGTGGCACAGACCACAAACTTGTGGGTGGTTTCATGTTCCTCTCTCATGGGACCCAAGAAAATAGCACACTCTGTTACTCTTCCACCAAATGTACAGAGCAAAGTCTGTTTTTTGTTTTTTGTTTTTTTTAACTTAAGGGAGGCTTTTTATGGCAAACGTTCGTTGTTCCTGTTGGGTAATCAGCAAGAATAAAAAGCTCACTCTAAATAAGTACTTTATTTAACTAATTAATCTCTTTAAGAGAGGGTTGAAACTGGGGCACATGAATTAAATAATAATGAATTGCTACTAGTAATACTGCTGCTGCTACTACTACTACTATCATTACAAAATTTCAGCTGTTTTCTACTCAGTCTTCACCAAGACTTTATCAAGCCCTGACCAAGCCTTTACCTACCGGTATGTCTTGAAGGTGCAAGATTTGTCAGTTAGCAGAACCATGTGCTGCAAAGATTTGCTAAGTGGTACCATCTCAGATTAGAAGTAAGGAATAGCATGTTTGAATACTCTCTCATACAAAAAGCCTTCTGCATATAGAGCAGGCATCGCCAAACTTCAGCCTTCCAGATGTTTTGGACTACAGTACAATTCCAATCTTCCCTGACCACTGGTCCTAGTAGCTAGGGATCATGGGAGTTGTAGGCCAAAACATCTGGAGGGCCGCAGTTTGGGGATGCCTAATATAGAGCAACTGCAAGTTAGGGACACAATTGATTTTTAATTTTTTTCTATTACCGGTAATTGTCGTGGAACAATGGAGTTTTTCCTGCTGTCTGGGGAAAGGCAATTTACGGTAATTTCACAAATTTTAGGGTCTGTTTTTTCCCCTTCAGTATACCTAGAATCCTTTGCTTATTTTGGGACACTCCACCTTTTCTTCAAAAAATGGCTTGGCACAGGTAACCACCACAGAGTTATAACAAAAATTAAATTAAAAGTAGGGGGTCCGTGCGCTGGTCTATGGGGTCATGAAGAGTCGGACACGACTGAACGACTAAACAACAACAAACAACAACAGGGGGTGCTTGGCTTGGCTTTTGAAAAACAGGGTCTCCAGTAATTAGCTAATTGGGAACCACTATTCTAGATTAAAATACATAAGTGGTTCCTTTACTGTGAATCACATGTATTCCAAGTATTATTAGTTTACATTCCCAGAGTGTTGGGGGAAGGGTAGTATCTCTGGTAGGGAACACGCTATGCTCCTTCTGAGGCAATTTGTCCATCTTTGTTCCCCACTCTGCACTCAGCTTTCACCCGTGGCTCATAGCAGCTGTCAACATGTGACAGTGGCCACACCCCAGGATTGACTTCGACCGGCCGGCTAAACCAGGCGAGGGGAACTGATGGGTCTCAAACCCTCAGTGAGGGGCCAGAGACAGATCTCTATCAGAACATTCTTCACAACTTCACAGAACTATATAGTTTCCAGTGCCCAGTGCTTTTTTTTCAGGGGGTACTCAAGGGAAGGGGACGTAGGTGGCGCTGTGGTCTAAACCACTGAGCCTCTTGGGCTTGCCGATCAGAAGGTTGGTGGTTCAAATCCCCGCAACGGGGTGCTCGGTCCCAGCTCCTGCCAACCTAGCAGTTCAAAAGCACGCCAGTGCAAGTAGATAAATAGGTACCACTGTGACGGGAAGGTAAATGGCGTTTCCGTGCGCTCTGGCTTCCGCCATGGTGTTCCGTTGCACCAGAAGCGGTTTAGTCATGTTGGCCACATGACCCAGAAAGCTGTCTGTGGACAAACGCCGGATCCCTCGGCCTGAAAGCGAGATGAACACTGCAATCCCATAGTCACCTTGGACTGGACTTAACCGTCCAGGGGTCTTTTACCTTTACTCAAGGTTATGCAGTACTGGCTCCCTTTTTTTCTGGATGAAAAGCACTGGTTGAAAGTGTGACATTTAGTATAACAACTTTATAGTGAGTAACAGCACCTTTTTTTCTAGAAGAAAATGCTAATGTCCCTCTTTATTCATTTTACACACATGAAAAAACAATACATTAAAGCAACAAAAATACAAAAAAGAAAAAAAAGAGAAAACATGAAAAAGAAAAAGAAAAAAATCTAATAATCTTATAAAATATTCATAACATTATAGACTTCCCCGGTTCCCCCCTCATTGATTCCCTATTTCAATTAATCATAAAGCAGTTTTCACCCGGGCATCCATAATTTTTATCCTGTGGGTGCCTGTCCTCCCCCCCACACACACACACTGCCACTGACTGCTGGGTGATAACGCCGAGGCCTGGTGCCTCCAGGGCTGGTGCTAGAGTTTTTTGCGCCCTAGGCGAGATCACCTTCTGGTGCCCCCCCCGCCTTCCCGCTCGGTGATTGGCCAAGGAGGCGCATGAGGGGAGGAGCCTGGAGTGTGGAGCGTGTCCTCTGCCGCCCCGCCCTGAAAGCTGCACACTCTTTTTTCCTTTCCTTTTTTTTAAACCCATCTGCCTAACAACTGGGCGCGTGCGCGCTCAGGTTCCCCCCCCCTCCCCGCCTGCTTCGATTGATTGGTTTGAGTGACCCCCCCCCCATTTCTGGCTCCGTCGTGTGACGCGCCCCTGCGCCCCCTGCAGGGCATTGCAGGGAAGTGCCTCTGCAGCAGGAGCGAAAGCGGCGGCGGCGGCGGCGGCAGAGAGAGCGTTTGCGAGTGGGGAGACACACCAGCGCCCCCTCCATTTTGGCACCCTAGGCAACTGCCTAGTTCGCCTTAGTGGACGCGCCAGCCCTGGGTGCCTCCCCCCAATGCAGCGCCATCCGGGATTCATCACTCCTGTCTCCCGTCATGCTGATGTGGCCCATATCCTAGGACATGAGCACACGACAAGCAGAGTTCCTTTGAGGAGTAACATCTAAGCCTAATGTACTGCAAATGAAATCAAACGTAACAGAACAAAGAAAAACATGGCTTCTCTCTCTGCCTTTCTTCTTCTGAGAGAGAGCTGCAAAAGCAAAAGCTATACAGAGCGGAAACAGCGTATCTCAATTTCCTCTCACAAGACTCCAACAATCAGTGCTGGAATGTAAACAGACATGTGACATGTAACAATCCCCCACACACATCTGCAGCACGGGAGGAATGGAATTCCCGAAAGGCGGCCACCCACCCACACTGCTGCTTGTGGGTTGACTTTTCCACAGTTGGAATCAATGCAATCTGCAGGGCTAGAAGTCAATGAGATCAGCAGGTGGCAGCAGAGAGCCAAAATAAAAACCAGCGAAGAGCTGCTATAGCATTTGACCTCAGACCAGGGATGGGAGGAATCTATTACCCTAGTTTCACTTTCTCTCCGTTTCTCATTTTTCCAGTCTTTCCACATCAGCCTGTGTGAATTATTCTGATTTCTTTTCTTTTTTAAAGTCTTCACAAAAACTTGTCAGCATTTTCGTGCATTTCTGTATGCGATTTTGCCCAAGATACACAATTTTTGCAAGCACTTTCCTATAACAAAATTATCCATTGTTGGATGTATTGAAAGCACATGTTCCCCAAATGTGTGGTTTCACTATTATTATTATTATTATTATTATTATTATTATTATTATTATTATTATTTATTTTTAAAAAATATTGAAGAAAAAGAATTTTTAAATAATACAAATTACCATAACATAGCCAATTACATTTCCCCCCTTTCCCCCCCTTCCACTCCTCCCTCTCCCACCCTCTCCCACCCTCTAAGGACTTCCCTCAGCTCCCCTCTTTGATTTGTTTGTACATATTTTTTTCTGCATGTTATAAAATTATACATATCATTACCTTACCCATCATGTGTTCTACTAATAAATTGTGGGTGTTTATTCAAAACCTGCCAAGGAGTCCAGATCCTTTTGTTGTCTTTTTAAATAGTTTTTAAAAAGATCCCATTCTTCTTTGAAGTCACAGTTGTCCTCAAGTAGTCTTTGCCAACTCCACAAAACTCAGGCCCTGGAGACTTACCACTTTTTGTCCAATTTATTGCCTCTAAAACCTCTTGAGCTGTTATTTGGGTATTCAGAATCACTAATTGTTCCTCTTTTATTTATGGCAGTTTAGCATTTTTTATATATTCCTCTATATTGGAAAAAAAATCATTTCCTTTTTTTATACAAATCTGAGAAATATTTCACAAATGCATCTCTTATTTCCTTCATCTTATCTGTATTTTTCCCATTTACATTTATTTTATTAATAAAATTTCTTTGTTCACTTTTTTCAATTGCCATGCTAACAATTTTCCTGAGCTATTGGCATGCTCAAAATATTTCTGCTTCACTCTTTTTATTTTTCAACTTATTTCTTCATTCACTATCATGGCGTATTGAGCTTGTAGTATTTTAATTTTAATTAAAAATGCTTTCACTATTATTAACATAGTTATATAATAGATTTTACCTTCTTTGTAGTAGATTTGGTGCGCTGCTTATTTGATGTCAAGGACTGAGGCTGCAACCCTATACTAACTGGAAATAGGTCTCCTTGAACTCAATAAGCTTTACGTCTGAGTAGTTATGTACAGGGCTGCATTGTTATTTATTTACTTATTTACTTTCCTAGTTTATTTATTAAAATGTCTTCCATGCAGCTTTTCAGGTTGATAGAACTTTCCAAGGTGCCTTACAATAAAAAAGAACACAAAGAATAAACACTTTACTAACTACTCAATTAAATTGGGAAATAATCTAAAACTTCTTAAATACAAAATGAATGCAAATTTATTCTTTTATTAACCCCTCCATTTAAGCTGTGTGTGTGTGTGTGTATGTACATTTGAAGAAATGTTGGAGGGTATGGTAAAGGTAAAGGTAAAGAGACCCCTGACCATTAGGTCCAGTCGCGGACGACTCTGGGGTTGCAGCACTCATCTCGCTCTCTAGGCCGAGGGAGCCGGCGTTTGTCTGCAGACAGTTTTTCCGGGTCATGTGGCCATCATGACTAAGCCGCTTCTGGCGAACCAGAGCAGCACACGGAAACACCTACCTTCCTGCCGGAGTGGTACCTATTTATCTACTTGCACTTTGACATGCTTTTGAACTGCTAGGTGGGCATGCCACTGGCGGGCAGGCCAACGTCAGACATTCATGCACGACCCTGGTACAAAAATGACATATGCAGCATGTAGGCAAAGCTGCAAGCGACCTACACACAAGTTTTAGAAACAGCAGATCAGCAATTTTGACCAAAATAATAATAATGGAGCAACTTGTTGCTAGACACTTTAATTCTGAGAACTATAGCCTGTCGGACTTATCAATAATTGCTATAGAGATTCCAACAAAGATTTGGATTAACATACTAGACATATTAACACCACACGGCTTTAACCTGGAGGATGGTATCAGCATTTCTTCAGCTCAGTGAAGCTTTCCATTCCAAAAGTTCAGTACTGTACGTACTATATTGGACAGCATAATTTTTATCGGAGCAACAGAGAGAGAGAGAGAGAGAGAGAGAGAGAGAGAGAGAGAGAGAGAGAGAGAGAGAGAGAGACTACAATATTTCTTTTCTGTGATTCAGTTATGGTGCAAAGCTAATGTTTACTAGGTATTCAAGTGCCTGACATTAGGAACGTTGATAAATAAGATTTATTTGACAACCATCCAATTTCAACTTGTATTTCTGCAGTTGCTAAGGCAAAGTGTTTTTAACTTCTGATAACTTCTGATCCTCCGCAGAGCTCATTAGAGGCACACAGAGGGATTTCCCAGCTGCGAACTTTGCTGAATCTTTAATTGTCTCATTTGTTGCTAATGGCTTTTGGGTCATGCATTTCCCCCTGTCTAATTAAACAGCACCTGTAATTAGAGCCCTCCCTGGTGTTTAGTTAGGAAAGGCCTTGGGAGCGGCACCAGTGTTCAAATGCTTAAGGAGAGAATTCAATGCCCCATGCAATTCATGGCACGGCCGAAATGGAGACGAGCCAAAGTCAGATCAAACATTTTGAACTCCTGCCGTTCCCTCCAGGCCAATTACAGCATTAACAGGTAACAATAGGTATATTCGAGAGGCAGCTGTGTGGTTCCTATGCTTCGCACACACTCTGCAAGCAAGCAGTGGGTTTAATGTTCCAATTACACCAATCGGGGAGGTCACTCGATTGATTTCATTAGCACGGCAGCTGCGCAGAGTTCATTCCCCCTGTGAGTTTCGCTCTCCAGTGAAATGAGCAAATGCTAAGCAGATGCTGAGGACAGGGGAAAGGATATCGTGTAACATTTCCGAAGCAAATGGACTAGTGAGGCATGCTGGGGAATGAAAAACAAACGCCTTTGCTTCTCTTGGAAATGCTGCTGGCTCAGTAGCTCAGTGGTAGAGCTTCTGCCTTGCCTGCCAGGAGGTCACAGGTTCAAACCCCTGTGGGAAGGGCAGGGAAAGATCCCTCCCTCAAACTCTAGAAAGTCTCTGCCAGAGAAGATACTGAGCGAGGTGAATCAGTGGTCTGACTCAGTGTATGGCAGCATTATGTGTTCCCATGTGTTGGCATGCTTAAGGGATGAAACTAGTGAGGAAACAGGAAATAGAAATATCAAGCAAATCGACTAGTCCAGCAGCATCCTCTCTCAGCAAGCCAACCAAATGACTAGGGGAAGCCTGCAAGCAGAAACTGATCACAATACCACTCTCGCCACCTTTGATTCTCTGCAACTGCCAATCAGGGGCATCTGACAATGGAGTCAGAGGTGTCTTACCCATAGATGTTAGTAGCGCAGGGCGTCCAGATTTTGGAGGGCGCCACAGGCTGGGTGTCCAAGAAGGAGAGTCAGGGCATGCTCCATTCGCCGCTCTGGGGCAGCCCGCTCCTCTCCTCTCAGCCACCTATCAGAGCACGTTGTGTCTGGCTCAGGGAAGCCCCTTCACGTCCCCTCCCGCAGGGGCTGCCTGGGTGCCTGACGGGCGTGATCGGGGCAGGGGCGGGGCACCTCTCTCTGGCCATGTCGCTGCCTGTGCGCCTCCCTGCGGAGTCTGCGAGAGGAGCAGGGAAGTGCCCTGTGCAATCCCGGGGCCGAGCAAGGATGGCACAGCCGGCAAGCCACCTGATCTGCTTGCTGACCCTCCTGTGGCGCAGACCTACCCAGACGGGGGCAGGTAAGGGGCACCAGGTGCTTAGAGGGAGGCTTCGCACGAGGCCACCTGGGCTGCGATCCAGGCACCTCTTACTTACATGCAGCGCCGAGCGCACATCAGACCACGCAATGTAAATGAGCCGGACCGAAGCCCCCCCCCCCCTTAAGAAAGATTGACAACTCTGGGAAACCGGGGGGCGGGGGCGGCTGAGAGATATTTGCACCATGGCACCCGATATGCTTAAGACAGCCCTGAATGGAGTAGACCATTGTGGTTAGGAGCCAATGATAGCCTTATCCTCCATGAATTTGTCTAATTCTCCTTTAAAGCCATTTAAGTTGGTGGCTATCGCTACCTGTCTGAAGAAGGCCGGGTGAAATGTACTCGGAGTCGAGAGTGAATTTCATGCTCTTTATTCAGCTCATAGTCATCAAGGAGAAGAGGAGAAGAAGAATGGCTCTTTTCCCAAAACCATCTGCTTATATACATTATTTACACAATGGGCCTTGCGTGATTGGCTACTTCAGGGCTACACCTGTGGGCCAATTATATTGTGGATTGACTTCTGCCTGCAGCCTGATTGGCTGCTCCAGCAGGCCAATCAGGTTGCGGATTCACTTCCACCTGGAGTTGGATTGGGTAGCTCCCGCTGTTTCTGAATCCTATTGTTCTAGGATTCAGCTCAGTACATAACACCCCTCCCCTCTAAGTTCCAGTCCTGCCCGGGAAGTTGCATTCGTAGTCCCCAAGGTCTGCTGGCCGCCTCCGTGTGCGTTGTGGCCTGGGGTGTTCCTTGGTCAGGGGTTCTGGTTCTGGCTCGTGTTCCGAGGCTGCTGGCTGTGCCGGGGCTGTCTGGTCTGGCGCCACTGAACCACTAGGTTGTGGCTCTGGTTCCGGTGTCCTTCCAGCCTCGGGGCGCCCCTCTGTGCCTACTGCTTCTGCTTCCCCTGCCCACCCCTCTCGCTCTACAGGCCTCACTGCCCTGCTGTCCCCTTGGGACCCCTCTGTCCCGCTCTCCTCCCGGGTTCCTCCTGGGAATCGTCGCCGTAGCTGGTCGCAGTGGCGGCGCCAACATTGCCCCCCTTCCGTTAGTACCTCGTACGACACGGGACCGGTCACCTTGGTGACTGTGGCGGGTACCCATGCTGGGCCTGCCCCAAAATTCTTTGCGTACACTGCGTCCTGGGCCACAAATGTCCGGGGGTTCCTGCCTTTCCCCACCACTACCTCATCCTGAGCTCTGTCGGGGTGAAGTCGGTCCAGTCTAGTTGCAAGGCGCCGGCCCATTAGTAGTTCAGCTGGGCTCCGGCCCGTCGTTGTGCTTGGGGTGCTGTGCTGTGCTAGAAGAAATGCGGCAAGGCGGTATTCCCAGTCCCCTTGTGTCATGCGGCGGAGGCTGTCCTTGGTGGTCCGCACCATGCACTCCGCTTGGCCATTGGTGGCAGGGTGGAATGGTGCTGAGCGGATGTGGCGGATGGCGTTCTGCGCTGTGAAGGTCTGGAACTCCTCTGACGTGAATGCGGTTCCATTGTCCGAGACGAGGGTGTCAGGGAGCCCGTGGGTTGCAAAAAGCTTACGTAGTACCCGGATGGCTGCCGCCGTAGAAGTGGACGGTACCAGTGCGACCTCCAGCCATTTGGTGTAGGAATCCACCACTATGAAGAATGTTTTTCCCTGGAAGGGGCCAGCGAAGTCCACGTGCAAGCGTGACCATGGATGTCGGGCGGACTCCCAGGGCTGGACTGGGGCCCTTGGGGGATCCGGGCGGGATTCTTGGCAGGTCTGGCAGTGTTGGACCCAGGCCTCTATCTCTCTGTCAATCCCCGGCCACCACACATAACTCCTGGCAAGGGCCTTCATCCTCACTACCCCTGGGTGTGTCTCGTGTAGGGCTGTGAGGACCCTTTTGCGGAGGGGCTGGGGAACAACAACCCTGCTTCCCCATAACAGGCACCCCTTGTGGGCCGACAGTTCATGTTTGCGGTTTGTGTAGCCAGCGAATTCTGGCCCGGGTCTGCTGCTGGGCCATCCTCGCCACACCCAGTCCAGGACCCGGGAGATGACCCTATCTTTTGTGGAATGGTGCGCAACTTCTTGTGCCTGAATGGGTCGGTCGGGAAGCAGCTCCAGGGTCATAACCTCTTGCGCAGGCGCTGGGTCGGGGCCTGTTTCTGGTAGTGGTAGCCTGCTGAGGGCGTCTGCGTGGCCCATCGCCTTCCCAGGGCGGTGGATTAGTGCATACTGGTAGCCGGCAAGGAAAATTGACCACCTGAGGACACGTGGAGACAACACTTGGGGGGTCTGCTTCTCGGGGGCAAACAGGCCAAGCAACGGCTTGTGGTCAGTCACTATGGTAAAGGGCCGCCCGTACAAGAAATCATGGAATTTTTTTACGCCCTTCACGATTGCCAGACCCTCCTTGTCAATCTGTGAGTAGTTTCGTTCGGCTGCAGCAAGCGTCTGGGAGAAGTATGCCACCGGCACCTCTCTTCCATCCGGGAGTTGGTGTCCCAGGACAGCGCCGATGCCATAGGGAGAGGCGTCGCATGCCAGCACCACTGGCAGCCTCTCGTCGAAGTGTGCCAAGACCGAGTTCGAGACGAGCAAGTCCTTGACTGCCTGGAATGCGGCCCTTTGTCGCTGGCCCCACACCCAAGGGGCCCTTTTATCTAGGAGTCTGTGTAGGGGCTCCGCTACCGCTGCCTTATGCGGAAGAAAGGCATGGTAAAAGTTCAATAGTCCCAAGAATGACTGAAGTTCGGGCTTGCTCTTGGGCGCTGGGGCCTCACAAATGGCCCGTACCTTGTCACCGGTTGGATGGACCCCTTCTGCGTCCACCTTAAATCCCAGAAAGTCCACCTGCGGCACTCCCAGTAAACACTTTTCCCGCTTCACCTTGAGGCCCGCCGTCTGGAAACGGTGCAGGACGGAGCGGAGGCGGTCCTCAAATTCCTCTGGTGTGGGCCCGGCGATCAGTACATCATCGAAGAAGGGGGTGACGCCAGGAATCCCTTTAAGGAGAGAGTCCATTAGATTCTGGAATATGCCTGGTGCCACGCTAACGCCAAATTGCAGCCGCTTTACTCTGAATGCCCCTCTGTGCGTCACAATCGTCTGAGCCTCTGCTGTGGCTTCGTCCACAGGCAACTGTTGATACGCTTGGGCCAAGTCCAGTTTGCCAAAGATTTTTGACCCAGCCAGGGTGGCGAGGACATGGCTGACCACTGGCACTGGGTATGCATGGGCCGTGAGAGCCTTGTTTATGGTGCATTTGTAGTCTGCACAGATGCGGACCGAACCGTTAGGCTTGACGGGTGTGACAATTGGAGTTTCCCAGGGGGCGTTGGGCACCGGCTCCAGCACTCCTTGCTCCACGAGTCGGTCCAATTCCTCGTCTATGCGGGGTTTCAGGGCGAACGGGACCCGGCGGGCCTTGTGCCTGATGGGTCGTACAGCGGGGTCTAGCTGTAGGGCAATGGGGGGTCCTGTATATCGTCCCAATGCCCCATCGAAAACCCCTGGAAACTCTTTGCATATGGCGTCCACGTCCACTTGTAAGCTAGTGCGGTTCACCCCGGTAACGGCTAGCCCCAGAGGTCCAAACCATGCCAGTCCCAGTAAGCTAACGTAGGGGCCCTTAACTACCAGCAAGTCCAATTGTTGCTTTCGCCCTCGATATTGCACCCTGAAGGTCCCCACCCCCATTGTAGGGACCTTACGTTTCTGGAAGTCCCGGAGGGTGAATGGGGCCGGCCTTAGTTTGGGACCCCCATTAGGGCACAGTTCCCTTAATGTTCGGGCCGAGATTATGGATAGAGTTGAACCCGTGTCCAGCTCCATGCGGCATGGGGCTCCCTCTATCTGTACCTCTATATAAATTTTCTCTGTGCTGGGATGGGGCAACTGGAATACCTGGTAGTCCGTGATCTCCGTCGAGTTGCCTTGGTGCATGGTGCCGTGTGACCTGGGGCTCCTGGGTCGGTCATCTGATGCTTGTCGACGGGTGAGTCGAGCCCGACACACCCGGGCGATGTGTCCCAATTTTCGGCACTGCCTGCACTCTGCGTTGCGGAAACGACAGGTCCTCCTCTCGTGGTTCTCCCCGCAGCTTGCACAGTTCCCTCCTTCTCGTCGAGGCTGCTGTGGTGTGTGTGCTGCTTGAGTGCGCCGCTGTACTCGGTGTACTTCCTCCCTGTCAGATTCGGATTCGTCGGTGAGGTCTTCGTGGTAGACCCTCGGTTGGGATGGCGGGGCCGGTCGTGCCTCTTGCGTTGACCTCTCGGCGGCTTCGGTTGCCAGGGCTTCCTCCAGAGCAATCTGGAACGTGAGGTCTTTTTTGGCGTAGAGGCGTCGTTGCAAAATCTCGTCCCTCAGGCCACCGACGAGGCGGTCACGAAGCATGTTCTCCAACTCTGAGAAGTTGCAAAGCAGGGCGGCTTGGCGGAGGGAGGTCACAAACCCAGTTATGGTTTCCCCCGGGGCTTGCCGCTTTGCATAGAAGGCATTTCGGCAAGCTACCACCGAGGGCTGTGGTGAGAAGTGCTCCTTCAGCCGTTCCATTATTGTTTTGTAAGAGATGGTAGCGACATCTCTAGGTGCAAGGAGAGCCCGGGCGATTTCAAACGTCTCCTCTCCACAGACGCTGAAGAATGTCGCCCTCTAACACCAGCCAAAATTGCGAAAATTTGCAAAAAGAATTCCAACATATGCTGGAAATGTAATAAGGAAATTGGCACCTATTACCACTGCTGGTGGGAATGCGACGAAATTCGGAAGTTTTGGAACAATGTTTATGAAAAACTGAAAAAGATGCTGAAATTAACGTTTGAAAAAAAACCTGAATTATTCCTATTGAATATGGTCCCGAATAACATCCCAGAAGAGAAAAAGAATGTATTGTTGTATGCAATTGTAGCAGCTAGATTACTTATAGCCAGAAATTGGAAAGGAGGGAAAGTACCATCAATCTATGAATGGCAGGAAAAATTAGTAGAGTTTATGAATTTGGCCAAAATGACCGCGGTAATTAGAAACATCCCCAAACAAAAATATATGATTGAATGGAAAGGTGTAGAGGAGTATTTCAAAAAAGAAAAATTTAATATTGATTTGGTGATTTGTCTAAATTGAAAAAGAAGCAGGAAATTTTATTAGATATAATGATGTAATTAATGAAATAAAGAGTGAGAAGTAAGTTAAAGCAAGAACAGAGGGAAAGAAAGAAGGAAAGCGATGCATGAATAGTAGGAAGTATTTTTGCTGTATTTTTATTTTCTTTTTTTGTGTATTTTATGTATTATAAGTAAGTATTTTAGATCTATCCTCGTTCCTTTACTACTTAAGTCTTAATTGAAATATCGAAATTATGGTTTGAGTAAAGGTTCGGATTAAGATAGGTTATGTTATGTTAATTTCTTTATATTATGCTAATTTCTTTATTTTGTTAATTTTGTTAATTTGTTATTTGTTGTTTTGCCAATTTGTTTATTGATTTGTTAATTTGTTAATTGTCTATTTGATTTTGCTTTGTCTATTTTGTATCGTTGTATAATTGAAATAAAGTTTTTTCTTTAAAAAAAAAAATGAAGAATGTCGCCCTCTTCATGGCATCGTTGGTGACTTCTTTCGCTTGCAGGAGGAAGTTGAAACGGGCGGCGTACCCTTCCCAGTCTCCTGATGCTGGTTTGAATGGCGAGAAGCTGCTGTCGGTTGCCATTCTGGGTTCCTTGGGTCCTGGAGCTGAAGCCTGGATGCACGGTGCGATGCAGCGGTGCAGCGGTGCAGCAGGTGGCGGTGCTGCGGTGCAGTGCGTGGTGGCGGTCAGCTCAGCAGGATCCCATCCTCGTCGCCAGTGAAATGTACTCGGAGTCGAGAGTGAATTTCATGCTCTTTATTCAGCTCATAGTCATCAAGGAGAAGAGGAGAAGAAGAATGGCTCTTTTCCCAAAACCATCTGCTTATATACATTATTTACACAATGGGCCTTGCGTGATTGGCTACTTCAGGGCTACACCTGTGGGCCAATTATATTGTGGATTGACTTCTGCCTGCAGCCTGATTGGCTGCTCCTACAGGCCAATCAGGTAGCAGATTCACTTCTGCCAGCCGCCTGATTGGCTGCTCCAGCAGGCCAATCAGGTTGCGGATTCACTTCCACCTGGAGTTGGATTGGGTAGCTCCCGCTGTTTCTGAATCCTATTGTTCTAGGATTCAGCTCAGTACATAACACCGGGTCAACCCATCCATGAGGCACCTGGGGATGGCTGTAGGCAGGATTTCTGAATCAAAGATAGTTGGGACAGGATTACCCTTGAACCCCACAAATCTCTGATCCTCTCAGGTCTCTTGTGAGATCTCGCCAGAGCCTGGAAGCTGCCGCCAAACCCATGTGACACCAGTGAGTGAGGTCCCATCTGCACTATACATTTAATGCCACGCCAGACGTTTGGCTTCCAAAAATTGTTCAAAAACCAGAACACTCACTTCCATAGCTGCTAAGTTTTCCCTTTTCTCTCGAGGAAGCCTATTCAGCATAAGGGAATTTCCCTTAAAAAAGGGAGAACTTGGCAGCTATGCTCACTTCCGGGTTTCGATTGTCCGGGAGCCGATTGGTTTGGGAGTCAAGGCATTCAAGATCCAGGGTACGACTATATACATAGCACATACCATTTACACTAGTCGTGGCTTCCCCCAAAGAATTCTGGGAGCTGTAATTTGTTAAGAGCTGTTAACAGATGTGCGCTCAGCGCTCCCCTCACAAAAACAATTCTCAAGGTTCCCTGTGAAGGGGAATTTGTTTTAAAACTATTGCAACCATTGTAGTTTGGTGAGTGAAATAGGAATAAACTGCCATGTGAAAGCAGCCTTATATTTGGTCACTTAACTGGCTTCAAATTGTCTTTTTGCTTGCAAAGCCTATATTATTATTATTATTATTATTATTATTATTATTATTATTTTATTCACACAATGTACATTCTTTACAACAGACAAATCCAAAATAAAATCATATATAGCAAAATCATAAGTCTCATGTTTTCATTTACACTGATCTCCTCTCCGATACCTTTACTTGATATTTCTTGCTGCTTCTTTCCTTATTTTAAGTCTCTTAAATCCTATGCCAATCTTTAACAATTTCAATTAATTTTTTTAATTTATATTTATTGAAAGGGTTTTTTTGATACAAAATAGAAGAAAAACAATTTTACATAGCCAATACAAATAAAAACAACAACAACAAGAAAAAAAGAAAGAAAACCACAGAAAAAAAACACTTCAAAAAAAGAAAAGAAAAAAGAAATTAACAATTTCAATTAATACCTTCAACTCCCTCCCCCACAACCCAGTACTTCTCTCCACCCGTGTGTGATCTTCTTTGCCTACTATTATTTTTGTTATTGTTGCATTACTCACATTATTTGTTATTCCATCCTTAGTATAATATTATCCTATCTCCTTGCACCTTTTAAACTTTTGCATATTAATTTTTAAGCTTCAGCACCGACTTTTTAAATGTATTCCTTAACACATTCCCACTCTTTATTAATTTTTTTGATTAAAGCAGCCTCTGATTGATGCTGTTAATAATTTGAAAAGTTTAGTTCCCCATTCTAATAATTCTGGTATTTTGTCAGTTTTCCAATTTTTCGCCACTACGAATCTGGCTGCGACGGTTGTGTAAAGGAATACATTTCTTTTATCCTTGGGGATGTCACTCGATCACTAAACCCAGCAAAAATGCCTCTGGTTTTTTAAAGATTGAACTCCTAAATGTCTTTTTAAGCTCTTCATGTATCATAATCCAGAATTGTTTCACCACTTTGCACCCCTACCACATATGGTACATCATCCCCACTTCTGTTTTGATTCTTTTTGGTACATCTTTGATAGTTTTACTGGGGTAAGGTACCAGCGGTGAGGGTGAGGTACCTATCTTAAGGGCATATTTGTATATGAATAAGTATTAACTATCACAAAAGAGACCCAGGTGCTTGCTGATCAGAAGGTCGGCGGTTCGAATCCCTGTGACGGGGTGAGCTCCTGCCAACCTAGCAGTTCGAAAGCACGTCAAAATGCAAGTAGATAAATAGGAACCACTAAAGTGGGAAGGTAAACGGCGTTTCCGTGTGCTGCTCTGGTTCGCCAGAAGTGGCTTTGTCATGCTGGCCACATGACCTGGAAGCTATATGCCGGCTCCCTCGGCCAATAATGCGCGATGAGCGCGCAACCCCAGAGTCGGTCACGACTGGACCTAATGGTCAGGGGTCCCTTTACCTTTATCACAAAAGAATGGTCAGACTGCCCAGGTAATTAAATCAGTGGCCATTATCAGGCATTCTGGCAGGCAGGATTTCTGCTGTAGACTGCCTCCTTCTGTGATATATGTATGATGTTTTTTTTTTGGGGGGGGTGGTCTTGGGCTACAGGGTGAGCAGTTTCAAAAGTCTATATAAGGGCTTGCACACCATTGTTCAGGGTTCTCCTCCCGCACACCATTGTTCAGGGTTCTCCTCCCTCCTGTGTGGGATGAGTGGGGACCCTGTTGCAACAATTATTTGAATAAAGATCAAGCTTGCTAGCTGCATTACTTCTCAATATACTCTCGTTTGCCTCTGTTATTTTCTCTGACCGATAGGGAACCCACTTAAGGACTCTATATGGGCTCTGGAATACCACATAAAGGAAAGGGAGCAGTTTTTCTTATAACAATTATATGACAGTTGGGCCACCCAAGATTTGTTGGTCTGCTAAATTCTGCCTCTGGTCATGCCTCCCACTGGTGTGTGTCCCAAACAAGGTTGCACAAAAGGGGCTGTGGCCCTGTTATTGGAACCAAGTCCAGAACACTGTCCCTCCCAAGCCAATAAAGAAACAGCAGTTGGAAAGTTAAAAAGAGTTTACTCAAGGCTGTAGCAGTGTGTCTTGTGTGTAGAGCACACAAAGCATTCATACAATTGTAGCAAGCACACAACTGCATGATTTCCTGCGTCACTAGTGGCTAGGAATGCATGCTTAAGTCAGGTATTTGTCTACTTGGCTACAGAAAAGTTACTTCCTGATCCTCCCTTATCTCAAGCTCAGGCCTTGTAGCTTCAAATGTGGGGACATCTTGCTGTTCTGACTGTGGGAACGTGTTTCTGCAGGCTCAGCACTGTTGTGCTCCTAAACCTGTGCAGAGCTTATTCGCCCTGTGGAATCTGAATGCCCAAACTATCGTTCCTGAGAAGCGGCATGCCTGTCGAATAATTTCCTCAACGCCTTCTCCACTTCCTTGTTCCGCAGTGTGTATATGAATGGGTTCAACATGGGAGTGATCATGGTTTGGAACACAGCCAGTGCTCCGTAGGTGGAGGCACTTGAAGATGGACGCAAATATATAAAGACTGGAGGCGCATACTGGAGCAGCACCACAGTAAGGTGAGCACTGCAAGTGGAGAAGGCACGGCGCCTTCCCTCTGTTGTTCGGATTTTCAAAATGGCGGATGCGATGTAGGCATAGGAGATACATATGAGCACAAAGCAGCCGGCAGCCACGGCGCCAATGTTAGCCAGTGTGACGACATGATTCACAGCTGTGTCGGCACAGGCTAGCTTGAGCACTGGTGGTATGTCACAAAAGAAGTAGTCCACATGGTTGGGACCACAGTAGGGCAGACGGAACGTCAGGCTGGTATGGATAGCGGCATGAAAGGAACCCGTGAGCCAGGTCCCAGCTGCCAGACCAGAGCAGACCCTCCTGTTCATGAGTGTACTGTAGTTCAGCGGGCGGCAGATGGCAAGGTAGCGGTCATAAGCCATGACGGTGAAAAGGAAGCACTCGGTGCTCGCCAAGAAGTGGTATGAATAGAGCTGGGTGATGCAGCCTCCAAAGGAGATGGTTCTGTAGCTGGACCTTAGGAAGCCCGCCAAGACTTTGGGCACTGTGACAGAGGAGAGGCATGTTTCTATGACAGAGAGGTGGCACAGGAAGAAGTACATGGGGAGACGATGGAGTTGGGGTTCGAACAAGATGGTGATCAGGATGAGGAGGTTCCCCAGGACAGTCAGCATGTAGATGGCCAAGAAGATGAGGAAGAAGAGAAGGGGGAGTTCGGCTGTGTTTGGCAGCACCCCCAGGATAAAGACCATCACAGTGTGGTTGGCAGGGTCCATCTGATAGCACAGGAGGCAAAGAATAAAGCGAGCAATCAGAATCGAAGCGCAAGACAGGATTACAGGTTAACCGAAGGATGCAACAACATGCCCAGACCTTGAACAATTCTTAACTGAAACAGACTGCCTTCTCCTTCTTGACCCAGCCAGGTGGGTGTGCTCAGTCCAAGGTTTGAGGATATTAAATTATCTAGGCAGCAGTTGCAACATGCAATTTAGTGGCTCACTACATGGGACAGCAGCACATATATACTAAGACTGGCAGTCTGAGCCCTGCAGCTCCTAACAAGTAAATTAGTCGTTCAAATGAAGAAAGAAAATAATAATGGTCAGGCTCATTGCATTTTCTCTGTCTTTGTCTCAGCCTCTGCTCTTCACACGTTCCCTCTGTGTGTGGAAATGCCTACAGGTGTTGCATTTAAATGATAGTCTCATAACCTAAAACTTGGAGAGTATGCTATGGGGAGGCCACAAGCAGGACCTGAGTGCAACAGCACTCTTCTCTCCTGCAGCTTCCAGCAACTGGAATTCAGGAAGAGATATTGTTAGGAGTACCTGATCTCCAGGGTTGTTTAGGTATTGAACCATCATCTAGAGCAGTGATGGCAAACCTATGACATGCATGTCAGACATGACACGCAGAGCCCTCACTGCTGGCACATGCCCCACCAGCCCATTCGCGCTGTTATTGTTGTTTTCCCCCCATTTGTTTTCCCATTCCTCCTACAGCTTGTCTCCGCTACAGCTTGTCTCCGCTGTTAAAACCCGGATCCTTTTTGTTGTTGTTGTTGCTGGTAGCCAGAGATTGGTTTTTAACCCTTTCTGTGCTGTTTTTCTGGCACTTTGGCAGACTATGATTGGGTGTAACAGCGTTCATTTTTTAATCCATTCTGTGCTGGGTTTTTTGGCGCTTTGGCAGACGATGTCGGTGCTGCGTGTTAGTTCCAGTGAAGGTATTATTCACCATTTATTTCTGTTCTCTTCCCCCCCCCCAAAAAAAGCGCAGAAGCTTTGGGGCCTCCCCCCCAAAAAAGCAAAGCAACTTTTGCACACACACACACCCAAAAAAACCTCCCAAACTTTGGTCAGCAGCTCCCCCCAAAAGCTCAACAACTCTGGGCACTGTGTAATAAATAAGGGGTTTTTGGTTTGGTTGGGTTAAATAATTAGTTTTTGGTTTATGAAATACAGTTATATATTACAATTATACACTTTTGATATTTAAACTATAAATATCGTAAAATTATGGGTTTTTTCTCAAAGTACACACCACCCGAGTTATGCTCGGTTTTTTGGCGAATTTTGACACACCAAGCTCAAAAGGTTGCCCATCACTGATCTAGAGGGCTTCCCAGAAGGAGAATACATGCATATCTTAATAGAAGCATAGCTTTTGCATTCAGGTACACTCACCTCCAGTAAAGCTGCAGTGCTGTGATGAATGTAGGCATTGTTTTCAATGTGGCACAGTTCTTGAGTGCCCACCATTCTATATACTTGCACAGTCCAAACCACAGGGGGAAGGATAGGCTCCATTGGGGCCTGAGAGGCCTTTGGCTGGTGCCCAGGGGATATCAGGAATGCTCCCTCCTTCACTGGATGGCCCCAAGTACGGTGAGACAGGGAGGAAAACTCCCATTTCAGTGGGTGGGGTTGATGTTGAAGGTTTCACTCACTCATATAATATTTTTTTTAACCATTAAAGGAGAATGTCTAGCCAGCAACTTTCCATCCATGTGCATCAAGCTCTTCGTGGGGCTAAGTAGAGGCAGATCTTGGCACCTTAAATTTCAGCAACACCCTGAGTGATGCCAAAATTCAGTGTGCCCCCCCCTCCACCTCTCCCCTTCCATTCCACATCATAGTTGTGGCGCTCGCAAGGCTCTGTGCCCAGTGCGAAAAACTGTTCATGTTTCCCTAAACCCATCTCTGGTCTGAGGAGCATTCAACACCTGTTCCCCCTCCTCTCAATTTGAAATGATACAACCTTGAAATGAGAGGATGCGGTTTGGTTATATCCAGAATTATACTTGGCAAAACTGCTTGCCCCCCCCCCCCTTGCAGACCAGGAACAATAGAATATGCTGTTGGTTTTCTGAAGACCAGTTTTGAAATCTCAAAATTCCACAGTGCTCCTTATGTGAGGCTCTTAATTTATAAAGCCCTGTGCAAGTTGGGTCTGGAACAGCTTAAGAACTCCCTGAGCTCTTATCTCCCTACCTCAATAATTGAGATTACCCAGAGGGCATGGTTGTCATTCCTTACGCTACAGTGGCCCTGCTGGTTTCAATCAGATGTTGGACATGAAGGCCTCATTTGCACTATACATTTAAAGTGATATCAAAGCACTTTAAACAGCCATGGCTTCACCCAAAGAACCATGGTATTCCTACTTTATTGAAGGTGCTGAGCATTGCTGTTGTTGTTTAGTTGTTTAGTCGTGTCTGACTCTTTGTGACCCCATGGACCAGAGCATGTCAGGCACTCCTGTCTTCCACTGCCTCCTGCAGTTTGGTCAGACTCATGTTGGTAGCTTCGAGAACAGTGTCCAACCATCTCGTCCTCTGTCGTCTGCTTCTCCTTGTGCCCTCAATATTTCCCAACATCAGGGTCTTTTCCAGGGAGTCTTCTCTTCTTATGAGGTGGCCAAAGTATTGGAGTCTCAGCTTCACGACCTGTCCTTCCAGGGAGCACTCAGGGCTGATTTCCTTCAGAATGGATAGGTTTGATCTTCTTGCAGTCCATGGGACTCTCAAGAGTCTCCTCCAGCACCATAATTCAAAAGCATCAATTCTTCGGCGATCAGCCTTCTTTATGGTCCAGCTCTCACTTTCATGCATCAATACTGGGAAAACCATAGCTTTAACTATACGGACCTTTGTTGGCAAGGTGATGTCTCTGCTTTTTAAGATGCTGTCTAGGTTTGTCATCGCTTTTCTCCCAAGAAGCAGTAGTCTTTTTATTTTGTCTCTGCTGTCACCATCTGCAGTGATCATGGAGCCCAATAAAGTAAAATCTCTCACTGCCTCCATTTCTTCCCCTTCTGTTTGCCAGGAGGTGATGGGACCAGTGGCCATGATCTTAGTTTGTTTGATGTTGAACTTCAGATCATATTTTGTGCTCTCCTCTTTCACCCTCATTTTAAGTCCTCCTCACTTTCTGCCATCAAGGTTGTGTCATCTGCATATCTGAGGTTGTTGATATTTTTTTCCGGCAATCTTAATTTCAGTTTGGGATTCATCCAGTCCAGCCTTTTGCAAGATGAATTCTGCATATCAGTTAAATAAGCAGGGAGACAATATACAGCCTTGTCGTACTCATTTCCCAATTTTGAACCAATCAGTTATTCCATGTCCAGTTCTAACTGTAGCTTCTTGTCCCACATTTCTCAGGAGACAGATGAGGTGATCAGGCACTCCCATTTCTTTAAGAACTTGCCATAGTTTGCTGTGGTCGACACAGTCAAAGGCTTTTGCATAGTCAATGAAGCAGAAGTAGATGTTTTTCTGGAACTCTCTAGCTTTCTCCATAATCCAGTGCATGTTTGCTATTTGGTCTCTGGTTCCTCTGCCCCTTCGAAATCCAGCTTGCACTTCTGGGAGTTCTTGGTCCACATACTGCTTAAGCCTGCCTTGTAGAATTTTAAGCATGACCTTGCTAGCATGTGAAATGAGCGCAATTGTGTGGTAGTTGGAGCATTCTTTGGCACTGCCCTTCTTTGGGATTGGGATGTAGACTGATCTCCAATCCTCTGGCCACTGCTGAGTTTTCCAAACTTGCTGGCATATTGAGTGTAGCACCTTAACAGCATCATCTTTTAAAATTTTAAATAGTTCAGCTGGAATACCATCACTTCCACTGGCCTTGTTATTAGCAGTGCTTTCTAAGGCCCATTTGACTTCACTCTCCAGGATGTTTGGCTCAAGGTCAGCAACCACACTACCTGGGGTGTCCAAGACATCCATATCTTTCTGGTAGAAGACTCCTATTACCCCCAGAAAGCTACCATTCCCAGAGTGGTTTAACACACAATCCCTCTTCTCATGGACTACTGAGAATTGTAACTGGGAGAGGAAAGGGGTTTTCCTACCAACTCTCAGTTCCTTAAGGAATTAGAGTTCCCAGGATGCTTTGGAGGAAGGCAAGACAGTTTAAAGTGGTATCATACTGCTTGAAATGTATAGTTTAGATTGAGCTGGCTGCCATTGGATGAAGGAATCAAACTCAGACTATATATCTCAAATCGTAACAGAGTGGAAAGCAGGAAAGTGTTATAAATTAGGTGCCATGCAGGGCTAAACAAGCTAGGATGCATATCCGAACAAGTGACACACACTCTGTTAAGGATAATTGTTTAATTCACACTAAAATAGAAATTGCCTGTACGTCTATTACTAAGGGTTTAACATTGGAAATTCCATTGGAGTATACTAAGCTAGAAGAGTGCTCTCTAAGCTTCTAACTGAGTTGATAATTAACTGTTGGTGTTCTCTGCTAGCTCTCACATGAATGTTTAACCTTAAAACACATGTGATTAACGTATTCAATTGCAAATCTCCATTTTGAAACAGAGTTGCCTCTTGGGTTTTTGTTCCTGGGCAGTCAAAAAGCCTCTTCAGGAACTGCTTAGCTTTAGGCTGGATGCAAGCTATGGAAGAGACAGAGCTTTGATTTATTGCCCTGATCATAATTATGTTATATATTTAAGAAGAGAAACCTATGCTTGGATAAGAATATGCTTTATGGAATTAATTGGATGTATCATTGATTGTTTTTGTACCTATTTTGAAGAAGTTCTGGTTAGTAGAGCTGGACAATTTTTATTCCCAAAGGAATCAGCTTTTATATATCCAGTTGCTTCATGCATGTGCAATATTAAGGAAAGTATAAAATACACGGGAAGGTTCTTACCATCTTTTTTATTCAATAATTACAGAGAGAGGCTAGAGAACCCAGCCTCTGGAATAAATGTGCTGTCCTGATTGAATCTCTACGTGCTGATTCTCCCACTTCTTCATTCGTCACTTCTACAGGTGCTGCTACATGCCCTCTGTCTTTCAGCTCTTTGCTCTCCTACTTTTAAGGCTCACTGGGTTCTGGGAGAGGGGGGTCTGGAAGGCTTTCCAATGGCACCGTGTCCGTCAGGTGATGCCTCACACCCTACTCTCCCATTATCTCCCAACTTTTCCCCTCATTTACCTCTGAGCTGTGACCTCCCGGTTGTACATCTAAACCAGGGGTGTCAAACTCAAATTCATCGGGGGCCGCATCAGCAGTTTGGTCACCCTCAAAGGGCCGGTTGTATCTGTAGGACTATGTGTCCACTCTTTATTATCATAAATTATTGTCACTGCATTCAATTATTACTGTTTTTTTGTAATAATGTAAGTAATAACTAGCTCTGAAAGCAGAAACATAGTCAGAATAATGGCAAGTAGATATTATTGTACAATTTATTGAAAAATGATTTTTGTAACTGCACTGGGTGGTGGAGGCTCGCTAGGGTTTCCTGCAGGAGCTTTGCAGAGCTACTGGTACCTGGAGATGCTGGGGTCCTTCTGCATGCAGGACAGATGTTCTGCCAGTGAGCCACCACCCTTCACCAAAGGGACTGGCTGAGGTTGACTCACTGGAGCTGCTCTCCTGGTTCCAGGGTTTAAGGGCCAGAAGTATAAAGCAGCATCCTATGTTTCTGAAGAGAGGGAGAGGGAGGGGAGGGAGGGAGGGAGAGAGGAAGGAAGGAAGGAAGGAAAGAGGGGAGAGAAAGAAGAGTAGGAAATAAGGAAGGGAATAAAGAAGGAAAGAAAAAGAAAGAGGGAGAAAAGATGGAAAGGGAGAAAGAAGGAAGGAAGTAGAGAGGGAAAGAAAGAATAAGAATGAGGGAGAGGAAGAAAGATGGGAAGGAAGGAAGGAAAGAAGGAAGGAAGGAAGGAAGGAAGGAAGGAAGGAAGGAAGGAAGGAAGGAAGGAAGGAAGGAAGGAAAGAGGGAGCAGGAGGGAGAGAGGAAGGAAAGAGGGGAGAGAAAGAAGAGTAGGAAAGAAGGAAGGGAATAAAGAAGGAAAGAAAAAGAATGACGGAGAGAAGACAGAGATAAAGAAGGAAGGAAGGAGAGGGAAAGAACGAATAAGAACGAGAGAGAGGAAGAAAGAAAGGGAAGGGGGGGAGGTTGCCGCCTTGATTCAGCGCCAGAAAAGAGTGCGAAGGGACCCAGGGGCAAAAAGCATTTCCCGTGCAGCGTGAGGCAGCGGGTGTCCGTTTTAGCAGACGTGCGTGAAGCCTCAGAGTTGCACGTTCATGAGGCTGAGCCGCTGCTGAGCTCACGTTCATGAGGCTGAGCCGCGGCAGGAGGAGGAGGAGGTGAGGCAAGAGGAGGAGGAGGCGGCTTGTCGGGTCGGTGCCTGGCAGCACCGTACGGAGAGTGCCGAGCCTCTGGGACGCAGCAGTGCTCTGTAGCACTTTAAATCCTCATCCTCCTCCACGTGGCGCTGCTGGGTGTTTTGTCTGTGCTTCAGCAGCAGCAGCAACAGCAGCCGTTTCCAGGCACCGAGCCATGGCAGGAGGAGGAGGATTCAAAGTGCTACAGAGCACTGCTGCGTCCCAGAGGCTCGGCACTCTCCGTATGGCGCTGCTGGGCGCTGACCCGGCAAGCTGCCTCTTCCTTCTCCTGCTGTGGCTCGGGGCGCTCCATGCAGCGCTGCTCCGGCCGCCTTTCTACCCCCTCCCCAGGCCCCAGCTGTTTGTCTGCGCTTTGTCGGTGCGGCGCTTCAGCAGCAAGGTCCCGCTGCTGGGTCCCGCTGGCTGGGGCGCTCGGCAGGCCACATGACGAGGTCTGGCGGGCCGGATTTGGCCTGCGGGCCTTGAGTTTTACACCCGTGATCTAAACTGTCTTCCTCTTCCTCCTCCCTGGAAGGGTCAGGCTGAGGAGGTGGTCTCTACCATTCCTCCTCTGCCTAGTCCCCGACACCATGCATTTAAAGCACCATGATACCACTTACACCAGTCATGCCTCTCCCCCCCCCAATATATTCCGGGAGTTGTAGTTTGTTAAGGGTTCTAACCCCTGTTCCTCTCACAAAAGCTACAGTTCCCAGGATTCCCTAGAAAGATAGGTTGTTGTAAAAACCATTGCAACAACTGTAGTTTGGTGAGGGGGATAGGAATATACTGCTGTGTGATTGCAGCCTTAAGCTTGACCACTTAACTGACTTCAAATTAGGCAATTGTGGACATACACATCTCAGGAATCTCACTCTGATGTTTCTGATATGGCTTTTGGTTCAGATCCTAGCAACACCTATAAGAGAGAAAGCATACCACAGCTGAGAGTAAGAGGAAGAACATTTAAATCACTCCCTACTATATTATATGAAAGTTGGACCACTCAGGTTCTGTTGCTCTACGTGTTTCTGCCCCTAGTCATGCCACCACTGGAATGTGTCCCTAAGAAGGTTGCACAGATGGGACTGTGGCCCTCATGTTGAAAATGGTACCCCACCCCCTCTTCCATCCCAGTCCAATAAATCTGCTTCTAAATTTATGCAGAGCCCTGTGGAATCTGACTGCCCAACCTATCATTCCTGAGAAGCAACATGTCTCTTGAATGATTTCCTCAACGCCCTTTTCACTTCCTTGTTCCGCAATGTGTATATGAACGGGTTCAACATAGGAGTGATGATGGTGTAGAATACAGCTAGAGTCCCATAGGTGGAGGCACTTGAAGATGGACGCAAGTATATAAAGTTATATAAAGTATATAAAGTATATAAAGTATATAAAGTATATATGCGCATACTGGAGCAGCACCACGGTAAGGTGAGCACTGCAAGTGGAGAAGGCACGGCGCCTTCCCTCTGTTGTTCGGATTTTCAGAATGGCGGATGTGATGTAGGCATAGGAGATACATATGAGCACAAAGCAGCCGGCAGCCACAGCGCCTATGTTGGCTAGTATGATGGCATGGTTCACCGATGTGTCAGCACAGGCTAGCTTGAGCACTGGTGGTATGTCACAAAAGAAGTAGTCCACTTGGTTGGGACCACAGTAGGGCAGACGGAACGTCAGGCTGGTATGGATAGCGGCATGAAAGGACCCAGTGAGCCAGGTCCCAGCTGTGAGACCAGAGCAGACCCTCCTGTTCATGAGTGTACTGTAGTTCAGCGGGCGGCAGATGGCAAGGTAGCGGTCATAAGCCATGACAGTGTAAAGGAAGCACTCGGTGCTTGCCAAGAAGTGGAAGGTATAGAGCTGGACGATGCAGCCTCCAAAGGAGATGGTTCTGTAGCTGGACCTTAGGAAGCCCGCCAAGACTTTGGGCACTGTGACAGAGGAGAGACAGGTGTCTAGGAAGGAGAGGTGGCAGAGGAAGAAGTACATGGGGAGACGATGGAGTTGGGGTTCTAACAAGATGGTGATCAGGATGAGGAGGTTCCCCAGCACAGTCAGCATGTAGATGGCCAAGAAGATGAGGAAGAAGAGAAGGGGGAGTTCGGCTGTGTTTGGCAGCACCCCCAGGACAAAGACCGTCACAGTGTGGTTGGCAGGGTCCATCTGATAGCACAGGAGGCAAGGAACAAAGTGAGTAATCTGAATGGAAGGGTAAGACAAGATCAAAGGATAACTAAAGGATGTGAAAACATGCAAGTTGCAACATGCAGTTCAGTGGCACTGGCTCACCACAAGGGGAAGTTGCATATATACACAAAGGTTGGCAGTATGAGCCCTGCAGCTCCTAACAGGAAGAATAGTAATTTAGACATTCAAATGATGAAAGAAAATAATTGTCAGGCTTGTTTCATTTTCTCTGTCTCTTTCTTTATCCATTCCTTCTCCCTCTTCCTCTCTCTCCTTCTTTTGCTCTTTTAACTGCCATGGGTATTTATTGCTAACCCTAATGACTATGTTTCACCTTCACTATTGGAGGAAGGATGCTTCTGAATTCCAGTTACTTGGAATCAAAAGTAGGGAGAAGTGCTGCTGCACGGAAGTCCTTGTTTACAGTTTCTCTTAGGCATCTACCAACTTGGCCAACATTATATCAGGATGCAGGACTAGAATTTGACGTTTGGCTATTTTTTTAAAAAACAACCAAACCTCAAACTCAGGCATGCCCTCCCAACAGATGTCAAAGAGAACAACAACTATCAGACTTCTAGAAGACATCTGAAGGCAGCCCTGTTTAGGGAAGCTTTTAATGTTCGATGGATTACTGTATTTTAATATTTTGCGTGGACAGGCAGAGTCCCCCAAAACCCAGGCAACCCCCAAGTGGAATAATGACTCAATACAACTTGCTATGGGATTAAATTTGGCCACAATTTTATTAAGATTCAGATGTAGGGAGATCTTGGCTCAGGCATTGGGCGTTGTAAAATAAAAGTCAATTTTAGAAGAATTAAATTCTCTGAAGTTTTGGAGAGGGACGCTTTCCTCCCTTTGTCACAGCTGCAAGCTCCCAGCACATTTTCTGGACAAGCATACAATGGGAACAAACATTGCTTTCTACTGACCTAGCTTGCGGCTAGTCTGGATTCATTTCCTTTTTCAAAAATTGTTTTAAAACATAAGAACATCCAAAGGCCTATCTGGTCCAGCATTCTGGTCAACTGGATGCCTATGAGACCTGATTGCAACAGCACTCTTCTCTCCTGTAGCTTCCAGCAACTGAAATTCAGAAAGAGATGTTCTAGCAGAACCTGCTCCCCAATGCTGTTTGAGTAATGAACCACCAGCTAGAGAGCTTCCCAGAAGGATATGTGCATATCTTAATAGAAGCATAACTTTTGCATTCAGATATTCTCACCTCCTGTAAACCTGCAGTGCGATGATGTATGTAGGCATTACTTTCAGTGTGGCACAGTTCTTGAGTGTCCGCCAGTCTATATACTTGCACAGTCCAAACCACAGCCTTCTAGAGGAAGGATATGCTCCATGGGGGCCTGAGAGGCCCCTGGCTTATGTCCAGGGAGTATCAGGGATGCTCCCACCATTAAGGAGGCAATCTCGTTGCTCTCTTCCTTTCACCCAACCCGACTGACACAGCAACATTGTGCTGCTGATATCGGCAAGGGCATAACCAGTTAGGACAAACAGAACAGTTTCCTCTGGGTATTCTAGCAGGATCGCTTCATTAATTCCCCCTGTTGAGAGACAGAAGCTTCATTTTCCTAGCAAACACAGGGGAGGGAGAACTTTTACATACCAAAGCTACATTCCCTCTGGGTTTACAGGGGCCATACTCCAGTTGTGGGTGGAGCCAGAGGCAAAGGTAGACACAGTCATGCATGTGAGTTTTACCTTTGTGCAATAAGTTAATTTCTACGCATGCTTGTATGCCTCTCTATACCCTATTAAGCTGTCTGACATTATGATTTTCATTATGCTTTAATCATTGATGCTCTGTAATGTGTTTTTAATGTGGTACACTGCCCTGGGATCTTCTGATAAAGGGTGAAATATAAATTGTAATCATCATCATCAACAACAACATCATCATCAGTACATGCTTAAGCCATGAAACTCACTCCCATAAGACACAGCGATAGACTCCAACTTTGATGACTTTAGATTAGAGAGATTCATAGAGGATAAGGTTATCAGTGGTCACAAACCCTGATGGCTATGTTTTATCTCCACTGTCAGAAGCAGTTGTTGTTGTTGTCGTTTAGTCGTTTAGTCGTGTCCGACTCTTCGTGACCCCATGGACCATAGCACGCCAGGCACTCCTGTCTTCCACTGCCTCCCGCAGTTTGGTCAAACTCATGTTTGTCGCTTCGAGAACACTGTCCAACCATCTCATCCTCTGTCGTCCCCTTCTCGTTGTGCCCTCCATCTTTCCTAACATCAGGGTCTTTTCCAGGGAGTCTTCTCTTCTCATGAGGTGGACAAAGTATTGGAGTCTCAGCTTCACGACCTGTCCTTCCAGTGAGCACTCAGGGCTAATTTCCTTCAGAATGGATAGGTTTGATCTTCTTGCAGTCCATGGGACTCTCAAGAGTCTCCTCCAGCACCATAATTCAAAAGCATCAATTCTTCGGCGATCAGCCTTCTCTATGGTCCAGCTCTCACTTCCATACATCACTACTGGGAAAACCATAGCTTTAACTATACGGACCTTTGTTGGCAAGGTGATGTCTCTGCTTTTTAAGATGCTGTCTAGGTTTGTCATTGCTTTTCTCCCAAGAAGCAGATGTCTTTTAATTTCGTGACTGCTGTCACCATCTGCAATGATCAAGGAGCCCAAGAAAGTAAAATCTCTCACTGCCTCCATTTGTTCCCCTTCTATTTGCCAGGAGGTGATGGGACCAGTGGCCATGATCTTGGTTTTTTTGATGTTGAGCTTCAGACCATATTTTGCGCTCTCCTCTTTCACCCTCCTTAAAAGGTTCTTTAGTTCCTCCTCACTTTCTGCCATCAAGGTCGTGTCATCTGCATATCTGAGGTTGTTGATATTTCTTCCGGCAATCGTCAGAAGCAATATGAGTCTTAATTCCAGCTGCTGGAAAGCACAGGAGGGGAAAATGCTGTTGCACTCAGGCCCTCCTTGAAAATTTCCCATGGGCATCTGGGTGGACACTGTGAGAACAGGATGCTGGACTAGATGAAACTCTGCCTGCCTGAACCAGCAGGGCTCTCATTGTATTCTCCATTCAGGCAAGCAAGGAGCATTATCAGAGCTCCCTGTCACATTCCAACCAGGCAAGGGGAGAGTATGAAGTAGGGCTGATCAGGGGTGTGGCTTGGGAAACGGTGTGTGGCCTAGAGACATGGGTGGAGGAGGGAGGAAGGACACCCACCTGTCCTGTTCCAGAACTGAGCTACCTGCAACACGATTGGTCAGTTCATGGAAGCCACACCTATCACTCAGTCAGGTTGCTAGTTGCATTGCTAGAATGCGCTACAACGTCACCCGAGTGACCCTAGTGAGCATTTCAGTTTCAAATATTCAGATTATTTCTACTTTTATTTAATAAATTTAATAAATTTAATAAATTTAATAAAATTTAAATAAAGTATTTTTTATTTACTTACTTGATTTAAGGGGGTGGTAGATTGCATTTGGTCCCGGGACCCGAGGTTCCCACCCCTACTGTAACATTTACCAGGGAGTAAGTCCTGTACTCGTCTACCTCCACCTCCACACACCCCTTCATTTGTCCTGCTTTGCACATTGAGTTTTTTGCCTAGTGGGAATGTGTCCTCAGACTCTTCATCTTGCTTCTCTGGATGAATCCATCCATCCTGCTTCTCTGGATGGATAAAGAAGTATGTGTACAAAGCTTATTGTATAAGACTAAAATTTACATACATTGCTCCGCTGATTCTCACCAGTCGCCCAAAAGAGTTGCAGCCAGGTTGGGGGACTGGGAAGAATAACGCCCAATGCCTGAGCCAAGGTCTCCCTGCTTCTGAATCTTAATAAAGTTGTGGCCAATTTGAATCCCATAGCACGTTGTCTGGGGTTTGGGGGTTGCCTGGGGTTTGGGGGACTCCACCTGTCCACGCAAAAGTTTGTTGAGTTCTGCCATGGGTGGTGCTTATTCCCATCAGAAGCATGAATCTTGGAAGGCCATCTCCCTTTTACACTTGGCCTGGGAGCACAGGGCCCTGACTGACTTCAGTTACTGTGGCTGCTAAACGGACTATTGGGCTGGGGTATTGTTTATGGGGTTTTGTTTATGGCATTGTTGCTGTTAATGATATACCAAAAAATATATTTACGTTAGCTCTTATTATGTGGAAATTGTTTAATTTGGTTGTGTGTTTTTGTGTATTTTGTGACTCGTTTTGTTATGTCAGAATTGTGTGGGGTTTCCCCCCTAGTTGTAAGTTGCCTTGAACATGGTTTGAAATATGGAAAGGTGGCATACAAATAAAATTTCATATATACATACATGATTTTATGTGTATGCCGCTGTTGCACAGTTAAAACCATGCTCAAGGCAACTTACTTTTTTATAAAAAATATATGTGTAAGTACAACATAACAAAAGTAGTCATAACATTTAATAATACCCAGCCAAATAGAACAATTTCCATATAAATCACAACAAGATCTAGAATAATGATACAGAAAAACCAACAGCACCCTCACAACAAACCCCAGCCCCATATGTACTGTGGTACCTCGACAACCGAACAATTCGACTTCCGAAGATTTCGACTTCTGAAGTCGACAACCCCGGAAGTCTTTTCGCCTGTCTTTGTCTTTGTCTTTTCGACAACCGAAGACTTCAACTTACGAAGATGGCTGCGGAATGGATCGTCTTCGTAAGTCGAGGTACCACTGTATGGGGAAGTTGATTCATTCCACATTCCCTTTCCCCAATGCCCACCTTTAAGAAAATTAATTAGCTAGAAACATTATTTAGATCACCCAAGATTCTTGTTCACCACAGACACCATTGGAAAATGAACACATTTCTATTATGCACCAACATAGTATAAGATAGCATTCCCCATATTGTCTGAGTGAACACAGCTAATGGCCAGTGAAATCCTATTCGCTGCCCAGGTAATCATTCAATTGGTGAAGACATCTTCCTGCTCCACAGCTTTCTTAATGCACACTTCATCTCCTTGTTCCTCAATGTATAAATGACGGGATTCAGGAGTGGGGTTACAGTGGTGTAGAACACAGCCACCACTCCGTCCAGTGGGTCTTCAGATCCTGGCCTCAGATAGATGAACACTAGGGGAACATAGTAAGTTATGACAACTGTGATGTGAGCAGCGCAAGTGGAGAATGCTCGGCGACGTCCCTCAGCGCTACGGATCCTCAGGATTGTAGAGATGATGTACACGTAGGATGTGAGGATGAGGAGGAAACAGGTCATGGCCAAGAAGCCAATGTCTACAAAGGTCACCATCTCGTTGAGTGCCGTGTCAGCACAGGCCAGCTTAAGCACAGCTGGGATGTCACAGAAGATATAGCCCACTTGGTCCCCATGGCCATAGGGCAAGTGGAAGGTGAGAGTGGTCTGTATCATAGAGTGCAAGGAGCCCCCGAACCAGGTTCCGAAGGAGAGGCAGAGGCAAGCTTTATGGCTCATGATAGTGCCATAGCGGAGCGGCTTGCAGATGGCCAAGAAGCGGTCATAGGCCATGACGGTATAGAGGAAACATTCAGTGCAGCCCAGGAAGTGGAAGAAGAAGAGTTGGGTCACGCAGCCACCAAAGGAGATGACCCCACCACCTTCAAGAAACCCAGCGACCACCTTGGGCACCACCACTGAGGAGACAGTCATATCCAAGAAGGACAAGTGGCAAAGGAACCAATACATGGGTTTGTGCAGCCGGGGCTCAAATGCCACTGCCAAGAGGATCATGAGGTTTCCGATGAAGGTGAGCAGGTAGATGAGCAGGAAGAAGAGGAACAATGGGACTCGTAGTTCATGGGGATAAGGAAACCCGACAATGATGAAATGGTACTGTCCCGTTTGGTTTTCACACTCCATGTAACTTAATGTTCACCTTGGTGCTGTTAATGATTTGACTGCAAAATCCAAACAAGGGAGAGAAGGGGTTGGTGTGCCACATCAACTGCTCAATTCTGGGAAAATTACTTGTAACCACTTAGGTTTTTTCTAGGAGATAAAATGAAAGTACAGATAAAATTAATATTGCGGATGGGTGGCAGATTCCAAACCGTACCCTCAATTCTCACATGGAATATCAAAAGTCTAGCCCATTAGATATATTAATTTCAAACTAGGTGTTCAATTTTTAGTTGGACTGCTATGCTCGGAGATTAATTTTGCTGAGAATCATAGTACTGATCTCCAAATAAACAAAGTTATGTTTGAGCTGTAAGAGTAGGTTGTATTTTTTTTGGTAAGGATTTCATCTTTCACTAACAGGTTTTTGCATTATAGCTTTGTACAGTAGCCAAAACATAAGTTAATTTTTTGTAACTCCGATTTCAGAAGACCTTGGCTGCAACTGAAAGCAGAAGTTGTTTCTGAAACTTAGTATCATCTCTGTTTACTCATTCCAGCTATTCTCCAGGAATTACATAAAACAGGTCTCATGTTCAATCCCAGGCAGCTCTAGGTAGGTCTGGGAGAGACCTCCTGCCTGAAACCCTGGATTGCCACCCAGGTTTGACACAGAATATTAAAGCTCTGTAGGATCCTAAGAAACAAAAATGACATTGGCTTGCCATACAAATTGGCTTGGCACACCAATCTTCCAAGCAATGCTGGAATTCAGTCTGGGAGGCAATTCTCAAACAAATATTCCCAGATCCAGAATCTGTAAAACAATTTGAATTCTGAATGTGTCTGTCTTGGTTCCATCTATTTCTTAAAGATGGAAGCAGAATTAATATTCTCTCAGAAACAGAATACCGGTATATCCTTTTGTTCAGACCCTGAAATCTTCACCTGCAGAAATAATCTCAGGAAACAGAGATTATTATTATTTATTAATGGTTTGTCATTGGCTTGTTTCTATTGATAGATAAGAGTAACTACAGTTTGTCCAGTTACAGGTAGGTAGCCGTGTTGGTCTGACGTAGTCAAAACAATACGAAATAAAATAAATCCTTCCAGTAGCACCTTAGAGACCAACTAAATTTGTCATAGGTATGAGCTTTCGTGTGCATGCACACTTCTTCAGATACACCGAAACAGAAGTCACCAGACCCTTATGTATAGCCAGAGGGTGGGGGTGGGGGTATTACTTGGAAGGGTGGTGGGAATGGGTGATTGGCTGATAGGAGTGGTAAACCTGTTGATGACTGTTAACGACTGTTAACGACTGCAATTGGTCTTGCAGGAAAAAGCAAGGGGTGAGGTGCTAAAGAAAGCTTGATCATGTATAATGAGATAAGAATCCAATGTCCTTATTCAGACCAGGTCTCTCCATGGTTTTAAGCTTGGTAATGTCCAAGTTTGTTCAAGCAGGGCCGGCCCTATGGGAAACGGGGCGGGGGGGGCGCTGGAGGGATCCGTCGCACCACGGCACCAGGGGCGCTTAAGACGGCCCTGTGTCCAAGTTTTGATTAACCGCAGTTTGCTGTGCCATCAAAACCTGGACCCAATCAAAACCTAATCAAAACTTCTCCTCACAGTAGCGAAGGAGAGAAGAGCATGCAGAACTGGAGAAAACCAGCAGGATTGGCCAAAGACATTCAGGATAAACAGCAAGTGGCACCCTATAATACCCAGGACCAGTCACGTTATTTTGGCACCTGGAAATCCCTCAAGGACCTCTCCTTTTGTCTGGCAGTAAAAGTGAAAAATTAAACAACGCACCGTTTGCTGTCTTTTTATGACACCCTCAAGCAACTGCTTGAGATGGCTGTCCACTCCACCTGATAGCAGGGCTGGTCCTGGTGCTAGATTATGTCTTATAATGAGCACTCACACTATATTGTGGGTGCCTTTTGTGGGATCGCGTGCGGTGGTACAGTTCCCAGGGAACTTGCTAGTAGAAGGGGGCTGCTCTGCTTCTCAGTGTATTATTCAGAGGTTCATGCCCAGTTTCGTTTCCTGGGAAGTGGGGCCAGACCATTATAAATAGGAGGAGGAGCCGGTATTAGCCAGGCAGGCGGCTCGGGAGCTTCACCCACCCAACCCTCCCTTTGTTAATGTTTCTTGTTTAGAGGTTAACATTTTCTTCCTGTTTAGTGGATGCTGCTATGGTCTTTGACTGGTTGTTGTTGACGGACCGGGAAGAAGTTTTCCTGCATTGGCAGGTTTTGTCTTCCCCGTAGCAATTCATCACAACTTTGGCGGTTATGGCCTTGGGTGGAATCCATTAGCCTTTTCTTCCCTTCTATAATGTGTGTGTGTGTGTGTGTGTGTGTGTGTGTGTGTGTGTGTGTGTGTGTGTGTGAAGTGGTGACTCACCCCCCTGCGGTGGTGATTCCAGGGTCACCACTGGGTGTCACTGGGTGTCACTGGCCATACACTGAAAGGTCGTCAGTGAACTACCCTGCGTGCGGGGATATGGGCTCAGCTGCCTGCCTACACTTATGTCGCGCAGAGCACCCCAATATCCCATTTACCCTGATGTGCCCCAGTTCCCCGGCTGGGGGGCTGGGAGGGATACACGCCCAAGGCCTAAGCCAAGGTCTTCCTACATTTGGAAGTTTAATAAAGTTGTGGCCTAATTTTAATTCTTTATTGTTGTCAGAGTCTTTATTTCCTTTCCTACATTCCCTGGTGTCTGTCATGCCTGGTCACGCAATGCTTAACTATGTCAAACTCATCCAATCATGAAATCTTACCTTTCTGCATGATGTAATGTGAGATGTTCTGTAGCCTGCAGAAACCGAAGCTCTCTTTAATTTACGCCGCAGTCCTTTTCAGTGTTTCCTTAGTCTTCTTCCTCTGCATTTCAAGACAGTCACCACTCTTAAACATGAAGTCAATGCCTAGGTGAGAAAAGAACACCAATCCTTTCTCAACTTAGGCTTGTTCACGTGTTGTTCACATATACAAGTTTCTATGTGAAAGAGTATACACTTGTTGATCTGTACAATTCTACTGTTGTGTACACATGTACACACTGTACACTCATTGAACATTATATGTGAATAGCTGTATGAGCGTATAGCTGAACAATTTGGGTATGCAGGTACACATATTGTACTCTTTTTGACTGCGACATGTGAGCAACCTGCATATCTCTTTAACCTGAAACCATAGAAGAAAAAAATGTTCTCCTGTTCCAGTAAGATAATATCTAATCCAAAGTCACTCCAGAATGCATGCTGCGAGCATAACAATAACCCTCCCTTTGTCTTGGGTTATTTCACCAATGGTTCTGGGATTCACCTAGATGGTAGCATCATGGCAATTTATGTCTTCAGGCTTCATCACCACCAGTTTCCATAACATTAACCTGTTTCCCTCAGGATCACCCACAGCCAACTAGTGGGTGGGGATTTCATTTGTTTTCAAAATAAATCTATAATGATATCTCATGTTGGCAAACTATAATGAGAGGTATTGAAAGGGGGAGGTGGTGGTATGTCATTACTGTTACATTATATATTGCATTTATGAACCACCTTTTCTCCAACTGAATCCAGGGATTGCATCAATGATTTAAAAAAATACAAAAAAATGAGGTCCATAAATAACATGACTCCTTTAAAACACAAGGTCAGTTACATCATTCAGTAGATGTCACGGATTGGACTCAAGGGGACGAGATGGAGGAGGAATGGTAGAGATCACACACTGATGCTGCAGGAGAAGAGGAATGCTGTGTTGATTTACAGCAGGGGTTTGAGGTGTTGGGATTTTCCATTCCACCTTTACTTGTAGACATGGGATTGTTATGTGTCACATGTCTGTTTACATTCCAGCTGGTGTAAGTGGAACTTCCGCGGTATTACTTTTGTTTTCACTCTCTCTCTGAGCAGACAGCAAGGAGAGATGACATGTTTCTTTGTCTTGATTTATGATTAATAAATCCGTAGTTCATAGTATGTATCCACAGCCTCAGCCACTTCCGTTGTGCAGTTTACACTGCTACTGTAAGTATAGTATGCTCAAGTCTGTGAGGCCTGAGTCACTGATTTATGTCGGAGCCAGAGGTCGATGGATCTTTGCAGTGGCACGACTGAGAAGGAGACGATCCAGTTGGGGGCTAGCCAGCTGCCCTTTTGACCCCCAGATACAGACATGAGGAAGGTCACAGCTCAGAGATAGACGAACAGAAGAGTTGGGAAGTGTTAGGATAAGGGGGGGAGGCAGAGCAGCCAGCTAACACGTTGTCACTGGAGAGTATTTCTGACCCCCCCCCTTCTCCCAGAACTCGGCATTTGTTAAGGGTGCAGGAGCAAAGGTCTCACAGACACTTGACCACGAGCTGCCACCGTAAAGGGAAATGCTGTAGCTAGGGAGGAGGGAGGGGGGCTGAGTTGGAGCAACGCCATTGTTAGGGCTTGCTGCACTCTTTTGTCTCTCACTATTATGAATGAGCAAACTCATTAAAAAGGACTCTCCCTTGTTATCTCTACCTCTTGCTATCACAAGGGGAGGAATAGACTTCCCAAACCCTGACAGTAGAGAAGTGGCAACATTCACTCCACAAACTAATGACGTACAGTGGTACCTGTACTTACGAATTTAATGCGTTCTGAATGCACATTCGTAAGTCAAAAAAAAATGTAAGTCGGATCCCATGGGAATGCATTGGGAGGAAAAAATCGTAAGTCGAAGCAACCCTATCTAAAAATTCGTAAGTAGGAAAAATCCTATCTAAACCACATCCAAGATGGCGGACGGAGCTCCGTTCGTAAGTAGAAACATTCGTAAGTAGAGTTATTCGTAAGTTGAGGTACCACTGTAATGGATTTGAAGTAGGGAAATCCTCAAAGACCTATCAGTTTTACATTCCCACCAGCATATGAGATGAAGTCCCATTCAACAGATTCCTCCTGTGTTGGCGCAAGAGGCCCCCAGGGCAAAAATGGTTCTCTCCATAACTAGACATGTCTCGCCTACACATATGGTTTTCCCCCCTCTTTCATAACACTAGAACTCATGGGCATCTAATGAAACTGAATATTGGAAGATACAGGACAAAGAAAATACAGTCGTACCTTAGTTCTCAAATGCCTTGGTACTCGTATGTCTTCACTCCTGAATGTAAGTGTTCCAGTTTGCGAAAAAAAATTGGAAGCTGAATGTCTGATGCGGCTTACACGGCTTCCAATTGAGTGCAGGAAGCTCCTGCAGCCAATCGGAAGCCACACCTTGGTTTTTGTACATTTTCAGAAGTCGTTCGGACTTCCGGAACGGATTACATTGAAGAACCAAGGTACGACTGTGAAGTGATTCTTCACACACCATGCAATTAAAGTGCTGCCATGATCAGAACATGGAATGTATAATTGGCTTTATAAATTGTATTATGGTTCGGCATGATGTGATATTGTAATAATGTGGCCCATATTGGAGTGTTCTCAATGAAAAAATAATAAAAAATATATTTTTTTAAAAAATAAAATGCTGCCACCAGAGGCAGTGATGGCCAACAACTTGGAAGGCTTTGAGAGGATTAGACAAATGTATGGCATATAAGACTATCTATCTCGGCAGCTACTAGCCATCATAGCTATGCTCTTCCTCCATAGTCAGAGCCAGTCATGTTTTTGAATACCAGTCGCCAGACACTGCAGCAGGGGAAAGAGTGCTTGTGTGCTTGGGTCCCATTTGCAGATTTCCTCTGAGCTTCTGCTTAGTCGCTACGAGAACAGGATGCTGGACAAGATGGGCCACGAACCTGATCCAGCAGGCTTTTATGTTCTTACGCATCAAACTACATATAGACCTACAGCACTTTTGCACCTTTATTTAGTTGAAAAAGGTCTAGTGGCTTACATAAAATCAATAATAAACAATATAATTATGGCTCACAGGCTTAAAATCCATAAACAGGGGTGAGCAGAAGGCAAAGGAAGATCTTCTGGTAGATTGGCAAGTTCCTGACTCCTAATAGTTTTCCCATAGCAAACAACCACAAGGAGTTGCTGTTAGCTATCATCTATCTATCTATCTATCTGAATAAAAAATAATAACAGCTGTTTACAACATTACCATTGTTATTATTATTTCAGTTTATTGGTTGGAGACTCCAAGCAACTTGCAGAATTTGAGGGCACAAAACATGACACAAAATAAAAAAGAATGGTACATTACAATAAAAGTCGTACAATAATCTATAAACAGACCCATAAACAGCAGCAAAACTTTCAGCAAGATGGTAAGTGGTGAGCAGAGCAGAGCTGGATTTTTAGCACATATGATACTGTGCCAGGGCCAGCCAAGATGCAATTAGATTGATTAACCAGGCTATTTATTTATTATTTATACCACTTAACTGCAATTGTCTCTAAGCAGTGTACAATAAGCTGAACAAATACAATAGAGATAAACTCCATTACAAGCCAGCTATAAAATCAGAAATGACCTTAAATTCTTACTGAAATAAAAAGTTATCGACTAGACGCCCAAAGTTCCATCAGGGAGTGGCCCTGTCTCATTTCAGTTGGCAGGGGGTTCCACAAAATTGAACCCAGCATATTGAATGCATGATGCTTCATGAATATGAGGTGTGCTGCCAAATTATGGGAGACAAATAGCCGTAACTCCCCTGAAGACCTCAGTGTTCAAGCAGGGGTTTGTAGAAAGAGACAGGTGGAAGATTCAGTTTAAAACAAAAACAAAAAAACGGTGGATGGTTGGGTGGAAGGGATGAAACATCCCACCACCGTTATTCTCACAGCAACCCATGAAGTAGGTCAGGTCAAGAGATTATGATGGAACCAGACAGAAACAGTTTGCTTCCCCTTTCATAGTACTAGAACCAGGGCCGTGGAACGAAGCTGAAAGCAAAGAGATTCAAGACAGAGGAAGGCCATTCATCATCCCATAACACTCCATTAGACTGTGAAATTTGCTACCACAGGATGCGGTGGGAGCCACCAACAAAGGTGGTTTTAGAATAGGATTAGAGAAGTTGATGGAGGATACAGCAATTGAAGGCTACTGGTAATGAGGGCTACGTATTGACCAGTTTACTTGAACTCACCACTTGCCAAGCTCTCTCTCTCTCCCCTTCATTCCTTCCCTTTCATTCAGGAAGATATCTTCCCAAAGACAAGTTTCTTCATTGCCCTTTTGATTTCTTCACTCCTCAAGGAATAGATGATGGGGTTAAGTGCAGGGGTGATAGCTGTGTAGAAAATGGACATCACCTTCTGAACTGAGTTGGTTGTGGCTGGCTGCAAGTATATGAGGACACAAGGGACGTAGAGGGTCAAGACCACGATGAGGTGGGCTGTGCAGGTGGAGAAAGCTTTTCTCTTTCCTTCCTCCGAGCGCATCTTCAGTATGGTGGCAACAATACGTACATAGGAGCCCGTGATCAAGAGGAAGCAACTGAGGGCGACCACGCCAACATTGATCATGATGACAACTTTGTTTATCGATGTGTCAGCACAGGCCACTTTGAGCAAAGGTGGAACATCACAGAAGTAGTGCTCAAGCTCATAAGGGCCACAGTAAGGGAGACGGAAAGTGAGGACAGTCTGAATAGTGGAATGGATGGTCCCGACGAGGCATGTTCCAGCCATGAACTGGGCACATACCATCTTGCTCATAATGGAAGAGTAGCGAAGGGGGTTGCATATGGCCACATAACGATCAAAGGCCATGACAGTGAGAAGGAAGCCCTCTGTGCCCCCAAAGAAGTGGAAGAAGTAAAGCTGAGCCACACAGCTCTGGTAAGAGATGCTTTGAGAGCCACTGATGAACCCAGCCAGCATCTTCGGAACGGTGGAAGTGGAGTAACACACGTCGAGGAGGGACAGTTCAGAGAGGAAGTAGTACATAGGGGAGTGGAGCTGAGGACTGAGGCGGATTGTGAAGAGTATGACGGCATTCCCGAGCAACGTCGAGAGGTAAATGGCAAGAAAGAGAGTGAAAAAGAAGATCTGAAGACCCTGGACTTCAGAGAAACCCAGGAGAGTGAATTTAATCACAAGAGTGAGGTTGACTTTCTCCATCTACCTTCAATTGATTGTTGTGGTCTTTAATGGCACACACCTGAATATAGGAAGAAAATGAGAATTTTGAGGAGGGGAAGAGGTGGAGGAGAAACTAATCAGTCCATTTTGATTCATTGCCATTTCAATCTTGACTTCAGTTTGCCACATTTCCACATCAAATTGGGAGCAATATGCAGATCAGGTGTGCTCTCACCCTGAAATATCTAGGTTGAGGAGATAGCCTTCTTGAAGTCATATGCATGCTGAACATTAATCTATCATTGCTTTCCCTAAATATCCCTTCAGTTTCCCATTATCCCTGACCAACGTTGACTGTGGCTAAAAGAAGTTCTGTATCCAGCATGGTTAGGGAATACTGAGCTATGAGAACATCGATTCTTAACTATGGACCTTTTCAATTGGCAGTATTTGAACTTACCTGAACCACAAATAAGCTGGAAAAAAATCAGTGGCATTGGCCTTCAAATGCACAACATAGTTGTATATCTCTGGCAGAAGATCTCCCTGTCTTATAGAAGCTCTAGGATGACTCCAGACAATGACTCTTGCATCAAAGTCGCATGCGTGATCTACAAGAACATGAGTCCCTCAGCTATGGAAATTTCCAGTTGGAAGGATTTGAACTGTTGGTAAAACTGAATGTCAGATTAGTTGTATTCACATGTCAATGCACAATATTCTTGCATCTTACAAATACTCTGACAAATAGACCTCCCTGTATTTTTAGAGAGGGGTGATCCAAGTCAATGACCCATGCAGCTTCATTAGCTGCATTGAGAAGGAGCCAGTATTTGCATCTTCTTCAGAAGTTGCAAGACGATTAAGGTTGGTTGGAGGAATTATGAACCCTCTTCTCACCATATCTCTGGTTCTTATTCAACATGGGAGACGAGATTTCTCCCCAAGCACATTCTGACATCAGTTTGGTGACTCCAAGGAAAAGAACCCTAAAGGATCTACACACCAAGTATAATGAGCAATTACTGATGTTTGCATCATTAGTGCAGAATAATAACTACGGTACCAGTGTCAGTCAATTTACTAACATGACATGAGATAATGATTTATTGACTTTGTATATACCCCTATACCCAGGGGTCTCAGGGCAGTTCACAGAATAAAATCAAGATATAAAATCACAAAATACATAATAAAAACAAAAACAACAGCCCCCCCACAAGATACATAATAAAAACAAAAACAATAGGCCCCCCATTGCTTTCATCCAGCCTTCCAGGCTGATTTGTCCCCAGTTCTGGTTGCACATATAAATGGGGTGCAAGAAGTAATTCCTTAACTATGGCATGCATGAATACTAAGATTTGTCTACCTCTATACATTGGAATGGCAGAGAGTTATTGAGGGCCAGCACTAAGTCTACTAGCTCATGGAGTTGTGAACAAATAATAATAATAATAATAATAATAATAATAATAATAATAATAATAATTTATTTATACCCTGCCCATCTGGCTGGGTTTCCCCAGCCACTCTGGGCGGCTTCCAACAGACATTAAAATACAATAATCAATTAAACATTAAAAGCTTCCCTAAACAGGGCTGCCTTCAGATGTCTCCTAAAAGTCTGGTAGTTGTTTATCTGGTGGGAGGGCATTCCACAGGGCGGGTGCCACTACCGAGAAGGCCCTCTGCCTGGTTCCCTGTAGCTTGGCTTCTCGTAGCGAGGGAACCACCAGAAGGCCCTCAGCGCTGGACCTCAGTGTCCGGGCAGAATGATGGGGGTGGAGACGCTCCTTCAGGTATACTGGACCGAGGCCATTTAGGGCTTTAAAGGTCTCTTGATGGCCTATTGGAAAAAAAAACCCCTACCAAAATCAGAATTGCATATTTTGGGTCAACTTTTATTTATTACAATTTCTCCGTGCTTATTCATTACATCCATGTGAAGTTGCAGAGAAAAGAATGCAAGCCACCAAGTTGTGGAAGCAGACAGTACAGAGAAAATTTAAGTGTCTGAACCCAGCATGCTGCACTCATTTGCATGTTATCGTAGAGTTGGTAGGAACTCCCAAGGGTCATCTAAGCCCAACCATCTGCAATGCAGAAATCACAGCTACCTTTTGAGGTTGTCTATTCCACTCTTACCATCAGAATATATGTTCAATAGAGTTGCACACTGTGTTTTCTTGTAACTGTTTGAATAAGGGTGCCTAGACTGCTTATGCTGCCTTGTAAGCCAGCTACCCTGCCCTCAGTTAAGAATGACGATTCTGGTTTACACGGAATGTAAGTAGCCTCTGGAGAGCAGGGGTAACAAATCTGATGAGGAAGAGAAAGGGCTTTCTGTTTGTGAAGGAGACAATATTCCAGGTCTGAGCTGGTCTCCTGCAGAATACTTCCATTAGGGCAGTGAGCATCAAAGTAAAGTGTGAAGAAAAGGTCAGTGTGGTATAGTGCATAGAGTGTTGGACTGGGGCCTGGGTTCAAATCTCCATCCTCCTGTAACGGATTAGCCCCGGGATGGAAGATTTATTACACCCTGGATTAGAAAGAGTTAATCCACCTACAGTTTAACTGACAGCACATCTTTAGGAGGCGGGACGGTGACTGGTTTAAAAATGAGGGAATAACGGTTTTGGCAGTTGGAAGAGGGGGAGTGTGGTGATGAAGAGGGAAGAAGAAGGTTGTGGGGGTCAGGATAGTGTTGGTTTAGGTTAGGCTTAGGATAACTTGAAGTTAAAGTCTGACAGAGTTAATGTATAACTGTAACAAAGATTGTTATCTTATGCACCATTAAGAAAAGAAAAACCTATGTTCTCAAAAAAATAAAATTCATCTTCTTTTTGTGCCAAAGAGTATCGTCTTGGTTATTCCAGCTGCGTATTAAAACTCACAGAGGTGGAGACTCAGGAAAGGGCAAAACTTACCTAAGGAAAAAGGGATAGTTTGTGTCCTAGAGTCACACAGGAAGGGCAGTATGGTGAAAACCTAGAGTGCCACAAGTTTGCCAGGGTGATATGGCAGACTGATACAGGAGGGATCTGAGTTGAGGGAGTCCCTGTTCTGTAGGCAAGAGGTTATTCATTCAAACAGCCCTGAGTGTTTGTGAGATCAGGCCATGAAAGCTGTAATTAGACTCTCTTTACTGAGAAGCCCAGAATTGAGGGGTTTATTTTAAGGCGTAAGGAATTGTGTGAGGATTGCTTTACCCCTGTACCCTTTCATCTCATAATCTATCGGCAACGTCGGGGAGGGGGTTCGTTGCACCTGCCAAAGAAGCTTAGTTGGTCAGCTTTGGCCAGTCACTATCTTTCAGCCTAACCTACCTCATAGGATTGTTGTGAAAATAAAAATGGGGGTGGGGAGAATCGTCTGTACCAACTTGAGCTCCTTGGAGGAAAGATGGGATTTAAATGTGATAAAGAAAGAAATCAGAGTTTTCAATGTAAGGGTGGTTGTATTTGTTTCCATGCAGTATTTTATCTCTCCTCAGGACTTCTAATTTCATCAGACACCAGGTCTTACTACATTCGGTCATGAAATACAACAAATAACATTTTAGAATGAGAACAGGTTTTAAAGCAGAAAAATAAAGTCTTGATAAATTTGCACTTCTCCAAATTGTGCAATATAGGTTTCCAACAAAAAAATGTATATTGGGACAAAGTATTATAAAAATGCAAATTGCTTGCAAAAATTTGTATATCTGGAGAAATGTGCTCCAAAGTGCTGATGATGTTTAGTGAGCACATTATTCCTGCAAACTGGTGCAGAAATGTAGCAAATTCAAACTAAGATTTGAAATATGTGAAATTGAGAGAAACCAACACTGACAGTTTTAAGGATTCCTAAGTGTTACTGTCAAGGGAGAGAGATATAGTGGGGAGATGTAGTGCTGGACCAACTCTGGGAAATTCAGGGGGAACCTTTCAGTCTTATGTTCACAGAGGATTAGAATCTTCTAACCATGGTTCAACTTGTCAGTTTGCATTTCTTGGTACAGAAAGAATTGATCTAATGTGTAGAGATCTTTCCTATTCTAATTAATTCAAGAGGGTTCTGGAAGCTTCTCTCTGTGAAAGAAACTGGTGCAAGCTGGATGTTTAGATGACAGGAAATTTCTAGAAACAAGCAGAAGGTTCATGATGTTTGGGTTATTCCTTCATAGAAGCTGAGTACGGCTGGACAGTGCCAATCCTGAATGTATTGGATTTGTGACCATTATGCTCATTTGCCTTCAGTAGCCATAAAGCTCTGCTGAATCAAATATTAATTGCCTCTCTGGTCATTTTTTGAGGAATCCTGCAACTAACCTTTTACTCTGCTAACTATATGTTGGAGTTCTGCTCTGGATCAATATGAGTAGAATTCATGGCACAACTATCCCCCACAAATAGACATAGGATTGTATCTAACAAAGTTATGCTCAAAATAGACACATCGAAAATATTGGAGCAAATATAGTCATGCCCATTAAGAACATAACATCGGAAGAGCACTACTGGATCATGCCCAAGGCCCAGCTAGTCCAACATCCTGTTCTCACAATGGCAAACCTATAACCCACACGAAGATCTGTGTGCAACAGCAACTCTTCCCAGTGATTCCCAGCAACTGGCATTCAGAGGGTCTACTCTGAGCAGGAGTAGCAGTGGACACAACTCATAGAGGTACAATTCATCCCAACTCATGGTCTTCTATCTACAGAATCTGCTGTCCTTCAAGAAAACACCTTCTTGAATGCCAGTTTCTTCACCATCTTCTTGATTTCTTCATTTCTCAAGGTGTAGATGATGGGGTTCAGGGCAGGTGTTACAGATGTGTAAAAGAGGGCCACAATGGTCAGGGCAGAGTGGTCGGTGGATGGCTGCATGTAAATGAATATGCAAGGGCCATAGAGGAGGAGGACTACAGTGAGGTGAGATGCGCAGGTGGAGAAGGCCTTCCTCTTCCCTTCCTCAGAGCGCATCTTGTGAATTGTGATGGCAATGCGGATGTAAGAACCAAGGATCAAAGCAAAGCTACTCAGTGCCACAACACCAATGTTCACTGTGACCACGGTCTCATTCAGAGAGGTTTCTGCACAAGCTACCTTCAGTAAGGGCGGGACATCACAGAAATAGTGGTCAAGTTTGTAAGGCCCACAGTAAGGGAGGCGAAAGGTGAGCACAGTCTGAAGAGTCGAATGAAGTGCCCCCACCAGGCAGGTTGCAGCCACCAGTCTGATGCAAGTCATGTTGCTCATGATCCCAGAGTAGTGGAGAGGGTCACATATGGCTACATAGCGGTCATATGCCATGACAGTGAGCAGGAAACACTCGGTGCCTCCAAAGAAGTGGAAGGCATAGAGCTGAGCCACACAGCCCTCAAAGGAAATGGCTTGGGAACCAGTCAGGAAGCTGGTCAGCATCTTGGGCACGGTGGTGCTGGAATAAAGCACATCCAGGATGGAAAGCTCGCCAAGGAAATAGTACATGGGGGAATGGAGCACAGGGCTGGAGCAGATGGTGAGGAATATGAGGATGTTTCCAAGAAGAGTCAACATGTAGATGAAAAGGAAGAGCAGGAAAAAAAGGAGCTGGAGCTCCAGAACATCAGAAAACCCAGAGAGGGTGAACTGAATCCCCACAGTCAGGTTGGGTTTCTTCATCTAATCGTGGTTGTGTTCCAGATCATGGGAGCCTAAGTAAGAAGGTGTAGCACCTAAGCAAGAAGATCAAACAAAAGCAGAAATTCTTCTCTACCCCACAGCTGCCATTAGAAAAAACGGAGAAAGAAATGTTAAACACATGTCACTATGCCATCCCTTTGCTGGGCACTGGGAAGAACACAACGAGCAGGATTTAATAAGCAGAAATATTAGATGTACATTTGAGGGATGAGATGGGGTGGAGGCAAGCCTGAGGATGGAAGTGGATTGGGTGTTCGGTGCCAGTAGAGGTGCTGGCAAGTTGAGGATAGGCTCCTTCTAGGGATGGAGGAGAAATTTGGTTCAGTTCACATCTGAAGGCAAACCTACCTAATTTACATTTCCCAGCCCAACTCACAAACCAAAATGCAGCCATTCATTCAAAGTTCTCACTTCTCTGAATTTTGCAATCCAATTAGGCTCGCCATGCATCAGAAAAATTCCTGACATGTCCTAGTTTCCAGGTGTAAAAATGGTGCCAGGGGGGATTTTTGCAGAATTGGGAAAATGTGATGGAAAAAGCAGCGGTAAGAGCTCTAAAAGCTTAAAATAACTATTTTGGAGGAAGGTTTCCTCAACAATGTGGGTTTCTTCCCCCAAAAAATCCAACAACTTTGTGAGTGTCAGGAATTTTACTTTTGGAAATATGGCAACCCTAAATACAGTTGTCCTGCCATGTAATGTGTACGACAATGAACGAACATTAGTTTTGCACCCCTATGTTAACGCAAAAACAAACTTGAATCTGATTTACGTTTGCCAGAGTAAAACAAAACAAAGCAAAACAAAAAAAACATTTTGAAGACTCATCCAAGCTACCTTTCCTCCGAAGGGCTACAGAAATCAAACCATGGGTACGCCTGATGTCAAGGCTTTTGAAAGTCCCTTCTAAATTTTAATCCATTGCAGTTGATTGCTTTATCGTCACGAAGGAATTTATGGAGACTCTCCTGTTGTGCATCTTGAACATGGGCTGGATGGAAAGAGAAAACATTTTATAAACATTCTGTAACCCCAGGGAGACAACCAAATAATTCCCCTAAGAGTGAAGGTGCTGAGACGCAGGCAAACATGTGTTCATAAAATATATTGATTTATTTCCCTTGCTATTTCCTAAGCAAGGCACAAGATTAATGTTGCATTAAGAGGGGGTTCATAAGGAGTGGACTGTAGGTTCATTCCTTATCTAAGATTCTATAGTGCGACAAATATGATTACATTGGCAGTTCCCCTTCTGCTAGTGCTTTTCTTCTAGAAAAACAGTGCCAGTACTCACTATGAAGTTGTTACACTAAGCGCCACATTTTTAACCAGTGCTTTTCACCTGGGAAAACAGGTGCCGGTACTACATAACCTTGAGTACCATCAGAAAAAAGCACTGCCTACTGTTTATATGCCATAGACTCCAAAAGCACTGCACAATTGATATTCTTCCCTGTAATTATTAAAATTACAATAATCAATTCACATGGCCAAGGCTCCAGAAGTCAGAGTGGAAAAAGGCTCAACAAGCAAGTCTGAAATGGTTATAAGCTCCCCAGTGCTTCATAGGCAGCTATGGTAAGGGAGGAGAGAGAGAGGCTGGGCTTTGTTACCTATCCGTTATCAGTTTCCCCCTTTCATATCAAATCACTACGTCCTATTTGGCATCCAAGGCATTCTGTTGTGACAGTCTTTAAGTTGACAATAAGGTGGATACGCGTCCCTTAAAGTGACAAATTGACAGAGTCAGCTGCCACCCAATTTGTCTTGTTGAGATCAGGTGGAGGAGAGTAAGAATACTCTAGAGAGAACCAGGGGAGTCCATGCACACAAGAGTATTTGCCATCAGGATGTTGCTCCTGCTGCTCCTGCTGCTCCCCAATCTGGTGTCCCAAGTACAAAGTGTTAAATGCACAACTAATAATCCTGTCCATGTTCCACACGAGTGGCATGAGCCAGGTGACCTGGTCATTGGGGCAATGGCATCTCATATCTGTTATATAGTCCCTGAATTATCCTTCGATACACACCCTTCCCAAGTCTTCACTGATACCCCAATGTAAGTAACGAGTATTTATTTTTATTTCATTTATTTCTGAAATGTTGTATCTGACTTAAAATAACTTTGATTGATTCGGAATAAAAGCTTTAGAACTGTGTTTTTTTAGAAATCTCCAGGCACACAGGCGCTTTAATATATTCTTCTGAAACAGCGGTATAATACTATTCTCAAAAAAAATAAATAAACCTTTCTGGTTGTGTCCTCTCTTTACAGAAAGGCAAGTGAATCTCTCATATCTAGATTATGCACACTCTGTAATTTTCCCACTAAACAGTAACTCAATTCATTTGCAGAGTGATGACAAAGTTTTACCAGCACATCCTTGCTTTGGTGTTTGCTGTCGATGAGATCAACGAGAATCCCAGGATGTTGCCCAATGTCTCTGTGGGATTCCACATCTACGATAACTATTATGATTCAAAGATGAGCTACCGAGCCACCCTAGACCTGATCTTTAAAGCACATCACTTTATTCCCAACTACAGGTGTGGCGTCCAGAAAAATGTAATAGGAGTCATTGGGGGACTTAGCTCTGATACCTCCTGGTGCATGGCAAACATCTTAGATCTTTTCAAGATTCCACAGGTAGAATATGGGTTTTGAAAAGAAAAGAAAAATTTTCATGCCATAATTCACTTTTCCTTTCCCTGCTCTCGAAACCTATCGATCATAGCTGCCAAGTTTTCCTTTTTCTCGCGAGGAAGCCTATTCAGCATAAGGGAAAATCCCTTTAAAAAAGGGATAACTTGGCAGCTATGCTATCGATTCATAAATATGGAGTGGTAAAATGGAAAAAGTAAAAGGGGCTGCAATTGGGGTGGGGAAATAATATGCATATCCAACAATGTTTATGAGAGGGACAATTTGTAGATGTAATAGAATATTGCTGTAAAGGTGCATGGTTCATAAATGAGGTGTCTAATCTCAATTTTTGATGTTAGCACAGGCTTACAAATGCATAAATAAACACTGCTCCAAAGCCCACAAAACCCCTTTGACGCGATCAAAAAATAATGGGGGGATAATATATGCTCCAAAATTAACCCCACACAATGGACTAGAACATGGTCTAAATGTCCCTTTAAATCCATATCAGTGAAAAGAAAAGAATTCACTCTGAAAGTCACTTACCAATGGCACCTAACACCATGGAACCTGGCAATGATATGCCCAGTAACCTCACCAAAATGCTTGAGAGGCTGCACTTCCACAGGCCCATATGTCCACATGTGGTGGGAATGCCCCCAAACCCAATTCTTCTGGACAATAGTCACACAAGATATAAGCAAAATAACTAAACAGGTACTAGAGGCCACCCCAGAACTGACCCCACTGAACATCTTCCAAGATAACAAGGTCCACTCACACTATAAAGAGCTTGTAACCCACCTACTCTCAGCAGCCACAAACATCATAGCCAGACACTGGAGGGACCTGTCAGGAACAAACATGGAACATTGGTATCAAGTAGTATGGGAAACAGCCTTCCTAGAAAAGCTAGCCAATAGACTGAAACTGACACGGGGAGAAATAGAAGAGGATGTCTTCATTCTGGTATCTCCCCTTGATCACATACACAGCCCAATAAGACAACAACACAAACACACCGACAGTATACGATTCAATAGGACTAACTTAAAACCAACAACCCGCGCTCACACACATGCAAACAAATCCCACTGCAGCCAACTAAAGACAATCAACCACACCCTAGACAACGCCAACCTCACTCACCACCACGAAAACATAACAAGTGAATAGAAAAATAACTTACCCAAGTGATGCTGAAACAAAAACCCCACGCATACACTAAGTAAAAGAACATGTTTGACCACCCCACACCCTCTCTCCTCTCCCCGCCTATTTTCTTCCCAACCCTATACTGCATATAACACCAATATCTCACAACAAACGTAACTGATCTGTAGAAAACACAACATGGAGAAAGAGACAGTGTGTGTGCTTTTGTAAATGAGGAAAATCTTTAATAAAAAAAGACAAATGCATAAATAATTCACGACACGTTACCTAATAAAGTCCCTCCCATTAAAAATCAAGATTTTCCATTCGTAGGGATGTAGGATGTTATTCGGCATTATTAATTTTCCGAGGCTAATTGAAAACACTATTTATAGTTACTGTTACGGCATTTGGCATTTAGCATAGTTATATAGTAGTGTCAGTACTGGGCTGTTCTCCTGCATTGTTGGATTTCATTCTTTGTTGTTATAACCTTGGCTGAAAGTTTTTGGTATGATATTTCTGTATTTCACTGATATTTTATATGGTGTGGTTGATTGTGCTCAGAGAATAATAACATATACAGTCTAATGGAGATCTTCAGGATTCCCCAAGATATCTTCCCGAGAGAGTTCTTAGTAGATAGAGAACCAACCTCTCCCAACAATCGCTATAAAGGTTAGAGAGCAAAAGTGCATGGTCAACCATTTCTATTGCTCTGCCTTCACCTTGGACTTTTGTTGAGTCACCCACCTAGCAGTATATTAACATGAGCCATGATAAATGCTCCCCTGTTCTTGGAGACTATCAATGTGTACAAGTATGAAGATCTGATGATGCCACAATGACAATAACAAATATACAGAAACCATTGAGCAATATTGTCTTTGTTATCTATGCAAATTGAGGTTGGTGCGGTCACCAAACTTTGTACAGTAGGGATACAGAGGTTTTCTATTTATATTCAAAGAAATTTGAATAACATGAGTACTTTTTTGCACTTGGCTATGGTTGGCTTTTTCCTTCTTTAGATTTCATATGGTTCATTTGAACAAGCCATAAATGATCAAACCAAGATCCCTTCTTTCTACCGCATGGTCCCCAATGAAGACCTTCAGTATCAGGGAATTATCCAGTTATTTCTGCATTTCGGATGGAAATGGGTTGGGCTCGTGACTACAGCTGATGAAGCTGGTGAACATTTCTTACAGACAATGGAACCCATGTTTTTCAAGAATGGAATCTGTTCGGCATTCACAGAAAGAGTTGAACTCAATCTGCATTATAATGGTAACTTACTAGAAATGCTGGGTAACTCAAGGATTTTGTTACCAACTTTCAAAACCAGCAGAGCCAGTGCAGTTCTTGTATATGGAGAAAGTAGATTTAATATATGGTTGTCAAGTGCTTTAAGCATAATGGAGTTCACTCAGCTACTATTTCCTCAAAAGAAGTCACGTGAAGGAAAAGTATGGATTACAACAGCACAACTTGATTTCATATTATATAGCCTTCAAAGAAAATTGAATGTTAATATCCAAATGCTCCATGGTGCTATATCATTTGCAATTCACTCCATGGAAATTCACAAATTTCAAGACTTTCTTCAGAATATACATCCCCATTGGAGAGACACAGATGGTTTTATCAAAGATTTCTGGGAAGATGCATTCGGTTGTTCACTTTCAAATTCCACTATGTCAGCAGACATTAGAGAATGTACTGGAGAGGAGATGCTGGAGAGCCTTCCTGCACCATTTTTTGAAATGAGCATGACCGGGCAAAGCTACAGTATCTATAATGCTGTCTATGCTTTGGCACATGCCTTAAATAGCAAGCACTGGGCTGGAGCGATCCGCAAGAGCAGAGATGCTAAGGAAAAACTCTCTCCTCAATATGTAGAACCTTGGCAGGTAACGTTCTCTCTTACAAAGCATTTGCTGCATTGATCCATTACGTTAGTAAGCATTTAATTATCAGTAAAGAAATAACAGAAAAGGACTTGAGAAATTAGAAAGCAACCTTGAGTCATTTTCTTGTATAAAGCATGAGAATTAGAATATTTCCTTAGAGACCAACTAAGTTTGTCATTGGTATGAGCTTTTGTGTGCATGCACACTTCTTCAGATACACTGAAACCAATGACAAACTTAGTTGGTCTCTAAGGTGCTAATGGAAGGAATTTTTTAATTTTGTTTCGACTATGGCAGACCAACACGGCTACCTACCTGTAACTAGAATATTTCCAATCAAGATACTAAACAGATTTTAGATGGCACAGATTTTCATAAGCAACAAACTTAGAGATGACACACATTTTACAGGGAGCAGTTGCACGTACAGGCAACATCATTTAAAGCCAGAATAACCTCTAGAAAACCATTTAAAAAAAACATCTTAAGAATTGCTGTACTTACTGGCAAGGGACAAGTGTGGCTCTTCCTCTTCCTCCTCCGCTCCCTCACTGAATGATGCTTCAGATGCTACAAGGACCAAAGAGTTTGAGATTGTGCAGCTTTGAAGTCAGTGAGGCCACAGTCACACCGTTCTCCTTCTCAGACATCTTAACAACAGAAACTAATGAAAGGTCCAGTCAGATGTTCACATGTTCCATTCCTATGCTTAGAGAGCATGATGTTTGAGAACATGAACAAATTCCTTCCCTTTCTTGGATCTCGACAATGGCAGGTCTCAATCAAAAATGTCTATATACTTAACTCTTTCACATTTATTTATGGAAGTCTGTCAACTGTTGAATTTACACTGATTCATATTTTCCTAGTCTTCCCATATGAGAAATTGAAACAAGTATGCTCTCCATTGTAAACTGAAGTGTTTAACTCTTAGAGGAAAGGGATTTAATACCATCTAGGAAAGCTATTCAACCATCATAATCAGACTATGACAATGCTGTATTGAACTTTTGATTCTCTTTCCACCTAGCTACACTCATACCTGCAGAGAATCTCATTCAACAACAGTGCTGGAGATGAAATTAAATTCAATGAATATGGAGAGTTGGCAGCTAGCTTGGATATTACAAACTTGGTCACATTCCCAAATACATCGTACATCAGAGTCAAAGTGGGAAGGTGGGATCCTCATGCCCCTCCCGGCAAAGAATTCACCATTAATGAGGACAGAATCAAATGGCACAGAGGCTTCACTGAGGTACAGAAATAACTGCACAGGATCTGAAATTCCATAATTAAGACTCCAGTCTTAGAATCAAGGAGTAGAATCAAGGAGTAGCCCAGACTTAAGAAGTTCTTGCTGGTCAAATGTAGGAACCACCCACCCAAAGCATTTCTTTTCTATAAGGATTCATCCCCCATCCCATCCCATCCATCACTGTCTTCAGCCACCTGTCCAGCACCTTCACTACCTCCTCTGAGTCCAATGGAATGAAGAGATAGAGCTAACATCATCAGCAAACAGATGACACCATGAGCCAGATCCAAGGATATTATTCCTAACAGTTTTGTAGAGATAATAAAAAGCACAGGAAACAGAATGGCATAAAATAGGATACTACAACCCCAAAGCATTGCAGTGGTTTCCTCGTACTAGTTTCTCAAATGACCCGCCAAGTAGGAACAGAAATAAATCCCCCGAAATATTGTCTTCGTATTAACCTCTTCCTATCTCTTTGAATAGGTGCCACCGCTTTCTATATGCAATGACAACTGCTGTCCTGGTTATGGGAAGAAAAGGAAGGAGGGAAAGAAGTTTTGCTGTTATGATTGTGATTCATGTCCAGAAGGAATGATCTCAAATGAGAAAGGTGGGAGATGTCATCTTAGGCTATACCAATTTTTTTTAATAAGCTCTGAACTCTTTGTCATTAAATTGATGGAGGAGGGAAGCCTTAACTTAAACAGATGTGTTGTTCTCATTGTTTATAGTTAATATCAATTTAATTCTATCCTAAAAACACATTAAAAATATTTTTAAAAAGAGGTAATATATTTTACCTCCAACTTCTACAAAGTTACAGTGGAAAAGAAGTGGTAGTTTCTCCTGTAAGACTTCGGTTGTTTGACAGGAGGGTGAAAGTCTCATTAATCTTGCCTTTCTGAGCTCCAAAGATTTCTGCTGTAATGTATTTCTCATTTTGCTATCACTACATGTCGTTACAACAAAAAGGGAAGGGGACCAGTAAAAAGAGATGTCACCCATGTAGAAAATTGCAGATTTGATACAAAAGTTTTGATTTTCATGCATCTAGGGCAAAAGAAGGTGGGCCAGAAGTTCTTAAACATTTTGAGATAGAAAACTCTATCCTAAAATTTCAGTGAGGAAATTCTTAAGAATAGTATTGGATGCTTCAAAATGTCATGCATTCTTTATTTGTTTTCAGACATGGAAACATGTGTCAGTTGCCCAGCAGATCAGTATCCAAACAATGACCAGGATCTATGCATAGCTAAAATTCCAAACTTCCTAGCCTTTGATGAAACCCTGGCCATTGTTTCAACTTCTTCTGCGCTTCTGTTCTCTCTGATCACAATTTTGGTGCTTGGCGTCTTCATTAAGCATCGTGATACAGTCATAGTCAAAGCCAACAACAGAAGCCTGACCTACGGTCTCCTTATCTCCCTCCTCTTGTGTTTCCTCTCGTCTTTGTTGTTCATCGGAAAACCTAATATGGTGACCTGCCCTCTCCGACAAAATGCTTTTGGCATTGTCTTCTCTGTGGCCCTCTCCAGCATCTTAGCCAAAACCATATTGGTGGTTTTGGCATTCGTGGCTACCAAACCAGGATCCAGGATCAGGAGATGGGTAGGCAAAAAACTGGCTTATTCCATTGTCCTTTCCTGCTCTGTGATTCAAGTAGGAATCTGTGTCTTCTGGCTGGCAACCTCTGCCCCATTCCCAGATGTGGACATGCACTCAATGACAGAAGAAATCATATTTCTATGTAATGAAGGGTCAGACCACATGTTCTATTGTGTTTTTGGCTACATGGGCTTCCTGGCCACTGTCAGCTTCACGGTGGCCTTCCTAGCCAGAAAGTTGCCTGACACTTTCAACGAAGCCAAGTTCATCACCTTCAGCATGCTGGTCTTCTGCAGCGTTTGGCTCACCTTCATTCCAACGTATCTGAGCACCAGAGGAAAATACATGGTGGCTGTGGAGATCTTCTCCATCCTGGCTTCCAGTGCTGGCCTGTTGGGTTGCATCTTTTCCCCTAAATGCTACATTATTGTGGTGAGGCCAGATCTGAACAACAGAGAGCAGCTAACACATAGAAAGTTATAAAAGACAGAAAAATTTGTGGTTCCTTTAGGTCTGAGGCTTAATGGACTTGCTGGCAGGTATCACTTTCCCTGTATTTTCTCAACCAAGACCCTACCAGAAAATTTACTTTCCCTTCTTACCCTTCTCCTGAATGCCCATGGGTACCCCACATTTCTTCTCAAGAGGTTCTGTGCCTTTCCTGGGGAGACCATAGGAAGCTGCAGAGAAAGAAGAGAAAGTGAAACACAGGAATACTGCAAACAGCCTAATTCTGAGTCAGAGCAGTTGTCTATCCAGTGGGACTGTGCACTGGATTTGGCATAGTCCTGAGCTAGGTTGAGAATATTTTGAAAACACTGGGCATCAGTTAAGTCAAGTTAGAGCAGCTATGTATTACTCAAGGTGTCACGAACACATCTACCCCAAGTAGAGAAACACAGCATGAGTTAGGAAGCAGTCAAGCAGCTGGGAGCAGTCCCCTTCCCCTCCCTGTGACATGGATTGGAATGTAGATAAGGTGTTAGAAGAGAGTGGGAGGTAGAGAAGCCACATCACTGACGAACAGGCAGCCTTGGAAAGCAGGAGGGGTAGCATTTCCTCAGCGTAAGAGGAGGCAATCAATCCCATGAGCCCAAAGAAACGAAACGAACCCAGAAATGTAATGGTCATAGGTTCATGATATTCTGCAGAACCAGGGGCACTCCTCAGAAGGGTCAACTGACTCGTAAGACACAGAAGCTTGGTTAGATGTCTGAGGTTAATTGTATTATAATAAATTAAATATTATAATTACGGCATGCGTGCTGTGTTATCAAGATGGCAGCCCAGGCTCCTGACACAAGGTAAAGATAGATGCCTCAGAATATTCTAGGGTTTTCAGGCAGTGGTGCATCAGGCAGGAACTAAACTCAGGTATTAAGCTGGATAACCTGTGAAATAAACTAAACCTAACTGAGCTCTGGGTGTGTCTTCCCATGATAATGTAGGAGATTGGCTGAATGATTCTCCTTCCTACCTGATGCCCCACCCCATATCATCTTTGCCTTCACTGGCTTCATCCAGTGTACCTTGGACTTTTTGGAGGGCACTGGATTGCTTTTCATGGGATATGAAACACATAGCAGTTGAATACAACACTCCTAGAATGGACATGTTGGGGGATGCTTTGTACCACTCAGGAGAAAACTTCCTGTTTCCTCCTGAGGTAGGACAAACTTCCTCTGCATGTGACTAAATGTGGGTGTGGCCTGACCTGAGGATGAGACCACACCTCCTCCTTCTGCTCTCTCCTCCATTTTCAGAAGTGACTGCCTGTTCACAGTCACTTGGGAATAACTCCCTTATGGGATAGTTCCACATGTATATATACTTTTGTAACCCAAGTCTGCCTTCAAGGAACCAACTCTGAACTGAATGATTGTGAGTAAACTACTTTTATATTGACTTTAACGAAATTGTCGTGTCTATTCTTTTTAAGAGGGACAAGAAGGAATCTTTTGTGTTTCTCCAAAAATAAGACACCATCTAATATTTTTTTTCTCAAAACAAACAAACACGGTGGCTTATTTTTTAAATTTATTTTTTTAAAATTAAGTATGGTACAGTTTAACCTACAAGGTTAAACTGCCTATCACTATGGCTTATTTTCGGGGTATGGCTTATTTTCGGAGAAGCACGGCACCTCGGGTTAAGTACTTAATTGGTTCCGGAAGTCATTACTTAACCCAGTGTTTCTCAACCTTTTTTGGGCCACGGCACACTTGTTCTATGAAAAAAAATCCCGCGGCACACCAACTCTGTGCCGCCCTATATTTAGTTTAGTTTGGAGGGGGAAAGCATGCCACTGAAGAACTGCTGCGCGGTAGCCAGGCGGACCCACCAGGTGCTCTCACCTGGATTGGGGGGTGGCGAGGGGCCCTCTCCTCCCTATCTTTCCCTTTTTCCCTCACATGGGGGGGCCTCCCTCCTTTTCCTCTTCTCCTGGTGCGGCTGGGGTGGCGACGGCTGCGGCGACGAGGCAGGGCCGTCGCGTCGTGGGAGGTCCCGGGCTTCAGAGCTTTTCCCGGCCGCAGGCGGGCTCGCTGGGGGGCTTTAGCGGCTCCCCGCTTGATCCGCCGGGCGATTCTGACGCCCACGCGGCAGCCGCGGAGCCCAGGGGTCCGTCGATCCTCCAGCCGGGCGCTTTCAGTGTCGCTCCGGTGGGGTCACGGGGGGGGGGCTCCAGCGGCTCCCCGGTCGATCCGCCGGGCTCACTTGGCGCCCGCGTACCGGCGGCAGCGGTTCCAGCGGTCCGGAGGCTAGGCTGGCGGCACGGGCATGCTGGTTGCTCTCAGGAGCTTCGCGCTGCCGTGCCGCGCGCCATCTTGCCTCGCCGGAAGTCCGTCAGCAATGCAAAGCGCCCTTTTCCTCGTCGCACGTCGCGGCACACAAGCCGGTTTCTCGTGGCACACTACTGTGCCGCGGAACACCGGTTGAGAAACGCTGACTTTACCTGAAGTGTGCTTAACCTGAAGTGAATTTCCCATTGAAAGTAATGGAAAGTGGATTGCAGCGAAGCGATATTCAAGAGTACAGTTCATATAGTATCAAAATAAAATTCATCCAGTGATATAATTTGAATGCTTAGTGATAAAAATAGTTTTATGACCACTGCTCCTTAGAAGTTGACGGTATACATTTCTGAGTTGAACGCTGAGGAAGACCACGTCGAAACAGTGTCATTATCCGGATCACTGTCAATTATTTGCTATTATTTGCATCGATAGATATCGCTAAGCATTCAAATTATATCACTGGATGAATTTTAATTTGATACTATATGGAGTGTACTCTTGAATATCGCTTCACTGCAACTTACAAAGATATACATTTATGCCCTCATTTTTCATTCGGTCCATGTGTTGACGCTGTTGTCTTTAGTCTGGAGTTTGCAACACAGGGGTTAGTTGATTTAGTGTTTACTCAGAAAAGGTTGTCTCAACTCTATAAAAAATTTAGGAAGAGTATTGATTTCTGCTAAACAGTGGTTTCAAAAAACAACAAAGACTTGTGGATATTCTGCATTGCCAAGGAGTTAACTGGTTGACCTTCTAGGTCAATCCTAATCTCTGATTCTGTAATGTCACAAATATGATTACTTTTGGCAGTTTCCTTAGTGCTGGTGTGCCATAGACTCCAAAAGCACTAGAAAAGTAATTCTCTCTCCTGAAATTATTTAAATTACTATAATCAATTCAACCGGCTGAACTCCAGATGTCAGAGTGTAAAAAAATAATAATCAAAACACAAGTCTGAAATGATTATAAGCTCCTTGATGCTCCATAGACAGCTATGGTAAAGGAGGAGAGAGAGGCTGGGCTCTGTTACCTGTCTGTTTTCAGTTTCCCTCTGTCATATCAAATAACTGCATCTTATTTGGCATCCAAGACATTCTGTTGTGACAGTTTCCAAGTTAACAATAAGGTGGATATGTGTCCCTTTAAGTGCCACATTGACAGAGTCAACGACCACCCAATCTCTCTTGTTCAAATCAGGAGGAGGACAGCAATAACATTGTAGAGAGAAACAGGAGTGTCTATGCAGAGAAGGACATTTGCCATCAGGATGTGGGTTCTGCTTTTGCTGCTCCCCAAAATGGGGTCCCAAGTACAAAGTGTTAAATGCACCACAAATCACCCTGTTCATGTTCCACATGAGTGGTATGAGCCAGCGGACCTTGTCATTGGTGCAACGGTATCTTATATGTATTACATATTACCCCAAATATCTTTCAATAAACACCCTTCCCTGGTCTCCATTGATCACCCTCTGTAAGTAACTGGTACTTAATATTATTTTATTTAATCTTTATATGTCATGGCTGATGGGAAGAAAACTTTTGATTGGTTTGTAGAATAAAGCTTTAGAACTTTTATTTAGAAAAAGAATGGAAATATTTTCTACACACACACACAATTTTATTAGAAATCTGCATGCACATAGGCTACGCATATACTGTCAATGAACGCTGAGCTTTATTTATCTAATTCTATAAAGGCAGAGAGAAAAGAGAGTAAGAGCAAGAGAAAAGGGATGACATAAAAACGTAAGAAGAACAAATGGGAAAGCAGTGAGGTCCTTAACTTTGCTGATGATACCAAAATGTCCAGTGGAGAAAACAATCGTGGGTTGCAAAGAGCAATAAAATGATCTCTTTAAAGGGAATGCATGGGCAGGAAAATGGCAAATTCAATTCACTGTAAGCAAGTGCAATATGATGAGCAAAAAATTAATTTCACTTCTACTGTCATGGGGTCTCAACGGGTTGTAAGAAATCATCAATGAGATGTTGTGGTCTTAGTAGATAGTTTGATGCAGACTTCAATGAAGCTTGCTGCAGCTGTAGAAAACACTTTAATATATTTTTATTGACACAGTACTATATAAAGGTTGTCCAAATAAATAAATAAATAAACTTTACTGGCTGTGTCCTCTCTTTATGGGCAGGTGGGTGAATCTCTGCTATATCTAGATAATATGTACTGTTTAATTTTCCCATTAAACATTAAATCAGTTCATTTGCAGGGTGATGACAAAGTTCTACCAGCACATCCTGGCTTTGGTCTTTGCTATTGATGAGATCAATGAGAATCCCAAGATGTTGCCCAATGTCTCTCTTGGATTCCACATCTATGACAGCTATTATGATTCAAAGATGGCCTACCGAACAACTCTGGACCTGATCTTTAAATCACATCACTTTTTTCCAAACTACAGATGTGGCATCCAGAAAAATGTAATAGGAGTCATTGGGGGACTTAGCTCTGATACTTCCTGGTGCATGGCAAACGTCTTAGGTCTTTTCAAGATTCCACAGGTAGAATATGGATTTTGAAAAACAGAATTCATGCTTTCCTTCAGTAGGAATATACTGATTCATATATATGGAGTTGTAAAATGGACAAAGTAAAAGGGCCATAATATCCATATCCAACAATGTTTGTAAGAAGGTACAATTTGTGTTTAATAGATGTAATAGAAGATTGCTGCAAAGCTGCCAGGTTTGTAAAGGAGGCACCTAGACTGGTTCATTTACATCATTCCTGAAATCACTGCACTGGCTTCGTGTGAGCTACTCAATTTATGAAATTGACAATGGCTTCAAAGGTATGAATGACTCTGGACACATTAATTAAAAATGTTCCTCCCCTTAAAAATCAAGATAGCCTTTCCCAAAGTATGATGTTAATCAACATTGTGTGGCAATGTCCCTCCTTCCCTGTGACAAATAAGACACAAGACACAAATGAATAGATTTTAAGTGGGCGAAAAGGCCACAACTTTATTGGTTACGGATGTTGACTTGGCTTAGGCATTGGAACCTAACTGACTATATCCGACTCCAGCCCGTGTGTTGGAGTCTGGGACCAAGCCCCACCCCCGGAAACCTTTAACGGAATACTTCTCCATTTCTTGCGCAGTTGATGACGCAACCTGACCCCCCACCATCTTTTTATGCAAATTTCCAATGCCTAACCGCCAAACCAAAAGTTGTGACGAATTGCTACGAGGTAGGTGAAAAAACCATCTTGGCTAGCCCAAGTGGGAAAAGTCCTACCAGGCCCCTGGCCAACCAGGCAACCAACCGAAGTCCATAGCAGCATCAGCCTAGCCTAAAGGGTGGGTGGGCAGGCGAACCGATCACGCTGACGAGCGAGAAGGCAAGAGGCAGAGTTCCCGTCTCTAGGATGTTTAAAGACTGCAAGTCCCACCGCCCGACCAACCTCATTGGTCGGCCCTGGACCGACGGAGGTGGGAACAGCCAATCGAGAGGGTCTGAGCTCTCAGCCCCATCGTGAGAGTTCAGTCATGATGCCCACAACACCACCTCCGTTGCAGGCCCGGATGTGGTTTTGTTTACTTTCAGAGGCTAATTGAAAACACTTTTCTTGACATTTTTCTGGCATTTGGCACCTGTCCTTTCAGAAGGTTATATAGCAGGCATCCCCAAATTTCGGCCCTCCAGATGTTTTGGACTACAATTCCCATCACCCCTGACCACTGGTCCTGTTAGCTAGGGGTCATGGGAGTTGTAGGCCAAAACATCTGGAGGGCCGCAGTTTGGGGATGCCTGTTATATAGTGAATTGTGCTGTTCTGCTTCATTGTTGGATTTCAATTTACAGGTAGTTGTTTTAATTAGTGTTGGTACACTGATTTGCATTTTACTGATATTTTATATGTTGTGGTTTATTGTAGTCAGAGAACAATAACATATATAATCTTTTGGAGCTCTTCATGATTTCCCAGGAAACCTTCCTGAGAGAGTTTTTAGTAGATAGAGAATCAACCTCTCTCTACAACTGCTGTAAAGATTACGGAGCATAAGTACACGATCCACCTCCACTTTGGAGTTTTGTTCAATCATCCACTTACATGAGCGATGATAAATGTTCCCCTATTCTTGGATATAATCTGTGTGTACAAGTATAAAGCTGTGGTGATGCCATAAGAATAAATATATATATATAGAAACCATTGAGCAGGGCTGTCTTACCCATAGGTGCTAGGGGTGTGGGGTACCCAGGCACAGGGCTCTCAGGGGCATCAGGCCAAGAGTCCGGGGCCTGAGAGTTCAGTCTGGGGAAGAGCCTTCCCATCGGTCAGAGCGACGTGGTGGGTTCTTTTGCGCCGCGAGTTCAAGGGTGACCGAGCCAGGGGGACGCTGAGGCGGCCAGCCAGCTCCCCGCTCCTGCGCCTCTAGGACTGGGGGAGAGGCCCCGGGCGGATCTTTGCACCCCGGAACCGCATATGCTTAAGACAGCCCTGCCATTGAGCAAGATTATCTGTGTTTTCCTCTATGAGATGAGGTTGGTGCTGTCCCTAAACTTGGTACATTTGGGGTATATATTCCATTTATATTGTGTGTGTGTGTGTGTGTGTGTGTGTGTGTGTGTGTGTGTTTATATTTAAATTAATAGGAATATCATGAGTTCTTGTTTCCACCTGGAAACATTTGGCTTTTGCTTTTTCCAGATTTCATATGGTTTATTTGAACCAGCCATAAATGATGGAACCAAGTTCCCTTCCTTTTACCGCATGGTCCCCAATGAAGACCTTCAGTATCAGGGAATTATCCAGTTACTTCTGCATTTCAGATGGAAATGGGTTGGGCTTGTGACTACAGCTAATGAAGCCGGCGAACATTTCTTACAGACAATTGAAGCCAAGTTTTTCAAGAATGGAATCTGTTCAGCATTCACAGAAAGAGTTGAACTCAATCTGCACTTTAATGGTAACTTTCTAGAAATGGTGGATGACACAAAGATATTGCTACCAACTTTCACAACCAGCAAAGCCAATGCGGTTCTTGTATTCGGAGAAAGCAGATTTATTCTGTGGTTGGCAAATGCTTTAACGGTGATGGAGTTATCCCAGCTACTATTTTCTCATATGAAGTCACGTGAAGGAAAAGTATGGATTACAACAGCCCAACTTGATTTCATATTACATAGCCTTCAAAAAAAAGTTTATGTTAATATACGAATGTTCCATGGTGCTACCTCCTTTGCGATTCACTCCAAGGAGATTCACAAATTTCAAGACTTTCTGGAGAGTATATATCCCCATTGGACAGACACAGATGGTTTTATCAAAGATTTCTGGGAAGACGCATTTGATTGTTCACTTTCAAATTCCACTGTGTTACCAGGCATTCGCAAATGTACTGGAGAGGAGTTGCTGGAGAGCCTTCCTGCACCATTTTTTGAAATGAGCATGACTGGGCAAAGCTACAGTATCTATAATGCTGTCTATGCTTTGGCACATGCCTTAAATAGCAAGCACTGGGCTGGAGTCATTCGCAAGAGAAGAGATGCCAAGGGCAAAATCTCTTCACGATATGTAGAACCTTGGCAGGTACTGTTCCCTTTTACAAAGCACTCACTGCATTGATAAATTATGTGAGATGACTTGTAGTTATCAGTAAAGAAAAAAAAGAATAGAACTTAAGAAATTAAAAAGAAATCTAAGGAACTTTTATTGAATCAAAGATGGGAATTAGAATATTTCCTATGATACTGAACAGACATTAGATGACACAGACTTTCATAAGCAAGAGACTACCAACAACTACACGTAAGTAAAGCTGTTGCCAGCCGCTTCCTCCACACTGCACAACCCCTCAGTTTACTCCCCATATCCCTCCAGAATTCTCTCTGGCTCTCTATCCTGTCCAGTTACCCAGTGGTGTAAAGTTGGAGGCCAGGGTCCATGGCCCCAGGCCCATAATTCTGAGGGAGCAAAACCAGGATGCCAACACAGGCACTGGCTTCTGCAAGGATCCTCAGCCTATCCAAGAGAAAACAGGAAGGCAGGTCCCTGTCCCTGACTCATCTTTCCCTGCCTTCCCTCCAAAAGGGGTTTCTGAACCACGAAGCCTAAACCCAGAAGAGGCTAACAACTGTGCGATCTCTGTCTCCAGACCCTGCTTCTCTCCATCCTCCTCTTCTGCCTCAGAGACTGGATTGCTGTCTGCCACAGCCTCTTCCTTCTCACTTAACCCTGTTGCTTCTTTGGTTTCTGACACTTCCTCCTCCCAATCAGGACCCTCTTCTACCTCTGAACACTCATTGTCATCCCACCACTAATCCCCTGTCTTTGAGCCTCCTTTCCTTGGGGTGTCCCTTGGGGGTTCCCCAGCTCCTGCTTCCTGCCACTCCTCTGCATTCAGCAATTCCATGATACCATGCTCAAATCCATTCTATAGACAAAGGAAAGGCCCAGTCAGATGTTCTCATGTTGCATTCCTATCCTTTCAGAACATGAGCTCCCATAGCTTCTCTTACAGGACTTCTCCAATTCTGTCCCTTTCTTGGATCTTGACAAAGGCAGGTCCCAAGCAAGCAGGTCTATGGGCTCAACTCTCCTTCATGATATCTTTATGGAAGTCTGGCAAATGTTGAATTGACACTGATTCATGATTTTCCCCTCCTCCTGTATGTGCAACTGAAATATGGATACCCCCCATTGTGAACTTAATTCATTGTTTACCTCCTAGAGGAAAATGAATTAATTCCATCTTGGAAAGCTATTTAACACTTTTAATTAGACTATTAAAATGCTTTATACACCTTTTTATTCCCTTTCCACTTAGCTCCACTCATTCCTGCAGAGAATCTCATTCAACAACAGTGTTGGGGATGAAATTACATTAAATGAATATGGAGAATTAGCAGCTGGCTTCGATATGATTAACTTGGTCACGTTCCGAAATGGATCATATGTCAGGGTCAAAGTGGGAAGGTTGGATCCTCAGGCCCCTCCTGGCAAAGAGTTCACCATTAATGAGGACAGAATCAAATGGCACAGAGACTTCACTAAGGTATGGGAATAACGGCAGAGTCCGTGAAATGCCATAAATTGTGGTTATTCACAAAATGTGATGTAACAAAAGCACTTCATACATTATTAACTTTGAAATTCACAATTAAATATGGGTTAAAATATGAAGTTTTCATATCTAGATGGAGAGTACATTAATTGAGAGATACTCTATTTGAAAGAGTGACGTTTCCTTTAGGTTTGCACCTAAAGCTTCTGAGGCCATGCTTGTTGGCCTTCAATTTTGCTAATGGCACTTTTCTTTGTACATAATGTTACATTACATGGCATAGTGGCATTCCTTTTTTATTTATAGCATGCTAATAAGCCATCTAAGAAAACATATTGTCCTGTACATAAACAAATGAGCCACCATACTGGAATGAGCAACATGCACAGAAGACATCTCACACTAAGAAGAGCAATTTCTATCACAGAGTCTGGCAATGTTCACCATATTTGTTTATGAAATTTCTGAAGCAAATCTCCAGTTCGTGGCATTAGATTGAAGACTAAGCTAGCTGTATCAGTATTTGAGTTGAGAATGAACAACATAATTTTCTTGAGTTTGTATGAATCTACATTTAGGACATATGCATCTAGGAGAAGTTGTAGCTGGTGAAAAGGTCTAAGCAGGGGATAAGCTCAGCACCTGGAACAGGTCAGGCCTTGGAACCACCCACCCAAAACATTTTTCTCTGATAAGGATTCAGCCCCCATCCCTTCCATCCCTTCCATCACTGCCTCCAGACACCTGTCCAGCACCTTCACCACCCCCTCTTGTTCCAATGGAATGGAAAGGTAGAAAGGTAGAACTTCACACCATCAGCATCCAGATGACACCATGTGCCAGATCCTAGGATATTATTTCTAAGAGTTTCATATAGATGATGAATACCATAGGAGACAGAATGGGCCCTAACAGGACACCACAACACAAAGGTCATGGACCGATTTCCTAGTACAGTGGTACCTCTACTTACGAATTTAATGCGTTCCGAACGCACATTTGTAAGTCGAATCCCGTAGGAATGCATTGGGAGAAAAAATTCGCAAGTCAAAGCAACCCTATCTAAAAATTCGTAAGTAGAAAAAATCCTATCTAAACCGCATCCAAGATGGCAGACAGAGCTCCATTCGTCAGTAGAAAAATTCGTAAGTAGAGTTATTCATAAGTAGAGGTACCACTGTACTGTTGGGATATCACCATTGGGAGGTCCAGCCGGCAGCCCCCTCTTCTCCTCAGTCCCAGTGATTCCCATGGAACATGACTCAGGGTCTCAGTGACCTGAGCACGCAATCAGCAGAGATGCCCACGCAGTTTCAGCGGAGATGATAAGGCAGCAGAAAGACATTTTAAAGCGGTTTATTTACAGCGTATCTGAAGAGAGAGCGAAATGATGCTTTATCTCATCCATCAGTTCAAACAGTACAGTAAAGAAAAAGTACAAACGGAAATGCCTAGACATGTGACATACATCAGCAGCAACATGCCTAAGCCTTAAGGTGGAACTGAATCTCCTGACATGTACTAGTTTGTTTAATGACTCTGCAGGTTGGAGCAGAACAACTATAATGGGGTACCTTTAATTCCTGCCTCCGTGAGCTACCACAAAAGAACACCCAATGGGATTTGCCACTTGTGTACATATGGATCATTTCACACTATTCGTCCCCCTATTTTCTGAAATAGGATATTGGATAAATTTCAAAAAACAATATCATAATATTAAACTATTCCTATCTCTTTGTAAAGGTGCCACCACTTTCTATATGTAATGCCAACTGCCGTCCTGGTTATGGGAAGAAAAAGAAGGAGGGAAAGAAGTTTTGCTGCTATGATTGTGATCAATGTCCAGAAGGAATGATTTCAAATGAGAAAGGTGGGATATGATATCTTAAGATAATACAAAAGCTTTGGGCTCTTGGGAAATTTGTTGACATAAAACTGTTGCAGGACAGAAGGCTTAAATTATTAGACGTGCTGTTTAAATTGTTTATAGATACCATCAAAATATGCTTCAAATTGTCATGTATTGTTTGTTTCAGATATGGGAACATGTGTCAGTTGCCCAGGAGATCAATATCCAAACAAAGACCAGGATCTATGCATTCCCAAAATTCCAAACTTCCTGGGCTTTGATGAAACCTTGGCCATTGTTTCAACTTCTTTTGCGCTTCTGTTCTCTCTTATCACAATTCTGGTCCTTGGCATCTTCATTAAGCATCGCAATACAGCCATAGTCAAAGCCAACAACAGAAGCCTCACCTACGGTCTCCTTATCTCCCTCCTCTTGTGTTTTCTCTCTTCTTTGTTGTTCATTGGAAAACCTAATAAGGTGACTTGCCTTCTCCGACAAACTGCTTTTGGCATTGTCTTCTCTGTGGCCCTCTCCAGCATCTTAGCCAAAACCATATTGGTGGTTTTGGCATTCATGGCTACCAAACCAGGAACCAATATGAGGAAATGGGTAGGCAAAGAACTGGCTTATTCCATTGTCTTTTCCTGCTCCATTGTTCAAGTAGGGATCTGTGTCCTCTGGCTGGCAACCTCTCCCCCATTCCCAGACATGGACATGCACTCAATGACGGGAGAAATCATATTTCTTTGTAATGAAGGGTCAGTCCCCATGTTCTATTGTGTTTTGGGCTACATGGGCTTCCTGGCCACTGTGAGCCTCACGGTGGCCTTCCTAGCCAGGAAGTTGCCTGACACTTTCAACGAAGCCAAGTTCATCACCTTCAGCATGCTGGTCTTCTGCAGTGTTTGGCTCTCCTTCATCCCAACTTATCTGAGCACTAGAGGAAAATACATGGTGGCTGTGGAGATCTTCTCCATCTTTGCTTCTGGTGCTGGGTTACTGGTTTCCATTTTTGCCCCTAAATGCTACATTATTGTGGTGAGGCCTGACCTGAACAACAGAGAGCAGTTAACACAAAGAAAGTTATAAATGACAAAATAATTTGAGGTTCCTTTAGGTCTGAGGCTTAATGGACTTGCTGGCAGGTATCACTTTCCCTGTATTTTCTCCACCAAGACCTTACCAGAAAATTTACTTTCCCTTCCTACTCTTCTCCTGCATGCCCATGGGTGCCCCACGTTTCTTCTCAAGAGCTTCTGTGCCTTTCCTGGGGAGACCATAGGAAGCTGCAGAGAAAGAAGAGAAAGTGAAACACAGGAATACTGCAAACAGCCTAATTCTGAGTCAGAGCATTTGTCTATCCAGTGGGACTGTGCACTGGATTTGGCACAGTCCTGAGCTAGGTTGAGAATATTTTGAAAACACTGGGCATCAGTTTAGGCAAGTTAGAGCACCTATGTATCACTCTAGGTGTCATGAACATATCTGCCCCAAGTAGAGAAACACAGCATGAGTTAGGAAGCAGTCAGGCAGCTGGGAGCAGTCCCCTTCCCCTCCCTGTGACATAGAATGGAATGTAGATAAGGTGTTAGAAGAGAGTGGGAGGGAGAGAAGTCACCTCACTGAAGAAGAAAACCAGGCAGCCTCAAAAAGCAGGAGGGGTAGCATTTCCTTAGCGTAAGAGGGGGCAATCAATCCTCTGAGCCCAAAGAGTAGATATATGGGAAAGGAAACAAACCCAGCAACGTAATTTTCATAGATTCAGGATATTCTGCAGAACCAGGGGCACTCCTCAGAAGGGTCAACTGACTCGTAAGGCACAGAAGCTTGGTTAGATGTCCAAGGTTAATTGTTTGTATTGTAATAAATCTTCAAACTAATTATGACTTGCGTGCTGTGTTATCAAGATGGCAGCCCGGGCTCCTGACACAAGGTAAAGATAGATACCTCAGAATTTTCTAGGGTTGTCAGGCAGTGGTGCATCAGGCAGGGACTAAACTCAGGTATTAAGTTGGATAACCTGTGAAATAAACTAAACCTAACTGAGCTCTGGGTGTGTCTTCCCAGGATAATGTAGGAGATTGACTGACTTATTCTCCTTCCTACCTGATGCCCCACCCCATATCATATCATCCTTGCCTTCACTGGCTTCATCCAGTGTACATTGGACTTTTTGGAGGGCACTGGATTGCTTTTCACCCCTGTTTTTGTGGGATCTGAAACACATAGCATCAAGTACAACATTCCTAGAATTGACATGCTGGGGGATGCTTTGTACCACTCAGGTGAAAACTTCCTTTTTTTCTCCTGAGCTGGGACAAACTTCCTATGCATGTGATGAAATGTGGGTGTGGCCTGACCCGAGGAGGAGACCACACCTCCTTCTTCTGCTCTCTCCTCCATTTTTGTCTTCTTTTCCACATGTGGGCAGAAGTGACTGCCTGTTCACAGTCACTTGGGACAAACTCCCTTATGGGATAGTTCCACATGTATATATACTTTTGTAACTTAAGTCTGCCTTCAAGGAACCAACTCTGAACTGAATGATTGTGAGTAAACTACTTTTATATTGACTTTAACGAGATTGCTGTGTCTATTCTTTTTAAAAGGGACAAGAAGGGATCTTACCAGGAATCTTATACAGTGGTACCTCAGGTTAAGTACTTAATTGGTTCCGGAAGTCATTACTTAACCTGAAGTGTACTTAACCTGAAGCGATCAATTTAGGGGGTGTTTAATTTAGCACGAATTTTACTTCTAACGAGACAAATGACCCATAAAATGAAGGCAATAATCAACATACTGTACTATAAAAACAAATGAGACAGTATTTTAGATGATAAAAATTAAAATTTATCCCCCCCCTTACATGCACTGATGATAGTTAGTTGGTGCATCCCTGCCTCCTGTGGAAGGGAGTTCCATAGATTAACTGTGCATGGCATGAAAAAGGACTTGGTTGCCAGGACACAGTGGTATTTTGAACCATCACCTTAGAGGCAGAGCCGAGCTAGTAGGCATCAGGAATAGTGGATGGAGGCCTGCCCCTTCCCAATGGGTGGGGGAAAGAGGGCTTTACTCCCCAGGCAAGGTCTTTGGGGGTGAGGGGAAACACCCCCTCCCCATATCGTCCCTGTCCCAGGAAACTCCAGGCCAGCTAGGAGGCTGTTGGAGCCGGAGATTTGGGGCGGTGCTGCTTGGGAAGGGAGGGGAGGAGGAGGAGGAGGAGAACATCCTGAAGCTCTTGCTGCTCCATGCGCTGAAAATGGGAGCCAGGAAGAGGGAGCGGAGGAGGTCACGGGGCTCTCACTTCCAGGTTACTTACTTCCGGGTTAAAATGGTACGTAACCCAAAAAAAAACGTAACCTGGAGCGTACCTAATCTGAGGTACCACTGTATACAGAGGCTCAGACGAGCCTGCAACAAGCAAAGCACTGTGCGTTTAATGGGGAATGTTTAAACTCTGCTAAGATATAGAACTTGCTAGCACAAGTTAGGAAAGATATCATTAAACAATATATCCTCTCCTGCCTGAACATACCCACAGTTTTCACCTTCGCCCCATGTCCATGCCAGCTAACTATCTGTATGAATACATGTAACAGAGAGCCAAAGACTCCAAAGACTGACAAAGAAAAACCATCTAGTAAGTGGCTGCTGACAATGTGAACTGGGTTCAGTTCAATAAACAGAAAATGTTCCTAAGTATGGTCCTTCCCCTGTCTGTTCATGGAAATCTGCTGTACTCATATGTGGACACAACAGCATGGCACCCTATCTCATTGATTTTGCTTTTGGAATAATGACCAAATTTCTACCTGCTCCTGCTAGGCAAAGACCAGAAGATAACCAGGACGGCCGCCAGATTCTGTGTCCAGATATGCAGACACAGACTTTCTCCTGAGAATAACCAGCCCGTCTGAACGTCCCCAAAATACGGTTCCCCGAGCGACCTAGGCCCAGTTCTCTGTGGCAGCTTTTTAAGGTTTAAGTTTTAAGTATTCCTGTGCACATTGCATTTACAAATATCAATTTTATTGTTGTATAAAGTGTCACATATATATTATGTTCCTTGGAATTGTTCTTCCAAAGGGATTTTTATAAGAGCTGGTCTTTGATCGTAAAAAAAGTATTCTATTCTATTCTATTCTGACCAAATTTCTATTGAAAAACTTTTTTAGCAGCTGTACAGGAAGATCCTAAGGATGGACAAAATAGCAGCACAAGAAAATTAAAATTTGGGAATCTAAGCAGAATTCTACTGTTCTTCTGATTGGCATAGAAGTTGAGAGAAACATTGTGTGCAAGTAGAGCTGTCAGCCAGGGTTTTTCAGAGAGATGGTGTTTGTCTTGGAAAGCTGATGAAAAACAAAATCAAATTAGAATAGGATTTTCCAAGAACAGATGAAGATGAAGTTTGTAAGGCCTGGCAGTTCTTGCTGAGATTGGTCTATTTGGATCTGAAATTGCTTCATTTTTAAGGATTGTCTTCAGTAGTGAACACATCTAGATGCTATTCAGCAGGAAGTGTTTTGCTATTTGCATTCAGTTTTAGGTTTACTTTTTCAAACTCTTCTTATTTACCATATGCCTTAGTGCACTTCCACCCAAACAAGTGCATACACTTGGATTTGCCAACCTGGATTTTTTATATATATATTTAATTTTTATTGAAAATTTTCAACGTAGAATACAATAAGAATCAAACTACAGAACAAGGCTGATATAAAGAAAAATCCAAAATAATAAGGAGAGAGAGAGAGAAGAAGAAGAAGAAGAAGAAGAAGAAGAAGAAGAAGAAGAAGAAGAAGAAGAAGAAGAAGAAGAAGAAGAAGAAGAAGAAGAAGAAGGGTGCTTTATCATATTTTTATCATATATATCCAGTTATTTATTTACACAGAGAGGTAGACCCTTCCATCTCCCACCTGGGACCTTGGGAGACCCTTTTATGCATGGATCATCCTCCTGCTGCAATTGTCCACCACCTAAGCTTTTTATAAATGTTTCCAAATCTGTATAATAAAGATACAAAAAGAAAACAAGAGGAAGGGAGGGGGGGATAACAAACAAAACAAGGTTAAAACGATAAATAGGAGGAAGAAGAAAATAAAATAAAAACAAATTGGTACTTCCACATCTCTATCTGCCAATTGTATGTATTACAATTATTCAAAATTGTTGGCATATACGCTCAAGGATTATTCCTCGCTGTAGTTGGTTATCAGCTTTTCTCCCAAACTGCTAATGGTATCTTCCCTAGTTTCCTTCACAGAGCTCCAACAATGTACTTCTGACACTCAGACAGGGCAGTCTCGAGCAGGTCGGCCGCCCTGGCGCTGAAGGGCTGGAGATCGCTCCGGCGCCCCCACCCTCGCAGGGCGCAGCATGGTTTCCGCACGCCTTCGCCGCGCGGCACCCTGCCTACGGGTCCTGCGCCAAGGTGCACTGTGCCACCGGGGGTCTACCTAGAGCCGGCCCTACACTCAGAAATGGTTGGCTCAACTCTATAAAAAAATCGATAGAGAAATTTTAGGAAGAGTCTTGTTTCCTGCTTATCAGTGGTTTCAAAAAATAACAAAGACTTGTGGATATTCTGCATTGCCAGGAAGTGAACTGGTTGACCTTCTAGGTCAAGCCTAATCTCTGATTCTGTAACGTCACAAATATGATTACTTTGGCAGTTTCCTTAGTGCTGATGTGCCATAGATTCCAAAGCCCTAGAAAAGCAATTCTCTCTCCTGCAATTATTTAAATTATTATAATCAATTCAACCGGCTGAAGCTGCAGATGTCAGAGTGTAAAAAAAAAAAATCAAAACCCAAGTCTGAAATGATTATAAGCTCCTTGATGCTCCATAGACAGCTATGGTAAGGGGGGGGGGAGAGGCTGGGCTTTGTTATCTCTCTGTTTTCAGTTTCCTTCCGTCATATCAAATCACTGTATCTTATTTCGCATCCAAGACATTCTGTTGTGACAGTCTTTTAGTTAACAATAAGGTGGATACGTGTCCCTTAAAGTGCCTAATTGACAGAGTCAACGACCACCCAATTTGTCTTGTTCAGATCAGGTGGAGGAGAGTAATAATACTCTAGAGAGAAACAGGAGTGTCTATGCAGACAAGGGTATTTGCCATCAGAATGTTGCTACTGCTGCTCCTGCTGTTCCCCAATCTGGTGTCCCAAGTACAAAGTGTTAACTGCACAACTAATAATCCTGTTCATGTTCCACACGAGTGGCATGAGCCAGGTGACCTGGTCATTGGTGCAATGGCATCTCATATCTGTTATATAGTCCCCACTTTATCCTTCAAGAAACACCCTTCCAAGGTCTTCATTGATACCCCACTGTAAGTAACTGGTACTTAATATTATTTTATTTATTCTTTATATGCCATGCTTGACTGGGGAAAAAACTTTGGATTGGTTTGTTGAAAAAAAGCTTTAGAATTTTTTTAGAAAAAGAATGGAACTATTTTCTACACACACACACACGTTTTTATTAGAAATCTTCATGCACATAGGCTATGCATATACTGCCAATGAACGCTGAGCTTTATTTGTCAAATTCTATAAAGGTAGAGAGAAAAGAGAGAAAGAGCAAGAGAAAATAAAAGGGATGGCATAAAAACGTAAGAGGAACAAATGGGCAAGCAGTGAGGTCCTTAACTTTGCTGATGATGCCAAAATGTCCAGGATGGAGAAAACAAATATGGGTCGCAAAGAGCAACAAAATGATCTCTTCAAAGGGAATGCATGGGCAGGAAAATGGCAAATTCAATTCACTGTAAGCAAGTGCAAAGTGATGAGCAAAATAATAATAATTTCACTTCTACGGTCATGGGGTCTCAACTGGTTGTAAGAAATCATCAATAAGATGTTGTGGTCTTAGTAGATAGTTTGACGAAGATGTCAATGAAGTTTGCAGCAGCTGTAGAAAAAAATTTAATATATTTTTATTGACACAGTACTATATAAAGGTCTAAATAAATAAATAAACTTTGCTGGCCGTGCCCTCTCTTTATGGGCAGGTGGGTGAATCTCTCATATCTAGATTCTGTGCACTGTTTAATTTTCCCATTAAACAAAACCTCACTTCATTTGCAGGTTGTTGACAAAGTTCTACCAGCACATCCTTGCTTTGGTCTTTGCTGTTGATGAGATCAACGGGAATCCCAGGATGTTGCCCAATGTCTCTCTCGGTTTCCACATCTATGACAGCTATTATGATTCCAAGTTGACCTACCGAAACACTCTGGACTTGATCTTTAAATCACATCACTTTGTTCCCAACTACAGGTGTGGCATCCAGAAAAATGTAATAGGAGTCATTGGGGGACTTAGCTCTGATACTTCCTGGTGCATGGCAAACGTCTTAGGTCTTTTCAAGATTCCACAGGTAGAATATGGCTTTTGAAAAACAGAGATTTCATGCTTTGCTTGCATTAGGAATCTACCGATTCATATATATGGAGTGGAAAAATGGACAAAGGGCCATAATATCCATATCCAACAATGTGTGTAAGAAGGGCAATTTGTGTTTAATAGATGTAATAGAAGATTTCTGTAAAGCTGCCAGGTTTGTAAAGGAGGCACCTAGACTGGTTCATATATATCAGTCCTGAAAACTCTGCACTGGCTTCCTGTGAGCTACTCAATTATTAACATTGACAATGGCTTCAAAGGTATGAACAACTTAGGACTCATTAATTAAAAGTGTTCCTCCCTTTAAAAATCAAGATAGCCTTTCCCAAAGTATGATGTTAATCAACATTTTTCACTTTCAGAGGCTAACTGAAAACACGGTTTTCTTGACGTTCTAGCTTTTGGCACCTGTCCTTTCACAAAGCTATATAGTGAATTGTGCTTTTCTGCTTCATTGTTGGATTTCAGTTTAGTTGTTTTAATTTGTGCTGGTACGTTAATTTCCATTTTACTGATATTTTATATGATGTGGTTTATTGTAGTCAGAGAACAATAACATATATAATCTTTTGGAGCTCTTCATGATTTCCCAGGAAACCTTCCTGAGAGAGTACTTAGTAGATAGAGAATCAACCTCTCTCTACAACTGCTGTAAAGGTTACAGAACAAAAGTACATGATCCACCTTCACTTTGGCGTTTTGTTCAATCATCCACTTACATGAGCGATGATAAATGCTCCCCTAATTCTTGAATACAATCAGTGTGTACAAGTATAAAGCTGCAGTGATGCCATAAGAATAAAAATAAATATATACAGCATCCATTGAGCAGGGCTGTCTTACCCATAGGTGCTAGGGGTGCGGGGTACCCGGGCACCAGGCACTCAGGGGCGCCAGGCCAAGAGTCCGGGGCCCGATAGTTGAGTTCGGGGAAGAGCCTTCCCGTCGGTCATCGCACCGTGGTGGGTTCTTCTGCACCACGAATTCAAGGGTGACCGAGCCAGGGGGACACTGAGGCGGCCAGCCAGCTCCCCCCTCCTGCGCGTCTATGACTGGGGGAGAGGCCCCGGGCGGATCTTTGCACGCCGGTGCCGCATATGCTTGAGACAACACTGCCATTGAGCAAGATTATCTGTGTTTTCCTATATAAGATGGGGTTGGTGCTGTCCCTAAATTGTACATTTGGGATATGTATTCCAAATATATTGTGTGTGTGTGTGTGTGTTTATATTTGAAAAAAATTGAATACCATGAGTTCTTGTTTCTACTTGGAAACATTTGGCTTTTGTTTTTTCCAGATTTCATATGGTTTATTTGAACCGGCCATAAATGATGGAACCAAGTTCTCTTCCTTTTACCGCATGGTCCCCAATGAAGACCTTCAGTATCAGGGAATTATCCAGTTACTTCTGCATTTCCAATGGAAATGGGTTGGGCTCGTGACTACAGCTAATGAAGCAGGCGAACATTTCTTACAGACAATTGAAGCCAAGTTTTTCAAGAATGGAATCTGTTCAGCATTCACAGAAAGAATTGAACTTAATCTGCATTTTAATGGTAACTTTCTAGAAATGGTGGATGACACAAGGATTTTGTTACCAACTTTCACAACCAGCAAAGCCAATGCAGTTCTGGTATTCGGAGAAAGTAGATTTATTCTGTGGTTGGCAAATGCTTTAATGGTGATGGGGTTATCTCAGCTACTATTTCCTCATATGAAGTCACATGAAGGAAAAGTATGGATTGCAACAGCCAAACTTGATTTCCTATTACATAGCCTTCAAAAAAAAGCTTTTGTTAATATACAAATGTTCCATGGTGCTATCTCCTTTGCAATTCACTCCAAGGAGATTCACAACTTTAAAGATTTTCTTCAGAATATACATCCTCATTGGACAGACACAGATGGTTTTATCAAAGATTTCTGGGAAGACGCATTTGATTGTTCACTTTCAAATTCCACTGTGTCAGTTCGCGAATGTACTGGAGAGGAGTTGCTGGAGAGCCTTCCTGCACCATTTTTTGAAATGAGCATGACTGGGCAAAGCTACAGTATCTATAATGCTGTCTATGCTTTGGCACATGCCTTAAATAGCAAGCACTGGGCTGGAGTCATTCGCAAGAGAAGAGATGCCAAGGGCAAAATCTCTCCACGATATGTAGAACCTTGGCAGGTACGGTTCCCTTTTACAAAGCATTCACTGCATATGTGAGATGACTTGCAGTTATCAGTAAAGAAAAAAAAGAATAGAACTTAAGAAATTAAAAAGAAATCTAAGGAACTTTTATTGAATCAAAGATGGGAATTAGAATATTTCCTATGATACTGAACAGACATTAGATAACACAGACTTTCATAAGCAAGAGACTACCAACAATTACAAATCTCTCTCTCTCTCTCTCTCTCTCTCTCTGTGTGTGTGTGTGTGTGTGTGTGTGTGTGTGAGAGAGAGAGAGAGAGAGAGAGAGAGAGAGAGAGAGAGAGAGAGTGTAAGGGGCTGCTGGGATCCCTGCTTCAGCCCCGACTCTCAGCGTTTAAGTGGACTGTGAGTTTCTCTCAACCAGAGAGAAAATCCACTGAGTTTGCTTTGCCTCCTGGGCGTCTGTCAGTGTTTGCTTGCTTTGGGAGAGCGCAGTGGGTTAATTTCAAGGAGCTTTATTGTGTGGGGGAGGGGACAGTTGATTTCCTTCCCTGAAAGTTAACCCTTTCTTCGCCCACCGCCCGGCTCACAGTAAAGCAAACGGGACAGGCTTGCTAGCTGCGGTTAGGAGAGGCGCCTCTCCCTGCTTCTGCTGCTGCCTGCCTGTTTGGCGCCCCTTCCGCGTGTCACTGAAAATGGCTCTGCATGTCAGGGCTGACACACGTGTCATAGGTTCGCCATCAGGGCTATAGACTAAGGAAAGGTTCAGTCAGATGTTCTCATGTTGCATTCCTATCCTTTCAGAACATGAGCTCCCATCACTTCTCTTACATGACTACTCAAATTCTGTCCCTTTCTTGGATCTTGACAAAGGCAGGTCCCAAGCAAGCAGGTCTATGGGCTCAACTCTCCTTCATGATATCTTTATGGAAGTCTGGCAAATGTTGAATTGACACTGATTCATGATTTTACCCTCCTCCTGTATGTGCAACTGAAATATGGATAACCCCCCCCCCATTGTGAACTTAATTCATTGTTTACCTCCTACAGGAAAATGAATTAATTCCATCTTGGAAAGCTATTTAACACTTTTAATTAGACTATTAAAATGCTTTATAGACCTTTTTATTCTCTTTCCACTTAGCTCCACTCATTCCTTCAGAGAATCTCATTCAACAACAGTGTTGGGGATGAAATTACATTAAATGAATACGGAGAATTAGCAGCTGGCTTTGATATGATTAACTTGGTCACGTTCCGAAATGGATCATATGTCAGGGTCAAAGTGGGAAGGTTGGATCCTCAGGCCCCTCCTGGCAAAGAGTTCACCATCAATGAGGACAGAATCAAATGGCACAGAGACTTCACTCAGGTATGGGAAAACGGCACAGTCCGTGAAATGCCATAGTTTGTGGTTATTCACAAAATGCGATGTAACAAAAGCACTTCATACATTATTAACTTTGAAATTCACAATTAAATATGGGTTAAAATAAGAAGTTTTCATATCTAGATGGAGAGTACTTTAATTGAGAGATACTCTATTTGAAAGAGTGACTTTTCCTGTATGTTTGCACCTTTAGCTTCTGAGAATGTGCTTGTTGGCCTTCAATTTTGCTAATGGCACTTTTCTTTGTACATAATATTACATTACATGGGATACTGGCATTCCCTTTTTATTTATTGCATACTAATAAGCCATCCAGGAGAGAATATTGTCCTTTAAGAAATACTGTAAGGTCCGTGTATACATAAACAAAGGAGCCACAATTCCAGAATGAGCAACATGCACAGAAGACATCTCACACTAAGAAGAGCAATTTCTATCACAGAGTCTGGCAATCTTCACCATATTTGTTTATGAAATCCCTGAAGCAAATCTCTAGTTAGTGGCATTAGATTTAAGACTAAGCTAGCTGTATCAGTATTTGGGTTGAGAATGAACATCATAATTTTCTTGAGTTTGTATGAATGTAAGTTTAGGACATATACATCTAGGCGCGGTTGTAGCTGGTGAATAGGTCTAAGGAGGGGATAAGCTCTCCTAGCTAGCACCAGGAACCACTTCAGACTCTAGTGATGAATTTGAATAAAGGAGTGATCGCAGTCGTCTTGCTTAAAGGGGAATGCAAGCCCTCCCAGTGTTGGTACGTATCAACCCTGCTTGGGCTTCTGAACCAATTTGGAAAATGGCAGGCAGCTGCGTTCTACTCCACAAGCGACTCTTGGGATGATTCATCACTCTTCTTTCCCGAAGCGCTTCTGCGACATATACCTGAAGATATGTGCACACAATACATTAGCAGAGTCCAAGCAGAAGCTTGGCATTTGAGTTGTGGAATCTAAGCTACTTTATTATAAACAAGTAGGAACAAAGGAAACATGGCTTCTCTCTCCTTCTTTTCAAAGAGAGAGTAGACTAAAAGCAATAGTAAAACATAATGGAACAGTGTAACTAAAGTTCCGTTCTCATGACTCCAACAGTATGGAATGTCAACACAGACATGTGATGAAAACAAGCACATATCCAGCAATGGAGGAATAAAATCCCAACACCCAGAACACATCAGGCCTTGGAACCATCCACCCAAAGCATTTCTCTCTTATAAGGATTCAGCCCCCATCCCTTCCATCACGGCCTCCAGACACCTGTCCAGCACCTTCACCACCTCCTCTCGTTCCAATGGAATGGAAAGGTAGAACTTCACATCATCAGTATCCAGATGACACCATGTGCCAGATCCTAGGATACTATTCCTAAGAGTGTCATATAGATGATAAATACCATAGGAGACAGAACACCACAACCCAAAGGTCATGGACCGATTTCCTAGTACTTGTTTCTTTAACGACTCTGTAGGTAGGAGCAGAACCAAAATAATGGGGTACCTTTAATTCCTGCTTCCGTGAGCCACTACAAAAGAACACCCCATGGGACCCTCGTACCTACGGGACCGCCTCTCCCGGTATGACCCACAGAGGACATTACGGTCCACAAATAATAACATATTGGAGATCCCGAGTCACAAGGTGGCTAGGCTGGCCTCGACCAGGACCAGGGCCTTCTCAGTACTGGCCCCGACCTGGTGGAACGCTCTGCCTCAGGAGACTAGGGCCCTGCGGGATTTGTCATCTTTTCGTAGGGCCTGCAAGACAGAGCTGTTTCGTTTGGCCTTCGGACTGACGCAGTCTGACCCCACGGTTACCCTCCCCTAAGGTTTTATTTATAATGGTTTTATCTTATTCGTAGATTTTTAATTTTAAAATTGAATTTTAACATTGTATTATTCTGTTGTTTTAACTGAATTGTTTCTTTTATATTTGTGTTGATATTATTTGTTGTTAGCCGCCCTGAGCCCGGTCTTGACTGGGAAGGGCGGGGTATAAATAAAAATTATTATTATTATTATTATTATTATTATTTGCCGCTTGTATACATATGAATCATTTCACACTATTTGTCCTCCTACTTTCTGATATAGGATATTGGATAGATTTCCCAAAACAATATCATAATATTAAACTCTTCCTATCTCTTTGTATAGGTGCCACCACTTTCTATATGTAATGCCAACTGCCGTCCTGGTTATGGGAAGAAAAAGAAGGAGGGGAATAAGTTTTGCTGCTATGATTGTGATCAATGTCCAGAAGGAATGATTTCAAATGAGAAAGGTATTAAGATAATACGAAAGCTCTGGGCTCTTGGGAAATTTGTTGACATTAAACTGCTGCAGGACAGATGGCTCAAATTAAAAGATGTGTTGTTTTAATGCTTTATAGATACCATCAAAATATTAAAATAGTTTTGGATGCTTCAAATTGTCATGCATCGTTTGTTTATTTTCAGACATGGAAACGTGTGTCAGTTGTCCAGGAGATCAATATCCAAACAAAGACCAGGATCTATGCATTCCTAAGATTCCAAACTTCCTAGCCTTGGATGAAACCCTGGCCATTGTTTCAACTTCCTCTACACTTTTATTCTCTCTGATCACAATTCTGGTGCTTGGCATCTTCATTAAGCATCGTAATACAGCCATAGTCAAAGCCAACAACAGAAGCCTCACCTATGGTCTCCTTATCTCCCTCCTCTTGTGTTTCCTCTCTTCTTTGTTGTTCATTGGAAAACCTAATAAGGTGACTTGCCTTCTCCGACAAACTGCTTTTGGCATTGTCTTCTCTGTAGCCCTCTCCAGCATCTTAGCCAAAACCATATTGGTGGTTTTGGCATTCATGGCTACCAAACCAGGAACTAATATGAGGAAATGGGTAGGCAAAGAACTGGCTTATTCCATTGTCTTTTCCTGCTCCATTGTTCAAGTAGGAATCTGTGTCCTCTGGCTGGCAAACTCTCCCCCATTCCCAGATGTGGACATGCACTCAATGACAGAAGAAATCATATTTCTTTGTAATGAAGGGTCAGTCCTCATGTTCTATTGTGTTTTGGGCTACATGGGCTTCCTGGCCACTGTCAGCTTCACAGTGGCCTTCCTATCCAGGAAGTTGCCTGACACTTTCAACGAAGCCAAGTTCATCACCTTCAGCATGCTGGTCTTCTGTAGTGTTTGGATCTCCTTCATTCCAACCTACCTGAGCACCAGAGGAAAATACATGGTGGCTGTGGAGATCTTCTCCATCTTTGCTTCTGGTGCTGGGTTACTGGCTTGCATTTTTGCCCCTAAATGCTACATTATTGTGATGAGGCCTGACCTGAACAACAGAGAACAGCTAACACAAAGAAAGATTTAAAGGACAGTGGAATTTGTCATTCTTTGATTCTTTGGCTACCTGAATTTGCTGGCATGTATCACTTTCCCGGTAGTATCCTCATGAAAACCTTACCAGAAAATTTACTTTACCTTCCTATCTTCTCCTGCATCCCCATGGGTGCCCCACATTTCTGCTCAGGAGCCCCTGTGCCTTTCCTAAACAAATTTGGGTAAACCATTGGGAGCTGGAGAGTGTGTATTCCCAGGATAATGTACGGGATTGACTGCCTGATTCTCCTATGCACCTGATGCCCCAGCCCACATCATCCTTGCCTTCACTCAACGGTTGAGTGGAGCAGAGATCTTGAAGGGTGCTCAACCTCAAGCAGCTTCCCCACAAATAAGTTGTTTGCAAAAGAGAACCCTGTGGTATTTAAACGCACACACCCCAAATCCTGAATTTGGAGAAAATGCAACACCATATCTTCTCACTCTTCTTCCAGCCCTATGTGTAATTAGAGCTTTTGACAGTAATTAGACATTAGGCCAACTCTTGAACTCCTTCTGGATGGAATTAGATCGCCCCAGAGGTGTCTGGCTTCATCATGTGTGGCCTCGACTGTTTGGGGGGCCCTGGAATATTTTTCACCCATTTCTACCTTCACCCTATGTCCTGGCTAGCTCCCTGACACCATAGCTACCCATATGGATACAGGGTTCCACATGTTACAGATAAAGGGAGATCCACAGGAAGGACAAAATTGCAGCAAAAGAAACTTCAGATTTTGGGTAATGGGAATCTAAACATAGTTCTACTGTGGCTGGGGGAACCGGCCAGATGGGCGGGGTATAAATAATAAATTATTATTATTATTATTATTATTATTATTATTATTATTATTATTATGATTGGCTAAGAAGTGGAGAGAAACAATATATGCAAGTAGAGCTGTCAGCCAGGGTTTTTCAGAGAGTTTGTGTTTCTCTTGGAAACTGAGGATGAACAACATAAAATAAGAATAGGAGGCTCCAAGAACAAAATAAGATGAAGTTTCTGAGGGATTGGATGTTCTTGCTGAGATTGGTCTATTTGGATCTGCAATTGCTTCATTTTTAAGCATTGTCGTTAGTAGTGAACACATCTAGATGCTATTTAGCAGGAACTGTTTTGCTATTTTCATTTTAAATTTACTTGTTCAAACTGTGGTTATTTACTATATGTCTTAGTGCACTACCACCCAAACAAGTGCATACACTTGGCTTTCCCAACCTGGAATTTCTCTTGTATATATTATATTAATATTATATTATATTATATTATATTTGAAAAATTTCAACGGAATACAATAAGAATCAACCTAGTCTGTAGAACAAGGCTAATCAAAAGGGGGGGAAACCACAAAAATAAGGAGAGGGAGAGAGAAAATGGGCCCTTTAACATATTCATATCGTAAATATCCAGTCATTTATTCAGACATAGAGAAGTAGACCTTCTCATCTCCCACCTGAGACCCTACATCTTCTGGGAGTCCCTTTCTACCATGCCTTTCATCCAGGGAACCTCCTGCTTCCTTCCCCACCTCCCAATCTTTTTTGAAAAAGAAATATATATATTTTATTAAAGATTTCTTCGTTTAATAAACTATGTGCAATGTCTCTTTTTTCAAGTTACACTTTCTACCGATCAGTTTCATTTGTTGATACATGAGGACTACATTAGGAAGAAATGGGGGCAGGGGGAGGGGAATGGTGAGGTCGGGTGGCAATGCTTTTATTCTACTTAGTGGGGGGGGTGTCCGTGGCAGCGTCACTTGTGTGGCTTCCCTTTACTATTCTCTAGTATTCCTTTGGTGGTGAAAGAGGTTGGGGGTGGCCAAGGGTGTGGTCGGTTGTCTTTGATTGGCTGTAGTGAAATTTGTTTTTGTGTGTGAGCAAGGCGTGTTTGTGTTTGGATCAGGTTAGCCAGATTGATTCGGATGCTGTTGGCTTGTTGGGCTGTGTATGTGATAAAATGGAACCATACCGAGGTGAAGGCAGCTTCTTCTATTTCCCCCATGTCAATTACAGTTTACAGTATTGGTTTTTTCCCCCTAATAAGGCTGTTCCCCATACTATTTGATACCATTGGTCTATGCTTACTCCTGACAGGTCTCTCCACTGTCTGGCTATGATGTTTCTGGCTGCTGAGAGTAGGTGGGTTATGAGTATGTACCTACCTGTGGAAGTGAATCCTCTCCAGCATTTTGGTGAGGTTCCTGGGCATATCAGTGTTAGTTTCTGTGGTGTTAGGTACCACCTGTAAGTGAGTTTCAGAGTGAGTTCTTTTCTTACCACCAAAGCTTCTTATAAATATTTCCAAATCTGAATGATAATGATTTAAAAAACAGAGAGAGAGAGAGAGAGAGAGCGCAAACAAAACAATGTAAAAACCAATAAAAAACAACAAAGACTTCTGGATATTCTGCATTGCCAGGAAGTGAACTGGTTGACCTTCTAGGTCAATCCTAATCTATGATTCTGTAACATCACAAATATGATTCCTTTGGCAGTTCCCCTACTGCTGATGTCCCATAGACTCCAAAAGCACTACAAAAGTGATTCTCCTGTAATTTTTTTAATTACTATAATCAATTCAACCAGCTGAAGCTCCAGATGTCAGAGTGGAAAACACACAACACGCAAGTCTGAAATGATTATAAGTTCCCTAGTTTTTCATAGACAGCTATGGTAAGGGAGGAGAGGGAGGCTGGGCTCTGTTACGTATTAGTTATAGGCCTTTAGTTATCAGTTTCCCTCTGTTATATCAAATCACTGCATCTCATTTGGCAATCAAGGCATTCAGTTGCCACAGTCCTTAAGTTAACAATGGGTGGATACATGTCCCTTAAAATACCAAATTGACTGAGACAACGACCACCCAATCTCTATTGTTCAAATCAGGAGGAGGACACCAATAACATTGTAGAGAGAAACAGGAGTCTCTATGCAGAGAAGGACATTTGCCATCAGAACATTTCTTTTGCTTCTGCTTCTCCCCAACATGGGGTCCCTAGTACAAAGTGTTAAATGCACCACAAATCACCCTGTTCATGTTCCACACGAGTGGTATGAGCCAGCGGACCTTGTCATTGGTGCAATGGTATCTTATATGTATTATACATTACCAGAAGTTTCTTTCAATAAACACCCTCCCCAGGTCTCCATGAATACCCCACTGTAAGTAACTGGTACTGAATATTATTTTATTTATTCTTTATATGTCATGGCTGATGGGGAAAAACTTTTGGTTGGTTTGTAGAAAGAAGCTTTAGAATTTTTTTTGAAAAAGAATGCCAATGAACGCTGAGCTTTATTTGTCAAATTCTATAAAGGTAGAGAGAAAAGAGAGTAAGAGCAAGAGAAAAGAAAAGGGATGGCATAAAAACGTAAGAAGAACAAATGGGAAAGCAGTGAGGTCCTTAACTTTGCTGATGATACCAAAATTTCCAGGGTGGAGAAAACAAACATGGGTCGCAAAGAGCAACAAAATGATCTCTTCAAAGGGAATGCATGGGCAGGAAAATGGCAAATTCAATTGACTGTAATCAAGTGCAAAGTGATGAGCAAAATAATAATAATTTCACTTCTACGGTCATGGGGTCTCAACTGGTTGTAAGAAATCATCAATAAGATGTTGTGGTCTTAGTAGATAGTTTGATGCAGATGTCAATGAAGTATGCAGCAGCTGTAGAAAACACTACATTATATAAATATTTTCTAAATAAATAAGTAAACTTTGCTGGTTGTGCTTTCTCTTTATAGGCAGGTGGGTGACTCTCTCCTATATCTAGATAATATGCACTCTTTAATTTCCCTATTAAACATTAACTCAATTCATTTGCAGGGTGATGACAAAGTTCTACCAGCACATCCTTGCTTTGGTCTTTGCTATTGATGAGATCAATGAGAATCCCAGGATGTTGCCCAATGTCTCTCTCGGGTTCCACATCTATGACAGCTATTATGATTCAAAGATGACCTACCGAAACACTCTGGACTTGAACTTTAAATCACGTCACTTTGTTCCCAACTACAGGTGTGGCATCCAGATAAATTTAATAGGAGTCATTGGGGGACTTGGCTCTGATACTTCCTGGTGCATGACAAACCTCTTAGGTCTTTTCAAGATTCCACAGGTAGAATATGGATTTTGAAAAAATGGGTATTTCATTCCTTAATTCACTCCTCTCGTTTCCATGCAGCAGGAACCTAGTGATTCATAAATATGGTAAAATGGAAATAGTAAAAGGGACTGCAAAATGTGGATATAATTGGGGTCGGGGCTTAACATATCCAACAATGTGTGTAACAGGGGCAATTTGTGTCTAATAGATGTAATAGAAGATTGCTGTCAGGTGCCAGGTTCGTAAATGAGGCAGTCCAGAAAGGATGGCACGGCATGTCTCTGAGCTCCCAGTATCAATTTATGCTGTTCACTACCTTACAGATGCATAAATAACTAAGAATTTTCCTTCCCTTCAAAATTATGAAATTCCTTTCCTGGGGAAGTATGGTTTTATTTAGCATTGCTCACTTTCAGAAGCTGATTAAAAACACGGGTTTTTGTTGTTGTTTTGTTATTGTTCAGACATTTGTCATTCTGGAAAGTTATATGGTAGTGGCAATATTATGTTGTTCTGCTGTATAGTTAGTTTTCATTTTAGTTGTTTCGGTCTTTCCAACCAGTCTATGATTTTCTATGATTCTGTATTTCACTGATAATTTAAATGATGTGGTTTCTTGTCGTCAGAGAATAATAACAAATATAATCTTACGGAGATCTTCCCTGGAGAGTTCTTAGCAGACGGAGAATCAACCAATTTCTATAACCACTATAAAGGCTACAGGGCAAAAGAACAGTTTCTATTGCTCTATTTCCACCTCAATCTTTCATTTATTGGTATATTAATATGAGCAATGATAATTTCTTCTCCCTACTTGGAGAGAATCAATGTACACAAGAAGGAAACAGTGATATAACAATAATGGTAGCAGTAGTAGTAGTACTAGTAATATCTACAGAAAGCATAGAGCAAAATTGTCTATGTTTTTCTATGTAAATTGAGGTTGGTGCTGCCCCTAAACTTCATATGTTTGGGATATATAGGATTTATATTTATATTCAAGGTAGTTGGAATACCATTAGGTGTTTTTTTATTACACTTGGAAATATTTGGCTTTTTCCTTTTCCAGATTTCATACGGTTCATTTGAACCAGCCATAAATGATGGAACCAAGTTCCCTTCCTTTTACCGCATGGTCCCCAATGAAGATCATCAGTACAAGGGAATAATCCAGTTACTTCTGCATTTTGGATGGAAATGGGTCGGGCTCATCACTCCAGATAATGAAGCTGGAGAACATTTCTTGCAGACAATTGAACCAATGCTGTTCAATAATGGACTCTGTTCAGCATTCACAGAAAGAGTTAAACCCAATATACATTGTAACGGTAACATACTAGAAACGCTGGGCACATGGTTTTCGTTTACACCTTTCACAGCCAGCAAAGCCAATGCAGTTCTTGTATATGGAGAAGGTAGATTTATTATATGGTTATCAAGTGTTATACAGACAATGGAGATGACTCAGCTTCTACTTCCTTATAAGAAGTCACATAAAGGAAAAGTATGGATTACAACAGCCCAACTTGATTTCATATTATATAGCCTTCAAAAATTGTCAATTAATATAGGAATGTTCCATGGTGCTATCTCTTTTGCGATTCACTCCAAGGAGATGCACAAATTTCAAGATTTTCTTCGTGATATACATCCTCATTGGACTGACACAGATGGTTTTATCAAAGATTTCTGGGAAGATGCATTCAGTTGTTCACTTTCAAATGACACTGCGTCAGCAGTCATTCGAGAATGTACTGGAGAGGAGATGCTGGATACCCTTACTGCACCATATTTTGAAATGAGCATGACCGGCCATAGCTACAGTATCTATAATGCTGTCTATGCTTTGGCACATGCCTTAAACAGAATGCACTTGGCTGCAGACATCCGCAAAAGGAAAGATGCTAAGGGAAAACTCTCTCCTCACTATATAGAACCTTGGCAGGTAATGTTTTCTCTTTTACAAAGCATTTGCTGCATTGATCCATTATGTGAGTTGGCATTTAATTATCAGTAAAGAAATAAAAGAATAGAACTTAAGAAATTAAAGATAAACCTTAATTAATTTTATTGTGGGACCCAGGTGGCGCTGTGGTTAAACCACTGAGCTTAGGGCTTGCTGATCAGAAGGTCAGCGGTTCGAATCCCTGTGACGGGGTGAGCTCCCGTTGCTTGGTCCCAGCTCCTGCCAACCTAGCAGTTCGAAAGCATGTCAAAATGCAAGTAGATAAATAGGAACCACTACAGCGGGAAGGTAAACGGCGTTGCCATGTGCTGCTCTGGTTTGCCAGAAGCGGCTTTGTCATGCTGGCCACATGACCTGGAAGCTATACGCCGGCTCCCTCGGCCAATAATGTGAGATGAGCGCGCAACCCCAGAGTCGGTCACGACTGGACCTAATGGTCAGGGGTCCCTTTACCTTTACCTAATTTTATTGTATCAAAGATGGAAATTACAATATTTCCTGTAGTGATGCTGAACTGATTTTACATGACTCAAGCTTTCATATCTAACCAGGCAACAACTACGACAGTTAACTCACATTTTACATATATTCCTGGCTATCACACATATAAGCAGACTCCTCTAAAGCCAGAGTAACTCCTAGAAAATCAATTTAAAGCTTTTTTTTTAAAAAAAAAAACTGCTTCACTCCCCGGTGAGGGACAAATGTGGCTTTTCCTCTTCCTCTTCCTCCTCATCTCCCTCACTGAATGATTCTTCTTTAGATAGAAGCAACAGAGGGTCTGACTGACAGATAGAAGTGGTGTTCGGCTTGTTGTGCAGGGTACATTTTGGCAGCCTCTTCATCTGCAGATTCAGCCTCCCCTGTCATTCAGACATTCTTCAGGTTTAAGCAAATCTTAAGGCTGTTAAGCAAACCTGGGCTGGCTTTAAATTCCATTGGCAAGCTGGTCCTCATCTGTGAATGATTTGAAGTGGTCTTAGAGGATCAGAGCATTTTGGTGCAAGATGCTGTCATCCTCAGAAATAATAATAATAATAATAATAATAATAATAATAATAATAATAATAATAATAACTTATTATTTGTACACCGCCCTGCTGGCTGGGTTTCCCCAGCCACTCTGGGCGGCTTCCAACAAAGATTTAAAATACACAAACATTTCATACATTCAGATTTCTTCTAAATGTCAGGTCGTTATTTGTGTCTTTGACATCTGATGGGAGGGCGTTCCACAGGGTAGGTGCCAGTACCGAGAAGGCCCTCTGCCTGGTTCCCTGTAGCTTTGCTTCTCTTCCCCCCCCCCCAAATATATTTATTGGTTTTATAAATATTAAACAAACATACAATAAACACAAGGCATAATATACAATGCAGAATACAAAATACAAAAAAACCAAAACAATACATAATACAAAAATACATTAAAAAATACAAAATATAAAAATCTTATTCTAACTTGATTCTAAACTTGTTGATTTCTTCCTTTCTCTCTCAACTGTGTTTCAAAATGTCTCATCATTAGTTCTTTCCACATCTTATTCCATCTATTTTTAAAAAATATTTAAACATCTCATTAACTTATCTAACATATTATATCTCTTCTTATATCTTATCTTAAAATTCTAATTTCTATAACACTTTTAAATATATATCACTTTCTATTATCTCAACCTTTATCTAAATCTTAATACTGTATACATTTCACCCTTATCTAAATCTTAATATAATAAAATCTTAATATACAATTCACCCTCAACCAAATCTTTTCTGCAGCCTTCCAAATCTTTTACTAAACATTAATAATCTTAAGATTGTTTTCTAAATACACTTTAAATTTCTTCCAATCTTCCTCCACCGACTCTTCCCCCTGTTCACAGAGTATTCCGGTCAGATCAGCCTGTTCCATAAATTCAATCAGCTACAACTGCCACTCGTCCACAGTAGGTAAAACTTCACTCTTCCTATTGCTTGCTAATAAAATTCTCGCTGCTGTTGTGGCATACAAAAAAAAAGTGATATCTTTCTTTGGTTATTCCTCTCTAATTATCCCAAGTAAGAAAGCTTCTGGTTTCTTAACAAAGGTGTTTTTCAACACTTCATTTCATTATAAATCTTTTCCCAAAAGCTCTTTACTTGGGGGCATGGCCACCACATATGGTAAACGGTACCTTCCACTTTCTTACATTTCCAACATTTATTGCCCTTTTTATGATGATAAATCTTAGCTAATTTTACCGATGTAAGATGCCACCTATACATCATCTTCATCATATTTTCTTTTAAAACATTACATGCGGTAAACTTCATATTCTTTTTCCATAACCTTTCCCAATCTTCCACCATTATATTTTGCCCTACATCTTTTGCCCAATCAATCATTACAGTTTTTGTCTGTTCATCCTTTGTATGCCACTCCAACAATAAATTATACATCTTTGAGAGATTCTTTATTTTAGATTCTAACAAACCCGTTTCCAATTTGGATTTTTCCATTTGAAAACCTACTTTTTTATCCATTTTAAACATTTCATTTATTTGATAATATTGCAACCAATCATTTAAACTTTTCTTCAACTGATCATAAGTTTTTAACTTAAATTGGTCTTTCTCCTCTTCCAATAAATCTTTGTACGTCAGCCACTTAGTTTCCATATTCAATTTTTTATGTACTTTAGTCTCTAAAGGTGAAATCCACCTGGGTGTTTTCTTTTCTAACAATTATTTGTATCTGTCCCAAACATTGAACAATGATTTTCTTATAATATGACATTTAAAACCTTTGTGGACCTTGATCTTATCATACCACAAATATGCATGCCATCCAAATGCATTATCATAACCTTCCAGATCTAATACGTCAGTATAATCAAGTAGGAACCAATCTTTCATCCAACAAAATGCTGCAGCTTCAAAATATAACTTTAAATCTGGCAGTGAGAAACCTCCTCTTTCTTTCGCATCCGTTAATATCTTATATTTAATTCTCGGTTTTTTCCCCTGCCAGATAAATCTTTATAATGCTTTCTGCCATTCTTTAAAACATCCTAACTTGTCAACAATAGGTAATGCTTGAAACAAAAATAACATTTTTGGCAATACATTCATTTTTATCACTGATATTCTGCCCATCAAAGATAATGTCAGATTTGACTATACAGGTATATCTAAATCTCTCTTAATTTCATTCCATACTTTCTCATAATTATTTTTAAACAAATCTATGTTTTTCCCAGTCATATTCACTCCCAGATATTTCACCTTTTTAACAAACATCAAACCAGTGGCTTCCTGTAATCTATTTATTTCGTCTGCTGATAAGTTCTTACTCAATACTTTGGTTTTCAATTTATTCAATTTAAATTCTGCAAGCTGTCCGAACTCCTGTATTATTTACAGTGCTTTAACAGCACTGGTCTCTGGGTCTTGTAACATTAATACTAAATCATCTGCGAAGGCTTTTAACTTGTACTGTTTTGATCCCACTCCTATACCTTTGACCTCTTTGTCCTTTCTGATCATATTCAGCAAGACTTCCAGAACCGTTATGAACAAAAGAGGGGAAAGGAAAGTGGGCACCTTTGCCTGGTCCCTTTTTCAATTCTAATTTCCTCTGATACCACATTGTTCACAATAATTTTTGCATTTTGCTCTGAATATATTGCAGTTATTCCATTTATAAACCCTTGCCGAACCTCCATATTCTCCAAGTTTTTTATAATAAATGTCCAAGAAACATTATCAAAGGCCTTCTCTGCATCTATAAAAATTAAAACTGCACCAGTATTCTTTTTTGCTTCTAACATTTCCAACACATCCACAATGTTTCTAATATTATCTTTCATATGCCTAGCAGGTAAAAACCCTGCCTGATCTTTGTGTATTTGATCTTTTAATACCTTTTTAAATCTTGAGGCCAGAATACTTGCAATAAAAATTATAATCCGCATTCAAGAGGGAGATTGGGTGGTAATTCTTCATCTGTGTTCTATCCATATCTGGTTTTGGGATCAGAGTTACATATGCTTCTCTCCAGGTCTCGGGTGCTTTGTCCCCTCCTAAAATCTTGTTACATACATCTACCAATGGTTCTATCAGCCAGTCCTTCAATGTTTTATAGTACTTTGCTGTTAATCCGTCAGGTCCTGGTGCCTTGCCTACTTTTAATTGATTTATGGCATCTTCCATTTCTTGTTTTGTGACTCTATAGTTGAGTGTAGATCTCTTATCCAATGGAATCTTTTACAGTCCATGTTTATCCAAAAATTGCTCAATTTTATCCTGATGTTCCTTGTCTTTTTTATACAGCTGTTTGTAATATTTCTGGAAATATTTTCTTATTTCTGTCTGGTTCTTGATGGTTTTATCCTCTATCTTGATATTGGTAATGTGTACTCTGTTTTTGTCTTTTTAAATCGCTAGCAATTTTCCACATTTATTTGCAGATTCAAATAATTCCATCTTGGAAAGCTATTTAACACTTTTAATTAGACTATTAAAATGCTTTATAGACCTTTTGATTCTCTGTCCACTTAGCTGCAATCATTCCTGCAGAGAATATCATTCAACAACAGTGCTGGGGAGGAAATCACATTAAATGAATACGGAGAGTTAGCGGCTGGCTTTGATATTACAAACTTGGTCACATTCCGAAATGGATCATATGTCAGGGTCAAAGTGGGAAGGTTGGATCCTCAGGCCCCTCCTGGCAAAGAGGTCACCATTAATGAGGACAGAATCAAATGGCACAGAGACTTCACTCAGGTATGGAAATAACAACACAGTCCCTGAAAAACCATAATTTGTGTGATGTAACAAATATTCACTATTAAATATAGGTTAAAATAAGAGGTTTTCATATCTAGATGGATAGTACTTTAATTGAGAGGTACTCTATTTGAAAGAGTGACTGTTCCTCTAAGTTTCCACCTTCAGCTTCTGAGGCCTTGCTTGTTGGCCTTCAATGTTGCTAATGGCACTTTTCATTGTCCATGATATTACATGGCATAGTGACATTCTTTTTTTATTTATTGCATGCTAATAAGCCATCTAGGAAAAAATATTGTCCTTTAAGAAATGTTGTAAGCTCTGTCTGTACATAAACAAATGAGCCACAATACCAGAATGAGCAACATGCACAGAAGACATCTCACACTAAGAAGAGCAATTTCTATCACAGAGTCCAGCAATGTTCCTGGAGCAAATCTCCAGTTAGTGGCATTAGATTGAAGACTAAGCTAGCTGTATCAGTATTTGGGTTGAGGATGAACATCATAATTTTCTTGAGTTTGTATGAATCTAAGATTAAGACATATACCGTGTTTCCCACATTTTAAGACACCGTCTTATATTAATTTTACTCAAGAAAATAAGCCTATGGCTTATTTTCGGGGGGTGTCTTTTTATTATTATTACTGTAAGTACCTCCTTACAACTAGTAAGAACTGTACACTGCTTTAAGAAAGCAGCGCTACAAATGAAGGCAGGAAAGAGGAAAGGCTTTTCTCCCGCCCTGCTTTCCCCCTCCTTGGCTCCCCTCCTTCCCTTCAGACGCACTGACCCAGACACGAGAAACCCACTCACACAAGCCGCCCGCAGCAACGAGCTGAGCCAGGCGGCGAGCGGAGCAGCGCCTTGCCTTGGACTGCATCCACCGCCTCCTCCTGGTGCCGTTAATGCTGCCACCACCACGGTTGCCCCTGCCATTTTTCTGCCGGAAAGGGGTCTGCGGGAACCAGGGCGAACCAACACGCAAGTGTCGAGCTCTTTTGCCCGGCTCTGCCCTTTACTTCCCGCTTCCTCCCGCCGCCGCTCTGCCTTGGGCCATGCGGCCCCAGAACATTTCGGCGGCGCGGCTCCTCCCGCCGCCTGTCACCCGCCGCCGCTCGCCTTCGGGCCATGCGGCCCCAGAACGTTTCGGCGACGCGGCTCCTCCCGCCGCCTGTCACCCGCCGCCGCTCTCCTTCGGGCCATGCGGCCCCAGAACTTTTCGGCGGCGCGGCTCCTGCCGCTGCCTGTCACCCGCCGCCGCTCTGCTTCAGGCCATGCGGCCCCACAACATTCCGGCGGCGCGGAAGGGGCCAGCAGGGCTCCTGACGCCGAGGGGTTTTCCCGTCCGGGCGCTCGGCCCAAGTGGAAAAAAAGTCCTGGGAAGAGCGGAAAGGCTCCCAGCATGGCTCGCCTGGTTTCAAGCCTCTCGAGGCTCTAAAGGAAAGCAAGAAGGTACGTCTTATTTTCGGGGTATGTCTTATATTTCGCGAATGCATAGAAACCCTGCCATGGCTTACTTTATGACTACGAATTAAAAAAGGGGAAACACGGTACATCTAGGAGCGGTTGTAGCTGGTGAATAGGTCTAAGTAGGGCAGTGTTTCTCAACCTTTTTTGGGCCACGGCACACTTGTTCTATGAAAAAAAATCCCGCGGCACACCAACTCTGTGCCGCCCTATATTTAGTTTAGTTTGGAGGGGAGACGTAATCATTACACACACAGGTGCAAAAAGTGCATGGTGTAAAAGTTGGAGTTTAATGGCAAAAGACTGTTGAGGGGTTCCTTTGCGGGTCTGTTCTGCATTATGTCCTTGGCGGAGCCACTCGCCGCCTTCTCCCCGTGTGCGCAGCCCCGGCAGCGGAGTTTCTACAGCGGAAGGGAACAAACGACGGACCGACCTCCGATCGGTCCCTGTCTGTGTGGGCTCGGGCTTCTTGGTGAGGCTCCCTTTTGAGGCTCCCACATGCGGCTCCGGAGCCGCGGGTTGCCGACCCCTGGGCTAGCAAGAAGAGCACCTCACCTTCTGCAGGACTCCTTGCCGAAGAGGCCGCTCACTCCCGCGCCGACCAAAAAACTCCCGGGCGCCGCCAGCAAGAGGAGCGAGAGCGAGACAAACAGCCGCGGTGGTGGCTGTTGAGAGCTGCGCTCGCCCCGCCCCCGTCGTGACCCAGCCGGCTTCCTTTCCGGTGGGTCAGCGCCCCTAATGGCGGCCGCCAGTCACGTGACAGGGCAGCAAATCGCCCTTCTCGTCGCCAGCGTCTCCAGGCACACCAACCAGCGTCCCGCGGCACAGTACTGTGCCGCGGAACAGCGGTTGAGAAACGCTGAAGTAGGGGATAAGCTCTCCTAGCTAGCACCAGAAACCACTTCAGACTCTAGTGATGAATCAAGGAGTGCTCCCAGTCCTCTTGCTTCAAAGGGAATGCAAGCCCTCCCAGTGTTGGTACGTATAAAGTCTGCCTGGGCTTCTGAACCAACCTGGAAAACGGCAGGCAGCTGCATTTTCCCCCACAAGCGACTCCTGGGATGATTCATCACTCTTCTTTCCCGAAGCGCTTCTGCGACTTACTGGTATATCCGAAGATATATGCACACAGTACGTTAGCAGAGTCCAAGCAGAAGCTAGGCATTTGAGGTGTGGAATCTAAGCTACTTTATTATAAACAAGTGTAACCGAACAAAGGAAACATGGCTTCTCTCTCCTTCTTCTCCAAGAGAGAGTAGACTAAAAGCAATAGTAGAACCTCGCGGAACAGTGTAACTGAACTGCCGTTCTCATGACCCCAAGAGTATGGAATGTCAACACAGACATGTGATGAAAATAATCACATATCCAACAACGGAGGAATGAAATCCCAACACCCAGAACAGGTCAAGCTTGGAACCACCCACCCAAAACTTTCTCTCTGATAATACTTCAGCCCCCATCCCTTCCATCATAGCCTCCAGGCACCTGTCCAGCACCTTCACCACCTCCTCTCATTCCAATGGAATGGAAACGTAGAATTTCACACCGTCAGTATCCAGATGACACCATGTGCCAGATCCTAGGATATTATTCCAAAGGGTTTCCTATAGATGATAAATACCATAGGAGACAGAATGGGCCCTAACAGGACACCACAACCCAAAGGTCATAGACCGATTTCCTAGTACTTGTTTCTGTAAAGATTTCCTAGTACTTGTTTCTTTAATGACTCTGCAGGTAGGAGCAGAACCACTATAATGGGGTACCTTTAATTCCTGCCTCCTTGAGCCACCACAAAAGAACACCCCATGGGATTTGTCACGTGTGTACATATGGATCATTTCACACTATTTGTTCTCCTATTTTCTGATATAGGATATTGGCTAGATTTCCCAAAACAATATAATAAAATAAACTCTTCCTATCTCTTTGTATAGGTGCCACCACTTTCTATATGTAATGCCAACTGCCGTCCTGGTTATGGGAAGAAAAAGAAGGAAGGAGAGAAGTTTTGCTGCTATGATTGTGATCAATGTCCAGAAGGAATGATTTCAAATGAGAAAGGTGCGAGGTGATATCTTAAGATAATATGAAAGCTCTGGGCTCTTGGGAAATTTGGTGACATTAAACTGCTGCAGGACAGAACGGCTTAAATTAATAGACGTGCTGTTTTAATTGTTTATAGATACCATCAAGATATTAAAAATAGTTTTGGATGCTTCAAATTGTCATGCACTGTTTGTTTGTTTTCAGATATGGAAACATGTGTCAGTTGCCCAGGAGATCAATATCCAAACAAAGACCAGGATCTATGCATTCCTAAGATTCCAAACTTCCTAGCCTTGGTTGAAACCTTGGCCATCGTTTCAACTTTCTCTGCACCTCTATTCTCTCTGATCACAATTCTGGTGCTTGGCATCTTCATTAAGCATCGCAATACAGCCATAGTCAAAGCCAACAACAGAAGCCTCACCTACGGTCTCCTTATCTCCCTCCTCTTGTGTTTTCTCTCTTCTTTGTTGTTCATTGGAAAACCTAATAAGGTCACTTGTCTTCTCCGACAAACTGCTTTTGGCATTGTCTTCTCTGTGGCCCTCTCCAGCATTTTAGCCAAAACCATATTGGTGGTTTTGGCATTCATGGCTACCAAACCGGGAACCAATATGAGGAAATGGGTAGGCAAAGAACTGGCTTATTCCATTGTCTTTTCCTGCTCCATTGTTCAAGTAGGAATCTGTGTTCTCTGGCTGGCAACCTCTCCCCCATTCCCAGATGTGGACATGCACTCAATGACAGAAGAAATCATATTTCTTTGTAATGAAGGGTCAGTCCTCATGTTCTATTGTGTTTTGGGCTACATGGGCTTCCTGGCCACTGTCAGCTTCACAGTGGCCTTCCTAGCCAGGAAGTTGCCTGACACTTTCAACGAAGCCAAGTTCATCACCTTCAGCATGCTGGTCTTCTGCAGTGTTTGGCTCTCCTTCATTCCAACCTACCTGAGCACCAGAGGAAAATACATGGTGGCTGTCGAGATCTTCTCCATCTTTGCTTCTGGTGCTGGGTTACTGGCTTGCATTTTTGCCCCTAAATGCTACATTATTGTGGTGAGGCCTGACCTGAACAACAGAGAGCAGCTAACACAAATAAAGGTTTAAAGGACAGAATATTTTGTGGCTCTGTTGATTCTTTGGCTACCTGGATTTGCTGGCAGGTATCCTCATGAAGACCTTACCAGAAAAATTACTTTGCCTTCCTACCTTCTCCTGCATCCCCATGGGTGCCCCACATTTCTACTCAGGAGGCTCTGTGCCTTTCCTGAACAAATTTGGGTAAACTATTGGAAGCTGCAGAGTGTGTATTCCCAGGATAATGTAGGGGATTGACTGCCTGATTCTCCTTCCTACCTGATGCCCCAGCCCACAGAATCCTTGCCTTCACTCAACGGCTGAGTGGGGCAGAGATCCTGAAGGGTGCTCAACCTCAAGCAGCTTCCCCACAAATAAGGGCCCTGGATTGCTTTTCACCCCATGTCCTGGCCAGCTGCCTGACCTTTTGTGATCCCCATCTTACACAATAGCTACCCAGATGGATACAGGGTTCCACATGTTACAGATAAACCAAAGACTCCAAAGACTGGCAATTAAAAGCCATCTGGTAAGTGTGAACTGGGCTCAGTTCTATAAAAAGAAAATGTTACTAAGCTATGGTCCTTCTCTTGTCTGCTCATGGAAATCTGCTGTACTCACATGTAGATACAATAGCATGGCACCCTGTCTCATTGATTTTGCTTTTAGAATAATCACCACATTTCCCTGGAATACTCTTTTTAGCAGCTGCAAAGGAAGATCCACAGGAAGGACAAAATTGCAGCAAAAGAAACTTCAGATTTTGGGTAATGGGAATCTCAACATAGTTCTACTGTGCTTCTGATTGGCTAAGAAGTGGAGAGAAACAACATATGCAAGTAGAGCTGTAATCTAGGGTTTTTCAGAGTGTTTCTCTTGGAAACTGAGGAATAACAACATGAAATAAGAATAGGGGGCTCCAAGAACAAAATAAGATGAAGTTTGTGAGGGTTGGATGTTCCTGCTGAGATTGGTCTATTTGGATGAGAAATTGCTTCATTTTTAAGCATTGTCTTTAGTAGTGAATTCATCTAGATGCTATTTAGCAGGAACTGTTTTGCTATTTTCATTCGGTTTTAAGTTTACTTGTTCAAACTGTGGTTATTTACTATATGCCTAAGTGCACTACCACCCAAACAAGTGCATACACTTGGCTTTCCCAACCTGGAAGTTCTCTCTCATATATATATGACCCAGGTGGCGCTGTGGGTTAAACCACAGAGTCTAGGGCTTGCTGATCAGAAGGTTGGCAGTTTGAATCCCTGCAACGGGGTGAGCTCCCATTATTCGGTCCCTGCTCCTGCCAACCTAGCAGTTCGAAAGCACATCAAAGTGCAAGTAGATAAATAGGGACCGCTCCGGCGGGAAGGTAAATGGCGTTTCTGTGCGCTGCTCTGGTTCGCCAGAAGCAGCTTTGTCATGCTGGCCACATGACCGGAAGCTGTCTGTGGACAAATGCCGGCTCCCTCAGCCTATAGAGCAAGATGAGCGCTGCAACCCCAGAGTCGGACACGACTGGACCTGATGGTCAGGGCCCTATATATATATGGTATATGAAAAAATTTAAAATTGAATACAGAATACAATAAGAATCAACCTAGTCAGTAGAACAAGGCTGATCAAAAGAAAAAAACCAAAAATAAGGAGAGAAAGAAGATGGGCCCTTTGTCATATTTATATTGTATATATCCAGCCATTTATTCACACAGAGAGAAGTAGACCTTCCCATCTCCCACCTGAGACCCTACTTCTTCTGGGAGTCCCTTTCTACCATGCCTTTCATCCAGGGACCCTCCTGCATCCTTCCCCGCCTCTCAATCTTTATTTTTTTTAAAAAAAGAAATATATATAATTATATATATATATATATAATTAAAGATTTCTTGGTTTAATAAACTATGTGCAATGTCTCTTTTTTCAAGTTACACTTTCTACTAATCAGTTACGTTTGGTAAGACATTAGGACTACATTAGGAAGAAAAGGGCGCATGGGGTGGGGAATGGTGAGTGTGGTGGGGTCTGGCGGCAATGTGGGGGTGGGTTCATGTCAACGTCACTTGTGTGGCTTCTCTTTCCTATTCACTAGTATTCCTTTGGTGCTGAAAGAGGTTGGGGGTGGCCAAGGGTGTGGTTGGTTGTCTTTGATTGGCTGTAGTGAAATTTGTTTTTGTGTGTGAGTGAGGTAGGGGTGTGTGTGTGTGTGTGTGTGTTTGGGTCAGGTTAGCCAGATTGATTCATATGATGTTGGCTTGTTCTTGTTGTTCCCTTGTTGCGCTGTGATGTGATAAAGGGTAACCATACCGGGGTGAAGGTGGCTTCTTCTATTTGCCCCCGTGTCAATTTCAGTTTACAGTATTGGTCCCCCCCCCCAATAAGGCTGTTCCCCATACTATTGGTCCTGACAGGTCTCTCCAGTGTCTGGCTATGTTATGAGCTCTTCGTGTTATAAGTGGACATTATTGTCTTGGGAGATGTTTAGTAGGGCCAGTTCTGGGGTGACTTCTAATACTTGCTTAGTTATTTTGCATATTTCTTGTAGGATTGATGTCCAGAAAAGTTGGATTTTAGGACATTCCCATCACATGGGAATGTATGTACCTGTGGAAGTGAATCCTCTCCAGCATTTTGGTGAGGATCCTGGGCATATTAGTGTTTCTGTGGTGTTAGGTACCACCTGTAAGTGAGTTTCAGAGTGAGTTCCTTTCTTACCTCCAAAGCTTCTTATAAAAGTTTCCAAATCTGAATAGTAATGACAAAAAAAAGGAGAGAGAGAGAAAAGGAAAGAAACAAAAAGAACAAACGAAACAATGTAAAAAAGATAAAAAGAAGGAAAAACACAGACAGTAAAAACAAATAGGTACTTCCACATCTCCATCTGCCAATTGTATGTATTACAGTTATTCAAAATTGTTGGCATACACGCTCTATGTCAGTGAAGCTCAGATGCCAGAAGAAGAAGAAGAAGAAGAAGAAGAAGAAGAAGAAGAAGAAGAAGAAGAAGAAGAAGAAGAAGAAGAAATAGAGAGGGAACAGTTAAAAGTGGAAAGCAGAGAGGAGGCGGAGAGCAGCTGTAATCTGAGCTCTGAACAAAACTCCTAATGGTATCTTCCCTAGTTTCCTTCACAGAGCTCCAACAATGTCCTTCTGACACTAAGAAAAGGTTGGCTCAACCCTAAAAAATATTTGATAGAAAAAATTCATGAAGAGTGTTGTTTCCTGCATATCGGTGGTATAAAAAATAACAACAAAGACTTCTGTATATTCTGCATTGCCAGGGAGTGAACTGGATGACCTTCTAGGTGGAATCCTAACCTATGATTCTGTAACATCACAAATATGATTACTTTGGCAGTTCCCCTACTGCTGATGCACCATAGACTCCAAAAGCACTACAAAGGTATTCTTTCTCCTGTCATTATTTAAATTACTATAATCAATTCAACCAGCTGAAGCTCCAGGTGTCAGTGTGGAAAACACGCAACACGCAAGTCTGAAATGATTATAAGTTCCCCAGTTTTTCATAGACAGCTATGGTAAGGGAGGTGAGGGAGGCTGGGCTCTGTTACATATCTTATTTGGCATCCAAGACATTCTGTTGTGACAGTGTTCAAGTTAACAATAACGTGGATACATGTCCCTTAAAATACCAAATTGACAGAGTCAACGACCACCCAGTCTCTCTTGTTCAAATCAGGAGGAGGACACCAATAACAGTGTAGAGAGAAACAGGAATGTCTATGCAGAGAAGGACATTTGCCATCAGAATATTTCTTTTGCTTCTGCTTCTCCCCAACATGGGGTCCCTAGTACAAAGTGTTAAATGCACCACAAATCACCCTGTTCATGTTCCACATGAGTGGTATGAGCCAGCGGACCTTGTCATTGGTGCAACGGTATCTTATATGTTATACATATTACCCCAAATATCTTTCAATAAACACCCTTCCCAGGTCTCCATTGATCACCCTCTGTAAGTAACTGGTACTTAATATTATTTTATTTAATCTTTATATGTCATGGCTGATGGGAAGAAAACTTTTTATTGGTTTGTAGAATAAAGCTTTAGAACTTTTTAAAGAAAAAGAATGGAAAGATTTTCTACACACACACACAATTTTATTAGAAATCTGCATGCACATAGGCTATGCTTATACTGTCAATGAACACTGAGCTTTATTTATCAAATTCTATAAAGGCAGAGAGAAAAGAGAGTAAGAGCAAGAAAAAAGAAAAGGAATGGCATAAAAACGTAAGAAGAACAAATGGGCAAGCAGTGAGGTCCTTAACTTGCTGATGATACCAAAATGTCCAGGGTGGAGAAAACAAACATGGGTCGCAAAGAGCAACAAAATGATCTCTTCAAAGGGAATGCATGGGCAGGAAAATGGAAAATGCAATTGACTGTAAGCAAGTCCTAGTATATAGTTCGATGCAGATGTCAATGAAGTATGCAGCAGCTGTAGAAAACACGATATTTGTATTGACACAGTATTATATAAATATTGTCTAAATAGATAAGTAAACTTTGCTGGCTGTGCCTTCTCTTTATAGGCAGGTGGGTGAATCTCTACTATCTGTGTAATGTGCACTCTTTAATTTCCCTATTAAACATTAACTCAATTCATTTGCAGGGTGATGACAAAGTTCTACCAGCACATCCTTGCTTTGGTGTTTGCTATTGATGAGATCAACGAGAATCCCACGATATTGCCCAATGTCTCTCTTGGATTCCACATCTATGATAGCTATTATGATTCAAAGATGGCCTACCGAACAACTCTGGACCTGATCTTTAAGGCAAATCACTTTGTTCCCAACTACAGGTGTGGCATCCAGAAAAATGTAATAGGAGTCATTGGGGGACTTGGCTCTGATACCTCCTGGTGCATGGCAAACATCTTAGGTCTTTTCAAGATTCCACAGGTAGAATATGGATTTTGAAAAATGGGTATTTCATTCCTTCATTCTTCTCGTTCCCATGCAGCAGGAACCTAGTGATTCATAAATATGGTAAAATGGAAATACTAAAAGGGACTGCAAAATGTGGATATAATTGGGGTCGGGGCTTAACATATCCAACAATGTGTGTAACAGGGGCAATTTGTGTCTAATAGATGTAATAGAAGATTGCTGTCAGGTGCCAGGTTCGTAAATGAGGCAGTCCAGAAAGGAGGGCACTGCATGTCTCTGAGCTCCCGGTATCAATTTATGCTGTTCACTACCTTACAGATGCTAATAACAAGGCCAGTGGAAGTGATGATATTCCAGCTGAACTATTTAAAATTTTAAAAGATGATGCTGTTAAGGTGCTACACCCAATATGCCAGCAAGTTTGGAAAACTCAACAATGGCCAGAGGATTGGAGAAGATCAGTCTACATCCCAATTCCAAAGAAGGGCAGTGCCAAAGAATGCTCCAACTACCGCACAATTGCGCTCGTTTCACATGCTAGCAAGGTTATGCTTAAAATTCTACAAGGCAGGCTTAGGCAGTATGTGGATCGAGAACTCCCAGAAGTGCAAGCTGGATTTCGAAAGGGCAGAGGAACCAGAGAGCAAATAGCAAACATGCGCTGGATTATGGAGAAAGCTAGAGAGTTCCAGAAAAACGTCTACTTCTGCTTCATTGACTATGCAAAAGCCTTTGACTGTGTCGACCACAGCAAACTATGGCAAGTTCTTAAAGAAATGGGAGTGCCTGATCACCTCATCTGTCTCCTGAGAAATCTCTATGTGGGACAAGAAGCTACAGTTAGAACTGGATATGGAACAACTGAGTGGTTCAAAATTGGGAAAGGAGTACGACAAGGTTGTATATTGTCTCCCTGCTTATTTAACTTATATGCAGAATTCATCATGCGAAAGGCTGGACTAGATGAATCCCAAGCCGGAATTAAGATTGCCGGAAGAAATATCAACAACCTCAGATATGAAGATGACACAACCTTGATGGCAGAAAGCGAGGAGGAATTAAAGAACCTTTTAATGAGGGTGAAAGAGGAGAGCACAAAATATGGTCTGAAGCTCAACATCAAAAAAAACAAGATCATGGCCACTGGTCCCATCACCTCCTGGCAAATAGAAGGGGAAGAAATGGAGGCAGTGAGAGATTTTACTTTCTTGGGCTCCTTGATCACTGCAGATGGTGACAGCAGTCACGAAATTAAAAGACGCCTGCTTCTTGGGAGAAAAGCAATGACAAACCTAGACAGCATCTTAAAAAGCAGAGACATCACTTTGACGACAAAGGTCCGTATAGTTAAAGCTGTGGTTTTCCCAGTAGTGATGTATGGAAGTGAGAGCTGGACCATAAAGAAGGCTGATCGCCGAAGAATTGATGCTTTTGAATTATGGTGCTGGAGGAGACTCTTGAGAGTCCCATGGACTGCTAGAAGATCAAACCTATCCATTCTGAAGGAAATCAGCCCTGAGTGCTCCCTGGAAGGACAGATCGTGAAGCTGAGGCTCCAATACTTTGGCCACCTCATGAGAAGAGAAGAATCCTTGGAAAAGACCCTGATGTTGGGAAAGATTGAGGGCACTAGGAGAAGGGTACGACAGAGGACAAGATGGTTGGACAGTGTTCTCGAAGCTACGAACATGAGTTTGACCAAACTGCGGGAGGCAGTGCAAGACAGGAGTGCCTGGCGTGCTATGGTCCATGGGGTCACGAAGAGTCGGACACGACTAAACGACAACAACAACACCTTACAGATGCATAAATAACTAAGAATTTTCCTTCCCTTCAAAATTATGAAATTCCTTTCCTGGGGAAGTATGGTTTTATTTAGCATTGCTCACTTTCAGAAGCTAATTTTTTAAAAAAGGGGTTTTTGTTATTATTGTTCAGACATTTGTCATTCTGGAAAGTATATGGTAGTGGCAATATTATGTTGTTCTGCTGTATAGTTAGTTTTCATTTTAGTTGTTTCGGTCCTTCCAACCAGTCTATGATTCTGTATTTTACTGATCTTTTATATGGTGAGTTTTCTTGTGGTCAGAGAATAATAACAAATATAATCTTATGGAGATCTTCCCAGGAGACTTCTTAGCAGATGGAGAATCAACCAATCTCTACAACCACTATAAAGGCTACAGGGCAAAAGAACAGATTCTATTGCTCTCTTTCCACCTCAATCATTCATTTATTAGTATATTAAAATGAGCAATGATAATTTCTTCTCTCTACTTGGAGAGAATCAATGTGCACAAGTATAAAACTGTGATATAACAATAAAGGTAGTAGCAGCAGCAGTACTAGTATTAGTAGTAGTAACATCCACAGAAAGCATAGAACAAAATTGTCTATGTTTTTCTATGTAAATTGAGGTTGGTGCTGCCCCTAAACTTCATATGTTTGGGATATATAGGATTTATATTTATATTCAAGATAGTTGGAATACCATTAGGGTTTTTTTTATTACACTTGGAAATGTTTGGCTTTTTCCTTTTCCAGATTTCATATGGTTCATTTGAACCAGCCATAAATGATGAAACCAAGTTCCCTTCCTTTTACCGCATGGTCCCCAATGAAGATCATCAGTACAAGGGAATAATCCAGTTACTTCTGCATTTTGGATGGAAATGGGTTGGGCTGATCACTCCAGATAATGAAGATGGAGAACGTTTCTTGCAGACAATTGAACCAATGCTGTTCAATAATGGACTCTGTTCAGCATTCACAGAAAGAGTTAAACCCAATTTGCATTATGACGGTAACATACTAGGAATGCTGGGCACATGGGTTTCGTTTGCACCTTTCACAGCCAGCAAAGCCAATGCAGTTCTTGTGTATGGAGAAGGTAGATTTATTATATGGTTATCAAGTGCTATACAGACAATGGAGTTAACCCAGTTACTACTTCCTCATAAGAAGTCACATAAAGGAAAAGTATGGATTACAACAGCCAAACTTGACTTCATATTTTATAGCCTTCAAAAAAATACTTTTAATATAGGAATGTTCCATGGTGCTATCTCTTTTGCGATTCACTCCAACGAGATTCAAAAATTTCAGGACTTTCTTCGTGATATACATCCTCATTGGACAGACACAGATGGTTTTATCAAAGATTTCTGGGAAGATGCATTCAGTTGTTCACTTTCAAATGCCAGTGTGTTAGTTCGCGAATGTACTGGAGAGGAGATGCTGAAGACCCTTACTGCACCATTTTTTGAAATGAGCATGACCGGCCATAGCTACAGTATCTATAATGCTGTCTATGCTTTGGCACATGCCTTAAACAGAATGCACTTGGCTGCAGTCATCCGCAAAAGGAGAGATGCTAAGGGAAAACTCTCTCCTCAGTATATAGAACCTTGGCAGGTAATGTTCTCTCTTACAAAGCCTTTGCTGCATTGATCCATTATGTGAGTTGGCATTTAATTATCAGTAAAGAAATAAAAGAATAGAACTTAAGAAATTAAAGATAAACCTTAAGTAATTTTATTGTATCAAAGATGGGAATTAGAATATTTCCTATAGTGATACAGTGGTACCTTGGTTTACAAACACAATTGGTTCCGGAAGTCTGTACTTAACCTGAAGCGAACTTTCCCATTCAAAGTAATGGAAAGTGGATTAATCTGTTCCAGACGGGTCCGCGGAGTACTCAACCTGAAGTGTACTTAACCCGAGGTATGAGTGTAATTGGTTCCGGAAGTCCGTACTTAACCTGAAGCGTCCTTAACCTGAAGCGAACTTTCCCATTGAAAGTAATGGAAAGTGGATTAATCCGTTCCAGACGGGTCTGCGGAGTACTTAAAGTGAAAATACTCAAACCGAGGCGTACTTAAACCGAGGTATGACTGTACTGAACTGATTTTACATGACTCAAGCTTTCATATCTAACCAGGCAACAACTACGACAGTTAACTCACATTTTACATACATTCCTGGCTATCAAACTTATAAGCAGACTCATCTGAGGCCAGAGTAACTCCTAGAAAATCAGTTTAAAGCAAAAAAAAATTAAAAAAAACAAACTGCTTCACTTACTGTTGAGGGACAAATGTGGCTTTTCCTCTTCCTCTTCCTCTTCCTCCTCATCTCCCTCACTGAATGATTCTTCATATCATAGAAGCAACAGAGGGTCTGACTGAGAGATAGAAGTGGTGTTGGGCTTGTTGTGCAGGGTACATTTTGGCAGCCTCTTCATCTGCAGATTCCGCCTCCCCTGTCATTCAGACATCATTCAGGTTTAAACAAATCTTAAGGCTGTTAAGCAAACCTGGGCTGACTTTAAATTCCATTGGCAAGCTGGTCCTCATCTGTGAATGATCGGAAGTGATCTTAGAGGATCGGAGCATTTTGGTGCAAGATGCTGTCATCCTCAGAAACCCTTGTCCAGTTCATATCTTCTACCCACAAGTTCAGTGTCATCTCTGCTTCACCAAAGCCTTGTCCCCCTGGCTGGTCAACTTTGCAGTCAGTGCTGCCAGAGTCCCATGTTTCTCCCTCTCATGAACATTGATGACTTGGATACTAGATTCATTGTGGCCAAATTTGCATGCCTCAGCACTCACTGACGTACTATCCCTCAAGAAGTCCAGCACCTCCAACTTCTTTTCCAGTGTGGAAACTGCCTTCCACTTTTCTGGTTTCTCGGCAGCTGATGATGGCAATCAAAATGCCTTGTGTTTGGGAGCTATTCTGCAATCTGAGGCTCTGCCAACCACCACCTCCTCCACAATCTCTGTTCTCTCTCCAAAACCCTTTGCAAATCTCTCTTTCTCTCGGACCTTCTCCAATTATGCAGTGGTGTAGAATTGGGGGGGGGAGAAGAGCAGCCTACTGTGGGGGGTCACCACACAGGGACATCCTGGTGGTCCGCCTCCCCAACTACCCAGTCCTTCCTTGCATGCATTCCTGCCACCAGTTGTCTCTGGACCCTGGAGCCTGCCTGGCCTCACTGCCACATCTACAGCAGAAGCTCACAACCACCTCTCCCCTGCCCCTTTGCCCCCTTCTCTCCAGCCTCCTCTTCTGCCTTGGAGACTGGATTGCTGTCTGCCACAGCCTCTTCCTTCTCACTTAACCCTGTCGCCTCTTCCGTTTCTGACACCTCCTCCTCCCAGTCTGCTCCCTCTTCTGCTCCCTCTTCTGCTCCCTCTTCTGCTCCTCTTCTGCTCCAGCTCTAGAGAAGTGGACACGGAGCAATGGATTCAAACTACAAGAAAGAAGATTCCACCTAAACATTAGGAAGAACTTCCTCACAGTAAGAGCTGTTCAGCAGTGGAATTTGCTACCAAGTAGTGTGGTGGAGTCTCCTCCTTTGGAGGTCTTTAAGCAGAGGCTTGACAGCCATATGTCAAGAATGCTTTGATGGTGTTTCCTGCTTGGCAGGGGGTTGGACTGGATGGCCCTTGTGGTCTCTTCCAACTCTATGATTCTATGATTCTGCCACTGACCACTCACTGTCATCCCACCACGAATCACCTGGCTCTGAGCCTCCTTTCCTAGGGGTGTCTCTTGGGGTTCCCCAGCTGCTGCTGCTTCCTGCCACTCATCTGCATCCAGCAATTCTATGACACCATGTTCAGCTCCACTCTGTAAACTAAGGACAGGTCCAGTCAGACGTTCTCATTTTGCATTCCTATCCTTTGAGAACATGAGCTCTGATCTATTCTCTTACATGACTTCTCAAATTCTGTCCCTTTCTTGGATCCTGACAAAGGCAGCTCCCAAGCATGTAGGTCTAGGAGCTCAGCTTTTCTTCATGATATCTTTATAGAAGTCTGTCAAATGTTGAACTGACACAGATTCATGATTTTCCCCTCCTCCTGTATGTGCAACTGAATAATAATAATAATAATAATAATAATAATAATAATAATAATAATAATAATTTATTATTTATACCCCGCCCATCTGGCTGGGTTTCCCCAGCCACTCTGGGCGACTTCCAACAGAAAAATAAAACACAATAGTCTATTAAACATTAAAAGCCTCCCTGAACAGGGCTGCCTTCAGATGTCTTCTAAAAGTCTGGTAGTTGTTTTCCTCTTTTGACATCTGTTGCGAGAGTATTCCACAGGGCAGGCGCCACCACCGAGAAGGCCCTCTGCCTAGTTCCCTGCAACTTGGCTTCTCGCAACGAGAGAACCACCAGAAGGCCCTCGGTGCTGGACCTCAGTGTCCGGGCAGAGTGATGGAGGTGGAGACACTCCTTCAGGTATGGAAATATGGATACCCCCCCATTGTGAACCGAAGTGTTTACCTCATACAGAATAAATGAATTAATTCCATCTTGGAAAGCTAATCAACAAACTTAATCAGACTATTGGAATGCTTTATAGACCTTTTGATTCTCTTTCCACTTAGCTGCAATCATTCCTGCAGAGAATCTCATTCAACAACAGTGCTGGGGACGAAATCACATTAAATGAATATGGAGAGATAGTGGGTGGCTTTGATATTACAAACTTGGTCACGTTCCGAAATGGATCATATGTCAGGGTCAAAGTGGGAAGATTGGATCCTCAGGCCCCTCCTGGCAAAGAGTTCACCATTAATGAGGACAGAATCAAATGGCACAGAGACTTCACTCAGGTATGGAAATAACGGCACTGAAAAACTACTATTTGTGCAATGTAACAAAAGCGCTCCATACATTATAAATTCACTATTAAATATAGGTTAAAATAAGAAGTTTTCATATCTAGATGGATAGTACTTTAATTGAGAGATACTCTATTTGAAAGAGAGACTTTTCCTGTATGTTTGCACCTTCAGCTTCTGAGAATGTGCTTGCTGGCCTTCCATTTTGCTAATGACACTTTTCTTTGTACATAATATTACATTACATGGGATACTGACATTCCCATTTTATTTATTGCATGCTAATAAGCCATCCAGGAGAAAATATTGTCCTTTAAGAAATGCTGTAAGGTCTGTGTGTACATAAACAAATGAGCCACAATACCAAAATGAGCAAAATGCACAGAAGACATGTCACACTAAGAAGAGCAATTTCTATCACAGAGTCCAGCATCGTCCACCATTCTTCTTTATGAAATCCCTGAAGCAAATCTCCAGTTAGTGGCATTAGATTGAAGACTAAGCTAGCTGTATCAGTATTTGGGTTGAGGATGAACATCATAATCATTTTTAGTTTGAATGAAACTAAGTTCAGGGTGCATGCATCTAGGAGTAGTTGGAGCTGGTGAATAGGTCTAAGGTGGGCGGAGGACTCCTAGCTAGCACCAAAAAAAAACCTTCAGACTCTAGTTATGATTTAGAATCAAGGAGTGCTCCTAGACCTCTTGCTTCAAAGGGAACGCAACCCCTCCCATAACAGGTCTGCCATTGGAACCACCAACCCAAAGCATTTCTCTCTGATAAGGATTCAGCCCTCGGCCCTTCCATCACTGCCTCAGGACACCTGTCCAGCACCTACCACCTCCTCTTGTTCCAATGGAATGGAAAGGTCAAACTTCACATCATCAGTATCCAGATGACACCATGTGCCAGATCCTAGGATACTATTCCTAAGAGTGTCATATAGATGATAAATACCATAGGAGACAGAACACCACAACCCAAAGGTCATGGACCGATTTCCTAGTACTTGTTTCTTTAACGACTCTGTAGGTAGGAGCAGAACCAAAATAATGGGGTACCTTTAATTCCTGCTTCCGTGAGCCACTACAAAAGAACACCCCATGGGACCCTCGTACCTACGGGACCGCCTCTCCCGGTATGACCCACAGAGGACATTACGGTCCACAAATAATAACATATTGGAGATCCCGAGTCACAAACGTAGAATTTCACACCGTCAGTATCCAGATGACACCATGTGCCAGATCCTAGGATATTATTCCAAAGGGTTTCCTATAGATGATAAATACCATAGGAGACAGAATGGGGTCTAACAGGGCACCACAATTCAAAGGTAATTCAGCGATTTCCTAGTACTAGTTCCTTGTTGTGATCCTGCAGGTAGGAGCAGAACCACTATAATGGGGTACCTTTAATTCCTTGAGCCACCACAAAGGCTTGAACAAAATGCAGTTAAGTGGTGACTCCATCAAAAGACAAAGCCAGGGGTGAAATTACACTGCAATATAGTAATACTAAACTATTCCTATCTCTTTGTATAGGTGCCACCCCCTTCTACATGTAATGACAACTGCCTTCCTGGTTATGGGAAGAAAAAGAAGGAGGGGGAGAAGTTTTGCTGCTATGATTGTGATCAGTGTCCAGAAGGAATGATCTCAAATGAGAAAGGTGGGAGATGTCATATTCAGATATTATGAAACGTCTGGGCTCTTGGCAATTTTGTTGAAGAGAAGAGGCTTAAATTAATAGATGTCCTCTTCTAATTGTGTTTTTTTCAAATAAAATTTATTCATTTTAAAACAATACAGAATACAAAAAAATCTCAAAAACAAAAGGACAAAAAACAAAAATAAAACATAATAAAGAAATATCAATTACAGCAAATCTTTCATTTTTACTTAACATTGTAGACTTCCTCAATCCCCCCTCACTGGGTCCATTTTTAAATCCAACTTAAGCAATTTTCATATTATATCTTTAATTATTTTAACACATTTTTTTCCATTATCTCTCAACTATTCTTAATCTATAAATATCAACTATCCTTAAACCTATAATTCATCAATTATTCCAAATCATAAATCATTTTCACAACCATCTATCTTCTATTTCACCCCTTAGCCTATAATTTATTCCCAAAAAATATCCATGAATTCAGATATTGGTTCTTCTATCCTAATAACATTTATACATTTAAATCTGATTCAGCCCCCCCCCCCTGGACTCAAGGTCTCCCAGACGATTCAGCCAGTTCCATAGGTCATTCCAGTTTCGGACCACCTTAATCAATCAGAAAATAACATCCAATATTGCTCTTTACCCCACTCCCACTCTGTCACAACCTATCCACCACACTTCCTTCTTCATCCCCTGCTGTCTCCCCAATTTTCTAACTGTTGCATGATACCATCCGTCTAGATTTCCACCTTTCAATCCTTCCACATTTTTGTTCCCCTTAGATTCTGACCCCAGTATGGATCCTGCCCTCCCTCTTTCACTGGGAGGGCATTATTCCATGCTGGTTCTTCTTTAAAAACCCTTTGAATCAAGCATGGGTCTTGTTCCTCCCCTCTCACTGGGAGAGCAATGCTCCATGCCCCTTCCTCTTCTTATTTAGATTCAATTGCATTGTCCAGGACTGATGAATGTTCCTCTTTCTTCTCTAATGTCTCTGCTGAAATTAATCCTTCTTCAATTTCCGCACACTTCTGGTTTATTTTTCCAATCTGTAATGTATTCTAATGTACTTCACTTCTTTGATCTCGTAGCAAGTTCAGGAATTCCTCTTGAAAATCTGAGAAGTCAGCTGATGTTATGTCTGCTGGCATCTTGCTCGTCTCCAATTTCATGGGAACAGCACAGATAACAAGACAGGAAATGGCGCAGTTCGTATTTCGAGACTTCAAGAACAGAAATTGTATCCGAACTGGTTGTAGACTAGCATTTTCAGTTCTTCATACCTTAAAATTCTTATGTCCATTTGCAAAAAGAGCATTTATCAAACTTCTTGTTTACAGCCTTATATTCTGCGCTCTCTTCAATACTGACAGTTCCTGACCTCAAAGAGGTAAACAAATTCCTTCCTATTGTGACATCATAATGGCGGCTCGCTGATCCCTCCAGGGACCCAACTCCAGCTTACGGGGGGGGCTTTCCCCAGTCCAAAATGAAATTTTGAACAGGGATTTTACTAAGTTCCACCCTTCTCCCCTTTACCTTGCCTCAGAGGGAAGGTTTTAAGTCCAATCTTTGGAAATTGAAAGCTTCCTGTCAATCTTTCCGGCTTCGGGCAAATTAACTGCCCCAAATCACTCAATGGGGGAGATCAACTTCCGTTTTTAAATCTCCTCCCGTGGCCAATTTTTTTTTTTCAAATTACAAATCCCTTTTCTTCTACTCACGATAACCAAAGTCCTAAATTCTTTCAAAATTGGAAGAATCCACTCCTCAACATGCTGTCGGCTCAGAGCTTCACGCTGCGGAGGTACCAAAATCACTCAAGGCACCCACGTCTCAACTCCGCTTGCTCTTGGGGCTCCTAATAGAGCTTACCGGGGAGCAAAGGATATGTTCTGGGGCTCAGGTGAGTCTCCACGACCCCAGAAAGCTCAATCTGGGGTTCTTTTGGGGGTGCATGGTGCTTCTCACGGCTCCCCCCTCCTTCGCAGCACCAGGAACCATGGAGGTTTCCTCACAGCTCGGCATTGGCGGTAGACCGGAAGTCCCTAACTGTATAGCTAACATCAAAATATTTTTATCTTTAAAACATCCTGAAGAATTTTTCAATACACATTTTACCTCCAACTTCTACAAAATTAGGGTGGAATAGAAGTGAAATTTTCTCCTTTAAGAATTAGGTAGTTTGACAAGAGGATGAAAGTATCATTGAACTTGCCTTACTAGGCTCCTAAGATATCAGCTGGAATTTATTTCTTAATTTGCTGTACAGTTTATGTAGTTCTAAGAAAAAGCAGGGGGACTGTAAGAGCAGGTGTCTCCAAGTAGAAAATTCCAGAGGTTTGTTTTTGATGTCTCTAGGGTAAAAGCATTTGGGTTTGAAGCTCTTAAACGTTTTTAGGTAGAAAACACTATGCTAGATGGAGTAACGATAAGGAAATTTGGTTGCTTCAAATTGTCACCCATCGTTTGTTTATTTTCAGACATAGAAACATGTGTCAGTTGCCCAGAAGATCAATATCCAAACAATGACCAGGATCTATGCATTCCTAAGATTCCAAACTTCCTAGCCTTGGATGAAACCTTGGCCATCGTTTCAACTTCCTCTGCGCTTCTATTCTCTCTGATCACAATTCTGGTGCTCGGCATCTTCATTAAGCATCGTGATACAGCCATAGTCAAAGCCAACAACAGAAGCCTCACCTATGGTCTCCTTATCTCCCTCCTCTTGTGTTTCCTCTCTTCTTTGTTGTTCATTGGAAAACCTAATAAGGTGACCTGCCTTCTCCGACAAACTGCTTTTGGCATTGTCTTCTCTGTGGCCCTCTCCAGCATCTTAGCCAAAACCATATTGGTGGTTTTGGCATTCATGGCTACCAAACCAGGAACCAATATAAGGAAATGGGTAGGCAAAGAACTGGCTTATTCCATTGTCCTTTCTGGCTCCATTGCTCAAGTAGGCATCTGTGTCGTCTGGTTGGCAACCTCTCCCCCATTCCCAGATGTGGACCTGCACTCAATGACGGGAGAAATCATATTTCTTTGTAATGAAGGGTTGGACTCCATGTTCTATTGTGTTTTGGGCTACATGGGCTTCCTGGCCACTGTCAGCTTCACGGTGGCCTTCCTAGCCAGAAAGTTGCCTGACACTTTCAACGAAGCGAAGTTCATCACTTTCAGCATGCTGGTCTTCTGCAGTGTTTGGCTCTCCTTCATTCCAACCTACCTGAGCACCAGAGGAAAATACATGGTGGCTGTGGAGATCTTCTCCATCTTTGCTTCTGGTGCTGGGTTACTGGCTTGCATTTTTGCCCCTAAATGCTACATTATTGTGGTGAGGCCTGACCTGAACAACAAAGAGCAGCTAACACAAAGAAAGGTTTAAAGGACAGAGGAATTTGTGGCTCTGTTGGTTCTTAGGCTACCTGGATTTGCTGGCATGTATCACTTTCCTGGTAGTATCCTCACCAAGACCTTACCATAGAATTTACTTTGCCTTCCGATCTTCACCTGCATCCCCATGGGTGCCCCACATTTCTGCTCAGGAGGCTCTGTGCCTTTCCTGAACAAATTTGGGTAAACTATTGGAAGCTGCAGAGTGTGTATTCCCAGGATAATGTAGGGGATTGACTGCCTGATTCCCCTTCCTACCTTGATGCCCCACCCCACAGCACCAATGGTGGCTGTGGAGATCTTCTCCATCTTTGCTTCTGGTGCTAGGTTACTGGCTTGCATTTTTCACCCCTAAATGCTACATTGTTGTGGTAAGGCCTGACCTGAACAACAAAGAGCAGTTAACACAAAGAAAGTTATAAGTGACTGTGGAATTTGTGGTTCTGTTGGGTCTGAAAATACATGGACTTGCTGGCTGGTATCACTTTCCGGGTCCCCGCTCCAGTTCTTTGTACAGTTTGGTCCTTAACTTTTTCTTCTCCCAAAGATGTCTCAAAGGCAATCGGTGCAGATTTTTCCTCGGGGTCTACTCCCAAACCCTTTTTCACGAATGAGTACAGCCGTAAAGCAATTGGAGGTTTATGTTCAGAGTTTTCCTTCTCCTTGATGGGCTCCCTTCCTAGGTTTACGAGCCCCATCTGCCCCTCACTTCCCTCTGCTGCACCTGCAGTAGCCACATTTTTGTGCGTTGGGCCTGCTATTGCTGTCATCCACTTAATCTGCCAGATCCTGCCTTTGCATGCAGAGAAATTCCCCAACTCACTGTGGATTTGAGGCCAAATGGCTGCCCTCTCCTGGTTTAGGCAGCCAGTTGGATCTGTTTCCTGGGGTGTGGCTGCTGTTGCATCTTGACAGCTTCTAGGAGCCAAAGGTGAGAGATGAGTGCAGGGTGGGGATCAGAGGTAGACAAACTACCCCAGAAGAAGCATGACTTGTTCCCCACTAGAGTTACTCTCCATCCGCTAACACTCTATACACCAATGATATGTATTGCTGTACCTTTCAAAGGTACAACACTCTATACACCAATGATATGTATTGCTGTACCTTTGAAAGGTACAAATCGGCGGTTCGAATCCCTGTGACGGGGTGAGCTCCCGTTGCTTGGTCCCAGCTCCTGCCAACCTACCAGTTTGAAAGCACGTCAAAATGCAAGTAGATAAATAGGAACCGCTACAGCGGGAAGGTAAACGGCGTTTCCATGTGCTGCTCTGGTTTGCCAGAAGCGGCTTTGTCATGCTGGCCACATGACCTGGAAGCTATACGCCGGCTCCCTTGGCCAATAATGTGAGATGAGCGCGCAACCCCAGAGTCGTTCACGACTGGACCTAATGGTCAGGGGTCCCTTTACCTTTACCTTTACCTTCGAAAGAAATAGATTCTTAATAGCCAAACTGTCAGACTACCAATTAAGAAAGGGTTAAGATGATGGATATTGTACATATATGAGTGCTTGATTATTAATAAAACGTCTCTTATCAATTATTTCATGTTATCTGCAATTTCATGTTAAAGACAACACAGGGTACCAGAAGGAACACACATTGTGAAATAGTTGAGGGCACTACATTCTTTATCTCTCACACACAAGTCAGCTGGGGAATAGAAGAAGGATAAATTTATAACGGCCATTTCCCCTTATTTTTTAAAATAGTTTTTTAAAGGAAAAGTAGCAAAGATATGCAACAATATCTGGAGGGAAACACATTGGATACTATTAACCCGAATAGGACAAGCCTTTTAGTTTTCTGAATTACACTTCTATTCAGTTTGAAAGAGTGGTGGCAGAGAATATCTCAAGTAAGCCAAATGGCTTCAGAGAATACAGATGTGTTGTTTCTAAAGTTGATTCTAAGTCTAAGTCTATTTATGCTATTTCTTTTACAATCATTTTTGTTGATTTTCAATTACTATCCAATAATACCCTCATTATAACAATACCAAATTATAATACTAATACTAATCAATCAAATACCGAATTATATAATTTAGGTGGGGATCCCACGTGCTAGAAGTGATGGTGTGATGATTTTCTTTTGCATTCCAAAATCTTATTAATTTCTATTACATTCTGGTCAAAATAATAATCCCTTATACAATAACTGAAATATTAATAACTTATATTAATGTTGACACAGAACTACAAGTGAGGAAGAGGGGAAAGGATGGAGCTAGCTCAACTCTAGATATCCTGCCATACAAAGGAGGGAACTTAATAATAATAATAATAATAATAATAATAATAATAATAATAATTTATTTATACCCCACCCATCTGTCTGGGTTTCCCCATCCACTCTGGGCAGCTTCCACATAATGCGTTGCAGGTTCATTCCTTGCCTATGATTTTGTTATGTGACATATATAATTACATTGGCAGATCCGGCTTCCTGTCTACCAGCTGCGGGAATAGAAATTTTTGGATTAAGTATCTGCAGTCTGGATTCAGACCATTCCTCATTGGCTGGGGAAATGGTGAACATTGCTTTTTTTCTGGAAGTCGAAGTTCCCTCCCTCCTGGTCAATTGTTCAGGAGCTTGAAAAGCCCGAACATCACAGTGACTGATGCCAACTGACATCAGCACACTTACGGATCAGCAGACTTTGCGCAGTTGAGTAAAAGACCTCAGCAACTCAGCATTTTAGCTTATCTATTTTTATTTACATATAAACACACACGGAGCATTGCAGCATGGCTTCAGCTCTCTCTAGCATCAATCAGCAAAGAGAATGAACAAAGAACAATAGTCCCACTTCAGGAAACACATTAACACAAACATCCTGTTTCCGTCACGTCTGACTCTGTGGAATGAAAACATACACCATCATGAATGCAAATACGGGGAATGAATCGCCAACAAAAACATTGTGGGGGGAAATTGTCACACGCAGGAAAGAATAAGGAATACAGTTAGAGTTCCTCACTTCAAACTTTATAAATTACTTATATACAAACACAAATAGAACTCACAAGACTGTAGCTGTTATATAAAGGATTATTATAAATGCATGGAATGGAATGGAAATTACTAACATAGTGGAAAGCAGAAATAATGTAGAAGAATGAAGCCATCAAATCTAGCATGCAAGGGGCCCAATTAAATTAAATTATATAATCTGACATTTGAATAATTGGCATTCATAATTGCATTAACTGGATAAAATTGGTATTGTTATAATGAGGCTGCTATTGGAACAATATTGGGAATTCAAGAAAAAATATATTTAAAAAATAATAATAGTAATATTTTAGCAGTTCCCCTACTGCTGATGTGCCAGAGAAGACAAAAACACTGCACAACTAATTCCCTCCCCTATCATTGTGAAAATTGCAATAATCAATCTACCTGACAGAACCTCCTGATGACACATTGGGGAAAAAGAATCAACAAGCAAACCTGAAATGATTATAAGCTCCTCGGTGCTCCACAGACTACTAGGCTGGGCTCTGTTACTTATCAGTTATCAATTTCCCTCTTTCATATCAAATCACTGTATCTGATTTGCCATCTAAGGCATTCTGTTGTGACAGTGTTCAAGTTACCAATAAGGTGGATACGTGTCCCTTAAAGTGCCTAATTGACAGAGTCAGCTGCCACCCAATTTGTCTTGTTCAGATCAGGTGGAGGAGAGTAATAATACTCTAGAGAGAAGCAGGGGAGTTCATGCAGACAATAGTATTTTCCATCAGGATGTTGCTCCTGCTGCTTCTGCTGCTCCCCAATCTGGTGTCCCAAGTACAAAGTGTTAACTGCACAACTAATAATTCTGTTCATGTTCCACACGAGTGGTATGAGCCAGGTGACCTGGTCATTGGGGCAATGGCATCTCATATGTATTATATAGTCCCCGAGGTTTCCTTCAAGAAAACCCCTTCCCAGGACTTCATTGATACTCCACTGTAAGTAATCAGTAATTAATATTATTTTATTTATTCCTTATATGCTATATCTGACTGAAAATAACTTTCATTGATTTGGAAAAATATAGCTTTAGAACTTTTTTTTTAAATGAGTGAAGAGATTTTATTAGAAATCTCTGTGCACATAGGCTATGTGCATACTGTCAATGAACAATAAGGTTTTTTTTTAGTCTAATTGAGTAAAGAGTGATAGAAAAGAGAGTACGAGAAAGCAAAAAGAGATGGCATAAAAAATAGGAAAAGCCTATAGCCAAGTATTATGTTACTGAACTTTGTTAATGATACCCAGATTTTCAACTGGTGAAAACAAACATGGGATGCTGATGATATCAAAGAAATGTACAACAGCATTTTTAATGACATAGTATTATTTGATTGTCTAAATATTTTTAAAAAAACTTTGCTGGCTTTGTCCTTTCTGTATAGGAAGGCAGGTGAGTCTCTCCATACCTAGATAATGTACAATTTACCCACTCTAACTTCATTTTCAGGGTGGTGGCAAAGTTTTACCAGCAAATCCTGGCCTTGGTGTTTGCTGTTGATGAGATCAATGAGAATCCCAGGATGTTGTCCAATGTCTCTCTTGGATTCCACATCTATGATAGCTATTATGATTCAAAGATGACCTACCGAAACACTCTGGACTTGCTCTTTAAATCACATCACTTTGTTCCCAACTACAGATGTGGCATCCAGAAAAATGTAATAGGAGTCATTGGGGGACTTAGCTCTGATACTTCCTGGTGCATGGCAAATGTCTTAGGTCTTTTCAAGATTCCACAGGTAGAATATGGCTTTTGAAAAACAGATTTCATGCTTTCCTTGCATTAGGAATCCACTGTTTCATAAATATGGAGTGGGAAAATGGACAAAGAAAAAGGGGCATAATATGCATCTCCAACAATGTGCGTAAGAAGGGAAATTTGTGTTTAATAGATGTAATAGAAAATTTCTGTAAAGTTGCCAGGTTTGTAAAGGAGGCACCTAGACTGGTTCATATACGGTATATAAGTCCTGAAAGCACTGCACTGGCTTCCTGTGAGCTACTCAATTTTTGACATTGACAATGGCTTCAAAGGTATGAATAACTTAGGACTCATTAATTAAAAAATTTCCTCCCTTTAAGAATCAAGATAGCCTTTCCCAAAGTATGATGTTAATCAAGATTTCTTGAAAACACTGTTTTCTTGCTATTGTTCTGGCATTTGGCATCTGTCCTTTCAGAAAGTTATATAGTGAAGACAGAATTGGGCTGTTCTGCTTCATTGTTGGATTTCAATTTAGTTGTCTGAATTAGTGCTGGTACATTATTTTGCATTTTACTGATATTTTATATTATGTGGTAGATAGAGAATCAATCTCTCTCTTTAACAGCTAAAAAGGTTACAGAGCAAAAGTACATGATCCACGTCCACTTTGGAGTTTTGTTGAGTCATTCATTTAGTATATTAACATGAGCGATGTTAAATGCTCCTCTCTACTTGGAGACAATCAGTGTGTACAATTATAAAGCTGTGATGGTGCCATAATCTCTATATATAAAAATGTAGAAGGTCCATGTTTGTTAAAGAACAATGTTTTCCGAAACCGCTTACCCGATTGGCCTCAAATTTGGCCACAACCTCATATGCGGCTGCGGGAGTGTTTCCATGCACTTACATTGGATAGAACACATCTAGGGCAGGTAAAGAAAACCTGGATTTCCGTAAAAAAAATAATTGCGCCCTCCAGTGGACGTCAAACTCACATACAACAAAAATACTGCCACAATCCTGCCCACTCATCAACCCCCACCACCCGGGACCCACCCCACCCCAGAGACCACACCCACCCTGAGAACAGGCCTATCCCCTGGGAGCAGGCCGCTCCACAACCCTCGCCCGCCCCAGAGATCCCGCCGCCGCTAGGCAACAGGCCACCCCGAGACCAGGCCACACCCCATACCTCACCACCCAAGGAGACCGCCACCATCCAGGGACCATGCCAATTCCCATCCCACACCCGCCCCGGAGATCGCCACTGTCCACGGAGCAGACCACGCCAGAGGCCTTGCCCGCCCCGGAGATTCCGCCGCCAACAGGGAACAGACCCCGAGACCAGACCACTCCCCATCCCACAGCCGCCCTGGAGATCACACTGCCGCCAGGGAGTGGACCGCCCCAAGACCAGGTCGTTCCACGTGACAACCCCACAACCCCCATGAACAAGGGGGATACAAGTAGAGGGGGGAGTCACAGGAGTGAGCTGAGGGGTGGGAGGAGGAAGGGGGTTCAGGAAAGGGTGTTGAGACACTCACAGGGATGTGTTCGGTGATTGGAGGGAGGGGCCACGGCAACGCATGGCAGGGTACAACTAGTAATAACAATAAATATCTACAGAAACCATGAGCAAAATTATCTCTGCTTTCTTAAGTTGGGGCTGGTGCATTTGGGATATATAGTCATACCTCAGTTTAAGTACGCTTCGGTTTGAGTACGTTCAGTTTAAGTACTCCACGGACCTGTATGGAACAGATTAATGCACTTTCCATTACTTTCAATAGGAAAGTTCGCTTCAGGTTAAGTTACGCTTCAGGATAAGTACAGACTTCCAGAACCAATTACATTCATACTTCAGGTTAAGTACGCTTCAGGTTGAGTACTCCTCGGACCCATCTGGAACGGATTAATTCACTTTCCAATACTTTCAATAGGAAAGTTTCTTTCAGGTTAAGTTCGCTTCAGGTTAAGTACAGACTTCTGAAACCAATTGTGTACTTAAACCGAGGTACCACTGTATAGTCATTGTGTGTGTGTTTATATTTGAATAAATTGGAATATCATGAGTTCTTGTTTCCACTTGAAAACATTTGGCTTTTGCATTTTCCAGATTTCATACGGTTTATTTGAACCTGCCATAAATGATGGAACCAAGTACCCTTCCTTTTACCGCATGGTCCCCAATGAAGACCTTCAGTATCGGGGAATTATCCAGTTACTTCTGCATTTCAGATGGAAATGGGTTGGGCTCATGACTCCAGCTAATGAAGCAGGAGAACGTTTCTTGCATAACATTGAGCCAATGCTTTTCAAGAATGGAATCTGTTCAGCATTCACAGAAAGAGTTAAACCCAATGTGCATTATAAGAGTAACTTACTAGATATGCTGGACACAAAGATTTTGTTACCAACTTTCACAACCAGCAAAGCTAATGCAATTCTTATATATGGAGAAAGTAGATTTATTATATGGTTGTCAAGTGCTTTAAGCATAATGGAGTTTACTCAGTTACTATTTCCTGAGAAGAAGTCAGGTGAAGGAAAAGTATGGATTACAACTACCCAAATTGATTTCATATTATATAGCCTTCAAAAAATTACTGTTAATATACGAATGTTCCATGGTGCTATATCCTTTGCAATTCACTCCAAGGAGATTCACAACTTTAAAGACTTTCTTTGGAATATACAACCTCATTGGACAGACACAGATGGTTTTATCAAAGATTTTTGGGAAGATGCATTCAGTTGTTCACTTTCAAATTCCACTCTCTCAACAACCATGTGTACTGGAGAGGAGATGCTGGAGAGCCTTCCTGCACCATATTTTGAGATGAGAATGACCGGCCATAGCTATAGTATCTATAATGCTGTCTATGCTTTGGCACATGCCTTAAACAGAATGCACTTGGCTGCAGTCATCCGCAAAAGGAGAGATGCTCAGGGAAGACTCTTTACTCAATATATAGAACCCTGGCAGGTATTTATTCCTGTTACTGCATTGTATTCACTGCATTGGTCATTATGATAGTAGGCATTCACTTATCAGTAAAGAAATAAAAGAATAAAATGTAAGAAATTACAGATAAACCTAAAGTAATTTTATTGTATCAAAGATGGGAATTAGAATATTTCCTACTAGCTGTACCCTGCCACACGTTGCCGTGGCCCCTCCCCCCTCCCCCGGCACATCCCCGTGAGTTTCTCGGCCCCCTTTCCTGAACCCCCTTCCTCCCCCCCACCTCGGCTCACCCCTGTGACTCCCCCCCCACCTGTATCCCCCCCGGTTCACGGGGGTGTTTGGGTTGTCGCACGGGTTGTGGAGTGGCCTGGTCTCGGAGCGGTCTGCTCCCTGGCAGCGCTGTAATCTCTGGGGCTGCCGTGGGAAGGGTATTGGCCTGGTCTCGGAGCAGCCTGTTCCCTGGCGGCTGTGGTATCTCCAGGGCAGGCGAGGCCTGTGGAGGGTCTGCTCCATGGATGGTGGCGATCTCCGTTGCGGGTGTGGGATGGGGATTGGCGTGTCTTTTGGGGTGGTGATGGATGGGGGCGGCCTGTTCCATGGCGGCAGCGGGATCTCCGGTGCAGGCGAGGGTTGTGGAGCGGCCTGCTCCTTGGGGATCGGCTTGTTCTTGGGGTGGGTGTGATCTCTGGGGTGGGGTGGGTTCCGTGGTGGTGGAGGTCGATGAGGAGTGGGCGGGATTGTGGCAGTATTTTTGTTGTATGTGATTTTGATGTCCACTGGAGGGCACAATTATTTTTTATGGAAATCCAGGTTTTTTACCTGCCCTAGGTGTGTTCTGTCCAATCATGGAAGTACTCCCACAGTCGCATGTGAGGTTGTAGCCAAATTTGAGGCCTATCGGGTAGGCGGTTTCAGGGAACATTGTGCTTTAAAAAACATGGACTTTCTACACACACACACACACACAATATATATATATATATATATATATATATATATATATATATATATATATATAATGATCCTAAACACACTTTATGTGGAACAGACTTTCAGAAGCAACAGACTACCAACAACTACACGTAACTGAAGCTGTGCCAATCATCTTCTCCACACTGCAAACCCCTCCATTTTCTATCCACATCCCTCCGCGATTCTCTCTGTCTATCTCTTAGTCCAGTTACCCAGTGGTATAAGGATGGAGGATGGAAGCCCGTGTCCCAGCATACATAATTCTGAGGGAGCACAACACGGACCCACACACCATGAATTCGGGGGGGGCGCCCCTGCCTGGTCACATCCTGGAAGGCCCCATCTTTCCCTGTCTGCCCACCGCCAAGGGTTTCTGAAGCCGATCCTGGCCTCACTAATAGATCCCCAGAAGAGGTTAGCAACTGTTTGATCATTGTCTCTAGACCCTGTTTTTCTCCCTCCTTTGCCCCCTTCAGTCCAGTCTCCTCTTCTGCCTCTAAGTCTGTATTGCTGTCTGCCACAGCCTCTTCCTGCTCCCTTAACCCTGTTGCTTTTTCAGTTTCTGACACCTCATCCTTCCAGTCAGCTCTCTCTTCTCCCACTGACCACTCCTTGTCATCCCACCACCAATCCCCTGGCTCTGAGCCTCCTTTCCTTGGGGTATCCTTTTGGGGTCCCCCAGCTGCTGCTTCCTCCCACTCTTCTGCATCCAGCAAGTCCATGACACCATGCTCAAGTCCACTCTATAAACTAAAGAAACGTCAAGTCAGACGTTCTCATGTTGCATTCCTATCCTTTGAGAACATGAGCTCCCATCGCTTCTCTTACATGACTTCTCAAATTCTGTGCCTCTCATGCATCTTGACAAAGTCAGGTGCCAAGCAAGCAGGTCTAGGAGCTCAATGTTCCTACATAATATCTTTATAGAAGTCTGTCGAATGTTGAATTGATACAGATTCATGATTTCCTACACCTCCTGTATGCGCAACTGAAATATGGATGTTCCCCATTGTGAACTGAAGTGTTTACCTCCTAGAGGAAAAGGAATTAATTCCCTTTTGGAAAGCTATTCAACAATCTTAATCAGGCTAATGGAATGCTTTATAGACTTTTTATTCTCTTCCTCTTAGCTCCCTTCATTCCTGCAGAGGATCTCATTCAACAACAGTGCTGGGGACGAAATTACATTAAATGAAAATGGAGAGTTAGCGGCTGGCCTTGATATTACAAACTTGGTCACATTCCCAAATAGATCATACATCAGAGTCAAAGTGGGGAGGCTGGATCCTCAGGCCCCTCCTGGCAAAGAGCTAACCATTAACGAAGACGGAATCAAATGGCCCAGAGACTTCACTCAGGTATGGGAAATAAATATACATTCCCCGAAACGCCATAATTTGTGGTTCTCCACAAAATGGGATGGAACAAAAGAACTTCAGACTTTATTAACTTTGATATTCACTATTGAAATTATTATCTCAAAACAAGAAGATTTCAATCAACATAATACTGTTTTGATGGAGAGATACACTATTGGAAAGGGTGTCCTCTATGTTTGCACCATCATCTCCTAAGGCCCTGCCTGTTTGAATGTATACATCATAATATATTGCATGTGAAACTGAAATTCCCTGTACTGTCCAGTATTTTTATTTCATGCCTATAAGCCATCTAGGAGAAAGAATAATTATCAGAGAATCTAGCATTGGCCAACATTCCTGTTTGTGGAATCCCCGAGGCAAATTTTCAGCATTAGATTGAAGGCTAAATTTGGGCTGAGAAGGAACATTATAATCTTCTTGAGTTTGTATGATGCCAATTTCAGGGTGTGTACATCTAGGAGCAGTTATAGCTGGTGAATAGGTCTAAGGTGGAAGTCAGCCCTCCTAGCCACAGAAGCCACTTAAGAATCCAGTGGTGAGTTAGAATCAAGGAGTACTCCCAGACATAAGAACCTCTGGCCTCAGAGGGAGTTCAACCTCTCACAGAATAGGTCAGGAGTAGGAACCACATTCCCAAAGCATTTCCCTCTTATCAGGATCCAGCCCCCATCCAATCCATCACTCTCTCCAGACACCTGTCCATTACCTTTACCACCTCCTCTCTTTCCAATCATCAGCATACAGATGACACTGTGTTCCGGATCCTAGGATATGATTCATACAGATGATGAATGGCAACAAAGAACAGAATGGGTCCTAAAGGGACACCAAAGCCCAAAAGCCAGAGAGTGGTTCCCTAGTACTAGTTTCTCAGAGTGACCCTGCAGGTAGGAAGAGAACCTCTATAATGGGGTACCTTTAACCCGCATCTCTTTGAGTCACAATAAATAACATATTTGATATCATTGAAGAAAATGCAGTTAGGTTGTGAGGTGAAATTAAACTGAATTCTGGCACAGCTGTAAGGGTGGATGGTCCAGGTATGAATATTGCAGTTTTCTTGAGTTTGTATAATGCTTAGAGGAGCTGTTGTTTACCACACTATATGTGCATATATGGATCATATATTTCTCATTATGAGTCCTCATATTTACTGTTAAATCACCTGATATTGGATACTAGATAAATCCCCCCAAACATTTATCTCTCCCTACCTCTTTGGATAGGTGCCACCCCCTTCCATATGTAATGACATCTGCCGTTCTGGATACGGGAAGAAAAAGAAGGAGGGGAAGAAGTTTTGCTGCTATGATTGTGATCCATGTCCAGAAGGAATGATCTCAAATGAGAAAGGTGGACAGTGTCATCTTAAGACAATACCAAACGATGCAAAAAAAATTTGTCGGCTCTGGGCTCACTGGCAATTCTGTGGTTATTATACTGCTGGAGAAGGACAGGTTTAAATCAAATTGATGTGTTGGTCTAATTTTTTTTATAGATAACTTCGATGTAACCTTATATTTCAAATGGTTTTTTCCACCCAGTGGAACGCCCTCCAACCAGATGCCAAAGAGAGAAACAACGACCAGACTTTTAGAAGACATCTGAAGGCAACCCTGTTTAGGGAAGCTTTTAATGTTTACTAGATCATTGTATTTTAATATCCTTCTGGAAGCCGCTCAGAGTAGCTGGGGAAACCCAGCCAGATGGGCGGAGTATAAATAATAAATTTATTATTATTATTATTATTATTATTATTATTATTATTATTATTATTATTTGAATAAAATTATTTAAATTGTAGGCAATATATTTCACCTTCGACTTCTGCAAACTTGGGGGGGGGGATAGAAGTGGTGGTTTCTGCTCTAAGGTTGTTTCATGAGAGAGTGAAAATCAACCTCACCTTTCTGGGCTCCAAAGATTTCGGCATGTATTTCTCATTTTGCTGTGCAGTATATGTGGTTCTAAGAAAAAGGAAGGAGGGCACTAAAAACAGATGTCCTCGGTGTAAAAATTCCAGAGTTCATACATGAGATTTATTGTTGATGCATCAAGAGGGAAGGCATATGGGCTGGAAGTTCAGAAACATTTTCAGATAGAAAGCACTATGCCGAATGAACTAGTGATGAGACAATTCTTAAGATTAGTTATGTTTGCTTCAAATTGTCATGCACTGTTTGTTTGTTTTCAGACATGGAAACATGTGTCAGTTGCCCAGGAGATCAATATCCAAAGAAAGACCAGGATCTATGCATTCCTAAGATTCCAAACTTCCTAGCCTTTGATGAAACCCTGGCCATTGTTTCAACTTCCTCTGCACTTTTATTCTCTCTGATCACAATTCTGGTGCTTGGCATCTTCATTAAGCATCGTGATACAGCCATAGTCAAAGCCAACAACCGAAGCCTCACCTATGGTCTCCTTATCTCCCTCCTCTTGTGTTTCTTCTCTTCTTTGTTGTTCATCGGAAAACCTAATAAGGTGACCTGCCTTCTCCGGCAAACTGCTTTCGGCATCGTCTTCTCTGTGGCCCTCTCCAGCATCTTAGCCAAAACTGTACTGGTGGTTTTGGCATTCATGGCTACTAAACCGGGAACCAATATGAGGAAATGGGTAGGCAAAGAACTGGCTTATTCCATTGTCTTTTCCTGCTCCATTGTTCAAGTAGGGATCTGTGTTCTCTGGCTGGCAACCTCTCCCCCATTCCCAGATGTGGACATGCACTCAATGACAGAAGAAATCATATTTCTTTGTAATGAAGGGTCAGTCCTCATGTTCTATTGTGTTTTGGGCTACATGGGCTTCCTGGCCACTGTCAGCTTCACGGTGGCCTTCCTAGCCAGGAAGTTGCCTGACACTTTCAACGAAGCCAAGTTCATCACCTTCAGCATGCTGGTCTTCTGCAGTGTTTGGCTCTCCTTCATTCCAACCTACCTGAGCACCAGAGGAAAATACATGGTGGCTGTGGAGATCTTCTCCATCTTTGCTTCTGGTGCTGGGTTACTGGCTTGCATTTTCACCCCCAAATGCTACATTATTGTAGTGAGGCCTGACCTGAACAACAAAGAGCACCTAATGCAAAGAAAGGTATAAATGACAGTGGAATTTGTGGTTCTGTTGGGTCTAAGAATACATGGACCTGCTGGCTGGTATCACTTTCCAGGTGCCTACTCCAGATATTTTTGTAGAGTTTGGTCCTTACCTTTTTCTTCTCCCAAAGATGTCTTGAAGGCAATGGGTACAGATTTTTTTCTCAGGCTCTACTCCCAAAGCCCTTTTCACAAAGGAGTAAAGCTGTAAAGCAGTGGTGGTTTAAGTTCAAAGTTTCCTTCTCCTAGATGTGACAGTGGAATTTGTGGTTCTGTTAGGTCTGAGGCTACATGGACTTGCTGGGTGGTATAAATTTTCGGGTCCCTACTCTGGATATTTGTAGAGTTTGGTCCTTACCAAAGAGAGAGCTGAGTGCAGGGTGAGGATCAGAGGTAGACACACTACCCCAGAAGGAGCATGACTTGTTCCCCACTAGAGTTACTCTCCACCCCCTTACACTCTATACACCCTTGATATGTATTGCAGTACTTTGAAACAAATAGATTCTTAATAGCCAAACTGTCAGACTATCAATTAAGAAAGGGTTAAGTTTATGGATGTTGTACATACTTGAGTGCTTGATTATTAATAAAAAGTCTCTTATCAATTATTTCATGTAATCTGCAAATTCATGTTAAAGACAACACAGGGTACCAGAAGGAACACACATTGTGAAATAGTTGAGGGCTCTACATTCTTCATCTCTCTCACACAAGGCAGCTGGGGAATAGAAGAAGGACAAATTTAAAACGGCCATTTCCCCTTATTTTTTAAAATAGTTTTTAAAAGGAAAGGAAGCAAAGATATGCAACAATATCTGGAGGGAAAAACATTGGATATTACTAACCCTAATAGGACAAGACTTTTAGTCTTCTGAATTGCAATTGTGTTGTTTCTAAAGTTGATTATATGTCTAAGTTTATGCTATTTCTTTTACAATCATTTTTGTTAATTTTCAATTACCATCCAATAATAGCCTCATTAAAACAATACCAAATTATAGTCTCCAGCCGGACAAGGACAGAATGCAACTTTTGCTACAATTAGTGTATGAACTAAGAGAGGACGTGTATGAATACACGAAACAGACACAAAATCTCAAAAAGGAGATACAACTGTTTCCCCCAAAGGTTGCTTTAGACTTACAGGAAGAAAGCAAAGAAGAGCCGAAAACGGAGGAACCCGAGCAACTTGTGAGAGAGGCTGCAAAGGACATGGATTCTACTAAGATGGCATTAGCCCAAGAGACCCAGAATGCTGGACTCTCAGTGAGAGAGGGAGCCCAGAATCTGGGCATGGACAACCAGAGAAAGTTTGCAAATTTGATCAAGTGGTGGCTTTGGGGGGGGGGTAAAGAGGTGACAGTGGGGAAAGAGAACTGGAGAAGGAGATTGTATCAACACAAAGAGGAATGGAGAGAGGAAGGGGGCATGGAGTGGGTAAGAGATGGAGTGGGGTGAAAAAATAATGAATTTTTAATAGGGGATGGATTAAATGGCTGGAAACTGGACTGTTATAAGGAACTGGTCGAGGTTTTCGCAGGGAATTCCCTAGCAGGGGAAGAAGGGGGAAGCTAATAAATTAATGGAGATTTCTTTTATTCTTTTATTCTTTTTTAAAGTAATTAATGGGGAATATGTTTTAGGGAAAATATAGGCTAAGGGGTTTAGTTTAGATACTTTAAGTATTTTTGAGGGAATTTTGATGGAATGTGAATATAAACAATTATGTAATAAATTAGATTATTGATATAAGAATAATTTGAAAATAAGGAAACTGTTAAAGATGGGTTTAAAATGGACTCGGTAAGGGAGGAACGGGGAGGTCGCAGATATGTTAAGTAATATTAGATGAGATCAAAAAAATCTTTTTTGTTTTCTCTTTTTATTATTTTTCTATTTTTCTTGTTCTTTTCTTTTTTCTTTTTTTTGGATGTGCCTTTTTTGCATTGTATTTAGGATATTATATGTTATGATGATATGGAAAATGTTTAAGTTGAAAATTCTTAATAAAAATTATTTTTTTTAAAAAATAAAACAATACCAAATTATAATACTAATCATTCATATACTGAATCATATAATTTAGGTGCCCCACCCCACATGCTAGAAGTGATGGTTTGATTATTTCCTTTATTTCTGCATTCCAAAATCTTATTAATTCTATTATATTCCGGTCAAAATAATAATCCTTTCTACAACAACTGCAATATTAATAACTTCTTTTCGTGTTGACACATTAAATGATTTATAGAACTACAAATGAGGCACTCAAACTATATCCCTGTACTTCCTGTGTGTGGCAATTATTCTGTTCGTGGTGTTTCTTCCAGTGCTTGTAAAATGTTGTGTCTCTTGTGATGGAAAAGTTCGTTCCACAAGTATTTCTTTTTACTTTTTTCTCCTGCCAGAAAATGGTTAAAGATGGCAGCCTCTGATTGCCTGTGGTTCCAAGAGGGAGAGTTTAAAAGAGAGATGGATTTAGAGTGTGGTAAGAGGGGGGTTGAGTTGAGGTGGTTGAGGAGGGAGTTAGGGAGTTAGGTAGGGAGATAGGATAGGAGTCAGGTTGAAATACAAAGAGTGTTGAGAAGGGAGAGTTGGTTCTGGAATAAAACATCCACTCCGAGTGTACAGTGAAGAACTGAGTGTAGTGTCCTGCAGGAGTAATAGGACCGAATCTTGCTGAGAGACTGGGGGTGGGACAGGAGAAGTAGGAGCTGAAAGAGATGAGTCTACAGTGGTGCCTCGCTAGACGAATTTAATTTGTTCCACAGGTCTTTTCTTACAACGAAAAATTTCTCTAGCGAATCCCATAGGAATGCATTGAATTTTTTATTTTTATTTTGCCCATAGGAACGCATTAATTGAATTTCAATGCATTCCTATGGGAAACCGCGATTCGCTAGAAGAATTTTTCGTAAAACGCATTCGTCTAGCGAGGCAACCTCCGCTAGAAAAAATCTTTCGTTAAGCGGAAATTTTGTTAAGCAGGGCATTCGTTGAGCGAGGCACCACTGTACTGAGGTCTCAAACTAATCTGGAGGGGAGATACTCTTCTGAGGAATGAAGAGACTCCCAAAACCCAGTGAAGGAAGGGTGTGTGTGGTGAGCCCTTAAGTCTATTACTGAAAGTACCTCAGGAGCTGGATTGGTTAAAGTGGTGGATAACTGAAGGAAAGTACCGTCTTAGAAAGGAACCGAACTATAAAGCAGAAACCTCTGAAAGTGAATTGAAGTGAACTAGAATATCATTATTGAAGTAACCTAAGTTTCTCTGAAGCTCAACATAAAAAAAAACCTAAGATCATGGCCACTGGTCCCATCACCTCCTGGCAAACAGAAGGAGAAGAAATGGAGGCAGTGAGAGATTTTACTTTCTTGGGTTCCATGATCACTGCAGATGGTGACAGCAGTCACGAAATTAAAAGATTCCTGCTTCTTGGGAGAAAAGCAATGACAAACCTAGACAGAATCTTAAAAAGCAGAGACATCACCTTGCCGACAAAGGTCCGTATAGTTAAAGCTATGGTTTTCCCAGTAGTGATGTATGGAAGTGAGAGCTGGACCATAAAGAAGGCTGATCGCCGAAGAATTGATGCTTTTGAATTATGGTGCTGGAGGAGACTCTTGAGAGTCCCATGGACAGCAAGAAGACCAAACCTACCCATTCTTAAGGAAATCAGCCCTGAGTGCTCACTGGAAGGACAGATTGTGAAGCTGAGGCTCCAATACTTTGGCCACCTCATGAGAAGAGAAGACTCCCTGTGAAAAATTGAGGGCACTAGGAGAAGGGGACGACAGAGGATGAGATGGTTGGACTGTGTTCTCGAAGCTACAAACATGAGTTTGACCAAACTGTGGGAGGCAGTGGAAGACAGGAGTGCCTGTCGTGCTATGGCCCACGGGGTCATGAAGAGACGGACATGACTGAACGACTAAACAACAACAACAATCCAATTCACTCAAAAAAGGTGCCAAACTGTTGCAAATCCTCCCCTGATACGTTTGGCGGTAGAAACAGAAGGTTTTTCATCATTGCCCAAAACATCAGGCCTCGAAAACTTACCCTGCGGAAAGACATTTTTTAGAAAAAATCCCTGACCCGCGGGTCAGAATTTCAAAAAAATCTGAAGTTATCCAATTCACGCAAAAATGGTGCCAAACTGTTGCAGTTCCTCCCCTGATACGTTTGGCAGTGGAAACAGAAGGGTTTTTATCGTAGGCAAGAAAATCAAGCCTTGACAACTTAACCTGTGCAAACAATCTTTTTTGAAAAAATCCCTGACCCGCCCCATGGATCAGAATTTCAAAAAAATCTGAAGTTATCAAATTCACTCAAAAATGGTGCCAAACAGTTGCAAATCCTCCCCGGATACGTTTGGCGGTGGATACAGAAGGTTTTTCATCATTGCCCAGACCATCAGGCCTTGACAACTTAACCTGCGGAAAAACATTTTTTTGAAAAAAAATCCCTGACCCACGGGTGAGAATCCCTGGTCAGAATTTCACCAAAAATCTCAAATGATCCAATTCACTCAAAAACGGTGCCAAACTGTTGCAAATCCTCCCCTGATACCTTTGTCAGTGGATACAGAAGCGTTTTTATCATAGGCAATAAAATCAGGCCTCGACAACTTAACCTGCAGAAAAACATTTTTTTGAAAAAAAATCCCTTACCCCGCGGGTCAGAATTTCACCAAAAATCAGAAGTACAGTGGTACCTCTACTTACGAATAACTCTACTTACGAATGTTTCTACTTACGAATGGAGCTCCGTCCACCATCTTGGGTGCAGTTTAGATAGGATTTTTTTCTATTTATGAATTTTTAGATAGGGTTGCTTCGACTTACAATTTTTTTCTCCCAATGCATTCCTATAGGATTCGACTTACAATTTTTTTCGGCTTACGAATGTGCGTTCGGAACGCATTAAATTCGTAAGTAGAGGTAGCACTGTAATCCAATTCACTAAAAAAAATGGTGTCAAACTGCTGCAAATCCTCCCCTGATACGTTTGGCGGTGGAGACAGAAGATTTTTAATCATTGCCCAGAACATCAGGCCTCGACAACTTACCCTGCGGGAAAACATTTTTTTGAAAAAAAAATTCCTGACGCACGGGTCCGAATTTCACCAAAAATCTGAAGTTATCCAATTCATGCAGAAATGGTGCCAAATTGTTTCAAATCCTCCCCTGATACATTTGGCAGTGGTAAAAGAAGGATTCTTCATCATAGGCAAAAAAATCAGGCCATGACAACTTGACCTGCGGAAAGACATTTTTTTTGGGGGGGGGAATCAGTGACCCGGGGGTCAGAATCTCAGCAAAAATCTGAAGTTTTCCAATTCACTCAAAATTGGTGCCAAACTGTTGCAAATCCTACCCTGGTACGTTTGGTGGTAGGAAAAGAAGCTTTGTAATCATTGCCCAGAACATCAGGCCTCAACAACGAACCCTGCGGGAAGACTTTTTTTTGAAAAAAATCCCTCAGTTACTTATCAGCTCTGTTACTTATCAGTTATCAATTTCCTTCTTTCATATCAAATCATTGTATCTTATTTGGCATCCAGGGCATTCTGTTGTGACAGTGTTCAAGAAAACAATACGGTGGATACGTGTCCCTTAAAGTGCCAGATGGACAGAGTCAGCAGCCACCCAATTTGTCTTGTTTAGATCAGGTGGAGGAGAGTAATAATACTCTAGGGAGAACCAGGGGAGTCCATGCACACAAGAGTATTTGCCATCAGGATGTAGCTCCAGCTGCTTCTGCTGCTCCCCAATCAGGTGTCCCAAGTACAAAGTGTTAAATGCACAATTAATAATCCTGTCCATGTTCCACGTGAGTGTTATGAGCCAGGTGACCTGGGATTATTTTAATTGCATGGAATGTAATGGAAATTATTAACTTAGTGGAACGCAGAAATAATGAAGAAGAATGAAGCCATCAAATCTAGCATAAAAGGGGCTAGTTTAATTAAATAATATAATTTGACATTTGAATAATTGGCATTCATAATTGCATTAATTAGATATAATTGGTATTGTTATAATGAGGCTGCTAGTGGAACAGTATAGCAAAATAAAGAAAAAATATATTTTGAAAATAATAATAGTAATATTTTGGCAGTTTCCCAACTACTGATGCGCCATAGAATACAAAAACACTGCGCAAGCGATTCTCTCCCCTATCATTATGAAAATTACAATAATCAATCCACCTGACGGAACCTCCAGGTGTCAGAGTGGAAAAAAAGGAATCAACAAGCAAGCCTGTAATGATTATAAGCTCCTCAGTGCGCCATAGACAACTAGACTGGGCTCTGTTACTTATCATTTATCAATTTCCCTCTTTCATATCAAATCACTAAGTTGTTTGGCATCCACGGCATTCTGTTGCGACAGAATTCAAATAAACAATAATTGACAGAGTCAGCTGCCACCCAATTTGTCTTGTTCAGATCAGCTGGAGGAGAGTAATAATACTCTAGAGAGAACCAGGGGAGTCCATGCAGAAAAGGGAATTTGCCATCAGAATGTTACTCCTGCTGCTTCTGCTGCTCCCCAATCTGGTGTCCCAAGTACAAAGTGTTAAATGCACAACTAATAATCCTGTCCGTGTTCCACATGAGTGGTATGAGCCAGGTGACCTGTTCATTGGTGCAATGGCATCTCATATCTATTACAAAGTCCCTGAATTATCCTTCAAAAAACACCCTTCCCGGGACTTCATTGATTCTCCACTGTAAGTAACCAGTAATTAATATTATTTTAATTATTCCTTATATGCTATATCTGACTGAAAATAACTTTGATTGATTTGAAGGGGGGACAGATTTAGAACTTTATTTTTAAACTATGTGGAGAGATTTAGAAATCTCTGCGCAGAAAGGCTATGTGCATACTGTCAATGGACAATAAGTTTTTTTGAGTCTGATTGTGTAAAATGAGAAATAAAAGAGAGTAGGAGAAAGCGAAAGGAGATGGCATAAAAAATAGGAAAAGCATATAGCCAAGTATTATGTTACTGAACTTTTTTGATGATACCCAAATTTTCAAGGTGGCGAAAACAAACATGGGTTGCTGAAAAGAACAGAAGAAATGTGAAACAGGCTTTTTTTAATGACACAGTATTCTTTGATTGCCCAAAAAAATTAAATAAACTTTGCAGGCTTCATCCTCTCTTTATAGGCAGGCAGGTGAATCTCTCACATCTAGATTCTGTGCGCTGTTTAATTTTCCCATCAAACAAAATCTCTCTTCATTTGCAGGGAGGTGACAAAGTTCTACCAGCACATCCTTGCTTTGGTGTTTGCTGTTGATGAGATCAATGAGAATCCCAGGATGTTGCCCAATGTCTCTCTAGGGTTCCACATCTATAACAGCTATTATGATTCCAAGATGACCTACCGAAACACTCTGGACTTGATCTTTAAATCACGTCACTTTGTTCCCAACTACAGGTGTGGCATCCCAAAAAATGTAATAGGAGTCATTGGGGGACTTAGCTCTGATACTTCCTGGTGCATGGCAAACGTCTTAGGTCTTTTCAAGATTCCACAGGTAGAATATGGATTTTGAAAAACAGAGTCCTGAAAACTCTGCACTGGCTTCCTGTGAGCTACTCAATGTGTGATTTTGACATTGGCTTCATAGGACACGGGTGGCGTTGTGGGTTAAACCGCAGAGCCTAGGGCTTGCCGATCAGAAGGTTGCCGGTTCGAATCCCCACAACAGGGTGAACTCCTGTTGCTTGGTCCCAGCTCCTGCCAACCTAGTAGTTCGAAAGCACGTCAAAGTGCAAGTAGATAAATAGGTACCGCTCTGGCGGGAAAGTAAACATCATTTCTGTGTACAAAATAAAAACTTAGTTGGTCTTTAAGGTGCTACTGAAGGAATTTTTTTATTTTATATCATTTCTGTGTGCCGCTCTGGTTCGCCAGAAGCAGCTTTGTCATGCTGGCCACATGACCCAGGAGCTGTATGCCGGCTCCCTCAGCCAATAATGTGAGATGAGCACCGCAACCCCAGAATGGGTCATGACTGGACCTAATAGTCAGGGGTCCCTTTACCTTTACCTTCATAGGCAAAAATAACTGAGAACACATTAACTATAAATGTTCCTCCATTCAAAAATCAAGATAGTCCTTTCCCAAAGTATAATGTTAATCAACACTGTTCATTTTAACAGGCTAATTGAAAACACTGTTTTCTTGCTAAAGTTCATTTGTCACCTGTCATTTCAGAGTGTTATATACACAGTGGTGTCACTCTTGTGCTATTCTGCTGCATAGCTGGATTTCATTTTAGTTGTTTTAATTAGTGCTTGTACAGTATTTTGCATTTTAATGATATTTTATATGATTTGGTTTATTGTGTTCAGAGAAGAATAGCATGTACAATCTAATGGAGATCTTCAGGATTTCCCAGGAAACCTTCCCAAGAGAGTAGATAGAGAATCAGCCTCCCCCATAGCTGCCAAGTTTTCCCTTTTCTCGCGAGAAAGCCTATTCAGCATAAGGGAAAATCCCTTTAAAAAAGGGATAACTTGGCAGCTATGGCCTCCCCCTACAATCACTATAAAGGTAACTGACCAAAAGAACATGATCACCAATTTCTATCACTCCACTTCCATCTTGGAGTTTTGTTTAATCAGCCACTTAATATATTAACATGAACCATAATAAATGCTCCCCTATTCTTGGATACAATCAATATGTACAGGAATGAAGCTGTGATGATGCTATAATAATAACAATAAATATCTACAGGAAACATTGAGGAAGGTTTTCTGTGTTTTCCTATATAAATTTGGTTGATGCTGTCCCTAAACTTCGTAAAATTGGGATATAGATTTAATATATATTCAATATTTAAGTGTGTGTGCGTGCACATGTTTATATTTAAATAAATGGGAATGCCTTGAGTTCTTGATTTCACTTGGAAACATTTGGCTTTTGCTTTTTCCAGATTTCATATGGTTTATCTGAACCCGCCATAAATGATGGAAACAAGGTCCCTTCCTTTTACCGCATGGTCCCCAATCAAAACCTTCAGTATCGGGGAATTATCCTGTTAATTCTGCATTTCAGATGGAAATGGGTTGGGCTCATCACTCCAGCTAACGAAGCAGGGGAACGTTTCTTAGAGACAATTGAAAAAATGTTTTTCCAGAATGGAATCTGTTCGGAATTCACAGAAAGAGTTGAATTCAATATAAATTATAACAGTAACAAACTAGAAATGATTGGCAAAAGGGTTTTGTTTTCACATTTAACAACCTACAAAGCCAATGCAGTTCTTGTATACGGAGAAAGTAGACTTATTATATGGTTGTCAAATGCTTTAAGTTTAATGGAATTTACTCAGCTACTATTTCCTCAAGAGAAGTCACTTGAAGGAAAAGTATGGATTACAACTGCCCAAATTGATTTCATATTAGATAGCCTTCAAAGATATTATATTAATATACGAATGTTCCATGGTGCTATATCCTTTGCAATTCACTTCAAGGAGATTCACAACTTTAAAGACTTTCTTCGTGATATCCATCCTCATTGGACAGAGACAGATGGTTTTATCAAAGATTTTTGGGAAGATGCATTCAGTTGTTCGCTTTCAAATTCCACTCTCGCAAAAAACATGTGCACTGGAGAGGAGATGCTGGAGAGCCTCCCGGCACCATTTTTTGAAATGAGCATGACTGGCCATAGCTACAATATCTATAATGCTGTCTATGCTTTGGCACATGCCTTAAACAGAATGCACTTGGCTGCAGTCATCCGCAAAAGGAGAGATGCTCGGGGAAGACTCTCTACTCAATATGTAGAACCTTGGCAGGTATTTATTCCTGCGTTGTATTCATTGCATTGGTCATTATGGGAGTAGGCTTATCAGTAAAGAAATAAAAGAATAAAACTTAAGAAATTACAGATGAACCTAAAGTAATTTTATTGTATCAAAGATGGGAATTAGAATATTTCCTATAATGATACAAAACAGACTTTAGATGACACAGACTTTCAGAAGCAAAAGTCTACCAACAACTACACATATGTGAATCCGTGACAACCACCTGCTCCACACTGCAACCCCCTCTGTTTTCTCTCCAAATTCCTCCGCAATTGCCTCTGTCTCCTTATCCTGTCCAGTTACCCAGTGGTGTAAGGTTGGGGGCCAGGAATGCATGGCCCCAGGCACATAATTCTGAGGGATCACATACAGGACCCCAAACCCCAGGCACTGGCTTCTGTGGGGATCCTCATCCTGTCCAAGAGAAAACAGAAGAGCAGTCAATCAGGGAGCTGCCGCTGCTTGGGCACATCCTGGAAGGCCCTTCCCCAACTCCTCATATTTCCCTGTCTGCCCACTGCCTTGGGTTTCTGGGCCCTCAAGCCACATCTGACTTCACCACTTTCTCCAAAGAAGATGCTAGCAAAATGTTTGATCACTTTCTCCAGACCCTCCTTCTCTCCATCCTCCTCTTCTACCTTTGAGCCTGGATTGCTGTCTGCCTCTTCCTGCTCCCTTAACCCTGTTGCGTCTTCATTTTCTGACACCTCCATCTCCCATTCAGCTCCTTCTTCTCCCACTGACCACTCACTGTCATCCCACCACCAATCCCCTGGCTCTGAGCCTCCTTTCCTTGGGGTGTCCCGTTGGGTTTCCCCAGCTTCTGCTTCCTACCACTCGTCTGCACGCAGCAAGTCCATGATACCATGCTCAAGTCCACTCTATAAACTAAGGAAAGGTCCAATCAGACGTTCTCATGTTGCCTTCTGATGTTTTGAGAGCATGAGCTCCCATCTCTTCTCTTACATGACTTTTCAAATTCCTTCCCTTTCTTGGGTTTTGACAAAGGCTGATCCCAAGCAACCAGGTCTATAGGCTTAACTCTCCTCAACATTTCTTTATAAAAGTCTCTTGACTGTTGAATAGAGTCTAATGCATGCTTTCCCACTCTTCCTGTATGTGCAACTGAATATGGATGCTCTCCATTGTGAACTGAAGTGTTTAACTGCTACACGGAAAGGGTTTGATTCCATCTAGGGATGCTATCCAAAAATCTTAATCAGACTATGGACTTTTTGATTCTCTTTCCACTTAGCTGCACTCATTCCTGCAGAGAATCTCATTCAACAACAGTGCTGGGGATGAAATTACATTAAATGAAAATGGAGAGTTAGCAGTTGGCCTTGATATTACCAACTTGGTCACTTTCCCAAATAGATCATACATCAGAGTCAAAGTGGGAAGGCTGGATCCTCAGGCCCCTCCTGGCAAAGAGCTCACCATTAATGAGGACAGAATCAAATGGCACAGAGCCTTCACTCAGGTATGGGAAATAAATACACAGTCCCTGAAATGCCATAATTTGTGGTTATCCACAAAATGTGATGGAACAAAAGAACTTAAGACATTAGTAATTTTGATATTCACTATTGAAAATATTTTCTTAAAATAAGAAGATTTCAATCTACATGAATACTACTTTGATGGAGAGATACTCTATTGGAAAGGGTGACTTTTCCTCTATGTTTGCATCATCATCTTCTAAGTCCCTGCCTGTTCGACTGCATATATTGCATGTGAGACTGAAATTCCCCGTATTTTTATTTTACGCCTATAAGCCATCTAGGAGAAAACATTGTATAAGTAGTACTGTAAGATCTATCCGTACATTTTTTAAAAAAATCAGCCACAATACCAAAAAAATCAACAGGTGCAGAAGACATCTCACACTAAGAAGGAAGAACAACTCATCAGAGACTCCAGCATTGGCCAACATTCCTGTTTGTGGAATCCCTGAGGCAAATCTTCAGTTAGTTGCATTAGATTGAAGACTAAGTTTGGGCTGAGAAGGAACATTATAATCTTCTTGAGTTTGTATGATGCCAATTTCAGGGTGCATACATCTAGGAGCAGTTATAGCTGGTGAACAGGTCTAAGGTGGAAGTCACCCCTCCTAGCCACAGAAGCCACTTAAGACTCTAGTGGTGAGTTAGAATCAAGGAGTACTCCCAGACGTAAGAACCTCTGGCCTTAGAGGGAGTGCAACCTCTCCCAGAACAGGTCAGGAGTAGGAACCACATTCCCAAAGAGTTTCCCTCTTATCAGGATTCAGCCCCCATCCAATCCATCACTCTGTCCAGACACCTGTCCAATACCTTCACCACCTCCTCTTTCTCCAGTGGAATGGGGGGGATAGAGCTGCAGATCATCAGCAGACAGATGACACTGTGTTCCGGATCCTAGGACATGATTCCGGAGAGTTTCATACAGATGATGAATGGCAACAAAGAACAGAATGGGTCCTAAAAGGACACCAAAGCCCAAAAGCCATAGAGTGGTTCCCTAGTACTAGTTTCTCAGAGTGGCCCTGCAAGTAGGAACAGAACCACTGTAACGGGGTACCTTTAATTCCCATCTCTTTGAGTCACAATAAATAACATATTTTATCATAGAATCATAGAGTTGGAAGAAATCATAGAATCATAGAATCGTAGAGTTGGAAGAGACCACAAGGGCCATCCAGTCCAGCCCCCTGCTGAGCAGGAAACACCATCAAAGCATTCTTGACATATGCCTGTCAAGCCTCTGCTTAAAGACCTCCAAGCATGACATATGCCTGTCAAGCCTCTGCTTAAAGACCTCCAAATCAAGATAGGCTACATCCACAGCGTTCCCTTCATCTACCAGGCTTGTGATTCTGTCAAAAAATGAGATCAAATTAGTCTGACATGACTTATTTTTCAGAAACACATGCTGACTTTTAGTGATCACAGCGTTTCTTTCTAGGTGCTCACATACCGTTTGCTTAATGATCTGCTCTAGAACCTTTCCTGGTATTGATGGTATTCTCTAGAATCTTTCCTGGTATTTTATATCCTTGAAGAAAATGCAGTTAGGTGGTGAGGTGAGGTTAGACTGAATTCTGGTGCAGCTGAAAGGGTGGATGGTCTACGTATGAATATTCCAGGTTTCTTGACTTTGTATAATGCTTAGAGGAGCAGCTTTTTACTGCACCGTATGTGCCAAATCGTATGTACTGTTACATCACCTTATATTGGATATCAGATAAATCCCGCAAAGCATTTATCTCTACCTACCTCTTTGGATAGGTGCCACCCCCTTCCATATGTAATGACATCTGCCGTTCTGGATACGGGAAGAAAAAGAAGGAGGGGAAGAAGTTTTGCTGCTATGATTGTGATCCATGTCCAGAAGGAATGATCTCAAATGAGAAAGGTGGACAGTGTCATCTTAAGACAATACCAAACAACGCAATTTATTTTAGTAAGGTCTGGGCTCGCTGGCAATTCCATGGTTATTAAACTGCTGGAGAAGGACAGGTTTAAATCAAATTGATGTGTTAATCTCATTTATGTAAATTTATATTTTGAATGGCTTGAAGAAAATTATTTAAATTGTAGGCAATATGATTCACCTCCAACTTCTTTAGGTTGTTTCATGAGAGGGGGGAAATAAAATCAACCACACCTTTCTGGGCTTCAAAGATTTCAGCTGTAATGGATTTCTCATTTTGCTGTGCAGTATATGTGGTTCTAAGAAAAAGGAAGGAGGGCACTAAAAACAGATGTCCTTGGTGTAAAAATTCCAGATTTAATACATGAAATTTAATGTTGATGCATTAAGAGGGAAGGCATTTAGGCTAGAAGTTCAGAAACATTTTCAGGTAGAATACACTATGCTAGATGGACCAGTGATGAGAAAATTCTTAAGATTAGTTATGTTTGCTTCAAATTGTCATGCACTGTTTGTTTGTTTGTTTGTTTTCAGACATAGAAACATGTGTCAGTTGCCCAGCAGATCAATATTCCAACAGCGGCCAGTATCTATGCATTCCTAAGACACTAAACATCCTATCCTTTGATGAAACCCTGGCCATTGTTTCAACTTCCTCTGCACTTCTATTCTCTCTGATCACAATTCTGGTGCTAGGCATCTTCATTAAGCATCGCAATACAGCCATAGTCAAAGCCAACAACCGAAGCCTCACCTATTGTATCCTTATCTCCCTCCTCTTGTGCTTCCTCTCTTCTTTGTTGTTCATTGGAAAACCTAATAAGGTGACTTGCCTTCTCAGACAAACTGCTTTCGGCATTGTCTTCTCTGTGGCCCTCTCCAGCATCTTAGCCAAAACCATATTGGTGGTTTTGGCATTCATGGCTACCAAACCAGGAACAAATATGAGGCAATGGGTGGGCAAAGAATTGGCTTATTCCATTGTCTTTTCCTGCTCCATTGTTCAAGTAGGGTTCTGTGTCCACTGGCTGGGAACCTCTCCCCCATTCCCAGATGTGGACATGCACTCAATGACAGAAGAAATCATATTTCTTTGTAATGAAGGGTCAGACTTCATGTTCTATTGTGTTTTGGGCTACATGGGCTTCCTGGCCACTGTCAGCTTCACGGTGGCCTTCCTAGCCAGGAAGTTGCCTGACACTTTCAACGAAGCCAAGTTCATCACCTTCAGCATGCTGGTCTTCTGCAGTGTTTGGCTCTCCTTCATTCCAACCTACCTGAGCACCAGAGGAAAATACATGGTGGCTGTGGAGATCTTCTCCATCTTTGCTTCTGGTGCTGGGTTACTGGCTTGCATTTTCACACCGAAATGCTACATTATTGTGGTGAGGCCTGACCTGAACAACAAAGAGCAGTTAACACAAAGAAAGGTATAAATGACAGTGGAATTCGCGGCTCTGTTGGTTCTTAGACTACATTGTCTTGCTGGCTGGTATCACTTTCCAGGTGCCTACTCCGGATATTTGTAGAGTTTGGTCCTTACCTTTTTCTTCTCCCAAAAATGTCTTGAATGCAATGCGTACATATTTTTTCTCAGGCTCTACACCCAAAGCCTTTTTCACAAAGGAGTAAAGTTGTAAAGTAGTGGTGGTTTAAGTTCAAAGTTTCCTACTCCTAGATGGGCTCCCTTCCTAGGTTTACGAGACCCATCTGCCCCTCATTTCCCTCTGCAGCACCTACAGTAGCCACCTTTTTGAGCATTGGACCCACTTTCGCTCTCATCCACTCAATCTGCTAGATCATGTCTTTGCATGCAGAGAAATTCCCCAACTCACTGAGGATTTGAGGCCCATTGTCTCCCCTCTCCTGGTTTAGGCAGCCAGTTGGATTTGTTTCCTGGGGTGTGGCTGCTGTTGCATCTTGACAGCTTCTAGGAGCCCCAGGTGAGAGCTGAGTGCAGGGTGGGGATCAGAGGTTGACAAACTACCCCAGAAGAAGCATGACTTGTTCCCCACTAGAGTTACTCTCCACCCCCTTACACTCTATACACCCTTGATATGTATTGCAGTACTTTGAATCAAATAGATTCTTAATAGCAAAACTGTCAGACTATCAATTAAGAAAGGGTTAAGTTTATGGATGTTGAACATATTTGAGTAATTGATTATTAATAAAAAGTCTCTTATCAATTATTTCATGTAATCTGAAAATTCATGTTGAAGACAACACAGGGTACCAGAAGGAACACACATTGTGAAATAGTTGAGGGCTCTATATTCTTCATCTCTCTCACACCAGGCAGCTGGGGAATAGAAGAAGGAGAAATTTTAAAAAGCCATTTTCCCTTTTTTAAAAAATAGTTTTTCAAAAGGAAAGGTAGCAAAGATATGCAACAATATCTGGAGGGAAATACATTGGATATTACTAAGCCTAATAGGACAAGACTCTTAGTCTTCTGAATTGCACTTCTATCCAGGTTGAAAGAGTAGTGGCAGAGAATATCTCAAGTAAGCCAAATGGCTTCAGAGAATACAGATGTGTTGTTTCTAAAGTTGATTCTAAGTCTAAGTCTATTTATGCTATTTCTTTTACAATCATTTTTGTTAATTTTCTATTACCATCCAATAATAGCCTCATTAAAAACAATACCAAATTATAATACTAATCATTCATATACTGAATCATATAATTTAGGTGCCCCACCCCACACGCTAGAAGTGATGGTTTCCTTTATTTCTGCATTGCAAAATCTTATTAATTTCTGTTATATTTCGGTCAAAATAACAATCCTTTATACAACAACTGCAATATTAATAACTTCTTTTCGTGTTGACACATTAAATGATTTATAGAACTACAAATGAGGCACTCAAACTATATCCCTGTACTTCCTGTGTGTGGCAATTATTCTGTCCGTGGTGTTTCTTCCAGTCCTTGTAAAATGTTGCGTCTCTTGTGATGGAAAAGTTGGTTCCACAAGTATTTCTTTTTCCTTTTTTCTCACAGTCTCTGATTGCCTATGGTTCCAGGAGGGAGAGTTTAAAAGGGGAGGCTTTGGAGGGAGATGGATTTAGAGTGTGGTAAGAGGGGGTTTTTGAGTTGAGGTGGTTGAGGAGGGAGGTTGGGAGTTAGGTAGGCAGATAGGATAGGAGTCAGGTTTAAATATAAAAAGTGTTGAGAAGGGAGAGTTGGTTCGGGAATAAAACATCCACTCTGAGTTTACAGTGAAGAACTGAGTGTAGTGTCCTGCAGGAGTAATAGGACCAAATCTTGCTGGGAGACTGAGGGTGGGACAGGAGAAGTAGGAGCTGAAAGAGATTAGTCTACTTCAGCCCTGAGTGCTCACTGGAAGGACAGATCCTGAAGCTGAGGCTCCAATACTTTGGCTACCTCATGAGAAGAGAAGACACCCCGGAAAAGACCCTGATGTTGGGAAAGATTGAGGGCACTAGGAGAAGGGGATGGCAGAGGACAAGATGGTTGGACAGTGTCTTTTCCAAGTTGTTGCTGTTCTCCATCATGCCTTGTGTGGATCTGATATCCCAATGGTCTATTGATGTTTTATTCCAGTGTCCCTACTTCTTGATTAGGCAAGGATAAATTATCTAATATAACGAACAGAAATCACAAGACTGTAGCTGTTATATGTGCATGGAATGTAATGGAAATTATTAACATAGTGGAACGCAGAAATAATGAAGAAGAATGAAGCCATCGAATCTAGCATAAAATGGGCCAGTTTAATTAAAAAATAGGATTTGACATTTAAATAATTGGCATTGATAATTGCACTAATTAGATAAAATTGGTATTGTTATAATGAGGCTGCTATTGGAACAATATTGGGAAATCTATAAAAAATATATTTAAAAAATAATAATAGTGGCAAATCCCCTACTACTGATGCGCCAAAGAATTCAAAAACACTGCGCAAGCGATTCTCTCCCCTATCATTATGAAAATTACGATAATCAATCCACCTGAGCCTCCTGATGCCACAGTGGGGGAAAAGAATCAACAAGCAAGCCTGAAATGTTTATAAGCTCCTCAGTGCTCCATAGAAAACTAGGCTGGGCTCTGTTACTTATCAGTTATCAGTTTCCCTCTTTCATATCAAATCACTGTATCTTGTTAGGCATTCTGTTGTGACAGTGTTCAAGTTAACAATAAGGTGGATACGTGTCCCTTAAAGTGCTAAATTGACAGAGTCAGCTGCCACCCAATTTGTCTTGTTCAGATCAGGTGGAGGAGAGTAAGAATACTCTAGGGAGAACCAGGGGAGTCCATGCAGACAAGGGAAATTGCCATCGGGATGTTGCTCCTGCTGCTTCTGCTGCTCCCCAATCTGGTGTCCCAAGTACAAAGTGTTAAATGCACAACTAATAATCCTGTCCATGTTCCACATGAGTGGTATGAGCCAGGTGACCTGGTCATTGGTGCAATGGCATCTCATATCTATTACATAGTCCCTGAATTATACTTCAAGAAACACCCTTCCCAGGACTTCATTGATACTCCACTGTAAGTAACCAGTAATTCATATTATTTTAATTATTCCTTATATGCTATATCTGACTGAAAATAACTTTGATTGAGGGGGGAATAGCTTTAGAACTTTATTTATAAAATATGTGGAGAGATGTTTTTAGAAATCTCTGTGCATATAGGCTATGTGCATAATGGACACTAAGCTTTTTTGAGTCTAATTGTGTAAAGAGAGAAAAGAGAGTAGGAGAGATCGAAAAGAGATGGTATAAAAAATAGGAAAAGCATATATTATGTTACAAGTATTTTGTCACTGAACTTTTTTGATGATACCCAAATTTTCAAGGTGGCGAAAACATGGGTTGCTGAAAAAAAACAGAGGAAATGTGCAACAGGCTTTTTAAAAATATTCTTAGATTGCCCAAATAATTAAATAAACTTTGCTGGCTTCATCCTCTCTTAGATTCTGTGCACTGTTTCCTTTTCCCATCAAACAAAATCTCATTTCATTTCCAGGGTGTTGACAAAGTTCTACCAGCACATACTTGCTTTGGTGTTTGCTGTTGATGAGATCAATGAGAATCCCAGGATGTTGCCCAATGTCTCTCTCGGGTTCCACATCTATGACAGCTATTATGATTCCAAGATGACCTACCGAAACACTCTGGACTTGATCTTTAAATCACATCACTTTGTTCCCAACTACAGGTGTGGCATCCAGAAAAATGTAATAGGAGTCATTGGGGGACTTAGCTCTGATACTTCCTGGTGCATGGCAAACGTCTTAGGTCTTTTCAAGATTCCACAGGTAGAATATAGCTTTTGAAAAACAGAGATTTCATGCTTTGCTTGCATTCAGAATCTACTGATTCATATACATGGAGTAGGAAAATGAACAATGTAAAAGGGGCATAATATGCATATAAAACAATGTGTGTGTAAGAGGGGCAATTTGTGTGTAATAGATGTAATAGAAAATTTCTGTAAAGCTGCCAAGTTTGTAAAGGAGGCACCTAGACTGGTTCATATATATCAGTCCTGAAAACTCTGCACTGGCTTCCTGTGAGCTACTCAGTATGTGATTTTGACATTGGCTTCATAGGACACAGGTGGCGTTGTGAGTTAAACCACAGAGCCTAGGGCTTGCCGATCAGAAGGTCGACGGTTCGAATCCCCACGATGGGGTAAACTCCTGTTGCTTGGTCCCAGCTCCTGCCAACCTAGCAGTTCAAAAGCACGTCAAAGTGCAAGTAGATAAATAGGTACCGCTCTGGCGGGAAAGTAAACGGCATTTCCGTGTGCCGCTCTGGTTCGCCGGAAGCGACTTTGTCACGCTGGCCACATGACCTGGAAGCTGTATGCCGGCTCCCTCAGCCAATAATGTGAGACGAGCGCCAGAGTGGGTCACGACTGGACCTAATGGTCAGGGTTCGCTTTACCTTTACATTCATAGGCAAAAATAACTGAGAACACATTGACTATAAATGTTCCTCCACTTAAAAATTAAGATAGTCCTTTCCCAAAGTATGATGTTAATCATTTTTCATCTGTCATTTCAGAGTGTTATATACATATTGGTGTCACTATGGTGCTATTCTGCTGCATTGCTGGATTTCATTTTAGTTGTTTTAATTAGTGCTGGTACAGTATTTTGCATTTTAACGATATTTTATATGATTTGGTTTATTGTGCTCAGAGAAGAATAGCATGTACAATGTAATGGAAATCATCAGGATGTCCCAGGAAATCTTCCCAAGAGAGTTCTTAGTAGATAGAGAATCAGCCTCCCCCTACAATCACTATAAAGGTTACAGAGCAAAAGTACATGATCAACAATTTCTATCACTCCACTTTCATCTTGCAGTTTTGTTTAATCATCCACTTTGTATATTAACATGAGCCATGATAAATGCTCCCCTATTCCTGGATACAATCAATATGTACAGGAATGAAGCAGTGATGATGCTATAATAATAACAAATCAAATCAGTTTATTTCAGCTTTAAGGTCATAAAAATAATAACAATAAATATCTACAGGAAACATTGAGGAAGGTTTTCTGTGTTTTCCTATATAAGTTGGGGTTGGTGCTGTCCCTAAACTTGGTAAACTTGGGATATAGATACAATATATATTCAATATATTTGGGTGTGTGTGTGTATGTTTTTATATCTAAATAAATTGGAATATCTTGAGTTCTTTTTTCCACTTGAAAACATTTGGCTTTTGCTTTTTCCAGATTTCATATGGTTTATTTGAACCAGCCATAAATGATGGAACCAAGTTCCCTTCCTTTTACCGCATGGTCCCCAATGAAGACCTTCAGTATCGGGGAATTATCCAGTTACTTCTGCATTTCAGGTGGAAATGGGTTGGGCTCATCACTCCAGCTAACGAAGCAGGGGAACGTTTCTTACAGACAATTGAGAAAATGTTTTTCCAGAATGAAATCTGTTCGGCATTCACAGAAAGACTTAAATTCAATGTAAATTATAACAGTAACAACCTAGAAATTCTGGATGACTCATGGATTTTGTTACCAACCTTAATAACCCACAAAGCCAATGCCTTTCTTGTATATGGAGAAAGTAGATTTATTATATGGTTGTCAGTTGCTTTAAGCATAATGGAGTTTACTCAGTTACTATTTCATCAAAAGAAGTCACTTGAAGCAAAAGTATGGATTACAGCTACCCAAATTGATTTCCTATTATATAGCCTTCAAAAACAAATTAATATTAATATACGAATGTTCCAAGGTGCTATATCCTTTGCAATTCACTCCAAAGAGATTCACAACTTTACAGACTTTCTTCAGAGTATACATCCTCATTGGACAGAGACAGATGGTTTTATCAAAGATTTTTGGGAAGATGCATTCAGTTGTTCACTTTCAAATTCCACTCTCTCAACAAACAAGTGCACTGGAGAGGAGATGCTGGAGAGCCTCCCGGCACCATATTTTGAAATGAGCATGACTGGCCATAGCTACAGTATCTATAATGCTGTCTATGCTTTGGCACATGCCTTAAAGAGCAAACACTTGGTTGGAGCAATCAGCAAAGGAAGAGAAGCTAAGGGAAAACTCTCTCCTCAGTATGTAGATCCTTGGCAGGTATTGTTCCCTCTTACAAAGCATTCACTGCATTGATACATTATTTGAGTTGGCATTTAATGATCAGTAAAGAAATAAAGGAATAAAACTTAAGAAATTAAAAATAAACCTTAAGAAATTTTATCGTATCAAAGATGGGAATTAGATTATTTCCTATAATGATACTAAACAGACTTCAGATGACACAGACTTTCATAAGCAAAAGTCTACCAACAACTACAGGTAACTGCAGCTTTGCCAACCACCTTCTCCACACTGCAAACCCCTCCATTTTCTCCCCATATCCCTCCCCAGTTCTCTCTGTCTCTCTTACCAGTCCAGTTACCCAGCGGTGTAAGATTGGAGGCCGCAGTCCATGGCCCCAGGCCCTTAATTCTGAGCGAGCACAACCAGGACCCCAACTCCAGGCACTGCCATTAGCATGGAATCTCTTACCCAAGAGAAAACAGCCCATCAGGGAGCTGCCACTACCAGGGCACATCCTGGAAGGCCCCGTCCCCAAATCCTCATCTTTCCCTGTCTGCTCACCACTAGGGGTTTCTGGGTCCCGAGGCCTCACTGGTAGGTCCCCACAAGAGGCTAGCAACTGTGTGATCACTGTCTCTAGACCCTGCTTTTTTCCTCTTCTGCATCTATGTCTGGATTGCAGTCTGTCACAGCCTCTTCCTTCTCTCTTAACCCTCTTTCCTCTTCTGTTTCTGACACCTCCACCTCCCAGTCTGCTCCCTCTTCTCCCACTGAACACTCCTTGTCATCCCACCAAACCCTTGGCTCTGAGCCTCCTTTCCTTTGGGTGTCCCCTTGGGGTTCCCCAGCGGCTGGTTCCTACCACTCCTCTGCATCCAACATCCAACTATGCACAAATCCACTCTATAAACAATGGAAAGGTCCAGTCAGATGTTCTGCATTCCTATTCTTTAGGAACATGAGCTCCCATCTATTCTCTTACATGACTTACATGATTTCTCAAATTCCTTCCCTTTCTTGGATATTGACAAAGGCTGTTCTCAAGCAAGCAGGTCTATGGTCTCATCTCTCCATAATATCATTATGCAAGTCTGTTGATTGTTGAATTGGCACTGATTCATGATTTCCTACTCCTCCTGTATGTGCAACTAAAATATGGATGCTCTCCATTGTGAACTGAAGTGTTTAACTTTGATTCTCTTTCCACTTAGCTGCACTCATTCCTGCAGAGAATCTCATTCAACAACAGTGCTGGGGATGAAATTACATTAAATGAATATGGAGAATTAGCAGCTGGCTTTGATATTACCAACCTGGTCACTTTCCCAAATAGATCATACATCAGAGTCAAAGTGGGAAGGCTGGATCCTCAGGCCCCTCCAGGAAAAGAGATCACCATTAATGAAGACGGAATCAGATGGCACAGGCGCTTCACTGAGGTATGGGAAATACCGTAAATGCACAGTCCCTGAAATGCCATAATTTGATTTCCTAGAGGAGGAGGAGGAGTTTGGATTTGATTTCCCGCTTTATCACTACCCGAAGGAGTCTCAAAGCGGCTAACATTCTCCTTTCCCTTCCTCCCCCACAACAAACACTCTGTGAGGTGAATGGGGCTGAGAGACTTCAAGGAAGTGTGACTAGCCCAAGTTCACCCAGCAGCTGCATGTGGAGGAGCAGAGACGCAAACCCAGATCAATAGATTATGAGTCTACCGCTCTTAACCACAACACCACACTGGCGCTCCTAGTACTAGTTTCTTGTACTGACCCTGCAGGTAGGAGCAGAACCACTATAATGGCTTACCTTTAATTCCTTGAGCCACAACAAAAAAAACACCACTTGATTTCCTTGAAGCAAATGCCGTTAGGTGGTGACTCCATCAAAAGTCAAAGCCAGGGGTGAAATTACACCGAATTCTAAGACAGCTGTAAGGTCCAGGTATGAATATTGAAATCTTCATGTGTTTGTATGATGCTTAAAACAGCAGCTTTTTACCACACTGTATGTGCCATTTGTGTACTACATATGGATCATTTCACGCTATTAGTCCTATTTACTGTTAAATCACCTGGTATTGGATATTTGATAAATTCCCCAAAAGAAGATCTTAATATTAAACTCTTCCTATCTCTTTGGATAGGTGCCACCACTTTCTATATGTAATGCCAACTGCCTTCCAGGTTACGGGAAGAAAAAGAAGGAGGGGAAGAAGTTTTGCTGCTATGATTGTGATCCATGTCCAGAAGGAATGATTTCAAATGAGAAAGGTTGGAGATGACATCTTAAGATAATGCAAAAGCTCTGGGCTCCTGTCAATATTGTTGACATTAACCTGCTGCAGGAGAGAAGGCTTTAATAATAATAATAATAATAATAATAATAATAATAATAATAATAATAATAACTATTGAGAGAAGGCTTAAATCAGGCATCCCCAAACTTTGGCCCTCCAGATGTTTTGGACTACAATTCCCATCATTCCTGACCACTGGTCGTGTTAGCTGGGGATCATGGGAGTTTTAGGCCAAAACATCTGGAGAGCCACAATTTGGGGATGCCTGGCTTAAATTAACAGATGTGTTGTTCTCATTATTTATAGATAACATCAATATATTTTTATCTTTAAAACATCTTGAAGATTTCTTTTTTAAGTGGAAGCTAATATATTTTACCTCCAAATTCTACAAAATTAGGGTGGGCTAGAAGTGGTGCTTTCTACTCTAAGAATTATTTTGTTTGACTACAGGTAGGTAGCCGTGTTGGTCTGGGTCGAAGTAAAATAAAAAAATTCCTTCAGTAGCACCTTAAAGACCAACTAAGTTTTTATTTTGGTATGAGCTTTCGTGTGCATGCACACTTCTTCAGATACAGTGAAATAGAAATCCCCAGGCACTTATGTAGAGAAGGGGTGGGGAGGGGTGGGGATGGGAGGGGAGGGGGGATCACTCAGAAGGGTGGTGGAAGTGGGTGATTGACTGACTGATAGCTGTTGATGACCGAAAACGACTGCAAATGGTTTTGCATGAAAAAACAAGGGTTGAGATGGCTGAAGATCGCTTATCATGTATAATGAGATAAGAATCCGATATCTCTGTTCAAACCAGGTCCCTCCATGGTTTTGAGCTTGGTGATAAGTTGTAATTCAGCAACTTCTCTTTCCAGTCTATTTCTGAAATTCTTTTGTAGTAAGACAGCTACTTTGAGATCTTGTATAGAATGTCCTGGGAGATTGAAGTGTTCTCCTACTGGTTTTTCTGTCTTCTGGTTCCTGATGTCAGATTTATGTCCATTTATCCTTTGGCGTAGGGTTTGGCCTGTTTGTCCAATATAGAGAGCTGAAGGGCACTGTTGGCATTTGATGGCATACACAATGATAGAAGATGAGCAATTAAATAGACTAGAGGGTGAAAATCTCATTAAACATGCCATTCTGGGCTCCTAAAATTTCAGCTGTAATTTAATCCTTAATCTGCTGAACAGTTAATTTGGTTCTAAGACACGGGTGTCAAACACAAGGCCCGGGGGCCAAATCCGGCCCGCCAGACCTCGTCATGTGGCCTGCCGAGCGCCCCAGCCAGCGGGACCCAGCAGTGGGACCTTGCTGCTGAAGCGCCGCGCCAACAAAGCGCCGGCAAACAGCTGGGGCCAGGGAAATGCTTTTTGCCCCTGGGTCCCTTCGCGCTCTTTTCTGGCGCTGAATCAAGGCGGCGACCCCCCCCTTCCCTTTCTTTGTTCCTCTCTCTCGTTCTTATTCTTTCTTTCCCTCTCCTTCCTTCCTTCTTTATCTCTGTCTTCTCTCCCTCTTTCTTTTTCTTTCCTTCTTTATTCCTTCTTTCCTACTCTTCTTTCTCTCACCTCTTTCCTTCCTCTCTCCCTCCTGCTCCCTCTTTTCTTTGTTTCTTTCTTTCTTTCTTTCTTCCTTACTTCCTTCCTTTCTTCCTTCCGTCCTTCCCAACTTTCTTCCTCTCCTTCATTCTTATTCTTTCTTTCCCTCTACTTCCTTCCTTCTTTCTCCCTTTCCGTCTTCTCTCCCTCTTTCTTTTTCTTTCCTTCTTTATTCTCTTCCTTATTTCCTACTCTTCTTTCTCTCCCCTCTTTCCTTCCTTCCTTCCTTCCTTCCTTCCTTCCTTCCTTCCTCCCCTCCCTCTCCCCTCCCTCTCCCTCTCCCTCTCCCTCTCCCTCTCCCTCTCCCTCTCCCTCTCCCTCTCCTCAGAAACATAGGATGCTGCTTTATACTTCTGGCCCTTAAACCCTGGAATCAGGAGAGCAGCTTCAGTGAGTCAACCTCAGCCAGTCCCTTTGGTGAAGGGTAGTGGCTCACTGGCAGAACATCTGTCTTGCATGCAGAAGGACCCCAGCATCTCCAGTAGCTCTGCAAAGGTCCTGCATGAAACCCTAGCGAGCCTCTACCACCCAGTGCAGTTACCAAAAATCATTTTTCAATAAATTGTACAATAATTGTACATTTAAATATCTACTTGCCATTATTCTGACTATGTTTCTGCTTTCAGAGCTAGTTATTACTTACATTATTACAAAAACAGTAATAATTGAATGCAGTGACAATAATTTATGATAATAAAGAGTGGACACATAGTCCTACAGATACAACTGGCCCTTTGAGGGTGACCAAACTGCTGATGCGGCCCCCGATGAATTTGAGTTTGACACCCCTGTTCTAAGAAAAAGCAGGGGGACTGTAAGAGCAGATGTCCTCCAAGTAGAAAATTCCAGATTTGATTCATGAGGTTGATTTTTGATGCCTCTAGGTTAAAATCATTTGGGTTTGAAGTTCTTAAACCTTTTTAGGTAGAAAAAATACTATGCTAGATGGTTACAAGTAGGTAGCCGTGTTGGTCTGAGTCGAAACAAAATAAAAAAAATCCTTCAGTAGCACCTTGAAGACCAACTAAGTTTTTACTTTGGTATCAGCTTTCGTGTGCATGCACACTTCATCAGATAGGATTATTAATGCTAGATGGATTATTGATGAGGAAATTCTTAAGAATACTTTTGTTTGCTTCAAATTGCAATGCATTTTTTATTTGTTTTCAGACATGGAAACATGTATCAGTTGCCCAGCAGATCAGTATCCAAACAATGATCAGGATCTATGCATTCCTAAGATCCCAAACTTCCTAGCCTTGGATGAAACCCTGGCCATTGTTTCAACTTTTTCTGCACTTCTATTCTCTCTGATCACAGTTCTGGTGCTAGGCATCTTCATTAAGCATCGCAATAATGCCATAGTGAAAGCCAACAACCGAAGCCTCACCTATGGTCTCCAAGTAGAAAATTCCAGATTTGATTCATGAGGTTGATTTTTGATGCCTCTAGGTTAAAATCATTTGGGTTTGAAGTTCTTAAACCTTTTTAGGTAGAAAAAAAACTATGCTAGATGGTTACAAGTAGGTAGCCGTGTTGGTCTGGGTCGAAGTAAAATAAAAAAATTCCTTCAGTAGCACCTTAAAGACCAACTTAGTTTTTATTTTGGTATGAACTTTCGTGTGCATGCACACATCATCAGATAGGATTATTTCTGCTAGATCATAGAATCATAGAATCGTAGAGTTGGAAGAGACCACAAGGGCCATCCAGTCCAACCCCCTGATGAGCAGGAAACACCATCAAAGCATTCTTGACATATGCCTGTCAAGCCTCTGCTTAAAGACCTCCAAAGTAGGAGACTCCACCACACCCCTTGATAGCAAATTCCACTGACGAACAGCTCTTACTGTCAGGAAGTTCTTCCTAATGTTTAGGTGGAATCTTCTTTCTTGTAGTTTGAATCCATTGCTCCGTGTCCGCTTCCCTGGAGCAGCAGAAAACAACATTTCTCCCTCCTCTATATGACATCCTTTTATATATTTGAACATGGCTATCATATCACCCCTTAACCTTCTCTTCTCCAGGCTAAACATACCCAGCTCCCTAATCCGTTCCTCATAAGGCATCGTTTCCAGGCCTTCAACCATTTTCGTTGCCCTCTTCTGGACACGTTCCAGCTCGTCAGTATCCTTCTTGAACTGTGGTGCCCAGAACTGGACACAGTACTCCAGGTGAGGTCTGACCAGAGCAGAATACAGTGGTACTATTACTTCCCTTGATCTAGATGCTATGCTCCTATTGATGCAGCCCAGAATTGCATTGGCTTTTTTAGCTGCTGCATCACACTGCTGACTCATGTCAAGTTTGTGGTCTACCAAGACTCCTAGATTCTTTTCACATGTACTGCTCTCAAGCCAGGTGTCGACCATCCTGTATTTGTGCCTTTCATTTTTTTGCCCAAGTGTAGTACTTTACATTTCTCCTTGTTAAAATTCATCTGGTTTGCTTTGGCCCAGTTGTCTAATCTGTTAAGGTCATTTCGAAGTGTGATCCTGTCCTCTGGGGTATTAGCCACCCCTCCCAATTTGGTGTCATCTGCAAACTTGCTCAGGGTGCCCTCAAGCCCATCATCCAAGTCATTGATAAAGATGTTGAATAAGACGGGGCCCAAGACAGAACCCTGTGGCACCCCACTAGTCACTACTCTCCAGGATAAGAAGGAGCCATTGATGAGCACCCTTTGGGTTCGGTCAGTCAGCCAGTTACAAATCCACTGAATGGTAGCATTGTCTAGCCCGCATTTCACCAGCTTCTTTACAAGAATATCATGGGGCACCTTGTCAAAGGCCTTGCTGAAATCAAGATAGGCTACATCCACGGCATTCCCTTCATCTACCAGGCTTGTAATTCTGTCAAAAAATGAGATCAGATTAGTCTGACATGACTTATTTTTCAGAAACCCATGCTGACTTTTAGTGATCACAGAGTTTCTTTCTAGGTGCTCACAGACCGTTTGCTTAATGATCTGCTCTAGAATCTTTCCTGGTATTGATGTCAGGCTGACTGGGCAGTAATTGTTTGGGTCCTCTCTTTCCACCTTTTTGAAAATAGGGACAACATTTGCGCTCCTCCAGTCTGCTGGAACTTTGCCTGTTCTCCGGGAATTTTCAAAGATTATTGCCAGTGGTTCTGAGATCACCTCTGCCAGTTCTTTTAATACTCTTGGATGTAGTTCATCTGGCCCTGGAGACTTGAATACATCTAAACTAGCCAAGTATTCTTGTACTACCTCCTTACTTATTCTGGGCTGTGTTTCCCCTGCTGAATGATCGGCTCCATATTTTTCAGGTCGGGCATTGTTTTCTTTTTTGGAGAAGACTGAGGCAAAGAAGGCGTTGAGGAGTTCTGCCCTTTCTCTATCCCCTGTTCGCATTTCACCATCTTCTCCTCTAAGTGAACCCACTGTTTCCTTCTTCTTCCTTTTGCTACGGACATACCCATAAAAGCCCTCTCTAGCAAGCCTGAGTTCATTCTGTGCTTTAGCTTTTCTGACTTTGTCTCTACACGTGCTGGCTATTTGTTTGAATTCCTCTCTGGTGATTTTCCCCTTTTCCCATGTTTTGTACATATCCCTTTTAAATCTTAACTCAGTTAAAAGTTCTTTAGCTAGCCACCCTGGCTTCTTTAGGCACTTTCCATGTTTCCGTCTCTTTGGTATTGCCTGAAGTTGTGCTTTTAATATCTCCCTTTTAACAAACTCCCAACCATCATGAACTCCCTTCCCTTTTAGTATTTCTGTTCATGGGATCTCACCCTGCATTTCCCTAAATTTTCTGAAGTCGGCTTTCTTAAAGTCTAGGATTTGAGTCTTAGTATGCTTGGTTGCTCCTTTCCTCTCAATAATAAACTCCAGAAGAGCATGATCACTCCCACCTAATGCTCCTGCCACTTCTACCCCACTAACCAGGTCATCACTATTGGTTAGGACCAGATCTAAAATGGCTGATCCTCTTGTTGCTTCTCCCACTTTTTGGACAATGAATTTGTCTGCAAGGCCAGTGAGGAATCTGTTCGACCTTATGCTCTTGGCTGAGTTTGACATCCAACAAATATCAGGATAGTTGAAATCCCCCATTACTACTATCTCACTTCCTTTAGAATGCTTGGTCATCTGTTCTAGGAAGGCATCATCTGTGTCCTCAGTTTGGCTTGGGGATCTATAGTAAACTCCCACAATGAGTTACAGGTAGGCAGCCGTGTTGGTCTGAGTTGAAGCAAAATAAAAAAATTCCTTCAGTAGCACCTTAATCTGTTAATCTTAGTTGATCTCTAATCTTAATCTTAGTTGGTCTTTAATCTTAGTTGGTCTTTAAGGTGCTACTGAAGGAATCCCACAATAAGATCACTGTTATTTTTCTCTCCCTTAATTTTGACCCAGATACTCTCAATTTGGCTTTGAAGTTTTAAATCCTGGGTCTCTTCACAGGTATACACATCCCTGACATATAACACTACCCTTCCTCCTTTCCTGTTTGGTCTATTTCTCTGAAATAGATTGTATCCCTCTATTACTACATTCCAGTCATGAGACTCATCCCACCAGGTTTCAGTGATGCCTATTATGTCGTATTTAGTTTGCTGTACCAAGAGCTCAAGTTCATCTTGTTTATTTCCCATGCTCTGTGCATTAGTATACAGACATTGAAGACCACTGATCATTCCCCCCATGTCTCTTATTTAAGGATATTTTCCTCCCACCACTAGGTCTGCGTGCTGTTTGCTCCATTTGGTCCTTGACATTTGGATGAACATCTTCAGCACTTGGTAGACTCCTACCTTCAGGACCACTGTCTCCCTCCCCCACATAAGTCAGTTTAAAGACCTCCTGATGAGGTTTTTGAGTTTCATAGCAAAAACATTCCTCCCAACCTTTGTGAGGTGCAGCCCATCACTTGCCAGAAGTCAATCTTCAAGAAACTGCAGACCATGATCTAAGAATCCAAACCATTCCTGTTTGCACCAATTGCGAAGGCAGTTGTTCACTTCCCCTATTTTTCCCTCTCTCCCAGGGCCATGTCGTTCAACTGGGAGGAGAGATGAGATGACAATTTGTGCATTTAATTGCTTCAACTTCCTGCCCAGAGCCTCATAATCACTTTTGATCTTCTAGAGGCTATGGCTTGCAGTGTCATTGGTTCCCACATGGACCAAAAGGAAGGGGTATTTATCCGTGGGTTTTATGATTCCTTGCAGCCGTTCTGTTACATCTTTGATCTTGGCCCCAGGGAGACAGCACACCTCTCGAGACATCTTCTCAGGCCCACAGATCACTGCTTCTGTACTCCTCAGTAGGGAATCCCCTATCACCACTACACGCCTCTTCATAGGCTTGGTCAGGATTCTTCCATGTGCTGTCCCTTCCAAGGTTACCTGCATATTCACGGAGGACTGACTTTGCTGCTCGTCTTCATATTCCTGACTATTGATGAGGAAATTCTTAAGAATACTTTTGGTTGCTTCAAATTGTCATGCATTTTTTATTTGTTTTCAGACATAGAAACATGTGTCAGTTGCCCAGCAGATCAGTATCCAAACAATGACCAGGATATATGCATTCCTAAGATTCCAAACTTCCTAGCCTTGGATGAAACCCTGGCCATTGTTTCAACTTTCTCTGCACTTCTATTCTCTCTGGTCACAATTCTGGTGCTTGGCATATTCATTAAGCATCATGATACAGCCATAGTCAAAGCCAACAACAGAAGCCTCACATATGGTCTCCTTATCTCCCTCCTCTTGTGTTTTCTCTCTTCTTTGTTGTTCATCGGAAAACCTAATAAGGTGACCTGCCTTCTCCGACAAACTGCTTTCAGCATCGTCTTCTCTGTGGCCCTCTCCAGCATCTTAGCCAAAACCATATTGGTGGTTTTGGCATTCATGGCTACTAAACCAGGAACCAATATGAGGAAATGGGTAGGCAAAGAATTGGCTTATTCCATTGTCTTTTCCAGCTCCATTGTTCAAGTAGGAATCTGTGTCCTCTGGCTGGCAACCTCTCCCCCATTCCCAGATGTGGACATGCACTCTATGACAGAAGAAATCATATTTCTTTGTAATGAAGGGTCAGTCCTCATGTTCTATTGTGTTTTGGGTTACATGGGCTTCCTGGCCACTGTCAGCTTCACGGTGGCCTTCCTATCCAGGAAGTTGCCTGACACTTTCAATGAAGCCAAGTTCATCACCTTCAGCATGCTGGTCTTCTGCAGTGTTTGGCTCTCCTTCATTCCAACCTACCTGAGCACCAGAGGAAAATACATGGTGGCTGTAGAGATCTTCTCCATCTTTGCTTCTGGCGCTGGGTTACTGGCTTGCATTTTCACCCCCAAATGCTACATTATTGTGGTGAGGCCTGACCTGAACAACAAAGAGCACCTAACGCAAAGAAAGGTATAAGTGACAGTGGAATTTGTGGTTCTGTTAGGTCTGAGGCTACATGGACTTGCTGGGTGGTATAGATTTTTGGGTCCCTACTCTGGATATTTGTAGAGTTTTGGTCCTTACCTTTTTCTTCTCCCAAAGATGTCTTGAAGGCAATGGGTACAGATTTTTCCTCAGGCTCTATTCCCAAAGCCCATTTCACAAACGAGTACAGGTGTATAGCAATGGTGGTTTGAGTTCGAACTTTCCTTCTCCTAGATGGGCTCCCTTCCTAGGTTTACGAGACCCACTTCCCTCTACAGCACCTGCAGTAGCCACCTTTTTGAGCCTTCAACCCACTTTCAATCTCATCCAGTCAATCTGTGAGATCCTGTCTTTCCATGAAGAGAAATTCCCTAACTCATTGAGGATTTGAAGCCCATTGTCTCCCCTCACCTGGTTTAGGGAGCCAGTTGAATCTGTTTCCTGGGGTGTGGCTGCTGTTGCATCTTGACAGCTTATAGGATCCACAGGTGAGAGCTGAGTGCAGGGTGGGGATCAGAGGTAGACAAACTACCCCAAAAGGAGCATGACGTGTTACCTGCTAGAGTTACTACCCTTCCCTCACACTCCATACTCCTCTGCCGTGTATTACTGGGTATTTAAAACAAATGAAATCTTAAATGCAAAACTGCCAGCCTTTTAATTTAGAAATGGTTCAATTGATGTATGTTGTACATATATGGATTTTTGATTGCTAATAAAAAGTCTCTTATTAGTTACTTCACAGAATCTGAAAATTCATTTTGAAGACAACATATCATACCATACCATAATCCAAATGCATTGTAAAATAGTTGAGGGCTCTACAATATTGATTTCTCTCACACCAGGTAGTTGGGGTATAGAAGAAGGGGAATAAATGCACAGTCCCTGAAATGCCATAACTTGTGGTTATCCACAATATGGGATGCAACAAAAGCACTTCATACATTATTAATTTTGAAATTAACTAGCACCTGAAACCAGTTCAGACTCTAGTGATGAGTTAGAATAGAGGAGTGCTCCCAGACCTCTTGCTTCAAATAGAATGCAACTCCTCCCAGAACAGGTCAGGCATAGGAACCACCCACCCAAAGCATTTCTCTCTGGGACAGGATGTGGCCCAACAGGAAACCACAGCCGAAAAGTCATGGAATGAAGAAGAAGAAGAAGAAGAAGAAGAAGAAGAAGAAGAAGAAGAAGAAGAAGAAGAAGAAGAAGAAGAAGAAGAAGGAGAAGGAGAAGGAGAAGGAGAGGAGGAGGAGGAGGAGGAGGAGGAGGAGGAGGAGGAGGAGGAGGAGGAGGGGGAGTAGTAGTAGTTTGGGTTTGATTTCCCGCTTTATCACTACCCGAAGGAGTTTCAAAGTGGCTAACATTCTCCTTTCCCTTCCTCCCCCACAACAAACACCCTGTGAGGTGACTGGGGCTGAGAGACTTCAAAGAAGTGTGACTAGCCCAAGGTCACCCAGCAGCTGCATGTGGAGGAGCGGAGACGCAAACCCAGATCCCCAGATTACGAGTCTACCACTCTTAACCACAACACCACACTGGCGCTCCTAGTACTAGTTTCTTGTACTGACCCTGTAGGTAGGAGCAGAACCACTATAATGGCTTACCTTTAATTTTGATTGTTAATAAAAAGTCTCTTATTAGTTACTTCATGGAATCTGCAAATTCATTTTGTTTTTGTTTTTTAAATGTATTTATTGAAGATTTTTTAACAAACAACAAAAACATACAGAAATACAAAACACAAAAAATAAAAAATAAAAAAACAAAAATTCTATTTTATATCCCTTATTTCTAATCTACTTCCTCATTCCACCTACTTCTGTGTTTCTTTACAGATCATCCTTAGTAAACTCTAAATCTTTATACCTATTCCATACATTATATAAGGATTTTCTAATAATATGACTTTTAAAACCTTTATGGAACTTAACTTTGTCATACCGTAAATATGCATGCCATCCAAACACATTATCATGTCCTTCCAGATCAAGTATATCATTATTATCTAACAGAAACCATTCTCTTAACCAACAAAAGGCTGCTGCTTCAAAGTATAACTTCAACTCTTGCAGGGGAAAACCTACTCTTTCTTTAACATCCATTAAAGGTTTATACTTGATTCTTGGTTTTTTCCCTTGCCAGATAAATTTTGATAATACCTTTTGCCATTCTTTAAAACAACCAACAGAATGAACTCAGCCTTGCTAGAGAGGTTAAAAGCAACAAAGAGGGCTTTTATGGGTATGTCTGTAGCAAAAGGAAGAACAAGGAAACAGTGGGATCACTTAGAGGAGAAGATGGTGAAATGCAAACAGGGGACAGAGAAAGGGCAGAACTCCTCAATGCCTTCTTTGCCTCAGTCTTCTCCAAAAAAGAAAACAATGCCCCACCTGAAGAATATGGAGCAGATGATTCAGCAGGGGAAACACAGCCTGGAATAAGTAAGGAGGTAGTACAAGAATACTTGGCTAGTTTAGATGTATTCAAGTCTCCAGGGCCAGATGAACTACATCCAAGAGTATTAAAAGAACTGGCAGAGGTGATTTCAGAACCACTGGCAATAATCTTTGAAAATTCCCGGAGAACAGGTGAAGTTCCAGCAGACTGGAGGAGGGCAAATGTTGTCCCTATTTTCAAAGGGGGGGAAAGAGAGGACCCAAACAATTACTGCCCAGTCAGCCTGACATCAATACCAGGAAAGATTCTAGAGCAGATCATTAAGCAAACGGTCTGTGAGCACCTAGAAAGAAACTCTGTGATCACTAAAAGTCAGCATTGGTTTCTGAAAAATAAGTCATGTCAGACTAATCTGATCTCATTTTTTGACAGAATTACAAGCCTGGTAGATGAAGGGAATGCTGTGGATGTAGCCTATCTTGATTTCAGCAAGGCCTTTGACAAGGTGCCCCATGATATTCTTGCAAATAAGCTGGTGAAATGCGGGCTAGACAATGCTACCATTCAGTGGATTTGTAACTGGCTGACTGACCGAACCCAAAGGGTGCTCATCAATGGCTCCTCCTCATCCTGGAGAGTAGTGACTAGTGGGGTGCCACAGGGTTCTGTCTTGGGCCCCGTCTTATTCAACATCTTTATCAATGACTTGGATGGTGGGCTTGAGGGCACTCGGAGCAAGTTTGCAGATGACACCAAATTGGGAGGGGTGGCTAATACCCCAGACGACAGGATCACACTTCGAAATGACCTTAACAGATTAGACAACTGGGCCAAAGCAAACCAGATGAATTTTAACAAGGAGAAATGTAAAGTACTACACTTGGGCAAAAAAATGAAAGGCACAAATACAGGATGGTCGACACCTGGCTTGAGAGCAGTACATGTGAAAAGGATCTAGGAGTCTTGGTAGACCACAAATTTGACATGAGTCAGCAGTGTGATGCAGCAGCTAAAAAAGCCAATGCAATTCTGGGCTGCATCAATAGGAGTATAGCATCTAGATCAAGGGAAGTAATAGTACCACTGTATTCTGCCTTAATTTCTGTCAACGCCATTAACAGTTGCTCAAATTGTGATCCTTGTTGTCCTTGTTGTGCAACTCGTGGTTCTCCAGGTAGCTTAGATGGGATAGATGGTCTTCTTGGTTGGGCCACAAGTTGAGCTTGTCTTGCTTTTTCCAATTTTTCTTGCGCTTTTGATATTTCCTTTGGGGATTTTGAACCTGTTCCCGACATCCTATAAACAAATTCTTGCAGAATAGACAATCTTGATAAACAATACTCTGCAGCTGCACTTCAAGGTCAATGCTAAGCAAAACAATAGGGCCTCATAGAATATTCCCAGAGACTTATTAAATGAGATCCCAGTATCGCCCAGCAGGGGGCAGAGTAATATCTTTTACATTCTATCCCAGCTCCTTTATTTTGTTTCCACATCCCTTGCTTTTTACTTTCAAAAGCACTTATTTCTTCCCTAACAGCATACAGGCAGGAAAAAATGCAATTTTTCAGTTCTGTTACAGCTCTGACAGCTGTCAAAATACTTCAAAGAAGTCCTTTAAGAAGCGAGAGTTGAAGAGTTCATGAGAATAGCAGAAGCCTTTGTGACGTCACAATGGTAACTGTCTGGATCCGGGGGGGGGCACTTTTGGAGCAAATTGCAGCGGAAATACACGACCAAATTGAATTAAACTTCAGGGGTCTCTCAAACACAGTTTTTTCCCCCTTTCCCCGATTTTGGGGGGATTTCGGATTGCCGTTGAGGAGATATTATTTTTAAAAGTCCATATCCGGCTATAGCTGCTTGTTTTTACTTTCATTTTTAGCGCAGCGGAGGGGGGTGACTTCCCGTCCCTTTTAAACCCCTCTCCGCACTTCGAATTTTCTCAGAATTACAATTGATGTTACGGGGTCCAAATAATCCTTCTAATCCAATTTGGGAAGGATCCATCGCTCCAATTGGTGCCGACTCGAAGCTGAGCTTGGTAGAAGTAGCGTCGGTCCAAGAGCCTATTGAAGTGTAGCAGAGAATTTAGCAGGCAGCGCAATAGTGTGGCGGTGTAATCCAGGACTCAGGAAACAGAACTTGATGAACAGTAGCTTTTATTATAAGCTGCTTTGTACAAGTTACTATATACACAGACTCTCAGAACTCTCCTCACTAATTCCTTCTCCAAAGAGCTTCACTTTACCTCAGCAGAGAACTGCTAGTGACAAGCTGCCTATAGGGGGAGTTTAAACCAATCAGCAGCCTGTCACCATGCTTCTCTGTCTACCTATAGGGGGAGTTTAAACCAATCAGCAGCCTGTCAACATACTTCCCTGTCTCCAGGCAAAAACTCCCTTGTTTAACTTAGCTTCTGGCCAACTCACTAATTGTCTACTTTAAAGCTGCAGTTTATCACAAAAACTTCAACAGAGCCTTAATCTACCACTCGCCTGCTCTCGCAGACTCCTAACAGGGGCTTTCGGGGGGCGAGGAGACAAGTCCTGGCTCCCCTGAAACCACGTACTCAGGCAGCTCAGCCTGAGGTTTCTTCACGGGGGGTCGTGTCACTTTCACGTCCCCCCTTCTTCCACCAGGCAGGGAATCTCGGAGCCCCGAGTTTCCCCCGTTGGCTGGCCACAATGGCGGTAGACCGGAAGTCCTGCAAATTCATTTTGAAGACTACATACAGTAGGGTACCATAATCAAAATGCATTTTGAAATAGTTAAGGGCTCTACAATCTTTATTTCTCTCACACCAGGTAGTTGGGGAATAGAAGAAGGAGAAGTTTAAAACAGCCTCTTCCCCCTTGTTTTTTTTTTAAAAATAGCTTTAACAAAGAAAAGTAACAGATATATGCAACAATATCTGGACGGAAACACATTGGATATTACTAACCCTAATAGGACAAGACTTTTAGTCTTCTGAATTACACTTCTAATGAGACTGAAAATAAATATCTTATGCCAAATTGCTTCAGAGAATATGGATGAGTTCTTTCTCAAGTTGTTTGTAAAGTATATTAATGCTTTTATCCAGGGTCTCCACATCTTGATAAGGCAAGGATGCTCTGCAGAATTGCTGCCACAATTCAGTTAGGGTGATGGCAAACCATGTCTGATCAGTGTTACATAGGTGGGAGAGTGACGGATCTCCCAAATTAGGAAGCGAGGAAAGGATGGAGCCAGCTCAACTCTAGAAATCCTGCCATAGCAAGGAGTGAACTAGAAGACCTTGTAGGTTCATTCCTTACCTATGATTTTGTGCTGTGACAGATATACTTGCATTGGCAGATCCAGCTTCCGGTCTACCAGCTGCAGGAATAGAAGTGTTTGGATTAACTATCAGCAGTCTGGGTTCAGACCATACCTCCTAGGCTGGAAAAAAATGGTGAACACTGCTTTTTTACATGAAGCAGAAGCACAGGTCAAAGCGATGGAGTGACTTTTGGAAACGTTGGGATAACCGCTTCTCACAGGGCATGATGAGAACAATCAACAGCTGTAGGAATGAAGGATACAATAGCATATATGGACGGGAAAACATCATGAGGGAAACCTGTCACGCAGGAAAGAATAAGGAATACATTAAAGCTCCTCACTTGAAAATTTATATAAATTACCTAATATACCAACACAAATAGAAATCACAAGACTGTAGCTGTTATATAAGGGATTATTTTATTTGCATGGAATGTAATGGAAATTATTAACATAGTGGAAAGCAGAAATAATGTAGAAGAATGAAGGCATCAAATCTAGCATGCAAGGGGGCCAGTTTAATTAAATTATATTATTTGACATTTGAAAAATTGGCATTCATAATTGCATTAATTGGATATAATTGGTATTATAATGAGGCTGCTATTGGAACTATACTGGTAAATCAAGAAAAAATATATTTAGAAAATAATAATAGTTATATTTTGGCAGTTCCCCTACTACTGATGTGCCATAGAATCCAAAAACACTGCACAAGTGATTCTCTCCCTATCATTACGAAAATTACAATAATTAATCCGCCTCACAGAACCTCCAGATGTCAGAGTGGAAAAAAAGAATCAACAAGCAAGCCTGAAATGATTATAAGCTCCTCAGTGCTCCATAGAAAACTAGGCTGGGCTCTGTTACTTATCAGTTATCAGTTTCCCTCTTTCATATCAAATCACTGTATCTTGTTAGGCATTCTGTTGTGACAGTGTTCAGGTTAACAATAAGGTGGATACGTGTTCCTTAAAGTTCCAAATTGACAGAGTCAGCTGCCACCCACTTTGCTTTATTTAGATCAGGTAGAGGAGGGTAATAATAGTCTAGAGGGAAGCAGGGGAGTCGATGCAGAAAAGGGAATTTGCCATCAGGATGTTGCTCCTGTTGCTTCTGCTGCTCCCCAATCTGGTGTCCCAAGTACAAAGTGTTAAATGCACAACTAATAATCCTGTCCATGTTCCACACGAGTGGCATGAGCCAGGTGACCTGGTCATTGGGGCAATGGCATCTCATATCTATTACATAGTCGCCGAATTATTTTTCAAGAAACACCCTTCCCAGGACTTCATTGATACTCCACTGTAAGTAACCGGTAATTAATTTTTTTTAATTATTTCTTATATGCTGTATCTGACTAAAAATATCATTCATTGATGTGAAGGGGGGATAGCTTTAGAACTTTATTTTTTAAATGTGTGGAGAGATTTTATACAGCATATAAGTGCCTACAGGCTATCTGCATACTGTCAATGAACAATAAGCTTTTTTTTAGTCTAATTGTGTAAAGAGAGATAGAAAAGGAAGTAGGAGAATGAGAAAGCAGATGGCATAAAAAATAGGAAAAGCATATAGCCAAGTAGTATGATACGCAGCATTGTTGATGATACCCTAATTTTCAAGCTGGTGAAAACAAACATGTGTTGCTGAAGATATAGAAGAAATGTGCAACAGCTTTTTTAATAGACAGTATCATTCTATTGCCCAAATAATTAAATAACTAAAAATAACTTTTATTGATTTGAAGGGGGGATAGCTTTAGAAATTTATTTTTTAAATGTGTGGAGAGCTATTATTCGAAATCTCTGTGCATATAGGCTATGTCCATACTGTCAATAATAATAAAGCTCATTGTTCGAGTCTAATTTTGTAAAGAGAGTTAGGAAAGAGAGTAGGCGAAATAGAAAAGTGACGGCAGAAAAAAATAGGAAAAGCTTATAGCCAAGTATTCTGGTACTCAACTTTGTTGAAGATACCCAAATTTTCAAACTGGTGAAAACAAACATGGGTTGCTGAAGATATAGAAGAAATGTGCAACAGCTTTTTTAATGAGACAGTATCATTCTATTGCCCAAATAATTAAATAAACTTTGCTGGCTTCATCCTCTCTTTATCAGAAGGCAGGTGAATCTCTCATATCTAGATTCTGTGCACTGTTTAATTTCCCCATCAAACAAAATCTCATTTCATTTCCAGGGTGGTGACAAAGTTCTACCAGCACATCCTTGCTTTGGTGTTTGCTATTGATGAGATCAATGAGAATCCCAGGATGTTGCCCAATGTCTCTCTGGGGTTCCACATCTATGACAGCTATTATGATTCCAAGATGACCTACCGAAACACTCTGGACCTGATCTTTAAATCACATCACTTTGTTCCCAACTACAGATGTGGCATCCAGAAAAATGTAATAGGAATCATTGGGGGACTTAGCTCTGATACTTCCTGGTGCATGGCAAACGTCTTAGGTCTTTTCAAGATTCCACAGGTAGAATATGGGTATTGAAAAACAGAGATTTCATACTTTCCTTGCAGTAGGAATCTACTGATTCATATATATGGAGTGAAAAAATAGACAAAAGGGGCATAATATGCATCTCCAACAATGTGTGTAATAGATATAATAGAAGATTTCTGTAAAGCTGCCAAGTTTGTAAAGGAGGCACCTAGACTCGTTCATATACATTAGTCCTGAAAGCACTGCACTGGCTTCCTCTGAGCTACTCAATATAGGATATTGACTTAGGGTTCATTGCCAAAAATAACTGAGAACACATTAACTAAAAATGTTCCTCCCCTTAAAAATCAAGATAGTCCTTTCCCAAAGTATTATGTTAATCAACATTGTTCATTTTCAGAGGCTAATTGAAAACACTCTTTTCTTGAAAGAACAATAGCATTTGTCACCTGTCATTTCAGATAGTTATATACATAATGGTGTCACTATTGTGCTGCATTGTTGGATTTCATTTTAGCTGTTTTAATTAGTGCTGGCACAGTATTTTATATTTCACTGATATTTTATATGATTTGGTTTATCGTGCTCAGAGAAGAATAGCATATACTATTTAGTGCAAATCTTCAGGATTTCCCAGGAAATCTTCCCAAGAGAGTTCTTAGTAGATAGAGAATCAACCTCCCCCTACAATGAGCAGAGCAAAAGTACATGATCAACAATTTCTATCACTCCACTTCCATCTTGGAGTTTTGTTTAATCATCCACTTAGTATATTAACATTAGCCATGATAAATCCTCTCCTATTCCTGGATACAATCTGTCAGAGGGTCGTCGTGGCTACTCTAGAGTAACTCCGCTTGAGTCTAGTTTGTCTTTAAAGACTTTTATTGTGCATAGTATTTACAGTGCATGACCTCTCAGTCCGAACCAGAATCCGGCAATTGCGTACGTCTCTTGGGGCACCCCAAAACGCTTCCCCCTTGACCTGCGTCACGGTCCTCTCCTTAACTCTTGCGCTGAAAGGAGCAATACCCTCTCAGCCTCCTCCTGGTTAAAGCGGTGTAATTGCTCTCCAGCATCCTGGAGCCCTTGCCTACATCTCTCCTCCCCTGAGCTTTCCCATCGTTCCGCACGCTTGCTGCTCTCTCCCTCCGAGTCTCTCCCTTCCCCCCTGGCTGCTTCAGACCCACTGCTGTTCCCTGTACTTGGCGAGGTGGACGTTAGGATGATGGGGGCTGGCTCCCTGTGGGGAATCACGCTTACACAATCCATATGTACAAGAATGAAGCTGTGATGATTCCACAATAATAACAATAAATATCTACAGAAACATTCAGGAAGGTTTTCTGTGTTTTCCTATATAACTTGGGGTTGGTGCTGTCCCTAAACTTGGCAAACTTGGGATATAGATTCAATATATATCCAATATTTAAGTGTGTGTCTGCGCGCATGTGTGTTTATATTTAAATAAACAGAAATATCATGAGTTCTTGTTTCCACTTGGAAACATTTGGCTTTTGCATTTTCCAGATTTCATACGGTTTATTTGAACCCGCCATAAATGATGGAACCAAGTTCCCTGCCTTTTACCGCATGGTCCCCAATGAAGACCTTCAGTATCGGGGAATTATCCAGTTACTTCTGCATTTCGGATGGAAATGGGTTGGGCTCATCACTCCATCTAACGAAGCTGGGGAACGTTTCTTTAAGACAATTGAAAAACTGTTTTTCCAGAATGGAATCTGTTCGGCATTCACAGAAAGATTGAAATTCAATATGAATTATAACAGTAACTATCTAGAGATGCTGGAGGAATCAAGGATTTTGTTACCAACTTTCACAAGCAGCAGTGCCAATGCAGTTCTTGTATATGGGGAAAGTAGGTTTATTATATGGTTGTCAGTTGCTTTAAGCATAATGGAGTTAAGTCAGCTACTATTTCATCGAATGAAGTCACATGAAGCAAAAGTATGGATTACAGCTACCCAAATTGATTTCATATTATATAGCCTTCAAAAACAAATTAATGTTAATATACGAATGTTCCAAGGTGCTATATCCTTTGCAATTTACTCCAAAGAGATTCACAACTTTACAGACTTTCTTCAGAGTATACATCCTCATTGGACAGAGACGGATGGTTTTATCAAAGATTTTTGGGAAGATGCATTCAGTTGTTCACTTTCAAATTCCACTCTCTCAACAAACAAGTGCACTGGAGAGGAGATGCTGGAGAGCATTCCTGCACCATATTTTGAAATGAGCATGACTGGCCATAGCTACAGTATCTATAATGCTGTTTATGCTTTGGCACATGCCTTAAAGAGCAAACACTTGGGAAGAACCATCCGCAAAGGAAGAGAGGCTATGGGAAAACACACTCCTCAGTATGTAGATCCATGGCAGGTATTCTTCCCTCTTACAAAGCATTCACTGCATTGATACATTATGTGAGTTGGCATTTAATCATCAGTAAAGAAATAAAGGAATAAAACTTAAGAAATTAAAAATAAACCTTAAGAAGTGTTATCGTATCAAAGATGGGAATTAGATTATTTCCTATAATGATACTAAACAGACTTCAGATGACACAGAGTTTCATAAGCAAAAGTATACCAACAACTACAGGTAACTGCAGCTTTGCCAACCACCTTCTCCACACTGCAAACCCCTCCGTTTTCTCCCCATATCCCTCCCCAATTCTCTCTGCTTCTCTTACCAGTCCAGTTACCCAGCGGTGTAAGATTGGAGGCCGCAGTCCATGGCCCCAGGCCCTTAATTCTGAGCGAGCACAACCAGGACCCCAACTCCAGGCACTGCCATTAGCATGGAATCTCTTACCCAAGAGAAAACAGCCCATCAGGGAGCTGCCACTACCTGGGCACATCCCGGAAGGCCCCGTCCCCAAATCCTCATCTTTCCCTGTCTGCTCACCACTAGGGGTTTCTGGGTCCTGAGGCCTCACTGGTAGGTCCCCACAAGAGGCTAGCAACTGTGTGATCACTGTCTCTAGACCCTGCTTTTTTCCTCTTCTGCATCTATGTCTGGATTGCAGTCTGTCACAGCCTCTTCCTTCTCCCTTAACCCTGTTGCCTCTTCTGTTTCTGACATCTCCACCTCCCAGTCTGCTCCCTCTTCTCCCACTGAACACTCCTTGTCCTCCCACCACCAATCCCCTGGCTCTGAGCCTCTTTTCCTTTGGGTGTCCCCTTGGGGTTCCCCAGTGGCTGCTTCCTACCACTCCTCTGCATCCAACATCCAACCATGCTCAAATCCACTCTATAAACCATGGAAAGGTCCAGTCAGATGTTCTGCATTCCTATTCTTTAGGAACATGAGCTCCCATCTATTCTCTTACATGACTTACATGATTTCTCAAATTCCTTCCCTTTCTTGGATATTGACAAAGGCTGTTCTCAAGCAAGCAGGTCTGTGGTCTCATCTCTCCATAATATCATTATACAAGTCTGTTGATTGTTGAATTGGCACTGATTCATGATTTCCTACTCCTCCTGTATGTGCAAGTAAAATATGGATGCTCTCTGGTGTGAACTGAAGTGTTTAACTTTGATCCTCTTTCCACTTAGCTCCACTCATTCCTGCAGAGAATCTCATTCAACAACAGTGCTGGGGATGAAATTACATTAAATGAATATGGAGAATTAGCAGCTGGCTTTGATATTACCAATTTGGTCACTTTCCCAAATAATTCCTACGTCAGGGCCAAAGGCTGGATCCTCAGGCCCCTCCAGGAAAAGAGCTCACCATTAATGAAGATGGAATCAGATGGCACAAGCGCTTCAGTAAGGTATGGGGAATAAATGCACAGTCCCTGAAAACCCATAATTTGTGGTTATCCACAATATGGGATGTAACAAAAGCAATTCATACCTTATTAATTTCGAAATTCACTAGCACCTGAAACCACTTCAGACTCTAGTGATGAGTTAGAATAGAGGAGTGCTCCTAGACCTCTTGCTTCAAACAGAATGCTACTCCTCCCAGAACAGGTCAGGCATAGGAATCACCCACCCAAAGCATTTCTCTCTGAGACAGGATGTGGCCCAACAGGAAACCACAGCCCAAAAGTCATGGAATGATTTCAAAGGAGGAGGAGGAGGAGGAGGAGGAGGAGGAGGAGGAGGAGGAGGAGTTTGGATTTGATTTCCCACTTTATCACTACCCGAAGGAGTCTCAAAACGGCTAACATTCTCCTTTCCCTTCCTCCACCATAACAAACACTCTGTGAGGTGACTGGGGCTGAGAGACTTCAAGGAAGTGTGACTAGCCCCAGGTCACCCAGCAGCCACATGTAGAGGAGCGGAGACGCAAACCCGGATTCCCAGATTACGAGTCTACCGCGCTTAACCACAACACCACAGTGGCGCTCCTAGACCTCTTGCTTCAAACAGAATGCTACTCCTCCCAGAACAGGTCAGGCATAGGAATCACCCACCCAAAGCATTTCTCTCTGAGACATTTCTTGTACTGACCCTGCAGGTAGGAGCAGAACCACTATAATGGCTTACCTTTAATTCCTTGAGCCACCACAAAAAAACACCACTTGAACTCCTTGAAGCAAATGCCGTTAGGTGGTGACTTCAAAAAAAGTCAAAGCCAGGGGTGAAATTACACTGAATTCTAAGACAGCTCTAAGGTCCAGGTATGAATATTGAAATCTTCATGAGTTTTAGAACAGCAGCTTTTTACCACACTGTATGTGCCATTTGTGTACTACATATGGATCGTTTCACGCTATTAGTCCTCCTATTTACTGTTAAATCACCTGATACTGGATATTTGATAAATTCCCCAAAACAATATCGTAATATTAAACTCTTCCTATCTCTTTGTATAGGTGCCACCACTTTCTATATGTAATGCCAACTGCCTTCCTGGTTACGGGAAGAAAAAGAAGGAGGGGGAGAAGTTTTGCTGCTATGATTGTGATCAATGTCCAGAAGGAATGATTTCAAATGAGAAAGGTTGGAGATGACATCTTAAGATAATGCAAAAGCTCTGGGCTCCTGGCAATATTGTTGACATTAAACTGCTGCAGGAGAGAAGGCTTTAACAACTACAACAACAACAACAACAACAATAATGACTTGAAAGAAGGCTTAAATTAACAGATGTGCTGTTCTCATTGTTTATAGATAGCATCAATATATTTTTATCTTTAAAACATCTTGAAGATTTCTTTTTTAAGTGGAAGCTAATATATTTCACCTCCAAATTCTACAAAATTAGGGTGGGCTAGAAGTGGTGCTTTCTATTCTAAGAATTATTTTGTTTGACAAGAGGGCAAAAGTCTCATTAAACGTGCCATTCTGGGCTCCTAAGATTTCAGCTGTAATTTATTTCTTAATCTGCTGTACAGTTAATTTGGTTCTAAGAAAAAGCAGAGGGACTGTAAGAGCAGATGCCCTCCAAGTACAAAATTCCAGATTTGATTCATGAGGTTTATTTTTGATGCCTCTGGGTTAAAATCATTTGGGTTTGAAGTTCTTAAACCTTTTTAGATAGAAAAAAACTATGCTAGATGGTTACAGGTAGGTAGCCGTGTTGGTCTGAGTCGAAACAAAATAAAAAATTCCTTCAGTAGCACCTTAAAGACCAACTAAGTTTTTACTTTGGTATCAGCTTTCGTGTGCATGCACACTTCATCAGATAGGATTATTAATGCTAGATGGATTATTGATGAGGAAATTCTTAAGAATACTTTTGGTTGCTTCAAATTGCAATGCATTTTTTATTTGTTTTCAGACATAGAAACATGTCTCAGTTGCCCAGCAGATCAGTATCCAAACAATGATCAGGATCTATGCATTCCTAAGATCCCAAACTTCCTAGCCTTGGATGAAACGCTGGCCATTGTTTCAACTTTTTCTGCACTTCTATTCTCTCTGATCACAGTTCTGGTGCTAGGCATCTTCATTAAGCATCGCAAAACAGCCATAGTCAAAGCCAACAACCGAAGCCTCACCTATGGTCTCCTTATCTCCCTCCTCTTGTGCTTCCTCTCTTCTTTGTTGTTCATCGGAAAACCTAATAAGGTGACTTGCCTTCTCCGACAAACTGCTTTTAGCATCGTCTTCTCTGTGGCCCTCTCCAGCATCTTAGCCAAAACCATATTGGTGGTTTTGGCATTCATGGCTACCAAACCAGGAACCAATATGAGGAAATGGGTCGGCAAAGAACTGGCTTATTCCATTGTCTTTTCCTGCTCCATTGTTCAAGTAGGGATCTGTGCCCTCTGGCTGGCAACCTCTCCCCCATTCCCAGATGTGGACATGCACTCAATGACGGAAGAAATCATATTTCTATGTAATGAAGGGTCAGACCCCATGTTCTATTATGTTTTGGGCTACATGGGCTTCCTTGCCATTGTCAGCTTCATGGTGGCCTTCCTAGCCAGGAAGTTGCCTGACACTTTCAACGAAGCCAAGTTCATCACCTTCAGCATGCTGGTCTTCTGCAGTGTTTGGCTCTCCTTCATTCCAACCTACCTGAGCACCAGAGGAAAATACATGGTGGCTGTGGAGATCTTCTCCATCTTTGCTTCTGGTGCTGGGTTACTGGCTTGCATTTTCACACCGAAATGCTACATTATTGTGGTGAGGCCTGACCTGAACAACAAAGAGCAGCTAACACAAAGAAAGGTATAAATGACAGTGGAATTTGTGATTCTATTGGGTTTGAGAATACATGGACTTGCTGGCTGGAATCACTTTCCGGGTCCCTGCTCTGAATCTTTGTATACTTTGCTCCTTACCTTTTTTTATGTCCTGAAGGCAAGGGGGTACAAATTTTTCTTCAGGGTCTACTCCCAAAGCCCTTTTCACGAATGAGTACAGGTGTAAAGCAATGGTGGTTTAAGTTCAAACTTTCCTTCTCCTAGATGGGCTCCCTTCCTAGCTTTTCGAGGCCCATATGTCCCTCATTTCCCTCTGCAGCACCTGCAGTAGCCACCTTTTTGAGCATTGGACCTGTTATTGCTCTCACCCACTCAATCAGTCTGAACCTGGTTTTGCATGCAGAGAAAGTTCCGCTTCCGCCTGCAGGAATGGCTGACCCTTGTTCCATCCCTCCGACCTTCATGAGGAATTTGGCGGTTGCTAGGGGAGTAAATGGCAACCCCCCTACCTCTCCGGGGGTTACAGAGAGGGCCCATGGGCCCGCGATGCCCCCAAACCCACCATGACTGTTCAAGGGGTGGGGCTTGGGCTGAGAGCACTCATGAGGAGTCGGAACTCCCGGACGCTAACCTGCATGGCGGGATCTCCATGATTAAAGAAGATAATTAGGCTTAAATTCATGGACATGCTTCAGAAGGAGGGGCAGAAGCTCTGTTTACTGCCAAGGAATTTACGCTGCTGAGGGTGAGAAGTCGAAGTTGTATTTTATCTGAAAGGAAGATTGATGGGCACGGAACGAGAAGGGAAGCGAGCTTTTTTATTTTCTTCATATACTCTACGACACGGGTGTCAAACACAAGGCCCAGGGGCCAAATCCGGCCCGCCAGACCTCGTCATGTGGTCCGCCGAGCGCCCCAGCCAGCGGGACCCAGCCGACAAAGCGGCGACAAACAGCTGGGGCCTGAGGGGGGGGTAGAAAGGTGGCCGGAGCAGCACTGCGTGGAGCGCCCCGAGCCACAGCAGGAGAAGGAGGAGGCAGCTTGCCAGGTCAGCTCCCAGCAGCGCCGCACGGAGAGTCCCAAGCCTCTGCGACGCAGCAGTGCTCTGTAGCACTTTGAATCCTCCTCCTCCTGCCGCGGCTCGGCGCCTAGAAACAGCTGCTGCTGCTGCTGCTGAAGCACAGACAAAGCACCCAGCAGCGCCGCGTGGAGGAGGAGGATTCAAATTGCTACAGAGTACTGCTGCGTCCCAGAGGCTCAGGACTGTCCGTACGGCGCTGCCGGGCACCGACCCGGCAAGCCGCCTCCTCCTCTTGCCTCACCTCCACCTCCTCCTCCTCCTGCCGCGGCTCAGCCTCATGAACGTGCAACTCTGAGGCTTCATGCACGTCTCCTAAAACGGACACCCGCTGCCTCACGCTGCACGGGAAATGCTTTTTGCCCCTGGGTCCCTTCGCACTCTTTTCTGGCGCTGAATCAAGGTGGCGACCCCCCCTTCCCTTCCTTCCTTCCTCTCTCTCGTTCTTATTCTTTCTTTCCCTCTCTACTTCCTTCCTTCTTTTCTCCCTTTCCATCTTCTCTCCCTCTTTCTTTTTCTTTCCTTCTTTATTCCCTTCCTTCTTTCCTACTCTTCTTTCTCTCCCCTATTTCCTTCCTCTCTCCCTCCTGCTCCCTCTTTCCTTCCTTCCTTCCTTCCTTCCTTCCTTCCTTCCTTCCTTCCTTTCTTCCTTCCGTCCTTCCCATCTTTCTTCCTCTCCCTCATTCTTATTCTTTCTTTCCCTCTCTACTTCCTTCCTTCTTTCTCCCTTTCCGTCTTCTCTCCCTCTTTCTTTTTCTTTCCTTCTTTATTCCCTTCCTTCTTTCCTACTCTTCTTTCTCTCCCCTCTTTCCTTCCTTCCTCTCTCCCTCCCACTCCCTCTTTCCTTCCTTCCTTCCTTCCTTCCTTCCGTCCTTCCCATCTTCCTCTCCCTCATTCTTATTTTTTCTTTCCCTCTCTACTTCCTTCCTTCCTTCTCCCTCTTTCTTTTTCCTTCCTTCTTTATTCCCTTCCTTCTTTCCTACTCTTCTTTCTCTCCCCTCTTTCCTTCCTTCCTCTCTCCCTCCCACTCCCTCTTTTCTTTCTTTCTTTCTTCCTTCCTTCCTTCCTTCCTTCCTTCCGTCCTTCCCATCTTTCTTCCTCTCCCTCATTCTTATTCTTTCTTTCCCTCTCTACTTCCTTCCTTCTTTCTCCCTTTCTGTCTTCTCTCCCTCTTTCTTTTTCTTTCCTTCTTTATTCCCTTCCTTCTTTCCTACTCTTCTTTCTCTCCCCTCTTTCCTTCCTTCCTTCCTTCCTTCCTTCCTCTCTCCCTCCCACTCCCTCTTTTCTTCCTTCCTCCCTCCCTCCCTCCCCTCCCCTCCCCTCCCTCTCCCTCTCCTCAGAAACATAGGATGCTGCTTTATACTTCTGGCCCTTAAACCCTGGAACCAGGAGAGCAGCTCCAGTGAGTCAACCTCAGCCAGTCCCTTTGGTGAAGGGTGGTGGCTCACTGGCAGAACATCTGTCCTGCATGCAGAAGGACCCCAGCATCTCCAGGTACCAGTAGCTCTGCAAAGCTCCTGCATGAAACCCTAGCGAGCCTCCACCACCCAGTGCAGTTACCAAAAATCATTTTTCAATAAATTGTACAATAATTGTACATCTGAATATCTACTTGCCATTATTCTGACTATGTTTCTGCTTTCAGAGCTAGTTATTACATTATTACAAAAAAAACAGTAATAATTGAATGCAGTGACAATAATTTATGATAATAAAGAGTGGACACATTGTCCTACAAATACAACCGGCCCTTTGAGGGTGACCAAACTGCTGATGTGGCCCCCGATGAATTTGAGTTTGACACCCCTGCTCTACGAGTTACTTCATACCTTCCCGGACGCAATGTCCTTGTTTGTTTGGAACAAACAAGAAAATTAGGATACCAGAGTGAGTAATGAACTGTATAAACTATTGACATTGAGCATATTTTTTGAAGTTGTAAAATTGCTGAAGAGAGAAGCCCCCCCCCCCTCTAACTGGATAGTCGGAGTGCCTGGAATGCGTTCGGTGGTTTTATGGGGTGTGACGCACTTTGAATTTGAACAGCGATCTGAAGCTAAGTTCAGCTACAGGGCAAGGAGAGCCACAAATTTATCAAGAGTTAATGCATAATGTGACGGCTGTGTCTTTTGCCTGGAAAAGCTGTAAATTTTACAAAGATTGTTAGTTTAAAAAAGTTTTGAGAAGAAGCGAAAGTGATCTAAGCTTTCTAAGATGGCGCTGCTCTGTGTTGAAAGACTCCATGTTGAAAGACTCTGTGTTGAAAGACTGACGCAACAGGGGACACTCCAGACAAGAAGATTTATGGGGGGGGGCGGACTGATTAAAACCCACACAGGAAAAAGAATATATATAATCTTCCTAACAATACTATACTAGCCACTATGGATGTGGAATCTCTATATACCAACATCCCACACAATGATGGTTTACAAGCCATAAGGAACACCATTTCAGATAAAACCACAGCGGACTTTGCTACCAAACTCTGCCACTTTGTCCTTACCCACAACCACTTCAAATTTGGTGATGACCTGTTCCTCCAGATCAGCGGCACAACCATGGGCACCCGCATGGCCCCACAGTATGCCAACATCTTCATGGCAGATTTAGAACAACGTTTCCTAAACTCCTACCCACTCAAACCTCTCTTGTACCTGCGATACATTGACGATATTTTTATTATCTGGACACATGGACAACAGACCCTGGAAACCTTCCACCAGACATTCAATGACTTTCACCCCACCATCAACCTACCAATGAACCAATCTATGCAAGAAATACATTTTTTGGACACTACTATAAAAATACAGGATGGAAGTATAGACACCACCTTATACAGAAAACCAACTGACCGACAAACATATCTACATGCTTCTAGCTACCATCCCAAACATACCAAACAATCCATCGTATACAGCCAGGCCCTACGTTACAACCGCATCTGTTCCAACTCTACAGACAGAGAATCTCACCTAAGAGATCTACAGCAAACCTTTTTAGAACTAAAATATCCACCTGATGAAGTTAAACAACAGATCAACAGAGCCAGACTGATACCTAGAGAGAACCTGCTGCAAGACAGACCCAAAAATAATAATAACAGAACACCACTAGTCATCACATACAGCTCCCAAGTTAAAACAGTACAACGCATCATCAGAGATCTACAGCCTCTCCTGGACAATGACAGCTCCCTTTCTCAAGCTCTGGGAGGAAGACCTTTCATTGCCTACAGACAGCCACCCAATCTTAAACAACTCCTCACCCACAATAATACAACCACCAGACTTAACATGGACACTGATACCAGAGCCTGCAATAAACCCAGATGCCAACTTTGCTGCCACATACACCCAGACAACACCATTACTGGCCCCAACAACATCCAACATACCATCTCAGGACTATTTAATTGCTCATCTTCTAACATTGTGTATGCCATCAAATGCCAACAGTGCCCTTCAGCTCTCTATATTGGACAAACAGGCCAAACCCTACGCCAAAGGATAAATGGACATAAATCTGACATCAGGAACCAGAAGACAGAAAAACCAGTAGGAGAACACTGCAATCTCCCAGGACATTCTATACAAGATCTCAAAGTAGCTGTCTTACTACAAAAGAATTTCAGAAATAGACTGGAAAGAGAAGTTGCTGAATTACAACTTATCACCAAACTCAAAACCATGGAGGGACCTGGTTTGAACAGAGATATCGGATTCTTATCTCATTATACATGATAAGCGATCTTCAGCCATCTCAACCCTTGCTTTTCCATGCAAAACCATTTGCAGTCGTTTTCGGTCATCAACAGCTATCAGTCAGTCAATCACCCACTTCCACCACCCTTCTGAGTGATCCCCCCTCCCCTCCCCATCCCCACCCCCTCCCCACCCCTTCTCTACATAAGTGCCTGGGGACTCCTATTTCACTGTATCTGAAGAAGTGTGCATGCACACGAAAGCTCATACCAAAATAAAAACTTAGTTGGTCTTTAAGGTGCTACTGAAGGATTTTTTTTATTTTACTTCGAAACAGACCAACACGGCTACCTACCTGTAATAAAAATAGATTATTAAAAAAAGAGAGAAAGTTCCCAAGTCATTGAGGATTTGAGGCCCATTGGCTGCCCTCTCCTCGTTTAGGCAGCCAGTTGAATCTGTTTTGTGGAATGGCTGCTGTTGCATCTTGACAGCTTTTAGGATCCACAGGTGAGAGCTGAGTGCAGGGTGGGGATCAGAGGTAGACAAACTACCCTAGAAGGAGCATGACTTGTTCCCCGTTAGAGTTACTACCCTTCCCTAACACTCCATACTCCTCTGTCGTGTATTACTGTGTATTAAAAGCAAATGGAATCTTAATAGCAAAACTGTCAGCCTTTTAATTTAGAAATGGTTCAGTTGATATATGCAGGGCCCGCGCCTCCATTTAGGCGAACTAGGCCACTGCCTACAGCGTGGAAATGGAGAGGGCGCTGGCCCGCCACCGCCCACTGCCGCCACCGCTCGCCCCCGCCGCCCGCTGCCCCCGTGAGTGTGGCGAACAGGAGGGACGCGCGAGCCTGGGTCTCCCTCGCCGCGCCTCTCAGCTGTTCAGCGTAGGCGCCCCAGGCTACCGCTCGAAGCCAAAAGCCGGCCGCGCCCACCCAGCGGCTCTCAGCCAATGAAAGGGCTGTTTCTACCGCTCGGCAATCTTTTTCCTGGGAGCCTCACAGAAGTGCCGCCCCTGGCAGAGAGGTCCTGACTGCGGGCAGGTGGCGCAGGAGGGAGTGGGCACTGGGGCGCGCAGCTCCTGCCGGGGAAGGAGAAGGGAGGCGCTGTGGAGGAAGGTGCCTTTCCCTCAGGGAAAGGAAGGGAGGAAACCTCGTTTTGCAGGGTAGGCCGCCTGCAAGTCCCTCCTTCACCTTCCCTCGTCCCGCTCACCGCCTTCCTGGAAGAGGCGCCCAGAGGCGTCCTTCCCAGTGGTGCGGGGCGCTGAGAGGCGCCCCAGCAAAATCGCACACAGGACCACGCTGGGGACTGCACTTGGGACCCTGCCCCTCCATCCCCTCAGCAACCGTCACTTTCCTGCCGTTGCCGGGCAGGGCTTCTCGTCACCCTTTCAGCTGCCCTCTGCCCTGTTTGCCGTGCCCTGTCAGGGCGAGGGAAAGGATGCCCGGCACTTAGTGAGGGAAGGCGAGCGAGCGGGCAAGGGATGTCACCGCCGCTTGGCGCTGGGTCCCTCCGCCACTGCAGCAGCAGCCACCACCCTAGTGGCTCCCACTGCTGTCTCTGCCCTCCTCCGGCCATGGGCGACACCCGGAACCGGAGGAGGGCAGAGGCAGCAGTGGGAGCCCAGCAGTGACTGCCGCCGCTTCTCCTCACAGGGTGACCCCGCGGAAGGAGGAAGGCGAGGGCTTTGCGGCTGCAGCAGGCTTTTCCCCTTTGGCGAGGCGCGCAGAGAAGGAGGAAGGCGAGGGCTTTGCGGCTGCCCTTCCCAAGCAGGCTTTTCCCCCTTCAGCGAGGCATGCGGAGAAACTGAAGCGTCACTCCCTTCCCTTCGCTCAAGCCCTGATTTCTATGAGAAGGATTATTAGTGGAAGAGCACAGGCTGGATATGCAGAAGGTCCCAGGCTGAACTGCTGACATCACAAGTTAATGCTTCTGAGTTGCCAGCCTGGGAAACAGGGGCGTACCCAGGATCAAAACTGGGGGGGGGCAAGCCATGGTTGTTCAGGCACGGGAGGGGAGGGGCCACAAAGTGGGAACGTGGGCGGGGCTATGGAGCCCAGGTGAAACTGACTCCAGGAAGAAGTTTCATCCTGGGCGCCGCCCTGGGGGAAGGCACGCGTGTGCGGCCAGGGGAGTCACAATAGGGGGCGGGGGGGCGCGGGCTCCACTTTGTGGGGGGCAGTGCGGCGCCACCTCCACCGACGGCTGCCCTGCCTGAGTAGGAGGGGGAGAGAGGGAGGGCTGGCCGTGCAGCCAAGAAGCTGCGCACTCAAGTTGCCTCTGCTTCCCACAGACTCGGCGGGGGTGCAAGCTGAGATCTGCCTTCCTTTCCATCCGTCCCTCCCTGGGGGCAAGGCCTGGCTCTGTAGCTTAGAGCCCCTCTGCCTTCTCCGCCTCCTGCTGCAAAGCCCCCTCCCCTTTCTGCGGCTCCTGCTCCCGCTGCAGCTCAAGCAGAAACGGTGGCGGCATCTGCTGCGCGCTCCGAGGGCGCACCGACCGAGGAGCTGCTGAGGTGTTGTGCCGCCGTGGGCTATTGTTGCAGCCACCAGGAGCAGCCCATGTGCAGCCCTCGGAGTTGGGGCCAGCGGGGTTGGGCACGCTGGCAGGAGCAGTAAGTGGCGCTGCCTAGGCTGGGCTGGGCTGGGCTGGGCTGGGCTGGGCAGGGACGCAGCTCCCACACTGCCCTCACGCTGGAGCTCAAGGAGCGGAGGGAGAAATGGAGAAGAGGAGGAAGCCGCTTCCCTGTCTCCATTCCTCCTCCTTTCCCTTCGTGTGGGTCCCTTTCTCCCAGCGGCGTTGCTAGCCTTTATGCGCGCGACAGACGCCCCGCCCCCCGGCGGGGTGCCTTCTGATTTGCTGCCACTTCAGGCTCTTCTTGCGGGACCCCGATGCGTCTCCAGCTCAGCTGCAGCCACCATGAAGCAGGACGATTTAATTATTATTATTTGCTTCTGGGGGGGCATCTGCCCCCCCCGCCCCATGCTGGGTACACCCATGCAGGGAAATGACCATTTTCTGCCTGTATCCCTGTGTCGAGAGTGATTTGCAAATTGTATTATTGAACTAGATCTGATCCTATAGTTTGCATTGCCTGCATTGTATAATTGTGAGTGTATGGCTTAGCCCCCCCCCCCCAATATCCCTGGCTTAGCCTCTATGCCAAAGGGTAAGCCTCAGAAGGAGGCATTGCATAGAACAGACAGGAAGACAGAACAGCCTTGTAAAATGAAAACATTCCTCTTATCAAAAGGAATGATGTGTTAGCTGCCGAAGACACGGAACTTACCCAAGGGCACCGGGGCCAGCCAGAGATATGAATTCGACAGTAATTGATTTTTGATTGTTAATAAGTTATTAGTTACTTCATGGAATCTGCAAATTCATTTTGAAGACAACATACAGTAGGGTAGCATAATCAAAATGCATTGTGAAATAGTTGAGGGTTCTACAATTTTTATTTCTCTCACACCAGGTAGTTGGGGAATAAAAGGAGAAGTTTAAAACTTCCTTTCCCCCCTTGTTTTTTTAAATAACTTCAACAAGGAAAAGTAACAGATATATGCAACAATATCTGGATGGAAACACATTGGATATTACTAACCCTAATAGGACAAGCCTTTTAGACTTCTGAAATACACTTCTAATGAGACTGAAAATTAATTTCTCAAGCATGCCAAATTGCTTCAGTGAATACAAATGTGTTGTTTCTGAAGTTGTTTGTAAAGTATATTAATGCTTTTATCCAGGGTCTCCACATCTTGATAAGGCTAGGATGCTCTGCAGAATTGCTGCCAAAATTCAGTTAGGGTGATGGCAACCCATGTCTGATCAGTGTTACATAGGTGGGAGAGTGAAGGATCTCCCAAATTAGGAAGCGGGGAAAAGATGGAGCCAGCTCAACTCTAGATATCCTGCCATAGCAAGGAGTGAACTAGAAGACCTTGTAGGTTCATTCCTTACCTATGATTTTGTGCTATGACAGATATACTTATACTGGCAGATCCAGCGTCCAGTCTAACAGCTGCAGGAATAGAAGTGTTTGGATTAACTATTTGCAGTCTGGGTTCAGACCATTCCTCCTAGGCTGGAAAAAATGGTGAACACTGCTTTTTTAGTGGAAGCCGAATCACAAGACAAAGCGATGGAGTGACTTTTGGAAACTGTGGGATACCGCTTCTCCCAGGGCATGATGAGAACCATTAACAGCTGTAGGAATGAAGGATACAATAGCATATATGGACGGGAAAACCTGTCATGCAGGAAAGAATAAGGAATACCTTTAGAGCTCCTCACTTGAAACTTTATATAAATTACCTTATATACCAACACAAATAGAAATCACAAGACTGTAGCTGTTATATAAGGGATCATTTTATTTGCATGGAATGTAATGGAAATTATTAACATAGTGGAAAGCAGAAATAATGTAGAAGAATGAAGCCATCAAATCTAGCATGCAAGGGGACCAGTTTAATTAAATTATATCATTTGACATTTGAATTATTGGCATTCATAATTGCATTAATTAGATATAATTGGTATTGTCATAATGAGGCTGCTATTGGAACAATATAGCAAAATCAAGAATTTTTTTTTAAAAAAGTAATATTTTAGCAGTTTCCCTATTGCTAATGCGCAACAGACTCCACAAACAATGCACAAGTGATTGTCTCCCCTATCATTGTGAAAATTACAATAATCAATCCACCTGATGGAACCACCTGATGCCATAGTTGAGAAAAAGAATCAACAAGCAAGCCTGAAATGATTATAAGCTCCTCAGTGCTCCATAGAAAACTAGGCTGGGCTCTGTTACTTATCAGTTATCAGTTTCCCTCTTTCATATCAAATCATTGTATCTTATTTGGCATCCAAGGCATTCTGTTGTGACAGTGTTCAAGTTAACAATAAGGTGGATACGGGTCCCTTAAAGTGCTAAATTGACAGAGTCAGCTGCCACCCAATTTGTCTTATTCAGATCAGGTGGAGGAGAGTACCAGGGGAGTCCATGCAGAAAAGGGAATTTGCCATCAAGATGTTGCTCCTTGTGCTTCTGCTGCTCCCCAATCTGGTGTCCCAAGTCCAAAGTGTTAAATGCACAACTAATAATCCTGTCCATGTTCCACATGAGTGGTATGAGCCAGGTGACCTGGTCATTGGGGCAATGGCATCTCATATCTATTACAAAGTCCCTGAATTATCCTTCAAGAAACACCCTTCCCAGGACTTCATTGATACTCCACTGTAAGTAACCAGTAATTAATATTATTTTAATTATTTCTTATATGCTGTATCTGTCTGAAAATAACTTTGATTGATTTGAAGGAGGGATAGTTTAGAATTTTTTAAGAAAATGTGTAGACAGATTTTATTAAAAATCTCTGCACATATAGGCTATGTGCATACTTTTAATGAACTAAGGTTTTTTTTAGTCTAATTGTGTAAAGAGAGATAGAAAAGAGAGTAGCTGAAACAGAAAAGTGACGGCATAAAAAAATAGGGAAAGTATATAGCCAAGTAGTATGGCACTCAACTTTGTTGATGATACCAAATTTTCAAGCTGGTGAAAACAAACATGGGTTGCTGAAGATATAGAAGAAATGTGCAACAGCTTTTTTAATAAGACAGTATCATTCTATTGCCCAAATAATTAAATAAACTTTGCTGGCTTCATCCTCTCTTTATCAGAAGGCAGGTGAATCTCTCATATCTAGATTCTGTGCGCTGTTTAATTTCCCCATCAAACAAAATCTCATTTCATTTCCAGGGTGGTGACAAAGTTCTACCAGCACATCCTTGCTGTGGTGTTTGCTATTGATGAGATCAACGAGACTCCCAGGATGTTGCCCAATGTCTCTCTGGGGTTCCACATCTATGACAGCTATTATGATTCCAAGATGACCTACCGAAACACTCTGGACCTGATATTTAAATCACATCACTTTGTTCCCAACTACAGGTGTGGCATCCAGAAAAATGTAATAGGAGTCATTGGGGGACTTAGCTCTGATACTTCCTGGTGCATGGCAAACATCTTAGGTCTTTTCAAGATTCCACAGGTAGAATATTAATTTTGAAAAACAGAGATTTCATACTTTCCTTGCAGTAGGAATCTACTGATTCATATATATGGGGTGGAAAAATGGACAAAAGGGGCATACTATGTATAACAGTGTTTCTCAACCGGTGTTCCGCGGCACACTACTGTGCCGCGAGACGCTGGCTGGTGTGTCACGACGAGAAGGGCGATTTGCATTGTCACGTCGCTGACCCGCCAGAAAGGAAGCAAATCGCCCTTCTCTTCGCTGCATGTCGCGGCAAAATTTAGAGTTGGCATCCAGCCGGAGGCCAGAGAGGGCGCCGCCGCCACCTGGGGAGGAGGAGGCAGGCAGGGAAGGCTGTGCAGGGCTTCCCTTCGTCGGGCCAGAGCGGCGGCGGCTGCCTGGGGCGGCTGGGAGGGAGGCGGCGGCAGCTGCGCGCCCGTGTCTGCCCGCCTGGGGTCTGTGCGTGCCATCAAACGTGTCCCCGCTCGCTCCGCAGGCTCTGCGCCTGGTGGGTCCGCCTGGCTACCGCGCAGCAGTTCTTCAGTGGCATGCTTTACGTCTCCCCTCCAAACTAAACTAAATATAGGGCGGCACAGAGTTGGTGTGCCGCGGGATTTTTTTTATAGAACAAGTGTGCCGTGGCCCAAAAAAGGTTGAGAAACACTGATGTATAATATGCATTTCCAACAATGTTTGTAAGAAGGGAAATTTGTGTTTTTCATTTTAGTTGTTCTAATTAGTGCTGGTACGTTATTTTGTGTTTTACTGATATTTTATATTATGTGGTTTATTGTGCTCTGAGAAGAATAGCATATACAATCTAATGAAGAGCTTCAGGATTTCCCAGGAAATCTTCCTGAAAGTGTTCTTTCTGAAAGTGTTCTTTCCATCACTCCACTTCCATCTCGGAGTTTTGTTTAATCATCCACTTAGTATATTAATATGAACCTTGTTAAATGCTCCCTATTCTTGGATACAATCAATGTGTACAAGAATGAAGCAATGATGATGACATAATAAAAAGAAATAAATATCTACAGAAAACATTCAGCAAAAATATCTCTGTTTTTCTATGTAAGTCCCTAATCTTGTCCAATTGGGATATATATATTCTGTGTGTGTGTGTGTGTGTGTGTGTGTGTGTGTGTGTGTGTGTGTGTGTGTGTACGTGTGGGTGGGTGGGTGTCTGTGTGTGTTTATATTTAAATAAATTGGAATATCTTGAGTTCTTGTTTCCACTTGAAAACATTTGGCTTTGGCTTTTTCCAGATTTCATATGGTTCATTTGAACCAGCCATAAATGATGGAACCAAGTTCCCTTCCTTTTATCGCATGGTCCCCAATGAAGGCCTTCAGTATCGGGGAATTATCCAGTTACTTCTGCATTTCAGGTGGAAATGGGTTGGACTCATCACTCCAGCTAACGAAGCAGGGGAACGTTTCCTACAGACAATTGAAAAACTGTTTTTCCAGAATGGAATCTGTTCGGCATTTACAGAAAGACTTAAATTCAATATAAATAATAACAGTAACAAACTAGAAATGCTGAAGGAATCAAGGATTTTGTTACCAACTTTCACAACCAGCAGTGCCAATGCAGTTCTTGTATACGGAGAAAGTAGATTTATTATATGGTTGTCAAATGCTTTAAAGATAATGGAGGTAACTCAACTACTATTTCTTCATAAGACGTCACTTGAAGGAAAAGTTTGGATTACAACTGCCCAAATTGATTTCATATTAGATAGCCTTCAAAGATATTCTATTAATATACGAATGTACCATGGTGCTATATCCTTTGCAATTCACTTCAAGGAGATTCACAACTTTACAGACTTTCTTCAGAGTATACGTCCTCATTGGACAGAGACAGATGGTTTCATCAAAGATTTTTGGGAGGATGCATTTATCTGCTCACTTCCAAATTCCACTCTCTCAAAGAAAATGTGCACTGGAGAGGAGATGCTGGAGAGCCTCCGGGCACCACATTTTGAGATGAGCATGACTGGCCATAGCTACAGTATCTATAATGCTGTCTATGCTTTGGGACATGCCTTAAATAGCAAGCAATTGGCTGGAGCAATCAGCAAAGGAAGAGAAGCTAAGGGAAAACTCTCTCCTCAGTATGTAGAACCTTGGCAGGTATTGTTCCCTCTTACAAAGCATTCAGTGCATTGATACATTATGTGAGTTGGCATTTTAACTTAAGAAGTTAAAAATAAACCTTAAATAATTTTATCATATCACAGATGGTAATTAGAATATTTCCTATAGTGATACTAAACAGACTTTAGATGACACAGGCTTTCAGAAGCAAAAGTCTACCAACAACGACACATATGTGAAGCTGTGACAAACACCTCCTTCACACTGCAAACCCCTCCATTTTCTCCCCATATCCCTCCGCAATTGTCTCTGTCTCCTTATCCTGTCCAGTTACCCAGTGGTGTAAGGTTGGGGGCCAGGAATGCATGGCCCCAGGCACATAATTCTGAGGGATCACATACAGGACCCCAAACCCCAGGCACTGGCTTCTGTGGGGATCCCCCTCCTGTCCAAGAGAAAACAGAAGAGAAGTCAATCAGGGAGCTGCCGCTGCTTGGGCACATCCTGGAAGGCCCTTCCGCAACTCCTCATCTTTCCCTGTCTGCCCACTGCCAGGGGTTTCTGGGCCCTTAAGCCAAATCTGACCTCACCAGAAGATGCTAGCAAAATGTTTGATCACTTTCTCTAGACCAGGCATCCCCAAACTGCGGCCCTCCAGATGTTTTGGCGTACAACTCCCATGATCCCTAGCTAACAGGACCAGTGGTCAGGGATGATGGGGATTGTAGTCCAAAACATCTGGAGGGCCAAAGTTTGGGGATTCCTGCTCTAGACCTTCTTTCTCTCCATCCTACTCTTCTACCTCTGAGCTTGGATTGCTGTCTGCCTCTTCCTGCTCCCTTAACCCTGTTGCCTCTTCAGTTTCTGTCACCTCCACCTCCCAATCAGCTCCTCCTTCTCCCACTGACCACTCACTGTCATCCCACCACCAATCCCCTGGCTCTGAGCCTCCTTTGCTCGGGGGGGGGTCCCATTGGGATTCCCCAGCTTCTGCTTCCTACCACTCCTCTGCATCCAACATCCAACCATGCTCAAGTCCACTCTGTAAACTAAGGAAAGGTCCAGTAAGACGTTCTCATGTTGCCTTCCAAAGTTTTGAAAGCATGAGCTCCCATCTCTTCTCTTACATGACTTCTCAAATTCCTTCACTTTCTTGGGTCTTGACAAAGGCTGATCCCAAGCAAGCAGGTCCATAGGCTTAACTCTCCTCAACATTTATTTATGAAAGTCTCTTGGCTGTTGAATTGAGACTGATTCGAGGTTTCCTACTCTTCCTGTACGTGCAACTGAAATATGGATGCTCTCCATTGTGAACTGAAGTGTTTAACTCCTACAGGAAAAGGAATTGATTCCATCTAGTGATGCGATCCAACAATCTTAACCAGACTATAGACTTTGATTCTCTTTCTACCTAGCTCCACTCATTGCTGCAGAGGATCTCATTCAACAACAGTGCTGGGGATGAAATCACATTAAATGAAAATGGAGAGTTAGCAGCTGGCTTTGATATTACAAACATGGTCACATTCCCAAATAGATCATACATCAGAGTCAAAGTGGGGAGGCTGGATCCTCAGGCCCCTCCTGGCAAAGAGCTCACCATTAATGAGGACGGAATCAAATGGCACAGAGCCTTCACTCAGGTATGGGAAGTAAATACACAGTCCCTGAAATGCCATAATTTGTGGTTATCCACAAAATGTGATGGAACAAAAGAACTTAAGACATTAGTAACTTTGATATTCACTATTGAAAATATTTTCTTAAAATTAGAAGATTTCAATCTACATGAATACTACTTTGATGGAGAGATACTCTATTGGAAAGGGTGACTTTTCCTCTATGTTTGTACCATCAACTTCTAAGGCCCTGCTTGTTCCACTGCATACATGATAATATATTGCACATGAGACTGAAATTCCCATTATTTTTATTTTACGCCTATAAGCCATCTAGGAGAAAACATTGTCCTATAAGAAGTACTGTAAGATCTATCCGTACATTTTTTAAAATAATCAGCCACAATACCAAAAAAATCAACAGGCACAGAAGACATCTCACACTTAGAAGGAAAAATGGCTATCAGAGAGTCCAGCATTGGCCAAATTCCTGTTTGTGGAATCCCTGAGGCAAATCTTCAGTTAGTTGCATTAAAACAGGGGTCAGCAAACTTTTTCAGCAGTGGGCCGGTCCACTGTCCCTCAAACCTTGTGGGGGCCAGACTATATTTTGGAAAAGAAATGAACAAATTCCTATACCCCCCAAATAACCCAGAGATGCATTTTAAATAAAAGAACACATTCTACTCATGTAAAAACATGCTGATTCCCGGACCATCCGCGGGCCGGATTTAGAAGGCGATTGGGCCGCATCCGGCCCCCAGGCCTTAGTTTGGGAACCCTGCATTAAAATCTCCTTGAATTTGTATGATGTTAATTTCAGGGTGTGTACATCTAGGAGCAGTTGTAGCTGGTGAATAGGTCTAAGGTGGAAGTCAGCCCTCCTAGCCACAGAAGCCACTTAAGACTCTATTGGTTCATCAGTATGCGGACGATACCCAGCTCTCCCTCTCTTATAAATCAGAACCAGTGAAGGCAGTGAACGTCCTGTGTGAGTGCCTGGAGGCGGTTGGAGGATGGATGGTGGCTAACAGATTGAGGTTGAATCCTGACAAGACAGAAGTACTGTTCGTGGGGGACAGGAGGCGGGCAGGTGTGGAGGATTCCCTGGTTCTGAATGGGGTAACTGTGCCCCTGAAGGACCAGGTGCGCAGCCTGGGAGTCATTTTGGACTCACAGCTGTCCATGGAGGTGCAGGTCAATTCTGTGTCCAGGGCAGCTGTCTATCAGCTCCATCTGGTACGCAGGCTGAGACCCTACCTGCCTGCAGACTGTCTAGCAAGAGTGGTGCATGCTCTAGTTAAGGGGCCCCAAACTAAGGCCCGGGGGCCAGATGCGGCCCAATCACCTTCTAAATCCGGCCCGTGGACAGTCCAGGAATCAGCGTGTTTTTACATGAGCAGAATGTGTCCCTTTATTTAAAATGCATCTCTGGGTTATTTGTGGGGCATAGGAATTCGTTCATATTTTTTTCCAAAATATAGTCCGGTCCCCCACAAGGTCTGAGGGACAGTGGACTTGCCCCCTGCTGAAAAAGTTTGCTGACCCCTGCGTTTATCTCCTGCTTGGACTACGGCAATGCGCTCTACGTGGGGCTACCCTTGAAGGTGACTCGGAAACTACAACTAATCCAGAATGCGGCAGCTAGACTGGTGACTGGGAGCGGCCACCAAGACCACATAACACCAGTCTCGAAAGATCTACATTGGCTCCCAGTACGTTTCCGAGCACCATTCAAAGTGTTGGTGCTTACCTTTAAAGTCCTAAATGGCTTCGGTCCAGTATACCTGAAGGAGCGTCTCCTCCTCCATCATTCTGCCCGGACACTGAGATCCAGCACCAAGGGCCTTCTGGCCGTTCCCTCGTTGCAGGGAACTAGGCAGAGGGCCTTCTCGGTGGTGGCGCCTGCCCTGTGGAACGCCCTCCCAACAGATGTCAAATAGGAAAACAACTACCAGACTTTTAGAAGACATCTGCCGCCCAGAGTGGCTGGGGAAACCCAGCCAGATGGGTGGGGTATAAATAATGAATTATTATTATTATTATTATTATTATTATTATTATTATTATTATTGGTGAGTTAGAATCAAGGAGTACTCGCAGACTTAAGTTTTCTTGAGTTTGTATAATGCTTAGAGGAGCAGCTCTTTACCGCACCGTATGTGACATCTGTGCGCATATGGAAGATATATTTCACACTATTAGTCCTCGTATTTACTGTTAAATCACCTGATATTGGATATTCAATAAATCCCCCCAAACATTTATCTCTCCCTACCTCTTTGGATAGGTGCCACCCCCTTCCATATGTAATGACATCTGCCATTCTGGATACGGGAAGAAAAAGAAGGAGGGAAAGAAGTTTTGCTGCTATGATTGTGATCCATGTCCAGAAGGAATGATCTCAAATGAGAAAGGTGGACAGAGTCATCTTAAGACAATACCAAACAATGCAATTTATTTTTGTAAGCGCTGGGCTCACTGGCAATTCCGTAGTTATAAAACTGCTGGAGAAGGACAGGTTTAAATCAAACTGATGTGTTGATCTCATTTATGTAAATTCATATTTCAAATGGCTTGAAGAAAATTATTTAAATTGTAGGCAATATGATTCAACTCCAACTTCTTTAGGTTGTTTCATGAGAGGGAAAAAAATAAATCAACCACACCTTTCTGGGCTTCAAATATTTCAGCTATAATGTATTTCTCATTTTGCTGTGCAGTATATGTGGTTCTAAGAAAAAAGGAAGGAAGGCACTAAAAACAGATGTTCTTGGTGTAAAAATTCCAGATTTAATACATGAAATTTAATGTTGATGAGGGAAGGCATTTGGGCTGGAAGATCAGAAACATTTCCAGGAAGAAAACACTATGCTAATGTTTTCATTGGACCAATGAAGAGAAAATTCATTAGGTTAGTTAAGGTTGCTTCAAATTGTCACACATTGTTTGTTTGTTTGTTTGTTTGTTTGTTTTCAGACATAGAAACATGTGTCAGTTGCCCAGCAGATCAATATCCAAACAAAGACCAGGATCTATGCATTCCTAAGATTCCAAACTTCCTAGCCTTGGATGAAACCCTGGCCATTGTTTCAACTTCCTCTGCGCTTCTATTCTCTCTGATCACAATTCTGGTGCTTGGCATCTTCATTAAGCATCGCAATACAGCCATAGTCAAAGCCAACAACCGAAGCCTCACCTATGGTCTCCTTATCTCCCTCCTCTTGTGCTTCCTCTCTTCTTTGTTGTTCATTGGAAAACCTGATAAGGTGACTTGCCTTCTCCGACAAACTGCTTTCGGCATCGTCTTCTCTGTGGCCCTCTCCAGCATCTTAGCCAAAACCATATTGGTGGTTTTGGCATTCATGGCTACCAAACCAGGAACCAATATAAGAAAATGGGTAGGCAAAGAACTGGCTTATTCCATTGTCTTTTCCTGCTCCATTGTTCAAGTAGGGATCTGTGTCCTCTGGCTGGCAACCTCTCCCCCATTCCCAGATGTGGACATGCACTCAATGACGAAAGAAATCATATTTCTATGTAATGAAGGGTCAGTCCTCATGTTCTATTGTGTTTTGGGCTACATGGGCTTCCTGGCCACTGTCAGCTTCACGGTGGCCTTCCTAGCCAGGAAGTTGCCTGACACTTTCAACGAAGCCAAGTTCATCACCTTCAGCATGCTGGTCTTCTGCAGCGTTTGGCTCTCCTTCATTCCAACCTACCTGAGCACCAGAGGAAAATACATGGTGGCTGTGGAGATCTTCTCCATCTTTGCCTCTGGTGCTGGGTTACTGGCTTGCATTTTCACACCGAAATGCTACATTATTGTGGTGAGGCCTGACCTGAACAACAAAGAGCAGCTAACACAAAGAAAGGTATAAATGACAGTGGAATTTGTGGTTCTGTTGGGTCTGAGAATACATGGACCTGCTGGCTGGTATCACTTTCCAGGTGCCTACTCCGGATATTTGTAGAGTTTCGTCCTTACCTTTTTCTTCTCCCAAAGATGTCTTGAAGGCAATGGGTACAGATTTTTTTCTCAGGCTCTACTCCCAAAGCCCTTTTCACAAATGAGTAAAGCTGTAAAGCAGTGGTGGTTTAAGTTCAAAGTTTCCTTCTCCTAGATGTGCTCCCTTCCTAGGTTTTTGAGACCCATCTGCCCCTCATTTCCCTCTGCAGCACCTGCAGTAGCCACCTTTTTGAGCATTCAGCCCACTTTCGCTCTCATCCACTCAATCTGCCAGATCCTGTCTTTGCATGCAGAGAAATTCCCCAACTCACTGAGGATTTGAGGCCCATTGGCTGCCCTCTCCTGGTTTAGGCAGCCAGTTGGATCTGTTTCCTGGGGTGTGGCTGCTGCTGCATCTTGACAGCTTCTAGGAGCCACAGGTGAGAGCTGAGTGCAGGTTGGAGATCAGAGGTAGACAAACTACCCCAGAAGGAGCATGACTTGTTCCCCACTAGAGTTACTCTCCATCCCCTAACACTCTATATACCCCTGAATTGTATTACTGTACCTTTGAAACAAATAGATTCTTAATAGCAAAACTGTCAGACTATCAATTAAGAGAGGGTTTAGATGATGGATGTTGTGCATATATGAGCATCTGATTATTAATAAAAAGTCTCTTATCAATTATTTCATGTTATCTGCCAATTCATGTAAATGACAACACAGGGTAACAGAAGCATAATACATTGTGAAATAGTTGATGACTCTACAATCTTTATCTCTCTCACACCAGGAGGCTGGTGAATAGAAGAAGGACAAATTTAAAACAGCCATTTCCCCTTATTTTAAAAAATCTGGAGGGAAACACATTGGATATTACTAACGCTAATAGTACAAAACTTTTAGTCTTCTGAATTGCACTTCTATCCAGTTTGAAAGAGTGGTGGCACAGAATATCTCAAGTAAGCCAAATGGCTTCAGAGTATCCAGATGTGTTGTTTCTAAAGTTGATTCTAAGTCTGTTTATAATCATTTTTGTTAATTTTCAATTTCCGTCCAATAATAACCTCATTAAAGCAATACCAAATTATAATACTAATCATTTATATAATGAATCATATAATTTAGGTGCCCCACCCGACATGCTAGAAGTAATGGTTTGATGATTTCCTTTATTTCTGCATTCCAAAATCTTATTAATTTGTATTATATTCCGGTCAAAATTATAATCCTTTATACAACAACTGCAATATTAATAACGTCTTTTCGTGATGACACATTAAATGATTTATAGAACTACAAATGAGGCACTCAAACTATATCCCTGTACTTCCTGTGTTTGGCAATTATTCTATCCATGGTGTTTCTTCCAGTCCTTGTAAAATGTTGTGTCTCTTGTGGCAGAAAAGTTCGTTCCACAAGTATTTCTTTTTACTTTTTTCTCCTGCCAGCAAATGGTTAAAGAATGGCAGCCTCTGATTGCCTGTGGTTCCAGGAGGGAGAGTTTAAAAGGAGAGGCCTTGGAGGGAGATGGATTTAGAGTGTGGTAAGAGGGGGGTTCAGTTGAGGTGGTTGAGGAGGGAGGTAGGGAGTTAGGTAGGGAGATAGGATAGGAGTCAGGTTGAAATACAAAGAGTGTTGAGAAGGGAGAGTTGGTTCGGGAATAAAACACCCACTCCGAGTGTACAGTGAAGAACTGAGTGTAGTGTCCTGCAGGAGTAAGAGGGCCGAATCTTGCTGGGAGACTGGGGGTGGGACAGGAGAAGTAGGAGCTGAAAGAGATCAGTCTACTTAGGTCTCAAACTAATCTGGAGGGGAGATACTCTTCTGAGGAAAGGAGAGACTCCCAAAACCCAGTGAAGGAAGGGTGTGTGTGGTGAGCCCTTAAGTCTATTACTGAAAGTACCTCAGGAGCTGGATTGGTTAAAGGGGTGGATAACTGAAGGAAAGTACCGTCTTAGAAAGGAACCGAACTATAAAGCAGAAACCTCTGAAAGTGAATTGAAGTGAACTAGAATATTATTATTGAAGTAACCTAAGTTTCTCTGAAGCTCAACATAAAAAAAAAAAACTAAGATCATGGCCACTGGTCCCATCACCTCCTACCGGTAGCAAATAGAAGGGGAAGAAATGGAGGCAGTGAGAGATTTTACTTTCTTGGGTTCCATGATTACTGCAGATGGTGACAGCAGTCACAAAATTAAAAGACACCTACTTCTTGGGAGAAAAGCAATGACAAACCTAGACAGCATCTTTAAAAGCATAGACATCACCTTGCCGACAAAGGTCCGTATAGTTCAGGCATCCCCAAACTTCAGCCCTTCAGATGTTTTGGACTACAATTCCCATCATCCCTGACCATTGGTCCTGTTAGCTAGGGATCATGGGAGTTGTAGGCCAAAACATCTGGAGGGCCGCAGTTTGGGGATGCCTGGTATAGTTAAAGCTATGGTTTTCCCAGTAGTGATGTATGGAAGTGAGAGCTGGACCATAAAGAAGGCTGATCGCCGAAGAATTGATGCTTTTGAATTATAGTGCTGGAGGAGACTCTTGAGAGACCCATGGACTGCAAGAAGATCAAACCTATCCATTCTGATGGAAATCAGCCCTGAGTGCTCACTGGAAGGAGAGATCCTGAAGCTGAGGCTCCAATACTTTGGCCACCTCATGAGAAGAGAAGACTCCCTGGAAAAGACCCTGATGTTGGGAAAGATGGAGGGCAGAAGGAGAAGGGGACGACAGAGGACAAGATGATTGGACAGTGTCTTTTCCAAGTTGTTGCTGTTCTCCATCATGCCTTGTGTGGATCTGATATCCCATTGGTCTATTGATGCTTTATTCCAGTGTCCCTACTTCTTGATCAGGCAAGGATAAATTACCTAATATAACAACACAAATAGAAATCACAAGACTGTAGCTGTTATATGTGCATGGAATGTAATGGAAATTATTAACATAGTGGAACGCAGAAACAATGAAGAAGAATGAAGCCATCAAATCTAGCATAAAAAGGGCCTGGTTTTTTGTTTTAAAAATATTTATTAATAAGTTCAAATAAAAAATATATATGCACAATTTGAACATACATATACATGTAAAAGAAACAAATACGTATCACCAGGAAGAAATGAAACAAGAAAAGAAAGAAAAAGAAAAAAGCAAAAGAGAGAATTAAAAGGACAAGAAAAAGGAAAGAAAAAAGAATTTGTTCAAACAATCAAAGAAAAGGGGCAGATAATGAAAAAGAAATAGAATAAAGAATAAAGAACATTGCAAAAGGACCTTATACAACGTTCCTGGCTTCCACCGCTTCTCCGTACAGTGATTAATTCAACACCTGTCTTTCTATTATTGTCATCACTTTAAGTCATTTTCCATCGTAAATATTTAAATTCTCCCATTTTCCACTTCCAGCAAAGTTATTCTAAACACAACCAGATTTTTGCTCCCAGACCTTGTTTTCCTAAATATTCATTTGGACACTCCCATTGTTTTTTAATTTTAGCTTTGGGTTTATGGTGGATTATATCTGTCAGTTTTGCTAGTTCTAAATATTGACATAGTTTATCGATCCATTCTCCCTTTGTTGGAATATTTGTACTTTTCCATTTATTCGCTGTTAACAATCTTGCAGCTGTTGATGCATACATGAAAATATTCACTTTTTCACCGGGTATGTTGTTATGTAAAATGCCTAATAAATACATTTCTGCTTTTTTAACAAAGGATGTTTTTAGTAAATTTTTAATCTCTTCATGAATTAATTCCCCCAAAAAATTAATAATTGGACATGTCCACCATATGTGAATGAAACTACCAATTGTGCTGTTGCACCTCCAACATTTGTTACTAAGCGAATTATTCATTTTTGCCAATTTTTTCGGTACCATGTACCATCTATAGTGCATCTTCATGTAATTTTCTCTTAGCGCGAAACAGGCAGTAAAGTTTATGTCCTTTGTCCAGAATTTCCCCCAATTTTCATATGTTATTTCATACCCCAGGTCTTGTTCCCATTTTAACATCCATCTTCCCTTTATATCTTCCTCTGCATCTGTATTTTCTAATATTCTATACAATTATCTTTTCATTATTTAAAAGTACTTCTTTTTCAAATTTAGTTATTTTAATTCCAATTCCCCTAGTTTTTATATCTTTTTTCATATGTCGCTTTCAATTGAAAAAATTCCAGCCAACTTATCCCTGTTGTTTTGAGTTGTAATATATTATAAAGCTAAAGCATTCGCTGACAATTTGATCATAATTACAGAAAAATCTAAAGAAAGTATTTTAAAAGCATTAATTAAAATGAAAAAAATTCGGCAGAGTATGTGGATTTGTATTAAACAAAGATAAATCTAAAATGTTGGTAAAAATATGAGTGAAAAAGATAAGGAGGATTTAGGCAAGATAACAGGAATAAAAATAGAAAAAAGGTTAATTATTTGAGAATTTGGATTACGAATAAAAATAAAAATTTGCTTAAAGATAATTATATTTAAAAATGGAAAGAAATTAAGGAAAGCATGGGAAAATGGAACAAATTAAAATTGTCAATATGGGGGAGAGTTTCAATGATTAAAATGATGGTGTTACCGAAATTGATATTCCTCTTTCAAAACATCCGAATAATTATAAGAATGAGACATTTCAAGGACTGGCAAAAGGATTTAGCTGATTTCATCTGGCAGGGTGGAAAAGCCAGAATAAAAATGGAAAATTTGATGAAATCAAAAGAATCTGGAGGATTTGCACTTCCAGACCTGAGAAGGTATTATGAGGCAGCTCCTAAAAGATACGGAAATTTGAGTCTAGAGGGTTGGGGAAAAATATTCGGGTGGCATGGCTACCTGATATATGGGAAAGTCCAAATGCATAAAGGGTTCAAGAACCATCTTATAAGGAAAGCCCTACTGGAGGTTTAGGAACGAACCAAAGAGAAAATTATAGATAAAACACACGGATGGGTATCCCCAGTAGAGGCCAACTCTACACTAAAACTTAACAAGAAAAAACCCTGGCCAACCTACAGAGAAGTGACAGAAGACAAGAACGGGAATATCATCTTAAAGGATTATGAAAAGGGGGCAGTTTAATTAAATAATATAATTTGAGATTTAAATAATTGGCATTCATAATTGCATTAATTAGATAAAATTGGAATTGTTAAAATGAGGCTGCTATTGGAACAATTTTGGGAAATCTATAAAAAAAATTTTTTAAAATAATAATAGTTATATTTTGGCAAATCCCCTACTGCTGATGCACCATAGAATCCAAAAACACTGCACAAACGATTCTCTCCCCTATCATTATAAAAATTACAATAATCAATCTACCTGACAGAACCTCCTGATGCCACAGTAGAAAAAAAAGAATCAACAAGCAAGCCTGAAATGTTTATAAGCCCCTCAGTGCTCCACAGACTACTAGGCTGGGCTCTGTTACTTATCAGTTATCAGTTTCCCTCTTTCATATCAAATCTCTGTATCTTGTTAGGCATTCTGTTGTGACAGTGTTCAAGTTACCAATAAGGTGGATACGTGTCCCTTAAAGTGCCTAATTGACAGAGTCAGCTGCCACCCAATTTGTCTTGTTCAGATCAGGTGGAGGAGAGTAATAATGCTCTAGAGGGAAGCAGGGGAGTCCATGCAGAAAATGGAATTTGCCATCAGGATGTTGCTCCTGCTGCTTCTGCTGCTCCCCAATCTGGTGTCCCAAGTACAAAGTGTTAAATGCACAACTAATAATCCTGTCCATGTTCCACACGAGTGGCATGAGCCAGGTGACCTGGTCATTGGTGCAATGGCATCTCATATGTATTACATAGTCCCTGAATTATTCTTCAAGAAACACCCTTCCCAGGACTTCATTGATACTCCACTGTAAGTAACCAGTAATTAATATTATTTTAATTATTCCTTATATGCTGTATCTGACTGAAAAAACTTTCATTGATTTGAAGGGGGGATAGCTTTAGAACTTTATTTTTAAAATATGTGGAGAGATGTTTTTAGAAATCTCTGTGCATATAGGCTATGTGCATAATGTCAATGGACAATAAGCTTTTTTGAGTCTAATTGTGTAAAGAGAGTTAGTTACAGGTAGGTAGCCATGTTGGTCTGAGTCGAAGCAAAATAAAAAAATTCCTTCAGTAGCACCTTAAAGACCAACTAAAAAATAAAAAAATAAAAACTTAGTTGGTCTTTAAGGTGCTACTGAAGGAATTTTTTTTATTTTGTGTAAAGAGAGAAAAGAGAGTAGGAGAGAGCAAAAAGAGATGGTATAAAAAAAGGAAAAGCATATATTATGTTACAAGTATTATGTTACTGAACTTTTTTGATGATACCCAAATTTTCAAGGTGGTGAAAACAAACATGGGTTGCTGGAAAAAAAACAGTAGAAATGTGCAACAGGCTTTTTTAATGACACAGTATTCTTAGATTGCCTGAATAAATAAATAAACTTTGCAGGCTTCATTCTCTCTTCAAAGGCAGGCAGGTGAATCTCTCACATCTAGATTCTGTGCACTGTTTAATTTTCACATCAAACAAAATCTCATTTCATTTCCAGGGTGGTGACAAAGTTCTACCAGCACATACTTGCTTTGGTGTTTGCTGTTGATGAGATCAACGAGAATCCCAGGATGTTGCCCAATGTCTCTCTCGGGTTCCACATCTATGACAGCTATTATGATTCCAAGATGACCTACCGAAACACTCTGGACCTGATCTTTAAATCACATCACTTTGTTCCCAACTACAGGTGTGGCATCCACAAAAACGTAATAGGAGTCATTGGGGGACTTAGCTCTGATACTTCCTGGTGCATGGCAAACGTCTTAGGTCTTTTCAAGATTCCACAGGTAGAATATGGCTTTTGAAAAACAGAGATTTCATGCTTTGCTTGCATTAGGAATCTACTGATTCATATAGATGGAGTAGGAAAAGGGACAATGTAAAAGGGGCATAATATACATAAAAAACAATGTGTGTGTAAGAAGGGCAATTTGTGTTTAATATATTTAATAGAATATTTCAGTAAAGCTGCCAAGTTTGTAAAGGAGGCACCTAGTACTGTAAATTCTGAACTGGCTTCCTGGGAGCTACTCAATATGTGATTTTGACATTGGCTTCATAGGACACGGGTGGCGTTGTGGGTTAAACCACAGAGCCTAGGGTTTGCCAATCAGAAGGTCGCCGGTTCGAATCCCCAAGACAGGGTGAACTCCTGTTGCTTGGTCCCAGCTCCTGCCAACCTAGCAGTTCGAAAGCACGTCAAAGTGCAAGTAGATAAATAGGTACCGCTCTGGTGGGAAAGTAAACAGCATTTCCGTGTGCCGCTCTGGTTCGCCAGAAGCGGCTTTGTCATGCTGGCCACATGACCCAGGCTCCCCCAGCCAATAATGCGAGATGAGCACCGCAACCCCAGAATGGGTCACGACTGGAACCAATGATCAGGGGTCCTTTTATCTTTACGTTTACCTTCATAGGCAAAAATAACTGAGAACAAATTAACTATAAATGTTCCTCCATTCAAAAATCATTTCCCAAAGTATAATGTTAATCAACACTGTTCATTTTAACAGGCTAATTGAAAACACTGTTTTCTTGGTGAAGTTCATTTGTCACCTGTCATTTCAGAATGTTATATACATAGTGCTGTCACTCTTGTGCTATTCTACTGCATTGCTGGATTTCATTTTAGTTGTTTTAATTAGTGCTGGTACAGTATTTTGAATTTTAATGATATTTTATATGATTTGGTTTATCGTGCTCAGAGAAGAATAGCATATAGTATTTAGTGCAAATCTTCAGGATTTCCCAGAAAATCGTCCCAAGAGAGTTCTTAGTAGATAGAGAATCAACCTCCCCCTACAATCACTATAAAGGTTACAGAGCAAAAGTACATGATCAACAATTTCTATCACTCCACTTCCATCTTGGAGTTTTGTTTAATCATACACTTTGTATATTAACATGAGCCCAAGTTGGGGTTGGTGCTGTCCCTAAACTTGGTAAACTTTGGATAATAGATTCAATATATATTCAATATTTGTGTGTGTGTGTGTGTGTGTGTGTGTGTGTGTGTGTTTATATTTAAATAAATTGGAATATAATGAGATCTTGTTTCCACATGGAAAAAATTGGCTTTTGCTTTTTCCAGATTTCATATGGTTTATTTGAACCCGCCATAAATGATGGAACCAAGTTCCCTTCCTTTTACCGCATGGTTCCCAATGAAGATCTTCAGTATCAGGGAATTATCCAGTTACTTCTGCATTTCAGGTGGAAATGGGTTGGGCTCATCACTCCAGCTAATGAAGCAGGGGAACGTTTCTTACAGACAATCGAGAAAATGATTTTCCAGAATGGAATCTGTTCGGCATTCACAGAAAGACTGAAATTCAATATAAATTATAACAGTAACAAACTAGAAATGCTGGATGACTCATGGTTTTTCTTCCCAACTTTAACAACCAGCAGAGCCAATGCAGTTCTTGTATATGGAGAAAGTAGATTTATTATATGGTTGTCAGTTGCTATAAAGACAATGGAGTTAAGTCAGCTACTATTTCATCGAAAGGCGTCACATGAAGCAAAAGTATGGATTACAGCTACCCAAATTGATTTCATATTATATAGCCTTCAAAAACAAATTAATGTTAATATACGAATGTTCCAAGGTGCTGTATCCTTTGCAATTCACTCCAAAGAGATTCAAAACTTTAAAGACTTTCTTCAGAGTATACATCCACATTGGACAGAGACAGATGGTTTTATCAAAGGTTTCTGGGAAGATGCATTCAGTTGTTCACTTTCAAATGCCACTCTCTCAACAAACATGTGCACTGGAGAGGAGATGCTGGAGAGCCTCCCGGCACCGTTTTTTTGAAATGAGCATGACCGGCCATAGCTATAGTATCTATAATGCTGTTTATGCTTTGGCACATGCCTTAAATAGCAAGCAATTGGCTGGAGCAATCCGCAAAATAAGAGATTCCGGGGGGAAACTCTCTCCTCAGTATGTAGATCCTTGGCAGGTATTGTTCCCTCTTACAAAGCATTCACTGCATTGATACATTATGTGAGTTGGCATTTAATCATCAGTAAAGAAATAAAGGAATAAAACTTAAGAAATTAAAAATAAACCTTAAGAAATTTTATCCTAACATAAATGGGAATTAGATTATATCCTATAATGATACTAAACAGACTTCAGATGACACAGACTTTCATAAGCAAAAGTATACCAACAACTACAGGTAACTGCAGCTTTGCCAACCATCTTCTCCACGCTGCAAACCCCTCCGTTTTCTCCCCATATCCCTCCCCAAATCTCTCTGTCTCTCTTACCAGTCCAGTTACCCAGCGGTGTAAGATTGGAGGCTGGAATCCATGGCCCCAGGCCCTTAATTCTGAGGGAGCACAACCAGGACCCCAACGCCAGGCACTGCCTTTTGCAGAGATCCTCATACCCAAGAGAAAACAGAAGAGCAGCCCATCAGGGAGCTGCCACTACCTGGGCACATCCTGCAAGGCCAAATCCCAAAATCCTCATCTTTCCCTGTCTGCTCACCACTAGGGGTTTCTGGGCCCTGAGGCCTCACTGGTAGGTCCCCACAAGAGGCTAGCAACTGTGTGATCACTGACTCTGGACCCTGCTTTTCTCCTCTTGTGCCTCTAAGTCTGGATTGCAGTCTGTCACAGCCTCTTCCTTCCCCCTTAACCCTCTTTCCTCTTCTGTTTCTGACACCTCCACCTCCCAGTCTGCTCCCTCTTCTCCCACTGAACACTCCTTGTCATGTTACCACCAATCCCCTGGCTCTGAACTGGGGTGTCCCTTTGGGTTTCCCCAACTTCTGTTTCCTACCACTCCACTGTATCCAGCAAGTCCATGATACCATGCTCAAGTCCACTCTATAAACTAAGAAAAGGTCCAATCAGACATTCTCATGTTGCCTTCCGATTTTTTGAATATTGTTTTGTGAACTGAAGTGTTTAACTTTGATTCTCGTTCCACTTAGCTCCACTCATTCCTGCAGAGAATCTCTTTCAACAACAGTGCTGGGGATGAAATTACATTAAATGAATATGGAGAGTTAGCAGCTGGCCTTGATATTACCAACTTGGTCACTTTCCCAAATAATTCCTACGTCAGGGTCAAAGTGGGAAGGTTGGATCCTCAGGCCCCTCTGGGCAAAGAGCTCACCATTAATGAAGATAGAATCAGATGGCACAGGCGCTTCACTAAGGTATGGGAATTAAATGCACAGTCCCTGAAAACCCATAATTCTGTTGGGTTTCTTGAATAATCAAAGTTGCTTTTGATCTGGTCTAATGTCAATACTGTCTGTTTAAGAAAAACAGGTGCTGGTAATTTCTGTTTAATTGCTCACAGGCATGGGCTCTACTCCATGTATATAAGGCTCTGTTGGAAAGCATTTTGTGTGGTAGTATGGTGGGAGGGTTGAAGGGTTGGAATGTGGGTATGTAAAGTTGTTGGGAGAGAGAGCGTTTATCTTTAGTTTAAAATCTCTTCTGAGTCAGTTTGTTTTTCTGTTAAATTCTTCTGTATACTTTAAACGGTATACTGCTAGTCAGGGGTTTCTTGCTAGGTTGGGAAAAATCTTTAAACTCTTGGTGGTGTATTTTAGCCAAGTCAACTTTGTGTATTTTGTTTTTCTATAAACTCTGCGTGAAGCATACTTTGAAGGGCCACTGGGAAACTGGGTGTGGCGGTTACCTCAACCTGCACAGAACCCCCAGACGTTTCACGGTCCGTTGGTACCTGCACCAACCACGTTTTAATTCCGCTGCCACCAACCAGTATATGTCTGGTAATCTCTCCACTCACTCCAGTCAGGGATGGCATTGGAATAAACTATCTTTATTTAGATTTAGTACATATACATGTGGTTTCCAAAAGATTAGTTCTTATTTCCTTTCATAACAGTTCCTATACCGGCCTATACCTTTAGCTTATAATCAATAACAGTTCCAAACTCTCTCTCCCTTCCAGTTACCTCTCTACCTCTGCCTCACCCTCCGACTCTCTCAACCACACCTCCTCAAACCTTTAATCCCTTTAACTCCTTCTATGCTGTCCCTAAATTTGGGTGATCGTCACATACCTTCCCCCTTTAGAAATTTTGATTCAGGAGGGTTACTTTGCCAAGTGACCTCCTGATCAAACTGCTTGGTGCAATTCTAAACATATTAAACATTTATTTGTGTGTTTTTTCTTTCTTTCACTCAATCTTAATAACTATCCAACTTACTTTCACGTGTGCAAACACCAAAAAGCATATACTTATACATAACTTTTGTTACAACTTATGAATTCATATATACACATTTCAGGAGTTTATTTACTGTCCATGTTTTCTTCTCCTTCCGGCCGTCTGGATAAGGTATTGACAAGAAATTTCATGGATCCTTTTCCGTTTCTTAAAGTCCTGTAGCAATTTGTCCCATCTCCTCACCTTACGGCAGTTCTTCCTCGATCTCAGCTGCATCAAAGGTGACTGGTTGATACCTGAAGCCAAGGTTCGGCTCCCAGTGTACTGTGTCACCCACTGGAACATCCACACAATCAAAAGCCTTTTGTCACTGTTGGTCGAAAGATGCTTTCCTCTCGCCATTTCTTCTCAAGGACACTTTCCGCTTTTCTGTTCAGCTTCAGACTGTGCGAAACACTTAGAGAGGTGACTCTCAAGGGTTGACTTTTCATTCAGCTGTTTTGCTGTCTGCAACAGGACGTTAGATGGAGTCTCGCTTTCCCCCAATGTTACATTTGTTCTTGAAAGGTGACTTGCCTTTCTATTTTTATGGTTCAGGCCTCGGTCTTGATTACTAGTGGTCTTCCTGAATTAATACTCTGTTTTCTCAACTGGCACTTGATTAAAACTGCCAATATTTTGTACTTGGTTTACATGGTACAGGTCCTTCTGCCACTGCTTAGTATGATCACCCAGACATGTATTTGAGAGATTTGTTGAGTCAGTTACAGAAGTGGTCCAGTTTTCAGGCACTGAACTTGCCCCATTGAGTTTCCTTGGAACATTGTTAACCTGTGTCCCTCTGGGTTTGTCAGCAATACTGGAGCAGCCCTTGTTCACACGTACTGTTATAATGGTAACAGTCACATGGAATGAGAAAATTGTCCTACCCATTCGGTTCCTTGGCAACTGTGGGACATTAGAAAGTTTTTGTGTGGGTCCTACGAGGTAAGGGCCAATCTCTAACCTGGAAATATTTCCTATTACTAATTTGGCCTTTTTATCTTTCTTCACTGCAACTGGACTCAAACTAGTTTTTCCTTCATTCCCACAGACTTGATAACATGTGTTGCTGTTATCGGCATCATTACCACTTGTGCTCCAAAGACTAGTGGCTTCCCACAATAATTCTAAAACTTGCTCTGATGACTTCTGCTCATTCCCATTATCAAATAAAAACACATTCTTCTTTGGCACTTCTAGTTCCTTTAGATAATCTGAGCTGGTTTGCTTAGCCACTTTAAGTCATGAAGTCCTGTATTAGCAGAAACCTTAGATGACTGATAGCTTATATGGTGCCTATCATTTCTGCTGTTCTCAGTCTGTAATATTGGGACATCAGAATGAATTTGGAAAACAGATTTTAATTTATTGGGTTTTGAATTACAAACATCATTCAGGTCACCCTTTGCCTTTTCTATCTTCACATTTTGCTTTTCCACCTCATTGGATGCTGTAACACTGTAATAAGAATTTAAAACTGAATCATTTGTCAGCAGATCAGCGTCTTCATTTTGATTTTTAATCAAACTAGGTGCTTGGTTTTTAATAAAAGGTACTAGAAAAGTCTCTTTTCCCTTTCTGGATGGTGTATCTAGGACTTTCCTCTTTAACAGGCCTTGGCTCAAACAACCCCGTTCTGGGCTCTCAGGGGTTAAAGTTTTATTTGCCTCTGCCGCCTCAAAATACTGTTTTAATTCTAAATCCACCATTTGTTTCTCTGCTAAGCTTGGGGTTTGTCCATAAGTCAGTGGAAATAAAAAGTGTCTTTTGTCTTCTCAGGCAAACTCCCTCTCAGCTGTTCTCCTTTACTACTTACCTCAGTAACTGTATAAATTGGTTCAGGACTGGGCAACTGTAGCTTGCCTTGTGCTCTGCTGACTGTTAAAGCACTCTGAATATTATCTATAATATCCCAACCGATAATGACTGCAGTGGGAATCTCTTCAGATATCGCTACTTGACACTGTCCTGACCTGTCCTTATATTTAATATTAACCTCCGCCATCGGTAATACCTCAGGATGTTTTGAAATTCCCTTTATCTTTAGGGTTTTCCCAGGAATAATGGCCTCCTCTTTCACGATATCAGGGTGAATTATTGTTATCTGTGACCCTGTATCCTTTAACCCACGGTATCTTTTCCCCTCTACCCAAATGTTTCCCCCAGTTTTTCTTAATAAATGTTCTTATTGCTGGATGGTATAACAATGTAGAACCCTGGCCTCAACTACCTCAGCAGGCTCCGGCCTAGTTGTGTGCCTGTCGGTTTCCCTGGCAGCTGGGTCAGTTGGGCCCTGCTCTACAGCCTGGACACAAAATGTTTTCTACAGAGTGGCGTTACTAAATATCTTTTCTTTTCCTTTTTCTTCCCAGCATTGAGCCTGTGACCTCTCTTTCTGCAAGTCCAGCAAACTAGTTCTTGGTATTCTACATTGTTGTTGTTTAGTCGTTTAGTCGTGTCCGACTCTTCGTGACCCCATGGACCATAGCATGCCAGGCACTCCTGTCTTGCATTGCCTCCCACAGTTTGGTCAAACTCATGTTCGTAGCTTCAAGAACACTGTCCAACCATCTCGTCCTCTGTCGTCCCCTTCTCCTAGTGCCCTCAATGTTTCCCAACAATCTTTTCCAAGGATTCTTCTATTCTCATGAGGTGGCCAAAGTATTGGAGCCTCAGCTTCACGATCTGTCCTTCCAGTGAGCACTCAGGGCTGATTTCCTTAAGAATGGATAGGTTTGATCTTCTTGCAGTCCATGGGACTCTCAAGAGTCTCCTCCAGCACCATAATTCAAAAGCATCAATTCTTCGGCGATCAGCCTTCTTTATGGTCCAGCTCTCGCTTCCATTCTACATTACTGGGTTTATTAATTCTTCCCTCAGCAATCCCTGATGGTAGGGATGCCTTCTCATGTGAGCCTTGTCTGTGGGATAATTTCTCTTAGTGGGGTCTGAGGTAACTTTCCCTTGATTTGGGGCATTTTTATTTTTATTGTGGTCCCAGTTCTTCCACCCATATCTGGGTCCGTCATACACATGGTCTCTAATTTCATTGATTTCAGCCCCCAGCCGGGCAGCTTCTGTGATGGTCTTGGGCTGTCTTTCTTTTATTAAATATTTTAAATGGTCGTTTATGGTTTCATATAACTGTTCCAGAGCTATTACTTCTTTAATTTTTGACACGGAGTCAGCACCCTCCTGCTCTAACCATTTATTAAGAAAATTTGTAATTTTTGCACCTAATTGCGCAAAAGTCTCCTCATGCACTTTTGTTATGTTTCTGAATTTCCTTCTCAATTTTTCTGAGGTGATTCTGAATCTGGTGTAAACTAGCTGCTTGAATGCCTCAAAATCTTTATATTGTTCCTCGGTCATTTGTGAATAGATCTCCACTAAAGGACCACTAATTCTTGCCCTCAGGATCAACATTTTATCTTCCTCCTTAACTTGGAAGTCCTGACACGCCCTTTCAAACGAAATTATAAAGGCTTCTGGGCTATCTTTATCTTTATATTCAGGGAATCATTTTAAATCTATTTTCACTGATGTTTGCCATTAGTGTTGTTACTATTATTCTGATTTTCCATTGCAGTTAATTCCAATCTCCTCATCTCTAATTGAAACTGCATCTCCTTTCCTCTCATTTCTTGTTCAGCTTTCAATTTTTTCTCCTCCATTTCTTTCTCAGCTTTTAATTTCATTTCTATCTCCCTCATTTTATATTCTTGTACTAGTTTCCAACTTTCAAAATCCTCTGAGCTTTTAGGAATCCCTCCCTCTGGTGGGGTTACAATTATGTTTTCTTCCCTTTGCAGATTCCCATTTTCCTCCTCATAACTTTCAATAGAGGTTTCCCTCACAAGGGGCTTAGTCTTTTTGGGTGGCATTTTTGTAGCGATAGTGGTTCAATAAGTTTATCAAAGAAAAGAACTTTTCTCTCCGACTATTCGCTCAGGCAAGGCTCTCCAAAACTATGATCCAAAAGTCACACCTAAAGTTCTTACTCTAACTTCGCCCAGCATACTTCTTCTGACCACAGCCTAAACCCTTCCGCCAGAACAGTTTTGAGATCACTAGTTCTTAAATTCTCCCTCAGACTCACGGCTACCAGGAGCTTCCACAATTATACCCTAGGGTCGGCTAATCCACTTTCCAGATTTACCCTCTCCCCTTTCCAGGTGTATTGCTACTTCCACTCCAGTCACTGGACTTTCAGATCCCACCGCTGTGCCACCACTTTTGTGGCGGTTACCTCAACCTGCACAGAACCCCCAGACGTTTCACGGTCTGTTGGTACCTGCACTAACCACGTTTTAATTCTGCGGCCACCAACCAGTATATGTCTGGTAATCTCTCCACTCACTCCAGTCAGGGATAATGTTGGAACAAACTATGTTTATTTAGATTTAGTACATATGCATGTGGTTTCCAAGAGATTAGTTCTTATTACCTTTCATAACAGTTCCTATACTGGCCTATACCTATAGCTTATAATCAATAACAGTTCCAAACTCTCTCTCCCTTCCAGTTACCTCTCTACCTCTGCCTCACCCTCCGACTCTCTCAACCACACCTCCTCAAACCTCCTGCAACCAGCTGCTTGAATGCCTCAAAATCTTTATATTGTTCCTCGGTCATGTTCCTCGGGTGGGTTTACACAGTCCTCCTAAACCTGCCCACTAGGGTTCTAACTGGCTAATCCCTTTAACTCCTTCTATGCTGTCCCTAAATTTGGGTGATCGTCACACTGGGGTATATGATTTATGTTAGCACTCTTAATACCCAGTTTCCCCCAATATAATTTCACGATAAATTTGTGGTTATCCACAATATGGGATGCAACAAAAGTACTTCATTCATTATTAATTTTGAAATTCACTAGCACGTGAAACCAGTTCAGATGCTAGTGATGAGTTGGAATAGAGGAGTGCTCCCAGACCTCTTGCTTCAAACAGAATGCAACTCCTCCCAGAACAGGTCAGGCATAGGAACCGCCCACCCAAAGCATTTCTCTCTGAGACAGGATGTGGACAGGAAACCACAACCCAAAATTCATTGAATGATTTTGAAGAAGAAGAAGAGGAGGAGGAGGGGGAGGGGTTTGGATTTGATATCCCACTTTATCACTGCCCGAAGGAGTCTCAAAGTGGCTAACATTCTCCTTTCCCTTCTTCCTCCACAACAAACACTCTGTGAGGTGACTGGGGCTGAGATACCTCAAAGAAGTGTTACTAGCCCAAGGTCACCCAGCAGCTGCATGTGGAGGAGCGGAGACGCAAACCCGGTTCCACAGATTACGAGTCTACCGCTCTTAACCACAACACCACACTGGCTCTCCTAGTTCTAGTTTCTTGTACTGACCCTGCAGGTAGGAGAAGAACCACTATAATGGCTTACCTTTAATTCCTTGAGCCACCACAAAAAAACACCACTTGAACTCCTTGAAGCAAATGCCGTTAGGTGGTGACTCCATCAAAATTCAAAGCCAGGGGTGAAATTACACCGAATTCTAAGACAGCTGTAAGGTCCAGGTATGAATATTGAAATTTTGATGTGTTTGTATGATGCTTAGAACAGCAGCTTTTTACCACACTGTATGTGTCAATTGTGTACATATGAATCATTTCACGCTATTAGTCCTCCTATTTACTGTTAAATCACCTGATATTGGATATTTGATAAATTCCCCAAAACAAGATCTCAATATTAAACTCTTCCTATCTCTTTGTATAGGTGCCACCACGTTCTGTATGTAATTCCAACTGCCTTCCTGGTTACGGGAAGAAAAAGAAGGAGGGGGAGAAGTTTTGCTGCTATGATTGTGATCCATGTCCAGAAGGAATGATTTCAAATGAGAAAGGTTGGAGATGACATCTTAAGATAATGCAAAAGCTCTGGGCTCCTGTGAATATTGTTGACATTAAACTGCTGCAGGAGAGAAGGCTTAAATTATTATTATTAATACTACTACTACTACTACTACTATTGAGAGAAGGTTTAAATTAACAGATGTGTTGTTCTCATTGTTCATAGATAGCATCAATATATTTTTATCTTTAAAACATCTTGAAGATTTCTTTTTTAAGTGGAAGCTAATATATTTTATCTCCAAATTCTACAAAATTGGTGTGGGCTAGAAGTGGTGCTTTCTACTCTAAGAATTAGGTTGTTTGACAAGAGGGTGAAAATCTCGTTAAACGTGCCTTTCTGAGCTCCTAAGATTTCAGCTGTAATTTATTTCTTAATCTGCTGTACAGTTAATTTGGTACTAAGAAAAAGCAGGGGGACTATAAGAGCTGATGCCCTCCAAGTAGAAAATTCCAGATTTGATTCATCAGGTTTATTTTTGATGCCTCTAGGTTAAAATCATTTGGGTTTGAAGTTCTTAAACCTTTTTAGGTAGATAAAAAACTATGCTAGATGGATTATTGATGAGGAAATTATTAAGAATACTTTTGGTTGCTTCAAATTGTCATGCATTTTTTCTTTGTTTTCAGACATGGAAACATGTATCAGTTGCCCAGCAGATCAGTATCCAAACAATGACCAGGATCTATGCATTCCTAAGATTCCAAACTTCCTAGCCTTGGATGAAACCCTGGCCATTGTTTCAACTTCCTCTGCACTTTTATTCTCTCTGATCACAATTCTGGTGCTTGGCATCTTCATTAAGCATCGCAATACAGCCATAGTCAAAGCCAACAACCGAAGCCTCACCTATGGTCTCCTTATCTCCCTCCTCTTGTGTTTCCTCTCTTCTTTGTTGTTCATTGGAAAACCTAATAAGGTGACCTGCCGTCTCAGACAAACTGCTTTTGGCATTGTCTTCTCTGTGGCCCTCTCCAGCATATTAGCCAAAACCATATTGGTGGTTTTGGCATTCATGGCTACCAAACCAGGAACCAATATGAGGAAATGGGTAGGAAAAGAACTGGCTTATTCCATTGTCTTTTCCTGCTCCATTGTTCAAGTAGGGATCTGTGTCCTCTGGCTGACAACCTCTTCCCCATTCCCAGATGTGGACATGCACTCAATGACAGAAGAAATCATATTTCTTTGTAATGAAGGGTCAGTCCTCATGTTCTATTGTGTTTTGGGCTACATGGGCTTTTTGGCCACTGTCAGCTTCATGGTGGCCTTCCTAGCCAGGAAGTTGCCTGACACTTTCAACGAAGCCAAGTTCATCACCTTCAGCATGCTGGTCTTCTGCAGCGTTTGGCTCTCCTTCATTCCAACCTACCTGAGCACCAGAGGAAAATACATGGTGGCTGTGGAGATCTTCTCCATCTTTGCCTCTGGTGCTGGGTTATTGGCTTGCATTTTCACACCAAAATGCTACATTATTGTGGTGAGGCCTGACCTGAACAACAGAGAGCAGCTAACACAAAGAAAGCTATAAATGACAGTGGAATTTGTGATTCTGTTGGGTCTGAGAATACATGGACTTGCTGGCTGGAATCACTTTCCGGGTCCCTGCTCTGAATCTTTGTATAGTTTGCTCCTTACCTTTTTTTTATGTCCTGAAGGCAAGGGGTACAAATTTTTCTTCAGGGTCTACTCCCAAAGCCTTTTTCACGAATGAGTACAGGTGTAAAGCAATGGTGGTTTAAGTTCAAACTTTCCTTCTCCGAGATGGGCTCCCTTCCTAGGTTTACGAGACCCATCTGCCCCTCATTTCTCTCTGCAGTACCTGCAGTAGCTACCTTTTTGAGCATTGGACCCACTTTCACTCTCATCCACTCAATCTGTCAGATCCTGTCTTTGCATGAAGAGAAATTTCCTAACTCACCGAGGATTTGAGGCCCATTGGCTGCCCTCACCTGGTTTAGGCAGCCAGTTGAATCTGTTTTTCTGGGGTGTGGATCCTGTTGCATCTTGAGAGCTTCTAGGATCCCACAGGTGATAGCTGAGTGCAGGGTGGGGATCAGAGGTAGACAAACTATCCAGAAGGAGCATGACTTGTTACCCGCTTGAGTTACTCTCCACCCCCTAACACTCTATACACCTCTGATATGTATTACTCTACTTTGAATAAAATAGATTCTTACGGTTATAGCAAAACTGTCAGACAATTAATTAAAATACAGGTTAAAATACAGTTTGTTTATTTTTTAAATAAAAAAAATGCAGCCTTATTTTAAAATAGCCCAAATCAAAACCATAATGGAGGAAAAACATAGGGGCCAGACTGAGTCCAGCCCAAACGGCAGGTGGAACAGCTCCATCTTGCAGGCCCTCTGGAAAGATATCACATCCCGCAGAGAGCGTTCCACCAAGTCGGGGGCAGTACTGAAAAAGCCCTGGCCCTAGTTGAGACCAGTCTAACCACCTTATGGATAGGGATCTCCAAAATGTTGATATTTGTGGACATTAGGGTCCTCCTCAGAACATAGCAGGAGAGGCGCTCCCGTAGGTACGAGGGTCCTAAGCCACATAAAAAGTCTCTTATCAAATATTTCATTTAATCTGCAAAATCATGTTGAAGACAACACAGGATACCAGAAGGAACACACATTGTGAAATAGTTGAGGGCTCTACATTCTTTATCGCTCTCACACCAGGCAGCTGGGGAATAAAAGGAGAACTTTAAAAAAGACATTTTTCCTCTCTCTTTTTCAAATTAGTTTTTAAAAGGAAAAGTAGCAAAAATATGAAACAATATCTGGAGGGAAACACATTGGATATTACTAACCCTAATAGGACAAGACTTTTAGTCTTCTGAATTACACTTCTAACCAGATCGAAAATGTTGTGGCAAAGAATATCTCAAGCATGCCAAATGGCTTCAGAGAATACAGATGTGCTGTTTCTAAAGTCTACTCATGCTATTACCCACAGTCTCCACATCTTGATAAGGCTTGGATGCTCTCCATAATTTCTGCCACAATTCAGTTAGGGTGATGGCACCCATGTCTGATCAGGGTTACATAGGTGGGAGAGTGGAGGATCTCCCAAATTAGGAAGCGGGAAAAGGATGGAGTCAGCTCAACTCTAGATATCCTGCCATAGCAAGGAGTGAATTAGATGACCTTGTAGGTTCATTCCTTACCTATGATTTTGTGCTGTGACAGATATAATTACATTGGCAGATACAGCTTCCGGTCTACCAGCTGCAGGAATAGAATTGTTTGGATTAACTATCTGCAGTCTGGGTTGAGACCATTCCTCCTAGGCTGGGGGGGGGGGGAATGGTGAACACTGCTTTTTTACTGGAAGCAGAAGCACAGGTCAAAGTGATGGAGTGACTTTTGGAAACTGTGGGATAACCGCTTCTCCCAGGGCATGATGGGAACCATTAACAGTTGTAGCAATGAAGGACACAATAGCTAATATGGACGGGAAAACATTATGGGGGAAGCCTATCACGCAGGAAAGAATAAGGAATACATTTAGAATTCCTCACTTGAAATTTTATATAAATCATCTAATATGCCAACACAAATTGAAATCACAAGACTGCATTGAATGTAATGGAAATTATTAACATAGTGGAACACAGAAATAATGAAGAAGAATGAAGCCATCAAATCTAGCATAAAAGGGGCTAGTTTAATTAAATCATATAATTTGACATTTGAATTATTGGCATTCATAATTGCATTAATTAGATAAAATTGGTATTGTTATAATGAGGCTTCTATTGGAACAATATTGGGAAATCTATTAAAAATATATTTTAAAAATAATAATATCATATGTTGGCAAATCCCCAACTGCTGATGCGCCTTAGAATACAAAAACACTGCACAAGTTATTCTCTCCCCTATCATTGTGAAAATTACAATAATCAATCCACCTGATGGAACCTCCTGATGCCACAGTTGAGAAAAAGAATCAACAAGCAAGCCTGAAATGATTATAAGCTCCTCAGTGCTCCATAGAAAACTAGGCTGGGCTCTGTTACTTATCAGTTATCAGTTTCCTTCTTTCATATCAAATCACTGTATCTTATTTGGCATCCAAGGCATTCTGTTGTGACAGTGTTCAAGTTACCAATAAGGTGGATACGTGTCCCTTAAAGTGCGAAATTGACAGAGTCAGCTGCCACCCAATTTGTCTTGTTCAGATCAAGTGGAGGAGAGTAGGAATGCTCTAGAGAGAACCAGGGGAGTCCATGCAGACAAGGGAATTTGCCATCAGGATGTTGCTCCTGCTGCTCCCCAATCTGGTGTCCCAAGTACAAAGTGTTAAATGCACAACTAATAATCCTGTCCATGTTCCACACGAGTGGTATGAGCCAGGTGACCTGGTCATTGGTGCAATGGCATCTCATATGTATTATATAGTCCCCAAGGTTTCCTTCAAGAAAAACCCTTCCCGGGACTCCATTGATACTCCACTGTAAGTAACCAGTAATTAATATTATTTTAATTATTCCTAATATGCTATATCAGACTGAAAATAACTTTGATTGATTTGAAGGGGGGATAGGTTTAGAACTTTATTTTTAAACTATGTGGAGAGATTTTTTTAGAAATCTCTGTGCATATAGGCTATGTGCATAATTTCAATGGACAATAAGCTTTTTTGAGTCTAATTGTGTAAAGAGAAATAGAAAAGAGAGTAGGTGAAACAGAAAAGTGACAGCATAAAGAATAGGAAAAGCATATAGCCAAGTATTATGTTACTGAACTTTTTTGATGATACCCAAATTTTCAAGGTGGCGAAAACAAACATGAGTTGCTGAAAAAAACAAGCAGGCAGGTGAATCTCTCATATCTAGATTCTGTGCGCTGTTTAATTTTCCCATCAAATAAAATCTCACTTCATTTGCAGGGTGGTGACAAAGTTCTACCAGCACATCCTTGCTTTGGTGTTTGCTGTTGATGAGATCAACGAGAATCCCAGGATGTTGCCCAATGTCTCTCTCGGGTTCCACATCTATGACAGCTATTATGATTCCAAGATGACCTACCGAAACACTCTGGACCTGATCTTTAAATCACATCACTTTGTTCCCAACTACAGGTGTGGCATCCACAAAAACGTAATAGGAGTCATTGGGGGACTTAGCTCTGATACTTCCTGGTGCATGGCAAATGTTTTAGGTCTTTTCAAGATTCCACAGGTAGGATATGGCCTTTGAAAAACAGAGATTTCATGCTTTGCTTGCATTAGGAATCTACTGATTCATAGATATGGAGTAGGAAAATGGACAATGTAAACGGGGCATAATATACATATAAAACAATGTGTGTGTAAGAAGGGCAATTTGTGTTTAATATAGTTAATAGAAGATTTCAAGTTTGTAAAGGAGGCACCTTGACTGGTTCATATATATCAGTCCTGAAACTCTGCACTGGCTTCCTGTGAGCTACTCAATATGTGATTTTGACTTTGGCTTCATAGGACGTGGGTGGCAATGTGTGGGTTAAACCACAGAGGCTAGGGCTTGTCAATCAGAAGGTCGGCGGTTCAAATCCCCACAATGGGGTGAACTCCTGTTGCTCGGTCCCAGCTCCTGCCAACCTAGCAGTTCGAAAGCACATCCAACTGCAAGTAGATAAATAGGTACCGCTCTGGCGGGGAGTAAACAGCATTTCCGTGTGCCGCTCTGGTTCGCCAGAAGCGACTTTGTCATGCTGGCCACATGATCTGGAACCTGTATGCCGGCTCCCTCAGCCAATAATGCGAGATGAGCGCCGCAACCCCAGAGTGGGTCCCGATTGGACCCAATGGTCAGGGGTCCTTTCATCTTTACGTTTACCTTCATAGGCAAAAATAACTGAGAACACATTAACTATAAATGTTCTTCCACTTAAAAATCAAGATAGTCCTTTCCCAAAGTATGATGTTAATCAACATCTGAAGAAGTGTGCATGCACACAAAAGCTCATACCAAAATAAAAACTTAGTTGGTCTTTAAGGTGCTACTGAAGGAATTTTTTTATTTTACTTCGACCCAGACCAATACGGCTACCTTCCTGTTAATCAACATTGTTCATTTTAAGAGGCTGATTGAAAACACTGTTTTCTTGCTATTGTTCATTTGTCATCTGTCAATTCAGTGTTATATACATAGTGCTGTCACTCTTGTGCTATTCTGCTGCATTGCTGGAAATCATTTTAGTTGTTTTAATTAATGCTGGTACAGTATTTTGCATTTTAATGATATTTTATATGATTTGGTTGATTGTGCTCAGAGAAGAATAGCATGTACAATCTAATGGAGATCTTCAGGATTTCCCAGGAAATCTTTCCAAGAGAGTTCTTAGTAGATAGAGAATCAACCTCCCCCTACAATCACTATAAAGGTTACAGACCAAAAGTACATGATCAACAATTTCTATTACTCCACTTCCATCTTGGAGTTTTGTTTAATCATCCACTTTGTATATTAACATGAGCCATGATAAATGCTCCCCTATTCCTGGATACAATCAATATGTACAGGAATGAAGCTGTGATGATGCTATAATAATAACAAAACAAATCAGTTTATTTCAGCTTTAAGGTCATATAAATAATAACAATAAATATCTACAGGAAACATTGAGGAAGATTTTCTGTGTTTTACTATATAAGTTGGGGTTGGTGCTGCCCCTAAAATTGGTAAACTTAGGATATAGGTAAAGATAAAGGCAAAGGGGCCCCTGACCATCAGGTCCAGTCGTGTCCGACTCTGAGGTTGCGGCACTCATCTCGCTCTATAGGCCAAGGAAGCCGGCGTTTGTCCGCAGACAGCTTCTGGGTCATTTGGCCAGCATGACAAAGCTGCTTCTGGCGAATCAGAGCAGTGCACGGAAACGCCGTTTACCTTCCCACCGGAGCGGTCCCTATTTATCTACTTGCTTTTTGATGTGCTTCGAACTGCTAGGTGGGCAGGAGCTGGTACTAAGCAATGGGAGCTCACCCCGTTGCAGGGATTCGAACCGCCGACCTTCTGATCAGCAAGCCCTAGACTCTGTGGTTTAACCCACAGCGCCACCTGCTTCCCAAATTCTATATATATTCAATATATTTGTGGGGTGTGTGTGTGTTTATATCTAAATAAATTGGAATATCTTGAGTTCTTGTTTCTACTTTGAAACCTTTGGCTTTTGATTTTCCAGATTTCATATGGTTTATTTGAACCCGCCATAAATGATGGAACCAAGTTCCCTTCCTTTTACCGCATGGTCCCCAATGAAGACCTTCAGTATCGCGGAATTATCCTGTTACTTCTGCATTTCGGATGGAAATGGGTTGGGCTCATCACTCCAGCTAACGAAGCGGGGGAACGTTTCTTACAGACAATTGAAAAAATGTTTTTCCGGAATGGAATCTGTTCGGCATTCACAGAAAGAGTGGAATTCAATATAAATTATAACAGTAACAAACTAGAAATGATAGACAAAAGGGTATTGTTTTCAACTTTAGCAAGCTACAAAGCCAATGCAGTTCTTGTATATGGAGAAAGTAGATTTATTATATGGTTGTCAAATGCTTTAAGTTTAATGGCGGTAACTCAGCTACTATTTCCTCAAGAGAAGTCACTTGAAGGAAAAGTATGGATTACAACTGCCCAAATTAATTTCATATTATATAGCCTTCAAAAAATTATTGATATTAATATACGAATGTTCCATGGTGCTATATCCTTTGCAATTCACTTCAGGGAGATTCACAACTTTAAAGACTTTATTCAGAGTATAAGTCCTCATTGGGAAGAGACAGATGGTTTTATCAAAGATTTTTGGGAAGATGCATTCATCTGTTCACTTTCAAATTCCACTCGCTCAAAAAAGAAGTGCACTGGAGAGGAGATGCTGGAGAGCCTTCCTGCACCATTTTTTGAAATGAGCATGACCAGCCACAGCTACAGTATCTATAATGCTGTCTATGCTTTGGCACATGCCTTAAATAGCAAGCAATTGGCTGGAACAATCAGCAAAAGAAGAGAGGCTATGGGAAAACTCTCTCCTCAATTTGTAGAACCTTGGCAGGTATATTTTCCACTTAAGGCTTTGTATTTACTGCATTGATACATTATGTGAGTAGCCATTTAATCATCAATAAAGCAATAAAACTTAAGAAATTTAAAATAAACCTTAAGTAAATTTAAAAGCTGAGAAATATAATATTTCCTATAATTATACTAAACTGACTTTAGATGGAATAGACTTTCACAAGCAAAGGTCTACCAACAACTAAACATATGTGAATCTGTGACAACCACCTGCTCCACACTGCAAACCCCTCTGTTTTCTCTCCAAATTCCTCCACAATTGTCTCTTTCTCCTTATCCTGTCCAATCTCCCAGTGGTGGAAGGTTGGGGGCCAGGAATGCATGGCCCCGGGCACATAATTCTGAGGGATCACAACCAGGACCCCAAACCCCAGGCACTGGCTTCTGTGGGGATCCTCATCCTGTCCAAGAGAAAACAGAAGAGCAGTCAATCAGGGAGCTGCTGCTGCTTGGGCACATCCTGGAAGGCCCTTCCCCAAATCCTCATATTTCCCTGTCTGCCCACCACAAGGGGTTTCTGGGCCCTTAAGCCAAACCTGGCCTTACCACTTGTCCCCAGAAGATGTTAGCAAAATGTTTGATCAATGTCTCTAGACCAGGGTTCTCCAAACTAAGGCCTGGGGGTCGGATGCAGCCCAAACGCCTTCTCAGTCCAGCTCGCGGATGGTCCGGAAATCAGCATGTTCTTCAATGAGTAGAATGTATCCTCTGCATCTCTGGGTTATTTGTGGGGCCTGCCTGGTATTTTTACATTAGTAGAATGTGTCCTTTTATTTAAAATGCATCTCTGGGTTATTTGTGGGGCATAAGAATTCGTTCAAATTTTTTTTCAAAATATAGTCCAGCTCCCCACAAGGTCTGAGGGACAGTGGACCGGCCCCCTGCTAAAAAAGTTTGCTGACCCCTGCTCTAGACCCTCTTTCTCTCTATCCTACTCTTCTACCTCTGAGCCTAGATTGCTGTCTGCCTCTTCCTGCTCCCTTAACCCTGTTGCCTCTTCAGTTTCTGACACCTCCTCCTCCCAGTCAGCTCCCTCTTCTCCCACTGAACACTCCTTGTCATCCCGCCACCAATCCCCTGGCTCTGAGCCTCCATTCCTAGGGGTGTCCCTTTGGGTTTCCCCAGCTTCTGCTTCCTACCACTCCTCTGCATCCAACATCCAACCTTGCACAAATGCACTCTGTAAACTAAGGAAAGGTCCAGTAAGACGTTCTCATGTTGCCTTCCAAAGTTTTGAAAGCATGAGCTCCCATCTCTTCTCTTACATGACTTCTCAAATTCCTTCCCTTTCTTGGGTCTTGACATAGGCTGATTCCAAGCAAGCAGGTCTATAGGCTTAACTCTCCTCAACATTTCTTTATGAAAGTCTCTTGGCTGTTCAATTGAGACTGATTCATGGTTTCCTACTCTTCTTGTATGTGCAACTGAAATATAGATGCTCTCCATTGTGAACTGAAGTGTTTAACTCCTAGAGGAAAAGGAATTGATTCCATCTAGGGATGCGATCCAACAATCTTAATCAGACTATAGACTTTTTGATTCTCTTTCCACTTAGCTCCACTCATTCCTGCAGAGAATCTCATTCAACAACAGTGCTGAGGATGAAATTACATTAAATGAAAATGGAGAGTTAGCAGCTGGCTTTGATATTACCAACTTGGTCACTTTCCCAAATAGATCATACATCAGAGTCAAAGTGGGAAGGCTGGATCCTCAGGCCCCTCCTGGCAAAGAGCTCACCATTAATGAAGATGGAATCAAATGGCACAGAGTCTTCACTCAGGTATGGGAAGTAAATGCATAGTCCCTGAAATGCCATAATTTGTGGTTATCCACAATATGGGATGTAACAAAAGAACTTAAGACATTATTAACTTTGATATTCCTACTGAAAATATTTTCTTAAAATAAGAAGATTTCAATCTACATGAATACTACTTTAATTTTTCCTCTATGTTTCCACCATCATCTTCTAAGGCCCTGCGTGTTTGACTGCATACATGATAATATATTGCATGTGAGACTGAAATTCGCCGTATTTTTATTTTACACCTATAAACCATCTAGGAGAAAACATTGTCCTATAAGAAGTACTGTAAGATCTATCAGTACATTTTTTTAAAATCAGCCACAATACCAAAAAAATCAACAGGCACAGAAGACATCTCACACTAAGAAGGAAGAACAACTCATCAGAGACTCCAGCATTGGCCAACATTCCTGTTTGTGGAATCCCTGAGGCAAATCTTCAGTTAGTTGCATTAGATTGAAGACTAAGTTTGGGCTGAGAAGGAACATTAAAATCTGCCTGAGTTTGTGTGATGCTAATTTCAGGGTGCATACATCTAGGAGCAGTTGTAGCTGGTGAACAGGTTTAAGGTGGAAGTCACCCCTCCTAGCCACAGAAGCCACTTAAGACTCTAGTGGTGAGTAGTCCCAGACGTAAGAACTCCTGGCCTCAGAGGGAGTGCAACCTCTCCCACAACAGGTCAGGAGTAGGAACCACATTCCCAAAGCGTTTCCCTCTTAGCAGGATTCAGCCCCCATCCAATCCATCACTCTGTCCAGACACCTGTCCAATACCTTCACCACCTCTTTCTCCAATGGAATGGGGGAATAGAGCCGCAGATCATCAGCAGACAGATGACACTGTGTTCTGGATCCTAGGATATGATTCCGGAGAGTTTCATACAGATGATGAATGGCAACAAAGGACAGAATGGGTCCTAAAGGGAAATCAAAGTTTCCTAGAGTGACCCTGCAAGTAGGAACAGAACCACTGTAACGGGGTACCTTTAATTTCCATCTCTTTGAGTCACAATAAATAACATATTTTATCATAGAATCATAGAGTCATAGAGTTGGAAGAGACCACAAGGGCCATCCAGTCCAACCCCCTGCCAAGCAGGAAACATCATCAAAGCATTCTTGACATATATATGTCAAGCCTCTGCTTAAAGACCAACAAAGAAGGAGACTCCATCACACTCCTTGGTAGCAAATTCCACTGCCAAACAGCTCTTACAGTCAGGGAGTTCTTCCTAATGTTTAGGGGGAATCTTCTTTCTTGTAGTTTGAATCCATTGCTCCGTGTCCACTTCTCTGGAGCAGCAGAAAACAACCTTTCTCCCTCCTCTATATGACATCCTTTTATATATTTGAACATGGCTATCATATCACCCCTTAATCTTCCCTTCTCCAGGCTAAATATACCCAGCTCCCTAAGCTGTTACTCATAAGGCATCGTTTCCAGGCCTTTGACCATTTTGGTTGCCCTCTTCTGGACACTTTCCAGCTTGTCAGTATCCTTCTTGAACTGCGGTGCCCAGAACTGGACACAGTACTCCAGGTGAGGTCTGACCAGAGCAAAATACGGTGGTACTATTACTTCCCTTCATCTAGATCAGGGGTACCCAAACTACGGCCCCCGGGCCGGATGCGGCCCAATCGGCCTCCCAATCCGGCCCGCAACGACCCCCGCCGCCCGCTGCCGCCGCCCGCTCTTACAGTGCGCGGCGCGGCGACGATCTTAAAAATCGGCAAAAAATCGCCGAAAATCCTTTGTGCGCATGCGCATGGGCCTCTCCCGACCCAGAAGAGGTCATTTCCGATGCACTTCCGGGTCAGGGGAGGCCCATACGCATGCGCACAAGCGATTTTCGGCGATTTTTCCCCCCGACCGTGTGCGTGTGCGCATGCGAACGGGCGCGCACTCCCCCGCCCTCCGGCCCACTGCACGCGCACTCCCCTGCCCTCCGGCCCGCCGCGCGGTCGGCGCTGCGGGCACCGGCCCGCTGCGCGGTAAGTCTGGGGACCCCTGATCTAGATGCTATACTCCTATTGATGCAGCCCAGAATTGCATTGGCTTTTTTAGCTGCTGCACCACACTGTTGACTCGTGTCAAGTTTGTGGTCTACCAAGACTCCTAGATCCTTTTCACATGTACTGCTCTCAAGCGAGGTGTCTCCCATCCTGTATTTGTGCCTTTCTTTTTCTTTCTTTCTTTTTTTGCCCAAGTGTAGTACTTTATATTTCTCCTTGTTAAAATTCATCTTGTTTGCTTTGGCCCAGTTGTCTAATCGGTTAAGGTCATTTTGAAATGTGATCCTGTCCTCTGGGGTATTAGCCACCCCTCCCAATTCGGTGTCATCTGCAAACTTGATCAGGATGCCCTCAAGCCCATCATCCAAGTCATTGATAAAGATGTTGAACAAGACTGGGCCCAAGACAGAACCCTGTGGCACCCCACTAGTCACTACTCCCCAGGATGAGGAGGAGCCATTGATGAGCACCCTTTGGGTTTGGTCAGTCAGCCAGTTACAAATCCACTGAATGGTAGCACTGTCTATCCATAGCTGCCACGTTTTCCCTTTTCTCGCGAGGAAGCCTATTCACCATAAGGGAATTTCCCTTTAAAAAAGGGAGAACTTGGCAGCTATGTGTCTATCCCGCATTTTACCAGCTTCTTTACAAGAATGTCATGGGGCACCTTGTCAAAGGCCTTGCTGAAATCAAGATAGGCTACATCCACAGCGTTCCCTTCATCTACCAGGCTTGTGATTCTGTCAAAAAATGAGATCAAATTAGTCTGACATGACTTATTTTTCAGAAACACATGCTGACTTATAGTGATCTTTCTAGGTGCTCACAGACCATTTGCTTAATGATCTGCTTTAGAATCTTTCCTGGTATTGATGGTATTCTCTAGAATATTTCCTGGTATTTTATATCCTTGAAGAAAATGCAGTTGGGTGGTGAGGTGAGGTTAGACTGAATTCTGGTGCAGCTGAAAGGGTGGATGGTCTACGTATGAATATTCCAGGTTTCTTGAGTTTGTATAATGCTTAGAGGAGCAGCTTTTTACTCCACCGTATGTGCCAAATCGTATGTACTGTTACATCACCTGATACTGGATATTCGATAAATCCCGCAAAGCATTTATCTCTACCTACCTCTTTGGATAGGTGCCACCCCCTTCTATATGTAATGACATCTGCCATTCTGGATACGGGAAGAAAAAGAAGGAGGGGAAGAAGTTTTGCTGCTATGATTGTGATCCATGTCCAGAAGGAATGATCTCAAATGAGAAAGGTGGGAGATGTCATCTTAAGACAATACCAAAAAACGCAATTTATTTTAGTAAGGTCTGGGCTCGCTGGCAATTCCGTGGTTATAAAACTGCTGGAGAAGGACAGGTTTAAATCAAATTGATGTGTTGATCTCATTTATGTAACTTTATATTTCGAATGGCTTGAAGAAAATTATTTAAATTGTAGGCAATATGATTCACCTTCAACTTCTTTAGGTTGTTTCATGAGAGGCGGAAAATAAAATCAACCACACCTTTCTGGGCTTCAAAGATTTCAGCTGTAATGTATTTCTCATTTTGCTGTGCAGTATATGTGGTTCTAAGAAAAAGGAAGGAGGGCACTAAAAACAGATGTTCTTGGTGTAAAAATTCCAAATTTAATACATGAAATTTAATGTTGATGCATTAAGAGGGAAGGCATTTAGCCTAGGTCAGAAACATTTTCAGGTAGAATACACTATGCTAGATGGACCAGTGATGAGAAAATTCTTAAGATTAGTTATGTTTGCTTCAAATTGTCACACATTGTTTGTTTGTTTTCAGACATGGAAACATGTGTCAGTTGCCCAGCAGATCAATATTCCAACAGCGGCCAGTATCTATGCATTCCTAAGATACCAAACTTCCTATCCTTTGATGAAACCCTGGCCATTGTTTCAACTTCCTCTGCACTTCTATTCTCTCTGATCACAATTCTGGTGCTTGGCATCTTCATTAAGCATTGTGATACAGCCATAGTCAAAGCCAACAACCGAAGCCTCACCTACGGTCTCCTTATCTCCCTCCTCTTGTCCTTCCTCTCTTCTGTGTTGTTCATCGGAAAACCTAATAAGGTGACCTGCCTTCTCCGGCAAACTGCTTTCGGCATCGTCTTCTCTGTGGCCCTCTCCAGCATCTTAGCCAAAACTGTACTGGTGGTTTTGGCATTCATGGCTACTAAACCAGGAACCAATATGAGGAAATGGGTAGGCAAAGAACTGGCTTATTCCATTGTCTTTTCCTGCTCCATTGTTCAAGTTGGGATCTGTGTTCTCTGGCTGGCAACCTCTCCCCCATTCCCAGATGTGGACATGCACTCAATGACAGAAGAAATCATATTTCTTTGTAATGAAGGGTCAGTCCTCATGTTCTATTGTGTTTTGGGCTACATGGGCTTCCTGGCCACTGTCAGCTTCACGGTGGCCTTCCTAGCCAGGAAGTTGCCTGACACTTTCAACGAAGCCAAGTTCATCACCTTCAGCATGCTGGTCTTCTGCAGCGTTTGGCTCTCCTTCATTCCAACCTACCTGAGCACCAGAGGAAAATACATGGTGGCTGTGGAGATCTTCTCCATCTTTGCTTCTGGTGCTGGGTTACTGGCTTGCATTTTCACACCGAAATGCTACATTATTGTGGTGAGGCCTGACCTGAACAACAAAGAGCAGTTAACACAAAGAAAGGTATAAATGACAGTGGAATTTGTGGTTCTGTTGGGTCTGAGAATACATGGACCTGCTCGCTGGTATCACTTTCCAGGTGCCTACTCCGGATATTTGTAGAGTTTGGTCCTTACCTTTTTCATCTCCCACAGGTGTCTTGAAGGCAATGGGTACAAATTTTGCCTCAGGCTCTACACCCAAAGGAGTAAAGCTGTAAAACAATGGTGGTTTAAGCTCAAAGTTCCCTTCTCCTAGATGGGCTCCCTTCCCAGCTTTACGAGACCCATCTGCCCCTCACTTACCTCTACAGCACCAGCAGTAGCCACCTTTTTGAGCATTCGACCCACTTTCACTCTCATCCACTCAATCTGCCAGATCCTGTCTTTGCATGCAGAGAAATTCCCCAACTCACTGAGGATTTGAGGCCCATTGTCTCCCCTCTCCTGGTATAGGCAGCCAGTTGTATATGTTTCCTGGGGTGTGGCTGCTGTTGCATCTTGACAGCTTCTAGGAGCCACAGGTGAGAGCTGAGTGCAGGGTGGGGATCAGAGGTAGACAAACTACCCCAGAAGGAGCATGACTTGTTCCCCACTAGAGTTACTTACAATCCCCCTGATATGTATTACTGTAATTTTGAATCAAATAGATTCTTAATAGCAAAACTGTCAGACTATCAATTAAGAAAGGGTTAAGTTTATGGATGTTGTACATATATGAGTGCTTGATTATTAATAAAAAGTCTTTTATCAATTATTTCATGTAATCTGCAAATTCATGTTGAAGACAACACAGGGTACAGAGATGTGCAACACTCTATACACCCCTGATATGTACTGCGGTACCTTTGAATCAAATAGATTCTCACGGTAATAGCAAAACTGTCAGACTATCAATAAGAAAGGGTTAAGTTGATGGATGTTGTATATATATGAGTGCTTGATTAAGAATAAAAGTAAGAATAAGAATAAACTTTTATTTATACCCCGCCCTCCCCATTCAAAACCGGGCTCCGGGCGGCCAACAGCAGTAAAATTACAATATAAAAGAAAGAAAAACAATTAATTAAAATGCAGGTTAAAATACAGTTCATTTTTTATTTTTTAAATGTAGCCTTATTTTAAAATGGCCCAAATCAAAACCATAATGAAGGAAAAACATAGGTGTTAGACTGAGTCCATCCCAACGGGCAGGGGGAACAGCTCCATCTTGGAGGCGCTGCGGAAAGATATCAAATCCCGCAGGGCCCTGGTCTCCTGTGAGAGAGCGTTCCACCAAGTCGGGGGCAGTACTGAAAAAGCCCTGGCCCTAGTTGAGACCAGTCTAACCACCTTATGGATAGGGATCTCCAAAATGTTGATATTTGTGGACAGTAGGGTCCTCTGCCGGACATACCAGGAGAGGCGGTCCCGTAGGTACGAGGGTCCTAAGCCACATAAAAAGTCTCTTATCAAATATTTCATTTAATCTGCAAATTCATGTTGAAGACAACACAGGATACCAGAAGGAACACACATCGTGAAATAGTTGAGGGCTCTACATTCTTTATCTCTCTCACACCAGGCAGCTGGGGAATAGAAGAAGGAGAACTTTAAAACAGACATTTTTCTTTGTTTTTTAAAATAGTTTTATTCAGAGAATACAGATGTGCTGTTTCTAAAGTCTACTCATGCTATTACCCACAGTCTCCACATCTTGATAAGGCTTGGATGCTCTCCATAATTTCTGCCAGCTGTGAGAATGGTGTTTGGATTAATTATCTGCAGTCTGGGTTCAGACCGTTCCTCCTAGGCAGTAAAAAATGGTTAACACTGCTTTTTTACTGGAAGCCGAATTACAGGACAAAGCGATGGAGTGACTTTTGGAAACTGTGGGATAACTGCTTCTCCCAGGGCATGATGGGAACATCAATGGCTGTAGGAATGAAGGACACAATAGCATGTATGGACGGGAAAACATTATGGGGGAAACCTATCACGCAGGAAAGAATAAAGAATACATTTAGAGTTCCTCACTTGAAACTTTATATAAATTACATAATAAAGGTAAAGGGACCCCTGACCATTAGGTCCAGTCGTGACCGACTCTGGGGCTGCGCGCTCATCTCGCATTATTGGCCGAGGGAGCCGGCGTATAGCTTCCAGGTCATGTGGCCAGCATGACAAAGCCGCTTCTGGCAAACCAGAGCAGCACATGGAAACGCCGTTTACCTTCCTGCTGTAGCGGTTCCTATTTATCTACTTGCAATTGGATGTGCTTTCGAACTGCTAGGTTGGCAGGAGCTGGGACCAAGCAACGGGAGCTCACCCTGTCACAGGGATTCGAACCGCCAACCTTCTGATCAGCAAGTCCTAGGCTCAGTGGTCTAACCACAGCGCCACCTGGGTCCCTAAATTAAATAACATACCAACACAAATAGAAATCACAAGACTGTAGCTGTTATATAAGGGATTATTTTATTTGAATGGAATGTAATGGAAATTAGTAACATAGTGGAACACAAAAATATGTAGAAGAATGAAGCAATCAGGTCTGCCAAGCAAGGGGGGGCAGTTTAATTAAATTATATAATAGGACACTTGAATAATTTGCATTCATAATTGCATGAATTAGATATAATTGGTATTGTTATAAGGATGCTTAAATTAGAACAATATAGGGAAATCAAGAAAAAAAATATTTTTAACAAATAATGGTAATATTTTGGCAGTTGCCCTACTACTGATGCGCCATAGAATCCAAAAACACTGCGGAAGCGATTCTCTCCCCTATCATTATGAAAAATACAATAATCAATCCATCTGACTGAGCCTGAATCAACAAGCAAGCCTGAAGTGATTATAAGCTCCTCAGTGCTCCATAGACAATTAGGCTGGGCTCTGTTACTTATCAGTTATCAGTTTCCCTCTTTCATATCAAATCACTGTATCTTGTTAGGCATTCTGTTGTGACAGTGTTCAAGTTAACAATAAGGTGGATACGTGTTCCTTAAAGTTCCAAATTGACAGAGTCAGCTGCCACCCACTTTGCTTTATTTAGATCAGGTAGAGGAGGGTAATAATAGTCTAGAGGGAAGCAGGGGAGTCGATGCAGAAAAGGGAATTTGCCATCAGGATGTTGCTCCTGCTGCTTCTGCTGCTCCCCAATCTGGTGTCCCAAGTACAAAGTGTTGAATGCACAACTAATAATCCTGTCCATGTTCCACACGAGTGGCATGAGCCAGGTGACCTGGTCATTGGTGCAATAGCATCTCATATCTATTACATAGTCGCTGAATTATTCTTCAAGAAACACCCTTCCCAGGACTTCATTGATACTCCAGTGTAAGTAACCGGTAATTAATAGTATTTTAATTATTCCTTATATGCTGTATCTGTCTGAAAATAATTTTTATTGATTTGAAGGGGGCATAGCTTTAGAACTTTATTTTTTAAATGTGTGGAGAGCTATTATTCGAAATCTCTGTGCATATAGGCTATGTCCATACTGTCAATAATAATAATAATAAAGCTCATTGTTCGAGTCTAATTTTGTAAAGAGAGGTAGAAAAGAGAGTAGGCGAAATAGAAAAGTGACAGCAGAAAAAAATATGAAAAGCATATAGCCAAGTATTCTGGTACTCAACTTTGTTGATGATACCCAAATTTTCAAGCTGTGAAAACAAACATGTGCAACACCTTTTTTAATGAGACAGTATCGTTCTATTGCCCAAATAAATAAATAAATAAACTTTGCTGGCTTCATCCTCTCTTTATAGGCAGGCAGGTGAATCTCTCATATCTAGATTCAGTGCACTGTTTAATTTCCCCATCAAACAAAATCTCATTTCATTTCCAGGGTGGTGACAAAGTTCTACCAGCACATCCTTGCTTTGGTGTTTGCTATTGATGAGATCAATGAGAATCCCAGGATGTTGCCCAATGTCTCTCTCGGTTTCCACATCTATGACAGCTATTATGATTCCAAGATGACCTACCGAAACACTCTGGACCTGATCTTTAAATCACATCACTTTGTTCCCAACTACAGATGTGGCATCCAGAAAAATGTAATAGGAGTCATTGGGGGACTTAGCTCTGATACTTCCTGGTGCATGGCAAACGTCTTAGGTCTTTTCAAGATTCCACAGGTAGAATATGGGTATTGAAAAACAGAGATTTCATACTTTCCTTGCAGTAGGAATCTACTGATTCATATATATGGGGTGGAAAAATGAACAAAAGGGGCATATTATGCATACTCCAACAATGTTTGTAAGAAGGGCAATTTGTGTTTTTAGTTGTTCTAATTAGTGCTGGTACATTATTTTGCATTTTACTGATATTTTATATTATGTGGTTTATTGTGCTCTGAGAAGAATAGCATATACAATCTAATGAAGAGCTTCAGGATTTCCCAGGAAATCTTCCTGAAAGTGTTCTTAGCAGATAGAGAATCACGCTCTGCATACTATCATTATAAAAGTTACAGAGTAGAAGAGCAAGATCAACAATTTCTATCACTCCACTTCCATCTTGGAGTTTTGTTTAATCATCCACTTAGTATATTAATATGAGCCTTGTTAAATGCTCCCTATTCTTGGATACAATCAATGTGTACAAGTATAAAGCAATAATGATGACAAAATAAAATGATATAAATATCTACAGAAAAAGTTGAGCAAAATAATCTCTGTTTTTCTATGTAAGCTGTGGTTCGTGCTGTCCCTAAACTTGTCCATTTGGGATATAGATATATATTCTCTGTGTGTGTGTGTGTGTGTGTGTGTGTGTGCGTGCATGCGTTTATATTTAAATAAATCGGAATATATTGAGTTCTTGTTTCCACTTGAAAACATTTGGCTTTTGCTTTTTCCAGATTTCATATGGTTCATTTGAACCCGCCATAAATGATGGAACCAAGTTCCCTTCCTTTTACCGCATGGTCCCCAATGAAGACCTTCAGTATCGCGGAATTATCCTGTTACTTCTGCATTTCAGATGGAAATGGGTTGGGCTCATCACTCCAGCTAACGAAGCTGGGGAACGTTTCTTACAGACAATTGAAAAACTGTTTTTCCAGAATGGAATCTGTTCGGCATTCACAGAAAGACTTAAATTCAATATAAATTATAACAGTAACGAACTTGAAATGCTGGAGGACTCAAGGATTTTGTTACCAACTTTCAGAACCAGCAGAGCCAATGCAGTTCTTGTATACGGAGAAAGTAGATTTATTATATGGTTGTCATTTGCTTTAAAGATAATGGAGGTAACTCAATTACTATTTCATCGAAAGACGTCACATGAAGGAAAAGTATGGATTACAGCTACCCAAATTGATTTCATATTATATAAACTTCAAAGAAATTCTATTAATATACGAATGTACCATGGTGCTATATCCTTTGCTATTCACTTCAAGGAGATTCACAACTTTAAAGACTTTCTTCAGAGTATACGTCCTCATTGGACAGAGACAGATGGTTTCATCAAAGATTTTTGGGAAGATGCATTCAGTTGTTCACTTTCAAATGCCACTCTCTCAACAAATAAGTGCACTGGAGAGGAGATGCTGGAGAGCCTCCCGGCACCGTTTTTTGAAATGAGTATGACCGGCCATAGCTACAGTATCTATAATGCTGTTTATGCTTTGGCACATGCCTTAAATAGCAAGCAATTGGCTGGAGCAATCAGCAAAGGAAGAGATGCTAAGGGAAAACTCTCTCCTCAATATGTAGAACCTTGGCAGGTATTGTTCCCTCTTACAAAGCATTCAGTGCATTGATGCATTATGTGAGTTGGGTTTAATCATCAGTAAAGAAATAGAAGACTAAAACTTAAGAAGTTAAAAATGAATAAAAAATAATTTTATCATATCACAGATGGGAATTAGAATATTTCCTATAATGATACTAAACAGACTTTAGATGACACAGACTTTCAGAAGCAAAAGTCTACCAACAACTACACATATGTGAAGCTGTGACAACCACCTCCTTTACACTGCAAACCCCTCCATTTTCTCCCCATAAAGGTAGAGGTAAAGGGACCCCTGAACATTAGGTCCAGTCGTGACCGACTCTGGAGCTCACCCCATCACAGGGATTCGAACCGCCGACCTGATCGGCAAGCCCTAGGCTCAGTGGTTTAACCACAGTGCCACCTGGGTCCCCTTTTCTCCCCATATCCCTCCGCAATTGTCTCCGTCTCCTTATCCTGTCCAGTTACCCAGTGGTGTAAGGTTGGGGGCCAGGAATGCATGGCCCCAGGCACATAATTTTGAGGGATCACAACCAGGACCCCAAACCCCAGGCACTGGCTTCTGTGGGATCCTCATCCTGTCCAAGAGAAAACAGAAGAGCAGTCAATCAGGGAGCTGCCGCTGCTTGGGCACATCCTGGAATGCCCTTCCCCAACTCCTCATCTTTCCCTTTCTGCCCACTGCCAGGGGTTTCTGGGCCCTTAAGCCAAATCTGACCTCACCAGAAGATGCTAGCAAAATGTTTGATTACTTTCTCTAGACCAGGCATCCCCAAACTGCGGCCCTCCAGATGTTTTGGCCTACAACTCCCATGATCCCTAGCTAACAGGACCAGTGGTCAGGGATGATGGAAATTGTAGTCCAAAACATCTGGAGGGCCGAAGTTTGGGGATGCCTGCTCTAGACCCTCTTTCTCTCCATCCTTCTCTTCTACCTCTGAGCTTGGATTGCTGTCTGCCTCTTCCTGCTCCCTTAACCCTGTTGCCTCTTCAGTTTCTGACACCTCCACCTCCCAATCAGCTCCTTCTTCTCCCACTGACCACTCACTGTCATCCCACCACCAATCCCCTGGCTCTGGGCCTCCTTTCCTTGGGGGGGTCCCATTGGGTTTCCCCAGCTTCTGCTTCCTACAACTCCTCTGTACCCAGCAAGTCCATGACACCATGCTCAAGTCCACTCTATAAACTAAGGAAAGGTCCTGTCAGACGCTCTCATGTTGCCTTCCAATGTTTTGAGAGTATGAGCTCCCATCTCTTCTCTTACATGACTTCTCAAATTCCTTCCCCTTCTTGGGTCTTGACAAAGGCTGATCCCAAGCAAGCAGGTCTAGAGGCTTAACTCTCCTCAACATTTATTTATGAAAGTCTCTTGGCTGTTGAATTGAGACTGATTCATGGTTTCCTAATCTCCCTATACGTGCAACTGAAATATGGATGCTCTCCATTGTGAACTGAAGTGTTTAACTCCTAGAGGAAAAGAAATTGATTCCATCTAGGGATGCGATCTAACAATCTTAATCAGACTATAGGCTTTTTGATTCTCCTTCCACTTAGCTGCACTCATTCCTGCAGAGAATCTCATTCAACAACAGTGCTGGGGATGAAATTGCATTAAATGAAAATGGAGAGTTAGCAGCTGGCTTTGATATTACAAACATGGTCACATTCCCAAATAGATCATACATCAGAGTCAAAGTGGGGAGGCTGGATCCTCAGGCCCCTCCTGGCAAAGAGCTCACCATTAATGAGGACGGAATCAAATGGCACAGAGTCTTCACTCAGGTATGGGAAATAAATACACAGTGCCTGAAATGCCATAATTTATGGTTATCCACAATATGGAATGTAACAAAAGAAATTAAGACATTATTAACTTTGATATTCGCTATTGAAAATATTGGCTTAAAATAAGATTTCGATCTATTTGAATACTCCTTTGATGGAGAGATACTCTATTGGAAAGGGTGACTTTTCCTCTATGTTTGCATCATCATCTTCTAAGGCCCTGCCTGTTCGACTGTATACATGATAATATATTGCACATGAGACTGAAATTCCCATTATTTTTGTTTTACGCCTATAAGTACTGTAAGATCTATCCGTACATTTTTTTTAAAAAAAATCAGCCACAATACCAAAAAATCAACAGGCACAGAAGACATCTCACACTTAGAAGGAAGAATGACTTACCAGAGACTCTAGCATTGGCCAAATTCCTGTTTGTGGAACCCCTGAGGCAAATCTTCAGTTAGTTGCATTAAAATCTCCTTGAGTTTGTATGATGCTAATTTCAGGGTGTGTACATCTAGGAGCAGTTGTAGCTGGTGAATAGGTCTAAGGTGGAAGTCAGCCCTCCTAGCCACAGAAGCCACTTAAGACTGCAGTGGTGAGTTAGAATCAATGAGTACTCGCAGACTTAAGAACCTCTGGCCTCAGAGGGAGTGCAACCTCTCCCACAACAGGTCAGGAGTAGGAACCACATTCCCAAAGCATTTCCCTCTAATCAGAATTCAGCCCCCATCCAATCCATCACTGTCTCAAGACTCCTGTCCAGTACCTTCACTACCTCCTCTCATTCCAATGGAATGGAGGGATAGAGCTGCAGATCATCAGCATACAGATAACACTGTGTTCCGAATCCTAGGATATGATTCCGAAGAGTTTCATACAGATGATAAATGGCAACAAAGGACAGAATGGGTCCTAAAGGAACACCAAAGCCCAAAAGCCATATAGTGGTTCCCTAGTACTAGTTTCTCAGAGTGAGCCTGCAGGTAGGAACAGAACCACTGTAACAGGGTACCTTTAATTCCAATCTCCTTCTGTCACAATAAATAACATCCTTGAAGAAAATGCAGTTAGGTTGTGAGGTGAGACAAGACTGAATTCTGGTGCAGCTGTAAGGGTGGATGGTCTAGGTATGAATATTGCAGTTTTCTTGAGTTTGTATAATGCTTAGAGGAGCAGCTCTTTACCGCACCGTATGTGACATCTGTGCGCATATGGAAGATATATTTCACACTATTAGTCCTCATATTTACTGTTAAATCACCTGATATTGGATATTCACTAAATCCCCCCAAACATTTATCTCTACCCACCTCTTTGGATAGGTGCCACCCCCTTCCATATGTAATGACATCTGCCGTTCTGGATACGGGAAGAAAAAGGAGGGGAAGAAGTTTTGCTGCTATGATTGTGATCCATGTCCAGAAGGAATGATCTCAAATGAGAAAGGTGGACAGTGTCATCTTAAGACAATACCAAAAAATGCAATTTATTTTAGTAAGCGCTGGACTCGCTGGCAATTCCGTGGTTATAAAACTGCTGGAGAAGGGCAGGTTTAAATCAAATTGATGTGTTGATCTCATTTATGTAAATTTATATTTCAAATGGCTTGAAGAAAAAATTTTAAATTGTAGGCCAGGGGTCAGCAAAATTTTTCAGCAGGGGGCCGGTTCACTGTCCCTCAGACTTTGTGGGGGGCCGGACTATATTTTGAAAAAAAAAATGAATGAATTTCTATGCCCCACAAATAACCCAGAGATGCATTTTTTTTTTAAAAAAAGGATACATTCATGTAAAACACCAGGCAGGCCCCAGAAATAACCCAGAGATCCATTTTAAATAAAAGGACACATTCTACTAATGGAAAAACATGCTGATTCCCGGACCTTCCGTGGGCCGGATTTAGAAGGTGATTGGGCCACATCCGGCCCCCGGGCCTTAGTTTGGGGCCCCTGTTGTAGGCAATATGATTCAACTCCAATTTCTTTAGGTTGTTTCATGAGAGGGGGAAAAATAAATCAACCACACCTTTCTGGGCTTCAAAGATTTCAGCTGTAATGTATTTCTCATGTTGCTGCGCAGTATATGTGGTTCTAAGAAAAATGAAGGAGGGCACTAAAAACAGATGTTCTTGGTGTAAAAATTACAGATTTAATACATGAAAATTAATGTTGATGCATTAAGAGGAAAGGCATTTGGGCTGGAACATCAGAAACATTTTCAGGTAGAAAACACTATGCTAGTGTTTTCATTGGACCAATGAAGAGAAAATTTATAAGGTTAGTTAAGGTTACTTCAAATTGTCACACATTGTTTGTTTGTTTGTTTGTTTTCAGACATAGAAACATGTGTCAGTTGCCCAGCAGATCAATATCCAAACAAAGACCAGGATCTATGCATTCCTAAGATTCCAAACTTCCTATCTTTTGATGAAACCCTGGCCATTGTTTCAACTTCCTCTGCGCTTCTATTCTCTCTGATCACAATTCTGGTGCTTGGCATCTTCATCAATCATCGCAATACAGCCATAGTCAAAGCCAACAATAGAAGCCTCACCTATGGTCTCCTTATCTCCCTCCTCTTGTGTTTCCTCTCTTCTTTGTTGTTCATTGGAAAACCTAATAAGGTGACTTGCCTTCTCCGACAAACTGCTTTTGGCATTGTCTTCTCTGTGGCCCTCTCCAGCATCTTAGCCAAAACCATATTGGTGGTTTTGGCATTCATGGCTACCAAACCAGGAACCAATATACGGAAATGGGTAGGCAAAGAACTGGCTTATTCCATTGTCTTTTCCTGCTCCATTGTTCAAGTAGGGATGTGTGTCCACTGGCTGGGAACCTCTCCCCCATTCCCAGATGTGGACATGCACTCAATGACAGAAGAAATCATATTTCTTTGTAATGAAGGGTCAGACTCCATGTTCTATTGTGTTTTGGGCTACATGGGCTTCCTGGCCACTGTCAGCTTCACGGTGGCCTTCCTAGCCAGGAAGTTGCCTGACACTTTCAACGAAGCCAAGTTCATCACCTTCAGCATGCTGGTCTTCTGCAGTGTTTGGCTCTCCTTCATTCCAACCTACCTGAGCACCAGAGGAAAATACATGGTGGCTGTGGAGATCTTCTCCATCTTTGCTTCTGGTGCTGGGTTACTGGCTTGCATTTTCACCCCTAAATGCTACATTATTGTGGTGAGGCCTGACCTGAACAACAAAGAGCAGTTAACGCAAAGAAAGGTATAAATCACTGTGGAATTTACATGGACCTGCTGGCTGGTATCAATTTCCAGGTGCCTACTCCGGATATTTGTAGAGTTTGGTCCTTACCTTTTTATTCTCCCAAAGATGTATTGAAGGCAATGGGTACAGATTTTTTCTCAGACTCTACACCCAAAGCCCTTTTCACAAAGGAGTAAAGCTGTAAAGCAGTGGTGGTTTAAGTTCAAAGTTTCCTTCTCCTAGATGGGCTCCCTTCCTAGGTTTACGAGACCCATCTGCCCCTCATTTCCCTCTGCAGCACCTACAGTAGCCACCTTTTTGAGCATTGGACCCACTTTCGCTCTCATCCACTTCATCCACTCAATCTGCCAGATCCTGTCTTTGCATGCAGAGAAATTCCCCAACTCACTGAGGATTTTTTTCTTTTCTTTCTTTCTTTCTTTTTTTTTTTTGGAAAAACTTTATTAGTTATTTCCTCCATATATAAAAACAGAAAGAGAAATTACAAAAATTACATTGCATTACAGTTTTAATATACTATCCTATACATGCCCTCTTCCTCCTTCCCCCTCCCCCTTGTTCCCTCCCATAACCCACCCTTGTTACTTCTCAGCCTATACTGGACTCATCTGGACCTAACCCTATGTTAACCACACACTGTACTCCTTCTATAATTATTTAATTTATAATGTAATATACTAATTTAATTTATAATGAAATAAACTAAATTATCAAATATCAATATAATGTTTATCTGACTGATCTAATTTCTAGAACCATTAAACATCTGAGAGAAGAGTTGGTCTTTCCACAAATGCATTTATATAGTCCGTAAACAATTTCCAATTGCTTTCGCATTCTTCTAGCTTCACTTCTTTTATAGCCTCATGTTTTTTGCGAGGTTGTAATATGATAATAATTTCTGTAACCAATATTCCTTATTCGGGACTTCTTGTGATTTCCACGCTTTTGCTATTAATAATCTAGCTGTAGCCATCGCATAACTCACTATACATCTCTCCTTGGGTTTTATGTCATCACCTAGCATTCCTAGTAGAAAAATTTCTGGTTGTTTTTTAAACGAATACTTCAATATTTTTTTAAAATTCTTTATATACTAATTCCCAGAACTCCTTGATGTTACTGCAATTCCACCACACATGTATATAGGTACCTATATCTTTGTGGCATCTCCAACAAATATTGCCGGTGTTAGATGCCATTGGTTTCGCATTTTTAGTAAATTTTCTATCAAATCATAATTTGGGGTGAATTTCGAATCTATTTTCCACAATTTTCCCATCTCTGTAAATTAATAATTTTTCCCAAATCCTGGCTCCCCTTGATCATAGAATTTTTAGTTAATTCCTCATCAGTTTCCCATTTTAACAATATTTGATATAAATTTGTTATATATTTATCTTTATTGCCAATTAATATTTCCTCCAATTTTGATTTTCCCTTTTCAAATCCAATTTTTTAATCTATTTGAAACCTTTGGTTAATTTGGAAATATTGTAGCCAATTATTTAAAAAAAAATTCTATATACTCCTTTAATTTAAATACTCCATCTTTTTCCTCTATGAGCATTCGATAGGTTGGCCAGCTATCACCCGTGTTACGTCTCTTCACTGCTACTAATTCTAAAGGGGAAAGCCACCAAGGTGTTTTTGGTTCGAAATATCTCCTATATTTTTGCCATACTTTGAATAAATATTTTCTAATAATATTGAACATAAAAATATTCCCTTTTTCAATTTTTTCCTTCAGCAAATACCAATGCCATCCAAATGCCAGCCCTTCACCTTCCAAGTCTAGTAGGTCTGAGTTTTTTAATTCTATCCATTCCTTAATCCATGTCAATGCCACTGCATCATGGTAGATTTCTAGCTCTGGTAGCCCATATCCCCCTCTGTCCCTGTGGTCTATTAAAATCTTGTATTTTATCCTGGGTTTTCCCCCGTTCCATATAAAGTTAGCAATATCTTTCCTCCAATCTTTAAAATGCTTCTCCTTTCCCAGTAGAGGTAGATTTTGAAAAAGATAATTCATCTTTGAAATAACACACATTTTAATCACCGATATCCTACCCAGGAATGATAATTTTAATTTCTTCCATACTTCAAATTTTTTCTTTATTTGTTTCCAGGTTTCAATGTAATTTTCTTGTATCAAATCTATCCCTTTAATTGACATCTGCACTCCTAAATATTTAATTTTTTTGCTAATTTTTAGCTTTGTTATTTCCTGCAATTGTTTTTCTTCATTCTTTTCCAATTTTTTTACTAGAACTTTAGTTTTTTCATAATTTATTTTTCAGCCTGCCAGCTCGCCATATTCTTCTATTTTGTTTATAGCACTAGAGATACTTAGGATGGGGTTTTCTGTTGTAATAATTATATCAGCAAAGGCCTTGACTTTATACTTTTTTTTAACCAATCACTATTCCTTTAACCTGGTCCTCTTCCCTTATGTTTTTTAACAAAATTTCAAGTGTGATAATGAAGAGGATTGGAGACAAGGGGCAGCCTTGTCTCGTGCCCCTCATAATACTTATTTTGTTGGTAAATCTCCCATGTATAATTAGGCTGGCTTTTTGAATCCTATAGATTGCATAGATTGCCTTTTCTATTCCCCCCTCCCCAATCTCAAATCTTCTATTAATTTTAACATAAAATCCCACGCAACCCTATCAAAGGCTTTTTCCGCATCAACAGACAGTGTCGCTGCCTGTTTATCTCTTCGGTTTCCCAAACATTCCAAGATATTTATGATGTTTCTTATGTTATCTTTAGCAAATCTGCCTTTTACAAATCCCACTTGGTCCTTATGGATTATATTTTCTAGTATTGTTCTTAATCTGTTGGCTAGGATTTTTGTGAATATTTTGTAATCGCAATTTAAAAGCGAAATTGGTCTGAAATTGCTAGGTGACTCCACATCTGCTTTTACTTTCGGTATTAATATAATTTGCGCTTCCGCCCAAGTTTGTGGAATAGAACCTTTTTCTAATATTATATTAAATAACTCTTTGATAGGTACCAACATTACTTCTTCGAATGTCTTATAATATTCAATAGGAAGCCCATCTGGCCCTGGGGCTTTCCCCCTTTTCATTGTTTTTAATGTTTCTTTTATTTCAGAAATTGTGATTTCTTTATTTAAAGCTATAAATTTTTCTAATGGAATTTGTGGTAATTTATGTCTTTTGATGTATTCCTCTACTTTCTGGTTGTTTCCGTCCTCTCTCTGGTATAATAGTTCATAATACTTTTGAAAAGCTTTCACAATTTCACTTGTTCTATCTAGGACTTTTCCTTCAAATTTGATTTTATTGATATATTTTTTCCTTTTGTCTTTCCTTTAATTGCCACATCAATAACTTACTTGGTTTATTTGCCCATTTGAAATTTTTATATTTCCAGAATTGTATTTGTTGTTCTAATTGATAATCAATTATCTTCTCATATTCCGTCCTTAGAATTTTTAATTTTTGTTTTATGGCCTTATTTTATTTTTGGTTATTTTTTTTCCTTTTTCCTAATTTCTTTCCTTTTTAACCTCTCTGATTTTCCTTAATTTAGCATTTTGTTGAATGAAAAACCCTCGCATTGCAACTTTTCCCGCATCCAACACAGTTTACGGTTCTACCTCACCTTTATTATTTAGATCAAAATATTCCTTGAGTCGTTTGGTAGCTTCTTGAATTATTTTTGTATTATTTAAGAGGAAGACATTAAGTCTCCATCGTCTCTCTCTGACTTCTTCTGCTAGTGTTAATGTTACAGGGCTATGATCCGATATTGTGTGGGGCCTGATCTCCGCTTTTAATAACCGTAACATAACTTCCTTAGGTATCCAAATTGCATCTATTCTGGTGGATAATTGGTGTCTAAAAGACGCACTGAAGATTTGAGGCCCATTGGTTGCCTTCTCCTGGTTTAGACAGCCAGTTGGATCTGTTTCCTGGGGTGTGGCTGCTATTGCATCTTGACAGCTTCTAGGAGCCACAGGTGAGAGCTGAGTGCAGGGTGGGGATCAGAGGTAGACAAACTACCCCAGAAGGAGCATGACCTGTTCCCCACTAGAGGTACTCTCCATCCCCTAACACTCTATACACCAATGATATGTATTGCTGTACCTTTGAAAGGAATAAATTCTTAATAGCCAAACTGTCAGACTATCAATTAAGAAAGGGTTAAGATGATGGATGTTGTACATATATGAGTGCTTGATTATTAATAAAAAGTCTCTTATCAATTATTTCATGTAATCTGAAAATTCATGTTGAAGACAACACAGGGTACCAGAAGGAACAACACAATGTGAAATAGTTGAGGGCTCTACATTCTTTATCTCTCTCACACCAGGCATCTGGGGAATAGAAGAAGGAGAAGTTTAAAACAGCCATCTCCCCTTGTTTTTTTAAAATAGTTTTTAAAAGGAAAAGTAGCAAAGATATGCAACAATATCTGGAGGGAAACACATTGGATATTACTAACCCTAATAGGACAAGACTTTTATTCTCCTGAATTACACTTCTATCCAGTTTGAAGGAGTGGTGCAGAGAATATCTCAAGTAAGCCTAATGGCTTCAGAGAATACAGATGTGTTGTTTCTAAAGTTGATTCTAAGTCTAAGTCTATTTATGCTATTTCTTTTATAATCATTTTTGTTCATTTTGAATTACCATCCAATAATAGCCTCATTAAAACAATACCAAATTATAATACTAATCATTCATATACTGAATCATATAATTTAGGTGCCCCACCCGACATGCTAGAAGTAATGGTTTGATGATTTCCTTTATTTCTGCATTCCAAAATCTTATTAATTTGTATTATATTCCGGTCAAAATAATAATCCTTTATACAACAACTGCAATATTAATAACTTCTTTTCGTGTTGACACATTAAATGATTTATAGAACTACAAATGAGGCACTCAAACTATATCCCTGTACTTCCTGTGTCCGTGGTGTTTCTTCCAATCCTTGTAAAATGTTGTGTCTCTTGTGACGGAAAAGTTCGTTCCACAAGTATTTCTTTTTACTTTTTTCTCCTGCCAGCAAATGGTTAAAGAATGGCAGCCTCTGATTGCCTGTGGTTCCAGGAGGGAGAGTTTAAAAGGAGAGGCCTTGGAGGGAGATGGATTTAGAGTATGGTAAGAGGGGGGTTGAGTTGAGGTGGTTGAGGAGGGAGGTAGGGAGTTAGGTAGGGAGATAGGATAGGATAGGCGTCAGGTTGAAATACAAAGAGTGTTGAGAAGGGAGAGTTGGTTCGGGAATAAAACATCCACTCTGAGTGTACAGTGAAGAACTGAGTGTAGTGTCCTGCAGGAGTAAATAAAACATCCACTCCGAGTGTACAGTGAAGAACTGAGTGTAGTGTCCTGCAGGAGTAAGAGGACCGAATCTTGCTGGGAGACTGGGGGTGGGACAGGCGAAGTAGGAGCGGAAAGAGAATACTCTACTTAGGTCTCAAACTAATCTGGAGGGGAGATACTCTTCTGAGGAAAGGAGAGACTCCCAAATCCCAGAGAAGGAAGGGTGTGTGTGGTGAGCCCTTACGTCTATTACTGAAAGTACCTCAGGAATGGATTGGTTAAAGGGGTGGATAACTGAAGGAAAGTACCGTCCTACTAAGGAACCGAACTATAAAGCAGAAACCTCTGAAAGTGAATTGACGTGAACTAGCATATTATTATCGAAGTAACCTAAGTTTCTCTGAAGCTCAACATCAAAAAAACTAAGATCATGGCCACTGGTCCCATCACCTCCTGGCAAACAGAAGGAGAAGAAATGGAGGCAGTGAGAGATTTTACTTTCTTGGGTTCCATGATCACTGCAGATGGTGACAGCAGTCACGAAATTAAAAGACACCTGCTTCTTGGGAGAAAAGCAATGACAAACCTAGACAGCATCTTAAAAAGCAGAGACATCAACTTGCCGACACAGGTCCATATAGTTAAAGCTATGGTTTTCCCAGTAGTGATGTATGGAAGTGAGAGCTGGACCATAAAGAAGGCTGATCGCCGAAGAATTGATGCTTTTGAATTATGGTGCTGGAGGAGACTCCTGAGAGTCCCATGGACTGCAAGAAAATCAAACCTATCCATTCTGATGGAAATCAGCCCTGAGTGCTCACTGGAAGGAGAGATCCTGAAGCTGAGGCTCCAATACTTTGGCCACCTCATGGGAAGAGAAGACTCCCTGGAAAAGACCCTGATGTTGGGAAAGATGGAGGGCAGAAGGAGAAGGGGACGACAGAGTACGAGATGGTTGGACAGTGTCTTTTCCAAATTGTTGCTTTTCTCCATCATGCCTTGTGTGGATCTGATATCCCATTGGTCTATTGATGGTTTATTCCAGTGCCCCTACTTTTTGATCAGGCAAGGATGCTATCCTGAATTGCTGCCACAATTCAGTTAACGTGATGGCAAACCATGTCTGATCAGTGTTACATAGGTGGGAGATTGATGGATAACCCAGTACTAACAAATTAGGAAGCGGGGAAAGGATGGGGCCAGCTCAACTCTAGATATCCTGCTGACCTTGTAGGTTCATTCCTTCCTTTTCATTTTGTGATGTTACAAATATAATTACATTGGCAGATCCGGCTTCTTGTCTACTGGCTGCAGGAATAGATGCTTTTGGACAGCTCCAGCTCAGCCCAGACTCCCAAGCAGGCGCCCTCCGGAGCTTGGCGCCCTGGCGCATTGTGCCACCCAGCCCAGCCTTAGAGCCGCCCGTGACTCTAATGACGAGTTAGAATAGAGGAGTGCTCCCCGACCTCTTGCTTCAAAAGGAATGCAACTCCTCCCAGAAAAGGTCAGGTATTGGAACCACCCACCCAAGGCATTTTTCTGTGATAAGGATTCAGCCCCCATCCCATCCCATCCCATCCACCCATCACTCCAGACACCTGTCAAACAACTTCACCACCCCCTTTCATTCGTATGGAATGGAAAGGTAGAACTGCACATCAACAGCATACAGATGACATCATGTGCCAGATCTTAGGATATTATTCCAAAGTGTTTGCTATATTTGATTAATACCATAGGAGACAGAATGGGGTCTAACAGGGCACCACAACCCAAAAGTCATGATTTCCTTGTACTAGTTTCTTGTGCTGACCCTGCAGGTAAGAGCAGAACCACTATAATGGCTTACCTTTTATTCCTTGAGCCACCACAAAAAAGCACCACATGAACTCCTTGAAGCACATGCCATTAAGTGGTGACTCCATCAAAAGTCAAAGCCAGGGGTGAAATGATACCGAATTCTAACACAGTTGTAAGGTTGGATGGTCCACGTATGAATATTGAAATCTTCATGAACTTTGTATGATGCTTAGAACAGCAGCTTTTTACCACACTGTATGTGCCATTTGTGTACTACATATGGATCATTTCACGCTATTAGTCCTCCTATTTACTGTTAAATCACCTGATATTGGATATTTGATAAATTCCCCAAAACAATATCATAATATTAAACGCTTCCTATCTCTTTGTATAGGTGCCACCGCTTTCTAGATGTAATGCCAACTGCCTTCCTGGTTACGGGAAGAAAAAGAAGGAGGGGGAGAAGTTTTGCTGCTATGATCCATGTCCAGAAGGAATGATTTCAAATGAGAAAGGTTGGGGATGACATCTTAAGATAATACAAAAGCTCTGGGCTCCTGTCAATTTTGTTGACATTAACCTGCTGCATGAAAGCGGTGTTTTCTACTTTAAAAAGCAGGTTGTTTAAAAATAGGGGGAAAGTCTTATCAAACTCGCTTTTATGGGATCCAAAGATTTCAGCTGTGATGTATTTCTCATTTTGTTATACAGTTTAGGTGGTTCTAAGAAAAAGCAGGGGGCTGGTAAAAGCAGATGTCACGCATGTAGAAAATTCCAGAATTGATACACAAGTTTTATTCTTGATACACCTAGTGCAAAGGCAATTGGGCTTGAAGCTCTTATACATTCTGACGTAGAAAACACTATGCTAAATGGACTAGTGATGAGGAAATTCTTAAGAATACTTTTGCTTACTTCAAATTGTCACATATTGTTTGTTTGTTTTCAGACATAGAAACATGTGTCAGTTGCCCAGCAGATCAATATCCAAATAAGGACCAGGATCTGTGCATTCCTAAGATTCCAAACTTCCTAGCCTTGGATGAAACCCTGGCCATTGTTTCAACTTCCTCTGCACTTCTATTCTCTCTGATCACAATTCTGGTGCTTGGCATCTTCATTAAGCATCGCAATACAGCCATAGTCAAAGCCAACAACAGAAGCCTCACCTATGGTCTCCTTATCTCCCTCCTCTTGTGTTTCCTCTCTTCTTTGTTGTTCATCGGAAAACCTAATAAGGTGACCTGCCTTCTCCGACAAAACGCTTTTGGCATTGTCTTCTCTGTGGCCCTCTCCAGCATCTTAGCCAAAACTGTACTGGTGGTTTTGGCATTCATGGCTACCAAACCAGGAACCAATATGAGGAAATGGGTAGGCAAAGAACTGGCTTATTCCATTGTCTTTTCCTGCTCCATTGTTCAAGTGGGGATCTGTGTCCTCTGGCTGGCAACCTCTCCCCCATTCCCAGATGTGGACATGCAATCAATGACAGGAGAAATCATATTTCTATGTAATGAAGGGTCAGTCCTCATGTTCTATTGTGTTTTGGGCTACATGGGCTTCCTGGCCACCGTCAGCTTCACGGTGGCTTTCCTAGCCAGGAAGTTGCCTGACACTTTCAACGAAGCCAAGTTCATCACCTTCAGCATGCTGGTCTTCTGCAGTGTTTGGCTCTCCTTCATTCCAACCTACCTGAGCACCAGAGGAAAATACATGGTGGCTGTGGAGATCTTCTCCATCTTTGCTTCTGGTGCTGGGTTACTGGCTTGCATTTTCACCCCTAAATGCTACATTATTGTGGTAAGGCCTGACCTGAACAACAAACAGCAACAACAAACTGACCTGAACAAAAGAGAGCAGTTAACACAAAGAAAGGTATAAATGACAGTGGAATTTGTGGTTCTGTTGGGTCTGAGAATACATGGACCTGCTGGCTGGTATCACTTTCCAGGTGCCTACTCCGGATATTTGTAGAGTTTGGTCCTTACCTTTTTCTTCTCCCAAAGATGTCTTGAAGGCAATGGGTGCAGATTTTTTTCTCAGGCTCTACTCCCAAAGCCCTTTTCACAAAGGAGTAAAGCTGTAAAGCAGTGGTTTCAATGTTCAATGTTTCCTTCTCCTAGATGGGCTCCCTTCCTAGGTTTAAGAGACCCATCTGCCCCTCACTTCTCTCTGCAGCACCTGCAGTAGCCACCTTTTTGAGCAATTTACCCACTTTCGCTCTCATCCACTCAATCTGCCAGATCCTGTCTTTGCATGCAGAGAAATTTCCTATCTCACTGAGGATTTCAGGCCCATTGTCTCCCCTCACCTGGTTTAGGCATCCAGTTGTATCTGTTTCCTGGGGTGTGGCTGCTGTTGCATCTTGACAGCTTCTAGGAGCCACAGGTGAGAGCTGAGTGCAGGGTGGGGATCAGAGGTAGACAAACTACCCCAGAAGGAGCATGACCTGTTCCCCACTAGAGGTACTCTCCATCCCCTAACACTCTATACACCAATGTTATGTATTGCTGTACCTTTGAAAGAAATATATTCTTAATAGCCAAACTGTCAGACTATCAATTAAGAAAGGGTTAAGATGATGGATGTTGTACATATATGAGTGCTTGATTATTAATAAAAAAGTATCTTATCAATTATTTCATGTTATCTGCACATTCATATGATGACAACACAGGGTAACAGAAGCATAATACATTGTGAAATAGTTGATAAGTCTACATTCTTTATCTCTCTCACACCATGCAGCTGGGGAATAGTAGAAGGACAACTTTAAAACAGCCATTTCCCCTTGTTTTTTAAAATAGTTTTTAAAAGGAAAAATAACAAAGATATTGTGAGGGGCAAGGGATATCGCGAAGCCCCTCCCCTCCTGAGTTCCAGCCCAGCCCAGAGCACGACTGAAAGCAGGGAAAGCTCCAGCTCAAGTGGGGAAACAGGAAGTGGGGTCCAAGGCTCTGGCAGGGTAGAAGAGCCATCGTCCCAGGTGGGACAGGAAGGAGGAAGAAAGGGGGGCAGACCCATCCCCCCAACTCCGGAACTTCGCAGAAACCGTCGGGGGAAGAGGATGGGTCTCCCCAAGTTGTTATGCTGGCGCAAGACGCGCCAAACGCCATTCGGAGGTACTGATTCAAGCTGAGAAGATGTGTCTCTGTAAATAGCTCCACCTTTAGCACTGTAAATACGCAGCACAAATAAAAAGATAAAATGCAGAGTGGTGTAGAGTCGTTACTCTGAAGTAGCCCTATCCGGTCACTGTGACAGATATGCTACAATATCTGGAGGGAAACACATTGGATATTACTAACCCTAATAGGACAAGACTTTTAGTCTTCTGAATTGCCCTTCTATCCAGGTTGAAAGAGTGGTGGCAGAGAATATCTCAAGTAAGCCAAATGGCTTCAGAGAATACAGATGTGTTGTTTCTAAAGTTGATTCTAAGTCTAAGTTCATGCCTTTTCTTTTATAATCATTTTTGTTAATTTTGAATTACCATCCAATAATAGCCTCATTAAAACAATACCAAATTATAATACTAATCATTTATATACTGAATCATATAATTTAGGTGCCCCACCCGACATGCTAGAAGTAATGGTTTGATGATTTCCTTTATTTCTGCATTCCAAAATCTTATTAATTTCTATTATATTCTGGTCAAAATAATAATCCCTTTTACAACAACAGCAATATTAATAACTTCTATTCGTGTTGACACATTAAATGATTTATAGAACTACAAATGAGGCACTCAAATTATATCCCTGTACTTCCTGTGTGTGGCAATTATTCTGTCCGTGGTGTTTCTTCCAGTGCTTGTAAAATGTTGTGTCTCTTGTGACGGAAAAGTTCGTTCCACAAGTATTTCTTTTTCCTTTTTTCTCCTGCCAGCAAATGGTTAAAGAATGGCAGCCTCTGATTGCCTGTGGTTCCAGGAGGGAGAGTTTAAAAGGAGAGGCCTTGGAGGGAGATGGATTTAGAGTGTGGTAAGAGGGGCGTTGAGTTGAGGTGGTTGAGGAGGGAGGTTGGGAGTTAGGTATGGAGATAGGATAGGAGTCAGGTTGAAATACAAAGAGTGTTGAGAAGGGAGAGTTGGTTCGGGAATAAAACATCCACTCCGAGTGTACAGTGAACAACTGAGTGTAGTGTCCTGCAGGAGTAATAGGACTGAATCACAGAAAGAGGAAATAGTAAGCACACTTTTATATGAGTGTAGTGTCCTGCAGGAGTAATAGGACCGAATCTTGCTGGGAGGCTGAGGGTGGGACAGGAGAAGTAGGAGCTGAAAGAGATCTGTCTACTTAGGTCTCAAACTAATCTGGAGGGGAGATACTCTTCTGAGGAAAGAAGAGACTCCCAAAACGCAGTGAAGGAAGGGTGTGTGTGGTGAGCCCTTAAGTCTCTTACTGAAAGTACCTCAGGAGCTGTTTGGAGGTTCCAGCAGGGGAGCGCAGCTATTGTATACCCTTGATCGAAGAACGGTACACTCCTTCTATCTGGGATGGTCGTCCTCTTCCACCGAGCGCGCAGCTTCGGAAGGGACGCACATGGAGCGGTGAGGGAGGAAGGGGACACCCGCCTAGCCAGCCAGATCAGCCGAATCAACCCTGGCGATCAATGGGGTGACAGATGTCGCAGCCAGATCGCCCTCACTACTTATTCCTTATCGCTAGTGAGTGGAAGGAAGATGGCGACGAGGAGAGCAGCTTAGTCAGCTTCGCCGCCTTTAACCAATATTTTAAACTGTTCCTAAGTCCTTTAGGAACCTTTTTACAGTGGAACCCCTACTTACGAATGACTCTACTTACAATAAAATCGACTTACGAATGAAAAAAATTGGGGCGCGCTTTTGAATTTCTTCGACATCCGAATGGCCTCGGTGCCCCGCACTTGCCACCGCCGCTGGATCAGGCCTTCGCTGGCCTTGGTGCCCCGCGCTCGCTGGCGTATCTGGCCCTCACCGGCCTCGTTGCCCCGTGCTCGCCGCCGTATCGGGCCCTCACCGGCCTCATTGCCCCGCGCTTGCCGGCACCGCCGGATTGGGCCCTTGCCAGCTTCATTGCCCCGCGCTTGCTGCCGCCGCTAGATCATTCCCTCATGGTTGTTGCCGCCGCCGCGAGGCCGGCCTTCTACAGCGTGCAGGGCCTGGGAGGAGCGAAAGGCAGAGGCCTCGGCCACCCGCCCGCCTGGCTCCTACCTGTAGCTCACTTGCCTGCCTGCCTGCCTGCCGATGGCTTCTCTTTCACCTTCGCCTGCTCTGAGCTCCACAAACGCTCGGAGCAGGTGAAGGAGAAAGAGAAGCCATTGGCAGGCAGGCAGGCGGGCGAGCGAGCGAGGAGCAAAAGGCAGAGGCCTCAGCCACCCGCCCGCCCCCTACCCGTAGTGCGCGCTCGCCTGCCTGCCGATTGCTTCTCTTTCTCCTTCGCCTGCTCCAAGCTCCATGGGCACTCGGAGCAGGCGAAGGAGAAAGAGAAGCATCGGCAGGCAGCCAGGCAGCCAGGTAAGCGAGCACGAGCGTGCTACAGGTAGGGGACGGGTGGACGGGTGGCCAAGGCCTCTGCCTTTCGCTCCTCCGTGGCCCCGCTCACTGCAGAAGGTCGGCCTCGCAGCGGCGGCGGCCATGAGGGCATGATCTAGCGGCGGCAAGCACAGGGTAACGAGGCCGGCGAGGGCCCGATCTGGAGGTGGCAGCAAGCGCGGGGCAACGAGGTTGGCGAAGGCCTGATCTGGCGGTGGCGGCGAGCGTGGGGCAACGAGGCCGGCGAGGGCCTGATCCGGTGGTGAGCGCGGGGCAACGAGGCCAGTGAGGGCATGATCCAGCGGCGGCGGTGAGCCCGGGGCAGCGAGGGAGGTAAGGCTCTGGAACGAATTAATCCATTTCCAATGAATTCCTATGGGAAACATCGTTTCGATTTACGAATGTTTCTACATACGAATGTGCATTTGGAACGGATTAAATTCGTAAGTAGGGGTTCCACTGTATACAGTCCACAGTTTTAATGACTTACTGTTTGCCCTATCGCCCCATCTCCGCTTCTGTCTTCGCCTCCCTAACCGGCGTTTTTATTGTTTTATTGCCCTGCGGCCGACGCTTTGATACAGCTCAAGCTAATCGGGGAGAACGAGATACGGAAATCCCCGCATTGTCAAAGGTGAGAAAGCCGGCTCGATAGTGTAAACGGGTGGAGAGTCATTTTGGTTTTAACACGATAACCATCAGTATTGCGACTTAAGCATATATATATGGGATGTGTGTGTGTGTGTGTGTGTGTGTGTGTGTGTGTGTGTGTGATATATATATATATATATATATATATATATATATATATATATATATATCTACACATCCCAGCCTGGGGAACAAAGTGGAAGCAAGGGCGTAGCCCTACTCCTACTCAGCTACAACTGTGCGAATCTCTGAATTAAAGAGACCCCAGCAACTGTTGTTAACTATTTACTTTCTGCCTTCCACCCCCTGCTCTTTATCCAAGATGGTATTCACCAGAAAGCACTGTAAGGATTTGGGAATTGTGCTAACATCGCCTCAGGATGAGAAGGAGGTGAAGGGGCCCCGAAGGAGGCAAAGTAAAATCACTACCATAATTATTTTTCCCACAAAGAAGGGGATAAGGGAGCCCAGAATGAGCTATCCCTAATAGAAGCCACCCCTGCAGTGCTGGATTGGTCAATCCAACGTAAATACCTACAAACTGAACATGAAAGCACCAACTATTCTATGAGCCTGGCACAGGAACTCGCTCTAGCCGAGAATAACACGGCGACTAGCTTCCTCAACATTATGGACTCCAAACCCCCAAGATCACCGCAAAAACCCAGGGTAAATCACCAAGGACCCCAAGGACTTTGGCCCATAGTGAATGTTGATAATACAGAAGAGCAGGGTGACCAGTTGCAGAACCAGATACAACAGATATGCACAGACCTTCTCAATATTACAAACTTCTTAGCAATAACAAATGGGTTACTCCTGACACTTGTGGATAATTTCAAACAGATAGACAGAGCTCCAGACCTCGTCCCCAACGCAGAAGTCAGAACCCACACATTATGTAATGTCAAATCAAGCAAGAGAAGACCTAAGATGAAGATGAAGAAAAGCAAAAATATTAAAAACATAAAGCAGTCTAGAAGAACACAACACATCAGCAAAAAAACAGTGGCAGAAACTCTTTAACCTGCTACCATCCCCCCCCTACCTGCAATAAAAAAACCCCAAAGTACAAGGTAAGAAAGAGACTGGCAAAGAAGGCTCGACAAAGATCAAAAGTGACTCTGGGTGTGAGAATAAATCCCCGAGTACACTCAATGAAAGCACTTCTCCCATGGACGCCTCTCTCCCCAGTCTAACTAAAGAAATAAATTTACCCACAGACACTTGCGACTCGAGCTTACTTAGAGCTCCCGCTGTAATTGCGAACAGAAGTGAATTAGGGGCACCTAACATCGCCGGGCTTGTATCATCAGAACCACCAGCCCCGCGCACCAAGAATGGATGGAATCTGGTCCTAAACCCAAAAAAAATCGTATTCGCGAACTACCCTTAACCTCCGGGCCCCTGCATAGGGATAGACCGTGTGAAACATCTGCTGACTGTCATAAATGGCATTCTACTGGGGGTAGTGAAAGCAGTCGAACTTGCCGATATAGAATATCTATATCAAGACGGACAATCGTTACGAGCCCTGATCACATTTACTGATCACAACTTGGTCAACTTTATCCTGAGAACAAGGAATCTATTCAAAATGAAAAGAATAGAATTACTAAGAATCTTTGAAAACAGAGCCCCACCAACCTCCTTATTGGCAGCGAAGGAGGACAGGAGTAGAGGAACAAAAAGGAAGAGCACACAAGCAATATACCAGGAGCCAAGAGCAAAAGCGGGAGCATGCCGAACATGACACACCAAAATTAAAGAAGGAAGTCATTGCCTCCCCGGAGAGCCTAGTACATCCGTGTGCCAAAGAAGACTCTGTCTCTGCAGAAGAGGACGCTTTAATAAATCGATTTTGGACACTACAGCTGCCAGCCCAAACTGAAATCCTGAGAAGACTGGACACGCTGAGAACAAGGCTGGCTAGAAAGGAGGACCATGGAGAGATGATGGAGGGCCCACATATATGGCCCATTTCCCCTAAATGCTTAGTGGACAAGAGGACGACGGGAGGCTCCTTTAAATGTGTAGATGTGGAACACCAAGAGCAGCCCCCGCTGGCCTATGGAAAGGCAGAAGTAAATCAGGCGGCGACATCCCCGAGTGCATGGATTGGCTATCTCAAGCTCTCCACCAATGAAATGGCTACTCCCGTAACTGCAAACCCCACATCAAGAGCAATGGCATACCACTCTCCCTTGAAGCAGATGCCTACTAATAGATCCAATGGGAGCGGTTTTTTAGACAAAAAAGGACTGTTGGACAGTGTGGAATCAACGATCTGATATCACGGAGACGTCGGAACTTAAAGCTGATGTCCTGGAATATTGCAGGATGGCAAGCAAAGAAAAATAACCAACATTTCATAACACTTCTCAAGCAATACGACATCATCCTTCTGCAGGAGACCTGGTACATTGATCCCATCCTGCTCAATGGATATTCCTGCCATTCTCTGCCCGCCACGCCATCCCTAAGGGGAGGCAGGCCAAGTGGAGGCTTAGCCAGTCTTGTCTCCACAGAGCTAGAACACTCTCTAACAGTCCTACCAAGCTGCAACTCACTAGTGACGGCTATTTTATTTAATCTCAGGAAAGAAGCACTATTGCTGGTAAATGTTTATCTGCCCCCCCTGTAATAAAAAATCCATAGTTAAAGCTAATTGGGAAGAGCTGGAAGCGTTTTTAGAGCCCCTTGAATCCTCCTTTCCATCCACCCCAATAATAATCGGTGGGGACTTTAATGCACGCATGGGAACAGATGATTACAACCTATACAGACAATACAATCAGATTCAGGACCCTGGAAGTACAATAGCCATAGGCCCCACACAACTCTCCAGAGACAGCAGATGCAACTATTCGGGGCTATGCTTAGCCCAGGCTGCAAAAAGAAGGGAATTGACAATACTAAACGGCAACCAAGCCGGGGACCGCCCAGGGGAATATACCCACTTCGCAAAGGTGGGCGGAAGCGTTATCAATTATATATTGATATCAAGTTTTGTCTACAACCTTGTGTCGAAGTTCCAGGTGGAGCATAACACCGAGAGTGACCACCTACCACTAACCTTAGTATTAGATGGCCTATCTCCAAACAAATCCAAGGCTAACCCATTTTTCATCCCCATCGTCAATCTGGATCAACCTGCACCTAGAAGAATAAAATGGACTCCCATTCTCAATATTGAGTTAACCCACCTTCTTCTCTTGGAAGACGTGAAGACTATCTATTCGGCCATCACATCAGCTAATGTAACAAGTTTGGCCATGGACCTATTTGAAGAGCTTTTAGAGAGGCTGAAAAGCTTTCTAACATCAGAAATCCTTAAAATTGCGACAAAGCGGGCAAAAGACTCAGAGAGGTGGTTCGACGCGGAGTGTAGAAAAGCAAGGAAACTTCTGAGACTAACATACCGCAAATACAGAAACACCGGAGCACCCTCTCTATTTACAGCATACGTCACCTTAAGACGAAATTACAAACAAACATTAAAGAGAAAAAAGCAAGAAGCCGAGAGAACTGCATGGGGTTGTTTACTAAAGGCTTCGAACGAGAGAGAGACAGGTTGTTTCTGGCGTACCATCTCGGGCCTCCTGGATCAGGAGCGCTATGGGCCTTTATGTACGGTCGAACCACAGGAGTGGATCAGATACTTTCAAACTCTGTATCAAGATGAGGAATTCCAACACAAAGAGATAGGTGCTCACCCAGGGGAGTTACCACCTTGGCCCCCAGTCTCTGCAGAGGAGGTAGGGAAACTAATCGGGCAACTTAAGAACAACAAAGCCCCGGGAACAGACTGTATACCCGCAGAACTTCTGAAGGCAAATCTGGGCTGGTGGGCCCCCCTATTGGCAACCATGTTTTCTCACATCGATTCTACAGGCACAATCCCTGACTGCTGGGCAGAGGCAATAATTATCCCCATCTACAAGAAAGGACCCAGGTCAGACCCGGCAAGTTACAGGCCTATTAGTCTCCTCCCAATACCCAGCAAGCTATATGCCAAACACCTCTATACTAAACTAACCAGCTGGATGGAATCAGAGGCAATTTTGGCGGAGGAGCAAGCCGGGTTTAGACAGGGCAGATCGACTATAGATCACTGCTTTGTACTATCACATCTCATTGATAAGTATGCTAAAGAAACACGCGGGGTGCTATATGCAGCCTTCATAGACCTGAAGGCGGCTTTCGACTCAATTTCTCGAGCCAGACTTTGGACCAAACTGAATACAACCAACATTGATAAAAGACTATTGCTCTTGATAAGCTGTCTTTACAAGGACACCAAGCTTTTTGTAAGAACTTCACTCAACGGGCAACTCATTGGTCCCATTTCATCTACCAAAGGGGTCAAACAAGGCTGCATCCTAGCCCCAGCCCTATTTAATTTATACATCAATGACATGATTAACTGTCTAAGAGGCCCGGAGTTCCACGCCCCCAAATTGGCTGAAAAACCAATTTCGGCACTACTGTACGTGGATGACGCGGTCCTCCTCTCACGAACCAAAATTGGCCTTAAAAGATTGATGAGGGAATTCTTGGCTTATTGCAGGAGAGAACAATTGGTGGTGAACTGCCAGAAAACTAAGGTTATGGTGTTCGCCAGGAGACACAGACCACACAGATGGGTAATGGACGGTCAGATAATAGAACAGGTCAAGACCTTCAAATACCTGGGAATTGTCTTTCAGTCAACAGGCTCGTGGGTGGCACACCAAAAATATGCCAGTGAAAAAGCATCCCAAAACTCTAAGGTTTTGTCGCGATTCTTTTACACGAAGAGAGGCAGGAACATTCCAGCAGCTCTTGAGGTATTCCAAGCAAAACCTCTGGCGCAATTACTTTATGGGGCTCCAATATGGACGGGGAATCAGTGTAGTACTCTTGAAACAGTCCAGTCAAAATTTCTAAGACAGATTTTTGCTGTTCCATCATGCGCTCCAAATGCGGCTTTACGCCTCGAAGCCAACCTTTTATCTGTCGAAACACGGACTTGGCAAAGAACACTTAAATACTGGCTCCATCTAAATCTAAATCCACCTGGGCTATTTACTTATAATGGGCCCATCCAAGGCAAAAAGCCTCATATACCAGCGCCTGAAGAACATTGAACAACAAAACAATATGGCCATTATTAAGATATTTAGCGCATGGTATATCCATCTTCCACCTTCCTACATGGACTTCCGGTCACCATACCTGTCCAATCTAACCATCCCAAAATACAGACGAGCCTTCACACTGGCCAGACTGGACATGCTACCCTCCGCCGTCCTTGAAGGTCGATTCTCAAAAACACCATACCAGAATCAACTATGTCCCTGCGGAGTTGGCAGTGTGGAGACTGTATCACATGTACTCCTGTCCTGTCCCCTATATAAAGACCTCAGGGATGAGATCATTACACCGCTGATATCCGCCATTTCGGGCCGCCCATCAGAGGATATACTGTTTTTCCTCCTGGAAGACCAGACTGCCCAGACAACAGAGAAGCTAGCCAGATTTACTGAGAGGGCCATGAGACTGAGGGCCGCCAGCTGAAGGACAATAGTGCCTCCTGTGTGAACATATAATTAAGATCTCACCTGTTTCATTTTAATTGTGTTATGCTGAATCCTGAGACAGCACATTTTATTGTTATATATAGCATTTTTTTTTACCAGGATATGTAATATGAATCCTTTGTTGCAATGGCCTGTAGGCCACGCAAATAAATAAAGTTTTACTTACTTACTTACCTCAGGAGCTGGATTTGTTAAAGGGGTGGATAAGTACCGTCTTAGAAAGGAACCAAACTATAAAGCAGAAACCTCTGAAAGTGAATTGAAGTGAACTAGCATATTATTATTGAAGTAACCTAAGTTTCTCTGAAGCTCAACATCAAAAAAACTAATACCATGGCCACTGGTCCCATCACCTCGTAGCAAATAGAAGGGGAAGAAATGAATTCTCCAGTGCACCTTCTTCAATCCCCAATAAAAATGACAATTTTCCCAAGGGAGAAAATAATAATAATCCCATTGTATTTAAAACTCTGCAGTATAGCCAGCATGCAGGGAGAAAAGTTCACATTTAAAAAACAAAACAACAACACAAAATAAATAAGTCTGATACCCTAACTCCACTTCCTGCACATAAACGTTGAGAAACGTTATCAAAAGCTTTTTCCGCATCGATGAACAGCTTTGGTATTGATTCTTACTTCTAATCTCTCTAAAATATCAATATTTCTGATATTATCTTTCATATGTCTTGTAGGCAAAAAAGCCTGCTTGATCTTGATGAATCTGGTCTTTCAATACCTTCTTCAATCTTGTGGCCAAAATATTTGCAAAATTTTTGTAATCCACATTTAACAGGGAGATGGGGCAGTAATTCTTCATTTGCATTTTGTCTGTATCTGGTTTCGGTATCAGAGTTACAAAGGCATGCTTCCAGGTGTCAGGTGCTTTGTCCCCTCCTAAAATATTGTTGGCTCTATTAGCCAGTCTTTCAATGTTTTATAATATTTTGCTGTCAATCCATCTGGTCATCCTTTACCTATCTTCATTTGACCTATTGCATACTCTATCTCTTGCGTTGTTATTCTGTAATTAAGTAGGTTTTTCTTTTCCATTGGAATCTTTTGCAGTCCATTTTTTCCTAAAAACTGCTTGATCTTTTCCATCTGTTCTTTATCTTTCTTATACTGTTGTTTGTAATAATTTTGAAAGCTCTTCCTTATTTCCACAGGGTTCTGTATTATTTTCTCTTCCATCTTAACGTTTGTTATTGTATTCATTTTTTGTCTCTTCTTCAGCTGCCATGCAAGCAATTTCCTACATTTACTGGCTGATTCAAAAGTCTTTTGATTCATCATTTTAACCTTCCATTCTATTTCTTGATTTAATAACTGTGAATACTGTACTTGTAATAATTTTATACTTTTTTGAATTTGCTGATTCTTTGGATCCGACCTTAATTTCTTCTCTTTATCCTTTAATTGATCCAATATCTTTTCTTTTTTCTCATTTTGTTGCTTTTTCATTATTGCATTTTGCTGTATCAGAAATCCTCTCATGACAGCTTTACTCGCATCCCAAATCACCCTTTTGTCCATTCCTGTCTTCAAATTAATTTCAAAATAATCCTTCTGGGTTTTTTGGGTCTCCTTTATTAGTTTTTCATTTCTCATTCAAACATCATTCATTCACCATCTAAAAGCTCCCTGTATAGTCAATTTTACTTCCAAAGCCACCGCATTATGATCAGGGCCAAATCTCTGGAAATCCAAATATAATCTATTCTTGACCACAATTTTTGAGATTCTGAATAGAAAGTACCTTCTTTCTCCAATGGATTTCTAATTCTCCAAGCATGTATCAAGTCCATATTTTCCACCATCTCAAAGAAGGATTTTGGTAGTCTTTCATCATTGGTAAATTTCTGTCTCTGAGATCTGTCCATCAAGGTGGAGACTACTGCATTCAAATCACCCATCACCACCATTTTGTAATCCATATAATCTAGCAAAATATCGTGGATCTTTTTGAAGAATTCGGCTTTTGCGTCATTTGGAGCATAGATTCCAAGAACTAGTAGTTTTTCGCCTTGTGCTGTTACTTCAACTGCAATAAATCTGCATTCTTCATCCTTAAATAATAATTTAGATTCCCATTTATCTTTCACATAAATCACCACTCCTCTCTTTTTCACTCTGTCTGAAGAAATAAATGCTTAACCTAATTTTTTTGTTGTTCAAAAGTTTTTTATGCTGTCTTTTCACATGTCTCTTGTAAACAATTAATGTCCAAATTCTGCTTTACCAATACATGTTGTATCTGGTTCCTTTTTATTCTAGAATTTAAGCCTCAAACATTCCAGGTCAAAACTTTTAGAGCCATGTCTTTTTTAGATTACTTATCTCCTCCACCAGCTGCTCCTAACTGTTCCAGTGGTAATTCTGGTAATTCTGGTGTTTCCAAGTTGAAATCCTTTGTGTGCTTCTCCAGGAACTTCCTCTTTTCATCAGGGTTCCTAATTTTTATGTTTCTCTCTCTGTATTTGAACAACAATCCTTGTGGATATTCCCAGCGAAATGGGATCTTCTTCTTCCTTAACGCGTTTGCCAAGTCTAGGTATCTATTCCTAAAAGAGATGAACAATTTTGGAATTTCTTTAAACAATATCACCTGCTCTTGTTTCACCCTCAGATTGTTCTGGAAATGCAGGCCAAGTATTTCGTCTCTTTGTGCTCTTGTCTGAAATTCTATGATGCAATCTCCAACTGTTTTGGTTCCTTTCTGGCCTCCTGGTCCCAGTCTATACACTTTAACAATCGACTTGTCTAGTTGTTCCTTGTCCAGGTTCCACTGTGCACTGAAGTCTTTGATCACAATTTCTTTCAAATTATTCTTCTCTTTTTCCGACTCCAGATAATTTCTCAGGCACAAAAATTATTCCCATTCCTTCATCTGCAAGAATGCGACGTCAATCTGTGTAGCCTCTTCCTGTCATTCCAGTTGGAGTCTGTGTACCTCAAAATCTGTAATTCTGTCTGCCACTTCTTTCACTTGTTCCTTGCACTCTTGCGCCTCCTTTGTTGCCTTTTCTGCGTCTTTTTGAATCTGTTGAATGGCCTTGGTGTTTGCTTTCACACTTGCATCAATTCCATCCAATCTTCTAATCACAGATTTAACATCATTAGAATTAGATTTTAATTCGGTGGAATTGGCATCTAACTGTGCCTTAATTTCTGTCAACGCTGTTAACAGTTGCTCAAATTGTGATCCTTGTCCTTGTTGTGCAACTTGTGGTTCTCCAGGTAGCATAGATGGGATAGATGGTCTTCCAATTTTTCTTGCACTTTTGATCTTTCCTTTAGGGGATTTTGAGCCTGTTCTCGACATCCTATAAACAAATTATTGCAGAATAGAGAATCTTGAGAAACAATACTCTGCAGCTGCACTTCGAGGTCAATGCTAAGCAAAACAATAGGGCCTCATAGAATATTCCCAGAGACTTATTAAATGAGATCCCGGTATCTCCCAGCAGGGGGCAGAGTAATATCTTTTACAGTCTATCCCAGCTCCTTTATTTTGTTTCCACATCCCTTGCTTTTTACTTTCAAAAGCACTTATTTCTTCCCTAACAGCATACAGGCAGAAAAATGCAATTTTTCAGTTCTGTTACAGCTCTGACAGCTGTCAAAATACTTCAAAGAAGTCCTTTAGGAAGCGAGAGTTGAAGAGTTCATGAGAATAGCAGAAGCCTTTGTGACGTCACAATGGTAACTGTCTGGATCCTGGGGAGGCCCTCTTTTGGAGCAAATTGCAGCAGAAATACACGACCAAATTGAATTAAACTTCAGGGGTTTCTCAAACACAGTCTAATCCCCCCTTCCCCGATTTTGGGGGGATTTCGGATTGCCATTCAGGAGATATTATTTTTTAAAGTCCATATCCGGCTATAGCTGCTTGTTTTTACTTTCCTTTTCAGTGCAGCGGAGGAGGGTGACTTCCCGTCCCTTTTAAACCCCTCTCCGCACTTCAAATTTTCTCAAAATTACAATTGATGTTACTCACAGGGTCCAAATAATCCTTCTAATTCAATTTGGGAAGGATCCACTGCTCCAATTGCTGCCGACTCGAAGCTGTGCTTGGTAGAAGTAGCATCAGTCCAAGAGCCTTAGTCTACCACTCGCCCGCTCTCGCAGCCTCCTAACAGGGGCTTTCGGGGGGCGAGGAGACAAGTCCTGGCTCTGCTGGAACCACGTCCTAAGACAGCTCAGCCTGAGGTTTCTTCACGGGGGGGGTCGTGTTGCTTTCACGTCCCCCCCCCTTCTTCCACCAGGCAGGGAATCTCGGAGCCCCGAGTTTTCCCCGTCGGCTAACCACAATGGTAGACTGGATGTCCTGCAAATTCATTTTGAAGACAACATACAGTAGGGTACCAAAATCAAAATGCATTTTGAAATAGTTAAGGGCTCTACAATCTTTATTTCTCTTACACCAGGTAGATGGGGAATAGAAGAAGGAGCATGTTCCCCACTAGACAGGGTTAAGTTCACTTGATGGATGTTGTACATATATGAGCATCTGATATATGAGCATTGGATTATTAATAAAAAGTCTCATCAATTATTTCATGTAATCTGCAAATTCATGTTGATGACAGCACAGGGTAACAGAAGCATAATACATTGTGCATAATACATTCTTCTGGGGATCAGAAGAAGAAGAAGTTTAAAACAGACATTTTCCTTGTTTTTTAAAATAGTGTTGAAAAGGAAAAGTAGCAGAGATATGCAATATCTGGAGGGAAACCCATTGGATATTATTAACCCTAATAGGACAAGACTTTTAGTCTTCTGAATTACACTTCTAGTGAGACTGAAAATTAATATCTTATGCCAAATTCCTTGAGAGAATACAGATATGTTGTTTCTAAAGTTGTTTGTAAAGTATATTAATGCTTTTATCCAGGGTCTCCACATCTTGATAAGGCAAGGATGCTCTGCAGAATTGCTGCCACAATTCAGTTAGGGGGATGGCAAACCATGTCTGATCAGTGTTACATAGGTGGGAGAGTGAGGGATCTCCCAAATTAGGAAGCGGGGAAAGGATGGAGCCAGTTCAACTCTAGATATCCTGTCATAGCAAGGAGTGAACTAGAAGACATTGTAGGTTCATTCCTTACCTATGATTTTGTGCTGTGACAGATATACTTACATTGGCAGATCCAGCTTCCAGTCTACCAGCTGCAGGAATAGAATTGTTTGGATTAACTATCTGCAGTCTGGGTTGAGACCAATCCTCCTAGGCTGGGGGGGGGAATGGTGAACACTGCTTTTTTACTGGAAGCAGAAGCACAGGACAAAGTGATGGAGTGACTTTTGAAAACTGTGGGATAACCGCTTCTCACAGGGCATGATGGGAACAATCAACAGCTGTAGGAATGAAGGATACAATAGCATATATGGACGGGAAAACATCATGAGGGAAACCTGTCACGCAGGAAAGAATAAGGAATACATTAAAGCTCCTCACTTGAAACTTTATATAAATTACCAAATATAACAAAACAAAGAGAAATCACAAGACTATAGCTGTTATATAAGGGATTATTTTATTTGCATGGAATGTAATGGAAATTATTAACATAGTAGAAAGCAGAAATAATGTAGAAGAATGAAGCCATCAGATCTAGCATGCAAGGGGGCCAGTTTAATTAAATTATATCATTTGACATTTGAATAATTGGCATTCATAATTGCATTAATTATATATAATTGGTATTGTTATAATGAGGCTGCTATTGCAACAATATAGCCAAATCAAGAAAAAATATATTTTAAAAATAATAATAGTAATATTTTGGAAATTTCCCTATTGCTGATGCGCCATATAATCCAAAAACACTGCACATGTGTTTGTCTCCTCTATCATTGCGAAAATTACAATAATCAATCCACCTGATGGAACCTCCTGATGCCACAGCTGAAAAAAGAGTCAACAAGAAAGCCTGAAATGATTATAAGGTCCTCAGTGCTTCATAGACAACTAGGCTGGGCTCTGTTACTTATCAGTTATCAGTTTCCCTCTTTCATATCAAATCACTGTATCTTGTTAGGCATTCTGTTGTGACAGTGTTCAAGTTAACAATAAGGTGGATACGTGTTCCTTAAAGTGCCTAATTGACAGAGTCAGCTGCCACCCAATTTGTTTTGTTCAGATCAGGTGGAGGAGAGTAATAATACTCTAGGGAGAACCAGGGGAGTCCATGCAGACAATAGTATTTGCCATCAGGATGTTGCTCCTGCTGCTTCTGCTGCTCCCCAATCTGGTGTCCCAAGTACAAAGTGTTAAATGCACAACTAATAATTCTGTTCATGTTCCACACGAGTGGTATGAGCCAGGTGACCTGGTCATTGGTGCAATGGCATCTCATATGTATTATATACTCCCCAAGGTTTCTTTCAAGAAAAACCCTTCCCAGGACTTCATTGGTACTCCACTGTAAGTAACCAGTAATTAATATTATTTTAATTATTCCTTATATGCTGTATCTGTCTGAAAATAACTTTGATTGATTTGAAGGGGGGATAGCTTTAGAACTTTATTTTTTTTAATGTGTGGAGAGATTTTATTAAAAATCTCTGTGCATGTAGGCTATGTCCATACTGTCAATGAACAATGAGCTTGCTTTTTTTTTAGTCTAATTTTGTAAAGAGAGGTGGAAATGAGAGTAGGCAAAATAGAAAAGTGACGGCATAAAAAATAGAAAAAGCATGTAGCCAAGTAGTATGGTACTCAACTTTGTTGATGATACCCAAATTTTCAAGCTGTGAAAACAAACATGGGTTGCTGAAGATATAGAAGAAATGTGCAACAGCTTTTTTAATGAGACAGTATTATTCTATTGCCTAAATAAATAAATAAACTTTGCTTGACTTCATCCTCTCTTTATAGGAAGGCAGGTGAATCTTTGACATCTAGATTCTGTCCACTGTTTAATTTCCCCATCAAACAAAATCTCACTTCATTTGCAGGGTGGTGACAAAGTTCTACCAGCATATCCTTGCTTTGGTGTTTGCTGTTGATGAGATCAATGAGAATCCCAGGATGTTGCCCAATGTCTCTCTCGGGTTCCACATCTATGACAGCTATTATGATTCCAAGATGACCTACCAAAACACCCTGGACCTGATTTTCAAATCACATCACTTTTTTCCCAACTACAGATGTGGCATCCAGAAATATGTAATAGGAGTCATTGGGGGACTTAGCTCTGATACTTCCTGGTGCATGGCAAACGTCTTAGGTCTTTTCAAGATTCCACAGGTAGAATATGGGTGTTGAAAAACAGAGATTTCATACTTTCCTTGCAGTAGGAATCTACTGATTCATATATATAGGGTGGGAAAATGGACAAAAGGGGCATAATATGCATCTCCAACAATGTGTGTAAGAAGGGCAATTTGTATTTTTCATTTTAGTTGTCCTAATTAGTGCTGGTACGTTATTTTGCATTTTACTGATATTTTATATTATGTGGTTTATTGTGCTCAGAGAAGAATAGCATATACAATCTAATGGAGATCTTCAGGATTTCCCAGGAAATCCTCCCAAAAGTGTTCTTAGCAGATAGAGAATCAAGCTCTGCCTACGATCATTATAAAGGTTACAGAGTAGAAGAGCAAGATCAACAATTTCTATCACTCCACCTTCATCTTTGAGTTTTGTTTAATAATCCACTTAGTATATTAATATGAGCCTTGATAATTACTCCTCTCTACTTGGAGACAATCAATGTGTACAAGTATAAAGCAGTGATGACATAATAAAATGATATAAATATCTACAGAAAAAGTTGAGCAAAATAATCTCTGTTTTTCTATGTAAGCTGTGGTTCGTGCTGTCCCTAAACTTGTCCATTTGGGATATATATTCTCTCTGTGTGTGTGTGTGTGTGTGTGTGTTTGTGTGTGTGTGTGTGTGTGTGTGTGTGTGTGCGTGTGTTTATATTTGAATAAATCGGCATATCTTGAGTTCTTGTTTCCACTTGAAAACATTTGACTTTTACTTTTTCCAGATTTCATATGGTTCATTTGAACCCGCCATAAATGATGGAACCAAGATCCCTTCCTTTTACCGCATGGTCCCCAATGAAGACCTTCAGTATCGGGGAATTATCCTGTTACTTCTGCATTTCAGATGGAAATGGGTGGGGCTCATCACTCCAGCTAACGAAGCTGGGGAACGTTTCTTACAGACAATTGAAAAACTGTTTTTCCAGAATGGAATCTGTTCGGCATTTACAGAAAGACTTAAATTCAATATAAATGATAACAGTAACAAACTAGAAATGCTGGATGACTTAAAGATTTTGTTACCATCTTTCCCATCCAGCAGTGCCAATGCAGTTCTTGTATACGGAGAAAGTAGGTTTATTATATGGTTGTCAAATGCTTTAAAGTTAATGGAGGTAACTCAACTAATATTTCTTCATAAGAAGTCGCTTGAAGGAAAAGTTTGGATTACAACTGCCCAGATTGATTTCATATTAGATAGCCTTCAAAGATATTCTATTAATATACGAATGTTCCATGGTGCTATATCCTCTGCAATTCACTTCAAAGAGATTCACAGCTTTAAAGACTTTCTTCAGAGTATACGTCCTCATTGGACAGAGACAGATGGTTTTATCAAAGATTTTTGGGAAGATGCTTTCATTTGTTCACTTCCAAATTCCACTCCCTCAAAAAAGAAGTGCACTGGAGAGGAAATGCTGGAGAGCCTCATGGCACCGTTTTTTGAAATGAGCATGACTGGCCACAGCTACAGTATCTATAATGCTGTCTATGCTTTGGCACATGCCTTAAACAGCAAGCAATTGGCTGGAGCAATCAGCAAAGGAAGAGAATCTAAGGGAAAACTCTCTCCTCAATATGTAGAACCCTGGCAGGTATTGTTCCCTCTTACAAAGCATTCACTGCATTGATACATTATTTGAGTTGGCATTTAATGATCAGTAAAGAAATAAAGGAATAAAACTTAAGAAATTGAAAATGAACCTTAAGTAATTTTATCGTATCAATGATGGGAATTATAATATTTCCTATAATTATACTAAACAGATTTTAGATGGCACATAATTTCATAAGCAAAAGTCTACCAACAACTATACGTAAGTGAAGCTGTGACAACCACCTCCTCAACACTGCACAACCCGTCTGTTTTCTCCCCATATCCCTCCACAATTATCTCTGTCTCTATAACCCAGAGGTCGGCTACCTCCGGCCAATGGGCTGGATCTGGCCCACGGAGGCGGTTTATCCAGCCCACAAGCCGCCCAGTCACTGAGCCGCCCACAGATGCCAGAAACCACGTCTCCGCATGCCCAGACGCAGAAAATTGCTACTGCACAGGCACGGTTTTTGGCTTCCGGGCATGCACAGAAGTGATTTCCGACACCTCGGACATGGGCAGCGAAGCGCCGGAAATCGCTTCTGCATATGTCTGGCCCATGTCCAGCCCACGGCCAGAAAATGTTGCCGACGCCTGCACTAACCTCTTTCTAACCTTACCCAGTGGTGTAAGGTTTGGAGCTGGGAAAGCATGGCCCCGGGCACATAATTCTGAGGGATCACATACAGGACCTCAGACCCTAAGAACTGGCTTCCGTGGGGATCCTCATCTTGTCCAAGAGCAGTCAATCAGCGAGCTGCTGCTGCTTGGGTACGTCCTAGAAGGCCCTTCCCGAAATCCTCATCTTTCCCTGTCTGCCCACCGCCAAACTGTCTGCCCACAAGCCAAACCTGGCCGCACCACTTGCTCCCCAGAAGATGCTAGCAAAATGTGTTATCACTGTCTCTAGACCCTCCTTCTCTCCATCCTTCTCTTCTACCTCAGAGCCTGGATTGCTGTCTGCCTCTTCCTGCTCCCTTAACCCTGTTGCCTCTTCAGTTTCTGACACCTCCACCTCCCAATCAGCTCCTTCTTCTCCCACTGACCACTCACTGTTATCCCACCACCAATCCCCTGGCTCTGAACCTCCTTTCCTCGGGGTGTCCCTTTGGGTTTCCCCAGCTTCTGCTTCCTACCACTCCTCTGCATCCAACATCCAACCATGCACGAATCCACTCTATAAACTAAAGAAAGGTCCTGTCAGACGTTCTCATGTTGCCTTCCAACGTTTTGAGAGCATGACCTCCCATCTCTTCCCTTACATGACTTTTCAAATTCCTTCCCTTTCTTGGGTCTTGACAAAGGCTGATCCCAAGCAAGCAGATCTATAGGCTTAACTCTCCTCAACATTTCTTTATGAAAGTCTCTTGGCTGTTGAATTGAGACTGATTCATGGTTTCCTACTCTTCCTGTACGTGCAACTGAAATATGGATGCTCTCCATTGTGAACTGAAGTGTTTAACTGCTACACGGAAAGGGTTTGATTCCATCTAAGGATGCTATCCAACCATCTTAATCAGACTATAGACTTTTTGATTCTCTTTCCACTTAGCTCCACTCATTCCTGCAAAGAATCTCATTCAACAACAGTTTTGGGGATGAAATTACATTAAATGAAAATGGAGAGTTAGCAGCTGGCTTTGATATTACAAACATGGTCACATTCCCAAATAGATCATACATCAGAGTCAAAGTGGGGAGGCTGGATCCTCAGGCCCCTCCTGGCAAAGAGCTCACCATTAATGAAGATGGAATCAAATGGCACAGAGACTTCACTCAGGTATGGGAAATTAATACACAGTCCCTGAAATGTCATAATTTGTGGTTTTCCACAATATGGGATATAACAACAGAACTTAAGACATTATTAATTTTGATATTCGCTATTGAAAATATTGGCTTAAAATAAGAAGATTTCAATCTACATGAATACTCCTTTGATGGAGAGATACTCTATCAGAAAGGATGTCTTTTCCTCTATGTTTGCACCATCATCTTTGAAGGCCCTGCCTGTTCGACTGTATACCTGATAATATATTGCATGTGAGACTGAAATCCCCTGTATTTGTATTTTACGCCCAAAAGCCATCTAGGAGAAAACATTGTCCTATAAGAAGTACTGTGAGATCTATCAGTACTATTTTTAAAGAAATTAGCCACAATACCAAAAAATCAACAGGCACAGAAGACATCTCACACTAAGAAGGAAGAATGGCTATCAGAGAGTCCAGCATTGGCCAACATGACTGTTTGTGGAATCCCTGAGGCAAATCTTCAGTTACTGGCATTAGATTGAAGACTAAGTTAGGGCTGAGACGGAACATTATAATCTGCTTGAGTTTGTATGATGTTAATTTCAGGGTGCATACCCTGTTTCTCATATTTTAAGGCATACCCATAAAATAAGCCATAGCAGGATTTTTAAGCATTCAAGGAATATAAGCCATACCCCGAAAATAAGACATAGTGATAAGCGCAGCAGCAATGCCAGCCACGGCAGGAGGAGGAGGAAAAAAATAAGACATCCCTTGAAAACAAGCCATAGTGTGTTTTTTTGAGGAAAAAATAAATATAAGACGTGTCTTATAATATGAGAAACACGGTACATCTAGGAGCAGTTGTAGCTGGTGAATAGGTCTAAGGTGGAAGTCAGCCCTCCTAGCCACAGAAGCCACTTAAGACTCTAGTGGTGAGTTGGAACCAAGGAGTACTCACAGACTTAAGAACCTCTGCCTTCAGATAGAGTGCAAGCTCTCCCAGAACAGGTCAGGAGTAGGAACCACTTACCCAAAGCATTTCCCTCTAATCAGGATTCAGCCTCCATCCAATCCATCACTCTCTCCAGACACCTGTCCAGTACCTTCACCACCTCCTCTCATTCCTATCATCAGCAGACAAATGACACTGTGTTGCGGATCCTAGGATATGACTCTGAGGAGCTTCATACAGATGATAAATGGCTACTAAGGACAGAATGGGTCCTAAAGGGAAACCAAAGCCCAAAAGCCATAGAGTGGTTCCCTAGTACTGTTTCTCAGAGTGACCCTGCAGGTAGGAACAGAACCACTGTAACAGGGTACCTTTAATTCCAATCTCCTTCTGTCACAATAAATAACATATTTTATATCCTTGAAGAAAAAGCAGTTAGGTTGTGAGGTGAGGTTAGACTGAATTCTGGTGTAGCTGAAAGGGTGGGTGGTCTAGGTATGACTGTTGCAGTTTTCTTGAGTTTGTATAATGCTTAGAGGAGCAGCTCTTTACTGCACCGTATGTGATATTCAATAAATCCCCCCAAACATTTATCTCTACCTACCTCTTTGGATAGGTGCCACCCCCTTCTATATGTAATGACATCTGTCATTCTGGATACGGGAAGAAAAAAAAGGAGGGGAAGAAGTTTTGCTGCTATGATTGTGACCCATGTCCAGAAGGAATGATCTCAAATGAGAAAGGTGGACAATGTTATCTTAAGACAATAGCAAACAATGCAATTTATTTTAGTAAGCGCTGGACTCGCTGGCAATTCCGTGGTTATAAAACTGCTGGAGAAGGACAGGTTTAAATCAAACTGATGTGTTGATCTTATTTATGTAACCTTATATTTCAAATGGCTTGAAGAAAAGTATTTAAATTGTACGCAATATGATTCACCTTCAACTTCTTTAGGTTGTTTCATGAGAGGGGGAAAATAAAATCAACCTCACCTTTCTGGGCTTCAAAGATTTCAGCTGTAATATGTTTCTCATTCTGCTGTGCAGTATATGAGGTTCTAAGAAAAAGGAAGGAGGGCACTAAAAACAAATGTCCGCGATGTAAAAATTTCTAATTTAATACATGAGATTTATTATTGATTCATTAAGAGGGAAGGCATTTGGGCTGGAAGATCAGAAACATTTTCAAGTAGAAAACACTATGCTAGATGGACCAATAAAGAGAAAATTCGTAAGGTTAGTTAAGGTTGCTTCAAATTGTCACACATTGTTTGTTTGTTTGTTTTCAGACATGGAAACATGTGTCAGTTGCCCAGCAGATCAATATTCAAACAAGGGCCAGGATCTATGCATTCCTAAGATCCCAAACTTCCTAGCCTTTGATGAAACCCTGGCCATTGTTTCAACTTTCTCTGCACTTTTATTCTCTCTGATCACAATTCTGGTGCTTGGCATCTTCATTAAGCATCGTAATACAGCCATAGTCAAAGCCAACAACAGAAGCCTCACCTATGGTCTCCTTATCTCCCTCCTCTTGTGTTTCCTCTCTTCTTTGTTGTTCATTGGAAAACCTAATAAGGTGACCTGCCTTCTCCGACAAACTGCTTTCAGCATCGTCTTCTCTGTGGCCCTCTCCAGCATCTTAGCCAAAACCATATTGGTGGTTTTGGCATTCATGGCTACCAAACCAGGAACCAATATAAGGAAATGGGTAGGCAAAGAACTGGCTTATTCCATTGTCTTTTCCTGCTCCATTGTTCAAGTAGGGATCTGTGTCCTCTGGCTGGCAACCTCTCCCCCATTCCCAGATGTGGACATGCACTCAATGACCGGAGAAATCATATTTCTATGTAATGAAGGGTCAGTCCTCATGTTCTATTGTGTTTTGGGCTACATGGGCTTCCTGGCCACTGTCAGCTTCACGGTGGCCTTCCTAGCCAGGAAGTTGCCTGACACTTTCAACGAAGCCAAGTTCATCACCTTCAGCATGCTGGTCTTCTGCAGTGTTTGGCTCTCCTTCATTCCAACCTACCTGAGCACCAGAGGAAAATACATGGTGGCTGTGGAGATCTTCTCCATGTTTGCCTCTGGTGCTGGGTTACTGGCTTGCATTTTCACACCGAAATGCTACATTATCGTGGTGAGGCCTGACCTGAACAACAAAGAGCAGCTAACACAAAGAAAGTTATAAATGACAGTCAAATTTGTTGTTGTGTTAGGTCTGAAGCTACATGGACTTGCTGGGTGGTATAAATTTTCGGGTGCCTAATCCAGATCTTTGTAGAGCTTGCTCTTTACCCTTTTCATGTCCTGATGGCAAGGGCTACAGATTTTTCTTCAGGGTCTACTCCCAAAGCCTTTTTCACAAATGAGTACAGGTGTAAAGCAATGGTGGTTTAAGTTCAAACTTTCCTTCTCCTAGACGGGTTCTCTTTCTAAGTTTATGATCCCCATCTGCCCCTCATTTCTCTCTGCAGCTCCTGCAGTAGCCACCTTTTAGAGCATTGGGCGTGTTTTTGCTCTCATCCACTCAATCAGTCTGAACCTGTTTTTGCGTGCAGAGAAATTCCCGAACTCATTGAGGATTTGAGGCCCATTGGCTGCCCTCTCCTGGTTTTGGCAGCCAATTGAATCTGTTTCATGGGGTGTGGCTGCTGTTGCATCTTGACAGCTTCTAGGATCCACAGGTGAGAACTGAGTGCAGGGTGGGCATCAGAGTTAGACAAACTACCCCAGAAGGAGCATGACTTGTTACCCTCTAGAATTACTACCCTTCCCTAACACTCCATACTCCTCTGTCATGTATTACTGTGTATTTAAAGCAAAAGGAATCTTAATAGCAAAACTGTCAGCCTTTTTATTTAGAAATGGTTCAGTTGATGTATGTTGTACATACCGGTATATGGATTTTTGATTGTTAATAAAAAGTCTCTTATTAGTTACTTCACGGAATTTGCAAATTCATTTTGAAGACAACATACAGTAGGGTACCATAATCAAAATGCATTTGGAAATAGTTGAGGGCTCTACAATCTTTATTTCTCTCACACCAGGTAGTTGGGGAATAGAAGAAGGGGAAGTTTAAAACAGCCTTTTCCCCCTTCTTCTTTTTTAAATAGCTTTAACAAGGAAAAATAGCAAAGATATGCAACAATATCTGGACGGAAACACATTGGATATGATTAACCCTAATAGGACAAGCCTTTTCGTCTTCTGAAATACACTTCTAATGAGACTGAAAATTAATAACTCAAGCCTGCCAAATTGCTTCAGAGAATACAGATGTGTTTTTTCTAAAGTTGTTTGAGACTGAAACTGCCTTGGTTGCGCTGGTCAATGATCTCCGGCGGGCTAGGTACAAAGTTGAAAGCTATTTCCTATTTCTGCTGGATCTCTCAGCGACTTTTGACACCATCAAGCATAACATCCTTCTGGACCACCTAGAGGGCTTGGGAGCTGGGGACACTGTCATACAGTGGTTCCGCTCCTTCCTCCTGGGCTGTGTTCAGAAAGTAGTGGTGGGGGGTGAGTGTTCTTACCCCTGGGCTCTCACTTGTGGGGTGCCTCAGGGTTCTGTCCTCTCCCCCATGCTTTTCAACATCTACATGCAGCCACTGGGAGAGATCATCAGGGGGTTTGGGCTGGGTGTTCATCAGTATACCCAGCTCTACCTCTCTTTTAAATCAGAACCTGTGAAGGCGGTGAAGGTCCTGTGTGAGTGTCTGGAGGCGGTTGGAGAATGGATGGCGGCTAACAGATTGAGATTGAATCCTGACAAGGCAGAAGTACGGTTTGTGGGGGACAGGGGGCGGGCAGGTGTGGAGGACTCCCTGGTCCTGAATGGGGTAACTGTGCCCCTGAAGTACCAGGTGCGCAGCCTGGGAGTCATTTTGGACTCACAGCTGTCCATGGAGGTGCAGATCAATTCTGTTTCCAGGGCAGCTGTTTATCAGCTCCATCTGGTATGCAGGCTGAGACCCTACCTGCCCGCAGACTGTCTCACCAGAGTGGTGCATGCTCAAGTTATCTCTTGCTTGGACTACTGAAATGCGCTCTATGTGGGGCTACCTTTGAAGGTGACCCGGAAACTACAACTAATCCAGAATGCGGCAGCTAGACTGGTGACTGGGAGTGGCCGCCATATAACACCTTTCCTGAAAGACCTACATTGGCTCCCAGTACGTTTGCAAGCACAATTCAAAGTGTTGGTGCTGACCTTTAAAGCCCTAAATGGCCTTGGTCCAGTATTTCTGAAGGAGCGTCTCCACCCCCATCGTTCTGCCTGGACACTGAGGTCCAGCACCGAGGGCCTTCTGGCGGTTCCCTCGCTACGAGAAGCTAAGTTACAGGGAACCAGTCAGAGGGCCTTCTCGGTAGTGGCACCTACCCTGTGGAATGTCCTCCCACCAGAGGTCAAAGAGAACAACAATTACCAGACTTTTAGAAGGCATCTTAAGGCAGCCCTGTTTAGGAAAGCTTTTAATGTTTGATGGATTTCTGTATTTTAATATTTTGTTGGAAGCCACCCAGGGTGGCTGGGGGAACCAAGCAAGATGGGCGGGGTATAAATATATTATTATTATTATTATTATTATTATTATTATTATTATTATTATTATTGGTGCTGTTATCCAGGGTCCCCACATCTTGATAAGGATTGGATGCTCTCCAGAATTGCTGCCACAATTAAGTTAGGGTGATGGCAAACCATGTCTGATCAGTGTTACATACGTGGGAGAGTGAAGGATCTCCCAAATTAGGAAGTGGGGAAAGGATGGAGCCAGCTCAACTCAAGATATCCTGCCATAGCAAGGAGTGAACTAGATGACCTTGCAGGTTCATTCCTTACCTATGGTTTTGTGGTGTGACAGATATACTTACAATGGCAGATCCAGCTTCCAGTCTACCAGCTGTGGGAATAGAAGTGTTTGGATTAACCATCTGCAGTCTGGGTTCAGACCATTCCTCCTTGGCTCGGAAAAATGGTGAACACTGCTTTTTTACTGGAAGCCGAATCACAGGTCAAAGTGATGGAGTGACTTTTGGAAACTGTGGGATACCGCTTCTCCCAGGGCATGATGAGAACAATCAACAGCTGTAGGAATGCAGGATACAATAGCACAGGCATGGCCAACAGGTAGATCGCGATCTACCGGTAGATCCCCAGGACGTTTCTGGTAGATCCCGGGTAGATTGTGGGTTCCTTAGTGATCGCCAGCCTAAAGAAAAGAAAGAGCTCTCCCCCTAAAAAAAACCCTCAAGAACTCTTGTCTCTCCCCCACAAAAAAACTCAATAACCATGGGCAATTGCAGGGAAAGCTCCTTCCCTTTTTCCGATACAGATCTTACCAGTATGTGTGTGACTGTTAGTGCATTGCACAGAATGGCTGGATTGCTCCCCATCCCTCTTGCCTGCCTGGAGCTCCCCGGCTCCTCCTCCCTCATGCTGGCAGAGAGGGAGGGGTGTGTGTGAGTTTGCATGCGTGCATGGCATGGCTCCACTTTCCTCAGGACGTAACAGGGCCTGAGTGAGTAGCTGGTGGAAAGCGGGAGCCCCGACTCACAGAGGGATTCCCCCCCCCCTGCCCCTGTCTCTTTGAGCCACTGGGAGAGAGAGAGAGAGAGAGAGAGAGAGAGAGAGAGAGAGAGAGAGAGAGAGAGAGAGAGAGAGAGAGAGAGAGAGATGTTCCTAGCTGGCTCCCAGCTAGGGGGGTGGGAGAAAGAGAGAGGGGGGTGGATGGGTGCCCCTAGCTGGCTCCCAGCTGTTGGGGGGCGGAAGAGATGGGTGCTCCTAGCTAGCTCCCAGTGGCTCAAAGGGGTAGGGAAACCTGGTATATACCAGCCCCACACGTCAGCACATTTGCTTTCATGGGAATAAACTACCTCCCAGCTCCCCACCACCACCAAACAATAGCCATAGGTATCAGGGCTGAAATAAGTGCTGGAAATCATGATGACCTCTGAACTTGAAAGTGCAGCTGTTAGAACAGGGCCTACCGTGTATGAGGGCCTGGGGGGAAAACCCAGAAAAATGGGAGGAAAAACAGGTCCCCCCCCCATTTTCCTCCAAAGCAGTTTTTTTAGAAGTCCATGGGAAAAATGACAAAAAGGAAGAGGAAGAGAAAATGGAAAATGATAGCAGTAGTTCAGAAAATGAGATAGAATAAACTGCATGTATATGTTGTGTCTTCTGTTTCTTTTTTAAAACACTACTCAAAGGGTAGACCTTCTATGTAGCTTAAATATTGAGGTTTTCTTTTCCCAAGCAGAGATAATGTGTAAGCGTGGTGTCAGCTCCCTAAAAAAAGGTCAACAACTCTGGGGAACCTTTCCTTAAAAGTCAACAACTTTGGGGTCCCCCCCCCTTAAAAAAGATGATGAGTGGTTGTTTGATCTGGCTTTCCTTCCTGATTTCACAGGTAAACTTAGTGATATGACCCTTGAGCTACAAGGTAAAGGTAAATGCATTGGCGGCATGATTAAAATAGTTTCATCCTACAAAACAAAATTTAAGCTAATGATGGCTGACCTTACAATCAAAATTTTTGATCACTTTCCTAATATGCAGGACCATCTGGGGGGGAAATCCTGACTTTGTTTTTCAAACAGAGAAGTATGTGGCTGAAATTGGTTCTGTTATTCTGAAGTTGGAAAAAAGATTTGGCGACTTCCAAAAAATTGAATTAATTGTAGAGTACATGTCATTTCCATTCAAATTTGATTTGGACATTAAAAAATTGCTGTCATTCATTGTGGAAAATATCTTTGAAAATGAGATATTAACTCTGAAAAATGACATTTTTCTGAGGGCCCGTGCAGAAGAAGAATCATTTTGGAAGTTTGTGCCCAGACAGAAATTAATTTTACACTCATGTTTTGGTTCTACTTATTTGTGTGAATCTGCATTTTCATATTTAAAAATGACAAAGAGTATGCAACATTCAAACATGACAGATGAGCACCTTAAGGATTTCCTGAAGCTGGTCCTGACACAGTACTCACCTGACATCGAACAGTTGGTTAACAAAATGGTGATGCAGGTGTCAAATTAACAATGGATGAAGGCATGTATTTTTTAAGAAATCTTGATAGGTAGGTTAATGGAGTGGGTAAAGGAGTTTGTGAGTGCTTTTATGCAACTCTCTCCCAAGAAATCTCTAAAAGTTTCTGTGGTCCCCCGTAAGAAAAGTATTTGGACAGTGCTCCCCCCAAAAAGGTTACCAAATCTGGTCACCCCCCTTTCTTTCTGCCTAAAAAAGCTCAACAACTGAACCCCAAAAATAGGGGTAGATCACCACCAGATTTTAATTCTGAAAGTAGATCACAGTCTCTTGGGAGTTGGCCACCCCTGCAATAGCATATATGGACGGGAAAACATCATGGGGAAAACCTGTCACATGCAGAAAAGAATAAGGAATACAATTGGAGTTCCGCACTTGAAACTTTATATAAATTACCCAATATACCAAGACAAATAGAAATCACAAGACTGTAGCTATAAGGGATTATATTTTTTTTGCATGGAATGTACGGTAATGAAAATTATTAACATAGTGGAACACAAACAGAAAACGAAGAACTGAAAATCAAACAAGCGGACCTTGAAGATCGGAATAGACGCTGCAACATCCGCTTTCGCAACTTTCCGGAAAAAGCGGAAGAGAAAAGCCCAGCGCACCTAATAGTAAGCTGGCTAAGAGACACAGTGCCAAACCTGAAAATCGAGATAGATGACCTGGAGAGGGCACACAGAGCTCTAAGACCCATGCCAGAACCCGGCGAACCCCCAAGGGACATCATCGTGTGCTTCGCACGATACAAGAAGAAAGAAGAAATCTGGAACCACCTTAGAAATTCGACCAACCTTCAATACAAAAACAACAACATACTGGCCTTACAAGATCTGTCCCAAGATACCCTAAACCGGAGGAAAACCCTACGCCCATGCACCCGAAGTCTCCAAGAAGCAGGGATCAAATACCGATGGGGCTTCCCCTTCCGCCTCATTGCAACAAAAAACGCAAAACAACACACAGCTACCAACAAAACGGAAGCCAGGCAGCTACTGAAGGACCTCGGACTCAACATCCCACTGGAATGGCTTCAAGAGGACCCACCAAGCGACAGCCAAGACCAAGACAACGAAACAACAGCAAATGGCTGGACGAAAGTCCAGAACAACAAGAAGAAAAAGGCAAAGAATCAAGAGCAACACAAAGCACGCAAATACAACCAAACAACACCATCATGCGCGAAACCATCCGGCCGACCATACGACACAAGAAGCCTGACCAAGACCGACTAAGTCAACACAGCACAGAGGAATGACCCTACTGCAACAACAACTGCAGCAAAATGAAGCAGCCGGAAAACATCTCAAGCGGAAGGACTGGTGACTCTCCCCTCCCTCCCCCCTTCCCTCTAGGCTATGAAAAGCACTGACACCAACAACATTCCCCCCCAGCCCCACACCCCCACAGAAACCGCCACTCCAACACCAGTCCAGACAATCTCAACCACACACCCCACCACCCAACAACTCATAACACACACCCTCAACACACACACCCAATCCATTCTAAGGAAAAATAACAAATGCAACCTACACTACCCAACCTACGATCAGGCTAAAAGATAAAACCCAATCAGCACAATGGTGGCACCAGAGAGCGCACCAACACTCACACCGACACCCTAACACAAAAATGATGTTGCTATTAATACTGGCAACATTGTTCCCAAACCCTATGCCTGACATCCATGCCACAAGGATGCTTTACATCGTCTCGCTGATCACCCCCCCTCGTAATCGACAAGGGGGAAGGCCTGTCTCTGGACACGGCCCTCCACATCAGCTGAGACCCAGGGCCAACAGGCCAAGGGCCGAACGGCCCAAAATACCCCAAACGAATGCCTATAAACCTACACATAGGAAACTCTATACAACTTACCCCCCACTCTCTAACCCAAACCTAACTCCAACCCCATTAGCCCCCTACCCACCACACCCTAGGTCAGCGAAACCCCAATGGTTCAGCAAACAACACATAGTGAGAGACACAGGACAACCTGGACGGGTTGGCAAGGATTTGCCTTACACAAGAGATAGACATGATGGCTAACTTAAAAGCGATTACATTAAATGTGAGGGGGTTGGGAAACCCCATTAAAAGAAAACGCATTACCTCATACATAAACACCATGAAACCACACATCACCTTCCTACAAGAAGTACACAACCCCCCCAAAGGGAACAAACTTCTGAGCGACCCCCGCTTCAGTCAACAATGGGTGGCACAAGGCTCAGGAAAGGCTCGTGGAGTTGCTGTAATACTTAATAAAGACCTAAACTTCAAAGCCACAACAGTCCTGAAGGACAAAAAGGGCAGATTCATTTTCATCAAAGGAACACTAGATGGCAAAATTAAACTGACAATCGGCTCTATATATGCCCCAAACTCAAAACAACTAGAATTCTTCCAGAAGACATTGAACAAACTTCTCTCCTTCATGGAAGGGGAAGCCATCCTAGGAGGCGACCTCAACCTAAATATGAAAGGCATATCCCTAAAAAACATCCAATCTACAACCCCATGGGCAACTTTTCTTCGCGGAAAACCCCCAATAACTAGGGACTCTTACAAGTTAATAAAGCTGCTAAAAGACAGGGGTCTCTACGACATTTGGAGTGAACAAAACCCGGGAGACACTACACACACATTCCAATCTGGACGACATGGCACAACGTCCAGATTGGACAGCATTCTGCTCACACAGAGTCTAATCCCTCAGGTGGAATCATCAAACATAGGCAACATTAAAATCACAGACCATGCCCCAGTAGAAGTCACCATTAAAATAGGAGAGAGAACACATAGTACCCCATCATGGTCCTTTAGCCCCATCCTAACCACAAACAAACAAATTAGAGAAAGTCTCACAAAAACCCTTCAAAATTACTTCAAAGAAAATGATGTGAACAACATAACAACCCCCCTCCTATGGGACGCAATGAAAGCAGTCACCAGAGGAGCTTGCATAAAAGAGAAAACACTCCTTAAAAAACAAACCTCCACAAAGATTAGTACAATGGAACAAGACATTACAACCCTCTCATCTTGCTACAAACAAACAGGATCCAAAAAACTTCTTAAACTCATAGAACAAAAGAGAAGGGAAATAGACTCCCTAGAAATCAACAAAACAATGATCAGCATTCTATATTCTAAACAACGCTTCTACGAATATGGAGGGAAAAACTCCAGACTATTAGCAAATAGATGTAGGAAAAGAACACTCAAAACAAGAATACACTGCATCACCAAAAAAGACGGCAACACAACATTCTCCCCCAAAGAAATAACTTCAGAATTTGCAGAATTTTACTCCAATCTATACACTTCCTGCAACCCACCTGAGAAGGAAATAAAAGAATTCATAGCAGGAATGACCATGCCTACCTTAACAGATGAAGAACAGGAATACATGGACAGGCCCATCACCCCAGACGAAATAGACGAGGTCCTCAAAAACCTGAAACCACACAAAGCCCCAGGCCCAGACGGCTTCACAGCAGAATTCTATAAGAAATTCAAAGAACCCCTAATGCCACACATGACCCGCCTATTTAACGACATCATGAAAGGGGGGCCCATCCCCCAAACCTGGACCCACTCCAAAATAGTCTCCATCCCAAAACCACTGAAGGACAACCTCAAAGTTGAATCATATCGCCCAATCTCATTAATAAACCAAGACTACAAGATATTCACATCAATCCTGGCCAACCGCCTAAAAAACTTCTTACGCAACTTAGTAGCCCCAGATCAGACCGGCTTCGTCCCCGGTCGCAATATCACAGACCCCATCAGGAAACTGCTGAACCTAATCGAACACAGCAAGGCAACCAAAACCCCACTGACAATTATGTCTCTAGACATCCTCAAAGCCTTTGATTGCCTAGAATGGAAATACCTGTTAGCAGTACTAACTAGCATGAAATTTGGCCCAAACTTTCTACAAATCCTCAAACAAATATACTCCGAAGCCTCAGCAAAATGCAGAATCAACAACATAGACTCGAATAACATAGAAATCCAAAGAGGCACAAAACAAGGATGCCCACTATCCCCCTTCCTATTTATACTAGCCCTAGAACCGCTAGCAATCCGAATCCGCGCGGCCACAGACATCAAAGGAGTGGAAATAAAAGGCAGAACATATAAATTAGGGCTCTTTGCAGATGACCTAATGGTCACAACATCAGACCCCTTAAACACAGCACTCTCCCTAACCAGAGAACTCAACACATTTGCAACGGTGTCAGGCCTGCGAGTAAACTTTGCAAAATCAGAAGCCATGTGCTTCAATACCCCTCCCCACACCCAGAAAGAACTCACTAATATCACCAAAATAAAACTCTGTCACACCAAGTTCAGATACCTAGGGGTACAAATAACCAAAAATCTCAACAAATTATACCTACACAACTATAAACCCTTGTGGCGACAAATAAACAAGGACCTAAAGAAATGGAACAACAAGAACTTCACCCTCTCAGATAGAATGGCAATGATCAAAATGATCACTCTCCCCAAACTAACCTACTTATTCCAAACCCTCCCAATCTGGATCCCCCCAATCCAACTCCGCAGATGGCAGAGAAAACTACACTCCTTCATCTTCTCACATAAGAAACCAAGAATAAGCACCAAATACCTGCACCTCCCCACCTCACAAGGAGGATGGGGAATCCCTAACATAGAAACATATTACAGGGCCAACCAAATTCGACATATAATCCCATATATACTGGAAGACGAGACAAAACAATGGATACACCTAGAGAGAGACACAATTGAAAGTACCTGCACCACAGCATACCCATTTCTCCCAAACAAACTAAGAAAGATCCCCACAACACTTAATAGGTACACACAAACCATGTTCAAGGCATGGAAAACAGAAACGGACAAATTATCCCCAACCACATCCCCACTACTCCCCCTGGTCTACCATCCGTTATTCCACCATGCAGCACAAAACATCCAAACTAAAACTTGGCAAACCAAAGGCCTATACCGCCTAATAGACTTTTACAAAAATAACACACCTCTGACAACACAAGAAATACAAGATAAACTAGAAGACACCCAAATACCCTGGTTAGCACAACACCAATTACATGCCCTCTTAAACAAGCCAGCAATAAAACTAGCAGCAACAAGACCCCTGACACCCTTTGAAAATCTCCTCCTAACAACAAAGGGTCACGGCAAAGGGATGGTATCTGCAATATATAAAATACTGCTCCAAAATCCCACAAACCCCCCAGACACAATAAAAAAACAATGGGAAGACGACATAGGCTACGAGATTAACCCCACTCAATGGACCAGAATGTGGTCTAAACCCCCCTTTAAATCCATATCAGCAAAAAGGAAAGAACTCACTCTGAAAACCATCTACAGGTGGTACCTAACACCACGAAAACTAGCACTAATACGCCCAGGAACCTCATCAAAATGCTGGAGAGGATGCACCTCAACAGGCACATATTTCCACATGTGGTGGGAATGCCCCAAAACCCAACAATTCTGGAGAACAACCGTAAGAGAAATAGGTAAAATAACCCAACAAACATTAGAACTTACCCCAGAACTGGCCCTGCTAAACATCTTCCAGGACAATAACGCCTATCTACATCACAAAGAACTCATAACCCACTTACTCTCAGCAACCAGAAGCACCATAACCAGACACTGGAAAGACCTGTCAGGAGTAAGCATGGACCAATGGTACCAGGCGGTATGGGAAACAGCCCTACTAGAAAAATTAACCAATAAGTTGAAATTGACACGGGGACAAATAGAAGAAGACGGCTTCACACCAATATGGCTCCCCTTCATCACATACACAGCCCAACAAGAAAATGACAGAAATCCACCAACAGCATACAAATCAATTTGGCTAACCTGACCCAGAACACCCACCCACCCCACTCACATAAAACAGACCACCACAGCCAACCACAAAAGAAAACTATATCCTAGGCCAACCCCAACAACTCTCACCACCAAAGGAAAACAAATGCACAACAAAGAACCTGCACAACCGACGCTGACAACCCCCCCACACACACATTAAGTAAAACAGAAACATTGCCACACCCCCTTCCCTTATCTACCGCTCCCCCCTTTTCCTCCCCAATGTCTCAACAATTGAAACTGATCTGTAAAAATGTTATGAGAGACATTGTACACGTCTTTGTAAACTGAGAAAACCGTTAATAAAAATATATGACATCAAAAGAAAAGAAAAACATAGTGGAACACAGAAATAATGAAGAAGAATGAAGCCATCAGATCTAGAAAGCAAGGGGGCCAGTTTAATTAAATTATATAATTTGACATTTGAAAAATTGGCATTCTTAATTGCATTAATTAGATAAAATTGGTATTGTTAAAATGAGGCTGCTGTTGGAACAATACTGGTAAATCAAGAAAATATATATTTAGAAAATAATAATAGTTATATTTTGGCAGTTCCCCTACTACTGATGCGCCATAGAAGAGAAAAACACTGCACAAGTGATTTTCTCCCCTATCATTGTGAAAATTACAATAATTAATCCGCCTCACAGAACCTCCAGATGTCAGAGTAGAAAAGAAGAATCAACAAGCAAGCCTGAAATGATTATAAGCTCCTCAGTGCTCCATAGACAACTAGGCTGGGCTCTGTTACTTATCAGTTATCAGTTTCCCTCTTTCATATCAAATCACTGTATCTTGTTTGGCATCCAAGGCATTCTGTTGTGACAGTGTTCAAGTTAACAATAAGGTGGATACGTGTCCCTTAAAGTGCTAAATTGACAGAGTCAGCTGCCACCCAATTTGTTTTATTCAGATCAGGTAGAGGAGAGTAATAATACTCTAGGGAGAACCAGGGGAGTCCATGCACACAAGAGTATTTGCCATCAGGATGTTGCTCCTGCTGCTCCTGCTGCTCCCCAATCTGGTGTCCCAAGTACAAAGTGTTAAATGCACAACTAATAATCCTGTCCATGTTCCACATGAGTGGCATGAGCCAGGTGACCTGGTCATTGGGGCAATGGCATCTCATATCTATTACGTAGTCCGTGAATTATTCTTCAAGAAACACCCTTCCAAGGACTTCATTGATTCTCCACTGTAAGTAACCAGTAATTAATATTATTGTAATTATTCCTTATATGCTATATCTGACTAAAAATAACATTGATTGATTTGAAGGGGGGATAGCTTTATAACTTTATTTTTTTAATGTGTGGAGAGATTTTATATATTTTATATATCAGCATACTGTCAATGAACAATAAGCTTTTTTGAGTCTAATTGTGTAAAGAGAGATAGAAAAGGGAATAGGAGAATGAGAAAATAGATGGTATAAAAAATAGGAAAAGCATATAGCCAAATAGTATGGCACTTAACTTTGTTGATGATACCCAAATTTTCAAGCTGGTGAAAACAAACATGGGTTGCTGAAGATATAGAAGAAATGCGCAACAGCTTTTTTAGTGGCACAGTATTATTCTATTGCCTAAATAAATAAATAAACTTTGCAGGCTTCATCCTCTCTTTATAGGCAGGCAGGTGAATTTTTCATATCTAGATTCTGTGTCCTGTTTAATTTCCCCATCAAACAAAATCTCACTTCATTTGCAGGGAGGTGACAAAGTTCTACCAGCACATCCTGGCTTTGGTGTTTGCTGTTGATGAGATCAATGAGAATCCCAGGATGTTGCCCAATGTCTCTCTTGGGTTCCACATCTATGACAGCTATTTTGATTCAAAGATGACCTACCGAAACACTCTGGACCTGATATTTAAGTCACATCACTTTGTTCCCAACTACAGATGTGGCATCCAGAAAAATGTAATAGGAGTCATTGGGGGACTTAGCTCTGATACTTCCTGGTGCATGGCAAACGTCTTAGGTCTTTTCAAGATTCCACAGGTAGAATGTGGCTTTTGAAAAACAGATTTATTTATTTCCTTGCATTAGGAATCTACAGATTCATATATATGGGAAAATGTAACTCAATGTAAGGATGAATGGCAGAAGAAGCTAATAGAATTTATGGAACTGTTTGAGCTGACCGGGAGACTCCGGGATCGGAGTGAAGCAGCAGTGGAAGAAGATTGGAAGAAATCTAAAATTTATTTAAAGAATAAGCGTATAATAGAAGAGAATCAGTGGAAATGAGTTAGATATAAAGAGGTTGTAGATAATATAATGGTGTGAAATAAATATTGTTAGAAGATAATGATAATTTAATTAAGAACTAAGATATAGATAGAGTGTAAAAGGATAAGATGTAAAAGATAGAGAAATAAGGTAATATTAAAGTAATAATTAGAGTTTATATAAGATGTAGAGATTACTAAGGATGATATGCAAAGAATCGCAGAAGGAGGTGGAATGAGGAAGTCAATAGATTAGAGATAAGGGTTATAAGTTAGAATTTTTGTTTTTGTGTTTTTTGTATTTTGTATTTTTTGTGTTTTGTATTTTCTTTTTATGTTTTGTATTTTTGTTGTTTGAAAAATCTTTAATAAATACATTTTTTAAATCTAACTAAGTGTAAGTAACAGGGGCATTATATGCATCTCCAACAATGTGTGTAAGAAGGGTAATTTGTTTTTAATAGATGTAATAGAAGATTACTGTAAAGCTGCCAAATTTGTAAACGAGGCACCTAGACTGATTCATATACATCACTCCACTTGGAAACATTTGGCTTCTGCTTTTTCCAGATTTCATATGGTTCATTTGAACCAGCCATAAATGATGGAACCAAGTTTCCTTCCTTTTACCGCATGGTCCCCAATGAGGACCTTCAGTATTGGGGAATTGTCCAGTTACTTCTGCATTTCAGATGGAAATGGGTTGGGCTCATCACTTCAGCTAACGAAGCAGGGGAACGTTTCTTACAGACAATTGAAAAAATGTTTTTCCAGAATGGAATCTGTTCGGCATTCTCAGAAAGACTTAACTTCAATATAAATTATAACAGTAACTATCTAGAAATGCTGGAGGAATCAAGGATTTTGTTACCAACTTTCACAACCAGTAGAGCCAATGCAGTTCTTTTATACGGAGAAAGTAGATTTATTTTATGGTTGTCAAGTGCTTTAAGCATAATGGAGTTTACTCAGTTACTATTTCCTCAGAAGAAGTCACATGAAGGAAAAGTATGGATTACAGCTACCCAAATTGATTTCACATTATATAGCCTTCCAATACAAATTAATTCTAATATACGAATGTTCCATGGTGCTATATCCTTTGCTATTCACTTCAAGGAGATTCACAGCTTTAAAGACTTTCTTCAGAGTATACGTCCTCATTGGACAGAGACAGATGGTTTCATCAAAGATTTTTGGGAAGATGCATTCAGTTGTTCACTTTCAAATTCCACTCTCTCAAAAAACATGTGCACTGGAGAGGAGATGCTGGAGAGCCTCCCGGCACCGTTTTTTGAAATGAGCATGACCGGCCATAGCTACAGTATCTATAATGCTGTCTATGCTTTGGCACATGCCTTAAATAGCAAGCAATTGGCTGGAGCAATCAGCAAAGGAAGAGATGCTAAGGGAAAACTTTCTCCTCAGTATGTAGAACCTTGGCAGGTATTGTTCCCTCCTACAAAGCATTCACTGCATAGATACATTATGTGAGTTGGCATTTAATCATCAGTAAAGAAATAAAGGAATAAAACTTAAGAAATTAAAAATAAACCTTAAGAAATTTTATCCTAACAAAAATGGGAATTAGATTATATCCTATAATGATACTAAACAGACTTCAGATGACACAGAAATTCATAAGCAAAATTCTACCAACAACTACAGGTAACTGCAGCTTTGCCAACCACCTTCTCCACACTGTAAACCCCTCCGTTTTCTCCCCATATCCCTCCAGAATTCTCTGTCTCTCTTACCAGTCCAATTACCCAGCAGTGTAAGATTGTAGGCCAGGCTCTTAATTCTGAGGGAGCACAACCAGGACCCCAACCCCAGGCACTGCCTTTTGCAGGGATCCTCATACCCAGGAGAAAACAGAAGAGCAGCCCATCAGGGAGCTGCCACTACCTGGGCACATCCTGCAAGGCCAAATCCCAAAATCCTCATCTTTCCCTGTCTGCTCACCACTAGGGGTTTCTGGGCCCTGAGGCCTCACTGGTAGGTCCCCACTATTAGGTTTTTCTTTAAGATTGACATGGTCAATGGTGCTACTCAGAGATGTGTGTTTGTAGCTAGCCCTGATCTGAATGACAGCACACCTGTGAGCTTTTGATAATTTGAAGAATTGGAGGTGGAGTTTCCTTGCTGCACTGAATGTGGCAAGGTGATTGGGTATTTGATTATTTTGAAAATTGTATTTAAGTTACCCAACTGTTTCATGAGTTTGTGTAGTGTGAGGTATAGAGGAATGGTGGTGTCTCTTTTGGTTTCCCCAACTTCTGTTTCCTACCACTCCACTGCATCCAGCAAGTCCATGACACCATGCTCAAGTCCACTCTATAAACTAAGGAAAGGTACAGTCAGACATTCTCATGTTGCCTTCCGATGTTTTGAATATTGAATATTGACAAAGGCTGTTCTCAAGCAAGCAGGTCTATGGTCTCATCTCTCCATAATATCATTATGCAAGTCTGTTGACTGTTGAATTGGCACTGATTCATGATTTCCTACTCCTCCTGTATGTGCAACTGAAATATGGATGCTCTCTGTTGTGAACTGAAGTGTTTAACTTTGATTCTCGTTCCACTTAGCTCCATGCATTCCTGCAGAGAATCTCATTCAACAACAGTGCTGGGGATGAAATTACATTAAATGAATATGGAGAATTAACAGCTAGCTTTGATATTACCAACTTAGTCACTTTCCCGAATAGATCATACATCAGAGTCAAAGTGGGAAGGCTGGATCCTCAGGCCCCTCCTGGCAAAGAGCTCACCATTAATGAAGACGGAATCAGATGGCACAGACATTTCACTAAGGTATGGGCATTAAATGCACAGTCCCTGAAAACCCATAATTGTGGTTATCCACAATATGGGATGCAACAAAAGCACTTCATACATTATTAATTTTGAAATTCATTAGCATCTGAAACCACTTCAGACTCTAGTGATGAGTTAGAATAGAGTAGTGCTCCCAGACCTCTTGCTTCAAACAGAATGCAACTCCCCCCAGAACAGGTCAGGCATAGGAACCACCCACACAAAGCATTTCTCTCTGAGACAGGATGTGGCCTAAGAGAAAACCACAACCCAAAAGACATGGAATGATTTCCTAGAAGAAGAGGAGTTTGGATTTGATTTCCCGCTTTATCACTACCCGAAGGAGTCTCAAAGCGGCTAACATTCTCCTTTCCCTTCAAGAAGTACTATTTTCTTGTACTGACCCTGCAGGTAGGAGCAGAACCACTATAATGGCTTACCTTTAATTCCTTGAGCCACCACAAAAAAACACCACTTGAACTCCTTGAAGCAAATGCTGTTAGGTAGTGACTCTATCAAAAGTCAAAGCCAGGGGTGAAATTACACCGAATTCTAAGACAGCTGTAAGGTCCAGGTTTGAATACTGAAATCTTCATGTGTTTGTATGATGCTTAGAACAGCAGCTTTTGACCACACTGTATGTGCCATTTGTGTACTACATATGGATCATTTCACGCTATTAGTCCTCCTATTTACTGTTAAATCACCTGATATTGGATATTTGATAAATTCACAAAACAAGATCTTAATATTAAACTCTTCCTATCTCTTTGTATAGGTGCCACCACTTTCTATATGTAATGCCAACTGCCTTCCTGGTTATGGGAAGAAAAAGAAGGAGGGGGAGAAGTTTTGCTGCTATGATTGTGATCAATGTCCAGAAGGAATGATTTCAAATGAGAACGGTTAGAGATGACATCTTAAGATAATGCAAAAGCTCTGGGCTCCTGTGAATATTTTTGACATTAAACTGCTGCAGGAGAGAAGTCTTAAATTATTATTATTAGTAGTAGTAGAAGTAGTAGTAGTATTGAGAGAAGACTTAAATAAACAGATGTGTTGTTCACATTGTTTATAAATAACATTGATATATTTTTATCTTTAAAACATCTTGAAGATTTCTTTTTTGAGTGGAAGCTAATGTATTTTATCTCCAAATTCTACAAAATTAGGGTGGGCTAGAAGTGGTGCTTTCTACTCTAAGAATTAGGTTGTTTGACAAGAGGGTGAAAGTCTTATTAAATGTGCCTTTCTGGGCTCCTAAAATTTCAGCTGTAATTTATTTCTTCATCTGCTGAACAGTTAATTTGGTTCTAAGAAAAAGCAGGGGAACTGTAAGAGCAGATGTCCTCCAAGTAGAAAATTCCAGATTTGATTCACGAGATTTATTTTTGATGCCTCTAGGTTAAAATCATTTGGGCTTGAAGCTCTTAAACCTTTTTAGGTAGAAAACACTATGCTAGATGGATTATTGATGAAGAAATTCTTTAAAATAGTTTTTGGTTACTTCAAATTGTCATGCATTTTTTCTTTGTTTTCAGACATGGAAACATGTATCAGTTGCCCAGCAGATGAGTATCCAAACAATGACCAGGATCTATGCATTCCTAAGATTCCAAACTTCCTATCCTTTGATGAAACCCTGGCCATTGTTTCAACTTCCTCTGCACTTCTATTCTCTCTGGTCACAATTCTGGTGCTTGGCATCTTCATTAAGCATCGCAATACAGCCATAGTCAAAGCCAACAACCGAAGCCTCACCTATGGTCTCCTATTCTCTCTCCTCTTGTGTTTCCTCTCTTCTTTGTTGTTCATCGGAAAACCTAATAAGGTGACTTGCCTTCTCCGACAAAACGCTTTTGGCATTGTCTTCTCTGTGGCCCTCTCAAGCATCCTAGCCAAAACCATCTTGGTGGTTTTGGCATTCATGGCTACCAAACCAGGAACCAATATGAGGAAATGGGTAGGCAAAGAACTGGCTTATTCCATTGTCTTTTCTTGCTCCATTGTTCAAGTAGGAATCTGTGTCCTCTGGCTGGCAACCTCTCCCCCATTCCCAGATGTGGACATGCATTTAATGACAGAAGAAATCATATTTCTTTGTAATGAAGGGTCAGTCCTCATGTTCTATTTTGTTTTGGGCTACATGGGCTTCCTGGCCACTGTCAGCTTCACGGTGGCCTTCCTAGCCAGGAAGTTGCCTGACACTTTCAACGAAGCCAAGTTCATCACCTTCAGCATGCTGGTCTTCTGCAGCGTTTGGCTCTCCTTCATTCCAACCTACCTGAGCACCAGAGGAAAATACATGGTGGCCGTGGAGATCTTCTCCATCTTTGCTTCTGGTGCTGGGTTACTGGTTTGCATTTTCGCCCCTAAATGCTACATTATTGTGGTGAGGCCTGACCTGAACAACAAAGAGCACCTAACGCAAAGAAAGGTATAAATGAAAGTGGAATTTGTAGTTCTGTTGGGTCTGAGAATACATGGACCTGCTGGCTGGTATCACTTTCCAGGTGCCTACTCCGGATATTTGTAGAGTTTGGTCCTTACCTTTTTCATGTCACAAAGATTTTTTGAAGGCAATGGGTACAGATTCATTCTTAGGCTCTACTGCCAAAGCCCTTTTCACAAAGGAGTAAAGCTGTAAAGCAGTGGTGGTTTAAGTCCAAAGTTTCCTTCTCCTAGATGGGCTCCCTTCCTAGGTTTACGAGACCCATCTGCCCCTCATTTCCCTCTGCAGCACCTGCAGTAGCCACCTTTTTGAGCATTCGACCCACGTTCACTCTCACCCACTCAATCAGTCTGAACCTGGTTTTGCATGCAGAGAAATTCCCTAACTCACTGAGGATTTGAAGCCCATTGTCTCCCCTCACCTGGTTTAGGCAGCCAGTTGGATCTGTTTTGTGGGGTGTGGCTGCTGTTGCATCTTGACAGCTTCTAGGATCCACAGGTGAGAGCTGAGTGCAGGGTGGGGATCAGAGGTAGACAAACTACCCCAGAAGGAGCATGACCTGTTCCCCACTAGAGTTATTCTCCATCCCCTAACACTCTATACACCCTTGATATGTATTACTGTGTATTTAAAGCAAATGGAATCTCAATAGCAAAACTGTCAGCCTTTTAATTTAGAAATGGTTCAGTTGGTGTATGTTGTACATATATGGATTTTGATTGTTAATAAAAAGTCTCTTATTAGTTACTTCGTGGAATCTGCAAATTCATTTTGAAGACAACATACAATAGGGTACCATAATCAAAATGCATTGTGAAATAGTTGAGGGCTCTACAATCTTTATTTTTCTCACACCAGGTAGTTGGGGAATAGACGAAGGAGAAGTTTAAAACAGCCTTTGTCCCCTTGTTTTTTTTAAATAGCTTTAACAAGGAAAAGTAACAGATATATGCAACAATATCTGGACAGAAACACATTGGATATTACTAACCCTAATAGGACAAGCCTTTTAGTTTTCTGAAATACACTTCTAATGAGACTCATAACTTATGCCAAATTGCTTCAGAGAATATAGATATGTTGTTTCTAAAGTTGTTTGTAAAGTATATTAATGCTTTTATCCAGGGTCGCCACATCTTGATAAGGCAAGGATGCTCTGCAGAATTGCTGCCACAATTCAGTTAGGGTGATGGCAAACCATGTCTGATCACTGTCACATAGGTGGGAGAGTGAGGGATCTCCCAAATTAGGAAGCGGGGAAAGGATGGAGCCAGCTCAACTCTAGATATCCTGCCATAGCAAGGAGTGAACTAGAAGACCTTGTAGGTTCATTCCTTACCTATGATTTTGTGCTGTGACAGATATACTTACATTGGCAGATCCAGCATCCAGTCTACCAGCTGCAGGAATAGAAGTGTTTGGATTAACTATCTGCAGTCTGGGTTCAGACCATTCCTCCTAGGCTGGAAAAAATGGTGAACACTGCTTTTTTAGTGGAAGCCGAATTACAGGACAAAACGATGGAGTGACTTTTGGAAACCGTGAGATAACCGCTTCTCACAGGGCATGATGAGAACAATCAACAACTGTAGGAATGAAGGATACAATAGCATATATGGATGGGAAAACCTGTCATGCAGGAAAGAATAAGGAATACATTTAGAGCTCCTCACTTGGAAACTTTATATAAATTACCTTATATACCAACACAAATAGAAATCACAAGACTGTAGCTGTTTTATATGGGATTTTTTTTATTTGCATGGAATGTAATGGAAATTATTATCATAGTGGAAAGCAGAAATAAAGTAGAAGAATGAAGCCATCAAATCTAGCATGCAAGGGGGCCAGTTTAATTAAATTATATCATTTGACATTTGAATTATTGGCATTCATAATTGCATTAATTAGATAGAATTGGTATTGTCAGAGGCTGTTGCGGCTACTCTAGAGTAACGACTCGGCACCTGCTTGTCTGTAAACAATCTTTATTGGTGCGCTCTATGTACAGTGTAATGGGATGTCAAGAAACATGTCTCCTCAGTCCGATGCAGAATCCGGGACTGCACCCCTGCGCCCCCTTTTCCAACATAAAAGGCGCGGCGCGGACAGTCTCCTCCCTTTCCGTCTTTTCCTTAATTCCGGAACCGGGGGGGGGGGGGGACAGGTCTGCACTCCATGTTTTCCCTTCCCCCCCTGCTCTCCTCCCTCCGTTCCTGGCTGTGCTGCTCATGCTCTCCCAGGCTGTCAGAGCCCCGGCCCCCTCTTCCTATTTCCTGCCTAGCCTCTGCCGAGACTGCGCTCTCATGACTACTAGTCGATGAGCTGCTCCTGATTAGAGGAGGGGGTTCCCTGTACTCCCTTCCTCTTACAGGTATTGTTATAATGAGGCTGCGATTGGAACAATATAGCAAAATCAAGAAACTTTTTTTTTAAAAAAAGTAATATTTTAGCAGTTTCCCTATTGCTGATGCGCCACAGACTCCAAAAACACTGCACAAGTGATTGTCTCCCCTATCATTGTGGAAAATTACAATAATCAATCCACCTGAGGGAACCACCTGATGCCATAGTTGAGAAAAAGAATCAACAAGCAAGCCTGAAATGATTATAACCTCCTCAGTGCTCCACAGACAACTAGGCTGGGCTCTGTTACTTATCAGTTATCAGTTTCCCTCTTTCATATCAAATCACTGTATCTTATTTGGCATCAAAGGCATTCTGTTGTGATAGTGATCAAGTTACCAATAAGGTGGATACGTGTCCCTTAAAGTGCCTAATTGACAGAGTCAGCTGCCACCCAATTTGTCTTGTTCAGATCAGGTGGAGGAAAGTAAGAATACTCTAGAGAGAACCAGGGGAGTCCATGCAGAAAAGGGAATTTGCCATCAGAATGTTGCTCCTGCTGCTTCTGCTGCTCCCCAATCTGGTGTCCCAAGCACAAAGTGTTAAATGCACAATTAATAATTCTGTCCATGTTCCACACGAGTGGCATGAGCCAGGTGACCTGGTCATTGGGGCAATGGCGTCTCATATCTATTACATAGTCCCTGAATTATTCTTCAAGAAACACCCTTCCCAGGTCTTCATTGATTCTCCACTGTAAGTAACCAGTAATTAATATTATTTTAATTATTCCTTATATGCTATATCTGACTGAAAATAACTTCGATTGATTTGAAGGGGGGATAGCTCTAGAACTTTTTTAAAAAAATGTGTGGAGAGATTTTATATGGCATATAAGTGCCTACAGGCTATCTGCATACTGTCAATGAACAATAAGCTTTTTTTGAGTCTAATTGTGTAAAGAGAGATAGAAAAGGGAGTAGGAGAATGAGAAAAGAGATGGCATAAAAAATAGGAAAAGCATATAGCCAAGTAGTCTGGTACTCAGCTTTCTTGATGATACCGAAACATTGCTAAAGACATAGAAGATATAGAAGAAATGGGCAACAGCTTTTTTAACGACACAGTATTATTCTATTGCCTGAATAAATAAATAAACATTGCTGGCTTCACCCTCTCTTAATCAGAAGGCAGGTGAATCTCTCATATCTAGATTCTGTCCACTGTTTGATTTCCCCATCAAACAAAATATCATTTCATTTGCAGGGTGGTGACAAAGTTCTACCAGCATATCCTTGCCTTGGTGTTTGCTGTTGATGAGATCAATGAGAATCCCAGGATGTTGCCCAATGTCTCTCTTGGGTTCCACATCTATGACAGCTATTATGATTCCAAGATGACCTACCAAAACACTCTGGACCTGATCTTTAAATCACATCACTTTGTTCCCAACTACAGGTGTGGCATCCAAAAAAATGTAATAGGAGTCATTGGGGGACTTAGCTCTGATACTTCCTGGTGCATGGCAAACGTCTTAGGTCTTTTCAAGATTCCACAGGTAGAATATGGGTTTTGATAAACAGAGATTTCATACTTTCCTTGCAGTAGGAATCTACTGATTCATATATATGGAGTGAAAAAATAGACAAAGGGGGCATAATATGCATCTCCAACAATGTGTGTAATAGATATAACAGAAGATTTCTGTAAAGCTGCCAAGTTTGTAAAGGAGGCATCTAGACTCGTTCATATACATTAGTCCTGACTGCACTGCACTGGCTTGCTGTGAGCTTCTCAATATGTGATTTTGACATTGGCTTCATAGCCAAAAATAACTGAGAACACATTAACTAAAAATGTTCCTCCCCTTAAAAATCAAGATAGTCCTTTCCCAAAGTATGATGTTAATCAACATTGTTTACTTTCAGAGGCTAATTGAAAACACTCTTTTCTTGCTATTGTTCTGGCATTTGTCACCTGTCATTTCAGACAGTTATATACATAATGGTGTCACTATTGTGCTGCATTGTTGGATTTACTTTTAGTTGTTTTAATTAGTGCTGGCACAGTATTTTGTATTTTACTGATATTTTATATGATTTGGTTTATCGTGCTCAGAGAAGAATAGCATATACTATTTAGTGCAAATCTTCAGGATTTCCCAGGAAATCTTCCCAAGAGAGTTCTTAGTAGATAGAGAATCAACCTACCCCTACAATGAGCAGAGCAAAAGTACATGATCAACAATTTCTATCACTCCACTTCCATCTTGGAGTTTTGTTTAATCATCCACTTAGTATATTAACATTAGCCATGATAAATCCTCTCCTATTCCTGGATACAGAGGGTCGTCGTGGCTACTCTAGAGTAACTCCGCTTGAGTCTAGTTTGTCTTTAAAGACTTTTATTGTGCATAGTATTTACAGTGCATGACCTCTCAGTCCGAACCAGAATCCGGAAATTGCGTACGTCTCTTGGGGCACCCCAAAACGCCTCCCCCTTGACCTGCGTCACGGTCCTCTCCTTAACTCTTGCGCCGAAAGGAGCGATACCCTCTCAGCCTCCTCCTGGTCAAAGCGGTGTAATTGCTCTCCAGCATCCTGGAGCCCTTGCCTACATCTCTCCTCCCCTGAGCTTTCCCATCGTTCTACACGCTTGCTTCTCTCTCCCTCCGACTCCGAGTCTCTCCCTTCCCCCCTGGCTGCTTCAGACCCACTGCTGCTCCCTGTACTTGGCGAGGTGGATGTTAGGATGATGGGGGCTGGCTCCCTGTGGGGAATCACGCTTACACAATCCATATGTACAAGAATGAAGCTGTGATGATTCCACAATAATAACAATAAATATCTACAGAAACATTGAGGAAGGTTTTCTGTGTTTTCCTATAAAAGTTGGGGTTGGTGCTGTCCCTAAACTTGGTAAACGTTGGATAATAGATTCAATATATATCCAATATTTAAGTCTGTGCATGTGTGTGTGTTTATATTTGAATAAATTGGAATATCATGAGTTCTTGTTTCCACTTGGAAACATTTGGCTTTTGCTTTCTCCAGATTTCATATGGTTTATTTGAACCAGCCATAAATGATGGAACCAACTTCCCTTCCTTTTACCGCATGGTCCCCAATGAAGACCTTCAGTATCGGGGAATTATCCAGTTACTTCTGCATTTCAGGTGGAAATGGGTTGGGCTCATCACTCCAGCTAATGAAGCAGGGGAACGTTTCTTACAGACAATTGAGAAAATGTTTTTCCAGAATGGAATTTGTTCGGCATTCACAGAAAGACTTAACTTCAATATAAATTATAGCAGTAACAAACTAGAAATGCTGGAGGACTCACAGATTTTGATACCAACTTTAACAACCAGCAGAGCCAATGCGGTTCTTGTATACGGAGAAAGTAGATTTATTATATGGTTGTCAACCACTTTAAGCATAATGGAGTTCACTCAGCTACTATTTCATCAAAAGAAGTCACATGAAGCAAAAGTATGGATTACAGCTACCCAAATTGATTTCATATTATATAGCCTTCAAAAACATGTTAATATACGAATGTTTCATGGTGCTATATCCTTTGCAATTCACTTCAAAGAGATTCAGAGGTTTAAAGACTTTCTTCAGAGTATACATCCTCACTGGACAGACACAGATGGGTTTATCAAAGATTTCTGGGAAGATGCATTCACTTGTTCATTTTCAAATGCCACTGTGTCAGCAGGTGTTCGCGAATGTACTGGAGAGGAGATGCTGGAGAGCCTCCCGGCACCATTTTTTGAAATGAGCATGACTGGGCAAAGCTACAGTATCTATAATGCTGTTTATGCTTTGGCACATGCCCTAAATAGCAAACACTTGGCTGGAGCAATCAGCAAAAGAAGAGATGCTAAGGGAAAACTCTCTCCTCAGAATGTAAAAGCTTGGCAGGTATTGTTCCCTCTTACAAAGCATTCACTGCATTGATACATTATGTGAGTTGGCATTTAATCATCAGTAAAGAAATAAAAGTATAAAACTTAAGAAATTAAAAATAATCCTTAAGTAATTTTATCGTATCAAAGATGGGAATTATAATATTTCCTATTGCATGTTGAGGTACCTAAGACTTCCCACCAATAACTCACACTTCACACGGAATTTAAGTTTAAGGTTTTTGGCATTAGTTTTGGCCTCAACTTTATTTAAATACAACTGATGTGAGTGGTTGCTTAGGCATTGGTTCCCATGCCATCTGTCCCCCGCCTGGGACAGATCTGACTCCCCTAGCATACTGGGGAAGTCAGGATAGGTAAGCACCCTCTGAGAGAGGCCGGGGCAGGGTCACCACGCCCTTGACCTCTCCCCCAGATGCTGCCCGAGGCTCATGCGCAGTTCTAGCCCCTACTGGGGGTACGGACAAACATGTGGAGCCCTAGGATTCCTTTAACGGAATACCCCTAAAGGCAGCAGTAATTTTGAGGGGCAGGCCTAGCCAAATCCGTACCCCTCCACCATCCAATTTGAACCAATGCCTAACTGCCAACGACCTCCTAGAGCACGCCGCCAAACCACTCGCATCCCTAACCAATTCCTCAAGCTCCTAACTATATCCTGCAACCAAGCATCACTCCCCTTAGGTGACAGATGAACCCCATCATCCTGGAAAACTCCTTCAGCCTTATCTGAAATCTGCGGATGCTGAATAACAGACCCCCCTAATTCTAAGACACGCTTGGCCGCCGTGCTGGTGGTGCGCTTCCTGGCCTTTTCTGTAGCAGCTGGGCAATGGCTGCCCCGCCATTCTTTCTGTTGCAAAAAAAATGTGACCAGAGAATCTTAGCATCAGGCAAGATTGTGGTGCACAAGGAAAAACAATTGAGAGCAGGAAAATCATTCTCCCCCAAATGAATCACTATGGCAGCAGTGTGACCCTCTAGGACCACTTGATTCCGAATCAGCGGGAGAAATTCACCCCACTGCATCCTGCAAGTGGCCATCCAAGACACTTTTATGTGTTGTGGGAAGCCGAGACCCGGTCCCAGGCTGTACTCCCTTACTCGAATGCCAGCCCAGTGAACGATGCTGTGCCCCATAATCCAGATCAGCATTGGTGCTAAGCCTGAAGAAATGATAAAGCACAAGAACAACAAATCAACGACTCTTCTGCCCATAACGTTTATAAGCATCCGACTTCCTACGCCCCATATTTTTGATCCTGTCAACAGAAAGGCCCCAATGAGCAGCCGTTGTGGCCGCCCCAATACGAAACGAATGTGGAGCATAGTCTGAAGCAGGGAAACCACAGGCAACAATTACCTTGCACATCACCCTAGCAAATTGTTGGCACCCCAAAGCCCGCCCATTTTCATGTTTGAAAAATGGGCCATCGCCTGGAGGTCTCAAGGCCAAATATCGGTGGACATGCTTGACAGGACAGGGGCTCTCCTGACCAGTGGCTGGCAAGCGAATCAGCGCGCCTCTGCCAATCTGGTCTGTTTTTGAGCGCCGGACAGTAAGGGAAACTTCCGACTGAGAGATGCAAACATCCTGAAGGAGCAAGCCCCTGGGGGGGCCCGCCCTTGACTCCTCTAGTACCACCTCACCTACCCTCAGGGCTCCAAAAAATGCTACAGAAAAGGCAGCAGAGAAAAGCCTGGCCTCATATTTAGACCAACAAACGACTTTTAGCTTTGACCGCATCTTCGACAGCAAATGAAAAGTTGCCTGGCCGGGGTCCGAGGAGAGCATAGCCTACCCCAACCTTCTAACGCATTGCGCACTACAAATTTGGAGCATGGGTCTTTATTTAAAAAGGACTCAGAGAAAAAAGAAATAGCCACTGACTGAATTCTCAGGGTCCTCACAGACCGGTCCAACTGAAAAAGGTGTGCCAAATATTGCAACACCTGAGCCATGGATGGGCGGGAATCGACCCCCACGGCTGAGGACCGCGAGCGAAACGCCAATAAATCAGCCCAAGCCTTCTGATAGGATCTAAGGGTAGAAGGGGAAATTGAGGCCGCTACTCCCTGCAAGACTAATTGCTGCCAAGGTTCCAAAGATGTTCCGGGAAATACTCCAGTTGCGGTTGGGCATCCGGAGCCAGGGACCAGAATTGCTCCATCTGAAAACGGGACAGAGCATTGTCAATCTCATTAGACACACCCGGAATGAAATGAGCCGAAAACACTATATTGCAGCGCAAACATTGCAGCACAAAAGCCCGTAACAGTGCAGAGACCCTGCCCGACTAAGTGGACTGCTTAGCCAGCACATTTACCACCGCCTGGTTATCAGACCAGAAACACACGCGATGGTTCCTGAAGTCCTCTTCCCAAATATGAACATCAACTGCAATGGGGAAAAAACTCGAGAAAGGTTAAATCCTGCGTGACGGCCCCGCCCTGGCACTCTGCAGGCCAGCGCTGGGCACACCATTTCCCATTCCAGAACAACCCAAAACCCAAAGATCCAGACACATCAGAATGAATCTGAAAATCAGCATGCAGATTCAAAGTGTCCTGCCATAGGGAAATGCCATTGAAATCCCTCAGGAACTCAAGCCACATTCTAAGGTCTGCCTTCTCCCCACTGGACAGGCACGCCCTATGGAATGGTGCCCGAAGCCCAGCCGTACGTCTGCTCAGGCGGGTGCAAAAGGGGCGCCCAGGAGCCAACACCCTACAAGCAAAGTTTAAATGGCCCAGCAAGGACTCAGGGTCACCTTGGGGAGCAGGAGTGTTTCTTCAATCACTCTTTTCGAAGTTCAGATCTTATCCTCGGGCAATCGCGAAGTCAGGGCCACTGTATCCAACTGGATACCTAAATAAACCAGGAGCCCATCCAAACCGGATCCAAAGCGAGCCAAGGCTTCCGGGTCCCCGGCAAGGCTCACAATGAAGGACTCGACCCAACACAGGAACCAGGGGTGCGGGCAAACGCAAGTCCTGTGATGGACCCCTGATTGGTCTCTTCCCCAAACTAGAAGCCGCAGGCTGAGTCACAGCCTGCTTCAACACCATACTAAAATATATAATAAAAAGGGTTAGGCTAGCAAAGCAATCAAGCCAAACTCAGAAACGAAGGAGCCAACCGTCAACCATAAAGAAATACAACAGATCATGCTTCCCCAAAACTCCTACCTAAATCCAGGAACCAAAACAAGTTAATTTCTAGAAAAAGGTGCAATAACTCAACTTGCCACCAGGTGGTACAATGTGACTCCAACAGCACAAAAGGGCGCTCCCGCCAAAACTGCCCAGCAGGGTGACTGAGCAGAAGCCAGCAGACCCAGCCAGAGGCCCCAAAATGGCGGAGCCCCGGATGGCCAAGCAGGAGGGGACAGAAGGCCTCAAGGAGGGGGGGGAAACCCTTTTTCTTTCTTTAAAGCACAGAGGAGCAGGAAGAAGAGCTCCCCAACTGGCTGGTGCGTGCGTTCGCCGAAGCCTCCTGCACGCCCCACAGAGCTACCCGCGACCCCTGGGTGCAGTGGGGGGGTGGACTAGCTCAGCAGAGCCTCCACAGGCGACCCCCCACCCCCAGGAAGCCTCAAACCCCATCAGGGGCTCAGGGGTGCAGGAGAAGAAACAGCGCACGGCACCAAGGAATGCAGCCGCGTGCTCGCCTTCTGCCCGGTCAAGCCCCGCTAAAACAGCCCAGGAGGGCCAGAAAAGCCCCCGGGTGGCCCCTCTACCTGGTCAGGCTCCAGATGAAGGAGCCCTGAAGCAACCCACCAGCCGGGTAAGCGAGCCGGGGGCAGGGGGGAAGGGGTGAGGAAAGGTCCACAGAGAGGGGGGAAAGGCAAACTCAGACTTAAAAGAAAGCCTAAATTTTGAAATAAAAGAACCAAAGGAATTGGGTATTATTTTAATTTAATAGGGAAAGAGGGAAGGCAATGCACGGGTAAATTGCAATCATTGCAGTTACAATACATCCATCTCCAGTAGAAGCAATGAGATCTGTTGCAAGCACCAAAAGCGAAAGCTGCTTGCCCCAGTATATATAGGCTGTGGCTGTCAATCAAATAATTGCAACATAACATTCTCCCCAGCAACAATACCCTCAGTGGCCATCCAAACTGACCCGCCCAACAAACCAGGGAACGTCTTATTAACCCTTCCGCAACCCATGCTCTCCTTAAGGGGAGAACCTGCTTAATGATACTAAACAAACTTCAGATGACACAGTCTTTCAGAAGCAAAGGTCTACCAACAACTACAGGTAACTGCAGCTTTGCCAACCACCTTCTACACCCTGCAAACGCCTCCGTTTTCTCCCCTGTTGCCTCCCCATATCCCTCCAGAATTCTCTCTGTCTCTCTTACCAGTCCAGTTACCCAGCGGTGTAAGGTTGGAGGCCGGAGTCCATGGCCCCAGGCCCATAATTCTGAGGGAGCACAACCAGGACCCCAACCCCAGGCACTGCCTTTTGCAGTCTTCCTCATACCCAAGAGAAAACAGAAGAGCAGCCCATCAGGGAGCTGCCACTACCTGGGCACATCCTGGAAGGTCCCGTCCCCAAATCCTCATCTTTCCCTGTCTGCCCACCACTAGGGGTTTCTGCGCCCTGAGGCCTCACTGGTAGGTCCCCACAAGAGGCTAGCAACTGTGTGATCACTGTCTCTAGACCCTGATTTTATCCTCTTGTGCCTCTAAGTCTGGATTGCAGTCTTCCACAGCCTCTTCCTGCTCCCTTAACCCTGTTGCCTCTTCTGTTTCTGACACCTCCACCTCCCAGTCTGCTCCCCCTTTCCCACTGAACACTCCTTGTCATCCCACCACCAATCCCCTGGCTTTGAGCCTCCTTTCCTTGGGGTGTCCCTTTGGGTTTCCCCAGCTTCTGCTTCCTACCACTCCACTGCATCCAACATCCAACCATGCACAAATACACTCTATAAACAATGGAAAGGTCCAGTCAGATGTTCTCATGTTGCATTCCTGTCCTTTAGGATTATAAACTCCCATCTCTTCTCTTACATGACTTCTCAAATTCCTTCCCTTTCTTGGATATTGACAAAGGCTGCTCACAAGCAAGCAGGTCTATGCTCTGAGCTCTCCATAATATCATCATTATGCAAGTCTGTTGATTTTTGAATTGGCACTGATTCATGATTTCCTACTCCTGCTGTATGTGCAACTAAAATATGGATGCTCTCTGTTGTGAACTGAAGTGCTTAACTTTGATTCTCTTTCCACTTAGCTCCACTCATTCCTGCAGAGAATCTCATTCAACAACAGTGCTGGGGATGAAATTACATTAAATGAATATGGAGAATTAGCAGCTGGCTTTGATATTACTAACCTGGTCACTTTCCCAAATAATTCGTATGTCAGGGTCAAAGTGGGAAGTTTGGATCCTCAGGCCCCTCCGGGCAAAGAGCTCACCATTAATGAAGACGGAATCAGATGGCACAGGCGCTTCACTAAGGTATGGGAAATAAATGCACAGTCCCTGAAATGCCATAATTTGTGGTTATCCACAATATGGGATGCAACAAAAGCACTTCATACATTATTAATTTTGAAATTCACTAGCACCTGAAACCAGTTCAGACTCTAGTGATGAGTTTGAATAGAAGAGTGCTCCCAGACCTCTTGCTTCAAATAGAATGCAACTCCTCCCAGAACAGGTCAGGCATAGGAACCACCCACCCAAAGCATTTCTCTCTGAGACAGGATGTGGCCCAACAGGAAACCACAGCCCAAAAGTCATGGAATGATTTAGAAGCAGAAGAAGAGGAAGAGGAGGAGGAGTTTGCATTTGATTTCCCGCTTTATCACTACCCGAAGGAGTCTCAAAGCGGCTAACATTCTCCTTTCCCTTCCTCCCCCACAACAAACACTCTGTGAGGTGACTGGGGCTGAGAGACTTCAAGGAAGTGTGACTAGCCCAGGCTCACCAAGCAGCTGCATGTGGAGGAGCAGAGACGCAAATCCAGATCCTCAGATTACGAGTCTACCCCTCTTAACCACAACACCACACTGGCGCTCCTAGTACTAGTTTCTTGTACTGACCCTGCAGGTAGGAGCAGAACCACTATAATGGCTTACCTTTAATTCCTTGAGCCACCACAAAAAACCCCACTTGATCTCCTTGAAGCAAATGCCGTTAGGTGGTGACTCCATCAAAAGTCAAAGCCAGGGGTGAAATTACACCGAATTCTAAGACAGCTGTAAGGTCCAGGTATGAATATTGAAATCTTCATGTGTTTGTATGATGCTTCGAACAGCAGCTTTTTACCACACTGTATGTGCCACTTGTGTACATATGGATCATTTCACGCTATTAGTCCTCCTATTTACTGTTAAATCACCTGATATTGGATATTTGATAAATTCCCCAAAACAAGATCTTAATATTAAACTCTTCCTATCTCTTTGGATAGGTGCCACCACATTCTGTATGTAATGCCAACTGCCTTCCTGGTTACGGGAAGAAAAAGAAGGAGGGGGAGAAGTTTTGCTGCTATGATTGTGATCGATGTCCAGAAGGAATTATTTCAAATGAGAAAGGTTGGGGATGACATCTTAAGATACTGCAAAAGCTCTGGGCTCCTGTCAATATTGTTGACATTAAACTGCTGCAGGAGAGAAGTCTTAAATTATTATTATTATTAGTAGGAGTAGAGGTAGATGTATTGAGAGAAGGCTTAAATAAACAGATGTGTTGTTCTCATTGTTTATAGATACCATCAATATATTTTTATCTTTAAAACATCTTGAAGATTTCTATTTTAAGTGGAAGCTAATATATTTTACCTCCAAATTCTACAAAATTAGGGTGGGCTAGAAGTGGTGCTTTCTACTCTAAGAATTAGGTTGTTTGACAAGAGGGTGAAAGTCTCATTAAACGTGCCTTTCTGGGCTCCTAAAATTTCAGCTGTAATTTATTTCTTAATCTGCTGCCCAGTTAATTGGGTTCTAAGAAAAAGCAGGGGGACTGTAAGAGCAGATGTCCTCCAAGTAGAAAATTCCGGATTTGATTCATGAGATTTATTTTTGATGCCTCTAGTTTAAAAGCATTTGGGCTTGAAGCTCTTAAACATTTTTAGGTAGAAAATACTATGCTAGATGGATTATTGATGAGGAAATACTTTAAAATAGTTTTGGATGCTTCAAATTGTAATGCATTTTTTCTTTGTCTTCTATCTAATATGAAATCAATTTGTTTTCAGACATAGAAACATGTATCAGTTGCCCAGCAGATCAGTATCCAAACAATGACCAGGATCTATGCATTCCGAAGATTCCAAACTTCCTAGCCTTGGATGAAACCCTGGCCATTGTTTCAATTTCCTCTGCATTTCTATTCTCTCTGATCACAATTCTGGTGCTTGGCATCTTCATTAAGCATCGCAATACAGCCATAGTCAAAGCCAACAACAGAAGCCTCACCTATGGTCTCCTTATCTCCCTCCTCTTGTGCTTCCTCTCTTCTTTGTTGTTCATTGGAAAACCTAATAAGGTGACCTGCCTTCTCCGACAAACTGCTTTTGGCATTGTCTTCTCTGTGGCCCTCTCCAGCATCTTAGCCAAAACCATATTGGTGGTTTTGGCATTCATGGCTACCAAACCAGGAACCAATATGAGGAAATGGGTAGGCAAAGAACTGGCTTATTCCATTGTCTTTTCCAGCTCCATTGTTCAAGTTGGGATCTGTGTCCTCTGGCTGGCAACCTCTCCCCCATTCCCAGATGTGGACATGCACTCAATGACGGAAGAAATCATATTTCTTTGTAATGAAGGGTCAGTCCTCATGTTCTATTGTGTTTTGGGCTACATGGGCTTCCTGGCCACTGTCAGCTTCACGGTGGCCTTTGTAGCCAGGAAGTTGCCTGACACTTTCAACGAAGCCAAGTTCATCACCTTCAGCATGCTGGTCTTCTGCAGCGTTTGGCTCTCCTTCATTCCAACCTACCTGAGCACCAGAGGAAAATACATGGTGGCTGTGGAGATCTTCTCCATCTTTGCTTCTGGTGCTGGGTTACTGGCTTGCATTTTTGCCCCTAAATGCTACATTATTGTGGTGAGGCCTGACCTGAACAAAAGAGAGCAGCTGGCCCAAAGAAAGGTATAAATGACTGAAGAATTTTTCTGTTGGGTCTGAGGCTACAAGGACTTGCTGGCTGGTATCACTTTCTGGGTCTCTACTCCAGATATGTGTAATGTTTACTCCTTTCCTTTTTCATCTCCCAAGGATGTTCCGAAGGCAACGGGTGCAGATTTTTTCTCAGGCTCTACACCCAAAGCCCTTTTCACAAAGGAGCAAAGCTGTAAAGCAGTGGTGGTTTAAGTTCAAAGTTTCCTTCTTCTAGATGGGCTCCCTTCCTAGGTTTACGAGACCCATCTCCCCCTCACGTCCCTCTACAGCACCTGAAGTAGTCACCTTTTTGAGCATTGGACCTGTTATTGCTCTCACCCACTCAATCAGTCTGAACCTGGTTTTGCATGCAGAGAAATTTCCGAACTCATTGAGGATTTGAGGCCCATTGGCTGCCCTCTCCTGGTTTAGGCAGCCAGTTGAATCTTTTTTGTGGGGTGGCCGCTGTTGCATCTTGACAGCTTCTAGGATCCACAGGTGAGAGCTGAGTGCAGCGTGGGGATCAGAGGTAGACAAACTACCCCAGAAGGAGCATGACTTGTTACCCGCTAGAGTTACTACCCTTCCCTAACACTCCATACTCCTCTGTCGTGTATTACTGTGTATTTAAAGCAAATGGAATCTTAATAGAATAACTGTCAGCCTTTTAATTTAGAAATGGTTCAGTTGATGTATGTTGTACATATATGGATTTTGATTGTTAATAAAAAAGTCTCTTATTAGTTACTTCGTGGAATCTGCAAATTCATTTTGAAGACAACATACAGTAGGGTACCATAATCAAAATGCATTTTGAAATAGTTGAGGGCTCTACAATATTGATTTCTCTCACACCTGGTAGTTGGGGAATAGAAGAAGGAGAAGTTTAAAGCAGCCTTTCCCCCCTTGTTTTTTTAAATAGCTTTAACAAGGAAAAGTAACAGATATATGCAACAATATCTGGATGGAAACACATTGGATATTACTAACCCTAATAGGACAAGCCTTTTAGACTTCTGAATTACACTTCTAATGAGACTGAAAATTAATAACTTATGCCAAATTGCTTCAGAGAATATAGATATGTTGTTTCTAAAGTTGTTTGTAAAGTATATTAATGCTTTTATCCAGGGTCTCCACATCTTTATAAGGCAAGGATGCTCTGCAGAATTGCTGCCACAATTCAGTTAGGGTGATGGCAAACCATGTCTGATCACTGTCACATAGGTGGGAGAGTGAGGGATCTCCCCAATTAGGAAGCGGGGAAAGGATGGAGCCAGCTCAACTCTAGATATCCTGCCATAGCAAGGAGTGAACTAGAAGACCTTGTAGGTTCATTCCTTACCTATGATTTTGTGCTGGGACAGATATACTTACATTGGCAGATCCAGCTTCCAGTCTACCAGCTGCAGGAATAGAAGTGTTTGGATTAACTATTTGCAGTCTGGGTTCAGACCATTCCTCCTAGGCTGGGAAAAATGGTGAACACTGCTTTTTTACTGGAAGCCGTATCACAGGACAAAGCGATGGAGTGACTTTTGGAAACTGTGGGATAACTGCTTCTCCCAGGGCATGATGGGAACCATCAACAGTTGTAGGAATGAAGGATACAATAGCATATATGGATGGGAAAAGATCATGGGGAAAACCTGTTACACGCAGGAAACAATAAGGAATACAATTGGAGTTCCTCACTTGAAACTTTATATAAATTACCAAATATAACAACACAAATAGAAATCACAAGACTGTAGCTGTTCTATAAGGGATTATTATTTTTGCATGGAATGTAATAGAAATTCATAGTGGAACGCAGAAATAATGTAGAAGAATGAAGCCATCAGATCTAGTAAGCAAGGGGGCCAGTTTAATTAAATTACATAATTTGACATTTGAATAATTGGTATACATAATAGGATTAATTAGATAAAATTGGTATTGTTAAAATGTGGCTGCTATTGATTTCCCTAACAATATAGGGAAATCAAGAAAAAAAATTAAAAATAATAATAGTCATATTTTGGCAAATCCCCTACTGCTGATGCGCCATAGAATCCAAAAACACTGCACAAGTGATTCTCTCCCAAATCATTGTGAAAATTACAATAATCAATCCACCTGACTGAGCCTCCTGATGCCACAGTGGAAAAAGAGAATCAACAAGCAAGCCTGTAATGATTATAACCTCCTCAGTGCTCCATAGACAACTAGGCTGGGCTCTGTTACTTATCAGTTATCAGTTTCCCTCTTTCATATCAAATCACTGTATCTTGTTTGGCATCCAAGGCATTCTGTTGTGACAGTGTTCAAGTTACCAATAAGGTGGATACGTGTCCCTTAAAGTGCCTAATTTACAGAGTCAGCTGCCACCCAATTTGTCTTGTTCAGATCAGGTGGAGGAGAGTAAGAATACTCTAGAGAGAACCAGGGGAGTCCATGCAGAAAAGGGAATTTGCCATCAAGATGTTGCTCCTGCTGCTTCCGCTGCTCCCCAATCTGGTGTCCCAAGTACAAAGTGTTAAATGCACAACTAATAATCCTGTCCATGTCCAGTACGAGTGGCATGAGACAGGTGACCTGGTCATTGGTGCAATGGTATCTCATCTCTATTACATAGTCCCCGAATTATTCTTCAAGAAACACCCTTCCCAGGTCGTCATTGATACTCCACTGTACGTAAGCGGTAATTAATATTATTTTAATTATTCCTTATATGCTGTATATGTCTGAAAATAACTTTGATTGATTTGAAGGGGGGATAGCTTTAGAATTTTTCTTAAAAAAATGTGTGGAGAGATTTTATTAGAAATCTCTGTACATATAGGCTATGTGCATACTGTCAATGAACAATGAGCTTGCTTTTTTTTTTTAGTCTAATTTTGTAAAGAGAGGTAGAAAAGAGAGTATGCGTAATAGAAAAGTAATGGCATAAAAAATAGGAAAAGCATATAGCCAAGTAGTCTGGTACTCAACTTTGTTGATGATACCCAAATTTTAAAGCTGGTGAAAACAAACATGGGTTGCTGGAGATATAGAAGAAATGTGCAACAGCTTTTTTAATTAGACAGTATCATTCTATTGCCTAAATATATAAATAAACTTTGCTGGCTTCATCCTCTCTTTATCAGATGGCAGGTGAAATTCTCATATCTAGATTCTGTGCACTGTTTAATTTCCCCATCAAAAAAATCTCATTTCATTTCCAGGGTGGTGACAAAGTTCTACCAGCACATCCTTGCTTTGGTGTTTGCTATTGATGAGATCAACGAGAATCCCAGGATGTTGCCCAATGTCTCTCTTGGGTTCCACATCTATGACAGCTATTATGATTCCAAGATAACCTACCAAAACACTCTGGACCTGATCTTTAAATCACATCACTTTGTTCCCAACTACAGATGTGGCATCCAGAAAAATGTAATAGGAATCATTGGGGGACTTAGCTCTGATACTTCCTGGTGCATGGCAAACATCTTAGGTCTTTTCAAGATTCCACAGGTAGAATATGGGTATTGAAAAACAGAGATTTCATACTTTCCTTGCAGTAGGAATCTACTGATTCATATATATGGGGTGGAAAAATGGACAAAAGGGGCATACTATGTATAATATGTATTTCCAACAATGTTTGTAAGAAGGGAAATTTGTGTTTTTAGTTGTTCTAATTAGTGCTGGTACATTATTTTGCATTTTACTGATATTTTATATTATGTGGTTTATTGTGCTCTGAGAAGAATAGCATATACAATCTAATGAAGAGCTTCAGGATTTCCCAGGAAATCTTCCTGAAAGTGTTCTTAGCAGATAGAGAATCACGCTCTGCCTACGATCATTATAAAGGTTACAGAGTAGAAGAGCAAGATCAACAATTTCCATCACTCCACTTCCATCTCGGAGTTTTGTTTAATCATCCACTTAGTATATTAATATGAGCCTTGTTAAATGCTCCCTATTCTTGGATACAATCAATGTGTACAAGTATAAAGCAATAATGATGACAAAATAAAAAGAAATAAATATCTACAGAAAACATTCAGCAAAAATATCTCTGTTTTTCTATGTAAGTCCCTAATCTTGTCCAATTGGGATATATATATTCAGTGTGTGTGTGTGTGTGTGTGTGTGTGTGTGTGTGTACGTGCGGGTGTGTACATGTGTGTGTTTATATTTAAATAAATTGGAATATCTTGAGTTCTTGTTTCCACTTGAAAACATTTGGCTTTTGCTTTTTCCAGATTTCATATGGTTCATTTGAACCAGCCATAAATGATGGAACCAAGATCCCTTCCTTTTACCGCATGGTCCCCAACGAAGACCTTCAGTATCGGGGAATTATCCTGTTACTTCTGCATTTCGGATGGAAATGGGTGGGGCTCATCACTCCAGCTAACGAAGCGGGGGAACGTTTCTTACAGACAATTGAAAAACTGTTTTTCCAGAATGGAATCTGTTCGGCATTCACAGAAAGAGTGGAATTCAATTTAAATTATAAGAGTAACAAACTAGAAATGATAGACAAAAGGGTTTTGTTTTCAACTTTAACAAGCTACAAAGCCAATGCAGTTCTTGTATATGGAGAAAGTAGATTTATTATATGGTTGTCAAATATTTTAAGTTTAATGGAGTTTACTCAGCTACTATTTCCTCGAGAGAAGTCACATGAAGGAAAAGTATGGATTACAACTGCCCAAATTGATTTCATATTAGATAGCCTTCAAAAAATTATTGATATTAATATACGAATGTACCATGGTGCGATATCCTTTGCAATTCACTTCAAAGAGATTCACAGCTTTAAAGACTTTCTTCAGAGTATACGTCCTCATTGGACAGACACAGATGGTTTTATTAAAGATTTTTGGGAAGATGCATTCAGTTGTTCACTTTCAAATGCCACTCTCTCAACAAACATGTGTACTGGAGAGGAGATGCTGGAGAGCCTCCTGGCACCGTATTTTGAAATGAGCATGACCGGCCATAGCTACAATATCTATAATGCTGTCTATGCTTTGGCGCATGCCTTGAATAGCAAACACTTGGGTAGAACCATCCATAAAGGAAGAGAGGCTATGGAAAAAATCTCTCCTCAATATGTAGAACCTTGGCAGGTATATTTTCCAGTTAATGCTTTGTATTTACTGCATTGGTCATTATGTGAGTAAGCATTTAATTATGAGCAAACAATAATAGGATAAAACTTAAGAAATTAAAAATAAACCTTAAGTAAATTTAAAAGATGGGAAATATAATATTTCCTATAATAATACTAAACAGACATTAGATGGCATAGACTTTCACAAGCAAAAGTCTACCAATAACTACACGTACGTGAAGCTGTGACAACCACCTCCTCCACACTGCAAACCCTCCAAATTCCTCCGCAATTGTCTCTGTCTCCTTATCCTATCCAGTTACCCAGTGGTGTAAGGTTGGGGGCCAGGAATGCATGGCCCCAGGAAAATAATCCTCATCCTGTCCAAGAGAAAACAGAAGAGCAGTCAATCAGGGAGCTGCCGCTGCTTGGGCACATCCTGGAAGGCCTTTTCGCAACTCCTCATATTTCCCTGTCTGCCCACGGCCAGGGGTTCCTGGGCCCTCAAGCCACATCTGACTTCACCACTTGCTCCTCAGAAGATGCTAGCAAAATGTGTGATCACTTTCTATAGACCCTCCTTCTCTCCATCCTACTCTCCTACCTCTGAGCCTGGATTGCTGTCTGCCTCTTCCTGCTCCCTTAACCCTGTTGCCTCTTCAGTTTCTGACACCTCCACCTGCCAATCAGCTCCTTCTTCTCCCACTGACCACTCACTGTCAACCCACCACCAATCCCCTGGCTCTGATCCTCCTTTCCTTGGGGTGTCCCGTTGGGGTTCCCCAGCTTCTGCTTCCTACCACTCGTCTGCACCCAGCAAGTCCATGACACCATGCTCAAGTCCACTCTATAAACTAAGGAAAGGTCCTGTCAGATGTTCTCATGTTGCCTTCCGATGTTTTGAGAGCATGATCTCCTATCTCTTCTCTTACATGACTTCTCAAATTCCTTCCCTTTCTTGGGTCTTGACAAAGGCTGATCCCAAGCAAGCAGGTCTATAGGCTTAACTCTCCTCAACATTTCTTTATAAAAGTCTCTTGGCTGTTGAATTGAGACTGATTCATGGTTTCCTACTCTTCGTGTACATGCAACTGAAATATGGATGCTCTCCATTGTGAACTGAAGTGTTTAACTGCTACACGGAAAGGGTTTGATTCCATCTAAGGATGCTATCCAACCATCTTAATCAGACTATAGAGTTTTTGATTATCTTTCCACTTAGCTGCACTCATTCCTGCAGAGAATCTCATTCAACAACAGTGCTGGGGATGAAATTGCATTAAATGAAAATGGAGAGTTAGCAGTTGGCCTTGATATTACCAACTTGGTCACTTTCCCAAATAGATCATACATCAGAGTCAAAGTGGGAAGGCTGGATCCTCAGGCCCCTCCTGGCAAAGAGCTCACCATTAATGAGGACAGAATCAAATGGCACAGAGCCTTCACTCAGGTATGGGAAATAAATACAGAGTCCCTGAAATGCCATAATTTGTGGTTATCCACAAAATGTGATGGAACAAAAGAACTTAAGACATTAGTAACTTTGATATTCACTATTGAAAATATTTTCTAAAATAAGAAGATTTCAATCTACATGAATACTACTTTGATGGAGAGATACTCTATTGGTAAGAGTGTCTTTTCCTCTATGTTTGCATCCATCATCTTCTAAGGCCCTGCCTGTTCGACTGCATACATGATAATATATTGCATGTGAGACTGAAATTCCCCGTATTTTTATTTTACACCTATAAACCATCTAGGAGAAAACATTGTTTTATAAGAAGTACTGTAAGATCTATCAGTACATATTTTTTTTAAATCAGCCACAATACCAAAAAATCAACAGGCACAGAAGACATCTCACACTAAGAAGGAAGAATGGCTATCAGAGAGTCCAGCATTGGCCAACATGACTGTTTGTGGAATCCCTGAGGCAAATCTTCAGTTAGTGGCATTAGATTGAAGACTAAGTTAGGGCTGAGAAGGAACATTAAAATCTGCCTGAGTTTGTATGATGCTAATTTCAGGGTGCATACATCTTGGAGCAGTTGTAGCTGGTGAACAGGTTTAAGGTGGAAGTCAGCCCTCCTAGCCACAGAAGCCACTCAAGACTCTAATGGTGAGTTAGAATCAAGGAGTACTCACAGACTTAAGAACCTCTGGCTTCAGAATGAGTGCAACCTCTCCCAGAACAGGTCAGGAGTAGGAACCACTTACCCAAAGCATTTCCCTCTTATCAGGATTCAGCCCCCATCCAATCCATCACTCTCTTCAGACAAATGTACAGTACCTTCACCACCTCCTCTCCTTCCAATGGAATGGAGAGATAGAGCTGCAGATCATCAGCATACAGATGACACTGTGTTCCGGATTATTATTATTATTATTATTATTATTATTATTATTATTATTATCCCACCCATCTTTTTTTAAATAATTTTTATTGGTTTTATATAATAACACAAAAGAGACAAAACATAAAAACATGTCCATCCACCTTCCCTCCTTCCCCCCCACAAGTCCCCTTCTGCCACAAGTAGGTCCTGTGGGTGTTGGGAGTCGAAGGTAGTCCATTTTATAGCTGGGTTTGTCCTCCCCCCCCTTCCTTGACCCCTGATCCCCCCCTGCCACCAAGAGGCCCCAGGATACAGCTATTTATATATAGTCCGCCAACATAACACACAAACAAACAGACAGTTAAAAATATCAATTTCTTATTTGTTAAACATTATATTTGTGACTTCCTCAGATCCCTTCTTCCTGGTTTTCATAATTTCTTAATATAGTTATAGCGGGTTTCTTATTCTTAATTCCAATTCTTATTCATTAAAAACAAAATTATTCTCCACCTTCTTCGTGTCGCCTCCCCACATCTGACATCTCCCACCCATCTGACTTGGTTTCCCAAGCCACTCTGGGTGGCTCCCAACAAAAACTAATAATTATAATAAAATGATAAAACATCAAACATTGAAAACTTCCATAAAGAGGGCTGCCTTCATACATCTTCTAAAAGTCAGATAGTTGTTTTAATAGTATAAAAAAAATTTATAAAAGACAGAATGGGTCCTAATGGGCCCAGAGTGACCCTGCAGGTAAGAACAGAACCACTGTAACGGGGTACTTTAATTCTCATCTTCTTGAGTCTCAACAAAGAACATATATAAAATCCTTAAAGAAAATGCAGTTAGGTTGTGAGGTCAGGTTAGACTGAATTCTGGTGCAGCTGAAAGGGTGGATAGTCTAGGTATGAATGTTGCAGTTTTCTTGAGTTTGTATAATGCTTAGAGGAGCAGCTCTTTAGCGCACTGTATGTGACATCTGTGCGCATATGGAAGATGTATTTCACACTATTAGTCCTCATATTTACTGTTAAATCACCTGATATTGGATATTCAATAAGTCCCCCAAAGCATTTATCTCTACCTACCTCTTTGGATAGGTGCCACCCCCTTCTATATGTAATGACATCTGTCATTCTGGATATGGGAAGAAAAAGAAGGAGGGGAAGAAGTTTTGCTGCTATGATTGTGATCCATGTCCAGAAGGAATGATCTCAAATGAGAAAGGTGGACAATGTTATCTTAAGACAATACCAAACAATGCAATTTATTTTTTTAAGCAGTGGGCTCACTGGCAATTCCGTGGTTATTAAGCTGCTGGAGAAGGACAGGTTTAAATCAAATTGATGTGTTGATTTCAATGTATATAGCGTAGATAACATCAAAATATTTTTATCTTGAAAACATCTTGAAGAATTTTTAAAAAATATATTTTACCTTCAACTTCTACAAAATTAGCATGGAATCGAAGTGGTGGTTTCTCCTCTTAGAATTAGGTTCTTTGACAAGAGGGTGAATGTTTCATTAAATGTGCCTTTCTGGGATCCTAAATTTCAGCTTTAATTTATTTCTTAATTTGCTGTACAGTTTATGTGGTTCTAAGAGAAAGCAGGGGGACTCTAAGAGCAAATGTCCTCCATGTAGAAAATTCCAGATTTGATTCATGAGATTTATTTTTGATGCCTCTAGGTTAAAAGCATTTGGGCTTGAAGTTCTTAAACCTTTTTAGGTAGAAAACTCTATGCAAGATGGATTATGGATGAGGAAATTCTTTAAAATAGTTTTGGATGCTTCAAATTGTCATGCATTGTTTCTTTGTTTGTTTTCAGACATGGAAACATGTGTCAGTTGCCCAGCAGATCAGTATCCAAACAATGACCAGGATCTATGCATTCCTAAGATTCCAAACTTCCTATCCTTTGATGAAACCCTGGCCATTGTTTCAACTTCCTCTGCACTTCTATTCTCTCTGATCACAATTCTGGTGCTTGGCATCTTCATTAAGCATCGCAATACAGCCATAGTCAAAGCCAACAACCGAAGCCTCACCTATGTTCTCCTTATCTCCCTCCTCTTGTGTTTCCTCTCTTCTTTGTTGTTCATCGGAAAACCTAATAAGGTGACCTGCCTTCTCCGACAAAACGCTTTTGGCATTGTCTTCTCTGTGGCCCTCTCCAGCATCTTAGCCAAAACCATATTGGTGGTTTTAGCATTCATGGCTACCAAACCAGGAACCAATATAAGGAAATGGGTAGGCAAAGAACTGGCTTATTCCATTGTCTTTTCCAGCTCCATTGTTCAAGTTGGGATCTGTGTCCTCTGGCTGGCAACCTCTCCCCCATTCCCAGATGTGGACATGCACTCAGTGATGGGAGAAATCATATTTCTTTGTAATGAAGGGTCAGTCCTCATATTCTATTGTGTTTTGGGCTACATGGGCTTCCAGGCCACTGTCAGCTTCACGGTGGCCTTTGTAGCCAGGAAGTTGCCTGACACTTTCAACGAAGCCAAGTTCATCACCTTCAGCATGCTGGTCTTCTGCAGCGTTTGGCTCTCCTTCATTCCAACCTACCTGAGCACCAGAGGAAAATACATGGTGGCTGTGGAGATCTTCTCCATCTTTGCTTCTGGTGCTGGGTTACTGGCTTGCATTTTTGCCCCTAAATGCTACATTATTGTGGTGAGGCCTGACCTGAACAAAAGAGAGCAGCTGGCCCAAAGAAAGGTATAAATGACTGAAGAATTTTTCTGTTGGGTCTGAGGCTACAAGGATTTGCTGGCTGGTATCACTTTCTGGGTCTCTACTCCAGATATGTGTAATGTTTACTCCTTTCCTTTTTCTTCTGCTGCATTCCCATGGGTGTCCCACATTTCTGCTCAAAAGGCTCTGTGTCTTTGTGCTATGCTCCAGTGTAGCCCTGCTCTCTGCTTGCCCTTCAGAGCCAGTGTGTCACAGGGGAATGGGCCTTGGCTGCAGCCGCCTCTCCTCCTTGCCCACTCTCCAGAAACTGCTACAATCCACCCAAGGGAGGAGGGTGGCAGCAATGGAATGCTCCCTCACAGCAGCTCTTGCTCAGGACAAGCGCCAGCTCATTTTCCTCCCAGAGCTTCATAGCAGCAGCTCTGGCAAAGGAAATAGGGATATTCTAGGATCAAATCAGAAGCCAGGGTGGTGTGTGGTTTTTTTTTAATTCCAGGATTGTCCCTGGAGAATCGGTACACTCAGAGGGTATGCATATGGATGGAACAATATTCCTTCTCCCAATAAGTGCTCAGAAGAACATCATTGCAAAGGGCATAACTATAAGAAAACTGTTAAATGTGATTTAAAATTGAAAATCAGATAGAGGGGAGATCGGGGAAGCCTATATAAAAACAATGTTTATGAAAAATGATTAGCTAATAATAATTTTTTCCTTTTCTTTTTTCTTTTTTTCTTTTTTTTTCTTTCTTTTTTCTTTCTTTTTTGGAGTGTGTATTAAGCTTGGATAGACGGTTGGATGGATATCCACTTGCGTCTCTCCTGCCAACCTGGAGCCTCTTGGTGGCAGGGGGGGTTCCTGGGGTGGGAGGGAGGGGGGAGAAATTCAATCATAAAATGAACCACTGTCAACTGCCCGCTTTTCGGGGGACCCTCTTGTGGGAGAAGAGGGCTCTTGGAGGGTGGACAGAAGTAGGTGAAAAATATGTTATGTATGTTTATGTATGTTCTTTTTACTATGCAAAATCAATAAAATATATTTTTTTTAAAAAAAAGCAAAGGGCATAACTGGACACAGGGTGGTTGCATCATGGAATTGATCATTTTGTATACTTCCAAATCAGCCATGTTTTAATGAGGGCCTCTTGAGTTTGCCATTATCATCATTAACTCAAAACAACCTAAGTCTCATAGGCATAACTTCCCATCACTTGAGGAGTGCAATTTGACTAGAGAGCAGAGGGGAAAGGAGAAGTAGGAAATACACAGGGTATAAATATGAGGGGTGAGAATGAGAGGGCAGGTCTTTAGGAGAATGTCAATTTCATGGTATTTTCCTTGCAAAGCTAGAGTTGCCATTTCTTTCAGGTGGGTCCTGCCTTTGAACCTGCCCAGCTATTTCAGACGAATACGTTAGTTCTTGATAACATGGTAAAGCTTGTTGTTGACAAAGTCGTATCTTCCTAAAAGCTGGGAAAGGGAATTTGGGGAGTGATCAGAGGGTAAAAGAATAGGATTCATATGCTAAGGTATCTCAAGTAGAAATGTTATACTGATGATGGATAAAATCATGCAGATTGCATTAAAAAAACTTTCTAGATTTATTCCCATTGTTGTCTGCACCGAGATCTTCAGCTGATTGTCCTTGTAGCCTTGCTTTTACCCATATTGGGTGTGCACCATCACAGACTGGTTCATCCGTAGCCATAAGAGGAGGCACAAATAACACCCGTCCTGGGGGGCCACGCTTTCGTTCAATATTGCAGTCATCATTTGCTACTCCCCTGCTGGAGATAATATTATGTAGTGATGTAGGATGTAGGATATGTACTGTCTGAGGAGTATTTCAACTAACAGTCAGTTCATAGCATAGTTTTCAAAATTAGGAAGTGTACGCTATTTTGATCTCCAGAATAGAACAAGACATTAGGTTGGAAGCTTCTGTGAATCTTTCACCTCCTTATGTATTATGGGTTGTATGCAATGTTCATCATGCCCAGAATAGACCTATTGTAAGTAATAGGTATGCTAACTTAGCTACATTCAGTGGTTCTACTCTGAGTAGAAACCATACAAATCCTAATTTTGCTGTGTTTGGGAGCATTAGGGTTTCTATGCAATGGTAGAACACCATGGTAGAACAATGGGAGTAGACAAGGAACAGTATTTTTTATTTTTTTTATCACAAAGATTTGTGTGGTGTATAAAGAACCGCAGGTGAATAATGGGTTTCAAGACTTGTGAATTCCCATACCTTAGCGTGGTAGAGGGAACTATATAGGTTAGGAAAATGCATTGATTTCAATCCAGAAACAGATTCTCTTCAGAGCAGCATGAAAACTAAGTGTATAGGATTGCTGTATTAAAGGGGTTGTTAGACTACAAGTGTCTTAAAATGACATTTCTATATTTTTACCTCTAAACATTACCCAAAATAGTTCACTCTGGGGTAACATCTCAGGATAAACTGGTCTGAGTTGACACATCCGGCCAAGAGATGCTGACTTGGTTGCCCTTCAATCTGTGACCATCAACGCCATGTATTTTGTTCTCCCATGCTGCGTACTGCCTGAATGGTGTGTGGAAACGTAACATCAGTACTTGAACATTTTGAACTTCTAGGATTCCTGTACCCCAAAGACCTAAAGTCCATGCTGCTCATCTTCTTCTTCCTCATGTACATATTGTGTCTTTCCGGAAATGGCTTGATCCTCTTAGTGGTAGGACTGGAGCCCCATTTGCACAAGCCGATGTACTGGTTCCTCTGCCACCTGTCCATCATAGACATGATGGTCTCCTCAGTGGTAGTGCCCAAGTTGATTGTTTGGCTGATGGGAGGGAATGGGGCCATCTCCTTTGCAGGGTGTGTAGCCCAGCTCTTTTTCTTCCACTTCCTGGGCTGCACAGAATGCTTCCTGTACACCGTGATGGCCTTTGATCGCTTCCTGGCCATCTGCAAACCACTACACTACAGCACCATCATGAGCCACCGTGTGTGCTTCTACCTTTGTGCTGGCACCTTAATGGGAGGTGCCCTGCACTCTGCTCTAGAGACTTCCCTCACCTTCCATTTGCCGTATGGACGGGGAAACCAGGTGAACTTCATTGTCTGCGACATCCCAGCTGTGCTGAAGCTGGCCTGCGTGGACACATCCCTCAATGAGATGGTGACTTTCATTGATGTGGGGTTGGTTGCCATGGCTTGCTTCCTCCTGATCCTGACATCTTACATTTATATCATTTGTGCCATCCTGAGAATTCCCACTGGCAAGGGGAGACACCGTGCCTTTTCTACTTGCACAGCCCATATCACCTTGGTGATGATTTATTATGTGCCTGTTGTTTACAACTACCTGAGGCCGGCGTCTCAAGAATCCTTTGACGGCATCATCGCCATGTTTTATGCAGCAGTGACCCCCTTTTTAAACCCTCTCATATACACTCTGAGGAACAATGAGATGAAAGTGGGTTTGAAGAAATTTTGCAGTACAAAATGACAGGGTTCTAACAAGTTGGTTCGAGCGTGGTGCTGATAATGTCAAGGTTGCAGGTTCGATCCTCATAAGGGACAGTTGCATATTCCTGCTTTGCAGAGTGTTGGACTAGATCAGGGTTTCCCAAACTTGCATCTCCAGCTGTTTTTGAACTTGCAGACCCACGTCTGGGAAACCCTGAACTAGATGATCTTTTCCAATTCTATGATTCTATGATGGTTTTAAGTAGGGGTTTTGCTGAAACCAGGAGGAAACAAATATTTCATGCCTTTTGGTTTGCTGTGTGTGTGTGTGTGTGTTTAATTTATTTATTTTTAAAGAACCATGCAGTCCAACTATTATGTAGATCTTGGCTGTTTATGAGCATTTGATTTTCTGGTCATTGCAAGAGAAGACAGACACCATGGTGCACATCCTGAGCAATGAATACCCACCTTGCTCTATTGTAACCCTTTATGCCATTTACAATGTGTTGTGCACATGATAGGAAATAACCATCCATGACCACAAAGTCTCCTTTGGTTATACCACACATTTCTACCTCTATCTGTGCACATGGATTCAAAGTCCAATTTATGTAGTAACTGTGCAGGTGGTACCTACCTATGGATGCTGGTTTTATTTTTTTATTTTTTATTTTTTTTAAAAAATAAACTTTATTATGTATCACAACAATTACAATTGATCACAATCAATAAAAACAAATTGCAGTCATAACATTGTTACAGTTGTCTTATTTCCTTCCCTCGACAACCCCCTCCCACCCTCCCAGCCTCCCCTTCCCTACGACTTCTCAACCTGGTCTGAACTAATCCCTTTTTTCTTCCTTTTTCTTTTTTTGATCTACATACCTTACTTTAACATTTACAATAATTTCATATCATGGTTGCTGGTTTTATGTGTGCCCCATGCCATATGGTCAACCTGCAAGGGGCAGTAAAGAACTTTCTGGACCAATACTTTCTGGACTGCCAGGGGTGTACCCAGGATCAAAACTGGGGGGGGGGGGTCAAGCCATGGCCATTCAGGTTGTGACATTTCAGCACGGAAAAGGCGAATGAAACCAAAATTTTAAGAAAATTATATACCGTGTGTCTCCGAATATAAGACACCGTCTTATATTTATTTTCCTCAAGAAAATAAGCTTATGGCTTATTTTCGGGGGGTGTCTTATGGCGATTCCTGCCTAAAATAAGCAGAGCAAAAAACACCTGACCACGTACTACAATGTACTCTTAAAGCAAACAATTTAGGCTACCACAAACAATAATACAAACGCCTCCCTCTAGAACAGAGAAATAGCCACAGATCGCAGCGAACTGCGCCAACTGCTGCCCCGGGAACAGAACACAATTATTAGATGGAGTAACGGCTCCCGCCAGGGAGCTAAGGACCTTCAGGCGCTCCCCCCCCCCAGCAAACACCCCATTTCCTTACACCAAGCCCCCAAACCAGCAAATCAAAACAATGGCAATGAACAAACGTTGCAGAGCAAATATCGATAGCAAGGAGAAACTCGGGCTATGAATTAGAGCAGGGGTGGCCAACTTCCAGGAGACTGCGATCTACTCGCAGAGTTATAAACTGGAGGTGATCTACCCCGTTTTAGTGGGGTTCAGTGGGCTTTTTTTAGAGAGGGGAAATGACCTGTTTCATCACCCATTTTATTGGGGTGCAGGGTTAAAACTTCAGTTTGGGGGGGCCGCCCAACTTTCAGGGGCAAGGGGATTACTTGTTCACCAAAATATCGCTGCAAAAACTCCATTCTTCATTTCACGGAACAGGATAAAATGCAGGGAGGGGAGAGGGGATGGGGCCAGGTGCAATTTAGACAAAAGCAAAGGAAAAGGAGCCCACAATCTAGCCACGAGCGATGGGAGAAAGATAAGGGTCAGGGAAGAGATGGAGGGGAGGGTCAGAAGGGAAACCCACCAGAGTTTCTGGGTCAGTTTCAAGGGCAGCCCCGCGTAGAGCGAGTTACAATAATCAAGCCTAGAGGTGACCATCGCATGGATCACTGTGGCCAGGCCAGGCTGAGAAAGGTAGGGGACCAACTGCTTAATGCGGCGGAGATGGGAAAATGCCACCTTGGCTGTGGTTGCAACCTGCGCCTCCATGGAAAGGGAGGCATCCAAGGCCTCACCCAAGCTCTTGACAGAAGGGGCTGACACTAATAGAGCCACAGCGAAAGATGGAAGTTGCCCCCCCCCCATGTCATCCCGACCCAACCAGAGGACCTCTGTCTTCGAAGGATTTAGCTTCAGCCGACTCCCACGTAGCCATCCAGCCACAGCTTCCAAGCACTTGGTCAGTGTGTCCGGGGCCAAGGCAGGACGGCCATCCATCAACAGATAAATCTGGGTGTCATCAGCATATTGATGACAACCCAAAACTCCGGACAATCTGGGCGAGGGGGCGCATGAATATATTGAAAAGCATCGGGGAAAGGATTGCACCTTGCAGGACTCCACACACCAAGAAGTGCCGCGGCGACAACCCCCTGATGTTGTTTTCAGCTGGTAACCAGAGGATTCAATTGTGCAAGATGCAGGGTGCTCCTTCCCAAACATCTTCTGCGCTTGAAGTGAAAGGAATCACAGCATCTATTTCTTCCCCTGCATATTTCATGATTGAATGCTTCATTTTAATGGCACTGGTCATCATTTTAGTCTCCTCAAATGAATTGCCCTAGCATGTTGCCATGTTGAAATGTTTGTGTCAATCATTTCAATATACCACTCCTGGACCCATCTGAAACGGATTAATTCACTTTCCATTACTTTCAGTCTGCCTGATGTGGGTGGGAGAGGAAATCCCTTACAGTCTTTAAGTGGAGACAGGGAAGAGGAAGGGGGCAAAGAGCACTATGAGGGCTGACTGAAACAAAGAGACTGAGAGCAGGGCTGGTTTCTCTGCTCTGAGACCAATGGGAGAAGCAAGAAACCCTCTTGCAATGTGAATGCTCCACACACTCTCCATCTAGACTTAGGTTGTTTATACAGGTGAAACTCGGAAAATTAGAATAGCATCGAAAAGTGCATTTATTTCAGAAATGCAACTTATTATTTTTTAATTTTTCTTTTAATTTTTACAAATGCTTTCTTTTGGAAATTCCACAGTAATAAAACAAATAGTTACAATAATACAAAAAATAAACATCGCTATTACATTTCATTAATTACATTCCATTCATAATTGACCCGCCTAATGACAAATAATTACAATTACAACAAATAAAGGCTTGACATATCTTGCTTTGCATGTCATGCATCTATCTCATATTTTGGTTTCACCTTTTAAATTGTGTTACTGAAATAAATGCGCTTTTCGGCGATATTCAGATTTTTTGAGTCTCACCTGTACAGCCCAGTGTTATCGAAGCTACGAACATGAGTCTGACCAAACTGTGGGAGGCAGTGGAAAACAGGAGTGCCTGACGTGCTCTGGTCCATGGGGTCACGAAGAGTCGGACACAACTAAACAACAAAACAACAAATTGTGCTATTTTGTGATATACAAATGACATGAGAAAACTTGGTATACTTATTTGTATAACATTATTCTTGTTTATAAAACCTAATAATGATGGTGATGATGATATAATAATAATAAATAAACAATTATGTCTTTTGCTACTGAAGTTGGCAATGTTTACTGTGGGTTGAGTGATGTAGTTCTCTACTATATGGCAGCTGGAGCTACAGTGGAGTGTTCAAATGGCCGCCTTGTTACCTCCACTTTCCGCTGAGCAATAATGTGGAAAGTCACATATGGATGGGACAACAACTTTCTCTCCCAAGAAGCGTTCAAATGAATATAATTGTGATGTGCATAAATATTCAAAGGGTTGCATCATGGAATGATTCCTTGATGTCCCCCCAAAGGAAGTAACACTTTAATAAGGGCTTCTGGGGTTTCAGCTCCTATCATCATTAACTCAAGATCATGCTTCACAAGCTTATGTCCCACGACATGCCAAATGAGACGACAGTGTGGGGATAAGGAAAAGAAAGCAATGCAGGTAGGGGATAAATATGAGTACCTGAGGACAGGTCTTCAGGAGGAAGCCCATTGCCTAGGCTCCTCCGGTGCTTGCTTTGAACAACTATATCAGAAGAATATGCCCAATATTTTTGATAACTCATTGCCAACAAAGCTATCTCTTACCCAAAAGCTGATGAAGGGAATTTGAAGGAACCTTTATTTTAAGGAGGAGGGGGGGTGAGTAGGATGGGATATCTTGAATGCCAACTGGGTACTAATGACTGATAAAATAATACAGGTTGTATTTTGTTACAAGCTTTCTAGATTCACGCACATGGTGGTTATCACCAAAGATCTTCATCTAACTGACCTTCTTTCCACTCCACTGAAACCTACGTATCTGGTTTTTCTATATGTTAGGTGAGATCTGGATAGACTGAGTTGTTTCATTTGTAGGAGTAAGAAGAGTAAAAGGCAGCACTTCTCTTGACGATCCTCTGCTTTACAGCTCCAGTGGAAGGGAGATAAAATGATGTAATGAACAGAGATGGTTAAACTACTATCACAAGAGCATTCAAGCTAACAGCAGCCCGTTCATAGTCTATGTTTCAAAATCAGGATGTTTCTGCTAATTTTGCTCTCAAGGACAAAATGAAAAAAAATGTGTTGGGGGGGGGGTCTGCTATATAGCTGTCTCCTCCCTATATACCAGAGGTTTTTATCCAATGTGAGTCATGTTCAAAGCAGATCTATTGAAAATAATGTAAATGAATGTCAAGAGGTATAGTCTGAGTAGAACTTAATTGGGTACATCCCTGTGTGTTTGAAGTAGTAACGTCTTCCTGAGCATTTTGGTTCTTTTGGTTTCTGTTCAAGGACTACTGGAGTGGGGGGAAAGAGGGTGCTATAGGGAGCTAGGATAGTGGCGTTTGAAGCCGAAGCAGGCAGACGTTAGCTCTCTGGGTGATTGGCAGTAGATTTGCAAAGGTTTCAGAATACAGTGGAACCTCTACTTACGAATTTAATGCGTTCCGAACGCACATTCGTAAGTAAAAAAAAATTGTAAGTCAAATCCCATAGGAATGCATCGGGAGAAAAAATTCGTAAGTAGAACAAATCCTATGTAAACCGCATCCAAGATAGCGGACGGAGCTCCATTCGTAAGTAGAAACATTTGTAAGTAGAGTTATTCGTAAGTAGAGGTACCACTGTAATAAGCATTGCCTGAATGGAGTGTGGAAATGTAACATCATTGCTTGAACATTTTGAACTTATGGGGTTTACATATCCCAAAGAGCTAAAGATCCTGTTGCTCACCTTCTTCTTCCTCGTGTATATATTGTCTCTTTTTGGAAATGGCTTGATCCTCTTGGTGGTAGCACTGGAACCTAGTTTGCACAAGCCTATGTACTGGTTCCTCTGCCATCTGTCCATCATAGATATGATGACCTGCTCAGTGGTGGTGCCCAAGATGATTTCCTGGATGCTCAAGGGCAATGGGGACATTTCCTTTGCAGAATGTGCAACCCAGCTCTTCTTCTTCCACACCCTGGGCTGTTCAGAGTGCTTGCTGTACACTGTGATGGCTTTTGATCGCTTCCTGGCCATCTGCAAGCCACTCCACTACAGCACCATCATGAACCATCATCTTGGCACCTGTCTTTCTGTTGGCGCCTGGTTTGGAGGCTGCCTGCACTCTGTGGTAGAGACTTACCTCACCTTCCGTTTGCCATATGGACGAGGAAGTCAGGTGAACTACATCTTCTGCGACATCCCAGCTGTTCTGAAGCTGGCCTGTGCTGACATATCCCTCAATGAGATGGTGATTTCGGTTGACGTTGAAGTAGTGGCTGTTACCTGCTCCCTCCTGATCCTGACATCCTACGTGTATATCATTTCTGCCATCCTGAGGATTCCCACTGCCACAGGGAGACAACGTGCCTTCTCCACCTGCACAGCCCATATCACCTTGGTGGCTATATATTATGTCCCTGTGGTTTACAACTACCTGCGTCCACCATCTCAGGACTCCCTTGATGGTATTGTTGCTGTGTTCTACACAGCATTGACCCCTCTCTTAAACCCTCTCATATACACTCTGAGGAACAATGAGGTGAAAGTTGGCGTGAAGAAATTGTGCAGTAGGAAACACAGTGCTCAGTTAACTAACTGAGATCTTGTTATTGCAATTAGTTTTCCTGAAAATCAGAGAAAATAAATGAGATTTTCTAAAACCTACTCTTGCATTCCAACGGTTAAGAACATCTCCACTGTTTGTAAGCAGCTCTTGAGCATGGGATACTCAGCAGAGCTCTACTGTCTTTTGTTCTGTCATTTGCAACCTGGCGTCTGCAAGATGAAGAATAACAATCTGTAACCACAAATTCACATTTGTTTGCACCACTCATCTGTTTCCATGCATGCATTTAAAGCTCAATCTATACAGTCCTTCTCCAGGCAACTGCTGCTTATCCATGGCTGCCTTCCAGACTGCCACATAAATGTCTGAGGCTGCAGATCTAAACTCATTTACTACAGAGTACAGATGGGGAATAATTTTTATTCACTTTGCATTTGAAGGCAAACTTACTGAAGTTGTGCTTTCTTATACAATAAACAGTGAACAAAACAATAAACAAGTACCATGGAGAGACCTGGTCTGAATAAGGACATTGGATTCTTATCTCATTATACATGATAAAGCTTTCTTTAGCACCTCACCCCTTGCTTTTTCCTGCAAGGCCAATTGCAGTCATTAACAGTCATCAACAGGTTTACCACTCCTATCAGCCAATCACCCATTCCCACCACCCTTCTGAGTAATACCCCTCCCCACCCTCTGACTATACATAAGGGTCTGGTGACTTCTGTTTCAGTGTATCTGAAGAAGTGTGCATGCACACGAAAGCTCATACCTATGACAAACTTAGATGGTCTCTAAGGAATGATTTATTTATTTTTTAATAAACAGTGTTGTTAGGGGAGTGGTAGTACCTCTGGTGGGGGACATGTCATGCTCCTTCAGGGTAGTTTCTCCACTTTTGGCCCCCACCCTGCACTCAGCTTTCACCTGTGGTTCCTAGAAGCTGCCAGCATGTGACAGTGTCCACACCCCGGGAAACGGCTTCAACTGGTTGGCTAAACCAGGTGAGGGGAGCCAATGGATCTCAAACCCTCATTGAGTTATGATTCTTGTTGAGAGCTCTCCTGGGGAACAATTATTTGCAAACAATGTTGTTTGTGGAAAGGCTGAGTTTCGGGCAGGGATCTGGCGGGCCTCAGCAGCCAAAAACCAGGAGCTATGAGACGGGCTATTGGTCAGGACTGAAAACCCAGCAGGACTGAAGGAGAAACACATCAGAGCTGACGAAGAACAGGTTCAAGATGATCCAATGAGCAGCCAGTCCAGAAAGCTATTCGCTGCCACCGGCGGCTCTTTGGTTGAATACATGGAGTAGACACTAGGGTGATGACTTTTTCAATTTCTTTCCTCAAAAATTATTTCCTGTAGCACAAATGGATGAACTTTTGCCTATTAATGACTAAAATGAGGTATATTCCATTGAAATATTTAAAAAGGTAACGCACAAACCGTTTTTTAAAAAAAATTGTATGCCGTTTTACCATTTCATAAAATTGTATTAACAATTCTATATATATTTCGTACCAAATTTGGACACAACACCACATTCCACAATGGGGGGTGTTCTTAGCAACATAGGGTATACAAATGGCACACCTGTGCAAGGTAAAAAACCCTTTTGGGGACCTCAAAACTCAGCCAGCAGACCCTGCTGGGCATGCTGGGAAAAGAACCTACAGGAGAGGTAGCAAAACATTGTCCTCTATACTGTTACTGCAGCTAAAAAAAGCTTCCTTGTGTGTTTGATGACCCTATATAATGTTTGTATATATGTGACTCTAAAGCTTGGGTTCAATTTTATTATCTGCTTACAGTGACTTCAAAAATGGTTTAAAAAACCTGATAAATAATTTTTTTAATCATTTTGTGCGTGAGGTTTTTTTATCAAATCTCTTTGAAAGTAAGATTTTATCTAATCTTTAATGAAAGCTCATCAAATTATGATACAAGGAAATGAGGTTGTAAAAAAGTCATCACCCCAGTAGACACATACACTCACAAAATTCAGCAGCTCCTGACAGTTGGTTTATATCCAGTCTAAGTTCAGTCCCACAGAAATCAATCTGACACCATTACTCATGAGTTATATCTTGTTGATTTAGCTCTTTGGGATATGTGCCACTCATTTAATCTAAGCAGGACTGAGTGGAATTGTGTCTCCTAGAATTTATTTCTGCAACACCTTTCAGCCAATCCCCATACCTACCCCCACCTTCATATAATCCATAGTTCTCCGGAAAGGTGGGCTGAAGGAGTTGTTGTTGTTGTTAGTCTAACCTGTCACTCAAGGAAAATAAGCCCTGCTGGATCAGAACAAAGACTCATCTAAGTTCAGCATCCTATTCTTACAGTAACCAATCAGATGCTTTTGCCTTGCCTACAGAAGGTCCAAGGTTCAGCCGCCGCCACCCCTTTTTCTCCAGGTAGGATAGAGAAAGATTCACTGCCTGAAACTCCAGGGAGCTGCTGCCAGTCAGTGTTGACGATACTTAGGCAGATGGGCCAATGGTCTGACACAGTATATGGCAGCTTCCTGTATCCCTGTGGATCATGGTCTCAGCATGTGTTGACATAGATTGTTGCGCAAAACTAGATTTTGGCTCAAACATTTATGACCCAACGAGACATCTTCAGGCTGAAATAATTTTCAATCACTTAGACATATGTTAGATGTTCTTTGTCTAATCACTAAGTGAAATAAATGGGCAGGTGATGGAGAACTGGGAGGAGAGCTAGGGATTTTATTTTATTTTTACCAGTGAGGCAGCACTGACTCACAGCAATTGGACAGTTCTATGGAATGCAAGAAGATCAAACCTATCCACTCTGAAGGAAATCAGCCCTGAGTGCTCACTGGAAGGACAGATCCTGAAGCTGAGGCTCCAATACTTTGGCCACCTCATGAGAAGAGAAGAATCCTTGGAAAAGACCCTGATGTTGGGAAAGATGGAGGGCACAAGGGGAAGGGGACGACAGAGGACGAGATGGTTGGACAGTGTTCTCGAAGCTACGAACATGAGTTTGACCAAACTGCGGGAGGCAGTGGAAGACAGGAGTGCCTGGCGTGCTCTGGTCCATGGGGTCACGAAGAGTCGGACACGACTAAACGACTAAACAACAACAACCTACTTTCCATTATGGGATAGCCTTGCGGCATGGCCCTACCCCACCTCTACAGCCACATTTTTCCAGCAGTTCGATAATTTGAATTCAAGCCACCTTTGGATTGATCAATGGCAGGTGGGCTTAGGGACGGGCACACCCAGGGGTGGAGCTGACTGAGTCTTCATGTGGACTTCCCTCAGGTCTGCTTCTTGGGAATAAAATGAGTGTTCGTCCCTCATTCAGCTCCATTGTACCTTTGGACTGTTGACTGGGGACTGCAGCCAATGGTGGAAGGAGTCAGGTCAAATGGTGGGTGGAGCCTGGGAGGGCAGGTCCCTGATAGACTCCAGCTACAAAAGTGGAGGCTGCTAAAGAGGCTGGAGACCATTTTGACTGCATACCCAGGACATCAATCTCAGTTTCTTATTTTTCCAAATATGATTTCCATGTTCCCATGTCAGTTTCCAATTATTATTTTTAAATAAATAAAAACACCAGAAAATTCACAAGCATATTAACGTGGATTTATTGTAGCATTGTGCCTTCAGTTTTCCTCAGTTTACACCTCTCTACAAAGCATATCACCCTTAATATGACGCATTTTGCATGTTATTTCCACCAATCTGTGCATTTATGCACACATCTCAGATGTCAAAACCAAGGTAAAGAGAGATGTATTTAGCATTTGCTACCAGCTGCATAGTGAAGAAGCCAGGTGCACCTCTGTTGGGATGGAATCCCACAACTTAGGGGCAGTCACAAAGAATGCCCTCTCCTGGGCTACCACCACCCAAACTTCTCAGGGAAGTGGAACTGCCAGGAGGGGCCCCTCTGTTGATCTTCACATACAGTAGGGTAAAGGTAAAGGGACCCCTGACCATCAGGTCCAGTCATGTCCGACTCTAGGGTTGCGGCGCTCATCTTGCTCTATAGGCCGAGGGAGCCGGCGTTTGTCCGCAGACAGCTTCCGGGTTCATGTGGCCAGCATGACAAAGCTGCTTCTGGCAAACCAGAGCAGCACACGGAAACGCCGTTTACCTTCCCACTGTAGCGGTTACCTATTTATCTACTTGCACTTTGATGTGCTTTCGAACTGCTAGGTGGGCAGGAGCTGGGACCGAGCAATGGGAGCTCACCCCGTTGCAGGGATTCAAACCACCGACCTTCTGATCACCAAGCCCTAGACTCTGTGGTTTAACCCACAGCGCCACCTGTAGGGTATGTGCAGATAAAGTGAGCACGCTCCATATTTAGAGCCTAAGTCATTTAGGTTGTTAAACACTAACATGGGCACCCATAAACATACTGACAGTCAATGAAGCTGTTTTAGAACAGGGGATATATGAGTTCTAAAGGTAACCCCAGCCAATAGCAGCTGCATTTTGGACCAATTCTGAGTCATCTTCAAGGGCAGTTCCAGATAATAATCCAACCTGGAAATTACCAGAGTATGGAGTACTGTAGCCAAGTCATCTCTGTCCAAATTGGGCTGTAGCTGGTGAAACAGAAATACCTGGATAGAGGCACTCCTGGTCACCAAGACTACCTGAGCTCCAAATGTCAATGTTGGATCTAGGAATATTCCCAAGCTAAGAATTGGCTACTTTCAGGGTAATGTAACTCTACCCAGAAGAGGCTTCAACTTGTTGACCCAAATACAGGTGAAACTCGGAAAATTAGAATATCGTCGAAAAGTGCATTTCATTAATTACATTCCATTCATAATTGACCCGCCTAACAACAAATAATTACAATTACAACAAATAAAGGCTTGACATATCTTGCTTTGCATGTCATGCATCTATCTCATATATTGGTTTCACCTTTTAAATTGCGTTACTGAAATAAATGCACTTTTCGACGATATTCAGATTTTCCGAGTTTCACCTGTACAGCCCATCACTGCCTCCAAACACCTGTCTAGCAAGTCAGCTGTCTCTCCAAATTCAGGTGGAGAAGAGAGATAAGAACTGAGTGTCACCTACGTATTGATGGCGCTTCACTCCAAAACCCCTGATCACAACTCCCAGCAGCTTGATGTAGATGTTCAATAGCATAGGGGACAAAACGGAACATCTGGTGGTGTTGAAAAATGATATTAAAGTGTCAGGTGTGACTTCAGCCTGAACGTAGCGAGTGTTGCGCAATCCGGAGGCTTCTGGTGGTAGTAATGACTAGACGTCTGGGTGCAGAATAACTATTTACAGGATTTATTAAATAAAAGAAATCCAGAGTTTCTATGTACAATTTTAGAACTCAAAAGCAAAGTAAAATAAATCCTTTCCTCTCTGTCTCTCTCTCACACACACAACCAACTGTTACAGCACTTCTCCTCCTGCACTCACCACACCACATACCGTGCTAGCTTTCTCTGATAACAGGACTCAGTGCTAATCTTCAACCAATGAGAAAGCAGTTGCTATGGCTGAGGCAGACCTTGGCTTTCTGCCCAGTGTTAATTGCTTGTCCCAGCGTTAATTGTGTGAAGAAGGAATCTGATGGTTTCTCATGCTACCAATTTAGCAAAACCCGAACACTTTCATAACTACTTTCTGGAAACAGTCCTGGAGGTAGGAGCAGATCAAATGAATTAAAATGCCCCCAACATTCACCTCTGTGAGCTGTTCCAGAAAGATACAATTGCCAATGACATTAAAGAAATAAAAATAAAAACTGTGAAAGATCAAGAAGAATGAGCAGGGTCACACTTCCTTCATCTCTCTCCCACCAAATGCCATCAACCAGAATGACCAGAGCAGTTTCAATGCCATGACTGGGCCTTAAACTAGGCTGAAAGGTATTCAGAAATTCAATCTCCTCCAAGCATGCTTGAAGGTGGACTGCTGCAACCCTCTATAGCTCCTTACCTAAAAGGGGGAAATGAGCCACTGGGGAATAGTTGTTTAGCACTTGTGGGTCCAGGGAGGTCTTCTTAAGGAGGGGATGGACCGCAGCCTCTTTCAAGGCAGGTGGGTAGTCCTGCCTCCTCCAGTGAAGCATTGATCACTCCCACATGGTGAAGTCAATCAGACTTGATCAGGGTTCGAGACTCGCATTGTTCTAGGCACATTTTGCAACAAGGAATTTCATTAGTGTGAGCAGTTTCCAAGCTCTGGGCGCTTTACAGCACCTAAGATTTCAGATTAAAGCTGCAGAGTGGAAGGAAAGGAGGACCTTTTTCTGCCTCCCCACTTCCAGCCACTCTCTGAAGACTGGAGAAGGGACCCTCTTAAGAATATTAGGGTGGTGGGCAGGGGAAGGACTAGGCTATGAGAAAAATGAACATAATTTTTTAGCTGCAGTTCATTCATTTTCAACTTTGTATTCTTGTTATAAAAAAAGTACGCCTAGACATTCCGTTGTTCCACCCATAACCTAGGTTTAGGGTGACATTTAGCTCCTAGCTTTCATATCTCAGTTTCTAACACAGGACTTGATGTGTCAAAAGGAACAGAAAACAGCACTGCAAACATGGGTTTTCTTTACACGACATTCCCACCCCACCTTTTCACCAGAGCAGCCTTCATTTCCTTATTTCTAAGTGTGTATATGAGCGGGTTCAGAAATGGTGTTATTGTGGTGTAGAACACACAAACCACAGGATCCATGGAGTCCTGAGACGCTGGCCTCAGGTAGTGATAAACCACAGGTAGGTAATATATTCCCACCACAGTAAGATGGGCTGTGCAGGTTGAGAAGGCCCGGCGACGCCCTTCCCTGCTGCTGATCCTCAGAATAGCTGAGATGATATAGACATAGGAGGTCAAGATAAGCAGGAAGCAAGACATTGCCACACTGCCAATATCTATCAACACCATCATCTGATTTGTGGGAATGTTCAGGAATGTGGATGAGGAGATATTGTTTAATATATCCTATCCCCGCTTGCGCTAGCAAGCACAAAACTTTAGCAGAGTAAAACATTCCCCTTTTTGCAAAATACACAGCAGAAGAACGTTTGCGCAGGCTTGATTTAAGCCACTAAAATAAAGTGTATTTTCCTGGTATTTCCCCTTTTTCCCTCTTAAAAGAAAAGACACAACACAATGCTCTTAAAAGTATAAAAGATGTTTACTTACAAGCATCTCGAGGTACAGCACACTCAAGAGGTAGACTTGCTTAGTTAAAAGGTAATATATACATTGTGAAGTTCACTTATAAGAAGTGAGACTCCATCTCATCTCTCTCTCTAGGCTGGAGGCCTTGAGGGAGAGACTCACTAAGATGTGTGTAGTCCAAGAGGTCTGGTCCAAGAGAGGGAAAATGGCTGTTTCCTTCAGGATTTATCTGCCACTTCCTCAACTCATTTGCATGTGAAGGAAGAGGAAACTACGCTTAGTCATATCCTCCTCCTCAGTCCTCCAAGTGGACTATCTAGGGATTGTTGTGACTTGACTGCACTTAACCCTTTGCATCCCACAAACCCCTTCTCAGGCAATTCACAACATACACAAAAACATACATAAATAACTTTAATCAACCACCCAAGAGTCCCAGCTTGCCACGAAGATCCTGGAACTTCTCTCTTGGCAGGGGCTTTGTTAGGACATCTGCAGTCATCTGGTCAGTGTTGCAGTAACACATTTCAACAAGTCCATCCTCGATCACCTGGCGTATGTAGTGGTACCTGACCCCAATGTGTTTGGTGCGTGCAAGGAACTTTTCACTTTGTGTCAGCTTCATACTGCTCTGATTGTCCTCCATCAAGCTGACAGGTCCCGTTCTTGGCACGCCAAAGTCCTTCAGGAGCTGATCCAGCCAGGGGATCTCTCTGCAAGCTTCCGAAGCCGCAATGTACTCAGATTCTGTGGACGATAAAGCTACACATTTCTGTTTATAGCTGCCCCATGCAATAGCTCCGTCCCCATACATAAAAACATAGCCACTTGTGGATTTATAATCCTTATTGTCCCCAGCCCAATCCGCATCAGTGTACCCAAGCAGTTTAGGGTCTCTGACAGCTGGCAGTTTTAATTTACAGTCCATGGTTCCCTTTAGATAACGAACAACCCTCTTAACTCCAGCCCAATCATGCTCAGTGGGACAACTTACTTTCCTACTTAGGATCCCCACTGCACTTGCCAGGTCAGGTCTGCATGTGGTAACCAAATACAAAAGTTTGCCGACCGCTGACCTGTATTGCGTGTTGTTTGGCAGCAACTTCGAACCTTGTTGATTCTTCAAGAAGTCTGTGGCCATCGGTGTCGCAACTGGGTGTGCGTCCTGCATCTGCATGCTTTCAATCAGTTCAGTTATCTTTTGCCTTTGGCTGAGTAAGAACGATCCATCCTCTTCTCTCTCAACTTGAATTCCCAAGTAGTATTTCACTTTTCCAAGTTCCTTGACCTCTACTTCCCTGTTGAGGTGTTTGACTATGTCTTTATAGTCTTTCTCATTTGACGTAGAAATTAAAAGGTCGTCAACAAAGGCTAAAATGTACGAAAACTGTCCATTCCTTTGTTTGGTGTACAAGCACTTATCAGCAGTCCCTTGCTTGTACCCAAGCTGCACCAGCATCTCATGGAGTTTCTGGTTCCAAGCCCTCGCTGCTTGCTTCAAACCATAAAGTCCTTTCTGCAGCTTGCACACTAGATGTGCCTCATTTGGTTTAATGAAACCTTTGGGCTGCTTCATATAAATCTGCTCAGAAATTTCGCCGTGAAGAAAAGCTGTCGCAATGTCAATATGGTAAACTGACATTTGCTTAGATGCTGCAATACTTAAAAGTAGTCTGACACTGCTGTATCGAACTGTCGGTGCAAACACTTGATCGTAATCCTCTCCATACTTCTGGGAAAAACCTTGTGCCACAAGCCTAGCTTTGTAGCGTTGCACCTCCCCTTCTGAACCCTTTTTAACCTTGAACACCCATTTACTTCCAATTGCTTCCTTACCAGGAGGTAGTTCTGTGAGTGTCCAGGTCCTGTTCCGATGAAGTGCATCTATCTCCTCCTGAGCAGCTTTCCTCCAGAGACTGGCTTCATCTGGTGGCATCCTCTCTATCTCTTCCCATTTGGAAGGTTCCTGTGGAGACGCCGACCTTGTAAGGTAGGACAGCCGTAATGGTGGAACACCTCTGTTGGTTCTGGATGAGCGTCTGACCTCTGGTCTTTCGACTGCATCAGCTTCCTCATCCTCCTCCAGCAGTGGCATATCCCCATACAGCTGCTCGTCATCATCTTCGTCTCTGGTGCTGCCAGGGGCCTGGACCTCCACGTCTTCTCGGGTGTCACCTATAGGGGGTGCTACGACACTAGAAGTTGGATTAGTACTTTGTATTGGTTCAAAAGGAAAAATCACAAATTCCTCATCCTGTGGCTCCTTGGAACAATCAATGGCAGTGTCCTTTGTATCAACTTTGCCTTGCTCATCGAAGTAAATTACATGCTGCGAACTTGTCTTGCCAGTTTGCGGATCCAAGACTCTATATCCTTTTCCTCCAGAAGCGTACCCAACTAGGATCCCTGCCTTCGCTCTGGAATCAAGTTTGTGTCTGTGCTCCTTGGGCACATGATAGTAGCACAAACTTCCAAATACACGTATATGTGACAAATTTGGGGCTTTTCCATGCCAAAGTTCAAATGGTGTGCGCTCTGCGCCTTTTGTGGGCAGTCTGTTCTGAAGATAGACTGAGCAACGAGCCGCTTCACCCCACAGCCTGTGTGACAAGTTAGCTTCCTTTAGCATGCACCTTGTCATTTCCAAAATGGATCTAAATTTCCTCTCTGCAATTGAGTTTTGTTGGGGTGTGTAGGCAACTGTGGTCACGTGTGATATGCCTTCTCTAGCCATGACGGCCTGCATCTCATGTGAACAAAATTCCCCACCATTATCGGACATTAAAATGGAAGGGGCTCGCTGGAACTTGTTCTTGACCATGTTAAGATAGTCCCTGAACAATTCCACTGTCTCACTCTTCTCCTTGATAAAGTAGGCTACGCAGAATCTCGAGAAATCGTCCAAAAATATCAAAATATATTTATTACCTCCTAGAGAAGACACATTCATTGGTCCACATAGATCTGTATGGACAATGTCCAATACTTTAGTGCTTCTCTTCTCTGCACAACGTGGGAAAGAAGGTTTAGTTGCTTTCTCACTAACACAAGTTATACATTTTGATGTTGGTGTATTTGTGTTGCTTTGCTTTACCTGCAGACCTCTCACAAGATCACCTTTCTGTAGTTCCAGAATAACGTTGGTGTCTCTGTGTCCAAGTCTCTTGTGCCAGAGTTCCAGACTTCCTTCGTCCTTTTGACTTGGTTGCGCCACCTTTGCAGACTGGTTCTGCTGGTTCTCTGAAACATTAAGCTCATATACACCATCCTTTAGTGTGCCTTGAACATAAACTTCATCATGCTTAGTCACAATACATTGTCCTTTTTCAAATGTAATTTTAAAACCTTTCCTGTCCAAACTGGACACGCTGAGTAAGTTGCAATTAAGCTTTGGTGCAAACTTAACTTCAGTTATCTTAGTATTAATTGTTTCATGATCTACGTTGAATTTCAAATTCACAGTTCCTGAACCAATTGCCTTTACAATGTTGCCATCAGCAATCTCAATTTCAGAGGTTTCATCCCCATTAATCTCATTAAAATACTCCTTTTCATAACAGAAATGAGAACTCACTCCACTGTCAAGAATCCACTTATTGCGCTTATTTTCACAATCCTGGACAGCTAAACTCCTCTCCTGCATCAACATGGTTTGCTCATGACTCCCCTTCTTAACACCTTGTGGTTTTGAGGGGTGGGATTCAACTTTATCCCCATTTTGACTCTTGCAGTTCCTTGCTATGTGGTTTTTCCCATTGCATTTAAAACAAATTATTTCTCTAGATGTCTGTCTGGACTTTCCAAAATGCTTGGATGCATAGCTGCTATCCTTCCTCCTTGGATTCCTTTCTTGAGAATCAAGGCTATCTCTGCATTCCTCTCTTAAATGGTTGATAAGCTCATTAAAAGTTAAATCCTTTGTGTGATCCATTATACTTTTAAATGGAGCAAACGTAGGTCCCAATGATGCAAGCATAAACGTTACTTTAGTCACATCATCAAAGGCTCTGGGAGTAAGGGCAATTCTTTGAACAATCTCAGAAAAATTCTTAAAATGCTCTGTAAACTCTTCTCTAGAATTCATCTTCAACTTGAGTAACTTATCCAACAAGTATCTATAGGAACTCTCTGTAGATTGTGCATAAATGCGTTCAATGTCCTCTAGGATCTTAGATGCATCATCTTCAAAATTTATCATTGATAGATGCTCATTCCTCAAACTGCTCAAAATTATGTGCTTGGCTTCATCATTTTTAATACTCCAAGCTTCTATCTTAGCTAAAGCTTCTGCATCGGTTCCTGTAGGCTTTTCTTCCTTAATGGCCTGCAGAACACGCCTAGCAGCAAGATAAACTAAAACGCGCTGCTTCCACTGCACAAAATTATTGTCATCCAGCAGCATAAAACTTGGTCTTGCCTCACTATCAAAACTGGAGCTTGCCATCTTAAAACTTCAAAAATTTCCAAAATTCAAAAATCTTTCAAAAATCAAATTCAAAATCTCAAAAATATCTTCACTACCTCTGAGCTTTCTCAGTGCTGTAAACTCTGAGGGAGGGGAGGGGTAGTTAATCCCCCAAGCACACTGCAGAACAAAGAGACCATGTGCTCAACCAGGAAATCCTAACTGGAAAAATCCTACAGAGTTCAAAATCACAATCCAAATCAATCCTTCAAAAATACACAAAATACGCAACTCTGGGCCGCAATAACCCTATGTGGGAATGTTCAGGAATGTGGATGAGGAGATATTGTTTAATATATCCTATCCCCGCTTGCGCTAGCAAGCACAAAACTTTAGCAGAGTAAAACATTCCCCTTTTTGCAAAATACACAGCAGAAGAACGTTTGCGCAGGCTTGATTTAAGCCACTAAAATAAAGTGTATTTTCCTGGTATTTCCCCTTTTTCCCTCTTAAAAGAAAAGACACAACACAATGCTCTTAAAAGTATAAAAGATGTTTACTTACAAGCATCTCGAGGTACAGCACACTCAAGAGGTAGACTTGCTTAGTTAAAAGGTAATATATACATTGTGAAGTTCACTTATAAGAAGTGAGACTCCATCTCATCTCTCTCTCTAGGCTGGAGGCCTTGAGGGAGAGACTCACTAAGATGTGTGTAGTCCAAGAGGTCTGGTCCAAGAGAGGGAAAATGGCTGTTTCCTTCAGGATTTATCTGCCACTTCCTCAACTCATTTGCATGTGAAGGAAGAGGAAACTACGCTTAGTCATATCCTCCTCCTCAGTCCTCCAAGTGGACTATCTAGGGATTGTTGTGACTTGACTGCACTTAACCCTTTGCATCCCACATGATTGAACTCTGTATCAGCACAAGCCAGCTTCAACATTGCAGGAATGTCACATAAGATATAGTCAACATCATTTCTTTGCCCATATGGCAAACGGAAGGTGAGGGTTGTCTGTATAATTGAGTTCAAACAGCCTCCAATCACTGTCCCCAAGGAGAGGCCAAGGCAGGCTTTCCAATTCATGATGTTGCTGTAATGGAGAGGCTTACAAATGGCCAAGAAGCGATCGTAAGCCATCAAGGTGTAAAGGAGGCTTTCTGCACATCCGAGGAAGTTGAAGAAAAATAACTGAGAGACACAACTTGCAAAGGAGATGACCTTTCCACCAGGGATGAATCCTGCAATCACTTTGGGGAAAACGACAGAAGAGAAAGCCATGTCCAGGATGGACAGATGGCAGAGGAACCAGTACATGGGTTTGTGCAACTGGAGGTCAGAAGCCACCACCCAGAGGATCAGGGAATTTCCAGACAGGGTCAGTAGGAACATGAGCAAGAAGAAGAGAAACAATGGGACCTTCATTTCTGGTGGGTATTGGAACCCAGAGAGGACAAACTCTGTTGGTGCTGTTTCATTTGCACACTCCATTGGTAAGATATTAATATCAGTTAGATAAGTTTGATTAACATTTTGGAAGTGAATGAGAGGGCGAGATATCACTGCTGATGACAATGTTTTCCAAAAGTAGGTGACACCTATACAGTTCTAGGGAAGGGCATGATCTATAGAAGCAGTTGTTGGCCTCCTCCCAGCACAATGGAAACAAGTCCATTAAAGTGAATGGAGCACTGCCAAGCCTATCTCAGTCTGCTCTCAGCCAACACCCACCTGCCTGCCTTCCTAGTCACAACTGATCCAAGGTCCTGCCTGCTTTCTCTGTCTTGCCCAGAGGAGTTCTAGGGAAAACTTGCATTAGTTCGCTCTTTCATTGGCTCTGGTACCAACCACTGTCTGTCTTCTTGCCTTTCCCCCTACCATTTCCAATAGGCACCAGCCACCACTGTCCCAGCAACAACGTAGACCTTTGTTAATATCTTAATGCCGATCAGAAGGTCAGTGGTTCGAATCCCCGCGACGGGGTGAGCTCTTGTTGCTCAGTCCCTGCTCCTGCCCACCTAGCAGTTCAAAAGCACATCAAAGTGCAAGTAGATAAATAGGTATCGCTCCGACGGGAAGGTAAATGGCTTTTCCGTGCGCTGCTCTGGTTTCGCCAGAAGCGGCTTTGTCATGCTGACCACATGACCGGGAAGCTGTACGCTGGCTCCCTCAGCCAATAAAGGGAGATGAGCGCCGCAACCCCAGAGACGTCCGTGATTGGACCTAATGGTCAGGGGTCCCTTTACCTTTACCTAATATAGTAATGAACCCTGGTAGCAGATCATTGCTGAACAGCACAGGATTTGTGGTGGTAACTGCGCCACAAGAGACGAAGATGTGTTGCTTTCCACTCTTGTTTCCCTATGTGTTGTTTGAAAGGAGGAAGGAGAGTTTCCTTTCTAACTGTGGCAGACAACAGAACAGAACTGAAAGGCTCTCTACATTCAACTGTAGAAACTAGCAACAGGCACTAGGAAGAGCCCACTTTTGAAATGCTGGAAAAAATATTGGCTTAATAGGAAGGACATCAACGTCAGGTGAACAATTGGCAATAAATCTCCTTGTCAGAATCAGCCAGACATAAAATCCATCATGCAGTTAGGAAAGCAGTTGTCAGATTTGGTATGGAAAGATGCATTCACCCAAGGCTTGGAAATAATGTGGTTCTGACATCCTTTCACCAACTTATGTATCCATTACAAACCACTTTGTAACAAATGTGGAAAAAATAGCCTGGCTTTTCCATTGGAGTTCAGTGGGCTTCTGCATCTATAGGGCTCACTCCTCAACAGTTATTTCCTGCCCTGAACACCTTGAGTCAGCTTATTGGAGTTCAGTGATAAACCAGGGGGGGAAACAATGCATACGAGTCACATATAATCCAACATTAGCATACTAATGCTTTTGCCATGATACAGCTCTTGAAAGACTATTCTCAGTTTTTTTAGTCTTATTATTTATTAAATGCATATCCTGTCCTTCGTTCCATCTTCTTCCATAACTGCAGTTGGGAGGAGCTATTCAATGCAGTTTTCGGACAGTTGTTGGCAAAATGGGCTCTTTGTTGACACGCTTGCTATAGAACCTGGTGATATTTCCAAGAGGAACGGTGAGAACTTCTGGAAGAAGTGGATTTGTTGCTGTTAACCTTAAATCATTTATATCGTTTCAGTTTGTTTCTGTTCAGAAGACTCACCTGATGTTTTACCAGCGGCCGAGGTGGCCCCCTCAGTGCAAGCTATTTCACTGGAATTGCCCCAGGTGTACCTTCACTCAAACATAACTTCAGCAAATGAGTGGGCAGAGGAAATCCTGAATCTAAATCCCCTTCCAGAGTGGTAGCTGTGTGATCTGCTGTAGGAGAGTACCTGGAGGGTGTTGGAACACCTTAAAGGCTTTCAGCTATGCTGTGACTAGGTCAGCCCACAAATCAGATTTCCTTTCATTCATATTTGTTTCTTCTGAGACGCAGAAAGGAAAAAAGTTGGCGCGAGGCATAGAGGATAGCTGCAGGGGATAATCAGCTCAATGCTTTTCACCCAAAGAGGCACAATTTCATCTCCCCCTGTATCTTTATAATGATGCAGCTTCACTGAATTTAAGGGCAGGTCCTTGTTCGTTCCCTCTGGAGCGAATGTGCACATCGGGGACATGTTTATGCCCTAGGGTTTCATTAGATTCCAGTCAGTGTCTTTTGTAATATGGTTTATTTTTGGGGGGGGGGGAGAGAGAGACTGATAGTTATTATAAATTCCACTGGGGAATAATTATTTGCAATCAATGGTTTTGGTGTCGAAGCTTGGTCATGAGCAAAGAGTCTGGGGTGAGACAGCGGCTAGAAACCAGGACCTATATGAGACAGGTGATTGGCCAGAACTGATGAGCTGGAGAGGACAGTAGATTAAACCAGGGCTCAACGTGGAAGAACCACCAAGAATCATGAGAGCTGAAGAAGAACTGGGCAATATCAGTCCAGAAAGTTCTTCACTGCCACAGGTGGCAGCCATACACACACAAACATACAAACAAGGAGCCCCTGACAGTTGGTCTAAGTTCAGTGCCAATGAAATCAATAAGACACATGACCGGCTTATCCCTGTGATTGCCCCCTCATCCCCCTCCCTCATCCCTGTGAATCTCCCAACTCTGTCCTGATCCATGACCTATTATGCCCCCTCTTCCCCCCACCTCGGCTTATCCCTGTGATTTCCCCCCTCTCCTCCCCCTAACCCCCCCCACTTACCCCTGTGATTTCCCTCCTCTCCTCCATCCAACCCCCCCTCCCCGGGTTATCTCTGTGACCCGTTCATTTTGCACACAATCATTCCCCCAATGCGGGTGTTCTGTAAAATTTTGCCCTGTCCCAACCCTGACTCCCCTACCCACGTGTGTTATGTGAAATAACATTTATTCTACCCAAAGGCACGGCCCTGTAAAAGGCCCGTATTCAGTTGATTCTATGCTGCGGGCTATTCACCGCCCCTCATCCCCCACCCAGGCAGGCCCCTAAATCCACTCAGCCTGGTCTGCAAAGCTGAGGTGAAATACTGCGGAGAGGGCAGGTTTCATCCCTGTGTCTCCCCCAACCCTGTTCTGACCCATTACCTATCCCTGCCCCCTATTCGCCCCCCCAAGGCAGGCCCCTACCTCCACTTCGCAATGTTGGGCCTTGTTGCTGCAAAAGGCCTGTTTTTAGTTGGTTGGGCCTTGTTGCTGCAAAAGGCCTGCTTTCAGTTGGTTGGGCCTTTTTGCTGCAAAAGGCCTGTTTTCAGTTGGTTGCTGTGGAATTTTGTGGTGTCATCTGGTGGCGCGGCTTTTGAGGCAGCAGTGGGCGATCTGCCTTTCTATTGGATGCTGCTAGAGTCTTCAGAGCTTCTGCTGGTGACCTCTAATTTGGGCACCACTTTTTGTGTTTAATCATTATTTTAGGTATGAAAGGGTTGCTTTGGGGGGGGGGATTATGCCAGATCCCTCACTGATGGGCATGGAACGTTGTTGCCAAATTTGTTACATTACAGTTCAGCAGATATAGATATAGATAGATAGATAGATAGATAGATAGATAGATAGATAGATAGATAAGAAAAACTGCTCCCTTTCCCTTATGGGGTATTCCAGAGCCCATATACAGTCCTTAGGTGGGTTCCCTATCATTAGGAGAAAACAGAGTCCAGCCAGAGTATATTGAGAAGAAAAGTGGCTAGTAAGCCTGATCTTTATTAAAGTGTTGCAACAGGATCCCCACTCACCACACACAGGAGGAAGGAGAACCTTGAACAAAGGTGTGCAAGCCCTTATATATATTTTTAAAATTGCCCACCCTGTAGCCAAAGACCACCTCCCAAAACATCATACACACATCACAGAAGGAGGCGGTCTACAGCAGAAATCTTGTCTGCCAGGATACTTGATAATGGTCACTGATTGCATTACCCAGCCATTCTTTTGTGATAGTTAATCCTTTAGTTCCTGAATCCAGGTCACAGGCTCACCCTATTCATACCCTTAAGACAGGATTTTCAAGCAAAAATACAATGGGAAGGCTTTCCCCATTTGCCTCCCTTGCTGCAGAGGAATATTTGAGTTCATCAGGAAAGTCAAAAATGGCTTCAGGATTGCTCTCCCATACTGTTTCAGACACATGGTTCATATATTTAGATATGTGTGCATTTATGAATATTTATTCTATATTCCAGACCTTGAAATTCTTATAGCATATGTGTCCTGAATCTTTCAACATCCAGCTTCATTTGATGTCTAAGAGTTCTAGTTTTATGAGAGAGAGAGAAAAAAAAACTTTTCTCTATCCACTTTCTTCATGCCTCACATAATTTTATAAACCTCAGTCATTGAAGAGGCTTTAAAACTCTAAACTTTCCCTGGACAGTACACAAATTCTAATGTTTTTAAAATCTAATTTCAAAAGCAACATTTGAAATTATTTCCCCTCACAGTTACCAAAAGAAAGAGAAAATATATAAAATGCACACCAGAGCCCAATCATTGCATAAGGCCTAACTAGTTGCTGCAAGAAGCAAGAATGGGGGGGGGGAGAGATCAATGAGCTCATGAACATTGAAGAACCCCTTGAGTCTACTCTAATCAATGTTTGTCTGGAATGTAATAAAAAAAACATGTTTAATTGGTCACCCCCTGGAAATCTTGGATTGGTAGCCCAAAGGACCATCACTGCAGGGAGCTGGGTCCTGATGGATTCAAACCAATTTAAAAGATGGGACTGCTGAGATATCAGGGTAGTGGAGGCTATGGAGGAGCACTGGAATTAAGCTTCTGTGTGAAATTATAATTGGGTGCAGCATTGAGTAGTCTGGGAACGGAGTCACCCTCGAGCTGTGCCCAGAGAACGTAAAAACGTAATGTATGTCTCTCTTCACTAGTGTAGATAATTGGGTTCACAGAGTAAATGGCAATTTTCTTTGCATGCCAAGCTGATGGGAACAGAGGGCAGAAGACATGGAAGAGGAATTGTCCTCTCCAACTACAGGCTAAGTTTTAATATTAAGGCTGTTCTCCTAAATTGACCATTAGGTCCAGTCGTGACCGACTCTGAGGTTGCGGCGCTCATCTCGTGTTATTGGCCGAGGGAGCTGGCGTACAGCTTCCAAGTCATGCGGCCAGCATGACAAAGCCGCTTCTGGCAAACCAGAGCAACACATGGAAACGCCGTTTACCTTCCTTTACCTATTTATCTACTTGCACTTTGACGTCCTTTCGAACTGCTAGGTTGGACGGATATGGGACCGAGCAACGGGAGCTCACCCCATCACAGGGATTCGAACCGCCGACCTTCTGATTGGCAAGCCCTAGGCCACAGTGCCACCCGTGTCCCATTTTGAAAATGCAGAGTGTGATGTAATTGGAGGGGGGAGGAGAGTTGGTGTGGGGAGCAGGCTGGAAAAAGCCAATAAATTGACAGTTTGGAGGAAAGAGTAGGTTTTGTTTTGTGCCCCAGGAAGAGGAAGGACAGAGCATGGTACTCTTATCTCTTCTGAGATCCCATTCAAGGACATTTGGGACTTTTTAGTTTAGAGGAAATGTGTGTAAAAAGGCAACATGAAGGGAGTGTTTAAAATTAAGGGTAGAAAGAAATCTTTCTCCCTCTCTCATAATGCCAGAACTTGTGAGCGTCCAAAAAAGCTGAATGTTGGAAGATTCAGATCAGATAAAAGGATGCTGGGGGGGGGGTCATCACCTCTGTCACATCTCATAGTTAAATGAAAGGGAACCTAATTCTATAGGGTTTTAATGGAATTGAAACATCTGCAGCTTTAGGTCATATGAGAGAAGGGGGGGAAACAATTCCAGAATTCTTAGCATTTTCCATTTCCCTTCTTAACAAAAAGAATAAAGTGTCATTTTTAGAATAATCAAGAGGGAATAGGGAGGAAAGAACCATTTTGTGACCATGTAACAGGTATCAGGCTGTATTCATACTTACAGAGCAATCCTAACCGTGTCTACTCAAAATAAAATAAAAATTCCTTCCAGTTGCACCTTAGAGACCAACCAAGTTTGTCATTGGCATGAGCTTTCGTGTGCATGCACACTGTGTATCTGAAGAAGTGTGCATGCACATGAAAGCTCATACCAATGACAAACTTAGTTGATGGTCTCTAAGGTGCTACTGGAATGAATTTTTTTAATTTTGTTTTGACTATGTCAGACCAACACGGCTACTTACCTGTAACATGTCTACTCAGAAGTACGCCTCACTGGGTTCAATGGGATTTATGTGCAGGAAGTGGAGTTAGGGTATCAGACTTATTTATTTTGTGTTGTTGTTTTGTTTTTTAAATGTGAACTTTTCTCCCTGCACGCTGGCTATACTGCAGAGTTTTAAATACAATGGGATTATTATTATTTTCTCCCTTGGGAAAATTGTCATTTTTATTTAACAAGGAGATCTTATAGATTGTATTTGCTAACAAGTTCTCAGTATGTCTCAGTTTAGGTTTTTCTCCCCTTAAAGTAGATTTTTCCATTTTTCTAACAGTTAAAATGTCTAGGGCACAATCCTGCCCAAAACACACAATCTAAATACAGTGGTATTGATTTCATGTCCTTAGCTTTTCTTATAAGTTTCATATTGCCTCACTGGAATCAAATGAACCATTTTCTTCTTCTTTTTTTTGCATTTGGGGAAAGGGAGATATTGTTGTTCTAGTAAGCCATACCCTTTTAATACTAAAATTACAAGCATGTTGTTACTCTGTCCGCTGTGGAAGAAGTAGGGGGGGGAGCTGGTCCTTTATTTATTGAATCATATGCAAATGGCTACTAGCTGAACCTGAGAAAAGCCAACAAATTAAGTACCTGTGCTATCATTGGCATGTGCCACTGGTTTCACTAACAGGACAATCCTAGACTTGTTTACTCCAGAAAAAGTATTATCTTCTATCTCCATGGGTCTTGATCCCTGGCAAGTGGCTTTATGATGGCAGCCTCCATGCTTCTTAATCTCTTCTCTGTTGTGGGGTATTCCCCCTTCTCTTCTTCTGTAGGGACAGGTCCCATGGAGACAACCTCACGGTGGTGACCCATTTCATTCTCCTTGGTATCCCCCATACAGAAGGTCTCCAGAACATCCTCTTCCCTGTCTTCTTAATCTTCTACATGTGCACTTTGCTGGGGAACCTATTGATCATGACCGCTGTCTTGACCGACTCCCGTCTTCACACCCCCATGTACTTCTTCCTTTTCAACCTCTCCATCCTTGACATCGGCTTCTCTTCCGTTAGCACCCCAAAGATGTTGGCCAACCTTTGGGGGCAAAGCAGAGTCATACCGCTGGGCGGATGTGTATGCCAGGTCTTCTTCTACCATTTCCTAGGGAGCACAGAATGCCTCCTTTATACGGTCATGGCCTATGACAGATACGTCGCCATCTGTCACCCACTGCGCTATCTCATCATCATGAACTGGAAGGTATGTGCCATCTTGGCTGCTGGCACATGGGTCACCAGCTCCTTCCATGCCACCATCCTCACGACCTTGACTTTCACCCTACCCTATTGTGGGCCCAGTGAAGTGGACTACTTTTTCTGTGACATCTTTCCCGTTGTCAAGTTGGCTTGCGCCGACACCCTCATCATCGAGACGGTGAGCTTCACCAACATTGGTGTTGTGCCCATGACCTGCTTCATCCTCATCCTCACATCCTATGTTCGCATTGTCTACTCTGTCCTGAGGATGAGTTCTGGGGAAGGACGGCGCAAGGCGGCCTCTACCTGTGCCTCACATTTGACTGTGGTCACCCTCTTCTTTGGCCCCTGTGCTTTGATCTATACTCAGCCATCGCTAAGTGAAATCTTGGTGACCCCTGTGCAGATCTTTGGCAATGTGGTGACACCCATGCTCAACCCAGTCATTTACACGCTTCGGAACAAAGAAGTGAAAGCAGCTTTGACTAAGCTGACAGGGGCAAAGAGAGTGACTCAGACTATAACCCACTAGCTCATTGGTTTCCAATCCCCCATCCCCACCGACCACTTAATCCCCACCGACCACTCCAATCCCCCATCCCCACCGACCAATTGCTGAGGGTCTTGACAGACCACTTAATGATTTTACTGCCTCTTGTAGCCATTGTGTTGCACTGTTTTTAGTTGTGTTTTTATTGCTTCTTTTATTTGTTTTTACCTTGCATTTTATTGTATGACCTATGAATTTAAATTATAATGCAATAAATATGAGAGATAAAAGAAGCAATACAAACACAATTAAAAAATCAATATGAAAAGGTAAAAGGTAAGGGACCTCTGGACAGTTAAGTCCAGTCAAAGGTGACTATGGGGTGCGGTGCTTATCTGGCTTTCAGGCCGAGGGAGCCAGCGTTTGTCCACGGATAGCTTTCCGAGTCATGTGGCCAGCATGACTAAACCACTTCTGGTGCAATGGGACACCATGATGGAAACCAGAGCACATGGAAACTCTGTTTACCTTCCCGCCACAGCAGTACCTATGTATCTACTTGCACTGGCAGGAACTCACTCCGTCACAGGGATTTGAACCACCGACCTTCTGAGCAGCAAGCCCAAGAGGCTCAATGGTTTAGACCACTGTGCCACCCACACACCCTGAATATCTAATGCAGACATGCCACAGGCCATCTGAATGAAGCTTGTGGACAACTGACTCATAGACCACTTATATTGCTTCTTCAATTTCTTATATTGTATTTTTAATGTGTTGCCATATGAATTCCATAGAATGCAATATAAAATGCAATACTAAAAATTCAAATGCAATATAAGAAAGAAAAGTACTATTAAAAATTAAGATGAATAGTGAATGTGCTGTGCTTGCCATTCACAGCCACTGCTTCAATCACTCTTCCCAGACACACAGCATGGACCCACCTGAATAACAGACCACAGTTTGAGAACTACTCCACTAGTTCATTGAGGATGCCCTCACTATAGGGTGAGCTGTTGACAAGAAAACCCCAGGTTCAAATCAGCCGGTTGTTCATTTGACGACCTTAATCAAGTCACTTTTTCCTCAACTCAGCCTGCTTTAAAGGACTTTAAAAGCCTATGTGTCTGATTCTTCTTTGCTTTTGATAAAGTACACACTGAGATTTTTTTTTAAAAAAAACCTTTATAAGTGTGCATTTTGTGATAAATTAAACAGTTAAAATGTAAATTTGGTGTGGGTATTAAAATGCAGATTAATGTAGAACAAGGAAATAAAATATTTTGGAACACCAGGAAAATTGGCATGGACCAAAGATACACTGGTTTATCTATTCTTTGTTGTATACAGACGTGCCTAAGAGCCAAGCAAAAAGCAAAAGTCAGATTAGCTGGGATGCTAAGGATCGGTATTAATGCTCTGAGGAGAACAGCAAGCGGGGTCTGAGGAAGACAACGCTGAAAATAATAGTAGAATATTTATAAGAGAATGGGGAGGATGCTGAGGGAGAGAATAAAGTTACTTTATTTATTTATTTATTTATTATCTAATAAGTCAACTGCCACCTATTACAATCTGCCTCAAGGCTGTGTACATCACAAAAATATAAATAAAATGCAGCGGATGATGCAAGAGGATTGTGATATACCTGACATTAAACTCTTTGAAAAGCTTGAGTGCACAGGTATGCTTTTCACAAAAAACACACATCAACATTGGCACATGTCAAAGCTCTGAGGGAAGATGATTCCCCATAATGGAGGCCACTGCAGAGAAGGTCCTCCCCATGGCTGCTGCTAATTGAGATTGTGGCACAACCAACAACAGCTTAATGAGAAGAAGAAGAAGAAGAAGAAGAAGAAGAAGAAGAAGAAGAAGAAGAAGAAGAAGAAGAAGAAGAAGAAGAAGAAGAAGAAGAAGAAGAAGAAGAGTTTGGATTTGATATCCCGCTTTATCACTACCCAAAGGAGTCTCAAAGCGGCTAACATTCTCCTTTCCCTTCCTCCCCCACAACAAACACTCTGTGAGGTGAGTGGGGCTGAGAGACTTCAGAGAAGTGTGACTAGCCCAAGGTCACCCAGCAGTTGCATGTGGAGGAGCGGAGACGCAAACCCGGTTCCCCAGATTACGAGTCTACCACTCTTAACCACTACACCACACTGAGCTCAATGCTTAGGCAGGGCAATGGAATGAGAGAGGCTCTTGCAAGTATCCAGGTCCCAAGTTGTTCACAATAAATGAATGTTGGTTATTGCCACACTGTGGAAAGCTTTGTGACAGGTCTCCTATGGCCCAAATGGCACCACATATGGAGAACATTTAACAGAGAACAAAAGTCTTCAAGGAAAACCAGAAGAAAAATATTTTGTAGCCAGGGAAGAAGGGCCGGCCCTACGGCAAGGCTGGGTGGCGCAGGGCCGCCGGGGGTGCCACACTGCTGAGCCTGCGGCAGCCGCACTGCACACTGCGCCTGCCAGACAGCTGTGCTGGGAAACGGGGTGGGGGGGCACTGGAGGGATCTTCGCACCAAGGCACCAGGGAGCCAGATATGCTTAAGACGGCCCTGCAGGGAAGCAAGTTTTATGGGCAGTGTGAACTGTGTTGTGCTCTTGAGGATATGCTATCTTCAAACCTCTTTCAGAAACTACTAACTCCATTCCTGACTGAGATGCAGCAGCCATGTAACCTCAAGGTCTTTCAGCAGGCTGAGAGTAAACACATAAGGTTTTAAAACACAGTCATACCTCATGTTATGTCCGCTGCAGGATGCGTCTTTTTGGGATATGGATGTGCCGAACCCGGAAGTCCCGGAACAGGTTACTTCCGGGTTCGGCACGTTCGTGACCTGCGCGCATGTGCAGAAGCGCTAAATCGAGCTTTGCGCATGCACAGACGCAATGAATTACATCACGTGCCTGCGCAGATGCGGAGATGCGGAGATGCAGACTTTCCGGGGTGCGAACGGCATTCCGGAACGGATCGGGTCCGCAACCCAAGGTACCACTGTATGTGAGAAGTGGATGAAAGACATGTGCATGTCAGAGCTCAGAAGGTCTGTAGACCTTTTTCTTAAATTTTCCAGACTTTATTATGAAGTTAAAATAAAAATAAAATAACAATCCCGTGAGAAATCTGATATTAAATAAACAAAAAAGATGAGAGAGAGAAACTGTACCAACCCTCCGCAAATGGTGTTCATGGCCTTACCTCATAAAATAAAGCACCTTCTCAAGAGACCACACCGTGAATTAGATGTTGCAACAAAACCCAACCTGATACAGAAAACATATGTTATGGATACCAAAGAAAGCTTCATTTCATTGGGACTTACCATCCCCATCTGTCAGATAAGTAACAAATGGCCAACAAATGGAGGCAAAAACCATAGGTGTAACTGCACCCCAAGATCCCCTTAATTTACAAGTCAATTTCTTGGAAATGAGGAAAAAACTTTATTAAACCAAAGATTTAAAGAAAAATGTGATGACTCTTTCCAGCCCTGCAGTCAAGCAAGCAGCTGTGGCCTTGCCTGCTTCAAGATCAGGATGGTGGACCTTAGAGAAAGGAAATCAATTATACATTAATTCATCCTTATTTGCTTTTCTAATCCATCCTGTTTTGTTAAAATGTGTTTTTATAATAAAAGGGCTAAAGCAAGGCTCTTGGTCAAAGCAAGACTCTGTTACAGAAAAAGGTTGCTTGGGTTTAGCGACCATCCTGCCCCCTGGAAATTTGAGGCGAAGTAACACCATAAAGAAGGCTGATCGCCGAAGAATTGATGCTTTTGAATTATGGTGCTAGAGGAGACTCTTGAGAGTCCCATGGACTGCAAGAAGATCAAACCTATCCATTCTTCAGGAAATCAGCCCCGAGTGCTCCCTGGAAGGACAGATCGTGAAGCTGAGGCTCCAATACTTTGGCCACCTCATGAGAAGAGAAGAATCCTTGGAAAAGACCCTGATGTTGGGAAAGATTGAGGGCACTAGGAGAAGGGGACGACAGAGGATGAGATGGTTGGACAGTGTTTCTCGAAGCTACCAACATGAGTCTGACCAAACTGCGGGAGGCAGGGGAAGACAGGAGTGCCTGGCGTGCTCTGGTTCATGGGGTCACAAAGAATCAGACACGACTAAACGACTAAACAACAACAAACACCGCCGGTCCTTGTAGGAGGTCCTAACCTCTCACATCTTCCAGTGAGCAACTTCCTCTGATGATACTCTGGGATTATTATTATTTTAGCATCTGCCTCCTGGCCACATCTCTTGTCCTCCGTCCCCATTTTTGGATGACTACAGACTTTTAAAGAGCATGAAGGTTGGTGCCTTGCCCCTCGCATTCCCTGTGCTTTTGAGTTGATCATGCAGTGCAGTTGTAGCCAGTGAGGCACCATTTTTCTCCTGGCTTCCCAGCACAGCAGATCACCGAGAGTGAAAGGGGAAATGTGATGCGCAGAGAGCTTGGCCTGGTGCAGTGCATGGCGGAGGGGCCTATCCAAGGCTCCTGACACCACATGCTGCACCAGTCCAAGCTTCCTTCCCTTCTCGGTAAGCGCTCTGTTAGTAAGTTGGGAGAGCAACAGAGCTCCATCCATGTTGCTTCAGTGGCCACTTCTGGTATGGTGTGAGAGGCATTCAGTTCCTCAAACCCAGGGAAAGATTCTTATTAGTAGGGTCCTGGGTCTGGTTCTAAAGTAAGAACATAAGAAGAGCTTGCTGGATCAGGCCAATAGCCCATCTAATCCAGAACCCTGTTCTTGCAGTGGCCAACCAGATGACTGCGGGAAACTCATAAGGAGGACCAGAACGCAAGGTCACTCTCTCCTCCTGTGGTTTTCAGCAACTGGTATTGAGAAGCATTACTGCTTCTGACTGTGAAAGCCCAGCATAGCAATCATGGCTAATAGATATGGAACTTGGTTCAGCAGCTTCTCATCTCCCAACAGCCTCTCATCTCATTTCATATTCATTGGGTACCTAATCAGTGGCCTCTTGGTCAATGGCCCTGTAGATTCTGATTTGGTGTCCTGGGTCACTGCTAGAATCATAGAGTTGGAAGAGACCACAAGGGCCATCCAGTCCAACCCCCTGCCAAGCAGGAAACACCATCAAAGCATTCCTGACATATGGCTGTCAAGCCTCCGCTTAAAGACTTCCAAAGAAGGAGACTCCACCACACTCCTTGGCAGCAAATTCCACTGCCAAACAGCTCTTACTGTCAGGAAGTTCTTCCTAATGTTTAGGTGGAATCTTCTTTCTTGTAGTTTGGACTCCAGACTCACTCTAGTGTCTGATGTTTCACAAGGTTCATCCCCATTCCTGGGAGATGATTACATCAGGCTATGCAGCAAACAATTGCTTACAAAGAATACAGTAGCTTCTCACATTGATGGATTCCATGGCAGCTACCAGCCTGCGCTGCAATCCATTAACACATGGGCCACGCAGAGTTCTATACTAGAGTGTCCTCCCCATCAGTTTTACAAGGGCAACTTTTATGTCTTTGTTCCTTAGAGTATAGATTATGGGGTTCAGAAGTGGAGTCAGTGAAGTGTAGAACACAGCCACTACCCCATCCAATGGATCCTGTGATCCTGGTCTCAGATAAATGAAAACAAGTGGCACATAATAAGTCACCACCACAGTAAGATGAGCTGAGCAGGTGGAGAACGCTCGCCGGCGCCCGTCAGTGCTGCGGATTTTCAGTATGGCAGATAAAATGTACACGTAGGAAGTCAGGATGAGAAAGAAGCAAGTGGTGGCTACAAGGCCAACATCAACCATGGTTATCATCTCGTTGAGTGCCGTGTCAGCACAAACCAGCTTCAGCACTGCCGGGATGTCACAGAAGATATAGTTCACCTGGTTTCTCCACCCAAAGGGGAGACGGAAAACAAGGGCTGTCTCCATCACAGAGTGAAGGCAGCCACCAAGCCAGGTACCCATGGTGAGGAAGAGGCACGTCCTACGGTTCATGATGGTGCCATAATGGAGTGGCTTGCAAATGGCCAGGAAACGGTCATAAGCCATCAGAGTGTAGAGGAAGCATTCCGTGCAGCCCAGGAAGTGGAAGAAGAAGAGTTGACACACACAGCCCCCAAAGGAGATGATCCCACCACCCTCTAGAAACCCAGCAATCACCTTGGGGACAATCACAGTGGAGACCGTCATGTCCAAGAAGGACAGGTGGCAAAGGAACCAGTACATGGGCTTGTGGAGCTGGGGATTGGACATCACAACCAACAAAATCAGAAGGTTTCCAAGGAGGGTCAGTAAGTAGATAAGCAGGAAGAAGATGAATAAAGGACCCACCAAGTTCTTGGGGTATGGAAAGCCAACAAGGACAAACTCAGTCAATGGAGTTTGATTTTTGTATTCCATCTCTGTAATGTAAAAATCATGGGCATAGTCAGTAAGTAAGGGGTGAAGAACAGAACTAGCAACAACAACATGCAGAACAAAAGTTATGAGTCATGAACTAATCGGGCCCTCGATGTAATTTCTTAGGGGAGATTTACACCATACACTTCAAGAACAACCAACGCACAGTTATAGCACATGACTTTCCCCCAAAGAATCCTGGGAACTGCAGTTTGTTAAGGGTACTGGGAACTGTAGCTCTGTGAGGGAGAAACCACAGGACTGGGTCACATGTTTTAAATGTGCATTGGAGATGCTCTGAATATATGGTGTGGACCTGCCCTTAATGTTGGTTTCCTTCTTGTATGAGGATCACTAATGTATTGCTCTGTAAAGCACAGCATACTTTAATACCACATAGCGTAGCAGTTAAAGGTCCTTTGGGTGAGAAGGGGCTGAAAAAGGTGCCCCTTCTCCACCACACACTATTAAAAGCAACATCAGGCCCGTTTCACATTGGCTTGAGTGGCAATACACTAAAGCAGTTTGTTGCAGGTCTCACTTGAGGGCAGATATTGTGGCTGTGTTGCTCAGGGATTAGATAAAGGCATTCTGGATATAAGTCAAGCCACTCTTCTTCTGTATATTTCACACACACACACCCGCCAAGGATTTCAAAGTGTTTTATCAGTATTAACATTACAACAAATTCAGCAAGTTAGGTCACAAGGTGACTCGCCTGAGGTCACGCAGAAGGATCATATATGAGCTGACCAAGGATCTCCTGACTCATACTCTTAACCACCACACTAACATGCAAATCTTTTTGGTCCAAGATTTTGTTAATGGGGATGCTACAGAATCCAAACAAATAATGAACACATATATATTAAAGGATGCAATTTTACTCTACAGGGGCATGCTAAGCACCCTGGTTATCCATCTTAATAAAGAACAGTAACCAAGATGTTCATCCTGTCCACTAGGAACCAGTTACCTACTGGCCTGTTAATTAGAATGGTTCCAAATAAGTGCACAAACAGCTTCATCTCCTCTTTCAGAATTTTTTCTACATAGTGTTAAGATGCTTTGCAGCCTAACTTAGATCGTTCTGTGTTTGAGAGATGATGGTGAGCTTCAGTAACTCTTGATCTCAGCCCTTTATTCTAGCACAAACGTATCTCAACCACAGACTTTGCCTCTAAAGCTAAGAAGAATGTTAACACAGCTAGGCAGTTAAGAGAAGATCTTTTGACTTGGTCTAATAAATTATTGGAAAACACCTTATCTCAAAGTGTCTGCTCTCCAAAGATGGAATCTGTTCAGAAGATAAGTCCAACTCTTCTTAAGTTAAGAATCCTCTTTTGCTACTGTTGCATTCAGCTCTGGTATTCCTGACATCCTTTTCATGGTCTTCGTTATGTCGGCTCTAACTCTACCTTCAGACCCAGAAGTCTGCAGAACCCCAGAAGGTCTCTTGTTCTGCAGACCTTACTCAAAGAGTCTGGTTGCTTCCTTTCATCACAGGATGAAACTCTTTTTTTGATTTCTATACATGTTCTCCCCTGCCTGTATTTTCCCTCTCTCCCTCTTTCCTGTCTTTCCTATATCCACTCTCTTCCCTTATAGAGTTTCCTCTCCTATTTTATCTTGTACAGTTTCCATTCCTGCCAGCCTTTTCACCCCTCTCTCACTTTCCGGCTCTCTTTCCATACTGTCATTCTTCCCCTTTTCTGTTCTTCATTATTTTCATCGAAGCAGCACTATTTCCCCTTGTAGTTTGCCCCTTTTCTCTCTACCTCCTCCCCGCGTCCCTCTTTCTTCACCTTTTTAACTGCCACAGTTTCGTTGTCTCTTCTATGTTTCTCGTCCCTGCCCCTTCCTCCTTACCCACATCCGCAACACAACGTGGCTCAGGCACTCTCACATGCTGACATTTTAAGAGTTGCTGAATGCTCTCTGGTTCCTCCTGGCATGAGGCATTTGCACCCACTAGGATCCCCTCAGAATTGCTTGTGGCTCTGGCCCCATGTGGTGCCTCTCTCTGTCTCCTTCAACCCCAAATGTATTTATATTCCTTAAAGCCCTATTATACCAGAAACACAGAGACAAAGAAAAAAGTCATCTCCAAGCAAACTTCTTTGAGATGTTACTATTTCAAGTAAATTGGGCTGTCTAAGACCCCAGAGATCGTATCCCTATGGGTCTTTGATTGCTTATATAAGAAACAGCTCTTAACAGTTCAAGTATATTGTGTAACACATCATTATCATCATCATTGCAGTCCTTTCGGGATTGACAATGACAGCTTTCACAGATATCCCTTTTTAAAAAGTGTTTTAAAAGAATATTATGAAAATGCAAACATGCAAGAACAGGAAAATACTAATCATAACATAGAATCATAAAATGGAAGAGCTGGAAGGAACCCCAATGATCATCTAGTCCAACCCCCTGCAATGCAAGAATCTCACCTAGAATCAACAGAGTTGGAAGAGACCACAAGGGCCATCCAGTCCAACCCTCTGCCAAGCAGGAAACACAATCAAAGCATTCCTGACAGATGGCTGTCAAACATCCGCTTAAAGACCTCCAAAGAAGGAGACTCCACCACACTCCTTGGTAGCAAATCCCACTGCTGAACAGCTCCTACTGTCAGGAAGTTCTTCCTAATGTTTAGGTGGAATCTTCTTTCTTGTAGTTTGAATCCATTGCTCCGTGTCCGCTTCTCTGGAGCAGCAGAAAACAACCTTTCTCCCTCCTCTATATGACATCCTTTTATATATTTGAACATGGCTATCATATCACCCCTTAACCTTCTCTTCTCCAGGCTAAACATACTCAGCTCCCTAAGTCATGCCTCATAAGGCATCATTTCCAGGCCCTTGACCATTTTGGTTGCCCTCCTCTGGACACGTTCAAGCTTGTCAGTATCCTTCCTGAACTGTGGTGCCCAGAACTGGACACAGTATTCCAGGTGAGGTCTGACCAGAGCGTGTCCCCCAGAACAACAGTGTATAATGCCATGAAACATATCAACACATAAAAACCAATGAAAATAGGCTATATATAGTTGCAAGACTGCTTATCTTTCTCAGGATTGGGTTCTTGGTCACATGGAGTTCAATCCAGATTAGTCTAGAGGTTCAAGATAGTCTTGGATAACATATCACACTGAGTTCAACAGAAACCTACGTAAATGTGACTAACTTAATCTGGATCCAACCACAGAGACATCTGGAAGCCTTCACTTGAGGAATCAAGTTTGGGGAAGCAGCATTCAAGCATTCAAAAGAATGGGGGTTCCAGTGAATTCACTGGCAGGGCAGCAGTGCAACTGTCTAATCCATCCTAGAGCAGTTTGGTTCCTTCCAGACTACAACTCCCATCAACCACAGGCAGCTTGGCCAAGGGTGATGGGACCTGCAGTGCAAAGCCATCTGGAGGGCACCAGGTTGGCAAAGGGTGTTCTAACAGCACCATTACTATATTGAGAATGATAGGAAAAAGAAGAAATCTCAAGATTCTTGACCACCATACCATGTGCTGCAGAAAGCAATATACTACTGATACATTCATGATTACATTTGAAGAGGACACTGAATAATAATAATAATTATCATTATTTAATAAAATTGTATACCTCCCTATATTCACAGGTCTTGTGGTTCACAACATAAAATCACATCATAAAAACACAAAATGCATAATAAATACAAAAACAAGAAGAACCCAATAATCCCCCACACACATTTTAAAAGGGCATTGGATGTCAGTCAGTCAATGTCCTGGTTAAAGAGGAACACTTTTGCCGGGTGCCTAATGGTGTATAGTGAAGGCACCAGGCGAACCTCCCTGGGGAGAGCATTCCACCAATTGAGAGCCACTGCAGAAAAGGCCCATTGATGTGGATCCACCCTCCGGATCTCTCATGGAGGAAGCACACTAAGAAAGGCCTCACAAGATGATCTCAGGGTCCAGGTAGGTTCATATGGAGAGAGGCGATCCTTGAGGTATTGCAGTCCTAAGACATTTAAGGCTTTGTAGGTCTAAACCAACATTTTAGTATATGTGCTGTTAGAGCGACCACCAAAACCAACACTTTGAATTGGGCCCGGAAACTAACTGGTAGCCAGTGCAGTCCTACCAGGATCGGTGTAATATGCTCAATAAAAGGCCAAAATGTTTATTCCAAGCATGCACCCTTTAGGAACATGATGTTCCTTAATGTGCCATCAACTGTGGGACTGTCTGCCTCCCCATGAGTTTCTTCAGAGCTGCTTTCACATCCTTGTTTCGCAGGGTGTAGATGACTGGGTTGAGCATGGGTGTAACAACATTGCCAAAGATCTGCACCGGGGTGACCAGGACCCCACTCAGAGACGGCTGGGTGTAAATCAAGGCACAAGGTCCAAAGAAGAAGGTAACCACCAGAAGGTGAGAGGCACATGTGGAAGCCGCTTTGCGCCTCCCCTCCCCAGAATTCATCCGTGCGATGGAGTAGATGATACGGACGTAAGACAAGAGGATGAGGGAGAAGCAGGTCACACCCACAATGCCAATATTGTTGAAGCCCACAGCTTCGATAGTAGTGGTATCTGCACAGGCCAACTTGACGACTGGGAAAACATCACAGAAGAAATAATCTATTACGTTAGGGCCACAGTAAGGCAATGTGAAAGTGAGAGTGGTGAGAACAATGCCCTGAATGGAACTGGCGAGCCATGTACCTGCCGCCAAGATGATGCACACCTTCCAGTTCATAATGACCATGTACCGCAGTGGGTAACAAATGGCAATGTAGCGATCATAAGCCATGACGGTATACAGCAGGCACTCTGAACATCCCATAAAATGGTAGAAGAAGACCTGGGACATGCACCCCCCTAAGGAGATGGTCCTGCTCTGTGCCCAAAGGATGGCTAACATTTTGGGAGTGGTGACGGAAGAGAAACCAACGTCTAGGATGGCCAGGTTGCAGAGGAAAAAGTACATAGGGGTGTGGAGATGAAAGTCGAGGAGGACAGCCGACATAATGGTCAGATTTCCCAGCAAAGTGCAGAGATAGAAAGCCGAGAAGACAACAAAGAGGATGGTCTGGAGGCCTTCAGTGTTGGGGATTCCGAGGAGAATGAAATGGGTCACTACTGTGTGGTTCTTCTGGTCGGATCCATCCCTACAGCAGCAGAAAAATAAGAACGTTCATGTTGTTTCTCCTCTTGTGCTCTGAATCGTGATAGGAACATGGGAAGCTGCCTTAAACCACATCAGGCTATCTGGCACAATATTGTCTACACTGACTAGCAGTGTCACATACCCTCCAACATTTCTCCAATGAAAATAGGGATGTCCCATTCCATAATGATATTTTTACTGTTTATACCCCGCACATCTGACTGGGTCGCACCAGCCACTCTGGGCAGCTTCCAACATATATAAAAACATAAGGTAAAGGTAAAGGGACCCCTGACCATTAGGTCCAGTCGTGACCGACTCGGGTTGCGGCGCTCATCTCGCGTTATTGGCCGAGGGAGCCGGCATACAGCTTCTAGGTCATGTGGCCAGCATGACTAAGCCGCTTCTGGCGAACCAGAGCAGCACACGGAAACGCCGTTTACCTTCCTACTTGGAGCGGTACCTATTTATCTACATGCACTTTGACGTGCTTTCGAACTGCTAGGTTGGCAGGAGCTAGGACCGACCAACGGGAGCTCACCCCGTCATGGGGATTCGAACCGCCAACCTTCTGATCGACAAGCCCTAGGCTCAGTGGTTTAACCCACAGCGCCACCCATATAATAACATAATAAAACATTAAACATTAATAAAACACCACTTCCCTATACAGGATTGCCTTCAGATGGCTTGGGGGGTCGGATAACTCCCTACCCTCCAACATTTCTCCTATGAAAATAGGGACATCCTAAGGAAAAGCAAGACATTCCAGGTTCAAATCCGAAACACGGATTGTCTAAATCAGGAATGTCCCTGGAAAATAGGGACACTTGGAGGGTCTGCTGTCATACCAGGACAACAGAGCACTTTAATCCACTTTAATTGCAGAAACCTAAATTTCCTGTTATGCCCTCCTACAAAATCCAGGCAGTCAGCAGGCACCCTGTCTCTGAAACTTGAGGTTTCATTAAACTATTGTAGCTAATACCCACTAGTGGCCTGCCACTCCCTTCATTTTTACACTACCATTTCAAAGTCCTGCAATCATTGGCACTTCTTGAGCGGCAAATCCCATAGCTGTTTTATGCATTTATGTGAAGAAATAAACCAATGTTTACCGTGCAACACGGTTGACGTGGAAAACCAATTCAGGTGCCAGAGAAATTTGGGTGCAGAATGAAGCCAATTCCCCATAACTCCTTCACCATAATTGTGATGCCACCAGCTATTCTCACATCAGCCATAACAATTTGGTTGTGGAAGAATGCCATCTCTCAAAGATCTATTGGAGTGTTCACACACACATCTGCTTTTTGACTTACCTACAGGATGCATTCAGTTTTCCGGAGCACATTATCAATTAGTGCAGAAGAAATTAATGTTCTAACTCATGCACAACTAATGGGAGAATGAATTTTAGAGACATTACTCATGAACACCATACATGGTGCCACGCTGTTCCTTAACCCCAGCGGCTTCACTGCTTTTATGCCATCCTCTTTTGCCCGTCCTGGTGTCTCAAGCAGGTTTGTTTGTTGTTCAATAGTTTGACAACCATAAGGGACTGGATCCCTGATGGCTCACCAGTTTCCCAAGCCTGAAACCTCCAAGGAGATAGCAACTAAGTGCAATGGTTTCATCATTTCAGACATGACTTTATGCAAAATGGAGCCAGGCAAATGAATGAATCTTACTGGATGAGTGTCATGCCAGGACAAGGGTTCTACTTAGCTGATTGTCATTTCTGGGGGCTCATGACCAGGGCTCATGAACAGAGGTGGAGGAGGTTGAAGAGAGTGAGCTTGTGTCTTTTGGTTTAAGACTGGTTGGTTGTCTGAGCTGTTTGGAGATTTGATCGTGAGTTTTTTGTGGGTGTGGCTGTGTGCTCTGCTAGAGCACATGGTCTGAGAGGGAGGGGCTACTGCTGAGAGAAAGGCAGGCTGAATGAAGAAGTGAGTTGGGGGAGGAGTTAGCAGCCAGCAGCTGTAATATCAAGCAGACTCTCTTTACATCTGTGTGTCCCCTAAAAAAAAAACAACTCATCTGGGAGCTATCTTTGCAGGGCAGGAGCCCTTGGACATTGTAATGATATATGCCTTAGAACAGGGGTTCCCAAACTAAGGCCCGGGGGCCGGATGCGGCCCAATCGCCTTCTAAATCCGGCCCGCGGACGGTCCGGTAATCAGCATGTTTTTACATGAGTAGAATGTGTCCTTTTATTTAAAATGCATCTCTGGGTTATTTATGGGGCCTGCCTGGTGTTTTTACATGAGTAGAATATATCCTTTTATTTAATATGCATCTCTGGGTTATTTGTGGGGCATAGGAATTCATTCAATTTTTTTTAAAAAATATAGTCTGGCCCCCCACAAGGTCTGAGGGACAGTGGACCGGCCCCCTGCTGAAAAAGTTTGCTGACCCCTGCCTTAGAAGGTAACTGTGTTTTCATAACCCATGTTACGGGTGGATTTTGCAAAATCTGTAAAACGTTCCCCCAAAAAACTCAACAACTTTGACCTAAACAAAAAACAACTCAAAAATTTTGTCAGGATTTTTCACTTTCCGGAATACTAAGAACATCAGCATTGAGGCCCAACAAGACGTGATGTTGGGAGGGTGTGTGTCTGTGAATAGGAACAAATACTAATAATAATAATAATAATAATAATGGCAGACACACGATGCTGGATTAGGATAACGGTATTTTGGAGTGAAAGTTAACCCTTTCTCACATGTTTCAATCACATTTTAAAATCTCTCCCCAAATTTATTTTCACTCTGCAAAGCAAAACACACAGGTATTGTAAGGGTACCTGTATGTGGTGCCAATAACAGATTCAGTTTGGCTAGCATGAATCAGGAAAACAGGCATGATCCCAGTCTGAATAAGGGCCCCACACAACTGCAATTTATAAAAGTAATAAATGAAAAAGCAGCTTTCTCAAACTTTTAAAAAACTTTTAGAAACAGATCCTGATCATTGATCTCTTGAAACATCTACTTTGACTGCAAGTAATTATATTAATAGAATAGTAAAGCATAGGGATGTAATTTTTTTTGTTAATCTCCATTTCTCATCTTTGCAGATTTAAGGTCATTTCTCCACATTTCCACATCAGCTTGCAATTTCTTTTTTTTAAAAAAAAAACTCATGAAAACTCATCATATTAGGGCCAAATTCCACAAATTTTTATCATTGATTGAGCTTAACACACACATTTTTGTATACATTTTTGCCTAATGTAACACACTTTTGCAAGTTATTTTTGTTAACATTCATTTTATGGTCACTTTATCTTGCTTTATATGTTTTGGTACACATTACAGTACTTGCAGTGCAAAATTCAGTGCACATTTTGAAGGATGGCTGTGTTTCAGTTCATGTATCATTTCAGGATTTCATTTTTTAATTATGGTGCTGAAGGAGACTCTTGAGAGTCCCATGGACTGCAAGAAGATCAAACCTATCCATTCTTAAGGAAATCAGCCCTGAGTGCTCCCTGGAAGGACAGATCCTGAAGCTGAGGCTCCAATACTTTGGCCACCTCATGAGAAGAGAAGAATCCTTGGAAAAGACCCTGATGTTGGGAAAGATTGAGGGCACAAGGAGAAGGGGACGACAGAGGACGAGAAGGTTGGACTGTTCTCGAAGCTATGAACATGAGTTTGACCAAATTGCGGGAGGCAGTGGAAGGCAGGAGTGCCTGGCGTGCTATAGCCCATGGGGTCATGAAGAGTCGGACACGACTAAACAACAACAACAATCATTTCAGGAAGTGAGAACTAGGTAGGTCCACCTTTAAATGTGGACTGAATCAGATGTTTCACCCCAGTGAACAAGGTGATGCTGAATACATCTCTCACATGCCTCTAATGTTTCTGATACAAATAAACTGGCATGCAATCCTCATCTTCGGAATTTCCGTAGTAAGACTGTCAAATGGAAGAAAGAGGACGGACAGTGCCAGAGGGAAGAACAAACTTTAATGGGCTCAAGTTACAGGATGATCAATTTCACATGAACATCAGGAGAAATTTGTTTATGGCAATGGAGCCAGTTAACTACAGGCGTGGTAAGCTCTCCGCTGCTAGAGGTCTTCAAAGAGAGGCTGGGCAGACATCTCTCTGGGATGCTGTAGATGTCTGGATTTATTTTATTAAGCAGGATGCTGGAGTACATGGTCTACAAGGCCTCCACCAAACTCTATGACTGCGCCCTGATTCAAACCATTTTCCATGGCAATGGTGCATGTTGTGTACATGTGTAATCAGCTACACTTTTCATCCTTCTTTTGCTTGAGGCAAGATGGTTGTCCAGCTGAATCACTGCAAGAGCAGTTCGCAGGCAAATCCATAATATCAAGGCTGAATTCTCCAGTGCACCTTCCTCAATCCCCAATTGCAATGGCAAACGAAGCCCACTTGAATGTGCAAGTGGACACTCACAGGTCAAACATCAGGGATGGATGCTTCCCATAGCTTCCACATCCCCTCAAAATACTTGACTGTGCAGCCAGTTCACTGCTTAGCCACAGGCCAACAAAGCATGTTGGGCACTTACACATGTACATCAAAACAAAAAATAAAAAAAATTCCTTCCAGTAGCACCTTAGAGACCAACTAAGTTTGTCATAGGTATGAGCTTTCATGTGCATGCACACTTCTTCAGATACACTGAAACGGAAGTCACCAGACCCTTATGTATAGTCAGAGGGTGGGGAGGGGTATTACTCAGAAGGGTGGTGGGAATAGGTAATTGGCTGATAGGAGTGGTAAACCTGTTGATGACTGTTAACAACTGCAATTGGTCTTGCAGGAAAAAGCAAGGGGTGAGATGGCTGAAGAAATCTTTATCATGTATAATGAGATAACAATCCAATGTCCTTATTCAGACCAGGTCTCTCCATGGTTTTAAGCTTGGTAATGAGTTGCAATTCAGCAACTTCTCTTTCCAGTCTGTTTCTGAAATTTTTCTTTAATAAGACAGCTACTTTGAGATCTTGTATAGATGTACATCAGTTACACACATTTGTCCTGTTGGGGAAAACCATGTGCTTGAGATGTGCTTGGTATGGTCTTCTACTCAATCATTTCTCCAAGCCATTTTTGGAATATGTCATACTGACTATTATTATCATTATTATCACTGTTATCATAAGAATAATCTTCATCAACATTGTGGTCATGGTCCAAAGGTCCATCTAATCTAGCATTGTGTTCTCACATTGACCAAGCAGATGCCTGTAGGAAGCCTGCTAGCAGGACACGAGCAAAACAGCACCCTACTTATGATTTCAGAGACATACTAGTAGCCACTGGTACCTTTATCTCACAAGAATTTTTCTAAAAGCCTTTGAAAGGTATCCAAGTTAGTGGCCATTACTACCATGTTTCTCATAAAATAAGACGCCGTCTTATATTTATTTTTCCTCAAAAAACCCCACGGTGGCTTATTTTCAGGGGGTGTCTTTTTTTTCGAGCAGGGGCCGGCAACAGCGTGCTGCGCCGAGCCCTGACCCAGCGGGACCCGGTGAGAGCCGGCAGCAGTGCGGGACCCGGGGAGAGCCAGGGAGAAGAAAATAAAAACAGCAAGGCTGCCCTCCCATTTGCGTGCTGCTGGGGAGCAGAAGAAACGCCGTGATCCAAGGAGCACAGCCACGGCGGCGGAGCAGGAAGCGGCGGCAGAGGCGGCTGTGAGAGAAGTGGCAGTGGAGGGCCCGGCAAGAGGCGACTGCACGGGAGCTGCTTCAGGAAGCACAGCGCAGTGCAGCGTGAAGAGCCTGGTGAGAGGCAGCTGCGGCTGCAGGTGAAGCCTGTGATCTGTGTGGGCGACTGGGGGCGAGCGCCCCGAGCGCTGCGGCGGCAGCGAAGAGGCGGCCGATCAGCCCGCCTCTCAGCTGCTCATCGGGAAGCCCCCGCCCTCACAAAACACAGCGGAGGAAGCGCCGAGAGCGCCCAGGAGCGCGGCTGCAGCGACGGTGATCCCAGCAGCTGTGGAGGTGGCTGTGGGCACGCGCCCAGCGCCAAAGCACTGCAGCAGCAGCAGCGGCGATGGCCACTGCGAGTGGCATGAAAAGGCTGCCAGCAAGCACGCTGTTGCCGGCTCTTCCGAAGGCGCTTAAACACCTTCCTTTCCTTGCCAGACCTTCCCCCCCCCCCACTACGGCTTATTTTTGGGGTGAGTCTTATATTTAATCAACTCGTGAAAAGCCTGCCATGTCTTATTTTGTAGGTACGTCTTATTTTATGAGAAACATGGTATATCTTGAAAGTGTAAGATGCAACCAGGAACAGACCTTAGAAAAATCTCTCTGAGCATACACATGGGAGAGGAACTATGCTTTCCTGACTCTTAGTCTCAAGACAGCAGCTTTCATCTCCTTGTTTCTCAGAGTGTATATGACAGGGTTCAGGAAGGGAGTCACTGTGGTGTAAAACACAGCCACCACCCCTCCCAGTGGATCTTGTGCTCCTGGTCTTAGATAAGTAAAAGTCAGAGGAATATAGCAGATCATTACAATAATGATATGGGACGTACATGTAGAGAAGGCACGCCGTCGCCCCTCGGCACTACGAATCCTTAGGACTGCCAAAACAATGTACATATAAGAAAGGAGGAGAAGGAAAACACAAGTCATGGCTACAAGACCGACATCAATCAAGGTCACTATCTCATTGAGGGTTGTATCAGCACAGGCAAGTTTCAGCACAGCTGGAATGTCACAGAAGATATACCTCACCTCATTCCCTGGTCCATAGGGCAAGCGGAAGGTGAGAGCTGTCTCCATGGCTGAGTGCAAACAACCACCTGCCCACGTGCCAATAGCAAGCCAGAGGCAGGCGTTACGGTTCATGAGGGTGCCATAATGGAGTGGCCGGCAGATGGCCAGGAAGCGGTCATAAGCCATCACGGTGTAGAGGAAGCATTCTGTGCACCCCACAAAGTGGTAGAAGAAGAGTTGGCTCACACAACCTGCAAAGGAGATGGTGCCACCACCCTCCACAAACCCAGCAATCAATTTGGGCACCACTACGGTCGAGGTGGCAATGTCCAAGATGGACAAGTGGCAGAGGAACCAGTACATGGGTTTGTGCAGCTGTGGTTCACATATCACAGCTAAGAGGACCAGGAGATTACTAAGGAGGGTCAGCAAGTAGATGGACACAAAGAAGCAAAATAAAGCAGCATGTAGCTCAGGTGGGTATGGAATCCCCAAGAGGACAAAATACATCAGTGCTGTTTGATTTTCACACTCCATTCTTTGAATGCCTTTAAAGTTTATCCCTACAATGTACAAAAGAGAGTGACCAAAAATATGAAGCTTTGGCGAGTTCTGTGTAACATTTTTTATATCACACCAAGCTCTTGTCATTTGTTGCCTGGGAGGAGGGAAGTGGCGAGATGTGGAATATCCATCTTTTCCACCCTAAATTCTAAAGATTCAGGCGTCATCTCAGAGTCTGGGTGCAACAATCATGCAACTTCATTTCAATCACGGTTTCCTCAAAAAGCTATTTTCAGATACATTCCGCATATAAGCCAGGAAAATGCAAAAAGAGTGTGCTTTTAAATCATGAGCACCATATCTTCTCCAATCCTATCCTTCCTCCAGACATAAAAATGCACAAAATAATTTGTGGGGAAAGAGTTCTAGGTTGGAGGACATGATATAGCCAGACTTGAATGCTGGTTTCTCTGCATTCAGTAGTTGGTCACTTTTCTCCCGCATATTCCATGCAACTGTGGAAAGGGTGGTACTCTGATAGCAGTCCTTATCATAATGGAGACCCTTAGGAAGGAGAGGTCCAAGCAATACAGGTTGTGGGCTTGGGTCCTCAAGACACAGAATCCCACCTGCTTATTCATATTGAGATGCCCAATAGAAAAGGTTCTGTGCCTTTTTTGTACTGTCACTCAACTATCTGGAGAGACAGCCAATCCCTTTTCTGTCCTTCAGCAAAGTTTGAACCCTGAAATAACAGCTGATGCTCAATGGCCAGCACAGCAGAAGGAGTGCTCTTCTCTAGAGGTCCCAAGTTTCTCATCATAAATCCATTCCTAACATCCTCCCACAGCTCTGGATTTTTCCTATAAGTTCTTCCCTTTTTTTAATACTGTGTTTGTGTCTGATCTTCTTTATATCCTCTCCCTCCCTTGTGCATTTCTTTCCTCCCTAGGTTTCTGATTTCCAAGCTTTGGGGATTTGAAAGCATTTCTGAACTCATGATTGCGCTGTGTGTTTTGATCATAACGATGTACCTTGGGCCTATAATAACTCCATTTGGAGTTACATCAGATTTTCAAAACATCATCATGGCAAAGTGAAAGGCCATAACTCAGTGGTAGAGCACCTCTTTTGTGTGCAAAAGGTCCCAGGTATTGTTGGCAATACTATGTTGAATGAACCAATACAGTATAAAGCAACGTTCTACATCCACACTGAATATACGGTTTCTAAATACATGCTGTGCTTCCTTACTTTCTCCCAGTACGTTTCCGAGCACAATTCAAAGTGTTAGTGTTGACCTTTAAAGCCCTAAGTGGCCCAGTATACTTGAAGGAGCGTCTCCACCCCCCTCATTCTGCCCAGACATTGAGGTCCAGCGCTGAGGGCCTTCTGGTGGTTCCCTCACTGCGAGAAGCAAAGCTACAGGGAACCAGGCAGAGGGCCTTCTTGGTAGTGGCGCCCACCTTGTGGAATGCCCTCCCATCAGATGTCAAAGAGATAAATAACTACCTGACATTTAGAAGACATCTGAAGGCAGCCCTGTTCAGGGAAGTTTTTAATGTATTTTAAATTTTTGTTGGAGCCGCCCAGAGTGGCTGGGGAAACCCAGCCAGATGGGCGGGGTACAAATAATAAATAATATTTATTTATTTATTTATTTATTGTATGTTTGTGGCTTCCTTTAGTTTCCATGGGGAACAGTGGATTGGATGAAGCCTGGGAGACCAATAGGAAGAGGAGCTAGAGCCAATGATAGGCAAAGTTACTCCCTGATTGGTTGGAAGTAAAAAGGCAGGCAGGTGGGGAATCACTGACAGCAGACTGAAGCTGGTACAGGGAATACCCAATTCACCCCAATAAACCAATCTCCACTGCTCTTGTCTCTTGCACAGACATCTTTATTATTTGTGGCTAGAACCAAGTTTCTACATAACAATGTCCCCACCTGCAAGCAACTGCATGATCTAAGAGACCTTACAGGTCTATTACAGAAGCAGGCGATCTTTCAGGTTACCTGTCTCGGTTGAGAATAATTGTTTAATGCAGTAGCATAGAGTGGGTTGCCAGTGCCCGGGGCCATGCAGAGGGGGTAGTGGTAGGGAGGTAAACAGATGGAGTAGGCATGCACATTCACCTAGGAGATCACAGCTGCAGAGATACAAAAAGAGTCACTCATTGTCTGCAGAGGTCACTTCCTGGTTCACATGGAGAAGCTGTTTTCAATGGAAACCAGCTGCGGAAGCAAGCAACTGTATTGAGGCAGCACCAGATGTTGAAATTTTGTATCCCCTAACAATTTTGCGCCCAGGGCAACTGCCGTGTGCCTCCCCCTTTCCCCCCCCCCAATGCTACGCCACTGGTTTAATGTACGTTGAAATGGAAGAATGAACCATATTTTTGGACTGGAAAGTTTTTATTTTGATACAAGAGCCAGTTTTTGTTTATCCAGCAGCTTCTACATAGAAGAAGAGGAAGAGGAAGAGGAAGAGGAAGAAGAGGAAGAAGAGGAAGAAGAGGAAGAAGAAGAAGAAGAAGAAGAAGAAGAAGAAGAAGAAGAAGAAGAAGAAGAAGAAGAAGAAGAAGAAGAAGAAGAAGAAGAAGAAGAAGAAGAAGACCTTCAAGGTGACCTGGTAGCTGATTGTCAGCCAATGTACTTCTCTCAACACAGGTAGCCTATAATAGATGGATATTCAGTTGCTTCACTCGACAGCCTGGCCACAGAGTTCTCAGGACCTCAGAACCACATTTCCCCATGTCACTGGTACCAACATGCACTCCAACCACTGAATCCTTCCCTGCCCTGACTCCTTGGTGACATCTCTTTCCTTCCTGAGAAAGACTTCCATTTAAATATGTTTTTTTAATAATAATAAAAAGCCAACACCACATCACCATTCTTTCACACTGCTTCACATAGTCAACTACAATTCAATGAGTGATGTGAAGGGCTAAAAGTCCCAGGTTCAATCCCCAGCATCTCCAGGTAGGACGGGGAAATGCCCATGTTTGAAACCCATCCCTCCCTCCCACAGACTCATTTAAAAAGCCATAGTGGCTGAAGGGAAATGTTTTCACCTGGTGCCTAAAGATATGTAATGAAGGTGCCAGGCAAGGCAAACCTCCTAGGGGAGAGCATTCCACAAATGGGGAGCCGCCACCGAGAAGGCCCATCCTCCGGACGTCTCAAGGAGGAGGCACTCAAAGAAGGACCTCAGAAGATTATTATTTATTGTTATTTATTGAATTTATATACCACCCTATACCTGAAGGTCTCAGGGCAGTGATTACAGATGATTGTAGGGTCCGAGTCAGTACCTATGGGGAGAGGCAGACCTTGAGCTATTGAGGTCCTGTGCCATTTAAGGCTTTATGGGTCAAAACCAGCACTTTGAATTGGGCCCCAAAACTAACTGGCAGCTGGTACAATCAGGCCAAATAAGAATCAGAACAAGAACTCAGGCCACCATTACCATTCAATAATAAGGGCAATGCCTATTAACAAACCAACAGTGAACATAAAAAATGAAAATACATGCAACCATACAATTTATGTGACAAACTTAATGTTTAAAGTTTTTCAATATAATTTCTCAGTTCAATAGTATTTAATTGAATTGTACAGGTTCCATAAGGAGTCTTTTGACGTGAAGTGTCAACACAGTATTCGATGTAGGAGTCTTTTATAGTCAGATAAAGATCACAGTTGTCCAAAGTCAGAAAATGTTGATGCAGTGTTTGATGTGGGAGTCTTTAAAGTAAGGTAGAGTCCCCAATAATTCAAATCCAGGACAGGACCCTGTCTCGGTATTTTTAACCTACATCAACTGCAAGGATTAAATATAACAAAATAACTGGAAACAACATACATCTACTAATTCCATGAATAAAGATTGAAAACCATAAAGAAACATAAAATAACATAGTTCCTCACCTAAGTTTAAAGAGGTCGATGTGTACCCAAATGTTCTCTGTATGTCTTTAGGATTGAAGGTGTATGTGTGCTTTTTTATATGAGTTCTCCTTAAAGGTTAGGTGTGGTTCCCTAGGAGTTCTTAAAGAAATAAAGTTCCATTGCCCACTAGGGACCATCATTTTAAGTAAATGAATTTGTAATAAAATCCTAGATGCTCCTTTAGTGGAACATTATATACAACAGAAACATAATGAAGACAACTTTGTATTTTGCAACATTTGGAAACCCAGAATACAGTGGTACCTCTACTTACAAATTTAATGTGTTCCAAACACACATTCGTAAGTCGAAAAAAATTGTAAGTCGGATCCCATAGGAATGCATTGGGAGAAAAAAACGTAAGTCGAAGCAACCCTATCTAAAAATCAGCATAGTTGCCAACTTCCAGATTGAAAAATCCGGGATCGGCAGCTGCGTGGAACCGGAAGTCACTCTGCGGCCATTTTGGAACTGGGCAGAGCGACACCGGAAGTTGCTTCTACGCATGCTCTGCCCATTTCCAAAATGGCCGCAGCGCCGGAAGTCGCGCTGCCGCCATTTTGGAACTGGGCAGAGCAGCACCGGAAGTCGCTTCTACGCATGCTCTGCCCATTTCCAAAATGGCTGCAGTGCCAGAAATCGCTTCTGCGCATGTCCAGAGACTCCAGACATGCGCAAGAGGAGCCTCCCTGTGCCGGTAAGAATCCGGGGGATTTACGGGGGTTTTAAAAATCCGGGCTGCCAGCGGGAAATGGCTGGAAAAACGGGGGTTTCCCGGGGAATACGGGAGACTTGGCAGCTATGGCAATCAGGCCAGCATCAGCTTAATATGCTCAAACCGTCTTGTCCTGTGAGCAACTTGACTGCCAAATTCTGCACCAGCTGGAGTTTCTGAACCGTCTTCAGAGGCAGCCCTACATATAATATGCTGCCATAATATAACCTAGAGATGACCAGAGCATAGACCAGGCATCCCCAAACTTTGGCCCTCCAGATGTTTTAGACTACAATTCGCATCTTCCCCAACCACTGGTTCTGTTAGCTAGGGATCATGGGAGTTGTAGGCCAAAACATCTGGAGGGCCATAGTTTGGGGATGCCTGGCATAGACGACAGAAATTAGGCTCTCCCTACCCAGATAGGGGCGTAGCTGGGACACCAGCCGAAGCTGATGGAAGGCACTCCCCACCACTGGGGCCACCTGAGCCTCAAGTGACAGCAAACAATCCAGAAGTAACCCCAAGTTACGTACCCGCTTCTTCAGAGGGAGCATAACCCCAACAAGACCAGGCAACCTCCCATCCATCCACTCTGCCCAGTAGCAGTGCCTCATTCTTATTTGGATAAACTGAAGCTCATGACTCTCATCCAGTCCATAACCAAGGCAAGGCAATGGACCACCACATCCACTGCTACACCTGCAGTTGTAACCGAGAAGTAGAGCTGTACAGTGGTACCTCAGGTTACAGGCGTTTTGGCTTACAAACTTCGCTAACCAGGAAGTGGTTGCTCCAGGATAAGAACAGAAATCGTGTGCCAGCTGTGCAGCAGCAGGAGGAGGCCCCATTAGCGAAAGCATGCCTCAGGTTGAGAACCATTTCAGGTTAAGAACAGACTTCTGGAACGAATTAAGTTCTTAACCCGAGGTACCCCTGTATGTCTCTCTACTGACAGAGGTCATCATACAGGGTGACCAAAGCAGTTGTGTGCCAAAACCAGGCGTAAACCCTGACCGAAATGGATCTAGAATATCAGTTTCCTCCAATAGCGCCTGGATCTGGTCCACAACCACCCGCCCAAGAGCCTTGTGAAGAAGAGGAGATTAGCAACTGGCCGGTAGTTACTTAGATTTTCTGAATCCAGGTTTTACTACTACCCCCTTTAAGCAGGCAGGGACCACCCCCTCTTCGCTTCCAGCCCCACAAAGCAAGGGCAAGGATGGAATCAAAGGGTGCATGTCTGTTGCTTCTTTCTCATGCCACCCTTCCCTAGCCGCTCGGCGAGGCTGAGATCATCGCAGCCTTGCAAAGCAGATTGGGGCTGGCGTCACATTGGTGGCAAGGGTTGGGCTCCTGCATCTGCACCCACCTCCCAGCCCTGGATGCCAGGAAGACATACTCCACCACTGCCCTCTTGCAAGGAGGCATTACAGTGGAACCTCGGTTTATGAACACCTCGTGTGAGGGACAGGGGATATCGCGAAGTCCCTCCCCTCCTAAGTTCAAGCCAATCCCCGAGCACAGGGGGAAGCAGAGAGAGTTCCGATTCCAGTGGGGAAGCAGGAAGTCGTGTCCGAGGCTCAGGCAAGGTAGAGGAGCCAGGGTCCCAGGTGGGACAGGAAGGGGCGAATAAGGGCGGGAGACCCATCCCCCCAACTCCGGAATTACGCAGAAAGAGGAGGGGAAAGAGGATGGGTCTGCCAAAGCTTTTGTGTTGGAGAAAGACGCGCCAAAAGCCATTAGGAGGTTCTGAAACCGACTGACAACATCACTCCGTGTAAATAGCAATGACTTGCGCACTGTAAATACGCAGCACCAATAAAAGAATAAAATGCAGAGCTGCGTAGCGTCGTTACTCTGAAGTAGTCCACTCCGGCCACTGTGACAGCAACCTCCTAATCCTTTTTGGGCTACTTTGGAGTTGCCGGGATGAGCGTGTCAGAGGCGGAGAAATGGCGGCAGATCGCGGAGCAAGCCCAGCAAGAACTGCAGCAGCTGTCGCTGCAGGCGCAGGGGGAATTGAAGGCAGCTAAAGAGGAGACTAAGAAGGTCCAGGACGACCGGCTACAACTTGCGGAACAGGTGAGAGCGCTTCAGGAAAAAGAGCAGCAATTAAGGGCGGTGGCGGTAGACCTCCAAAACAAGCTGGATGCAGAGAAAAACAAGGCGGGAGGGGCACCCCAAGTCCAAGTGCTGCCAGGAAGGAGAGCCGGGACCCTAGTAAGCAAGTTCAATGGAGACCCGAGGGAATTTCAGGGCTTTGAGACTGAGATTGTGTATGCTCTTGAGCTGCACCACGATGAGTTCCCTGATGATGAGCACAGGGTAGCGTTTATTGTGGAGCACCTTACCGGGGCAGCCAGGGAGTGGCTAAGACCGTTAATCGCAACAAAGAATCCTTGCATGAAGAATGTCAAACTATTTCTAGAAGGTTTGAAAACGATGTATTCGTCCGATAGTCATATGGACCAGACTAAGGAGGAACTTCATAATTTACGCCAAGGAAATATGACAGTTCGCGCGTATTGGGCGAAATTCACCATGCTGGTGCACAGATTGGGGTGGGAACTAGAGTCACCCCCAATGCAAGCGGCGTTCTACTTGGGGTTGCATGAGGAGGTGAAGGATGAGCTCTCAAGAGGTCCAAAGCCCAGTAATATGGATCAGCTGAGCAAAGCGGCTCTGGCGGTGGGGGTGAGACAGGAATCCCGGTGGAGCGACAAGCAAGCAACGCGCGCAAAGCGGGCTTGGTTCCCACGGTCGCAGGAGAAGCCACTCCCCCAACAACCCTTTCAAGCCACGCCTGGGGCCAGTCAGGACCAGGAACCCATGCAGATTGATAGCGCGCGCGCGCGGGCTTTTCAAACCCCAGCGGCGCCAAGACGCAAGGAGGGAAGGGGTGGGAATTGCTTTCTCTGCAACTCCCCCCAGCATCTCGTCAGAGACTGCCCACATCGCAGGGAGTGGCAAGGAAAGGCGGGAACGGTTGTGCCCTCCCCCACTGACGCAGCACCACAGCAGGGAAACGGGAAAGCCTGGCTGCAGGAGACAAGGGGCGGCAGCCAGGCACAGTCAGCAGACAACAGCCCCAGCCCACCCACCCGCACAGAGAGGAGCAGAGCCAGCCCACCCCTCCCAGAGCAGGAGTGGTTCTAGAAGTGACGCTCACGCTTCCAAATGGCTATCCCCTGACAGTCCTCGCCCTAATTGACAGTGGGGCGTCAGCGAACTTCTTCTCGAGAAACTTTGCAGAAGAGCACCAGATCCAGCTTCTGCAGCTGGATTTTCCTCTGCATGTGGCAACCATTGACGGCAGAGAGCTGCTGGGAGGGGCCATCACGCATCAAACCCCCCCCATGAGAATGACGGTTGGAAGGCACGCAGAGACACTGGCATTCAACGTCACCACCATCTCAGACCCCCCCATCGTTTTGGGCATGAGCTGGCTGGCGCGCCATGACCCCTCCATAAGTTGGCACCAGAGATGCATCACTTTTGGATCGGACTTTTGCCTGGAACATTGCATGCAGCACCAACCAGGGGAGGGGCCTCCGATAGCCACGGTGGCCACCATGCACGTCAAAGGGGGTGAAGCGATACCCAAGCCGTACTGGGACCTGCAGGAGGTCTTCAGCGAAGCGGAGTCCGACCACCTACCCCCACACAGGCCTTTTGACTGCCAAATCAACCTGGTGCCAGGGGCAACTATACCCCCAGCCAAGCTGTACGCCATGTCAGACCAGGAACTGGAAGATCTGCGCGCTTTCATCGACAAGAACCTCAAGCGGGGGTTCATCAGAGAAAGCAAGGCAGCAGGGGGCAGCCCGGTCTTCTGGGTGGACAAGAAAGACACGCAACAGCGCCGTCTTGTGGTGGATTTTAGACGGCTGAATTCAGTGACAGAGCCAGTGGCTTTCCCCATGCCCAGAGTGGATGATCTCCTGACAGCGGCACGCAGGGGCAAGATTTTCACCAAGCTAGACCTGAGGGGGGCGTACAACTTGATCAGGATCCGGGAAGGCGATGAATGGAAAACCACGATGTTCACGCCTCTGGGCTCTTTTGAATATCTGGTGATGCCCTTCGGGTTGCAAGGGGGCTCAGCATGCTTCCAGGCCTTCATGCACCACGTCCTGGGGTCCCTCCTCTTCAGGAAATGCTTGGTCTTCCTGGATGACATCCTTATTTACTCCAACGACCCAGTGCAGCACGTGAAAGATGTCAGGGAGGTGTTGCAGCGCCTGAAGGAGAACCACCTGTATGTGAAGCTGGAGAAGTGCAAGTTTCACACCAAGGAGGTGGACTTCCTGGGCTACAAGCTGTCAGACAAGGGGCTGGCGATGGACAAGGACAAGGTGCAGGCCATCCTGGACTGGCACAGCCCCAGGACTCGCAAAGATGCCCAACGCCTACTAGGCTTCGCCAACTTCTACAGGAAGTTCATCAAGAACTTCTCTCGCGTTACGGCTCCCATCACTGACTGCCTGAGAGGCAAGCAGAAGTTCAGGTGGACACCAGAGGCGCAAGCAGCGTTCGAAAGCCTCAAGAGGGTGTTCGCCTCAGACCAGAACCTGTTCCACGTGGTTCAGGACGCGCCCCTACGCGTGGAGACAGATGCTTCGGATAAAGCTGTGGGCGCCATTTTGTTGCAACTGGACGCCAACCGAGAGTGGAGACCCTGTGCCTTCTTCTCCAGGAAATTGACTCAGCCAGAGCGAAACTACACAGTGTTTGATCGGGAACTTCTGGCGATCCACGCTGCGTTCCAGCACTGGAGACACTTCCTGGTGGGCGCCAAGCACCCCATCCAGGTGTGCACAGACCACAAGAACCTGGAGTTCTGGAGAACTGCCAGGGTGCTCAACCAGCGGCAGATACGGTGGGCAGAGTTCTTCTCGAACTTCAACTTCTCCATACACTACATCCCGGGAGAGCAGAATGTCAGGGCGGATGCACTCTCCCGCAAGCCAGAATACATGGAGGAGGAGGCGCCACCGGCACCCAGGCACATTTCCCCCCCGTCAGCATGGTCCTGCGGAGCAGCAGTGGTGAGCGAGGCAGAACTCACAGCACTGACGGCAGCGGATGAATTTGCCAACCGCATCTGCAGAGAACTGAGAAGGGGGGGGAGCAGGCAAAAGACTTTGCAGAACGCAGGGGGCTGCTTTTCTACAAGGGTGCACTGTACCTGCCCACCACCCAGCTTAGACGTACGGTCCTCAAGCAGATGCACGACAACCCAACGGCGGGTCATTTTGGGAGGGACAAAACCACTCACCTAGTCATGAGACACTTCTGGTGGCCAGGGGTGCGGGAAGATGTTCGAGACTATGTACGGGGCTGTGACACCTGCCAGCGGGCAAAGGTGGTCAGAGCAGCGCCACCGGGATTGCTGGAGCCCTTAGCCACGCCACACAGGCCGTGGGAAGTGGTGTCCATGGACTTCATCACAGATCTGCCTTCTTCCAGGGGCAAGACCGCAGTGTTGGTGGTGGTGGACCTCATGTCCAAAATGTGCCACTTTATACCGTGTGCCAGGGCGGTCTCGGCAGAAGAGACAGCCAAACTGTTTGTGGATCACGTATTCAGACTGCATGGATTACCCTTAAGGGTTATTTCGGATCGTGGCCGCCAATTTGTTTCCAGGTTCTGGCGGCGGCTCATGAACCTCCTGCAGGTGGAGGTCAGCTTGTCGACGGCTAGACACCCGCAGACCAATGGACAGGCGGAGAGGGTCAACGCCATTCTGCAGCAGTACCTGAGATGCTACGTCAGCCAGAGGCAAACGGACTGGGTGGATCGCCTGCCACTGGCAGAATTTGCCTACAACAATGCGGTGCACGTCTCCACAGGGGTGTCGCCCTTTAAGGCCAATTACGGGCGTGACCTCAGATCTTTCCCAGAGAGGGAGGGGGAGGAGGAGGAGGAGGGCCCACAGGCTGAGGATTGGGCAGAGGAACTGGAGACGGTGCACCAGCAGCTCAGAGAACACTTGGAGAGAGCCAAGGAAGCGTACAAGAGGGGGGCAGATCGCCACAGGCGACCGGGGGAGGTCATTAGGGTGGGGGACAAAGTTTGGTTGTCCTCGGAGGGCCTTCCCATCAGAGGGCGATGCAAAAAGCTGGCGCCCAGAAGGTTGGGCCCCTTCACGGTCACGCAACAGGTCAACCCGGTGGCATACAGGCTGGCACTGCCAGAGGACATGAGGGTGCACCCAGTGTTTCATAGATCGCTGCTGTCACCGTACAGGGAAAGCAGCAGGCTCCGAGACAGCGAACAAACCCCTGAGGGAGGGGGGGAGAGGGAAGGCAGGGAGCAACTCAATGAGGCCACAGCCATCCTGGATTCAAGGTGGGGGGTGGGGGGCCTGGAGTACCTCATGGCATGGGAGGATGCTCCACCGTCCCAGAATGAATGGGTCCCAGCCACTCAGATACAGGAGGAATTCCTGGTAGAAGAATTTCACGCCCTTTTTCCCCATAGACCCAAGCCCTGGCACATGGAAAGGGAGGGGGAGGGGGAGGAAGCACGGGAGAGCAGTTCACCATGGCGCTGGGAAGCGGAGTTTGAGGAACCAGAGGATGAGGTATGGGTGTCACCGAGATCCACCCAGTCAGAGGAAGGAGCAGATTGGCAGAACATTTTTACCCCCACCAGCTCTGACGCCACAGACTTTTTGGGATTCCCGTCCTCCCAGGCGGAAGGGGGGGGCTTGCAGGACTGGGGGGAGGTGTTCACGCCAACGGGCTCGGAAAGCACTGAGTTCTTAGGCTTCCAGTCGTCACCGACACCTGGGGGGGACCTGGGGAGGGGTGAAGGAGAGCTTGGGAGGGGGGTGGATGTGAGGGACAGGGGATATCGCGAAGTCCCTCCCCTCCTAAGTTCAAGCCAATCCCCGAGCACAGGGGGAAGCAGAGAGAGTTCCGATTCCAGTGGGGAAGCAGGAAGTCGTGTCCGAGGCTCAGGCAAGGTAGAGGAGCCAGGGTCCCAGGTGGGACAGGAAGGGGCGAATAAGGGCGGGAGACCCATCCCCCCAACTCCGGAATTACGCAGAAAGAGGAGGGGAAAGAGGATGGGTCTGCCAAAGCTTTTGTGTTGGAGAAAGACGCGCCAAAAGCCATTAGGAGGTTCTGAAACCGACTGACAACATCACTCCGTGTAAATAGCAATGACTTGCGCACTGTAAATACGCAGCACCAATAAAAGAATAAAATGCAGAGCTGCGTAGCGTCGTTACTCTGAAGTAGTCCACTCCGGCCACTGTGACACCTCGGTTTATGAATTTTCGGTTTATGAACGCCGCGGACCCATCTGGAACGGATTAATTCACTTTCCATTACTTTTAATGGGAAAGTTTGCTTCAGTTTATGAACGCTTCAGTTTATGAACAGACTTCCGGAACCAATTACACCCATGTTTCAGTTTATGAACGCTTCAGTTTAAGTACTTCGCGGACCTGTCTGGAACGGATTAATCCACTTTCCATTACTTTCAATGGAAAAGTTCGCTTCAGTTTATGAACGGTTACTCCGCGGACCGTCTAGAAGGGATTACTCCACTTTCCATTACTTTCAATGGGAAAGTTCGCTTCAGTTTATGAACGCTTCAGTTTATGAACAGACCTCCGGAACCAATTGTGTTCATAAACCGAGGTACCACTGTAATCACTTCCCTGGCCCAGACAGCTGCCCCATTTCCTGCTACTTTTAATCAGCCAAGCAGGGCAAGGAACACAAGTGATCACCCTGATCAATCCAAGCAGTTTGTCGACATGCTTGAGCCTTACGAACTGAAAGTCATCCAACACAACAGGACCAGACAGTGCTCTGGACACCCCTTGAGATTCATCTGCTATAATAGATGGTGAATAATGATAATTGTTTTTATTCCTCTCCTCATGGGCGTAGGCAGGGGGGCAGGGGGGGGCAGTTGCCCCCCCCTAGAAGCAGGGCCGCTGGCCAGCCTGCCCCGCTGCCCAGTGCCGTCTCCCTTCTCCCTGGCTGGCTGTGGGGCGGGTAGAGGGAAAGCTCATGAACCTCCTGCAGGTGGAGGTCAGCTTGTCGACGGCTAGACACCCGCAGACCAATGGACAGGCGGAGAGGGTCAACGCCATTCTGCAGCAGTACCTGAGATGCTACGTCAGCCAGAGGCAAACGGACTGGGTGGATCGCCTGCCACTGGCAGAATTTGCCTACAACAATGCGGTGCACGTCTCCACAGGGGTGTCGCCCTTTAAGGCCAATTACGGGCGTGACCTCAGATCTTTCCCTGAGAGGGAGGGGGAGGAGGAGGAGGAGGGCCCACAGGCTGAGGATTGGGCAGAGGAACTGGAGACGGTGCACCAGCAGCTCAGAGAACACTTGGAGAGAGCCAAGGAAGCGTACAAGAGGGGGGCAGATCGCCACAGGCGACCGGGGGAGGTCATTAGGGTGGGGGACAAAGTTTGGTTGTCCTCGGAGGGCCTTCCCATCAGAGGGCGATGCAAAAAGCTGGCGCCCAGAAGGTTGGGCCCCTTCACGGTCACGCAACAGGTCAACCCGGTGGCATACAGGCTGGCACTGCCAGAGGACATGAGGGTGCACCCAGTGTTTCATAGATCGCTGCTGTCACCGTACAGGGAAAGCAGCAGGCTCCGAGACAGCGAACAAACCCCTGAGGGAGGGGGGGAGAGGGAAGGCAGGGAGCAACTCAATGAGGCCACAGCCATCCTGGATTCAAGGTGGGGGGTGGGGGGCCTGGAGTACCTCATGGCATGGGAGGATGCTCCACCGTCCCAGAATGAATGGGTCCCAGCCACTCAGATACAGGAGGAATTCCTGGTAGAAGAATTTCACGCCCTTTTTCCCCATAGACCCAAGCCCTGGCACATGGAAAGGGAGGGGGAGGGGGAGGAAGCACGGGAGAGCAGTTCACCATGGCGCTGGGAAGCGGAGTTTGAGGAACCAGAGGATGAGGTATGGGTGTCACCGAGATCCACCCAGTCAGAGGAAGGAGCAGATTGGCAGAACATTTTTACCCCCACCAGCTCTGACGCCACAGACTTTTTGGGATTCCCGTCCTCCCAGGCGGAAGGGGGGGGCTTGCAGGACTGGGGGGAGGTGTTCACGCCAACGGGCTCGGAAAGCACTGAGTTCTTAGGCTTCCAGTCGTCACCGACACCTGGGGGGGACCTGGGGAGGGGTGAAGGAGAGCTTGGGAGGGGGGTGGATGTGAGGGACAGGGGATATCGCGAAGTCCCTCCCCTCCTAAGTTCAAGCCAATCCCCGAGCACAGGGGGAAGCAGAGAGAGTTCCGATTCCAGTGGGGAAGCAGGAAGTCGTGTCCGAGGCTCAGGCAAGGTAGAGGAGCCAGGGTCCCAGGTGGGACAGGAAGGGGCGAATAAGGGCGGGAGACCCATCCCCCCAACTCCGGAATTACGCAGAAAGAGGAGGGGAAAGAGGATGGGTCTGCCAAAGCTTTTGTGTTGGAGAAAGACGCGCCAAAAGCCATTAGGAGGTTCTGAAACCGACTGACAACATCACTCCGTGTAAATAGCAATGACTTGCGCACTGTAAATACGCAGCACCAATAAAAGAATAAAATGCAGAGCTGCGTAGCGTCGTTACTCTGAAGTAGTCCACTCCGGCCACTGTGACACCTCGGTTTATGAATTTTCGGTTTATGAACGCCGCGGACCCATCTGGAACGGATTAATTCACTTTCCATTACTTTTAATGGGAAAGTTTGCTTCAGTTTATGAACGCTTCAGTTTATGAACAGACTTCCGGAACCAATTACACCCATGTTTCAGTTTATGAACGCTTCAGTTTAAGTACTTCGCGGACCTGTCTGGAACGGATTAATCCACTTTCCATTACTTTCAATGGAAAAGTTCGCTTCAGTTTATGAACGGTTACTCCGCGGACCGTCTAGAAGGGATTACTCCACTTTCCATTACTTTCAATGGGAAAGTTCGCTTCAGTTTATGAACGCTTCAGTTTATGAACAGACCTCCGGAACCAATTGTGTTCATAAACCGAGGTACCACTGTAATCACTTCCCTGGCCCAGACAGCTGCCCCATTTCCTGCTACTTTTAATCAGCCAAGCAGGGCAAGGAACACAAGTGATCACCCTGATCAATCCAAGCAGTTTGTCGACATGCTTGAGCCTTACGAACTGAAAGTCATCCAACACAACAGGACCAGACAGTGCTCTGGACACCCCTTGAGATTCATCTGCTATAATAGATGGTGAATAATGATAATTGTTTTTATTCCTCTCCTCATGGGCGTAGGCAGGGGGGCAGGGGGGGCAGTTGCCCCCCCCTAGAAGCAGGGCCGCTGGCCAGCCTGCCCCGCTGCCCAGTGCCGTCTCCCTTCTCCCTGGCTGGCTGTGGGGCGGGTAGAGGGAAAGCCCCAGAGCCGTGCAAAGCGTTTGCCTGGCTTTCCCTCCGCCCGTCCCACAGCCAGCTGGCTAGAGGACGTCTCCCTTCTCGCTGGCTGTGGAGCGGGTGGAGGGAAAGCCAGCCAAACGCTTTCCCTCCACCCGCCCCGGCGATCGCGGAGGGGGAGGAGGGGATCGGAACAGCCCGATTTCAGGCTGATCCTGGCACCCCCTCGCCCCTGCCGATCGCTTTACTTGCCCCACTGTGCCCCCCCCTAATTTTGATCCTGGCTACGCCCCTGCCTCTCCTCCTTGCTAAATAAGCTTGCTTCACTGGGCCTTATCTCAGACACATTCCAAACAATCAAAAGCACTTCCTGAGAGAGGGGATGTGGCCTGGGAAGGGACATGGCCTGGGAAGAGCCTCGAGGGTCACATCGTGAGGTCTGGAGGGCTGTATTTTACTCCCGGGCCTGAGGATCCCAATTTCTGGAACAGCAATGTGCCCTCATGTTATCATATTGTGCCATCTAGAGGTGAGAAGCTTAGTCTGATGTTCTGTTTCCAATTTGTTTCCCCCTCTTCAACGGAAAGGATCTAAGCACCTTTCATCCTCTTGAAAGCTCCCTGAACCTCCTTGTTCCGCAGAGTGTAGATGATGGGGTTCAACATCGGGGTGACCACATTGCAGAAAATCTGGATGGGCGTAGCTAACACATCACTCAGGGACGGCTGGGTGTAGAGGAGAGCACAGGGCCCAAAGAAGAAGCAAACGACGGTCAAATGGGACGCGCAGGTGGAAGCTGCCTTGCGCCGGCTTTCCGCCGAGCGCATCTTCAGGACCGAGATGGCAATTCTGACGTAGGATGTGAGGATGAGGCAGAAGCAAGCCATGGGCACCACGCCGATGTTGGTGAAGCTCACCGTCTCGATGATGTAGGTATCGGCGCAGGCTAGCTTGACCACTGGGAAGATGTCGCACAAGAAGTAGTCCACCTCGTTGGTTCTGCAGTAAGGCAACGTGAAGGTCAAGCTGGTCAAAATGGTGGCATGGAACGAACTAGTGAACCACGTGCCCGCTGCCAGAAGGGCACACACTTTCCGGTTCATGATGACGGTGTACCTCAGTGGGTGGCAGATGGCGGCGTAGCGATCATAGGCCATGACCGTGTAGAGGAGGCACTCGGTGCTTCCCAGGAAGTGGTAGAAGAAGACCTGGCATGCACATCCGCCTAAGGAGATGGTTCTGCTCCCTGCCCAGATGTTGGCCAGGAACTTGGGAGTGCTGATGGAGGAGAAGCCCAGGTCTACCACAGAGAGATTGCAGAGGAACCAGTACATGGGAGTGTGGAGGCGAGCATCAGTGATGATGGCCGAGAGGATGAGGAGGTTGCCGAGCAAAGTGATGAGGTAGAAAGATAGAAAGACGGCAAAGAGGATGTTGTGTATGCCTTCGGTGTGGGGGATGCCAAGGAGAATGAATTCCAAGATGACAGTGTGGTTTCTCATTTCAGATCCAACCATGTTGCTAAAAGGATTTGGGGGGGGAGAGAGAAAACACACAATCTTGGTCAATTCTTCAGAAATGCAGCAAATCTATTTAGGATACTGAGTTGCAAAGGATCTAAAACTGTTTTGAGGAACCTGTGGCCCTCCAGATGTTGATGGAATCTCAACTCTCATTAGACCCAGCCTGCATGGCTGATGGACAAGGGTGGTGGGACTTGTAGTCAACATCTGGAAGGTTCCCCATTCTACAGGAGCTGGAAGCAATTCTCCAATGTTTCAAACAGAAGTCTTCCTCAACCCTACCTGGAGGTGCCAAGGATTGAACCATTTGCAGCGTTTGTGAAGCATACACACCCAGAGTCAGCTCTAGGTATTATTGGAGGGGTTGCAGATAAGAGTCCTAGCTCATCTTCTTCCTCCTGTCCTGACTGGCTACCTGACATAGGAGGTACACACTGTAAGGCAGAGCCTGGAATAAATAGCAGCTGAGTGAAGGAAAGCACCAGAGTTTGGGGGATGGAAGCAATTGAGCAGTGGAAGAGAGAGAGGCTGCAAAGCAGATTGGAGCATCAATTGGGCTGCAAATCCCTTTGAACTCAGGAGGACTTATTTCTGAGTCCTTGCATAGTGTCAGGCTGTGATCCCTTTGAACTTCTGAATAAGCCTTTTAACCCAATAGGATTTGCAGCTTGTTGTTGTTGTTTAGTCGTTTAGTCGTGTCCGACTCTTCGTGACCCCATGGACCATAGCACGCCAGGCACTCCTGTCTTGCACTGCCTCCCGCAGTTTGGTCAAACTCATGTTCGTAGCTTCGAGAACACTGTCCAACCATCTTGTCCTCTGTCGTCCCCTTCTCCTAGTGCCCTCAATCTTTCCCAACATCAGGGTCTTTTCCAAGGATTCTTCTCTTCTCATGAGGTGGCCAAAGTATTGGAGCCTCAGCTTCACGATCTGTCCTTCCAGGGAGCACTCAGGGCTGATTTCCTTAAGAATGGATAGGTTTGATCTTCTTGCAGTCCATGGGACTCTCAAGAGTCTCCTCCAGCACCATAATTCAAAAGCATCAATTCTTCGGCGATCAGCGTTCTTTATGGTCCAGCTCTCACTTCCATACATCACTACTGGGAAAACCATAGCTTTAACTATACGGACCTTTGTCGGCAAGGTGATGTCTCTGCTTTTTAAGATGCTGTCTAGGTTTGTCATTGCTTTTCTCCCAAGAAGCAGGCGTCTTTTAATTTCGTGACTGCTGTCACCATCTGCAGTGATCAAGGAGCCCAAGAAAGTAAAATCTCTCACTGCCTCCATTTCTTCCCCTTCTATTTGCCAGGAGGTGATGGGACCAGTGGCCATGATCTTGGTTTTTTTGATGTTGAGCTTCAGACCATATTTTGCGCTCTCCTCTTTCACCCTCATTAAAAGGTTCTTTAATTCCTCCTCGCTTTCTGCCATCAAGGTTGTGTCATCTGCATATCTGAGGTTGTTGATATTTCTTCCGGCAATCTTAATTCCGGCTTGGGATTCATCTAGTCCAGCCTTTCGCATGATGAATTCTGCATATAAGTTAAATAAGCAGGGAGACAATATACAACCTTGTCGTACTCCTTTCCCAATTTTGAACCAATCAGTTGTTCCATATCCAGTTCTAACTGTAGCTTCTTGTCCCACATAGAGATTTCTCAGGAGACAGATGAGGTGATCAGGCACTCCCATTTCTTTAAGAACTTGCCAAAGTTTGCTGTGGTCGACACAGTCAAAGGCTTTTGCATAGTCAATGAAGCAGAAGTAGACGTTTTTCTGGAACTCTCTAGCTTTCTCCATAATCCAGCGCATGTTTGCTATTTGGTCTCTGGTTCCTCTGCCCTTTCGAAATCCATGTAAGCATTTTTAGGATCAGGCTGTGGAGTGCTGGGATGTCCAGCCATGTGCACAAATGTGTGAACCGTGCATGCTTCTATGGGATCTCATTCACAGATCTTTTCCTGATAATCTCCAGGTGAAGCACCCATATTGGTATCAAGCTTTTACATGTAGCACACACCATTCTGGACTAATCATTCCAGAATTAGTCCTGTTGAAATCCATGCCTCAGTTCCTCCATCTCTAAAGTAGGAAGCTACCCACCTCATCAGAAGGGCAGGCTGTAGCAGCTGGAGTGGGTGATCAAGGCTAAATTAGGTGCCTCCTGCAGCTAAGAGCCTGGAGTAATTCTGCAAGCATTTCACCAAAGGACAGGGGGAAGATTTTAAATGGATTTTTGCAAATGCAGAAGTTATATATGAATAATAATGCAGTAAAGGCAATTATCCTGAATCAGGATGCAGCAGAGATAGAGTGAGGGAAGTTCTGCTGAGAAGCCAGCTGTGGCAGGCTGCTCTCTCCATCAATTGTCCCTTGGAAGCAGTTTCAGCAGAAGGAGAGAAGGGAAGCAGGAGACCCTTTTAATTAAGAACTTAATTCTGGGCTCGTCCACACTTACCTTTTGCCCTGTGCTTTCTAGGCATGTGTTAAAGCGGGCATCCCCAAACATCGGCCCTCCAGGTGTTTTGGACTACAATTCCCATCATCCCTGACCACTGGTCCTCAGCTAGGGATCATGGGAGTTGTAGGCCAAAACATCTGGAGGGCCGCAGTTTGGGGGTGCCTGTGTTAAAGCATCGTGTCCCAGTGCATTCCCTGCACAAACCAGTTTTGAATGCTGATTCGGAACAAACGACAATTTGGATTTTCCACATATTGCTGTTTACTCCGATTCAGCAGTAAAGAGCAGTTTTTTTTCATCTGGAAAGCAGCGTGACCCAAAAAAAGTGCTCAGATATCATAGAATCATGGAGTTGGAAGGGACCGTGTGGATGATCTAGGCAACGCCCTGAAATGCAGGAATTTTTCACTTAAGGTGAAATCTCACAACCCTGAGATTAAAAGTCTCATACTCTACCAGCTGAGTTATCCCAGCTTTGTGGCTCTTTGAAGTATGAACCTATTCCTAGAAACATGGCACAAAGGGAAGTCCGGATGAGCCCTCAGTGGTGAGAAACAGGTATGCTACCAGGTCTTTTTATTAAGCTCCCACTCCCATCAGCCCTTACTAGCATGGCCAATGGTCACGGATGAAGAGAACATCTGGAGGACCTCACCTAGCACCTGAGTTGGTTTGTTTTCCCTCCTCCCTTCCTATCCCCTTTTCCCCTTTGTGCCATCTCTCCTAGACTGCAAGTGGAAGAGTAGGATCATTGACCTTTGCAAGCCGTTCAGCCAGTATGTACCAAAGAACAGGGCTAATACATTTGGTGAATTGGCAGCAAAAGGCTGCCAATATGGAAATAAGAAAAGGTAGATTTTTAAAAAGCATTTGAACAACAAATAAAAGGAGCCAGAGAAAAGAAATATTCTCTTACCCTGCAGGCGTAGAAGACAGGGAGTTACAGCATTACTTAGTTCTTCTCTCTGATACTGAATCTTATAATCACAGCCCACCACCTGCACCTGTTTCCTTGAAATAAAACTTCTACTGATTGATCAGAGAGGGCATCTTCCTTCCTTCCTTCCTTCCTTCCTTCCTTCCTTCCTTCCTTCCTCAATAAAATCTACTTTGCTCTTACATCTGTTCAGTATCAGTGAAGATCTCCTGTGTTGCAGGTTCTGAGAGTCCAGTTCTTCTGGAGGCATATTTACATCTTCTGTGCCCTTCTGTAGGGATTTAAGACTCTGAGGAGAATGCCTTCCAGCCTCCCTGTCTCATGGCAGCACTCAGTGAAACCACCAGCAGCGTTGCATCAGTTGTTTTTGAACAGTTAATTAGCTGCCTGTAAAATGGAAGGGGAAGTAGCCATCTCTTAGGGGTCCAACAAAGTCTGGGGCCTTTAAAAGGTCTCTTTGGCAGCCTTACCACTCCAGGGTTAAGGAAGGTAAACGGTGTTTCCATGTGCTGCTCTGGTTTGCCAGAAGCAGCTTTGTCATGATGGCCACATGACCTGGAAGCTATACGCCGGCTCCCTCGGCCAATAATGCGAGATGAGCGTGCAACCCCAGAGTCGGTCACGACTGGACCTAATGGTCAGGGGTCCCTTTACCTTTACCTTAGGAAAGCAAAGGTTGTGAAGGATGCACAAAGCCCACAATGGCTAGGTTCTCCCTCCAATGTCACAGGCAGTCTGCCTCTGAAAACCTGTTGCTTGTAATCAGTAGTGCAGAGAGCACGGCCAAACTCATGCCCTCCTTGCAAGCTTCCCATAGGCATCTGGTTGGCCATTGTGAGAATAGGACGCCAGACCAGATGGAAGCTGCAGTTCAAGGGCATCTGGTGTGCCCTTCATTGGTTACCCTTGGACTGTGGGAACAAAGGCTTCTATCCAACTAAGTCTTATTCAGAGTAGGCCCACTGAAATTCACGGACTTAGTCATGTTCATTAACTTCATTTTTTCCCCAATTATATTTTATTAAGTTTCAACATTTTTAGCATATACAATCAAAACACCATTACATCTTTTTTTCTTATTTTTGATGACTCCTGCCCTGTTTTCCATGCTGTGCCCTATCTTCCATCTATTAAATCGTAACCTCAATATTATAATCTAATTACTTACGTTGCTCATGGCTCAAATCCTGCTCGCGAGTTCGTCATACAGTAGCCTTTCTTTAAGTAGTCCAAAAAGTCATGTTCATTAACTTCAGTGGGTCTACGCTGAAGTAAGCATTGGATGGAACCCAGAATGCTGGACCAGACAGACCTTTCATCTGACCCAGAAACCTCTTCTTACATCCTTCTGTTTGACAGTGGATCAGAGTGTCTAGGAAAGGATGGACTCTTTTCCATTAGAAGTTGACTGTCCGCCTATCAGGGATGCTGTAGCCGCTGTTTACTGACAGGAGGGTGGACTGGAAGACGTTTGAGAGCCCTTCCAACTCTAGGATCTTGTCAGTGGTATCCACAGCAGGGCACTGTGCTGAGATTCTGCTCCAAGAGCAACACTGAGCAGGCTGGTAGCTTTTGTGCAGATGGCGCCTGGCTTCCTTCCACTGTGTCACTCATGGCACAGAAATATACAGCAGTGTCGCTCAGTCTTGCCACGTCTTTTTTCAGCGTGGTGCGGCGAGATTCTTTGATCACGTCTAGCGTGAACTCCTCGGCAGCTGCAACAGACTTTCCCTCATAGCTGTGTCCCAAGTAGGACATTGTGCTCCCAGCCTGCTTGTACCAATACATCGTGTCGTGGGACGCACTAAGGTTTTGAGCACAGTCAATCAGGATCTTGCCTCCTTCCAAGGAGAAGACTTTCTCAGGTTGCATGACTTGGCCAAAGCCAAAGCACTGAGCCACTGTGTGGAAAGAGACGGTGATTATAGGAAGACGACGCTGAAGGAAGGGCTGTAATTCACTGGTGGTGCAGAAGGTCCCAGGTTCAATCTCTCACAGCATCTACAGGTAGGACTGGGAGAGACACTGTCTGAAATCCTGGGGAGCCTCTACCAGTTGATGTAGACAATAAGGAGCTAGATGGATTGGAACAATCTCTGTCTAAGACCCTGGAAAGCTACTGCTGTTCAGATTATTGGACTAGATCAGGTTTAGCTTACATGGCACCCCCCAGAGTTGTTCCTGGACCACAACTCCCATCAGCCCCAGCCATCATGACCAATAATAATAATAATAATAATAATAATAATAATAATAATTGTATTATTTGTACTCTGCCCATCTGACTGGGTTGCCCCAGCCACTCTGAGCAACTCCCAGCATATACAAAAACATAATAAAACATTAAACATTAAAAAACCTCCCAATACAGGGCTGCCTTCAGATGTCTTCTAAAGGTTGTGTAGCTACTTATCTCCTTGACATCTGATGGGAGCATAGCTGCCAAGTTATCCCCTTTTTTAAGGGAAATTCCATTATGCTGAATAGGCTTCCTCGCGAGAAAAGGGAAAACTTGGCAGCTATGGATGGGAGGGCATTCCATGGGGTGGGCGCCACTACCAAGAAGGCCCTCTGCCTGATCAGAAATGATGGGAGTTGAGGACCAACCATTTCTGGAGGGCAGCACATTGCCTAGTCCGAGGCAAGATGGACATACGGTTTGACTTGGGCCACACCGTACAGTGATAGCACTTTAAACAGTCATGGCTTCCGCTGAAGAAATCTGGGCACTGTAATTTGTTACGGATGCTGAATGTTGATGGGTAGCTCCCTGTTCACCTCACGGAACTACAATTCCCAGACTTCCCTGTGAAAGAGGATTGATGGTTAAACCATTGTAGTAATTGTGTCTCTGAGGGGAATAGGGGTCTCCTAATGACTCTCAACATCCTTAACAAACAACAGTTCACACGATGAACTAGACTTTAAGAGCAAATAGCAGGCTCACCAATTGTGAAGAGCAGCGCCAGGAACATCTTTCGGCTCAAGGCTGAAGAGTAGCTATACCGCTGAAATGAGGAGGGTGTCTGGCCACCCCTAGCTCTTAACAGGTCCTTCTGTCAAAAGATCACCACATTACGAATGACAGAAAGGGAGTTTCCTGCATCGCTCTGAAAAGCCTGCTGATCTCAGCACACCACAAACCACCACCACAAACCGATGCTTTGCTTTCACCCTATTTCCTCTTCTTAAAGCTGAAAATAGGAATGATCCAGAACATTCTATATACAACACATGACCAATTGTGGAATCTGTTGTAGTTTTCTTATATAGCAGCTGGGGGGGTGTAATTTAAACCAGGGAAACAGTACGGATGAAAGGGTTAAACAATCCCACACCCCTAATAGCACTGCTCCTATGATATTTGTAGCCCCTTGTGCGTAGGGAGCACCCTGCTTCAGTGTCTAACATGTGGAAAAGGAAAAGCTGTCCATTTAAAGTCAGGAAGAGTAGAAGTTGGCCCCCTCTTCACCACAAATTTAAAGCAATATTATATCACTTTAAATGGGCACGGCATCCCCCAAAGATTCCTGGGTGCTGGACTTTGTTAAGGGTGCTAAGAGTGGTTTAACAATCAATCCCTCTTCCCAGGGAATTCTGGGAACTGGAGCTCCGTGAGATGAATCGGGGTCTCCAAATGAGTCTCATCCTGAGCGGAATTGGCCTCTGTATGTTTAGAACAATAGGTTTAACAATGGCTAGGGGCAGAATTCCTTGGAATGAGGGAATGAAAAGGATGAAAAGGGTAAAAAATTAAAAAGGAGGCCCATGTTTCAAGCTGGGGTGAAGGGAGGAGAGCAACCTTTTCAACCCACACTGAGCATTAAAGGGGGTGCCTGTGCCTTCAGTTGCTGTAACTTGCTGATAACACAACCTCTTGCTCTTCTAGGTCCAATGTGTGAGGCAGACAATGGCCAGGGAAGTTATCATCAGAAATATCTACATGAAACATGAAGAAGACTTACATTTCTCATTGTCATGGGCTGATATCCATGATGTAATTTGATGTCAGGACACTGGCAGGCCCTGTAATGAGATCAGAAGCCTCTCATTCTGTTTCAATCACACCTTCATCTGCTCTTCCTCCTCCTTTTTTCCCCAGAATTTTATCCTTCCTTATCACAAAATTTTAAAAGACATTGACCATTCCTGGTTGTTTTCTGACCCCTAGTGGTCACTTTTGTCATTCTACAAGCTTACCTAAAATTCAAAACAGATGTTGGGGGGGTGAATATAAACACCTCCTCTCTCTACTTACGTCTTCCTTCTTTAAAAACATAAGAAGGACCTGCTGGATCAGCCATTTAGTCCAGCATCCTGTTCTCACTGTGGCCGACCAGATGCCTGTGGGAATCCTCAAGCAGTACCCAAGCACAATATCCCTCTCCCCACCTGAGGTTTCCGGCAACATCATTCCTAAGTGTCCAAAGCAAAACAGAAAGCTATACTGTACACAGTTCCCAGCATGCAATGCTGGTGTGTTACACAGACATGTGGACAGGCAACAGTCCCACTTCTGCTCTTAATGTGGAATGGAATATCCCAACAGTGACATCACATGTCTGTGTTGTGGCAATGGGCACCCACAGCCTGAGAGTGAGATGCCACCCCTGACGCACTTTGTATGAGGCTGCCCTGGACCCCTCTAGTTCTCCAGATGACACTGAACTCAAATGCGCATCAGTCCCAAGCAGAATAGCAGGGGATGATGGGAGTTGTAGTCCAGCAACAACTGCAGGGCCAGAGGTTCCACATTTCAGGGAGGGGCATGATTAGGTTGAAATTGGGGAGAGTCAGGCCTCCTCCTTGCCACCACTATTCAAGGACTCCTTCATATCTCATCTCACCAGGCAGCACAAAAGCACATCACATTGGATCAGAACAGCAGAGAATCCAAATTAAAGAAGGAAGTTGTTGTTGTTTTTCTACCCCTTGCAGAGAACAGTGATGCTGTACAAATGTTCAACAGCATCCTGGAAGTTTTGGACATCCTAACTATCTCCCTTGTGGTGCCATGTCAGGAGTTCTGATCTCTGCGGGGCTGACTTGCTGAAGATTTGCAACAAAGTGAAATTGGCAAGAGCCTGGATTGATGCAAAACAGCAGAAGGTTATATATCCTGAGAGAGGCAACCTGGTTCTTAAACTTTTCAGAAGACAACAGTGGAGAACGGCTGCTACATTCCTGAGGTTACTGCAACCTTGCAGGTCTTTTTTTTTATTTATCGTTTGAAAGCGTGGATCACTCAAAAAGATTTAGGGGTTGGTTGATGCTAAAATAACTTCATTAGTGGTTTGAAACAAGACTCCTTGTCAGCTCCTCCTGCTCCTCTTCTGCTGCTGCTGCTTCAAGATAAATCTTAAGATAAAATCTTAAAAGCAGGGATGTGGGTGAGAAGGCAATTCAGATCAGGGAGTGGTGTTGGGAAATGAGGTGTTTAATTCTCCCCAAAGCAGTTTTTCTGATCAAAATCTCTCTCTCTCTCTCTCACACACACACACACACACACCCAAAGCTCCAATTGCATTTGCCCCAATGTACAGGGGGGGGCGGATCTGGATTCATTTTTCTCCAGCAAAATTAACAGCAGGTGTGTGTGTGTGTGTGTGTGTGTGTGTGTGTGTGTGTCTTTGATAGGGGAAATCACAAAGATGGCAACGGCTAAACAGTGTGAATTTCTCCTAAAAACAGATTTTGTATGCAGTTTTGACAAGAGTAAACATTTTTGCAAGCACTTGCTCCTAACATAATGCATTTTTGTATGCCATTTCCACTGTTATGTTCATTCCCCTAATATATGCATTTTTATAAACCTCCACTGCAAGATTTAGATAAGTGTGGATTTTGATGGATGGCTGTGTGTCGATGCTTATATTGTTTCAGAAAGAGCAAAGTTAATAGGTTCATCTTTAAATGTGGCCTGAATCAAATCTCTCCCCCATCCTTTACCACTTCTAAATTAAGGTGTACTTTGGCCCCTGTATGGTTACCATAGTGAAGCTATAGTAACAATTATCTGTATTTCATTTGAATGCAATCTGGCTGCATTGCCTTATTTCTTTATCACTCTTTACAATCCTCTTCTCCTCTCTCAAAGGAGGCGGATTCTCCCAAAGAATCCCGGGAAGGAACTGTAGTTTGGTTTTTTTAAAAAAATTAAATATCGGATTTTAAGAATTTAAATCGGATTTTATTTTTTTAAAAATTGGATTTTTTAAAATTTAAATTGGATTTTAAAAATAAAATGCTTTGGATGAAAAAAAATCTTTCTAAAGATAGTTTTCTATTTAAGTTACATTATAGTCCAAATGATTTATCAGGAAATAAGGATTTGTTTAAAGTTTTTCATGTGTGCTAAAACTCAGTCTAAAGTTATATATATATAAATGTTTTACCACATCAGTTAACAAACATGGATACATATGTTATAATTACAGGTAGGTAGCTGTGTTGGTCTGGGTCGAAATAAAATAAAAAAATTCACTCAGTAGCACCTTAAAGACCAACTAAGTTTTTATTTTGGTATGCACACGGAAGCTCATACCAAAATAAAAACTTAGTTGGTCTTTAAGGTGCTACTGAAGGAATATTTTTATATGTTATAATGTTAGTGTTTTAGTTAAATAAATTGTTTAAATTGTTATTGCTGTTAACAGAGAAATCTGCCCTCAGATTTCTCCGTTAACACTGCGAAAATGATTATTTTCCCCCTTCCAATAAAGTACAGCAGAAAAATTGTCCGAATATAAACAGTTAACTTATTATACCCCACAAAAAATTCATAATTATCTGTCTCTGTATTTCTAATAGTACAGTGGTACCTCCAGTTGCGCACAGGATCTGTTCCGGAGCTCTAGTCGGATTCCTAGGTGTGCATCTCCGGAGGTGCCGCTTCTGCACATGTGTGCAGTGCGTAGAGTGCTTCTGTGCATGCGCACGCAGTGCAACCTGGAAAAATACTTCTGGGTTTGCCACACACGCATCCCGAAGGTTATGTAACCAGAGGTGAATGTAAGTAGAGTTACCACTGTATAACCAAATCAGTAATTTTTGATATAACTGTAAAAATTACTCTGAAAAATTATTATTCTGAAAATGAAACCTTCATCTGGTTGTAAATATTAAGATTACAGCAGCAAGAATGAGTCTTTCTGTAAAAATAATAATAATAATAATTAATCAAGTCTTACTGATTATATTCTTTTTCTTGTTACAGGTAGGTAGCCGTGTTGGTCTGGGTCGAAGTAAAATAAAAAAATTCCTTCAGTAGCACCTTAAAGACCAACTAAGTTTTTATTTTGGTATGAGCTTTCGTGTGCATGCATGGTATCTGAAGAAGTGTGCATGCACACGAAAGCTCATACCAAAATAAAAACTTAGTTGGTCTTTAAGGTGCTACTGAAGGAATTTTTTTATTCTTTTTCTTGACATCTTTATTGAAAGTTCAAAAAATACATAACCATATGTACACTAAACATGGTGAGGTGTGTGTGTGTGTGTGTGTGTGTGTGTGTGTGTGAGAGAGAGAGAGAGAGAGAGAGAGAGAGAGAGAGAGAGAGAGAGAGAGAGAGAGAGAGTAACAAGGAGAAATAAAGGGGGGAGGAAAAAACCCAAAACTGTATACTTTACAAAGTTGTTATTGTACTTTACCAGATCTTAACCTGTTACAGTATTTGTAAGAATGGTTTCCAAATATCATTGAATTTGTCCATGACAAGTCTGCGTTTATATGAAGTTGTTCATATGTTGCGAGTTTGTATGAATCTTCAGCCCATTCTTTCTGTAAACAGCTCTGAGGGTTTCTGTTTTCAATCAAGTGGTATGTAGAGTTTATGAAATAATAAATACAGCACCTTCTAGGCCACTCAAAATGTTCGTCTGCTATTTCCCTTTTTCTAGAACGGAAATGGAAGAACGCGTTGTTCCAAACTGGACTGTGGTAGCCCCAAACCAGACCTCGGTGACCGAGTTCATCCTCGTGGGGCTGTCCAACAACCCTGGGACGCAGCTGGTGCTCTTTGTGGTCTTCCTGGTGGTCTACCTGCTCACCTTGGCCGGCAATATTCTCATTGTGGTCACCATCATCCACAACCAGGGGCTGCACACTCCCATGTACTTCTTTCTGAGCAACCTCTCCTTCATCGATGTCTGCCACGCCACAGTCACTGTGCCCAAGATGCTGGCCGACTTCCTCTCGGCTGCAAAGACCATCTCCTTTGGGGGCTGTGTGGCCCAGATGTTCTTCCTCCACCTCTTTGCCTGCACTGAGATCTTCCTCCTCACCGTCATGGCCTATGACCGCTATGTGGCCATCTGCAACCCGTTGCATTACCTCACCATCATGAACCACAAGGTCTGCCTCCTGCTGGCCGGCACGATCTGGCTGGGCGGCACGGTGCACTCTCTTGCCTTGACTGGCATGACCATCAAGCTACCCTACTGTGGGCCCCAGAAGGTCGACAACTTCTTCTGTGACGTCCCCCCGGTCATCAGGCTGGCATGCACAGACACCTACGTCATTGAGATTCTCATTGTTTCCAACTCGGGGCTGATCTCCGTGGTCTGCTTCGTGGTCCTGGTGGTCTCCTACGGCATCATCCTGGTCTCCCTCCGCAAACGTTTTGTGGAAGGCCGGCGCAAGGCACTCTCCACATGCGCGGCTCACCTCACGGTGGTGACCCTCTTCCTGGGGCACTGCATCTTCATTTATTCCCGTCCCTCCACCAGCTTCTCGGAGGACAAGGTGGTCTCGGTCTTCTTCACTGCTGTCACCCCTCTGCTGAACCCCATCATCTACACGCTGAGGAATGAGGATATGAAGCAGGCGCTCAACAAACTGTTTGGCAGGAAGGTGACGGTGGAGAAAAAGTGAGGGTCCGACTGTGCTATGAAGAGGTGCAGAGGGAAGGTGGGGAGAAGGGCCCAGGTGAAATGTCACCACAGCCAGGGTGAAATCGGGCAAGCGAGCATGGAACCCTATGGATCTCAAGCACTGCACATCTTCCATGGGTTCACCATGAAAATGTGAGGTTTGGAACATAGAAGAAAACCTGGCACTCAGAGATTTTCAACTTGGGGGACAGTACATGAGTTAAGACAGTTTCCTGATCCCCCGATCAAATTTTGCACTCCTGCACTCACAAAAGACTTATCCTTATGATGTTCCTGGGTGAGCACTTGCTGTTCACTGCTACTTTTCAAGAGCCTATGGGTCAGAGCTTCTAAATGCTGAAGTGTCCATCGACGCCAACACGGCCCCTGGCAAACTCTTAAACTCTAGATTCTGCATATGGAGCAAATGAAAATAAATATGAGCTGCAAATTTAAAAAATTCCTTCTGGTAGCACCTTACTGGAAGGAATTTTTTTAATTTTGTTTCGACTACGTCAGACCAACACGGCTACCTACCTGTAACATGAGCTGCAAATGTTGATTATCAAAATGCATATTTAATAAACTTACACATGCATCCATGACTTGCATGCTTTAGCTTGGATTTCAAACTATTTTGTGGAGGGGGGGCTTCCACTTGCTGTACAGAGGGGTGCATTTCAGTACAGAAAATGTGCAGGGAATCTAACAAAATCCCTGCAGCCACCTGAAACAACTGAAGGATTTCGCCGTGTTACTTTAAAGGTCTATATAGGAGAAGTAGTGTTGGCTGGGGGCAGTGGCGTACCAGGCCCAGGCGGTACCCCGTGCGGCGCCTGTGCGGCAGCCCATACAAACTGTGCATGTGCAGCATCCCGTGCGTGCACACTCCATATGGGGTGCCGCACATGCGCAATCCGTACGGGCTGCTGCTCATGCGCAGCGGCATCCCGTATGGACGCCGTGCAAGAGCGGTAGCCTGTACGGATGCCGCACCCTCGAAGCAGCGGGGCTCGGCTTGGGAGTCGCAGGGGGGCACGCTGAGTGTCACCCCCCTCCAGGGTGGCACCCGGGGCGGACCACCCCCAACACACACACCCTTGCTATTCCCCTGGCTGGGGGAAGGTTGTCACTCAGCTGCAGAGAACCTACTTTGCATTCAGAAGGTCCCACAATCAATTCCTGGCATCTCCAGACACACTTTTATTCATTTAATAAGATTCATATACTGCTTAATTTTTTTAAATAAGAAAAATGCTACACATTTTACTACACAGAATAGTATATAATATTCATTTTTTTTAAAAAAAATGGCAGTAAAAGCAGAAAGATGTAGCAAAATTACGGAAATATAAATGCAAAAGATTTTTCAAGCAAATGCACTGCACATAATAAAATTACATGCCCGTGTAGGCTTGCCTATTCTTAGCAAACATTAACAGCACCAAGGAAATGCCTGCCTAATTTCCAGTGGCAGGGAGTTCCAGAGAACAGGCACACTGAAGATCGAGTCTTCATTAAGTGTGAAACAGGCACTTGGTAATGTGGCACTTGTAAATGTGCCCGCCCCATAGAAAGAAAGGCTCTTCCAGACCAGCCTTTTTCTTTTTCTTTTCTTTTTTTGCAGGTATATCCTGCATCACATGCTAGCTTTCTGCATGCAAGGACTTTCTCCCTATAGAGGACCTGCAGTCTGAAGTGGTATAGACTGGGTGACCAGTAGAGGGTCAGCCAAACTCAAACATTGTTGGATCTCCCGACCATACTTCGTTTCCTTTCAGGCTTTTATTCTGCCTCTGAAAACCAGTTCCTGGGAATCCCAAGTGGGGAGAGCACTGTGATTCTCAAGTCCTGCTTGCAGGCTTCCTGGAAGCATCTGCTTGGTTACCTGTCAGAATGGGATATTGAAGATGATGGGCCTTTGGTCTAATCCACCCACCTTTGGTTAAAATTATCTAGCTACTGATCCTCACTGCATCCCCTGATCTAGACCTGTGCAATAATGGATTTAGACTGGATGAGTTTCCGTTGTACAATTATGGGCAATTGTTGTGTTGTTCTCTGTCCGAATTGACACACGATTCCTCAAAGCCTAAGAGGGCTTGTTAAACAAAGCCAGGCTTAATTTCGATGTTTATAAAACTTTGGGCCAACTTGCGTAAGACCTCCCCTGTGACTTAATTGTGAGAACTTCAACTTGCAATCCTCGCTTTGATGCTCCAATCTGTGTTAGACATTCTCAACTATGACAGAATTAGAAGCATATTGAGGGAGGAAAAGCATAAAGGATCTCCAGAGTTGGCAACCAGAGGGGACAAAGCAACATGTCGTGAGTCTTTTTGCGTCCCTTACTTTTGGGTTGGGTAGTCCTTATTTTAATCACAACTCTTTAGGTATCTCAAGCTTCGCGGAAACGAAACTTGAATGAAACTGTAGACTTGGATTCTTTCTATATTTAAATTATGCCAAAGGAAAACCAAAATGTAGAGACCTGATCTGGATCTAAACTTCACGTTGGTTTAGAGGCAATTTATATGCAGGGTTATTCATTTGGCCCAAGACTACACTATATAGTAGCAATTTTATACGAAGCAAATTCAGCTAGGACTATCGTTCTTAGAAACGCAGCCTGGAAGGGTCAAAATGCACTTCGAAGAGAGTGTTGAAATTACAAGTTCTTCTCTCTCATTCCCTTAAGCTGATCTGCGTGGCCTTCAGAGGCAGTCAGAAGAAACTGTTTTTAAATTGAATGTTAGGTGCTTGTCCAAAAATATCTCTGCCCTAAGAATCTCCAGCACCTCCAGAAAGAAATGTATGGTAAGTGGCATTTTATTCATTCAGCTGCAGAAGGGAGGGTGGGGGATTCTGTGAGCGGGTGCACAGCATTCACTGAAAGCACATATAACGCACATTTAAAGTGCATTAATCTTCCCCCCCAAAGAATCCTGGGAACTGTCATTTGTTAAGGATGCTGGAAATTGCAGCTGTGCAAGAGGGAAACTACAGTTTCTAGCATTTGTTGGGGAAGTCATGTGCTTTCAATGTGTGCTGGATGTTCTTTAAATCTATCCTATGGATCTGCCCAGATCTTAAATGAACAAAACTTCTCTGTTGAAATTATATATAGAAACATACTTGAAATCACACCTGTCACTGAGGTCCAAAACTGACAAATTGGCCAAGTCCTGTTGTTGTTGTTTAGTCGTTTAGTCGTGTCCGACTCTTCGTGACCCCATGCACTCCTGTCTTGCACTGCCTCCCGCAGTTTGGTCAAACTCATGTTCGTAGCTTCGAGAACACTGTCCAACCATCTCGTCCTCTGTCGTCCCCTTCTCCTTGTGCCCTCAATCTTTCCCAACATCAGGGTCTTTTCCAGGGAGTCTTCTCTTCTCATGAGGTGGCCAAAGTATTGGAGCCTCAGCTTCAGGATCAGTCCTTCCAGTGAGCACTCGGGGCTGATTTCCTTCAGAATGGATAGGTTTGATCTTCTTGCAGTCCATGGGACTCTCAAGTCTCCTCCAGCACCATAATTCAAAAGCATCAATTCTTCGGCGATCAGCCAAGTCCTAGCAGTTGTTAATTTTTAAATGGGTGTAAATGCATTGTTCATTAATGGAGTCATGTGTATTCATTTGCACTACCCAAATGCAGAAATGAGATCCAGCATAATGAGAATAACATATTTAAATAATAGCAAGCTTCTAAGTCCTTTCTGATGTGAGGACAGGTTTTCAAGTGTCTTGAGCAACATATGGCAGCATCTCAAAAGCTGTGTGTATGGTGGGGGGAAGAGAGAGAATGCCTTTGCACTCTAACTAACGCAAAAACAAAACTATACCGTGATAAATCCCTGAAACGAAGTATTGATAAAGTGAATAATAATAAAACTAAACTGATAATAGTTCAAAAAAATTCAAATGCAACCTATGGTACATAGGGAGCACGATAAGAACGGTAAAGGCTAGAATATTAGAGCACAAAAGCCGTATTGCAAACCCAGTGGTAGAGGCACCGCTCACGTCCCATTTTATATCAGCTAACCATAGAGCCACAGACTTCAGGTGGTTCGTAATCTACAAACATACTAGCAAGGAACCAAATTTGGATATTCTGCAAAAGAAATTCTTGCAAAAAGAAACATATTTGATACACAGGTTTGCATCAGGGCCATCCCTAGGCCCGGGCTGGGTGGCGCAAGGCGCCAGGGCACCTGGCCATCAGGGGCGCGGAAGGGGTGCCGAACCGCTGGAGATTGCTGAGGGGCCAGAGATCTACCAGGAATGATCTACCAGTAGATCGTGATCTACTTGTTTGACATGCCTGATTTATACAAGTGCACATTATTCAGAGCTTCTTAGAACAGAGCTTCAAGCCTTTTAGCACAGACTACGGTCACTTCCAGATAATTTGTTTATTGAGCATTAATCCTCATTTGGCTGCATCGTTTGCAGGGGGCGGTCAAGACAATCCACTGCTTTCCGAAATTCATAAAAATCTGCAAGGCCATTGAGGCTGATGCCTACACTGATGCTTCCACCTGGAAGCATCCTGAGTCTGCTGGTTAGCGAGCCCTCCATTCAGATATGTTTGCAGCTAGGTGGTGTGACATTGCACCCGGCAACTGTTATCCCACACTTATTATACTGCATTTGCTCACTGCTTGCCACGCAAGAGGGCCAAATCAACTTCAGTCACACAAGCAGTATGTGAGATTGAATCCTTCTTGAACACAGCAACAGTCTGGAAGAAAGCAATTTCTCCATCTCAACCTCTCTCTCCCTCTCCCTCCCTTCCTTTCATTGTTCTATTGCAGAGGTGGCTACTCATTTGTGGCCCAAAGATAGGAGGGAGACAGAAATTCAGTTCTGCTTGCATTTAAAGGGGAACCCTAGCTCATCTGCACTTGCTGAAGGAATGCGTAAACCATACAAATATTGCTTTCTATGAGGGAACACCGCTCTGCCAAATTGTGTACATGTTGGCAAAATAGCACACAAAATTGCGTATGTTAGGAGAAATTTGCACTGAAATGCTGCTGATTTTTCATGGGGACCTTTTTTAAAGCGGGGGGGGGGCATGAACCGATCCAGAAATGTGGAGAAATGAATTTAGGACTCACAAAAGGAGAAAAATACTCACCCCAGCAGATCTCGCCATAGGACTGCCCCTTCGCCTTTGTTATTTGTTTTTATCTGGCCTTCTTAATCATGGTCAAACTGGATGCTGCCTTTTTTTTGTTTCTGGCCACTTCAGCTTGTTTCAATTCCTTAGGCTTTTTTTATATGTATTGTGAGCCTCCTCAGGCAAGCTATGGCTCAAAAGGTGGCATATCCATAAATCTCTCAATAGAAATAAGTATATCTTTTTCCCCTCCTCAGAGTGGGGACATGGCAGAGAGGAAAGAATTAACCCTCCTCTCTCCCACTGCCTCAGCCCCAAACTAGATCTGAACTCTGCAGCTGGTTTTTTAAATTCTTATTTTTTATACTTTTCAGATATATACATTTCACTGATTTTACAATCATTTTGACATTTTAAAACTTGACTTCCTTCCCCCTCTTTCTGCGGTTTCTTAAATTTATTTTTAATATCTTCTGCATATCCAAATTCACTTAACTTACTCATTTATTTATCTTCTTTCAATATATACTCTTACATAACTGCAGGTTGTATTACAATAATCCTGCCAGTGTTTTTATCTGTTTACTGTAAATATTCCATAAACCATTTCCATTCTTGTTTGTTATCTTGATTTCTTATTCTTCCGGTAAGTTTCACCATTTCTACATATTCCATAAGTTTTTGTATCCATTCTTCCTTTGCTGGGAGTCTGCGGCTGGTTTTTTAGCTTAAAAAAAAAAAAGATTCAAGGTTTCTGATCAAAGGCCTCCCATGCCATGTAACACTAATCACAGGTGGAAATAGATTTCAACTTCCTTCTCCTCTTCCTGTATATTTGGGGTGGTTCTCTCTGTTTTCGCCCAAAGAGACTCCAATCAGAATTTCAGTTTCTCATCCTCCCTGTTTTGTCCTGCATTCCTTCCAGCCTCTGCCACAGAGATGTATGCAGTACCAGAGAATGTCACTACTGTGAAGACATTTGTCCTGTCAGGCTTGACCACTAGCCACAGCACCGAACTGGCGCTCTTCGTTTTCTTCACAGCTATCTACTGCCTGATCCTAGTTGGCAATGTCCTCATCGTCATCACCATCATCTACGACCAACATCTTCACACGCCCATGTATTTCTTCCTCAGCAACCTCTCCTTCATCGACGTCTGCCATTCGTCCGTGGTCATGCCCAAAATGCTCGCCGACTTCCTAGCGGAGACGAAGACCATCTCCTTTGGGGAATGCATAGCCCAGATGTTCTTCCTCCACCTCTTTGCTTGCACGGAGATCTTCCTCCTCACCATCATGGCCTACGACCGCTACGCCGCCATATGCAATCCCCTCCATTACAGCACCATCATGAGCCGCCGGGTCTGCCTCCAGTTGGCTGTGGCCATGTGGCTGGGCGGTTTGCTCCACTCCATAGCCCTGACATTGTTGACGCTCAATGTGCCCTACTGCGGCCCCAACAGCATTGACAACTTCTTCTGTGACGTCCCTTTGGTCATCAAACTGGCCTGTGCCAACACTTACGTCTTCGAAATCCTCATTGTATCCAACTCGGGGGTGATCTCGGTGGTCTGCTTTGTCGTTCTGGTGGTCTCCTACGTGGTCATCCTCGTTTCCTTGAGGAACCGCTTCTCTGAAGGGCGGCGGAAGGCTCTGTCGACTTGCGCTGCTCACCTAACGGTGGTCACCTTCTTCCTGGGCCACTGCATCTTCATCTACCTCAGACCGGCCAAGAGTTTGGCTGCGGACAAGGTGGTTTCTATCTTCTTCACGGCGGTCACACCCCTGCTCAACCCGGTCATCTACACCCTGCGGAACGAGGACATGCTGAATGCCCTGAACAAGCTGCGAGGCCGACAGGTCAATCTGGAAGGCAAAGGGCATTAGGAGGAAGAGGGATGAAATGGTGTAATCATAAAAGTGCAAAGCTGCTTTATTTCGAACATCGTTTGCAAACTAGTAAGAACGAACAGCTTTTGACTACAATCAGCAAACAATATTTCATATCGAACTTGGGTATACCCCAGAATTCAGCAGTGGATTTGAAACCTTGGTTTTACTGGATTCATTTCAGTGCAGGCTCCCTACTGATCTTTGGAACTCCCTGCCTATTGACATCAAGCAGGTCCCTTCACTGTACTATTTTCAACATTTGCTAATACATATATATATTTCAGGCAAGCCTATCTAGACATGTAAAATGTTGACATGTTCTTTAATCTGGTCTTCAGCTTGTTGTTTATTTTAATTATTTTTTGAATGTGTTAAATAGTTGTTTTTAAACATTGTTGTTTTTTAACTGATGATTTCATTATTTTTTTCCTTTTGTAAAATGCTTTGAGGAGGTTTCTTAAAATCAAGCGGCATACAATTTTCATGGAGCCAATTGATAAAATGCCCTTCAGTCTGCGGCCACATCCACACAATATATTTAAAGCAGACTTGCCCCACTTTAACCCTCGTGGATTTCCTCAAGGAATCTTGGGAACTGTAGTTTCTTAAGAGTCCTGGGAATGATAGCTCTGCAAGGGGTCTCTCAACCAACTACAGTACCCAGGATTCTTTGGGGGAAAGTCGTGGCTGTTAAAGTGGTATCAATATGTTTTTAATCCAACGTGTTCTGGACACTAATTAATGTGTTCTTACAATCTGTGCCTGCTCCATGATAGACTTGTATCGGACCTTTATAGATGGAGGGGTTGGGACCATAAAACCCCGGGGCCTAATGTGGCCCTCCAAACTTCTCTGCCTGGCCTTTGAGTCTCTTCCCAGGCCATAATCCCTCTTCAGCCATTCCTCCCTCCTCAGGCCATGGCCTTCACCTGCCCTACTTCGCACTATCCTTGAGTGGTTTGGTCTTGCTGGAATTTGTCCTTGAGCTCTGATAATGCCTGGTTGGAGACCAGAGAGGGGTGTGAAAGCATCTGTAGGAAGTAGCCCAATGTAGCAAGGTAAAATTCAACATGCGTTGCTTGGCCCATTATCAAACCCTCCAAGTGTCCCGATTTTCCAAGGGCAGTCCTGGAATTACAAAAGCCATCCCAGCTTCTGATTTGATCCTGGAATGTCCCTATTTCATTCCCTGCTGCTGCTGCTGCTAAGCTCAGGGAGGTGAATGAGCTGGTGCTTGTCCTCAGCAGCTGTGAGGGAGCCTCCTGTTGCCTCTCCATGGCTGCCACTGCCGGCCTCCTTTCTCGGACAGCTCATAGCGGTTGCTGGAGAGCAGGTGAGGAGGAGGAGAGACTGCTGCCACCAAGGACCATGGAGGAACCACGAGGAACGGGCTCTGAGGGACAGACAGAGGGCAGGGCCACCCTGGGTGGGAAGCAAGGAGGAGTGGAGCACAAGGAGTCTTGGTTTTTATTTTTATTTTTAAAATGCTTTGTTAATTGTGCCCTTTCCTAATATTTATTTATTCGTGCCTTTTTTCCTTTTTGTAAATCTACTGAAGAATAAAATAAAATCGGGATGAAGGGGTTTTCTCGGGACGGTGGAAGTAGTGAAACTCGCCCTTCTTCTGATAGGCAAAAAAATGGGGGGTTCAAAATGTCCCCTTTTTCATCTGAAGGATGTTGGAGGGTCCACATTATGCCTCTGGCTCTTCCCACCACCACTGGAATGTGGCCCTCTGGCACACCAGGCACATCCAGGTTCAGGTGCATTGTGATGACACCATCACCGCAGGCCAAGTCCTGGAGGCTTCAAACCCCGCTTCAGCCTTCATGCCATGAGTTGAGAAGTTCCTAAACAAAGGTGGAGGGGTGGCTCAAAGAATCTTCTTCATGGCATAAGAAGATGTCAGTTTCACTCAGGCCTTGGATACTACACTTGCCACCAGAGTTACCAGGACTCCTGACACTCAGATTTTGGAGGGCTGGTTGCTCAGGGATGGTACCTGTTGCAGTAAGGGCAAATTGTGAAGGCACATGTTGATACACACACACACACACACACAGAGAGAGAGAGAGAGAGAGAGAGAGAGGTGGCATGTAACTCATTGGTCCAGTAGGTAGCCAATAGGCCAGTGATGGTGAACCTATGACATGTGTGTCAGCACTGACACACATAGCCATGTTCGGTGACATGCGGCTGCATGCAGAGACCTCACTTCCAGCCGGCGGCGGAATGCCGCAGGCGACGCATCTCTGGGGACCTTGTGGACCTCCGGTGAGGCAAGATGGCGGAACGGCACGGAGCCACAGAGCTCCTGAAAGTGACCAGCGCTGCAGGAGCTGCCAGACGGGCTCCCGAGCCACCGAAACCGCTGCCGCCACAACCAGACAGACGGCCTCGAGGCACTCTGGAGGCTGGAGGAGGAAAAAGGAAGCCCCAGCCCCGCTGCCGCCGCCCCCGCAAAAAGGAGGAAGAAAAGAAGGGAAAACAAGGCAAAGGAGAACAGGGGTCCGCTCGCTCTGTTGCCGTCCCCATCACCCCGCCTCAAGGGAGAGGAGGGGGCCCTTGGAGGAGGGAGAAGAACCCCAACTCTGACCTCGCTGCTGCTGCCACCGCCGCCAGCTCACCGCCATCCCGGGAAGAGAGAAGAGACACCCAAGTAAGCTGAAACCCCTTTCCTGTTGCCCCCCCCGCCGCCGCCGCCGCGCAAGCATAGCCGAGTGAGGGGAGAGGTGGGCTGAAGAGGGCCATGAGGCGGCACAGGCCCAACCCGAGGCCACCTCCCCAGTGGCAGACCCATTGGAGGAAGGCCTGAGCCCAGACTCCCACTGGGAAAGAACTCTGGGTTTTGCCTTATTTCTTTCCCTTTTTAAATATTTATTTTATTTTATTTTTTTTAAAAAACTTTAATAATTTTCCCCTCCCCCCTTTCCTTGTTTTTTAAGGGGAAACAATTATACATTTTTGTTATTTAAACTATAAACACCGTGAAATTATGGTTGTTTTTTTTCTCGAAGTGACACACCACCAGAGTTATGCTCGGCTTTTTGGCGAATTTTGACACACCAAGTTCAAAAGGTTGCCCATCACTGCAACAGGCTGTCCTCCACATATTATTTGAACATCCAACTCCCATCAACCCCGCTCTGCATAGTTGGTGGTCAGGACTTATGGGGTAGTAATTGGGGTTTGCCAGACAACGTTGTTGACCCCTTTTTCTTAGGGGGGCACACAAAGTTGTTGAGTTTTTTTGTTTTGTTTTGGAACAGTTTCTCTTTGGGCTTTGGGGGTATTTTTGATGCGTTCTTCTTAAAAAGTCGCCCTAGTTGCCATACGTGGGACCCAGGTGGCGCTGTGGTTAAACCACTGAGCCTAGGGCTTGCTGATCAGAAGGTCAGCGGTTCGAATCCCTGCAACGGGGTGAGCTCCCGTTGCTTGGTCCCAGCTCCTGCCAACCTAGCAGTTCGAAAGCACGTCAAAATGCAAGTAGATAAATAGGAACCGCTACAGCGGGAAGGTAAACGGCGTTTCCATGTGCTGCTCTGGTTTGCCAGAAGCGGCCACATGACCTGGAAGCTATACACCGGCTCCCTCAGCCAATAATGCGAGATGAGCGCGCAACCCCAGAGTCGGTCACGACTGGACCTAATGGTCAGGGGTCCCTTTACCTTTACCTTTAGTTGCCATACATCCAGGTTTTTGCCGATTCGGACGCCATTACAACAGTGTTATTTCCAGACATGTCCAGGAAAACTCAGCCGTATGGCAGTCCTAGCAGTAATCCATCAACATCTAGAGGGATACAAGTGAGCCCCCTTTGCCCTAAGCCCTAGCAGTCCTATTTTCCACGATCCTGTGTGGTGTATCCAAGGTAGCTAAATATCTTGGGAGCTGGAGGTCAAGAGTGGGGAACCTGTGGCCTGTACAGATGGTCTGCAACTTTCACCACCACCCCACCTGACCATGGCCTGCTTTGGCTGCAGCTGATGGGAGCTAGAGTCCCACAACATCTAGAAGCCACATGTTCACTTCCCCTTGGTTGATGAAAACCGAAAACCTTAACACCCACTCACTGCTCACTATTGGTATTGCTAAGGGGTCAAAGGTTGCTTTGGGCTTTGGAACACAATGGACCCACAAATAGGGTGAAGGGAAAAGATGTCTCCAAAGGAAGCTGCAAAGCATTGCCGTTATCTTATGTCCCTTTCTGTTTTTGGTTGCCATTCCAAGGGGGTGATCCGGGTGTACAGTGGTACCTCAGGTTAAGTACATAATTGGTTCCGGAAGTCCATACTTAACCTGAAGCGAACTTTCCCATTGAAAGTAATCTGTTCCAGACGATGAAAAACACCCCCTAAAACAGCAATTTAACATGGATTTTACTGTCTAACGAGACCATTTATCCATAAAATGAAGGCAATAATCAATGTACTGTACTATAAAATAAATAAGACAGTATTGTAATGAAAAAAATTACCATTTACAGTGGTACCTCGGGTTAAGTACTTAATTGGTTCCGGGGTGCCATTCACACCCCGAAAAGTACTTAACCCGAGCAGCGACAGCGCGCAAGCGCGAAGCACCAATAGAGCACTTCTGCACATGCGTGAAGCGCACAGATCGCTTCTGCGCATGCACGCGCGGTGGAGCCCACTTCCTGGTCCGCGGAGTACTTAACTTGAAAGTACTCAACCTGAAGCGTACTTAACTCGAGGTATGACTGTACACGTTTTTGCGCCTATGTGCCATCTCCGGAATGTAACCCCTGTACAAGACACGATCGTACTGTAAACAAAACATTGAGGCCTTTGTAATATGTGCATATGAGTAGACCAGCACCGTCCCTGGTTCCATGTAGATGAGGGATAGGGAACAATTTTCAGCACACAATTGCCTTCTGGGGGCCATATGCCAAAGGTGGGCAGAGCCAGAGGCAAAAGTGGGTGGGGCATTGAATATAAATGTTCCCTGGTTTCTCTACATACCTCTCTCTATCCAGGCAAGCCAGAGGCATCATAGAGTTCAAGGGGACACTCTAGCCAGGTAAAAACCATTCTAGGGACTCAGCTATACAGCTGCAAATATAATGTTTTAAGTGTGCTTTAAGTGTATTCTACAAATGTGACACTAGATGGTGATGGTGGGCTTATGGCAAATTTAATATATTTTTCAAAACTTCTTCTTTTTTTAGCATTTTTGCAGCATTTTTGTATGTGTCTAGATTCCACCTAGGAGAGTAAAGTCAAGTCAGTGGTGGGAGTGATCTGGAGAGTTGAGGAGTGGCTGAATAGGGGGAGTGGCCTGCAGAGTATCCCAAGGGCCAGATACAGTGGTCCAGGGGCCATATTTACCCCTCCCTCCACCCTAAGGTTTCCTGTCTCTAGCCTACACTGACTGCTAGTGGACTGAGATCTCCTCCAACCCTACCTAGAAATGCCAGGGTTTGAACCCAAGACCTCTTGCGTACAAAGCATCTGCACCACCCACTGGCTCGTCTCACCCTTCCTGTTAGCTTTCATTAGCATAAAAGGGATACACACACACACTCCTTGCAATTCTTTACATTGAGAGATCATTTGGCCCCTGTCTGCGTCATGTCATCCCACAGCAAGAAAAGACAGAGGAAGTCTTCTTTGCTCTAATCAACTCCCCCTGGAACCTATTAAAAGTTTATTTGATGAGGAACGGTGGATGATGAAACCTCACCAGCTAGTTTCTAAGGTTTTAATTAAACGAAGACAGAAGTTTTCATGCGGTGGAAGAGTGATGGGCAAAAGTGCAGGAGAAACTTCATAAAAGAAGGAGCGGGGGGGGGAGAGAGATAAGCTTAAAGCATTATATTAGGGAAGGAATAAACCTTGCAATCTGTGTTTTGTTTTGAATTTAATGTTGCGAGATGAACGCCACAACCCCAGAGTTGTCTGCGACTGGACCTAATGGTCAGGGGTCCCTTTACCTTTACCTTTACCATCCTAATGAGACCATCCCAAGTTGCTGAGTCCTAAACAGAGATGTTGTGGAGATGCTAGTTTGACCTGGGAAGTTTTACCTCAGTCTTTGGAAGAGAAGATAACCTAGTAAGGAGAGGGAAATCCTCTGTGGATGGTCAGAGGCAATCCTTACATTTGTTGCCGCTTTTGAAATTGCACGTTCATTTGAGGGGGGGGGAGATTGAACTCTGGCGTGATCATGCTTGGGGAAAAGTCCACTGCTGACCCAGGTGGATCAGTTGAGTATTCGTATTGATATCATGTTGTATTTGATATCATGATACAGTGGTACCTCCACTTACGAATGACTCGACAACCGAATTTTTCGACTTACGAATGAGGGCAATGACCGCGCGCTTACAGATGTCTCGATATCCGGAAAAAACCGTGGCGGCTTTAGATAGGGATTTTTCGACTTACGAATTTTTAGATAGGGTTGCTTCGACTTACGAATTTTTAGATAGGGTTGCTTCGACTTACGAATTTTTCCATTTTCAATGCATTCCTATGGGAAATCGCGTTTCCAATGGCGTTTTTCGACTTACGAATTTTTTTACTTACGAAGGTGCCTTCGGAACGGATTAAATTCGTAAGTTGAGGCACCGCTGTATCATGTATCATTCGTATTTGATATCATGTTTGTCACAGTGGCCGGAGTGGGCTACTTCAGAGTAACGACTCTACACAGCTCTGCATTTTATCTTTTTATTGGTGCTGCGTATTTACAGTGCTAAAGGCAGTACTATTTACAGAGACACATCTTATCCGCTTGAATCAGAACCTCCGAATGGCGTTTGGCGCGTTTTTCTCCAACATAACAACTTGGGGAGACCCATCCGCTTCCCCCTACGTTTTCTGCGCAATTCCGGAGTTGGGGGGACAGGTCTGCCCCCCTTGCTTCCCCCTTCCTGTCCCACCTGGGACGCTGGCTCCGCTACCCTGTCTGAGCCTCGGACCCCACTTCCTGCTTCCCCACTTGAGACGGAACTCTCCCTGCTTTCCCCTGCGCTCGGGGATGGGCTGGAACTCAGGAGGGGAGGGACTTCGCGATATCCCCTGTCCCTCACATCCACCCCCCTCCCAAGCCCCCCTTCTCCCCTCCCGAGGGGCTCCAAGGGCGTCGGTGACGACTGAAGGCCTAAAAACTCTGTGCTGTCCGAGCCGGTTGGTGTGAACACCTCTCCCCAATCCCTCGAGCTCCCTCCTTCCGCCTGAGAAGACTGAAATCCCAAGAAGTCCGTGGCGTCAGAGCTGGTGGGGGTAAAAATACGCTGCCAGTCTGCCTCTTCCTCTGACAGGGTGGACCTCGGAGACGCCCATACCTCTTCCTCCGGGTCCTCAAACTCCGCTTCCCATCTCCATGGTGAACTGCTCTCTGCAACCTGTTCCCCCTCCCCCTCTCCCTCCCTTTCCATGTGCCAGGGCTTGGGCCTGTGTGGGAAGAGGGCGTGGAATTCTTCCACCAAGAATTCCTCCTGTATCTGAGTGGCTGGGACCCATTCATTCTGGGAAGGCGGGGCATCCTCCCATGCCATGAGGTACTCCAGGCCCCCCACCCCTCTCCGTGAATCAAGGATGGCCGTGGCTTCATTGAGTTGCTCCCTGCCTCCCCTCTCCCCCCCTCCCTCGGGGGTCTGTTCGCTGCCTTGGAACCTGCTGCTTTCCCTGTACGGCGACAGCAGCGATCTATGAAATACTGGATGCACCCTCATGTCCTCTGGCAGTGCCAGCCTGAAGGCAACCGGGTTGACCTGTTGCGTGACCGTGAAGGGGCCCAGCCGTCTGGGCGCCAGCTTTTTGCACCGCCCTCTGCTGGGAAGGCCCTCCGAGGACAACCAAACCTTGTCCCCCACCCTGATGACCTCCCCCTGTCGCCTGTGGCGATCTGCCCCCTTCTTATACGCTTCCTTGGCCCTCTCCAAGTGTTCTCTGAGCTGCTGGTGCACCGTCTCCAGTTCCTCTGCCCAATCCTCTGCCTGTGGGCCCTCCTCCTCCTCCTCCCCCTCCCTCTCTGGGAAAGATCTGAGGTCGCGCCCGTAGTTGGCCTTAAAGGGTGACACCCCTGTGGAGACGTGCACCGCATTGTTGTAGGCAAATTCTGCCAGTGGCAGGCGATCCACTCAGTCCGTTTGTCTCTGGCTGACGTAGCATCTCAGGTACTGCTGCAAAATGGCGTTGACCCTCTCCGCCTGTCCATTGGTCTGCGGGTGCCGAGCCGTCGACAAGCTGACCTCCACCTGCAGGAGGTTCATGAGCCGCCGCCAGAACCTGGAAACAAATTGGCGGCCTCGATCCGAAATAACTCTTAAAGGTAATCCATGCAGTCTGAATACGTGGTCAACAAACAGTTTGCCTGTCTCTTCTGCAGAGACCGCCCTGGCACACGGTATAAAATGGCACATTTTGGACATAAGGTCCACCACCACCAACACTGCGGTCTTGCCCCTGGACGAAGGCAGGTCGGTGATGAAGTCCATGGACACTACTTCCCATGGCCTGTGCGGTGTGTCCAATGGCTCTAGCAACCCTGCTGGTGCTGCTCTGACCACCTTTGCTCGCTGGCAGGTGTCACAGCCCCTTACATAGTCCCGAACATCCTCCCGCACCCCTGGCCACCAGAAGTGTCTCATGACTAGGTGAGTGGTTTTGTCCCTTCCAAAATGACCCGCCGTTGGGTTGTCGTGCATCTGCTTGAGGACCTTACCTCTGAGCTGGTTGGTGGGCAGGTACAGAGCTCCCTTGTAAAAAAGCAGCCCCCTGCGTTCTGCAAAGTCTTTTGCTTGCTCCCTCCCCCCTCGCAGCTCTCTGAAGATGCGGGTGGCAAACTCATCTGCTGCCGTCACTGCTGTGAGTTCTGCCTCGCTCACCACTGCTGCTCCGCAGGACCATGCCGACGGGGGAAACACGTGTCGGGGTGCTGGTGGCAACTCCTCCTCCATGTACTCTGGTTTGCGGGAGAGGGCATCCGCCCTGACATTCTGCTCCCCCGGTATGTAGTGGATGGAGAAGTTGAAGTGCGAGAAGAACTCTGCCCACCTTATCTGCCGCTGGTTGAGCACCCTGGCTGTTCTCCAGAACTCCAGGTTCTTGTGGTCCGTGCACACCTGAATGGGGTGCTTGGCGCCCACCAGGAAGTGTCTCCAGTGTTTAAACGCAGAATGGATCGCCAGAAGCTCCTTATCAAACACCGTGTAGTTGCGCTCTGGCTGGGTCAGTTTTCTGGAGAAAAAGGCACAGGGTCTCCACTCTCTGTTGGCATCCAGTTGCAGCAGGATCGCTCCCACAGCTCTGTCTGAAGCGTCGGTCTCAACGCGTAGAGGCGCATCTTGCACCACGTGGAACAGGTTCTGGTCTGAGGCGAACACCCTCTTGAGGCTTTCGAACGCTGCTTGTGCCTCCGGTGTCCACCTGAACTTTTGCTTGCCTCTCAGGCAGTCCGTGATGGGAGCCGTAACCCGCGAGAAGTTCTTGATGAACTTCCTGTAGAAGTTGGCGAAGCCTAGTAGGCGTTGGGCATCTTTGCGCGTCCTGGGGCTGTGCCAGTCCAGGATGGCCTGCACCTTGTCCTTGTCCATCGCTAGCCCCTTGTCTGACAGCTTGTAGCCCAGGAAGTCCACCTCGTTGGTGTGAAACTTACACTTCTCCAGCTTCACATACAGGTGGTGCTCCTTCAGGTGCTGCAACACCTCCCTGACATCCTTCACATGCTGCACTGGGTCCTTGGAGTAAATAAGGATGTCATCTAGGAAGACCAAGCAGTTCTTGAAGAGGAGGGACCCCAGGACGTGGTGCATGAAGGCCTGGAAGCATGCAGAGCCCCCTTGCAAACCGAAGGGCATCACCAGATATTCAAAAGAGCCCAGCGGCATGAACATCGTGGTCTTCCACTCATCGCCTTCCCGGATCCTGATCAAGTTGTACGCCCCCCTCAGATCGAGCTTGGTGAAGATCTTGCCCCTGCGTGCCGCTGTCAGCAGATCGTCCACTCTGGGCATTGGGAAAGCCACCGGTTCCGTCATGCTGTTGAGCCGTCTGAAATCCACCACCAGGCGGCGCTGTTGCGTGTCTTTCTTGTCCACCCAGAATACCGGGCTGCCCCCTGCTGCCTTGCTTTCTCTGATGAACCCCCTCTTGAGGTTCTTGTCGATGAACGCACGCAGATCCTCCAGTTCCTGGTCTGACATGGAGTACAGCTTTGCTGGGGGTAGTGTGGCCCCTGGCACCAGGTTGATCTGACAGTCAAAGGACCTGTGGGGAGGCAGGTGGTCGGATTCCGCTTCGCTGAAGACTTCCTGCAGGTCTCAGTACGGCTTGGGTATTGCCTCACCCCCCTTGACGTGCATGGTGGCCACCGTGGCTATAGGAGGCCCCTCCCCTGGTTGGTGCTGCATGCAATGTTCCAGACAAAAGTCTGATCCAAACGTGATGCATCTCTGGTGCCAACTGATGGAGGGGTCATGGCGCGCCAGCCAGCTCATGCCCAAGACGATGGAGGGGTCTGAGATGGTGGTGACGTTGAATGCCAGTGTCTCTGAGTGCCGTCCCACCGTCATTCTCATGGGGGGGGGTCTGATGGGTGATGGCCCCTCCCAGTAACTCCCTGCCGTCAATGGTGGCGACGTGCAGGGGAAAATCCAGCTGCAGGAGTTGGATCTGGTGCTCTTCTGCAAAGTTTCTCGAAAAGAAGTTCGCTGAAGCCCCCGAGTCGATTAAAGCTAAGACTGTCAGGGGATACCCATTAGGGAGCGTTAGCGTCAGTTCTAGAACCACCCCTGCTCTGGGAGGGGGGCTGGCGCTGCTCCTCGCTGTGCGGGTGGGTGGGTTGGGGCTGTTGTCTGCCGATTGCGCCTGGCTGCTGCCCCTTGTCTCCTGCAGCCAGGCTGTCTCGTTTCCCTGCTGTGGTGCTGCGTCAGTGGGGGAGGGCACAACCGTTCCCGCCTTTCCTTGCCACTCCCTGCGATGTGGGCAGTCTCTGACGAGATGCTGAGGGGAGTTGCAGAGAAAGCAGCTTCCGCCCCTTCCCTCCTTGCGTCTTGGCGCCGCCGGGGTTTGAAAAGCCCGTGCGCGCGCGCTATCAATTTGCATGGGTTCTTGGTCTGGGCTGGCCCCAGGCGTGGCTTGGGAGGGCTGTTGGGGGAGTGGCTTCTCCTGCGACCGTGGGAACCAAGCCCGCTTTGCGCGCGTTGCCTGCTTGTCGTTCCACCGGGATTCCTGTCTCACCCCCACCGCCAGAGCCGCTTTGCTAAGCTCATCCATATTATTGGGCTTTGGACCTCTCGAGAGCTCATCCTTGACATCCTCATGCAACCCCAAATAGAATGCAGCTTCCATCGGAGGCGAGTGCAGTTCCCACCCCAGTCTGTGCACCAGCATGGTGAATTTAGACCAATACTCGCGAACTGTCATTTTTCCCTGGCGTAAATTATGCAGTTCCTCTTTGGTATGGTCCATATGGCTATCAGACGCATACATTACTTTTAAAGCTTCTAGAAACAGTTTGACATTCTTCATGCAAGGATTTTTTGCCGCTATTAATGGTCTAAGCCACTCCCTGGCTGCCCCGGTAAGGTGTTCCACTATAAACGCTACTCTGTGCGCATCATCAGGGAATTCATCATGGTGCAGTTCGAGGGCATACAAGATCTCAGTCTCAAAGCCATGATACTCCCTCGGATCTCCGTTGAACTTGCTTACTAGGGTCCCCGCTCTCCTTCCTGGCAGCACTTGGAGTTGGGGCCCCCCTCCTCCCTTGTTTCTCTCGGCATCCAACTTGTTCTGGAGGTCTACCACTACCGCCCTTAACTGCTGCTCTTTTTCCTGTAGCGCTCTCACCTGTTCAGCAAGGTTTTGCCTGTCCTCCTTGACCTTCTCCGTTTCTTGCTTAGCCGTCTTTAATTCTCCTTGTGCCTGCAACGCCAGTTGCTGCAGGTCCTGCTGGGCTTTCTCCGCGATCTGCCGCCATTTCTCCGCTTCTGGCGAGCTCATCCCGGCAACTCCAAAGTAGCCCAAAAAAAGATTCGGAGGTTGCTGTCACAGTGGCCGGAGTGGGCTACTTCAGAGTAACGACTCTACACAGCTCTGCATTTTATCTTTTTATTGGTGCTGCGTATTTACAGTGCTAAAGGCAGTACTATTTACAGAGACACATCTTATCCGCTTGAATCAGAATCTCCGAATGGCGTTTGGCGCGTTTTTCTCCAACATAACAACTTGGGGAGACCCATCCTCTTCCCCCTACGTTTTCTGCGCAATTCCGGAGTTGGGGGGACAGGTCTGCCCCCCTTGCTTCCCCCTTCCTGTCCCACCTGGGACGCTGGCTCCGCTACCCTGTCTGAGCCTCGGACCCCACTTCCTGCTTCCCCACTTGAGACGGAACTCTCCCTGCTTTCCCCTGCGCTCGGGGATGGGCTGGAACTCAGGAGGGGAGGGACTTCGCGATATCCCCTATCCCTCACAATGTTGTTGATGTTAGTCTGCCGTTCACCCTAACATCCCCCAGGGCAGGTTACACCAATTTAAACACAATATGAAAAACAGTTTAAAACAACTTTTAAAATCACAGAAATAAGGTGGGTCCTAAAAATATGCACCTCAGTTGTCCAGAGTAAAGAGGTATGTCTTCAGCATCTGCCAAAAGTCATGTAATGAAGGTGCCAGGTGCACTTCTGTGGGGATGGAGTTCCACAGCTGACTGGCTGCCATAGAGAATCAAACATTTGTTTATGGAATAAACAAACAAATAATATTTCATTTATTATTTATTCATCAATTGCTTTTACACCCCACCTTTTCCTCCAGGGAGCTCAATGTGGCATACATGGTTCTTCCCCTCCTCATTTAATCCCAACAAAAACCCTGTGAGGCAGGTGTTGGGTCTTCAGTGATTTCAGCTCAGTGCAAATAAGAACAGGAGGCGAGGATCTGGTACAACATCTCTTTACTTCAAAGAACAAGTAAGAGCCAGAACACAGGGAATGGGGAAAACTTGGATTCATATAGTAACAGAGAACTAGCAGGGGAAAGATACATTTTGGCGGGAACCAATGGCAAGGATTCCCTCCAGCGTAAACCAATCCAGCAGCGGATCCAAATCCTGCACTCTGAATCAGCAAATGATATACGTTCCCGCTGGAACTTATGCATTCAAATAAACTCTGCAATACAATACAATAAACTCTATATATTATATTACAATACATACTTGGCTGTGCTATTACTTTAATACACAACAGCAGGCTAGGATGAAAGGCGTTGACTGGGCCACGACACCCAGTGAGGTTTCCCCCCCCCCCATTTATTTTTATTGATTTTCCATTTTATACATACTCAAATACAGTTTCTATTTACACACTATATTTCCTTTGCTCCTTGGAGCTGTCTTCCTTTCTCCCGTCTTCTGTCTTCTTATCATCACTTCTTTTTGTGCCTTCAGTTGTCTTTTATTTTTTTTTTTTTAACATAATTTTTATTGGTTTTTACAAATTACAAAAGATGGTACATACATAAACACCTTTTCCACCTTCTTCCCACCCCCCTCCATGGGTCCTCCCCTGCCACAGAAGTATCCCACGCAGGTGATCAGTCAGAAGTGGTCCATTTTATGATTGGGTTTCTGTCCTCCTCCCCCTCCCCTGCCCCCCAAGCCCCCCCCTGCCACCAGGGAGCTCCAGTGAACCAGGGCAGTACGCAGGAGTTCATCCATCCAACCATCTATTGTCATACCAAAAAAAAAAGAAAATACAAAAAGAGAAAAAGAGAAAAAAGAGAAGAGAAAAAAAAAGACAAAAAGAAAAAAAGACAAAAAAAAATTCATCATAATTGTTAAATTCATAATTGTTAAACCATATTTTGTGGGCTTCCCCACCCTCCCACCCTTCCCCGGTTTTCCTCCCTTATTTATCATCTTCAACAGTTTCATAGTTCATATTTTATAACATACACCTTTATATCTTATACCACTTTTAAACTATTATCATTTTCGCCTATTGTCCAATCACTGAGAAATCAAACTCCCATTTTTTCTTCCCGTGCCTAATTTTTACCCCTCTATAGGCCTCCATATTTTCACCTTTTTCCAGAATCAATTCACTTTTTAAACCTATAACTATTCCCAAACTAACCTTACTCCCCCCGAGTACCTGCTCCACCCCTCCAATCCAGCAAGTTCCATAGTCAGCAGTCCAGTTATAGTCCTATTAACCCATCCTTACAATCACCACTTCACTTTCCCTTCACCCCACCCCCTGTTTGCAGTCTTTTGCCATCCAGGCCTCCATATCAGACCCCTGAGCTTCTTCTCTTCTCTGCTTAATTTTTCCTTCTTCCCTGTGGTCATTCTGGAGTTCCAGTAAATCCAGTCGTGCCCCCCTCGAAGGGGAGGCACTCCATCCAACTTTTTGTAGAGTAAAATCATCATTTTTTTCGTGATGGGCTTCATTTTGTGTTAAATCATCACAGTCGTCATCATTGTCATTCTCACATTCATCTTCTTCAGTTTCAAAAGCTTCATCTTCTAGGAAATCATATTCTGTCATCACAATCTGGAATTGTTGCTGTAACACTAGCCGTTGTGTCTCCTCTTGACATAGTTCTATTCTTGTTTCCCACATTAAGGTCAAAACAGTCCGCTGAAACTCAGGCGGGTACCTTTTTGTTGACATAGTTCAGTCCTGTCAAGGTCAAAACTTGTCACATGGGGTGGAATATGATCGCAGTCTATTTTCTCGACTCCATTTTAACAAGCTGGCTGCATTCTTAAAAATAAAGTTCGAACTCACATTTCAAAAGCATATAAACCAAAAAAAAATTCCCAAAAAGTCCAGAGATAAAGATAGAAATAAAATTTAACTATAAATCCTGGTCAGCTCACTGGGTTTTCTGGGCTGCCGGCTCCCGAGAAAAAGAAAGGTCTTTCTTAGTCTTAACTTCATTCTGCAGGGCAATCACAACAGTCTCTCTCCCCTTTTACCCTGCATTTAGGGGAGATTCTCTTTGATGCCTTTGAGGAATCCTTTTAAGTTAAAATCTTCTGTTTACGGCTTCGGGTTTCTGTTTACTGTCTCTTATGTTACCGTGGGGGGGGGGGTGGCTTCCTCTTTTCCCCTCTCTCCCAGGTCCAAATTGTTGCCTTAATTTACATTCCAAAGAATCCAAATTACTCACAGTCTATTCATTTGCTGAATGTTCTTTGAAGAATTGGCCACCTCCACTTCCCAGACTCGCAGCTTCGCACTCTCAGAGCAGCAATGTCAGCCTGTCCGCCGCGGTTCACCTCCTCGCTCTCGGGGGCTTAAACAAAGCCGATCCGGGGAGGAGAGAGCCCGCTTTTGGCGCCGCCAGGCAAAATCTGTCCCCAAAAAGCACGATTTGGGGCTTTTAAGGAGGTTTCGTTTCGCTGGAACGATTCCCTCCACCTCTGAAGCGCCGAGGTCCGCTCCGCTGTGCGGACCCCCGTCTGAGCAAGATGGCGTGGTCAACCGGAAGCCCCCCTTCAGTTGTCTTTTAAAAGTAAAATAGTTACTTATTTCCTTGACATCTGCTGGGAGGGTGTTCCACAGGGTGGGCGCCACTACCGAGAAGGCCCTCTGCCTGGTTCCCTGTAACTTCACTTCCCGCAGCGAGGGAACCGCCAGAAGGCCCTCGGCGCTGGATCTCAGTGTCTGGGCTGAACTTCCATCTATTTTCTATTGTTTAGCAATTTCATTATATGTCATGAAGTCTGTTTACATTATTTCATCTTACTGTTACCCTTATTGTAACAAATAAAAAAAGTTTAAATTCTGTTTTGAGGTTTAATTCATTCCGCTTGCAATTCTTCAGGTTAACACATTTTGTTAATATAATCTGAAAGTTTTTCCTATAAGTTTCATCACCTTGTTGCCGTATTTTTACTGTTAGATTAGCTATCTCCATATATTCAGTTACAGGTAGGTAGCCGTGTTGGTCTGACGTAGTTGAAATAAAATAAAAAAATTCCTTCCAGCAGCACCTTAGAGACCAACTAAGTTTGTCATTGGTGTGAGCTTTCGTGTGCATGCACACTTCATCAGATATTCAGTATCTGAAGAATTGTGCATGCACACAAAAGCTCATACCAATGACAAACTTAGTTGGTCTCTAAGGTGCTGCTGGAAGGATTTTTTTTTATTTTATTTCCATATATTCAATCATTTTCTGTTGCCACTCCGCAACTGTGGGAATTAGCTTCTGTTTCCACACCCAGTGAGTTTCATGGCGCCCTCCCTTGTGGTCTCCCCGGTCCTAATCCGAGGTTCTAACCACTACACAACACTGGTTCCCTTCTGCCATAGGTCCACCTAGCTCAATATTGTCTACACAAGGGCTCTCCAGGATTATTATTATTATTATTTTTTAAAAAAATCAATTTTTATTAAATTTTCACTTACAAATCAATCATATCAAACCAATTATTCCAAATTATACAAATATATATCTATTAAACCAAATATTATGCCAAATTATAAAAATTTTGCTTCCCCATGCTTCAAATTCTGAGGGTTCTGAATATCGATAATTGCTGCCATTCTAATCAAAGTTCCAGGTTCTTTCCAATCATTTTAATCCAACATAGTCCAGATCTTTCCCAACAGTTCTAATAATATTATTCTCCAGGATTTTAGGCAAGGAACCTTTCCCAGCCTTACCTGGAGGGAAAATGGGAATCTGAGAGAAAGCAAAACTGACAGATTCACCATCTGAGGAGGACAGCCAGTCATTTCCTCCAAGAGAAGACCTTTCGGTCCCTGAGTTTCTTCATGGCGTGCTTCACCTCTTCGTTCCTCAGCGTGTAGATGACCGGGTTGAGCACGGGAGTCACCACGGTGTAGAAGACAGCCACCACTTTCTCCATGGAGAAGCTCGAGGCAGGGCGGGTGTAAAGGACGAGGCAAGGCCCCAGGAACAACACCACGACAAGGAGGTGGGCGGCACAGGTGGAGAGGGCCTTGCGCCTCCCCTCGGCGGTCCTCCCTCTTAGCGATACCAGGATGATGACGTAGGAAGCCAGGAGGGCCAAGAAACAAACTAAGGAGATCATGCCGCTATTGGACACAATCAGTAGCCCTGTCAAGTAAGTGTCAGTGCAGGCCAACTTGATGACGGGGGGAACGTCGCAGAAAAAGCTGTCTATGACGTTAGGGCCGCAATACGGGAGGCGGATGGTGAGGACAGTCTGCACCAGGGAATGGACCATGGCTCCCACCCACAGGGCGCCCACCAACCAGATGCAGACCTTCAGGTTCATGATGGACATGTACTGCAGCGGGTGGCAGATGGCGACATAGCGGTCGTAGGCCATGATGGTGAGGAGGAAGATCTCGGCACAGGCGCTGAGGTGGAGGAAGAAGAGCTGGGTTATGCAGCCTTCAAAGGAGATGGTCTTCCGGGCAAACAGGAAGTCGTATAGCATCTTTGGTGCGGTGACGGAGGAATGGCAGATGTCGATGAAAGAGAGGTTGCCCAGGAAGAAGTACATGGGCGTGTGGAGACTCCGGTCACAAACCACGGTCACCATGATGAGGAAGTTACCTGCTAGGATGAGCAGGTAGATGATAGAGAAGATGGCAAATAAAGCCAGCTCAAGTCGCCGCCAGTTGCCAGTCAACCCCAAGAACACAAAATGGGTCACGGTGGTGTGGTTTAGACTATCCATTTAAACAGAGCAGAGGGAGGTCCATGCAACAAACCTGAACACAGAGGGGGAAAGCACAGATTGTCTATATATTTGTCTATAAAACACAATACTGTATTGGCCCGAATATAAGCCACACTTTTTTTTCCAAATCCCGACCGTGAAAAGTTAAAGTGCGGCTTAAATTCGCGACCTTACAAAAATTGGTTCTTACGATATCGCTGCTGAGACAGACATACGGCAAAACGGAACGAAAAAAAATGTTTTATTGCCAATTTGCAAGCTTGAGACTGTTGTGCAATCAACCCGTAGGGTTTTCTTCTACATTTGTCATTTACGGTTGTGAGTGCCTGCGGAATTGTAGCAATTGAATAGCAATTTGCCATTTTAGCGATTGTGCGGTAACTTTTGCGGGCTTGCAAGATCAAGGGCTTAAGTTGGCTCAGTTACAATTCTACCAACCACAGCGATTTTCAGCCTGTAACCCAATTTTAAGCGAGCAGCTTATATTCGGACATTGTCTTTTTTTTTTCTCCCTTGAATTTTAAAGGTGCGGCTTATTTGCTGGTGTGGCTTATATTCAGACCAATGCAGTAATTTATATTGTGCATCATTGACTTCGTTTCCTCAGAGGCTGGACACTAGCCAGAGCTGGCTGGAAACATTTTGGTTACTAAGACGAAGGGTAGAGATATTTCCTTCCCGCATTCCATGTACAAAAATGCCAGAGCTGCCATTGTATACAAGGTTGCATGCACACGGTACATTTAAAGCACATTCGCTGCATGAAGGCTGCAGCATTGGTTTAGAGAAAAAGCGAGTAAAAGGGCAAATGATAGATGTGCAGACAATTACTGTATTTTTTGTGTATAAGACGCCCCCATGTATAAGATGACCCCTATTTTTTAACCCAAAATTAAGAAATTAAGTTGTTTAGCTTTGTGGGGTGGGGTGGGGGAGGTCACTTCCACCAGTCGCTCACCTGCCTGCCTGCCTGCCAATGCCGATCGCTTGGCGCAACCACTGCTGATCGCACACTTCACCGCAGCCGCCAATTGTCTGCCCGCTTGCTGCCACCAACAGCCCACCCGCCCACTTGCCGCAGCCGCCAATCGCCTGCTCAATTGCTGCAGCCACAGCCAATCACCAGCAGGCCTTGCCGTGGCCACCAATCACCCACCCAATCGCCGCTGCCAATCTCCTGCTTGCTGCTGCCATTAATCGCACGCCCCCCCCCATTATCCGTGTATAAGGCGACACCCTATTTTTGCCTGATTTTGTTTAGCAAAAAGCATCGTCTTATACACGGAAAAATACGATATGCATGATGCTGAGAAAACGGGTACAGAGAGGTTTCCCCCTTCTCTCATAGCACTGCAACTCATGGGCACACAATGTAACTGAATGTTGGAAGATTAAAGACGTATAAAAGAAAGCACTTTTTCCCATATAGTGCCTTGTTAAACTATGGAACTCACTCCCACTGGAGGCAGTGATGGTCACCAACTTGGATAGCTTTAAAAGAAGATCAGACTAATTCATGGAGAAGGCTTTTAACAGCTGCTAGCCGTGATGTTTATGCTCTGCTTGAGGCAATAGGCTTCTGAATAGCAGTTGCTGGAAACTTCAGGAGAGGAGAGTGCTTTTTTTCCTGGGTTGCTGCTTGTGGGTTTCCCACATGCATCTGGGTGGCTGCTGTGAGAACAGGATGCTGGACTAGAGTCCTACATTCATATCAGACCCTCCAAGTGTCCCTATTTTCTCTTGGAGAAGAGAAGGTTAAGGGGTGATATGATAGCCATGTTCAAATATATGAAAGGATGTCATATGGAGGAGGGAGAAAGATTGTTTTCTTCTGCTCCAGAGAAGCGGACACGGAGCAATGGATTCAAACTTCAAGAAAGAAGATTCCACCTAAACATTAGGAAGAACTTCCTGACAGTAAGAGCTGTTCAGCAGTGGAATTTGCTACCAAGGGGTGTGGTGGAGTCTCCTTCTTTGGAGGTCTTTAAGCAGAGGCTTGACAGCCACATGTCAAGAATGCTTTGATGGTGTTTCCTGCTTGGCAGGGGGTTGGACTGGATGGCCCTTGTGGTCTCTTCCAACTCTATGATTCTATTTTCCAGGGACAGTCCTGGACTTACAGAAGCCATCCCGGTTTCTGATTTGATCCTGGAACATCCTGCTTTTCCTTAGGAAGTCCCTATTTTCATCGGAGAAATGTTGGACGGTATAGTAGGACGTCCCTATTTTTATTGGAGGGTATGAAGTTATGTGACACACACACACACACACACACACACACACACACACACACACTAAGGAGATAAGTGACTATACAAATTTAGAAGACAACTGAAGGCAGCCCTGGATAGGGAAGATGTTTAATGTTTTATTATGTTCTTATATATGTTGTAAGTTGCCCAGAGTGACTGGGGCAACCCAGTCAGATGGGCAGATTATTATTATTATTATTATTATTATTAACAGGATGTCCTTATTTTCATCTGAGAAATGTTGGAGGGTATGTCAGATGACTTCCCCACAAAAGAATCGTGGGAATGGTGGTTTTTTTAAGGGTACTGGGAATTGTAGTTCTGTGGGGTGCAAACTACAGCTCCCATGATTCTTTGGGAGAAGTCATGTGCTTTCAATGTATGGTGTGCTCACAGCCTTACCTCAGCCTCCTCCACTTCACTTGAGGGCAGCAAGCTGGCTTAGTCACGCACAAGCACAACACACAAACACAATGTGCCTCCAGATTGTCAGTATTTTGTAGGAGGGATTCAAGTGCCTAATAATAGTAGATTATTAGTAGAAATAAGAAGTAAAATTGATGTGTAAAAATGATACATGGAAGAAGAAGAAGAAGAAGAAGAAGAAGAAGAAGAAGAAGAAGAAGAAGAAGAAGAAGAAGAAGAAGAAGAAGAAGAAGAAGAAGAAGAAGGGAGACATTGCACTACCTTTGTAACCCAAGAAAATCCTTAATAAAAATAATTCTTTAAAAAAAGGGAAGGAAGGAAGGAAGGAAGGAAGGAAGGAAGGAAGGAAGGAAGGAAGGAAGGAAGGAAGGAAGGAAGGGGGTATGTGGTTAAGAAAGTGCTGGGAAATGTATTAAAAGATATAGAATGATCAAATGCTTAATGGAAAGATGAATAAACACGCTGTATGCAAATACAAATGAAAGCAGGATCAGTGCTTTTTCTGGGGGGATGCAGGGGCACGCATACCCTCTAAACATTTTGTGAATCTTTGTACTTTGGTCCATTTACTGTATTTATTTTTCCTGATTTGAACTATAAAATGGTGATTTTCTTGAGTCAAAATGAGAGTGCCCCAAAACATTTGTTGGGGGGGGGGGAAGCACTGAGCAGGATAAATGCTCATTTTCCTATAAAATTCCTGCAAGCAAATCAAAACGAATGCTTAATAAATGCAAAATATAATCTAAATTTTGCATAAGTGTTTTGCAAGCAAATCAGGGCGAATGCTCAATAAAATAGGTTGTCTACAGAAACCAACACACAAACACACCCCACACGTAAACACACACACTAGGGATAGTAGCAAAATTCACTGCCAGCATCCAACTGATCTTTGATCTCCTGGTCCTATCTCTTTGCAAAACAGCCTCGCCTGCAGAAACATTCTGCAGATTTCCCTGTACTGTTTGTGGTCCTTGTTTAGAATTTTTTCAAATAGGACAATATTTGCTCTGATACAATTTAGTCAACTACCATCATCATCTACCCTTGGCTTTAACTGTCTGCTGACTACTGCTATCATTCTGTTTAAACTTGTTACATTTCATTATTAATCGGTGCAAAAATACAAAGTGCATTTTGTTGTTGTTTTCTGTTTCCTGGGCAAACTGTATGGATGGGTTGTGGGGGGTCCATATGGACATCCTGATGAATGAGCATCTAAACATGATTAGATCTCCTTTGACCTCAGCTCCGCTCAGAAAACCTCAGGTGTCTTTCTCAAAGAGAAGTCTGTCTCTGTACTGGAGGAGCGGTGGGTGGGAAGGGAGCTTTCTTTGCAAAATCAATGAAATGGGTCACACATTTGCTGCAGATGGTGACAGCAGCCACAAAATTAAAAGACGCCTGCTTCTTGGGAGGAAAGCAATGACAAACCTAGACAGCATCTTAAAAAGCAGAGACATCACCTTGCCGACAAAGGTCCGTATAGTTAAAGCTATGGTTTTCCCAGTAGTGATGTTTGGAAGTGAGAGCTGGACCATAAAGAAGGCTGATTGCCGAAGAATTTATGCTTTTGAATTATGGTGCTGGAGGAGACTCTTGAGAGTCCCATGGACTGCAAGAAGATCAAACCTATCCACTCTGAAGAAAATCAGCCCTGAGTGCTCACTGGAAGGACAGATCCTGAAGCTGAGGCTCCAATACTTTGGCCACCTCATGAGAAGAGAAGACTCCCTGGAAAAGACCCTGATGTTGGGAAAGATTGAGGGCACAAGGAGAAGGGGACGACAGAGGACGAGATGGCTGGACAGTGTTCTCGAAGCTACCAACATGAGTCTGACCAAACGGCAGGAGGCAGTGGAAGACAGGAGTGCCTGGTGTGCCTTGGTCCATGGGGTCATGAAGAGTCGGACACAACTAAACAACTAAACAACAACAATAAGTTTGTAACATGCTGGCTAGCTGTCAAGAAAAAAAGTGGAAAAGAACAGTAGCTGGGGAGAAGGAGAAGGTGTATTACCTCTTCATTCATGCTAAAGCAGACAGTAACCTGAGGCAAGATGCCTACTTCATGCATACTTCAGTGGGTGATTACAAGCTCATTGGATTTTCAACCAGCTCTGAAATGGCCATTAAAAAGGTAAACGATAACATTGTTTTCAAAAAGCTAAAAGACCAGATTGGGGGTAGTTGCATTTAGTAAAGTGAGAACTGGTTCGGGTGATGAGTTCACCGAATCCAAATCCAAACCAATTTTGGATTAGATTATAACGAATTGATAGCCATAGCCTTTTATATACTAACCTTTTATAGTATGCTCTTCCACATTCGTTTAATGCTCCTAACCCTTCTTTTAGATTCTTTTAGCTTCTTTTAGTCTTTTATTGCAATAGGAGGTTTTATGAACACTTTGTTTTTCTCCTTACTTTGCTCTCTTTCATCTGCCATGCCCATCTTCCTTCCATCCCGGTCTCTCTCTCTCTCACAAATAATCTTGTCCGTCACATATCTATGGGCGGCATTCAGCTAAGTTGTTGTTGTGTGTGGAAAGAGGTATGTGCATACAATGGCACCTTCTTTCCCTCTCCTTTCCTCCCTTCACACTCCACATACCCAAAGCCCCATAAATCTACTCTGGACCCAGATATCTTTCGAAATACACACTTCTCTGAATTTTGCAGGACAGTTCTCCAGTCAAATAATTTTGTGTGTGTGTGTGTGTGTGTGTGTGTGTGTGTGTGTGTGTGTGGTGTGCATGCAGGCATGCATGCATGTGTGCATGTGTATTAGGGTAAAGAGTACACATAAATGTGCATAATTGAAAATAACATACAAAAATGCCTCATAGCAGGATAAATTGCCTTGCAAAAATGTGCGTACCAGGCAAAATGGCATGCAATGAAGTACGTGTTAGGAGAAAGTCGCAAAATGCTGATGGTTTTCATAAGGACTCTCAAAACCAAATCACAAATGCGTACAGAAATGTGGAAGACTGCAAGTTAAGAGTAAAAAAATGAGAATCTGAATCTGAAACTGATAGATTCACCCAGCCACCATTTCAGACTTATATTATCTCCATTGGTTTGTATCCAGTGGTAGTCCTACTCAGAGGAGACCTGCTGAAATTAATGAACTTAAGTTAGTCATGTCCACTAACTTCAGTGGGGCTAACTCTGAGTAGCCCTAGCAGTGGACACAATCCGTTCTATTCAGGAGCAAGTATTTGCCTGAAAGAGTCAAGAAAGAAAGCAATTGTAACAACGTCTTCATGACTTGATCCTACCTCTTTGTTATGATCTCTCCTTCAAGCTCGTTGCTCACCCATAGTCCTTTTGGATCCACCTCTGAGATTTTTCTTCTTCCAATTATATGAAGGTTGAGGGTTTGTTTGTTTTTCATGCAAAAACTCGGAGTGACATCTTGGAAGACAATGGAGGCAAAAGAAGAAGATCTTGGGAGATCTAAGCTCCTCGGACTAATTAATTCACCAAGGGGCTTGGGTGTTTGTTATTCTGAAGGTTTCCACATGTGCAAAAGGTCTTAGGCAGACTTTGGTAGCAGCCGAGGAATAAAATGTATCGTTTCTGGAAGGTATAGACCCATAACAGAGGCTATCATGAGCTCCTTGGAGGAAAGGTGGGATATAAAATTCAGTAAATAAATCAAATGATGATTTTTCATGGGGGAGTTTTATTCCACTTGATTTCCATTACATTTTTTAAAGGAATATCCATTGGCCTAATGCCAGACATAAAACTTTGTGGTAAAGGTGAAATAACTCTGTACATGCTTGTGGGCTTACTTGCTTGCTCCTACAATACTTCAGAAGTGGATATAGGAACATTTAAAGGTAAAGGGACCCCTGACCATTAGGTCCAGTCATGACCGACTCTGGGGTTGCGCGCTCATCTCGCATTATTGGCCGAGGGAGCCGGCGTATAGCTTCCAGGTCATGTGGCCAGCATGACAAAGCCGCTTCTGGCAAACCAGAGCAGCACATGGAAACGCCGTTTACCTTCCCGCTGTAGTGGTTCCTATTTATCTACTTGCATTTTGAGGTGCTTTTGAACTGCTAGGTTGGCAGGAGCTGGGACCAAGCAACGGGAGCTCACCCCGTCACAGGGATTCGAACCACCGACCTTCTGAGGCTCAGTGGTTTAACCCTAGGCTCAGTGGTTTAACCCACAGCGCCACCTGGGTCCCTTATAGGAACATTTATTTGCCTATAAAAGACCACTTGGTCAGGCCTCCATGAAAACCTTTCTCCGCCTGTGGTACAGAGGTGGGGCGTGCGTTTTGGGAGCGGAGCACGCCACCCGCAGGGTGCTCACTCCTCTTCCTCCCGCAGTGATAGCAACTCATATGAAAACACAACAATCAAGCAGGGCTCAATAGAAACAGAATAAAGTTATATACCATAGATAAAAATGAGTAGAGTGCAAAAAGAAGGAAAAAGTTTACTGATTAAGAATTGAAGCCAAAAGGCTTAGGGTAAACCAGTGGGCTCTCAATTTTTTCCCCATTTGGCCACACTTCAGAATAAATATTTGCTTGTGCCACAGCAATTATTATTTTTTTATTGATAAGAAATACAATGGAAAACAAAACTAGGATTGTCTTCAGTATCACTTGGTGTTCTTGCTCTCATGTTGAAAAGATATATATCCATATTCCGCAAATAAAAAAATATTATCTTGATACTATACTACACTGAAATGTTTCAATGTTTCTTTGATAGTCCTTGAATCTTCCAGTCACACTTGCCCTTCTCTCCTGCCACACCTCTGTGGCGTGCCAGGCCTTTTGAGAACCACTGGGGTGAATCCATGTGTGTGTGTCTAAGAAACATTTATTGTTGGCTGCTGTCTCTACCTCACGAACCACCCAGGGGAGGGCATTCCAAAAGCTGGGCGTTGCCACTGAGGTCACCCACTTCCATGTTGTCACCAAGTGGCAATCTGGGGTCTTCTGCATGCAATGTAGCTGCTTGACTGCTGAGTGATGTCCCTTCCCCATCATAAAAACTCAATTGGTCTGGACTTGGGGAGGCAGACTGCTAGTTCTCCAGAACCTGTGATGGTTTCAGGGCTTTAAATGTCAACAGCAACACCTTGATCCCAACTCAGTAGCTGACAAGCAGCCAGTGCAGAAATTTAAAGCAGCACAGAATGCTTTGCTTAATGAATAAAGAGGGACTTGCCAAATACAGGTCACTTCTGGGTGAGCCTATTTATTAAGCACATTTGTACCAACTCGATGGGGAGCTATTTATGTCAGCTACTTACTCAGCATTCATTCCGAATTGTTTGCTGGGAGGTTAGATGGGGTAGCGTCAAACCATCATTATCCCACACTTTCCAATGCACTTCCCTGTCTCCTGAATGGCAAAAAAAGTCCAATGTGTTGGAGAAGTAAGTTTGTTACACAGGAGTGCTATACAGTTGTACCTTGGAAGTCAAACGGAATCCGTTCCAGAAGTCTGTTCTACTTCCAAAACATCGGAAACCAAGGTGCAGCTTCCAATTGGCTGCAGGAAGCTCCTACAGCCAGGGCCGGCACGTCCATTTAGGCGAACTAGGCAGTTGCCTAGGGCGCCAAAATGGAGGGGGCACTGGCCAGCCTGCCGGGGGGGGAGGAAGCCTGCTCTTGAGAGAGGCGGCGGTGGGATGAGTGCCCAGACCGCTTTCCCTCCCCCCGCCCCACAGTGAGCCGGGGAGAAGGGAGACGCGGCCGCCCCTGCGAGAGGTGGTGACAGGATCAGCACCCCAAAAGCGCTCCTTTCGGGGCACTCATCCTGCCACCGCCTCTCGCAAGAGCAGGCTTCCTTCCCCCCCCCTTTTTCTCTCTCCTTTCTTTCTCTCTCTCTTACCCACTGCTTCCTTCCTTCCTTCCTTCTCTCTCTTTCCCTCTCACCCCCTGGGGGGGCACCAGAAGGTGATCTCGCCTAGGGCGCAAAAAAACCCTAGCACGGGCCCTGCCTACAGCCAATCAGAAGCTGTTGAAGTCATGTCGGACATTCGGCTTCCAAAGAACGTTCACAAACTGGAACACTCACTTCTGGGTTTGCGGCATTTGGGAGCCACAACATTCAACTCGTAAGGCGTTTAGGACCTTATGACTGTATATCAGTTTTAATTGCACAGCCCGTATCTGCCGCTGTGTGATCAAATAGCACCTAAAAACAGCGATGGTCTGGTCTGGAAGCACCCTGAGTCATGAAAGCCAAAGCCAAAGTAAAACCAGCAAGGTACAGACTGAAACCACGGTGACAGGAAACTCTGCAGGCAGCTTTTTCTGCAGCCAGCTCCCGTCTTCCTCTCACTGTGTCACTCACGGCACAATAGTAGATGCCAGAGTCACTCAGTGCTGCTACCACTTTGGTTAGGCGGGATGTTCGTGAGGCCGGCTCCACTTCCATGACGAACTCTCCAATGGAACTTGAGCCCGTGTAGCTGGACCCTAAAGTAGCCACAGCCCCCTGAGCCTGTGATGCCTGTTTGTACCAAGACATCGTGTTATGAGATGTGATGTTCTGCTGGCAAGAAATCAGGAGTTTCTTTCCTTCCACCAAAGCAAGCTGCGAAGGCTGGAGAACTTGGGAGGAGACCCATCTGTGAGCAACTGCAGAGGGAGGCAGAGAAATGTTGTGAGGGGAGCGAATGCAAATTCATACACCCCAGAAAAAAACTGAGCTGAGTGAAAGTACATTTATATATCATAGACAAAGCCCAGCACTATGCAGAAAGAAATAGAAAAGTTTTAGAATTAACAATCAGAGTGGTATAGTGATTGGAGGACTGAGAGAAGGGTTCAGATCCCCAACTCAGTCATGAAGCTCACTGGGCGACTTCAAGCCAGTCACTGCTTCTCAGCCTAACCTTCCTCACAATATTGTTGTGGGGGTTCATGAGGAAGAGGAGGACAATGCATGCAACTCCTTGGATAAATGCAAAAAAACAAAACAAAGAAACAGATATCCTTCAAGATGGGGGAGAAATTTGATTCCGTTCACATTTGAAAGGCATTTTCTGAAAGGCATTTAAAGGTGGTTATTGCCTCTTAAGTCTTAGGGACCCAGGTGGCGCTGTGGGTTAAACCACTGAGCCTAGGGCTTGCTGATCATAAGGTTGGCGGTTCGAATCCCCGCAAGGTGGTGAGCTCCCGTTGCATGGTCCCTGCTCCTGCCAACCTAGCAGTTCGAAAGCACCTCAAAGTGCAAGTAGATAAATAAGGACCGCTCCGGCAGGAAGGTAAATGGCGTTTCCCTGTGCTGCTCTGGTTCGCCAGAAGCAGCTTTGTCATGCTGGCCACATGACCCGGAAGCTGTCTGCGGACAAACGCTGGCTCCCACGGCCAGTAAAGCGAGATGAGCGCTGCAACCCCAGAGTCGGACATGACTGGACCTGATGGTCAGGGGCCCCTTTACCTTTTATCTTTTTATTGCCTCTTAAACCACCTGTTGGGCATGGGAGAGAGAGGGGGAGAGAGAGATTGGTTCCCCTTGGCTCCAATTCTGATACCATCCAAAGCTGTAAGGAGGCAGAAACTTTGCACACCTTCCTGTCAGATTTAGTGGAGAAGTAATATGGATCCTGAGGGACCCAGGTGGCGCTGTGGTTAAACCACTGAGCCTAGGGCTTGCTGATCAGAAGGTCAGCGGTTTGAATCCCTGTGACGGGGTGAGCTCCCGTTGCTTGGTCCCAGCTCCCGCCAACCTAGCAGTTCAAAAGCACGTCAAAATGCAAGTAGATAAATAGGAACCACTACAGCGGGAAGGTAAACGGCGTTTCCATGTGCTGCTCTGGTTTGCCAGAAGCGGCTTTGTCATGCTGGCCACATGACCTGGAAGCTATAAGCCGGCTCCCTCGGCCAATAATGCGAGATGAGCGTGCAACCCCAGAGTCGGTCACGACTGGACCTAATGGTCAGGGGTCCCTTTACCTTTACCTAATATGGATCCTAGAAAAAGTAGTTCATTGAAGACCTTCTATAATGTCTTCCCAGACATTGAATAACTTTGGATATTCTGAGCCCATTACCGATTTCTCTCCCTGGATCATCGTTCTCCCTTTTGGATTATTATTGTTATTGTTTCTTCTTCTTCTTCTTGAATGGGCAGAAGTTTACCCACCACCAATTCTGGAAGCGAGTACACAGAACCATCTTTTAGTATTTTGTTTCTGAAGTTTTTCTTCTTTTCAGCTTACAGTGGTACCTCTACTTACGAATTTAATGCGTTCCGAACACACATTTGTAAGTTGAAAAAATTTGTAAGTCGAATCCCATAGGAATGCATTGGGAGAAAAAATTCATAAGTTGAAGCAACCCTACCTAAAAATTCGTAAGTAGAAAAAATCCTATCTAAACTGCATCCAAGATGGCGGACGGAGCTCCATTTGTAAGTAGAAAAATTCGTAAGTAGAGTTATTTGTAAGTAGAGGTACCACTGTATTTTATTATTGTATTTGAGCAACAAACAGACAACAGAGAGAGAGAAAGAGGAATATAAACCTGACAAAAGCACTGCTTATTTTCCCATGGCAGCATCAGAAGATCAGGGCACCATTGTGGCATGCAATTACCCCAGTCCAGAGACTCCAAGTCAAGCCAGAAAAATAACACATCCAAATTTCTCCTGCAAAGTCTCTCAAAGGTTCCTCCACCAGTTTCTCCATGAAATTGCATATGAGGAGACTCGGTCACCGCTGGTCCATCCTGCCAAATGACAATAATTGAGCCTATGTTCCTATGTCTTCCTGATCTCTGATAACACACAAGTTACAGGTTAGTTTCTCTATGAGCAAAGTTTCCCAAAGCTGGCCTTATCATTCTTCCATTGTCATCTTGTTTTCCTTCATGATTCTCCTTGTGCCACCTGAACAAAGGGAAAAGGTGAGAGAGAAGTAGACATGATCGTTCTTACCTAGGAGAAAGAGTGCAGCAGGAAAAAAATTCATAGTTCAATGCAGAGTTCTACTTCAGCAGAATCTTACAAACACTTAGCTCCTCTAGGTGGAAGTTGAGAAGCAGGTTTCACACCACAAGGGTGTGTATACTGTGCACGAAACTCAGAAAAGATAGAAACCACTTCCTTTCCTAACTTACAAATACAACCCTGCAATATTTGTTTAGGAAGTTGCTCTTTTTTAACTTTGGTCTTCCATTAGCATTAGAAAGTGTTTCATGCCTTCCTCTGGTTCACACACATTGGGTGCATAAACACCTTTTCATTTCTGTCTCCCCACTTTTCTTTCTTTCTTCCTATGGATGAGAAACAGAGTCTTAAAAAGACTGGCTCGCCTCTGCCTGCATAGAGATGTAGGTCAGACTCATATTGTACATTTAAAGCACATGGTGTTTTGTGTGCGCCCCCCCCCCCAATATCCTGGGAACTTTGGCATGCTTGTTTTCTCCTGTTCTTGAGAATAGGACTCGAGGCAAAAAATGGAAAAACTGGAAATCGGAAGAAGTACCAACATTGAAAGATTGGCAATATAATTTTTTTTGAAATGATTTAATTAGCAACAATTAGAATGCAATCTAATCAAAATCTCAAACAGGAATGGAAACGTGTAGAAGGATACATGACCAAAAAGGTGCTCCAACAAGAATTTATTGATATGTATAGACTGATTTCACAAAGTTAAGTTAAGCAGATATATAAGAATGAATGTTTAATTATTAAGATACAAAAATATAATCTCAATAATAAAGTTACAAAATAATAACAAGGAAGTCAAGCACAGGTGGAGGGAAGACACAGGGTAAGAAATAAGAAGCAAAAAAGAAATGGATAAATGCTGGTACATAATGAAATGTGAAAATGTGAATTTAGAAATATATCATTTATGTAGCATTGTGTAAAGATTTTATACATGTATTGCAACATTAATTATATATATACAGAGAGAGAGAGAGAGAATAGGACTCGAGGCCATGGCTTCGAGTTACAAGAAAGCAGATTCCGACTCAACATTTGGAAAAACGGTCAGAGCTGTTTGGCAGTGGAACACACTCCCAGGAGAGGTGGTGAACTCTCCTTCCCTGGAGGTTTTTAAAAAGAGGTTGGATGGCCATCTGTCAGGGATGCTTTAGCTAAGATTCCTGCATTGCAAGGGGTTGGACTAGATGACCCTTGCGTCCCTTCCAACTCTAAGATTCTATACAATTGCAGCTCTGTGAGGGGGGTAAGCTACGCTCTCCAGGAATCTTTCAGGGGAGCCATGACTGTTAAAAGGGTATAAATGTGCATTAAATGCAAGGCACAAGGTGCGGGTGGCACTTTAGAATTTGAAGCTTTAGAATTTGAAAATCAGAGATCAAGAGGACAATAAATATAATAACGAATGGGGAAATTTAATAACGAATGGAGAAATTTTGTAAGTTACTTGAAAGAACACTGTAAACTATTAAAAACATTGGCAGTATTTTTTTTAAAAAAAACACTTGCAATGAAGCGTGAACTATGGTAAGAATCGAGTTTTGAGAAAATACGGAGAATATGATATGATGCAGTTTTAAAAGAATATCTAGGGAAACCATGGAAGGGTGGAAGGAAGTTCTGGGATTGTGAGAATCCTATTTGTAAAATGATTATGATTTATATATGATGATAATTGTTAAAAGCGAAAATGAATTACAAAGATTTATTTATTTATTTATTTATTTATTTATTTATTTATTTAGATATTAAACTCTAAAGTCTCTTCAGCAAGCAAGGACAATCCAAAATTCAGTTGTGGTAACTTTGTTGAATGAGGAATTGTCAAGAATTGTAAGGTGGAAACCAAGATAGTTGTCTTCTATTCTCTCTCTCTCTCTTTTTCTCTATTGTTTCAATCTGGTTCTCTTCTCTCCACTGAGGTGACGAGCCCCAAAACTAGAGAGAATAAAAGGCTACCATGCTTACCTTTCTGCCTCCTGGTTTTGTCCCTCTGGTGGATGGTTTTAACATAACAGTCTAGTGAACGTTGCAGAAGAAATGATGTGTTGCAGAGATGGAAGGGGTGACTCCTAACGGTTGGTATTTCTCTGGAGGAATTCAAGTGTGCACTGGCATTTAGAAGGGATTAAAGGAGTTGGACACCCTAGCTTTCCTTCTGTAAGGCTTAAGCAGAGCAGAAGCCCCACAGCTGAACAGGGTTTGGATCCGGGGTCATCTTGTTGTTGTTGTTGTTGTTGTTGTTGTTGTTGTTTAGTCGTTTAGTCGTGTCTGACTCTTCGTGACCCCATGGACCATAGCACGCCAGGCACTCCTGTCTTGCACTGCCTCCCGCAGTTTGGTCAAACTCATGTCCGTAGCTTTGAGAACACTGTCCAACCATCTCGTCCTCTGTCGTCCCCTTCTCCTTGTGCCCTCAATCTTTCCCAACATCAGGGTCTTTTCCAAGGATTCTTCTCTTCTCATGAGGTGGCCAACGTATTGGAGCCTCAGCTTCACAATCTGTCCTTCCAGGGAGCACTCAGGGCTGATTTCCTTAAGAATGGATAGATTTGATCTTCTTGCAGTCCATGGGACTCTCAAGAGTCTCCTCCAGCACCATAATTCAAAAGCATCAATTCTTCGGCGATCAGCCTTCTTTATGGTCCAGCTCTCACTTCCATACATCACTACTGGGAAAACCATAGCTTTAACTATACGGACCTTTGCCGGCAAGCTTTAACTATATGGACCTTCTGGAGTTTATTATCCAGCGGAAAGGAGCAACCAAGCATACTAAGGTCCAAATTCTAGACTTTAAGAAAGCCAACTTCAGAAAACTTAGGGAAACGCTGGGTGAAATCCCATGGACAGTAATACTAAAAGGGAAGGGAGTTCATGATGGTTGGGAGTTTGTTAAAAGGGAGATATTAAAAGCACAACTTCAGGCAATACCAATGAGACGGAAACATGGAAGGTGCCTAAAGAAGCCAGGCTGGCTATCTAAAGAACTTTTGACTGAGTTAAGATTTAAAAGGGATATGTACAAAAAATGGAAAAGGGGGGAAATCTCCAGAGAGGAATTCAAACATATAGCCAGCACGTGTAGAGACAAAGTCAGAAAAGCTAAAGCACAGAATGAACTCAGGCTCGCTAGAGAGGTTAAAAGCAACAAAAAGGGCTTTTATGGGTATGTCCGTAGCAAAAGGAAAAACAAGGAAACAGTGGGGTCACTCAGAGGAGAAGATGGTGAAATGCAAACAGGGGACAGAGAAAGGGCAGAACTCCTCAATGCCTTCTTTGCCTCAGTCTTCTCCAAGAAAGAAAACAACGCCCGACCTGAAGAATATGGAGCAGATGATTCAGCAGGGGAAACACAGCCCAGAATAAGTAAGGAGGTAGTACAAGAATACTTGGCTAGTTTAGATGTATTCAAGTCTCCAGGGCCAGATGAACTACATCCAAGAGTATTAAAAGAACTGGCAGAGGTGATTTCAGAACCACTGGCAATAATCTTTGAAAATTCCTGGAGAACAGGCGAAGTTCCAGCAGACTGGAGGAGGGCAAATGTTGTCCCTATTTTCAAAAAGAGGAAAAGAGAGGACCCAAACAATTACCGCCCAGTCAGCCTGACATCAATACCAGGAAAGATTCTAGAGCAGATCATTAAGCAAACAGTCTGTGAGCACCTAGAAAGAAACTCTGTGATCACTAAAAGTCAGCATGGGTTCCTGAAAAATAAGTCATGTCAGACTAATCTGATCTCATTTTTTGACAGAATTACAAGCCTGGTAGATGAAGGGAACGCTGTGGATGTAGCCTATCTTGATTTCAGCAAGGCCTTTGACAAGGTGCCCCATGATATTCTTGTAAAGAAGCTGGTAAAATGTGGGCTAGACAATGCTACCATTCAGTGGATTTGTAACTGGCTTACTGACCGAACCCAAAGGGTGCTCATCAATGGCTCCTCCTCATCCTGGAGAGTAGTGACTAGTGGGGTGCCACAGGGTTCTGTCTTGGGCCCAGTCTTGTTCAACATCTTTATCAATGACTTGGATGATGGGCTTGAGGGCATCCTGAGCAAGTTTGCAGATGACACCAAATTGGGAGGGGTGGCTAACACCCCAGAGGACAGGATCACACTTCAGAATGACCTTAACAGATTAGACAACTGGGCCAAAGCAAACAAGATGAATTTTAACAAGGAGAAATGTAAAGTACTACACTTGGGCAAAAAAAATGAAAGGCACAAATACAGGATGGGAGACACCTGGCTTGAGAGCAGTACATGTGAAAAGGATCTAGGAGTCTTGGTAGACCACAAACTTGACATGAGTCAGCAGTGTGATGCAGCAGCTAAAAAAGCCAATGCAATTCTGGGCTGCATCAATAGGAGTATAGCATCTAGATCAAGGGAAGTAATAGTACCACTGTATTCTGCTCTGGTCAGACCTCACCTGGAGTACTGTGTCCAGTTCTGGGCACCACAGTTCAAGAAGGATACTGACAAGCTGGAACGTGTCCAGAGGAGGGCAACCAAAATGGTCAAAGGCCTGGAAATGATGCCTTATAAGGAACGGCTTAGGGAGCTGGGTATGTTTAGCCTGGAGAAAAGAAGGTTAAGGGATGATATGATAGCCATGTTCAAATATATAAAAGGATGTCATATAGAAGAGGGAGAAAGGTTGTTTTCAGCTGCTCCAGAGAAGCGGACATGGAGCAATGGATTCAAGCTACAAGAAAGAAGATTCCACCTAAACATTAGGAAGAACTTCCTGACAGTAAGAGCTGTTCGACGGTGGAACTTGCTGCCAAGGAATGTGGTGGAGTCTCCTTCTTTGGAGGTCTTTAAGTGGAGGCTTGACAGCCATCTGTCAGGAATGCTTTGATGGTGTTTCCTGCTTGGCAGGGGGTTGGACTGGATGGCCCTTGTGGTCTCTTCCAACTCTATGATTCTATGCACCAGCTTCTAGTGCACAGAATTGCTCTCGACATGCCTTTGGATCTCTCTCTCTCCCTAACCTACTTGTGAGAAAAAATAGGGCATAGACCAGGCTGGGGTTGAGGAACCTCGGGCCTGGTGGACCAAATGTGGCCCTCCCCTGCTCTCTAATCTGGCCCTCAAAACTCCCCAGCTGCACCCATCACTGGCACTGCTTTGCATCCTCCTTACATTTCTTTTTTTAAAAAAAAAATTAAATTTTATTTATACTTTACAAGTTTTTGCACATTTCATTAATTTTACCATCATTTTGACATTTCAAAACTTGACTGCCCACTCTTTCTGCGGTTCCTTAAATTAATTTTTAATATATACTGCATATCCAAATTACTCTAATTTGCTCATTTATTCATTTTCTTTAAATAGATACTCTTATGAAACTACAGGTTATTACAATACTCCTGCAAGTGTTTTTATCAGTTTACGATTTATCTGTGAATATTCAGGAAACCATTTCCATTCTTTTATACAAAGTTTGTTATCTTGATTTCTTATTCTTCTGGCCATTTCTGCATATTCCATAAGTTTTTGTATCCATTCTTCCTTTGCTGGGACTTTTGCTTCTTTCCATTTTGGGGCAAGTAACATTCTTGCCACTGTAGTCGCATAGAATAGATGAATAAGTTTCTAGACAGTTTAGGTAGTTCCCAAGAGAAAAGCTTCTGGGTTTTGTTTTGTTTTTACAAAGGTTATTTTAAACATCCTTTTCATTTCATTATATATTTGGAAGACATCTGAAGGCAGCCCTGTTTAGGGAAGTTTTTAATGTTTGAAGTTTTATTCTGGTTTTTAATGTTCTTTTGAAAGCCACCCAGAGTGGCTGGGGAAACCCAGCCAGATGGGTGGGGTAAAAATAATAAATTATTATTATTATTATTATTATTATTATTATTATTATTATTATTATTATTTCCTTACATGTTTTTACCTGGCCGGAATGTGTCCTTGGCTTTCATACACAGAAAGCAGCTCAAAACAGCCACCAGCACATGAATAAAAAGCAATATAAATAGGAAGGACACGAGAAGAGCCTTGCAGGATCGGGCCCATCTAGCCCAGCATCCTGTTCTCACAGTGGCCAGCCAGAGGCCCTTTATGGCAAGCCCAAAAAGCAGGACCTGAATGAACATCTCCTCTTGAGGTTTCCAGCAAACAGCTCACTAAATGAAACATCAGTTAACTACAAAATTAAGGAACCCCAATACAATGCGGCTGACTTTTCTCTACGGCTTGCAAAGTCGCTGTCTTCAAATTTATTTATTTTCTAAGCAACAACGAAAGCCAAAAATTGCTGCCACAATCTTGGCATGCAGAACACACACATGGACGACAGCGATCTCCCCCCCATGTTGATGTCCCAGCTGTGGGCCCGGCTTGCCAGCTTCCTCTCCCAGTCCTCCTCCTCCTCCTCCTCCTCCCCCCCCCCCATGTAAAGAGTCAATGCTTTTATCCGCCACACTCATTCACCTCCCGTGCAGCCACCTCCTGTCCCCCTTTCAGCTCCTCCATGTCAGAATCCTGTGCAACACGGAAAGAAAAGGGGCTTGTGTAGGAGACAATGCCTTGGGGAGAGAGTGAGCTGGGAGGGGAAGCGAGGATGGGGTGGCCTTGGTGGTGGGGAATGGGGGACTCCAGCCAAAGTGAGGGGGAGGGGAAGGATGGGATGGGAGGGCAGAGAGAGGGGGGGAGAGAGGGGGAGAGAGTGTGTGTGTGTTGAGGGTGGCTTCAGCTCACATCTCTTGCCAACTCCAGTTGCATGCAGCGAAGATGGATATGGCCAATTTGTATGGCCCCAGGAAACCTGTGGTTGCTAAAAGAGATGGGTCAGCTCCAGAGCAAGAGGGGGGAAAGGGAAGAGAGAGAAATAAAGGGACGGGGTAATAGCACACAGAGTACTAGTAGCGAGGGAAGAGGAGGAGTTTAGGCTGCATAGACAACATTCATTCAAAGCACCTTTACTGTTTGGAATCTGGAGACCTCTACAGTTGTACTTTGGTTGTTGAACAGAATCCATTCCGGAAGTCCATTCGACAACCGAGGCGCGGCCTCCGAATGGCTGCAGGAGCTTCCTGCCGCCAATTGGAAGCTCCGGAAGCCACACTGGACATTTGAGTTCTAAAGAATGTTCGCAAGCCAGAACACTCACTTCCGGGTTTGGGGCGTTCGGGAGCTGAATCGTCCAAGTACCAAGGCATCCGTGATCCAAAATACAACTGTAGTGAGAAGGTCAGACGCACCTTGGAAGGGGAAACATCCCACAGCTTGGGAGGCCACCACAGAGAAGGCCCTCTTGTGCACTGCTTCCCCACAAACTTCACTGGGTGGCTGAAAGGTCAGCAGGGCATCCCTGCAGATCCCAACACCTGGACAGGTCTGCATGCTTAGAGTCTAGAGTCCATAATTCTCCCAGTGTGCTGTCCCTGTCGGTGGTCAGTTGGATGCTGTATCCGGGGGGTGGGGGGCAGGATCTGGCCAGCAGGGAGGATGCTGAGCTCCCCACACCCGCTGTTCGAGTTGCGAGGCATTCGTCAACCAAGGTACCACTGTACTGTAGTCCTCAGAGAGCTGCAGTTCCCAGGTTGTTTGTGTGGGAGGGGTAAGTTTTAAATATATGGCGTGTGAACAGTTGAGTTATGGCTCTCGGGATCCGAGTCCAGAGGAAGTCAGATCACACAACTGCACACAAGGCACATTTGTGGCTTTGCAAAGTTCAGGCTTCCCTGTTCAAGTGAAATGCTGGGCACTTCCAGACAAGATAAGAACTGTAAAGCCAGGTAAATCAGGGCAGCCAGAGTCAGGAAGAATCAAGTTTGTTGCATGACTCTTTCAAGGTGATGTTCAGAGAAGCATAAATGCTGCGTACATGCATTTCCCCTCCACCGAACCTCTTGAGATTGTCCTCAGTTTCTATGGATGCAACTGCACAGCCAAACCCCCCTCTCTCTCATTCACTCACACACACACACACACACAGAGAGAGAGAGAGAGAGAGAGAGAGAGAGAGAGAGAGAGAGAGAGAGAGAGAGAGAGAGAGAGAGAGGAGTCAGCCCGTGTCCAGGTAAGCAGCAGTGAGGCTGGTAGCAATGCAGGTGGGGGGACCCCAGTCCCCAGCTTTTGACAAACCATGCTATTGAAGCCACAGCACGACCATCTGAGATGAAGCGGGAGGTGACTGAGACAGGGACTTCTTGGTGGTGGGGCCCTTGGATTTCAGAGACACTGCTGGCACTCGTATATTATTATATTTTTATGTACAGACCCTCTAAGCTGGATAAATGGGCCTTTGCCACAAGGGCCCACTTGTTAGGATTTTGGTCTATTTGTTGTTTTTGTGTTTTCAACTGTTTTTAGTTATCTTTTTTGTAACCGCCTTGTAACTGTTGCTGGATTAGAAGGCAATTAACAAATCAAGAATCATATTTTTGCTGCCAGGCAACTTTTATTAACGTTCTCTTTGATATGCTGATATGTGTGTCCAGCTAGGAAGAGGAGTTTAAAATGGTTTTTGGTGTTGGCCGTTGTCAATGCTATTTGTTAGTTTATCATTTTCAACCCGACAGATAAACCGTTGCTTTTAATTGTCAGCTGAACTCCTTTCTACTGTTGAAGCATGAGCCATAAATTTTTGCTAATCAGTTTCTTCATTCATTAATGTAAGAGTGACTTACCTGTTGAACCTGACGGAACTAATCTCCAAGTAAGATGTGCTCAGAGCTACGTGGTAAGAATGGAAATGGAAGAATTATTATTCAATCAATTAATCCGCTTTCGGGGTTAATAACAATGGCAGTTTGGTTTCGGGGTTTTTGTTTTGTTTTGTTTTTTAATTGGGCTGTCCCCAGATTGCTAACCTCTCTGGATCCAGAGGTGCAAAGGAGATTAAAATAATGATAATGAATAAGGACTGGAAAATTAGAGTTTACTTTATTTGTCTTCGGAAAGGCAAAGGCTGAGTCTCTGCTTACATTTAATTCTGACCCTCAGGGGTTCAGGTGACTGAACTTACCAACTGATACAATAAGACGAAAGAGGGATAGTGGAAAAGGGAGGGATGAAAGAAAGAAAGAAAGAAAGGAGCCTTCTCTGCTCTTGCTAATTTTCTTGGCGCTTTCGGAGACACGACAGAGATCCCTTCTCCACCCCCTCTCGAAATCCTCTCCACTCCGCCACACACAGAAATATCGTCTCACAAAGGGGCCCGTTTTCTACCTCCCCCCAGAACCACTGAAGTAAAAGTCTTTGCGCCTTTGTGCTGGGGATTCATTAACATTCCCGTGGCGAGCTTCTCCGAGGATTTTACTTTTGTAGCTCTGGGGGGAGGTCAAAAGGCCACAGGGAAGAGGTAAAAAGGAGGCAGGAATGGTGTGGGGCAAAAAAGAAAAAAATTGAGAGACCCCGGAGGCGGATGGGGGGGGAGTCAAAGATGTTGGCTTTCAAGGGGGGATGGGAGAGAAGGATGGAGCCTGGAGGAGGTGTATTGGACAGATGGAGAGAGAATGGTTAGGTGGTGCCTGGAAGTGTAGGGAAGGAAGGAAGGAAGGAAGGAAGGAAGGAAGGAAGGAAGGAAGGAAGGAAGGAAGGAAGGAAGGAAGGAAGGAAGGAAGGGACATACATACCGAAAGAACAAGAATAGAACGTGTGAGCACAACATCGCTTTCCCTACTTGTGATTCCCTGAATCTGGTACTGTATTCAGAAGTATTACTGTCTCTAACAGTGAAGGTAGAACAATAATCATAATGGCTGATATAAGCACTGATAGCCACAGTGAATTTGTCTTGTCCTCTTTTAAAGCTTTCGGGCTTCTTTTTTTTTTTTGCGAAAAGCCACAAATAAGTATAACAACACAAAAATCAGCAAAAAATTAAATAAACAAGGTTGGAAGCTTCAGCCTCACAAAGGTTCCTAGGGCTGCCAACTAACCCAGTAACGACTTGTGCATGGCAACTTCTGCAAGCACGACTTCCACAAGTGCAGCAGAACCTCCCTCCTCCGTCCCCTGCCTGCATTTCCCTCAGTGCACCAATCCCGTAGGCTTGGGGGAATCCCCAGAGCAGATTTGGGGGTGGGCAGGGGAGAAGAGGAAATTCCTGTTGCAGAGATTTGCAGAAGTCATTCCGTACATGCACTGATTTAGTTTGATGGATCACCCAGCGACGGGATCTGGAAAGATCCCCCAAAAGCAGCAGCATTCGTGGAGCACATCACACGGTTCAGGAGATTCCTCCATTGGCCAATGTCTACCAAAGAAAGGTATGCGTACCGGGTGCAAGAGGGTCCCTCTATTTGCTTTCTGCTTTCCATTTTATGAGCTTCAAAGAGCACAGTCAGTAATAAAGCTTCTTATTTATCCCAACGCTAGAGAAAGCGTGGAAAAATGGTTACCGTCTCCGATTAGGACTTGGAAGACCAGGGTTCAACTCCTTAAACCTTCTCTTGACCTAGCCTACCTCATAGGGTTGTTGTGAAGATAAACTGGAAAGAGGAAAACCGTGCACCTTGTGCCTTGAATGTTAGTGCCTCGAAGGAGGGTTGGGATATAAATGGAATATTTAATAAATAAAAATCCCAGGTTTTTCTGCTCATTCTAGATCAGAAACAGACCACTGGTGATTGTGATCCCCACCATTCAACTCTTCAACTCGCCCATATTTTATGGACAGCCAATGCAACACAAATACAAGTCAGGAAGGGCTGACAAGTTTCAGACCCTACACTACATAAATGTTCCGGAACCCCATGAAATCTCAGCACCCCTTTAATAATCTCTTCCTCATCTTGGATTATCTCCTCCTTATTTACATACTTAGCTTGCCCTGGAAATTTAATTTGTACTTACTATTGCCGTCTTGCCCATTTCACAGATGGGGAAAAGGGAGTCTCAATTGCCGCCTTATCCAAGACAATTTAAGAAGCCCGATAGCTTGGATGGGAAATAAAAAAAATTCCTTCAGTAGCACCTTAAAGACCAACTAAGTATGTCAGTTTGTACCTGTGCAAGTTTCTTGGTGAGGTTGATGGACTTCCATTTCATGCGGCTCAATGTGGTGCCTTCCATAGTTCTAGTTACAGGTAGGTAGCCGTGTTGGTCTGGTCTTTAAGGTGCTACTGAAGGAATTTTTTTTTATTTTGCTTCGACTCAGACCAACACGGCTACCTACCTGTAACTAGAGCTTGGATGGGGTTGAAGTGAAGTCTTCTGCACCCCAGATCTGAGCACCAGCCACTCAAGCACATGATCACATGTCCCTTAAAAGTCTGATACCCAATCTTCCAGGCTCATCTAATGACTCACAACAAAGTGAAAGACCTGCATCTTCCTTTACAGTGGCAGATAAACGGCAGGTATGTGGTGAGCCAGACTTTTTTTTTGGGGGGGGGGGAATGAACAAATTCCTATGCCCCACAAATAACCCAGAGATGCATTTTAAATAAAAGCACACCCCACAAATAACCCAGAGATGCATTTTAAATAAAAGGACACATTCTACTCATGTAAAAACATGCTGATTCCTGGACCTCCACGGGCCGGACTGAGAAGGCGATTGGGCCACATCTGGCCTGAACTAACTTTTTTGCAGGATGGGAGTCTGAGGTACCGAAGCAGAGGGTAGTGATGAGTGATGAGCTTATAGGCCTAATAGGGAAAATAAAAACTGACCAATTGCCGCGTCTGGATGGCAACCACCTGAGAGAACTCAAAAGTGAAATTGCTGGTCTTCTAACAAAAATATACGTCCCTCAGTCTAGCCTCCATACCCAAGGACTAGAAAATGTCCAATTTAGCACCAATATTTAAAAAGGGATCAAAGTGGGATCTCGGAAACTGCAGGCCAGTTGGCTTTACAATACATCTGCCCCAGGAAAACTGGTGGGAATTTTCCTGAAAGATAAAATAACCAAGCATTTACTGAAGCAGCTTCACTGAATCAGATCCAGCCTGTAACAGGACACATACTATTAGAGAACTGTAAATCTCCGTGCTTGCAACCACATTTGAACTGGCATAAATTCTTTGGGCACCATCAAATAAATTTCACCTCTAGCAGGGAGCCTGGCCTCGCACCACAGAGGTGGCTACATTTCAGCGTTAAAAAGCAGATGCTCTCCTATATGTTGTTGTTTTTTTAACATTGCCGAGGACTGGGATAGCCGCAGGAAAAGAAGGAGTTAATTTTACCCTCTCCCTCTCTCTCTTCCCACCCCCCCTTTCAATCCCTGCTAGTACAAAAGAAAAAGAGTGTTCAGAAAGATTAAGAGTTTTGCTTTTACAATGAGGTTCACAAAAGCAGGAGGCGTGTCCCTTAAGTATGTGTGAGTGTGGGAGAGGAGGGGGCTTGGGTTGGGGGGGGGGGTTGCTGGAGAGATCCCATTCCTGAGAGAGAGGGGGATCAGGTGCCCACTGGCTCCCCACCAAAGAGAGAGAGAGAGAGAGAGACTTGGGGTCCCCTCCCCAGCCCCCCAGCCCCTCCGCAGGGATGTCTCGGAGAAAACAGCGGAACCCCCAACAGCTCATCTCCGACTGTGAAGGTTCCACAGCCTCTGAGAACGGTGGGTTCCTGGAGGGGAGGGTGTTTTCTTTTGGGGGGGGGTGTCAAGGAGAGCTGGCAGGTGCCATGGGTATGGGGGATGGCAACAGTGTGGGAAAGGGCGCGTTGTGGGGTGGGGGCACACCAAGAGCTGGGTGGCAAGGAAGGGGTGAGAAGGAGGCGAAAGAGAAAGAAAGTTTTGTTTCCAAACTGGAAGGAAGTTGTTAGGAAACTCCGAAAGTATGCTTGCAACTAGCCGATTGCCTGTATGTTTGGGGGGTTTGGGTCTCGCTCAAAACACATCTATCTAGGAACATAAATTCTGATCGCATAAAGGTGCCATGCTTAGATACACGTGCATTTTGTCTGTCGTTCTCACACGTACTGTAGTCACATAAGAACTTTCTTTCCATCCTCCTCTCTCTCTCTCTCTCTCTCTCTCTGACTTACCATCAGCAACCAAGCATCCACTAACATAATGGTCTCATTTTAATTCATTTTAAAAGCTTTGGCGCAGTTGCCAGCACATTCACTGAGTTTTCAAGGCCCCCAAGGCCAAATGGCTCCCAAAATGCATACCATTTCTGACCACTCCACAAATACTATCCCAGGAATCATTCGTGTGTCAATATCTACACGGTGGGTCCCTTGGAGGTTAGGGCTGGTCCTCCCATTCTTTAGGGGGTAAGGAAGTGCTGTGTAAATGAGGGACGCAATATAAATGAAATAATCATAAACCTTCCAACAACCCTGTCAGGTAGGCCAGTTATCCTCACTCATGCTCATTTTACAGACTGGGTGGGCAGAACTGAGCGCGAGAGAAATTTGGTTCACATAAGGCCATCTAATGGGTTGGTGACTGAAGGCCTTTCCGGGTTACATCTCACCTTGCCACTATACCCCACCTCTGAGCCCCATTTGCGACCCTGAGATTTCCATCCTTTAGCTCCCACTGCCCCACAGATATACATTGTTTGTTTGTTTGTTTGTGTGTTTGTTTGTTGTTACTATACCACCCTTCAGCCAAGGATCACAGGGCGGTTTACAATATAAAAACACAAAAATACATAACCTAGTAACAAACAAAAACAATAAACCCCACCACACAAACCCAGATTAAAAGGCCATATTGTTTAATTAGCCAAAGGCCTGGGAAATGAGGAATGTTTTTGCCTGGCGACTAAAGATATGCAACGAAGGCGCCACAGAAAAGGCCAATTCCCATTTTGCCAGACATCTCACAGAGGAAGCACCTCGGATGATGACTCCAGGGTCCTGGTCAGTTCATATGGGGGGACGCAGTCCTTGAGGCATTTCAGTCCTGAGTCCATGCCAAACTAGGCCTCAGGCACCTTGTAGAAAGGTCTTGGTAGAGCATGACAACTTCAGGTGACTCAAAGAAGTGAGTCAAGCTGCATTGATCAGGAAAATGGAACGAGAAGGAGGAGCCACCACCCAAGCTGACCGATGTGGAATAATCAGCATGACCACAACCCATAGCTGCCAAGTTTTCCCTTTTCTCACGAGGAAGCCTGTTCAGCATAAGGGAATTTCCCTTTAAAAAAGGGAGAACTTGGCAGCTATGCCACAACCCAAGCAATTTCTTTCGTTATCTACAGCCCAGTCCTAGGCACATTTAGTCAGATACGAGTTCCACTGTGCCCAGTGAGTCTTACTCCCCAGTCTTCAGGACTGCAGCCCTACACACTATGACCAACATCATTTTGTTACTCGCCTTCCCACATTCTTGTTTCCCTTGCACGCAAAGGTTGCAACCTGGCACACATTTACTTGGGAGTAAGCCTCCACCTGAACACAGTGTGGCTTTCTTCCGAGTAAAACAACACTAGCATGGGCCTGTGCATTGATTTTGAGCATGGCATACAGACAGCGCGCAAGGATTTGGCCACCTGTACCCTCCCTCATTCATACACAGCCAATCCATTGCGCCCACTTGAGCAACGTTTCCCACAAATGTGCCTTGATCCTGCTCCCCCCCCCCAAAAAAAATGCTATACTGCACTCACATGCATTTTTCTGCAGCTTCCCTCTCAGGCCCACATCCTGGCACCATGCCCTTCCATGCCATCGCTGCCATAGGCCACTTTCACCTTGTCCTTTCCCACTTCAAACAGTCATGGCCTCCCCCCCAAAAAAGAATTGTGGGAACTGCACTTTGTTAAGGGTGCCGAGAGTTGTTATAAGGCCAATATTCCCCTCCCAGAGCTACAGTTCCCAGAATTCCCTGGGAAGAGGGACTGATACACTACTATTCTCCCCGCAGAGCTATAATTCCTAAAGTTTCCCGGGAATTCCCCTGTTGATACATCACTATTCCCCTCAGAGAGCTACAATTCCCAGAATTCCCTGGGAAGAAGGATTGAACTACTGGGGGTATCGTAGCCCCAATAAGGGAACGGGGGGGGGGTCTCCTAACAACTCTCGGCAACAACCGCAAACTGCAGCTCCCATAATTCTTTGGGTAGGGTGGGGGAAGCCATGACTGTTTAACATAGCATCATAGCGCTTTAAAAGTGGGGTGTGAATATGGCACAGTCTTTCTGCGTGCTTTCCTCGCCATCTCGTGTGTGTGTGTGTGTGTGTGTGTGTGTGTGTGTGAGAGAGAGAGAGAGAGAGAGAGAGAGAGAGAGAGAGAGAGAGAGAGAGAGAGACCCCTCACCCCAAAGAGCCAGGAAGAGACGGTCACACACATATGCATTCTGTCACACTTCCTCACACACATATATTTGCCACACACTGCTTCTTTTCTCTCCCGCTCTCCTTGCTCTTTGTGCTGTTGCTAAGTAACTCATGGAGTCCTAGATAGTCTCTCTTGTGTTAAGTGAGGTCTCTCTTCCCCCATCCCCCTGGTTCCCCATCACCCACCCCATCTCTCTCTCTCCTCCCTAACCCCCCCCCCTGCCCCTTTCCAGTCCTTTGCTTGTGGCAACTGGACTGGACTGACTCCAGCTTCCTCTAAGAATCTGTGCTGGAGTGAGAAATCAGGAGGGAGGCTGGTGGAGGAAAGGAGCCGATCGCTCATCTCCAAAAGGAAGAAATTCAAGCTGGTGAGGTGCAGGAAAGTTTATGGTCCCTTTGGGAAGAGTTTATTTAAGGGAAATCTGAGCACAGTTAAGCATGGGTGCCTTAAATAGTAGTAGTAGTAGTAGTAGTAGTAGTAAATATATTATTTATTCCCCAGCCACTCTGGGTGGCTCCCAACAGAATATTAAAAACACAATAAAACATCAAACATTTAAAACTTCCCTAAACAGGGCTGCCTTCAGATGTCTTCTAAAAGTTAGATAGTGGTTTACTTGCTTGACATCTGGTGGGAGGGCGTTCCACAGGGCGGGCGCCACCAACGAGAAGGCCCTCTGCCTGGATCCCTGTAACCTCACATCTCGCAGTGAGGGAACCGCCAGAAGGCCCTTGGAGCTGGACCTCGGTGTCCGGGATGAACGATGGGGGTGGAGACGCTCCTTCAGGTATTCTGGGCCGAGGCCATCTGGGCTTTAATGGTCAGCACCAACACTTTGAATTGTGCTCGGAAACGTACTGGGAGCCAATGTAGGTCTTTCAGGACTGGTGTTATATGGTGTCGGTGGCCACTCCCTGTCACCAGTCTGGCTGATGCATTCTGGATTAGTTGTAGTTTCCGGGTCACCTTCAAAGGTAGCCCCATGTAGAGCACATTGCAGTAGTCCAAGCGGAAGATAACCAGAGCATGCACCATTCTGGCTAGACAGTCTGCAGGCAGGTAGGGTCTCAGCCAGGTTTATCATCCTGCAGAAGCAAACATACATTCAGACCTCACCTGGAGTACTGTGTCCAGTTCAAGAAGGATACTGACAAGCTGGAATGTGTCCAGAGGAGGGCAACCAAAATGGTCAAAGGCCTGGAAACGATGCCTTATGAGGAACAGCTTAGGGAGCTGGGTATGTTTAGCCTGGAGAAGAGAAGGTTAAGGGGTGATATGATAGCCATGTTCAAATATATAAAAGGATGTCATATAGAGGAGGGAGAAAGGTTGTTTTCTGCTGCTCCAGAGAAGCGGACATGGAGCAATGGATTCAAGCTACAAGAAAGAAGATTCCACCTAAACATTAGGAAGAACTTCCTGACAGTAAGAGCTGTTCGACAGTGGAATTTGCTACCAAGGAGTGTGGTGGAGTCTCCTTCTTTGGAGGTCTTTAAGTGGAGGCTTGACAGGCATATGTCAAGAATGCTTTGATGGTGTTTCCTGCTTGGCAGGGGGTTGGACTGGATGGCCCTTGTGGTCTCTTCCAACTCTATGATTCTATGATACATTGCCTGGGCAAATATACGGTGTGCACTCCAACCTGGTGCTTTTAAGTAAATGCACCTAGGTGCCCAGGTGGTATCTGTCAGAATCCTGCTCCAATAGAATATTGGGAATATAGGGGATGGGGCGATCTTTTGGAGATCCTGGTTCTAAGGTGTGACGGGCTCCACTACCTTATATTAGGGTTGCCATATTTTTTTAAAAATGAAAATCTGGACAATTGCTGGCTACGTCAAGGAAATTCCAGATGTATGCCAACCCTACCTTAATAGTTGTGATGAAATTTAGTGATGGAAGAAATCTCAAAGTTCCAGTTCTGTGCTCACTGCAGAGCCAATAACTCCTTGTGAGCAGTTGCTTACCTACGTCTGTGTTAGAGGAACGGTGTTAGATTTCGTAAAGTATTTGCTGCTTGTGATGCCGTTGATGTTGTCTGCACATGGGAGAGAAAAGGTGCTGCTGGAAGCTGGAGTTCGATGACACGTCAGTTTTTAAGACTTGCTTTCATATTCTATATTTCTGGATTCCGGCAATCAGCCTCTTTTGAAGCATACATTGAACCCAATGTAACTATGTTAAGCTCATGCAGGTACCAAACTTGCAGAGCTCCTATGCTCTGATTGCAAATTATATAGATGTCGATCCACTTGAGAGATCAGTTCTGTTGCAAAGACCCCACAAACGTGTAGCTGCATGACTTCTTATTCCTAAATGTGATAAAACACATTGCAAGAAACCTGAGAACCTGCTGCGGCATCTCTCAAAAGGAAGAGTCCTTTGCTTCTGGTGATACGTTCAAACCTCAGTTGTTGAATGTAATCTGTTCCGGAAGACCATTCGACTTCTGAAACGTTCGACAACTGAGGATCAAAGGGCGGTCAGCAAAGTCAATGGAGGAAAAAGAAAAAATACTCTCTGGAAGCCATTTGGCTTCCGAAAATCGTTCAAAAACTGGAGTAGTTGCCTCCAGGTTTTTGGCGTTTGGGAGCCAAAATGTACGATAACGGAGGCATTTGGGAGCAGAGGTTTGACTGTATATGCTAGATGGAAAGCCAACACTCCCCACATATCTGAAGGATGCCTCCCCTGACACTGGCTAACCCAGTAACTCATCTGTTTTGCACGCAGAAGGTCCTAGGTTCAATCCTTGTCACCTCCAAAAAGTTCCCTGTCTGGAACCCTGATGAGCTGCAGCCAATCAGTGAAGACAACACTAAGCTAAATGGACCAATGGTCTGGTGCAATATAGGGCAGATTCCTATTTGCTAAGATCTGCAGAACTTCTAAGTTCAATGAGGTTACTGCATGAAGCAGGGCCTTCTCCATGGTGGCACCTCAACTATGAAACTCCCTCCCTGTAGAGGTCTGTTTATCCACTTGTTTACATTTAGGCGACAAATGAAAATGTGTTTTGCAGGCCTTTAGGATGCATTGTAACTTGTTGTCTTTACACATTGTTGTTGGCTGTTTTGGTGAATTTGCTTGTTCTGAGGCCCTTCTTCGTGTGCCTCCTTCTCAAGTGGTCTGGAGGGTGGCAACACGAGAACGGGGCCTTCTCTGCAGTGGCTCTCCGTCTGTGGAATGCTCTCCCCAGGGAAGTTCGCCTGGCGCCTTCATTATACACCTTTAGGTGTTCCTTTTTAACCTGGCCTTTGGTTGATGTGATTGACATCCTATGCCCTTTTAAAATGTGGCTCTTTGGGGGGCAAGGTGTTATTGGGTTGTTGTTTTTATTTTGATTATAGGTATTGTGGTTTTTATGTTGATCTTTTCTTTGAACCGCCCTGAGACCTCCAGGTATAAGACGGTATATAAATTCAATAAATAATAAAAATAAAATACTGTAATAATAATTGTGCAGTGGGATTTTACTTGCGTTTTCAGTATTGGTTTTTTTTTTCTTGATGTAAGGTGTTCTAGGCTCTCGCCAGAGCAAGGGTGGCAGTGCTGTTTTTCTCATATAATGGCAATGGCACCCACCTGAGAGGTGCCGGAACTGAGTTCCAGTGAGTTCCGGCTGGGGGGAAAAGCCCTGAAGGGTGAGGTGTATGAACCGATAGTAACACCATGCTCTGAAGTGGTCAGAGTGCCATATTAGGACCCGGAAGGCCAGAGTTCAAATCTCCTCTCAGCCACGAAGTTCACTAGGCGAGTTTTGGGTCAGTCAACTTTCTCTCAGCCTAGCCTACCTCACAGGGTTACTGTGGGGATAAAATGAGGAGCAGGAGAATCAGGTACTCTGCCTTGAACTCCTTTCTGGAAAGTGGGAATAGAAATGCAATAATATAATATTTTTTAAATATTATATACAGTATGGGGTTTATTGGGTTGTTTTTGTATTTTGTGATTATATATTAAGGGCTCTAGCACTGTGGCAGAACAGGCCAATCCCTAGCAACAGAACTGGGAGAGAAACCATGTATAAAATCCTGGCTAAAATCATGTTGAGTTAGATGGACCATCAGTTTGACTTGAGATAAAGCAGCATTTTGTGTTTGTTCCCACAGTTTGAAAGGCAGTCACATATCTAGATGTGCACCGGTAGATGATAACTTGTAGGCGGGCAACCCTGTTTGGAATGAGGGGGATACATCTAAGGGGAGCCCCTCTCCTTAAAAATAGATTGTGATTAAGATTGTTACAGATTTCTAACCCACCTTTCAGGGAAAGTTAGTATGATGCTATGGGTAGAGAGCTCGACCTAGCCAGGAGAGCAGAGTTCAAAACTCTACCTGTCCCTGAAACACCCTGGGTAAACTTGGGGGCCAGTCACTGACTCTCAGCCTAGCCTACCTCACAAGGTAGTTGTGGGGATTAAGTGTGAAGGGAAAGAACCAGGTATGCCGCCTTGAGCTCCTTGGGAGAAAAGGTTGGGATATATATGCAAGAAATAAAATTAAGAGCATAGATTAAAAGTACACTGCCTTGAGCTCCTTGGAGGAAAGGTGGGATAATATAAATCAATAAATTTTAACATATATATATATATATATATATATATATATATATATATATATATATATATATATATATATATGGGATTCCCATATGGGGCAGTTGCATATTCCTGTATTGCAGGGGGTTGGACTAGATGATCCTCAGTGTCCCCTCCAACTCTACAATTCTATTATTAGTTGTGATATAAACATGGGCATAGCCAGGATTTGGGGGGGGGGGCAGGCCTTTTGTTGGAGGGGCAGAACCTCAGTTTGCTATGTATTTTTAATTGATTTTTATTGATTGGAGGGCAGCTGCCCCTCCCTGCCCCCCCCGATAGAAATGCAATATTTTTAAAAAAATAAATTAAATGTACACTGCCTTGAACCTTGGACGAAAGGTGGGCGAATATAAATGCAACATTTTAAAAAAAAATTGAAATGTGTCGGTTTGCAAAAGGTCCAGGTTCTTTGGCGGGGGGGGGGGCTCCTAAAAGCAGGGCTCCTCCTTCGTCCTGGCTTGGCCCGCTTGGCTCCCTCCTCCTTCCTGTCTCTCCATCCCTCCGTCTCCAGGTGCGCTCCGGAGCCAGGGCGCACGGGGGCGCAGCGCCCTCTTCTTCCGCCGGCGGCAGCCGCCCTCCCGACACCAGAGGTCCCTGCTGCGGCCGGGTGGGAGCCGCTCTCGACAGCCCACCGCTCGTCTTGCCTCCTCCTCTTCCTCCATCCTCCGGGATCGGAGGCGGCCGGGCGGGCCGAGATGATGAGCAGCTCCCGAGCGCACGGAGAGCAGCAGCAGCCGGTGGAGGTGGCGGCGCCGGGCGACGGAGCCGCTGGCGCCGGCGGCGACTGCGGGATGGGCGAGGCCGCAGGTGGGCTCCTCGCCCCTGTGGCTGGTCTAGCCGGTTGGGGAAGGGGAGAGGGGGCGACCTGGCGGCCGTGGCCTCCCAGCAAGGGCTGGAGGGGAAGCAGGCGGGCCCAGAGATCTCCCTCGAGGCGCCCATCTCTCCCCCACGCGCTCCTGCATGCCATCAACCCCTTTACGCATCCTTCCATCCATCCTAGTACAGTAGTTTATCCTTGCCCTTTTCCCCCACCCACCCACCCAAACAGCCAGCCAACCTCCTGTTTGATTTCCCATGCGCTGTTTGTGCCTTTCCCTCCCCATTGTCTCCATCCAAAAGTCAGAACTCCCTGTTAGCTATTCTGTAGGAATATGGTGGATAATTTTCAGGTGTGCTTCCTTCCTTTCTTCCCTCCTCCTTTCTTTTATTCTAGAGAGAACGATGTATGAATGGGCGGAATCTTGCAAAGGTGGTTTGCTGGATAAGGGGGCTTGGAAATTAGTTGGAGGTGGGTTGGGCTTTCAGGTAATTAAACAAAAATGTTTACCTTGGTGATCTCAATCTTTCTTTTCCATTCTTAAAATTGCATGAGATGTTTGTCTGCCCTCCCATTTTGTAGAATAATAGGATTTCGGAGTTTGGAGGGACCCCTGTGGGTCATCTAGTCCAACCCCCTGCAAAGTAGGAATCTCAGCTAAAGCATCCATGGCAGATGGCCACCCAACCTCTGCTTAAAAACCTCCAAGGAAGGAGGTTCTGCTATATTTTTGTTTCCTTCCATTTTTATGTCTTTGGCATGCCTGCCAAGTTTTCTGGGCTGGCAGGTTTGTTTGTTTAACAGGATGGCAATGAGAAGTAGAAACATTGCTTGCTTTCAACATATGGGGAAAAAACAGACAGAGAAGTTTTTCTCCCTCTTAGGACTGGGGGACACCCTGTGAAACTGAACGTAGCAAGGAAATATGTTTTCACATAGTGCATAGTTAGACTAGAACTCTAGAACTCACTGCTAGAAGAGGCAGTGATGGCAACCAACTTAGATGGCTTTAAAAGTGAATTAGGAAAAAATCGTGCAGGTTAAGGCTTTCGGTGGCTTACTAGCCTTGATGGCTGTGCCCTGCCTCCACAGTTGAAGGAGGTGATGCTTCTGAATACCAGAAGCATACTGGAAAATGCAGGAGGGGAGAGAGCTCTTGTGCTCGAATCCCGCTTGCCAATTTTCCATAGGCATTTGGTTGGCCGCTGTGAGAACAAGATTCTGGATTTAGATGAGCCACTGGCATGATCCACTGGAGCTGTTCTTATGATCTTTAATTTTGTCTTCTTTTTAAAGTTAAAACCAGGTTCTTGCTGGTGGGGGATAGTGTGTTAGGGGAGGGGGCTACAGCAAGGCACCTTGTGTGGAGAAGTTCCTGGGCTCACTGTAAAACCTCTCCAGCTTAAAGAACCTCCCATGGAAGGACCAGAGATCCGAAAGAGCCGCTGTCAGTCAACCCTCACCATTGGCCAAGCTGCCTGGGGATTCTTGGACTTGTAGTGCAACACCATGTGGGAATCCAAGCTTGACAAATGCTGCATTAACTAGACATATAATATAATTAATATAATATAATATAATATATGTTTACATCAAAATATTGGCAGAGAGCAGAGAGAGGGTTGTAACACAAGTTGGAGGACGTACCTAGTCGTGACCATTAAATGGGCCAGCTGCCTTATACCTTTCGTCTGCCTAACTCAGTATTGTCAACACTGGCCGGCAAAGTTTCAAGAAAAGGACATTTCCAGCCAGTGTTTGATACTCAGTTATATAAGCTATGCATCAATTGGCTCCTTCAACCAGAAGGCCAAAACAGTTGCCAAAACAGAACGCCTAGTTGCCATTTTGGGTTGCCAGATGGCTCGAAAGTCGTATTTTTCAATACGACTTTTTGGTTCCAGAAATTCGTTCCGATGGTGCAGATAAAATATAATGGATAGAATTCTGCAGGATGTCTTGCTAGTGTGTGGAAACAGCCTGGATCCAAGGATCCACAGGCACGCACCTCCAGGCGGCGGAGACCTCAAGGCACCATCCTGATGCCCGGGAATCTTCACTTGGTCACAAGTGGCCAATAGGCCAGGTGCAAAACGTGCCTGGCGAAATTTGAACGCTTGTTCCCAGCCATAAGAAGAACCTTCTGGATCAGGCCAATGGTGTGTGCTGCCTAGTATCCTGTTCTCACAGTGGTCAACCAGATGTTTGTGGGAAACTAGCAAGCAGGACCCGAGCACAGGCACACTTCCAGCCACTGGTATTCAGAAGCATAACCGCCTCCGACCAACGAAGCACAGCAGAGCCATCATGGCCAATACCACTGATAGCCACGCCCTTCATGTAGATGTCAGAGATTGAACCTGGCACCTCCTGCATCCTGTTTCCGTTCACTAAAATCTGAGTGTTGCCACTAGCATCTATCTGATCTGCAGTTGTCCTGTGCATCTCTCTGGTTAAAGATCAGGTGGGCTTGGTTGCCAGAGTGCTGCAGTGGTTGGAGCAGAGTATCTCAAGCTTGGGTCTCCAGCTGTTGTTGGTCTACAACTCCCACCATCCCTGCTAGCTGGGATGATGGGAGTTGGAGTCCAACAACAACTAGGGAGTTTGAGAAACACTGAGTTAGAGTGTCAGGCTAGGACTTGGGAGACCAGGGTTCAAATCCCTACTCGGCCATAAAGCTCACTGGGTGACTTGGGGCAAGTCGCTCACTCTACCTGGGGATTGAATGGGGAAGAGGAGAACTACAGACCCCATCTTGGAGGAAAGTATGGGATATATAAATGGGATGAATGAAATAGATTGCTGATCCAAAATAACCACACACACTTTTTCTCTGTCTCCCTTTCTCTGCAGGAGATACCGGGGACGAGACAGCCCCATTATCCTGCCCCGCCTGCCGTACCAACTTCAAGGATCCCTCCGAGTTGTCCGCTCACGTGGATTCCTGCTGCTCGGAGCAGCCCACCTGTTCCTCTGCAGCAGCAGCTACAGCCGCCGCTGGTCAGGACCACTCCAGCCTCTCCTCCTCGTCGTCCTCTTCCTCGGTGGAAGTCCGTCCCGAGAGCCCGCAGAGCATGGACGTCGAATCGGGGACGCTGCTGTCCGACCCAACCCAAGAAGCGGCCCTTCCCCGGCCCCCTCCCCCGCCTCCCCCAACACTGCCTTCCTCCTCCGCCTCCGTCCCCGCTGGGCACCTCAACATCCCCCTCATCTTGGAAGAGCTCCGGGTCCTGCAGCAACGCCAGCTGCACCAAATGCAGATGACCGAGCAGATCTGCCGCCAGGTGCTGCTGCTGGGGTCCCTGGGGCAGGTGGGCTCCCCGACCCCTCCCTCCGAGCCGGCCTCGGGAGCGTCTCTTCCTCCCAAGCCCCCCTTGCCGGTCTTCTCCATCAAAACAGAGCCAGGGAGGACCCAGGCATCCAGCTCCCCTGAGGTCCCCAAGCCCGCTTTCTTTCACCTCTACCACCCTTTCCCTGGAGGCGCCCGAGTGCCCAAGGCCGAGCAGCTCCTGGCTCCGGCCTTCCCCACAGCTACGGGCATCCTGGCCGCCCAGTGCTTGGGCACCGCCCGGGGTTTGGAGCAGGCGACGTCTCCGGGGCTCCTGCGGCAGAAGAATGGGGGAGGAGTGGGGGGAGGAGGAGGAGTGTTAGAAAGCAGGCTGGAGGAGAAGCCCGGAGGGCGCCACAAATGCCGCTTCTGCGGCAAGGTCTTTGGCAGCGACAGCGCCCTGCAGATCCACCTACGCTCCCATACGGGCGAGCGCCCTTACAAGTGCAACATCTGCGGCAACCGCTTCACCACCCGCGGCAACCTCAAGGTGCACTTCCACCGCCACCGGGAGAAATACCCCCACGTCCAGATGAACCCCCACCCCGTCCCCGAGCACCTGGACTACGTCCTCACCACCTCGGGGCTACCTTACGGCATGTCGGTGCCGCCTGAGAAGCCTGAGCCCGGAGAGGAAACCACCCCTCCGCCCACCGCCGAACGCAAGGCCCTGAGCGCCACTGAGAGCCTAACCCTGCTGTCTGGGGCCTCGCCGTCGGCAGCAGCTCAGGCCTTGCCCGGCTTCAACAAGCTGGTTCTGATGAAGGCAGTGGAGGCGAAAGGGAAGGGGGATGAGAACACCCCACCGGAAAGGGAGGCAGAGGGTGCCCGGCTTCAGCTGGGGAAGCTGGTGGGATCGCTGCCCAGTTGGGCCTTGCTAGCCAATCACTTCAAGGCGGGCACAGCAGTGGGGCCTTTCCCCTACGTGCTGGAAGCGTCCCCCTCGGAGACGTCCAAGCTCCAGCAGCTGGTGGAGAAGATTGACCGCCAGGGGTCTCCTTCGTCATCTTCTTGCTCTGCTCCCATCATGGCTGCCCAAGCTGTGGCCGGGTCCTCCTCCTCCTCCTCTTCCCTGCCTGCTTCTTCGGGGCCCAACCAGTGTGTGATCTGCTTGCGGGTCCTGAGCTGCCCTCGAGCCCTGCAGCTCCACTACGGGCAGCACGGAGGGGAGAGGCCTTTCAAGTGCAAGGTGTGCGGGCGAGCCTTCTCCACCCGGGGGAACCTGCGTGCTCACTTTGTGGGCCACAAAACCAGCTCGGCTGCCAGGGCCCAGAACTCTTGCCCCATCTGCCAGAAGAAGTTCACCAATGCTGTTAGCCTCCAGCAGCACGTCCGCATGCACCTGGGCGGGCAGATCCCCAATGGGGCGCTCCTCCCTGAGCCCCCGACTTCGGAAGGGGCCACCTTGGGGGAAGGCGAGAAGCAGCAGCAACCGCAGCAACAGGCCCCTCCCCAAGACGAGGAACTGTCAGAGGAGGAGGAGGAAGAACCCACCGATGAAGACTCCCTGGAAAGTGGAGGGGAGAAGGCCGAGGTGCCCTCCAGCCCGGAACAGGAAGCTCCAGGCCTCACCAAGGAAGGGGGAGAAGCGGGACAGGCGGAAGAGGAAGACGGTGGCACCAATGCTGCCTTGCCATCGGGGCCCGGAAGCCCTCAGCGGCCCATGCAGAAAGGGGAAGAGAAGGCGGAGGGGGAAAAGGCAGGAGGGGGAATGCCACAGGAAGAGGAACAGGAAACGGGCGGGGAAGGCCCATCGGAGAAGCAAGAGGGCAGTCAAGCCAAAGAGGGGCCGACGCTGGTTTGTGGGATTTGCAAGCAGGCCTTCCCTGACAGGGCCGCATTGCGCAAACATGCACTGGCTGCCCACCACCAGGTAAGGGAGAGAGACCTTTGCTCTTTCTCAGTGCCTCCTGTTATGGAGAGTGTTCTGCCTATTCCGTGTTCCCTTGTGATATTTCCTTCTCCATCGTTTTATTGACTCAGGAAGTTGGCTTCACTTAGTGTGCTGTCTGTCCCCCTCTAGAGGCAGAACTGGGGAGTGCAGGGCTCCGTTGCAGGAAGTACATCTCCCTTGCACAGTATTGACACAGGAAGCTGGTTGCACTTGGTGCGCTCTCTGTCCCCCTCTAGAGGCAGAACTGGGGCACGCAGGGCACCATTGAATGAAATACTGTACCACGTTGCCTCACAGTTCTGGAGTGTGGCAAAACATATTTTTAGTATTATAATTTTCATTTCTTCCGCTTGGACCACCCATCAGGTTAAGATCGCACGACAGTTCATGATATATTTATTCAGAAGCAACAAAACACAAGTCTGTAGCGATGGAATCCCTGTAAACGCACATTTATTAAAGCCCGAAGGTTTAAAATGCATCTTGGCAGTATAGCAGCAGCCCAGTTTGATTACCCTGAGCCTTACAAAGGCTTGCAGCCTCCTGTCCCCCACGTAGCGTAACTTGTTAGTGTTTGTTACTTATTTTTTTAAAAAATGATTTTCCCCGAAAAGGAAATGAAAGCGGCATGCAGCAGTAAAGCATGCATGCAGTAAACTAAATGTATTAAGGAAATTACCAGAAAATTTAAATAAATAATCATAATTTAATCCTGAAAGCAACAAAAACAGCAACCTGTAATGACCCCAATACGCATGCACGCACGCGCTCGCACACGCACATACACACACAAGGAAACCTGAATTTTGTGAAAGCATGAAAGAAAGGAAAGCAACCTTAATGTAAAGGGGAGAAAGGATTTTTGGCTGAAGGCCTGTACCACAGTCACTAAACTCTAATTTTCTTGGTCAGAGGCCTGCGCTGCTATCGCCACTCTGCTTTGTCTCTTTCGCAGTGCTTCCCAAACTCTGGTCCCAGGGCAGTCTTGAGCAGGTCGGGCGCCCTGGCGCTGAGGCACGGAGATCGCTCCGGCGCCCCCGCCCCCGCAGCACACAGCATGGCTTCGCCCTGTGCCACCGGGACTATAGCTAGAGCCGGCCCTGTCTGGTCCTCAGCTGTTGTTGGACTACAGCTCCCAGCATCCGTAGCTAGCAGGACCAGTGAAGCCAGCATAAGTTGCAATTTCAGCTGATTTTTTTTGGGGGGGGACCCACTTGAAGCATCCTTTGCGTCTAGCTATTTCGTTTGCTTTTGTTCGATTGGCTCGCCGCAAACAGCTGAAAGTCTGAGAATTCTTATAATAAACCCGATTTGCAATGGGGGTTGCATAATTATGTTCGGCATTGTGCACATGCGAGCACCATTTAAGGTGGTGTTGCTTCCATTGGGAAGCATGCTTAGAAGCTTAGAAGCCATGGCGAATGCTGGAAATGGAGCAGGGCCATAGCTCAGTGGCAGAGCATCTGCCTTGCATACAGAAGTTTCCAGGCATCTACAGGTAGGGCTGGGAATGCCCCCTGCCTGAAATTCCCGGAGAGCTGCAGACCCTCCAAGTGTGCCTATTTTCCAGGGGACATCCCTGATTTAGAGAAGCCATTCCGGTTTCTGATTTCATCCTGGAATGTCCCATCCTGTATACTGAAGCTTTTTTTAAATGTTTAACGTTCGTTGTATTACGTTTTTTAATATGTTGGAAGCCGCCCAGAGTGGCTGGGGCAACCCAGTAAGATGTGTGGGGTATAAACAGTAAAATTACCCTTATGGAATGGGGCGTCCCTATTTTCGCCGGAGAAATGTTGAATGGTATGGAGCTGCTGCCAGTCAGTGTAGAGACAATACTGAGATGGGTGAACTCGACATGAGGAAGCTTCCTGCCTTCTGGGTCAAACCAGCGGCGTTCCTTCCCTTGTGGCTGCCAAGAACATTTAACACCATATAACACCGGTCCTGAAAGACCTACATTGGCTCCCAGTATGTTTCTGAGCACAATTCAAAGTGTTGGTGCTGACCTTTAAAGCCCTAAACAGCCTTGGCCCAGTATACCTGAAGGAGCGTCTCCACCCCCAATGTTCAGCCCGGACACTGAGGTCCAGCTCCAAGGGCCTTCTGGTGGTTCCCTCACTGCGAGAAGTGAGGTTATAGGGAACCAGGCAGAGGGCCTTCTTGGTAGTGGCGCCCGCCCTGTGGAACGCCCTTCCATCAGATGTCAAGGAAATAAACAACTATCTGACTTGTAGAAGACATCTGAAGGCAGCCCTGTTTAGGGAAGTTTAAAATGTTTGATGTTTTATTGTTTTTTTAATATTCTGTTGGGAGCTGCACAGAGTGGCTTGGGAAACCCAGCCAGATGGGTGGGGGGGGGGTAAATAATAAATTATTATTATTATTATTATTATTATTATTGATGGGATCGTTGGCTCAGGGCGCCGCCTGTGTTAAGTGCCCGTCTCTTTCTTCTTTCTCCGAAAGGTTAATCTCAGCGGCCACGTGTGGAGCAGCAACCAGGCGCGGCGAGGGAGGCGCCTGCCCCTAGAAGGCCCTGTGCCGGTGCTGTCGGGGGGCCAGGTCAAGCTCCAGGACTTCCTGGGGCGTGACATCCCAGCCCAGCTCGTAGGGGTGGGACCGCTCTCTTTCTGGAACCAGTACACGGCCTTCCTTTCTGGAGGCCTCCCGACCAAGCCAGCTCACGGTGGGGGTAGTGGTGTCGCTTCTTCTTCCTCCTCCTCCTCTTCGGCATCCAACACGGGCACCCATGGCCTCTTCGGGTCCAGCGTCACCCCTGGGAAGGTGGCTCCCAGCGAGGCCAAGGAGAAGCCGCCGGTGGGGTCTCTGCTGCTGCTTCCTCCACCTCCGCCAGCCCCAGCCCCGGAGGTCATCCCTGAGAACCAAGGGAAGGGGGAGAAGTAACTGCACACTGACGCAGCGCCTCCGTCAGGTAAGGCAAGCTGGAGGAGACCCATTATGGCTGCAACTCTTGCCTGGTGGAATTGGAAGATGGGCCCCGGTGGGTTGGGTTGGCATCTGTCTTGAGGGACAAAGGAGGAGTGAAGTCAAGCTGTTGGAGAGTCACAGCGCCTGCTGTGGCTGCAGGGGCCGATGCGGAAGAGACATGTTTTGTTGCAGCTGGGGCTGCCGCTGCAGTTACACCACGGCATTTCTTCTTTCCTCGCCATTTCTCCTGTGGTCACTGCCATGGGTGCACGACCTGTCTGTCCGTCTCCAGCCACTGTGGCGCCCAGGTGGTGCGATTGGAATAAATCCTGCGTACGTTTTGCAGGGGGCGGAATCGGGTAGGATTTACCCCTCCTGAATAAATTCCACAAAGTGCATTTGCATAAACTTTGCGACGCGGAATTTGTTGGTCAGAGCTCGGCCGGAGGTGGGATTTGTAATTCTAATAAATTCTGAAATCTGACTGATGATAGGATTTGTGATTCACAGCTAAGGGAGGTTTGGATTCATGGGACACAGGTATATGGGCTTGGATGGAGGCTGTTACGAGCAGCGCCCTTGATTTGCTATGTACGCCGTCACTGCCTTCAGCAATCCAACTCCATTACTGTTCTGCCCTGCGTATCTGCTGCTGGAAGCAGGTGGGGCGGACCTGCTGCCCTCTAGATGTTGCTGAACAACTGCCCCCATTATCCCTGACCTCTGGCTATGCTGGCTGGGGTTAATGGGAGTGGGGAGTCCAGCAATACTAGGGACGCCATAGGTTCCACACGCCTGATTTTGCCAATGGAAACAGCTTTAAAAGGTGCAAAGTGCAGAGAACATTCCTCTTCCCTTCTCACTAGATGTCCTTGTTTGTGGGAGATGATGGTTCGGATGTGATTGGGGAGGACCCTACTTTCATTACCACAGCATCTAATTTGCATGCAGAAGGTCCCAGGTCCCTTGGCATCGCCATGTACAGCCGGACATTTCCCTCCTTAAAAGGACCTGGAGAACTGCTGTGTAGACAATACTGAGCTAAGATGGACCCAACAGCCTCCAGTAAAAGACAGCTTCCTCTATCCCTACGCTCAGGGCAAGATAGAGACATTCTGAAGTGGCAGGAAATACAGGCATGGTTTGCATATTCTTTATCCTCCCAATGTAAAACTAGGGTTGCTATACGTCTGGAACTTCCCAGACGTAGCCAGGATTCAGCAGAAAACGCTTCAATGTCCAGGAAAATCCGGGCGTATGGCAACGCATGTCGAAAGTGAAGAGTTTGGTGAATTTCCTTTAAAATAGCTCAAAAACTTCTCTCTTTTTTTGAGATTTTGCAAAAGGAAGCTCAACAACTTTGTGTCCACAGTTTTTCACTTTTTGAAATATGGCAACCCTATCAAAACTTTCAGAGTTAGCAAGGAGAGGCAAGAGTAAATTGATGGGTGCTTCTAGGTTGAAGGAAGGAAGGGAGCACAGCATATTGCTGCCAGCCTGGGAATAGCCGTCTTTTGAATGCTAGCCCAGCATCCTGTTCCCAGCGGTATCCAATTGGATGCCTCCAAGAAACCCGTTAAAAGATGGAAGACCCTATTTTTAGTTTTCCCCACATTTAAGGCATTTTTAGACTTCTCAGCCCCAAAAGGCTCCTTGAATAGCTTACAAATAGCAACAATGAGTCAGTCTCTGCTTGCGGTCCAAGAGACGGAGCACTTAAGGAAAAAGGGGTGAGGAGGGAAGAGGAAAACAAGCAAACACATGCACCCCTTCTTCAACGTTATAAAGTTTGTAACGATGAGCAGATTTTTGAAAGTTTGGTCATCCACTCTCTGGATCAACTTTGCAGGATGCTTTGAATGAACAAAGCAGTCACAAAGGAGCTAGACCACAGGGTGAGAGAGTGGTTTCTTTTTCCCTAACTTTTTTCTTTTCTTTTCCTATCTTTTCCAGGCGGAACTGTTTTAGCGATACCCAGGCTGCCGGGGACGTGCCCCACCCCCCTTTTCCCCAAGCGCAGCCCCGCAAGAAGAGAAGAAGCTCCGGTCTTAATTTTAGCAACATTTTAGTCTTTTACTTTTAAAATGTAGCTTGGGTGTCCGTCAGCCGAAAGGCAGGATCCTGTCGCAGGTCAGGGAAGCACAGCAAACACCCTGCACCCTTGGGGAAAAGAAAAAGGAAGGAAAAGTGGGCCTCATTTAGATTAGGGCAAGGATGCCGGACGGTCCATTCAAGCAAAGGGAAGGACATCTTGAGCTCCCCAATAAAAGCAGTTTGACAGAACTACCAAGTCTTTGGCTCTTGTTTCTACAAAGGGCTGGAGGGGGGGGCCTGGTTGAGCCCCCTGATGTTGACCCCCAACACACACACACTGCAACTGATGCAAGCCAAAAGGGTCTCTCTTCACATACACTTCAAATACAGGTAGCTCACAGTTGTGTGTAACTCACAACTTACACATATTTAACTTGCGCAATTACACGGGTGGGGTGGAATAAATAAATAAATGGAGAGTAGAGGAACTTTGGTAAACAGCCCTCCACCTTGCAGGGGGTGGGGGCAGTTCCAGGGGTTCCTGGCTTTACTTTTTTTTTTTAGTACAGTGGTACCTTGGTTTACAACCGTAATCTGTTCTGGAGGTCCATTTGTAAACCAAAACAGGTTGTAACCCAAGGCAGGCTTTCGCCAATGGGGCCTCCCAAAAAAATTGTTCGTAATCCAAAAAAGTGGGTTGTAATGCAAACCGGGACACACACTTCCGGGTTTGATGTGTTTGTAATCCAAAACATATGCAAACCAAGGTACCACTGTACAGTATTACACATGGACCCTCAGTATGTAACCTCCCTGTAAGATGCAAGTTACCTGTACACAGCACTCTGTCCAGCAGGAGGCAGTGATGAGTACAGGGGAGTCAGAGGGAAAGAGCCTGCCCCCCACCCCAAATGCATTTTCCCCCTCCCCATGTATGTGGAATATTGTATGCCTTTCTCTGAATACGGGCTGCCTCCTGACGAAACACATCTTAACTGAACTGTATGCATTTTAATAGTTAACATTGGCATATGAATAAAGACAGTAATTCTGAAGGAAAAAGTTCTTACTTGGGGTGGGCCCACTGAACTTAATGGACATGGTTAAAAGGTCTATATTCAATTCAAGGGGTCTACTCTTGAGTTAAAGACTGATGCACTCTCTGCTTTAGAAAAAGACATTTCCTCTTAGCCGGGATGGCTGCCTCGGGGGCTGTTTTCATAAGTGTGTTAAAAAAGAGTTAACTTTAAAATAATAATACCTGATTAAATGATGAAGCATGAACCTGATGGAATAGAAAAGTTCCCAGCGGATGTTTCAAGTTTTAAATGAAAGGTGCTTGCTGAGTCACTGTTGCGCTATTCCACAATACTGGGCCGATAACACTAAAAGGCTCGGTTTCTTGTTGCCTAATGAGCTTTTGCCAACTTGGGGAACGACCAGCAATGCTCCTGTGTAGACGATCTGTGACCAAGCTGGGATATAAGGGTTCGTGTGGTCCCTGATACAACTCTCAATTACCTGATTCACAAATAATCGCCTGGAAGATCCTCTCACCCTTCCCATACCCAATCGATCTCTGCGCTTTGTGGGAGAGCCCATTCAATGCAATATACAGCTCAAGCCTTCGTTGCTGTGGCACCCACTGTATGGAACTTCTTCCCCCCTGAAAGTTAGGCTGGTGCCATCCTTGCTGTTTGTTTGTCGCCACCTGAAGGAAGACCTTCCTCTTCCTACAAGCCTTTTAAACCGAGATCTTCCCCAGTATGCATCTATGTTGGAATTGCTCCTAAGATGATTTCTGTTTGTTGTTTGCAGCCCTGGTGGACTTCTTTGGATACCATTATTATTATTATTATTATTATTATTATTATTATTATTATTATAAATAAATAATAAATATTAATTTAAAAAATATTTTAGAAATGGGACGTTGACATCCACCTTTGGTCGGCAACTGGAAAATAAATAAATAATTACCTGCAGTGCTGGCTAAGCACCTTTGCATCAAGCTTAGAAACCTCTTTCCATGTGTCAAGGAAGTGGCTCCCAGCATCCGATTCTCTTCCCCTGCCCTCCCCATCAGTTACGGATAATGCTATTTAGCGGCTTATGAGCTCAAGGCCTTCCTTTGTTGCAGCTTCAACCTGGCAGCCCTCCAAAGGAGAGGGGGCACTTCCTTCTAGGAACTAATCCCTCCCCCCCCAACCTCCCCATTTACCATCCTCAACTTCTTTTGCTCTTTTTCATCCTGCAAATTCCAGTGGGGAAGCTGCTACTAGTCTTTTAAGGTGCTGGGAGACTCCTTTCTGCTGCAAGAGACTAGCAAATTTATGGTGGCATAAGCTTTCACTCCAGTCTATCAGATGCAGAAAGTGTTATCTTGAATTACACCACACACACACACACACACACACACACACACACACACACAGAAAGAGAGAGAGAGAGAGAGAGAGAGTTACAGGTAGGTAGCTGTGTTGGTCTGAGTCGAAGCAAAATAAAAAAAATTCCTTCATTAGCACCTTAAAGACCAACTAAGTTTTTGGTATGAGCTTTCGTGTACATGCACACTTCTTTAGATACACTTGAAACAGAAGAGTCAGACCCTTATGTATATACAGAGGGTGGTGGGGGTGGGTGGGAATGGGTGATGGGCTGGTGGGAGTGGTAAACCTGTAGATGGCTGTTAACGACTGCTGATGACCGCAATTGGTCCTGCGGGGAAAAAGCAAGGGCTGAGGCGCTAAAGAAAGCTTGATCATGCATAATGAGATAAGAATCCTATGTCTTTGTTCATCCCAGGTGGCTTCATGGTTTTAAGCTTGATAATGAGTTCCAATTCAGCAACTTCTCTTTCCAGTCTGTTCCTGAAATTTTTCTGTAATAAAACAGCTGCTTTGAGATCTTGTATAGAATGTCCTGGGAGATTGAAGTGTTCTCCTACTGGTTTCTCTGTCTTGTGGTTCCTGATGTCAGATTTATGTCCATTTATCCTTTGGCGTAGGGTTTGGCCTGTTTGTCCAATATAGAGAGCTGAAGGGCACTGTTGAGAGAGAGAGAGACAGAGAGAGAGTTGGGAGTTAAGGTGGAAATCGTAAACTCTGAATTCAGAGAAAAATGGACTGCAGAAAATTTAGGACAGTGATAAATAAATGCCTTACAGTGGCAATGAATTTGCAAAACAGCCATTAATAACACAGTCATCCTGGGACTGGTATGCCGATTAATACACATTTGTTGTTGTTTAGTCGTTTAGTCGTGTCCGACTCTTCGTGATCCCATGGACCATAGCATGCCAGGCACTCCTGTCTTCCACTGCCTCCCACAGTTTGGTCAAACTCATGTTCGTAGCTTCGAGAACACTGTCCAGCCATCTCGTCCTCTGTCGTCCCCTTCTCCTTGTGCCCTCAATCTTTCCCAACATCAGGGTCTTTTCCAAGGATTCTTCTCTTCTCATGAGGTGGCCAAAGTATTGGAGCCTCAGCTTCAGGATCTGTCCTTCCAGTGAGCACTCAGGACTGATTTCCTTCAGAATGGATAGGTTTGATCTTCTTGTAGTCCATGGGACTCTCAAGAGTCTCCTCCAGCACCAAAATTCAAAAGCATCAGTTCTTCGGCGATCAGCCTTCTTTATAGTCCAGCTCTCACTTCCACATCACTACTGGGAAAACCATAGCTTTACTATACTTTGTCGGCAAGGTGATGTCTCTGCTTTTTAAGGTGTTGTCTAGGTTTGTCATCGCTTTTCTCCCAAGAAGCAGGCATCTTTTAATTTCATGACTGCTGTCACCATCTGCAGTGATCAAAGAGCCAAGGAAAGTAAAATCTCTCACTGCCTCCATTTCTTCCCCTTCTATTTGCCAGGAGGTGATGGGACCAGTGGCCATGATCTTAGTTTTTTTGATGTTGAGCTTCAGACCATTATATACACATACAGTAATATGCTTTAAATTCTTCGTCTCCGACTGCCAGTGATAGCACTGAATCTCTCCCAGCATTGCAATTTAGCAGTTTCACACTGTGGTCTCCCTAAACCATGTGTAACTCAGGGTCTGGCAAAGGTGAGCTTTTTTTCTGGGGGTACGCAGGAGTATGCATACCGCTAAACATTTTGTGAATCTTTGTAATTTTGTCCTTTTGCTGTATTTATTTTTCCCGATTTGAACTATAAAATTGTGATTTTCTTGAGTCAAAATGAGGGCTCCCCTAAACATATTTTAAAGAAAAAAAGCAGTGTATAAATATATAAAAATAAATGATCCAATGGCTGCAGCTCTCCAGCAGTTCAGCTCCCCGGACAAAAACACTGCCCTCCTATTCCTAATTCTTTCTTACGTCTGTAGTGTAGAGACTCGAACCCACTTCAAAAATGGCCCCCTGAGCTTCGCCGCCTTAAGCGAAGATGGCGGCTCTCCACCCGCTGCCCGGTTTCAGCTTCGAACTACGGGCACGCGGCGGGAAGTGTGCTTCCCTTATCTCCGTCCCCCAAGAAGTACTTCCGGTCCTTCTCAACCCGGCCCTCCCCTTTGCCGGGACAGCCGCTACCCGGCTAACCGGGGGCAATGTCGGACACATGGAGCTCGATCCAGGCTCACAAGAAGCAGCTGGACTCGCTGCGGGAGCGGCTGCAGCGGAGGCGCAAGCAGGACCCCCTGGGTAAGGGAAGCAGGCGAAGGACGCGCAGGGGCGTGTGGATAGGATAGGATAGGATAGGATAGGATAGGATAAGGATAGGATAGGATAGGATAGGATAGGCTGCTAGAAGCATCAGGACAGGGCTGCATCCAAGTAAGTCCTGCTCAGAGTAGACCCATTGACATAAATGGGCCTGGGCTAGGCTAGGCAAGTCCATTCACTTATCTCCTCCGGAGTATGGCTGAGGCTCCCGTTTGCACCATATATTTCTAAGTGTTACCATGCCACTTTAAAGAGTTTTGGCTTCCCAAATCGTGGGAATTGTAGCTTGTCGGGAGACACTCCTATTCTCCTCACGGAGCTACAGTTCCCAGAGTTTCCTGGGGAGGAGGGTTGGTTGAATCGGATCCAGTATCCTAGCTGTGCCTGAATGCGTCTTCTGGCCAACATCGTCTTTGCGTGGGTGCCCATCTGTGTATCATCTAGTTGTTTTCATTTATTTATTTTTCGATTTTATACATTTCAGTAATGTTACAAATCATTTTAACACTTCGAAACATGACTTCCTTCCCCCTCTTTCTGCGGTTCCTTATTTATTTATTTATTTATTTAAAAAATATTTTCTGCATATTCCAAATTAACTTTTATCATTTATTCATTTACTTTATACTCTTATACAGGCTTCCTCAACCTCAGTCCTCCAGGTGTTTTGAGACTACAGTTCCCATCATCCCTGACCACTGGTCCTGCTAGCTAGGGATCATGGGAGTTGTAGTCCCAAAACATCTGGAGGGCCGAGATTGAGGAAGCCTGCTCTTATAGAACTGTAGGTTGTTACAATAATCCTGCCAATGTTCTTAACTGTTTACAGTTTGTTTGTAAATATTCAATAAACCATTTATATTCTTGATTTCTTACTATCTCGATTTCTTTTTTCCCCGGTAAGTTTCACCATTTCTGCGTATTCCATAAAGTTTTTGTACTTGTTGTTTTCATTTATTAATTGACAGTGGCCTGCATCATGCAGTATCTGCAAAGCCTGCCTTTGGGGGGCATTTGTCAATATATATGCTTTGCCTAAGATGGATGTATCCATGGATACTGTATTTTTAATGTGAGCTGATCCGGTGGGAGCTGTTCTGTTCTTTACGCTTCTTTCTTTTAGTTGCTTGTCTTCCTCCATTAAAAAATCGGTTTTAAAAGAAACCAATGCCGTGTTTTCAAAAGTGGCCAGCTAGCAAGCTTCCTGGCAGAACGTAAGAGGCAGGATGCCTTTGAGTTACACTTGCTGGGAATTGCAAATGGGGAGAGTGCTGTGATACTCAGGTTCTGCTTTCACGCTTCCTTTAGCAAGTTGCTGTGGGAGCAGAAAACTAGACTGGGTGGGCCTTTGGACTGATCCAGCTGCGGCGCTCTTCTTTAATGACCTCATCTCTCCTTACATCAGACCTGAGGAATCCGGACCTGGCCCTCAGCCCTCCCTTTCGAAGCGACAGTCCGGTTCCTTCGTCCGTCACGCCCAGTACCGCCACTGAGCCGGGGGATCTAGTGGCTGATCCTGAGCTTGAGAAGAAGCTCCTGCATCACCTCTCCGACTTAGGACTGGCCCTACCCACAGACGCCTTGTCTATCTGCCATGCGATTTCCACGGTGAGCATCAAAGCAACAACCCAGATTGGATGGCATTGTCTGCTTCTCCCCTGACTTCCCCCCCCCCCCCAGGCAAGGTCTACATTCTTCCCATTGGTCTTGGTCTGTTCACTTTTAGGAACCCCCAGGTTTATTTGGGAGTCAGCACATCCTCTGCAGGATCCTTTATTATTATTATTTAAAAATTATTTATACTTTTCAAGTTTATACATTTCACTAATTTTGTACATTTCATTAATTTTACAATTAATGACATTTTGACATTTCAAAATTGACTTCCTTCCCCCTCTTTCTGCGGTTCCTTAAATTTATTTTTAACATCTTCTGCATATCCAAATTACCCTCATTTGTTCATTTATTCATCTTTAAATATATACTCTCATGAAACTGCAGGTTATTACAGTTATATCCTCTTCAGGATCCTGAGATTCTTGATTATTCTTTAAAAAGCAAGTGGGAATTGGTTCACTTTGTTGCAAAGAAAAACAATTATTAAAGCGTTATTATTCATTTATTTATACCCACACCTTTTTCCCTGACGGGACTCAAGGTGGCTTACAGATAAAAACATAGGAAAAAACAATAATGAAAAAAAAACAATAAGACATTGACAGAATTAAAACTTTATGCATATGTAAAAAACAGTTTAAAACTTACAAATAATTACAATAAAAACAGAATGACATCAGCTATGCTTCCTCCCTGTCAGAGCACCCAAAAGTCATGGCTCTTTCAGTGTGATTTTCTTTCCCCAGATACACCCCCAAATTCCACTCTTGGATGGCAGAGGCTCCCAGAGGGGCCTTGCAGATCATTAAAATCAAAACACGAAGACAGTCTGTGTCCAGGCTTATACAGTCGTACCTTGGATCTCGAACACCTTGGCTCCCACACAAATTGGCTCCCCAACGACCGAAACCTGGAAGTGAGTGTTCCGGTTTTCAAATGTTCTTTTGGAAGCCGAACGTCCGGCGGGGTTTCCGTGGCTTCCGATTGGCTGCAGAAGCTTCCTGCGGCCAATCTGAAGCCATGCTTTGGTTTTTGAATGTTTTGGAAGTCGAACGGACTTCTGGGGCGGATTCCATTCGATTTCCAAGGTATGGCTGTAATTTAAAAGACAATGAAAGGAAGACAAGGATGGGGAGTGGGGAGGGAAAAAGTTGCTTGGGCACCAGTTTGTAAAATTAGCTTTCTTATAATGGCCAGGTGAGATGGAAACTGTTCTGGTAGTTTGATGGAACAGCCATTACCACTTAAGACAAAGGAAGAGACAAAAGCAGGCTGATATCTCAGCAGAGCCAAGAGACCATTCCTGCCTCCCTTCTTTCCATTTGCTGCAGCAATTTCCCCTCCTTCTCCAGAGCAGAGCAAAAGCTTACATGTTCCATATGAACTCAGTGAGCTTCAGCAATTTATTTGTTGCTGCTTTGCTTAGTCTGTTGCTTTTTGGTCGTGACAGGCTGATCTCATAGAAACATAGGAAGGTGGCTGACTGTTGATCCATCTATCTCAGTATTCTCTACACTGACTGGCAGTCTCTCTCCATGGCTTCAGACTGGTGTCTCCCAGCCCCACCTGGAGGTGCTGGGGATTGAACCTGGGACCTTCTGCAGGCAAGGCAAATGCTCTGCCACTGAGCCACAGCTCTTCTTCTCGCTTGTTGTCTGATGCTGCCAGTCCACACCTCCTCAACCTCCTCTGATTGGCTTACTCCTTGTCCCACAGCCCGAAGCCCCCGCCACTCAGCGGAGCGTGGAAAGCCTCTTGCAGAAGTTTGCGGCGCAGGAGCTCATCGAGGTCAAACGGGGCCTCCTCCAGGATGACGACCAACCCATGCTGGTCACCTACGCCGACCACTCCAAGCTCTCTGCCATGATGGGCGCTGTGGCCGAGAAGAAGGACTCCGGGGAAGGGGTCGGGCCCGGGGGGTCAAAGAGGAGAGCCGGGGAGCAGGACGCCGGGGTCCCTGCCTCCGTGTCCGGAGCCGCTCCCTCTGCCTTGGCGTTTTCCGAGGTGCTCAAGGAGCCCCCCAAGAAGTCTCGCAAGCAGGCCTCGGACCTGGACCTGGAGATCGAGAGCCTGCTGAGCCAGCAGTCTACAAAGGAGCAGCAGAGCAAGAAGGTAGGGGGAGGGAGCAATGGACAGCTGCGAAATCCCAGGGTTGTTGTGAAAAACCAGCAGAGGCTGGTCCCTGAGGGCAAATGGGGCACTGCCTCACCAACCCCATCCCATCCTCGGCCAGCCCTCACTTGCCCATCTTATGCTGAGGATGCCACTGCCTGGCAACTTCCTCTTCAAGTTTTCTTGTTAATTCACAGCCAGCTGTTCTCTTTGGTAGAATCATAGAGTTGGAAGAAACCACAAGGGCCATAAGGTCCAACCCCCTGCCAAGCAGGAAACACCATCAAAGCATTCCTGACAGATGGCTGTCAAGCCTCCGCTTAAAGACCTCCAAAGAAGGAGACTCCACCACACTCCTTGGCAGCAAGTTCCACTGTTGAACAGCTCTTACTGTCAGGAAGTTCTTCCTAATGTTTAGGTGGAATCTTCTTTCTTGTAGTTTGAAGGTAGTATCCTGAGAATGCCCTCATCAATCTTTTCAGGCCCACTTTTGTTTGAGATAGAAATACAGCAATCACAATACACAAAGTGCAACAGGCTGAATAATAACAACAGTGAACATTTTATTGGTTATTTCCTAACGTAAAAGTCTAGCCCAGTATGTGCAACATATACAGTTCATATATACGGTATGTAACCTATGATAATACGTTTCTTCTTTTCTTATCTGTTTCTTCTTGTGAGTTCCTGTATAACACAATCCTTAGGCTTTCTTATTGTTTCTTCTTGTAAGTCCCTGTATAACACAATCCTTAGGTAAAAATAGAAAAGTCCTCAAGGTAAGAAGAACAACATTGTTGATGTAGACTGCTGGCACAAGCTGGTACAAACTGCTAACTTGGGCAGAACAAGGTTTCCGGATATCTCCCTTGTTTCACCCCGAAGGGCTTCCTCTGCTGATATTAGATCTATACAATATAAATAAATGCATGGTAGTACAGTATCATTTCTATGTAAATTAAACAATGTGGGAGCTAGGATACGACCTTGCTTAACTCCCTTTGTGGCTGGCACGGCTCCTGTGAGCTGCCTATTTGTAGAGCAACGCACTTTCAGCGCGGTGTTTTCCTATAGGCATTCAATCAAGAACAATAATCTTTTATCTATACTTGAAGATTTCAACTTATCTTATTTGAGAGATTGAATCGAATGCAGCTTTCAGATCAATGAAAGCTGCAAAGAGCACACCACCTGGTTTCTTAACATACTTATCCATAAAATGGGCTAGTACAAGGCAATGGTCTGTAGTGGATCTGCCTTGTCTAAATCCTGCTTGCTCTTTGGCAAGAATAGCTTCCTGTTATCCAATCAACTAGCTTATTGTAAAGATATTTTACAATAACCTCCTCTTTAGACTAAGTGTTGCCCTTGAAGAAGTCAGCATGGAGGGAAATGACAGCAAAAAGAGAATTAGTTGGCTCCAGCTGTCATTGGCTCTGGCGCCACCTGCTGTTGGCCTCTCTGCTTTCTTTTTTTTTTTTTAAAAAGCAATTTATTATATTTTCCAATTAAAACACATTAAAAAACATTAAACAAAACAAACATTAAAAAACAATACCACACATACATCAATCTTTTTAAACAATTTTCTCCAAATCTCTCGTTTCCAATGCTCCGCCGAGCTTGACTTCCCTCCCTCCCCTCATTTGGTTTTCTATTCAATTCTTATCTCGCAGTTCCTTTATACCTCCCATTTAATGTCAATTCGTAGGATTTATTTCAGTCCTGCAAGTGTCTTTAAACTTCTACAGTTCTTTTCCATATAGTCCACAAATTTACTCCAATCTCTTTGGAACCTTGCTTCCCCGTGGTTCCGAATCCTGCTAGTCAGTCTTGCTAATTCTGCATAGTCTATCATTTTTGTCTGCCACTCTTCAATCGTCGGTAAGTCCTGAGTTTTCCATTTTTGGGCTAACAATGTCCTAGCCGCAGTTGTCGCATACAAAAATAGTATATTGTCTTCCTGTTGGCCCCTCTGCTTTCCACCCAATGAGCACCAGCCAGCCCTGGCAAGATTTGTTTTATTTTAGGATTAGGCATTTACAGCCTTCCCTTCATCACGCAGTCCCCAAGTGGGTTACGTACATCTCAGCGCAATACTTAGACATTTATACCAGAGGTGTATTCTGATCTCATGCTTCACCCCTCAAAGACAGAAAAAGGGCGTTCTTGATCTGACGTTGAAATGTATACATAGTTGTACCTTGGAAACCAAATGGAATCCGTTCTGGAAGTCTGATCGACTTCCAAAACGTCTGGAAACCAAAGCGCGGATTCTGAGTGGCTAAAGGAAGCTCCTGCAGCCAATCAGAAGCTGCAGAAGATCCGTCAGATGTACGGATTCCAAAGAATGTTTGCAAACCAGAACACTCACTTTCGGGTTTGCGGTGTTCGGGAGCCAAAACGTCCAAGTACCAAGGTGTTCGTGATCCAAGGTACAACTTTAGTGAGAAGGCCAGACGCACCTTGGAAGGGGAAACATTCCACAGCTTGGGGGGCCACCACGGAGAAGGCCCTCTTGTGCAGTGCTGCCCCACAAACTTCATTGGGTGGCTGAAAGGCCAGCAGGGCATCCCTGCAGATCCCAACGCCTGGGCAGGTCTCCCTGCTTGGGGTCTAGAGTCCATAATTTTCTCAGTGTGTTGTCTCCGTGGGTGGTCAGATGGATGCTGTACCCTAGGGGTGGGGGGCAGGATCTGGCCAGCAGGGAGGATGCTGAGCTCCCCGCCGCCACCGCTGCGGGCCACTTTTGCAGGTGGGGTGTGTCCGCACACCTGTCAGTCAGCTGATATCACAATGACATCAAGCGTTGCAACTTCAAAGAAGATAATCCTTTATTCTTTCCGTTTCAGGCATGGCTTCAAACTGTGACTGCAAAGGAGCGTTTTTGCCTTTGCATCCTGGCTCAAACTCAACCCGGGAGATGAGTGGGGCTTGCAGTCATTTAGCCCCAAACGGCAAGCCCTGCTTTCAGGAAGCATTGGCCGCACGTGGGAGCTCCCTATATGATGACATATACCTTCCCTTAAAAAGAAAAAAGCTGCCCCCCCCCCCCCGCCCAAAGGACTTGCCCTCTTACCAAGCAATGTGGATGGAGACAAAAAATGAAAATGAATTCCAGTTGGAATCATGAAGACTGATTTTTTATGTCTTCCTTTCCACTGACCTGGTCTCGGCCTCCTTGCCTCCCCAGGTGAGCCAGGAGATCTTGGAGCTGCTGAACACGACAACAGCCAAGGAGCAGTCCATCGTGGAGAAGTTCCGCTCGCGAGGCCGGGCGCAGGTGCAAGAGTTTTGCGACTACGGAACCAAGGAGGAGTGCATGAAGGCCAGCGACGCCGACAGGCCGTGCCGAAAGCTCCACTTCCGGTGAGCCTCTGGGGTTCAGTTTTGGAAATATTCGGTTTTGGAAATACCATTGGACGTGCGTGCATGCGCAGGACTTCCAGAAACTTTAGAGTGGGGTCTGGAACTCAGGCTTAGTGACTGAGTGCCAGGGTCTTTTGCCATGCCTTGTCTTGGCCTTGCTTTATAAAACCAGCCCCAGCGAATCAGACTAAAGATGCAAGTGACCCAGTTTCTGAAGGCGGAACTCAGAAACTCCACCTGGTGCAGAACTCAGCGGCCAGGTTGCTCACCCGCGGGGCAAGATAATTGTAGCATATAATGGCAATCCTGGCCTGACTGCCAATTAATTTCTGTGCCCAATTCAAAAGGTTGGTTTTGAGCTATAAAGGCTAAAAGGGCCCAGGAACGCAATACCTCAAGGACAGGCTCTCTCCGTATGCACCGACCCAGACCCCACACTGATCAGCTGAGGCCCCTTCCATGTGAGGTCCAAAGGGCGGCAACATGAGAACGGGCCTTTTCTGCAGTGGCTCCAGGCTTTTGGAATGCTCTCCCCTGGGGAGCTTCACTACATATCTTTAGGTGCCAGGAGAAACCATTCCTCTGTAATCAGGATTTTTGCTAATTAAGCAATCTATGGTTCCCAACCCTTTTTTGGCCATGTCCCACCTAATCATCTCGAAAATCCTGATGCCCCCCCCCCGGGTGACATGTAATTCTTATTATTCAAAAAGTGAACTCCTATTCACGTGGAGGAAACCTAAAAGGCCATTAACTGTTAATAAATCATTCTTAAATTGCCTGCCTTAAAAATCAAATTGCCCCCCTGTGAGAACCATGGATCTATATCCTTTTAAACTGTGTGGGTGGTGTGGTGTTATTGTTTTGTTTGGTATTGTGTTACACATTTTTGTGTTTTCATACTGTAAACTGCCCAGTGATCGTCTGATGAAGGTAGAGAAAACAAAACAATTGCACATTTATTCAAAATACAGCTAAAATGGTTTAGTTTAATTAATCCAAAACAACTGATGAATTTGATCCAGTGATGCCAGCTTTTCAAAGTCCAATAGTCGTTCACAACTCCAGTGCCCCCCCCCGCTGCCACCCCCTTGCCTCTTAGCTTCCACCACTGTTTCCAGTGCTTTTGAGAACCACCAGTTTAGATGAACATTTAATAGTTATTCAGATCTGAACCATGCCTTCAAGGGGGTGGGATATTTAGTTTGCCAATTTATTTCGAATTATTAAGATAGGCTGCCTTTCACACGGGCATTTCAAAGTGGCGTATCATAAAGCCCAAACACAGAAATATATGAATCCTGTTAAAATCACACCCAATCAAGCGGTCGGGGGTGGGGGGGAGTACAGTTATACCTCGGGTTGCGAACGTGATCTGTTCGGGAGGCACGTTTGCAACCCGCAGCGTTCGCAACCTGTGGTGCTGCGTCTACGCACGCACGCGATGCAATTCGGCACTTCTGTGCATGCATGATGTCATTTTCTGCTTTTGCGCATGCGCGAGTGCCAAAATCCGGAAGTAACCCGTTCCAGTACTTTCGGGTTTGGCGTGGAGCGCAACCCGAAAACGCGCAACCTGCAGCGTTCGCAACCTGAGGTATGACTGTACTTTCAATCCGACAGTGACTAGCATCAGGGGACATGGGCGCTAGTAGGGGGTTGTCAGAGGCTTCACATGAAACAGTCCAAGGTGGACGTGAAACAAGGTAGCATCTAGAGAAGCACCCGCCCTTTCTCCTTGCAGCCGCATCATCAACAAGCACACGGACGAGTCTCTGGGGGACTGCTCCTTCCTCAACACCTGCTTCCACATGGACACCTGCAAGTACGTCCACTACGAAATCGACGCCTGTGCTGACCTGGACGCCCCTTGCGGGCGGGAGTTGAGCTCGGGCCAGGAGCTGGCGCTGCCCCAGGCGGTGGGGAGGGACTCCAGCGTGGACCGCCTTTTCCCTCCACAGGTACCCAGGGCTGGCCGCAGCGGATATCTGCAGCGGGGGGAGGCATCGATGACTTGGTACGAGGCAGCTTCCTGTGGATGCCACCTTAATTACAGTGGACCCTGGGGTTACAAACCTGTCTGGATATGTAATCTTCGGGTTGCAAAATTGGCAAACCGGAAGTATTTTTCTGGGTTTTGCTGCTCGCGCAGAAGTGCTCTATCGCACCGCACACATGCACAGAAACAGCGCCCCTGGTTACTGATTTTTTTGGGGGTGTGCACGGACCCCCGGAACGAATTAAATCCATATCCACTGGGTCCACTGTATTTTGATTTATTTATTTATTTTTTTAAGCACCTCTCCATGTTCTCTAAAGCATTCCCTTCCGTTTCCTCTCTTTGCTGCCAGTGGATTTGTTGCGACATCCGCTACCTTGACGTCAGCATCCTGGGCAAGTTCGCTGTCGTGATGGCCGACCCGCCCTGGGACATCCACATGGAGCTTCCGTACGGGACCCTTACGGACGACGAGATGAGGCGCCTCAACATCCCCGTCCTGCAGGACGAGGGGTTCCTCTTTCTGTGGGTCACTGGCCGGTACGGGACATTTAACCCAACTTGTCCTTCCTCCGAGGATCACCCCTTTCCCCCTTCATCCTCACGACCCTGGCAGGTAGGGCAGGAAGAGGGATAGCATCTCCCAGTGAGTTTGGTGGCCGAGATGAGATGGGATTTGAACCCTGGTCTCCCGGTCTGGCACCGGCCATTACACCTGGGATTCCCCACCTTACAGCCCTCCCTGTGCTCTGAACTCCCAGGCAGCATGGCTCAGGAGGGGATCTGTGGCTGAGAAACACCTGGCAGGGCCCGATTCTCCAACGCACCGCCATCTCAGCAAGACCCAGAGTCACCTCCAGAGGGCGACAGAGAACCAGGAAGAACCTGGCTTCTTAGAGCAGTAGATAGATCCACATTAGGTCTAGGTAATCTTTTGGGGGCCAGGAAGGGGTGTAACCAGAGGAAAAAGCAGATGGAACAATGAATCTAAATGCTACCTTTGTACTGTAGGCTGTGGTCTGTTCTGTGCACACAGAACTCTAGCCTCCATCCAGGCAAGCAAGAGGCATTCTCAGAGGTCAAGTGCAGCCAAAATACGGAGGCTGTGAAGTAGGGCCCGTGTGGCCTGGGGGGCCTGTTAAAAGAGGCAGGAGGGCCACATTGGGATTCTCCCACCTGTGAGGTAGGATCAAGCTTGTTCTGGAGTGGGAAAGTGTTAACAGCCTCAACCCAGTCAACTATGGGGCAACAAGAGACAAGGGGGGGGGAAGGGTCTCTCTCTTCCCCACTCGTGAACAGCCATGATTCATTCACCATTAATACTGCTCTTTTCTCTCTCCATTGCAACTGCAAGGGCCATGGAACTCGGCCGGGAGTGCCTGAATCTCTGGGGGTAAGTGCATTCTTACAGCCGGAGGTGGAGGGTCCTCTCCTTTCTGTGATCCCTCTTCTTCCTGCTCAGCCTCACTGCCTGCTGTCCTCCCCACCCCCCACCCCCCGCTTTCTAGGTACGAGCGAGTAGATGAGATAATCTGGGTGAAAACAAACCAGCTCCAGCGCATTATCCGGACGGGGCGGACAGGCCACTGGCTCAACCATGGCAAAGAGCACTGCTTGGTAATTGGGGTGGGGAGAGAGAAGTTAGGTTAGGAATCCCATGGAAACGGAAAACATACAGGAGTCTGGGGTTTTTTGGGGTGGAGGGAGACGCACAGGCAATGTATATTCAGCATGTTGGCTCGTCCGTGTATAATCCCTCAAGTGCAGAACTTGGGCATGCTGGAGACTTTAAAAAAGCAAGCTACTAGTCCTCATGACTGTTGAAAAGAACCGAGAGATACCCCATGCCAATTCCATCCCCCTGGCTTTCCATGGTTGAAAACAGCTGAACACCAAAATTATTGTGAACACTAGATTACGGGGGGGGGGGATAAATCCTGGCCCACTGCTCATTGTTTTGTGGGCTCCACTAAGCCCACTGGAATGCTTAGCCTGTGGCCTGTATTTCTCTGCCTCGCCTAGGGTGGGGAGCCTGTCCTATTTCTTTTGAACAATTGGTCCATGCAACATTGCAACGGATAGCTCAGGGATAGCTGATGTCGTGCCCTCCAAATGTTATTGGACTCCAACTCCCATCAGCCCCAACGCTCAAGAGATGATAGGAGTTGTAGTCCCAACACTATCTTTGCAAAAGCTGTTTTGAGCAGCTTCACTCTGCCACTCCCCTTCTTTTGAGGAACGCTACAATAGAGAACGCAAAGCATTCCATGTAAATGGGCACAAGTTACAGAGATCGATTGTGCCTGAACCATCTTTTTTTGCGAGCAGGTCGGGGTGAAAGGAAACCCCCAGGGCTTCAACCGAGGTCTTGACTGCGACGTCATTGTGGCAGAGGTAAGGCAGAGAGTTGGGTCAGCCCAACATTGGACCCAGGGGCAGCGGAAAGGTCCCCCCACAATATTTACCGCCTCTGAAATTTACTGTCCCGCAGGTACGCTCCACCAGTCACAAGCCGGACGAGATCTATGGCATGATCGAGCGGCTCTCACCCGGGACCCGCAAAATAGAGCTCTTTGGGCGACCCCATAACGTCCAGCCCAACTGGTGAGCGTCACCCATCCCTTTTGTCCCCGAACAGTTGAATGACCTCTCGAAACTCTCTTAAAATTTGAACTCTGCTGCAAAGCCCATGGTTCTCATCTGAACGCCGCTTTGACAGAATTTAGAAATGTGGTCCATGGTTCGATCCCTGGGATCTTCCAAGTAGGACTGGGAATGTCCCATCTGCAGCCCAGCAAGGCTGCTGCCAGTCAGTGCAGACAACCCTCCTGTGGTTTCCAGCAACTGGGATTCAGAAGCATGGCTCCCTCCAGTTGTGGAGGCAGAGCATAGCCCAATGTAACTATTAGCACCTCGATGGCCCTCTCTTCCCTGAATTTGTCCAATCCTCTTCGAAAGCCATCCTAGTTGGTGGCTGTCAAATGAGGTTGTTTTGCTTAAAGATGCAACATTACGCTTGGCGGCAACTCTAAATAGTCAGAGATCTGGTGGATCTGATCTGCATAGGTGGCAGATACTGTTATTGCTACTGTTATTTAGGGGGCAGTCCTATCCACTGGAATGAGTTGAGTTAGGATGCAGCCGATCTGTGGCTGAGTGAGGGGCCTGGTTCAGCCAGAGATTCCTTGGCATTCTCTTCCCACTTACGAATCTCAGCAGTTGATAATCAAAGTTTTCCACCAGCACCATTTAACCAATCCTTCACTCAGCCTCACACTGGAACCACAACACAGGTTTTATATAGACCCCCCCTTTCCTCATTACCTCCACCCTCCCCTTAATCCCCTCTCTCTCTCTCACGTCTTAGGATCACGCTTGGTAACCAGCTGGACGGAATCCACCTGCTGGATCCAGATGTGGTGGCTCAGTTCAAACAACGTTACCCAGACGGAATCATCTCTAAGCCCAAGAACATGTAGAAGGGAGACAAGGGGAGATTTTAGCGCGATGGACCAAAGGGGGTGTTTTGCAGGGGGTGTTGGCAAAAGGAATGGATTGTATTCTAACATAGGGTTTTTTTCTAAAATAAATTAATAAAACAAAATGGATTCATTCTCCATAGCTGAGACTTGGGAAGGATGTGGGACGTGGAGGCGAGAGCCCAGTTCCTGTGGAAGATGCTGTTTAGCCCCCTAGAGGCACTTGGGTGATTGATAGGTAGAAGGCTGCAACTCCCTCGGTCCTAACCCACCCCTTATTATTCTGCCTGTATTCCTTGCTGGTGGGTCTTGGAAGCAGCTCACCAGCATGGAGAAGCTTCTGGGCACAGGAGAGGGGATGGATGGGCAAGACCTTGCTCCTGGACTTTGGATTATCCCACTGAAAGGCTGCATGAGATGAGGGACCGGCTTCTTGCTCCTACCCTCTCCTCCCTTCAGGGCAGGGGGAAATTCCACGCAAGGTGAAGATGAGCTCCTGCTGCTCCCTTCCCTCTCACATGAAGCTGGCTGGTTGGCTGTGGCTCTACGGTGCTGGATTCCAGTCACCGAGAAATGAACGGCAGGAGGCAATGAACGGAGCGCAGCTCAGAATGTGTTTTGCATGCAGAAGGTTCCAGATTTCAGGCACAGGAGGAGGCCCCTATGTGCTTCTGCAAGGAGCTGGAGACTGAAGGCAGAGGGCGCTCGTGCCAACCAAAACAAGATGCCCAGCTTTGGGGCAAGAGGCCACTGCCCACCCCCTTCCAATCCATTTGGTGGGAGGACGTCCCTAAATAGTAGAGGTTTTCTATTTCCTCACCCACGGCGGAAGGACTGCTCCTATCTCTGCCCTCCTCCTCCTGCAAAACAGCACATAGCAGGCCCTGGCCAATATCCCTCTTCCAGCTTTAATTCGCTCCATCAACAGAAACATACCAAGGGATAGTGTATAGAAAAAAAATAATAATAAAGGGGGAGGGGGGAGGGGAGTCCGCAGCACCCAACCGGGATGGCATCTTCGCTTGTCGATAGTCTTCGGCCGATGGCGCGAATCCTGCCCGCCCAGCCCCATCCCACAGTAGCATGGCGATTTGTGTTTTTTATGTTTTTGGTCGTCCTTGGAAAAAAGTGTACGTAGGAACGCGAAACTGTCGTTTCCCCAACCCCGCCCCTGCTGCTTCCGCTGCAAAAGGGCCGGGGGTTATTTCACAAAGACAACGTTGTTGTTGGAATTGCGGGAGGCCAACCAAGCTAGAAACACATCCCTGTGAATGAGAGAAAGACAGACAGAAGCAGAGGTTAAGTCAAGAGGCAGGTAGTACAGTATATGCAGCAGCAGTTCCTGCAGGTGCAAAGATCCTTACACTAAAAACTTACACAACAGGAGTGGGGAGCCGGTGAACCTCCAGCATCTTGCCCAGCACTGGCTGGGAGATAAATGTATTTTAAAATGCAATTGATTTCATGTTTCCCCACTAGCGAGCTGGCAGCAGCCCTCCTTTTTTCACAGCAGCCTGTGCTTGGGTTCAGTTTCGGTCCACCCTCATAACCTGAGCCTGCCATTACGAAGAAGTGATGGCAGTAGTGTGTCTTGCTGTGCGCAATTTACAGTGCATTGCTGAACTGGATGTTCAGTAATGAAGACCTGGCGGATGCTTCTCCCTGACCTGACCGGCTTGCACATCTTCCTTCCCTGCTCCCAAGCCACGTGGCTTGGCTTTGCTGAGGCAGGTGAAGCTATTTACTCGTGTATTCAAGTAGGACTGGGGTGCATATGTGTTTGTATTGCTCCCTCATTTGTCTGCTGAGTGCCTCTAGTCCTCACAGAGGATAGACTGCACACTCTCTGCTATCAGACCTGAAAACCCAAAAGGCATCCCTGAAAAACTGGGATTGCACCCTAAGCAATTACAGAGTCCAATAATGGTTGCTGGGGATCTTTCCACAACCCCTACAGGCCCTCCCAACCCATCGGCTTTGTTGTTGTTTAGTCGTTTAGTCGTGTCTGACTCTTCGTGACCCCATGGACCAGAGCACGCCAGGCACTCCTGTCTTCCACTGCCTCCCGCAGTTTGGGCAAACTCATGTTCGTAGCTTCAAGAACACTGTCCAACCATCAAGAACACTGTCCAACCGGCTTTATGTCCCTATTATTTTATTATAGCATGCTGTTTTGCTGGAAATTTAGGAAAGCGAACATCTTTTTGTACTTGCATGGGCTGCCTTCTAACAGTACAAAGGGCTGCAAAATTAAGAATGTGGGCTGGCTCCTAAGGGGCAACAAAGACAACCCCAAGATCCAGGCACCTTTGTTCTTCTCACACTCTGGCAGCGCTGCCACCCCAACCCTTGCCTGCCCACCTTCAGGGCTCTATGATTGGGTAGAAATGTGGACAGAGCATGGCTACATTCCACCCCCATCATTCAGCCCAGACACTGAGGTCCAGCTCCAAGGGCCTTCTGGCAGTTCCCTCACTGTGAGAAGTAAGATTACAGGGAACCAGGCAGAGGGCCTTCTTGGTAGTGGTGGCTGCCCAGTGGAACGCCCTCCCATCAGATGTCAAGGAAATAAACAACTATCTGACTTTTAGAAGACATCTGAAGGCAGCCCTGTTTAGAGAAGTTTTTAATGTTTGATGTTTTATTGTGTTTTTAATATTCTGTTGGGAGCTGCACAGAGTGGCTTGGGAAACCCAGTCAGATGGGTGGGGGAATAAATAACAAATTTATTATTATTATATCAGGCAGCCCTGACTGCCCACCCACCTGCAATGTTTAACCACACACTCGTTGCTGCAATACTCATTGTCCCATTCGCTGTTGGCCACCGGAGGGTTATCACAGCCTGCACGGACGCAGCGAGGGTGCGGGGACAAGGCCACGGGCGATTCAGACACTAGCTCCACGTGCATCGGTGTCGGAGACTCCACCTGGGGCGGGGGGAGAAAAAACTAAAGTAACTATGTGCCTTGTTGGATTTAGTCAGCCATGCGCCTGGGGCGAGTAAACCTCGATTCCAAGTGATCAGGAGAGAAACGTACATAGCAAAGAGTCTCATTTTCCTCCCCCTTCTGTGCTATTGTAACCAGTCAAAATCATTAGTAGGGTCGGAATAACACTTGTAGTTTAATGGTGAACTTTGGACATAACGGAGAGGTAAAAGATTTGGATTATTATAAAAGATGCAGCAGAAAATGATGAACAATAGGACCCACAAAGAGGAGGAGGGAAGTCCAGGAGATTCTCTGGAATCTCGTTTCTATGTTGTATGTTGGATATGTGACTGTAAAATTTTAATCTGAAAAACCAAATAAATAATAACAAGAAGAGTTTCCTACATGCAAGCAAGCAAGCACCTGCCCACCCGGCTCAGCGCTCCTCACCTCTGGCACCACGTCTACGGGCTCTGGGGAAGCTTGGAGTTCGGCGCTGGGCCTCTCGGGGCTGCCTTCTTCCGTCCGCAGGGCAATGGGCTGGATCTGCAGGGCGGGTGGGGGCAGGATCTTGATCTGCAAGGGCGGCGGCGGTTGCTGCAGGTTGAGGCGCACCTTCTGTTGCAGGGGCGGCTGCTGCATGGCTTGCAAGGGGGGCGGCTGCTGCAGGATGGCAACCGGCTGGGCCGGCGGCTGCTGGGGCATCTGCTGCAGGGGTGGGGGCTGGAGCCGTGGCAAGTGCATGGAAGTGGCCGCCGCCGCCGCCGCCAGCACCGAACGGGTGACGATCTGAGTGGTGCCCGTGCCGGCCTGCAGCTGCCCCAGCTGGATGCCACGCGACGTGACCATGGTGGCGGGGATGACCGTCACCACGCCGCCCTGCGAGGTGACAGCCAGGGAGGACGGCAGCATCTGCTTGGGGATGATGATCTTGGTGATGCTGGTCTGGCCCCCCGCCTGGGGCCCGGCCCCCGAGGTCACCACCACAGTGGGCTGTGTCGAGACGACGGTCGGGGCAGGAGGGGGGCTCTCCAGGGCCGGCGGGGTGGGCGGCATTGGGGCCGGGGGCGAGGCGGACTCCACAGTGGGGGCTGGCTGCTCAGAAGGCGAGGAGATGGGGTCCAGTTCCACCGTTTCTACAACCGTCTGCGGAGGGGAGGGGAAGAGAAGAGTCAGGAAGCTGGGGGAAACAATCTAGGGGGGCTTTTGGGGTCGCGATGCAGGCGGCAACTGGTTAAGCTTCCAAAAGGAAATAGAAGTCAAGGAAGGGAAAAGGGGAAGACACAGAAAGCTCCCCATTATTGGGGGCAACTGATCTTCCGCTTCCCATTCTGCCCCCAAAGAAGTGCCGTGAAAAGGTCCCTTCCCCAGGGAGGGAGGAAATAGCTGCTCCTGACCTGATCCAGTTAATAGAAGGGTGGGCAAGCGCTTATAAAACTAGGAGAAGCCAGGAGTGTTGTGTTTTATCCTCTACTTCTCCGCAGGCACCTAGGAAGTGGTCTCTAGTTACACCACAGATTGGGCTGCCAGAGGAGATGCACATCAGCAGCAGAGCCCATGCAGGAAGCCCCGCCTTCGATCCTTGGCGTCTCCAGGGAACAGGTGACAGGAACATAGGAACTGGCCACACCCACTGGTCCATCTAGCTTAGTTTCCCCCAAACTTTGGTCTCCAGTTGTTTGGGGACTACCATTCCCACCATCTCTGATCACTGGTCTTGCTAGCTAGGGATGATAGGAGCTGTAGTCCAAAAACAGCTGGGGACCCAAGTCTGGGAAACACTGAGCTGGCTCACTACTTTCTACATTGGGTAGCAGTGGCTTTCCAGGGATTCCGGGCAGGAATCTTTTTCCAGCCCTACCTGGAGATGCTGAGAATTGAACCTGAAACTTTCTTTATTCAGAGCAGATGCTCTCCCCACTGAGTGACGGCCCTTTTAAGCGTTGGGATAGAAGACACCCCCTCCTTTATTCAGCCTGGAAAGCCATTGGAGGACAGTTCTGGCCTGGAAGGACAGGCTTTTCTAGCCTTTGCAATCCTGGTACCTTAAATCTGGAGAACAACTCCTGTCAGACAGCATTGCTGGGGCTGATGGGAGTTGTAGTCCAAAGGAATCAAAAGGTACCAGGTTGGCAAAGGCTGTTCTGTCTGGAAGAAGGGTAGTTTTCTAGGTTTGTTTTCTTGCTGTGCTATCAAGGCAGGAGAGGAGATGGCAGGACAGCTTCACACCCCATCAGTCCTGGGAACATCAGAAGCAAGAGGGTCATCTCTCTTACCTGGCACTCCTGGTTGTCACGGTAGGCCGCCAGCGCTTTCAGGTACTCCTTCTTTGCTGCCTCCGTTTTCCGCTTGTACACCTGGCAAGGAGAGAGGAAGACAGGTTGTGGAAGAGGCTCCCTGGCTCTGTTTAAACCACGCTGCTTTGCTGCACCCCTCTGATGCACCCCAAATAGTTAGGGAAAGCAGAACTACAGACTTCAGTGAGGACAGGTTAACCAAAGGCATTGCTTAAGGGAAAGCCTACAAAGATCAAGAATTATAGAGATGGAAGGGACTCTGAGGATCATCTAGTCCAACCCCCTGCAATGTAGAAATATACAGCTGTCCCATATGGGGATCAAACCTGCAACCTTGGCATTATCAGCACCATGCTCTAACCAACTGAGCTATCCGGGCTGATCATTCCATTCCATCAAAAGAAGCATGTGATCAACTGAATAAAACGTCTTGCAATTACTCAGTCTGCAGGTTTCTAAAAGAAAATGCGTATTGTTGCAGTATTTTTTAAAAAAAAATGGAAGAAGGGGAATTCCTTCCTACGGGGAAGACTTTTCAAAGATGAATGCTGCAGTTTGCATTCTCTTTAAAAAAGTGCACTCTTTAGAAGCACGGACAGGACCTTGGAGGTCTCTATGCAATGCAAAATCTACAACGACAGCAGGGGTGAGCAAACCTATGTGGCTGTCGGATGCTACTGGCTGGGGCCGCAATCCAAAGCAGCTCCCCATCCCTCTTTAAGGGAAACGCTGCACGTTCACTATCTCCCCAATGTTTCTGCGTTGCTCCTTTGGAGCTACACCCTCCTCCTCAACCCCTCAGTGGTGCTGCCCCCCGCCCCGCAAAAAAAAAAAACCCACCCTCCCCAGCTCCTCCCACTTCTCCCTCCCTCCCCACTGCCCAACCCCCTTGGCACGCACTTGCTTCTGCTCCTCCCCCAAGCTGTCCCACATCGAGGCGACGATCTTCGACACCTCGCCGAAGGTGGCTTTGGGGTTCTGCCCCTTGATGGCTGCCTGCGTGTCACGGAAGAAGAGAGCATAGGCCGAAACGGGCTTCTGGGGCTCGTTGGGGTCCTTTTTCTTCTTCTGCTTCTTGGCCGGCTTCTGCTTCTTCCCTGCGTCCACTGCCACCACAGGTGCCACGACCGGTGCAGGGGCCGCCAGGGCCATCACCGCCGGTTTGGGAATGGAAACTTGCTGCAAGGACAGAGAGGGAGAGGGTCGGAAACGGGCTCCACGGGGCAGAGGGCGCGGCGGTGGCAGCAGCTGGGGGGGGGGATTCGCCCATGGGGGGGGGAGGGCGGGTAGGGAACCAATTCCGCTTTGCTCACTGCATATTCCCACACCCTTCCCCCTACCCAGATCTCATCAAGGATGATAAGGAATAGACGGAAAAGGCAGGCAGCCAAACGGCAGCTAAGCTGGGCTGGCAAGATTCAAAGCAATTGAAAGGAAATGGCCTAACCACAGCGCAGGAGAGGAAGTGGGCCACTTTCGCATGAAACAACGGGCATTTGAAAGAAAAAAATGGAGTGGAGAGGCCCTCGCTTTTAAAACGGATGGGGAAACCTGCAGTCGTCCAGAGGTTGCCGGATGACAACTGCCAGCCCAGCCCACTCTCTTTCTCTCACCACTGAGGCTGCGGGGAATTTGGAGTCTAGCCACACTGGGAGGGTCCCGTGTTAAGCACAGCAAGATGTCCTGGGCAATAGCCCCCAAACCAAAATAGCCGAGAGCCTGCATGGGGCAACAGGCGGATTGAATTCACCACCTGCTCACCTGGCCCAGACGGTCACGGAATCATAGAATTTTAGAGTTGAAAATGACCTTGAGGGGCACCTGGTCTGGCCCCCTGCAATGCAGGAATCTCAACTAAACGCATCCATGACAGATGGCCATCCAATTTCTGCTTAAAATTGGAAATGGAATGGGGACGGCTGACTTATCGTCTTTGTTTTTTTAATCCTGCCCTCCCGAGTAGTTCAGAGCAGTGTACATGCTCCCCTCCCTTCCCCTTTTACCCTGGCAACCCCCCTGTGAAGTAGGACAGGGCAGTGACAGATCAAAGATCGCCTGGTGAGTCTCATGGCTGGGGATCTGGACCTTGGTGCCATCCCAGTCTGACACTCTAGCCCCAAAGTGGGAACCTTTTTCTCCTTTTTTTTTTTTTTGTAGCCCTGAGGCAACATGCCCTGGTGGAGGAACCTTCCAGGGGCCGCATATCAGTGATGGGTGGGCAGGGCCAGAGGCAAAGCAAGCAGAGCAATGGCGGCCATGTTCCACCCATGCAAAAACAAGAGGATCCTGCACATGTGCAAACCAACTCTGGACACCAGCCAATCAGGCTGGGGCACCCCTGAATGCCGCCAAGCCAAGACTCACCCGCCGGATCTCTTCCGTCTCTTCCTCGTGCATGGAACTGGTGGGCGAGGGGGTGGGCGAGAGCCGCTCCTCGGGCGACTGGGCTGCGGGGGGCAGGATGGCACTGCCCCCCAGGCTGAGGCCCAGCTGCGAACTGAGCTCCGACTGGTCGATGGTGGTCAGCTGGCCATGCCCCATCAAACCGGAGCTGATGTCCGCCATGGGCACATCGATGGTGACCGGCGGGTTGGCGCTGTATTGCGTCCCCATGGGGTGGTCCAAATCCTGCAGAGGGAGAGGGAGAATTCAGGGTCATGTCAAAGGTTATAGAAAGGCAGAATTCTGTGTGACGGTCTGGCCCTCCGGTGAGAAAGATGCCCCACAGCTCCTGTCCCCTCCGATTTGAAAAAAACCAAACAGTAGCAAGCTAAGAAGTGTTTCCTGGAACTGGCCAATGGCCCAACCAGTCCAGAATCCTGTTCTCACCACGGCTAACCAGAAACAAGATCCCTCTCTCTTCCTGCAGCATTACTGCCTCTGGCCATGGAAGCAGAGCATAGCAGCCATTGATAGCCTTCTCCTGCAAGGAGTCCCTTGCATTGTGTATCTTCTCTTGTTTCACTTGGGCTGAAGTGTAGAGAACAGCGCACATCTCGGCCAAAGCCCTCTGCGCTTGTCAGAGGGTTTGGGGGAGAACCAGGAGCTTATCTGGTTTGCTGATAACAGCAGCACACCAGACTCCTGCCATTTCCTGCTGTGCAAGGAAGACCCTGGTGAAATAAGGAAATTCAACCCCTGAGCTGACGACCCTGACCAGCCTGAATCTGTTTATTATTGGAGCCTAATTACTTACATGTTTTTAAATGGGTGTGCGAATTAATAGAATGTTTAATTGCAGAATGGAGCTGACTGAAAAGCTCCAAGCAAATGGGGTTTGGCGACGGGACACAGGCGGCAAAATGTGCTCCTGTTCAGGATTTCAGCCAGCTGTGATATCTTCTAGGATGCTCTCATTTGGAAGAAGCCCAAGGTTGGCAAAAGTACATACAACTCTCAAGCATGCACACAGCTCAGCCAAAAACAAAGGAAGGCTGAGAATGTTCCTCAGTGGCCACAGAATGCTGCCATGTCAATAGGAACAGAAAACTGGAAAACTGGGAGGTGGGGAAAGAGTGAAATGCCATGCTTGGAAGGAATGGCTGGCTGGAAACTGGAATAGGAGCACTCCCACTAAGAGGAAGAATACGCTGCAACATTTTGTTGCAGGTCCCACTTATAAATACTCCTCCTGTCTGTCTGTCTGTCTGTCTCTGTGGTGTCTTTTTGGTACTTAGCAACTTTCTATTGAGCCAGGCCATTGGCCCACCTAGCTCAGTATCATCAACACTGATTGGCAGCAGCTCTCCAGGGTTGCAGGCAAGTCATCTTTCCCAGCCCTACCGGGATTGAACCTGGGACCTTTCTGCATGCAAGGCAGATGATTTTCTACTGAGCTAGAGCCCCACTGAAGACCCTCCTTTTTTAAGCAAGTCTTTTAACAGGTGAGCTGTATCCAAGACTGTATCTGTACTGGATGTGAACTTGCTTTTACATATGGAAGGTTTTTTTTAATTGTTAGAATCGTGTTTAAGATCTAGGAGAGACCAGGGTTCAAATCCCCGACTTGCAGCTCATTGGGTGACCTTGGGTCAGTCACTGCCTTGCACTGTATCCTACCTCGCAGGGCTGTTGCGGAGAGAACCATGCACACCACCTTGGGCTCCTTGGAGGGAAAGGGGGGACACGAAGGCAACAAACTAACAAACTGAGGACTTCTAAAGGAAATCATGCAATGTGGAGATTGGCAACCAGCTGAAATGAATCACAGCACTGACAGAAGCCGCCCCCCTCTCATGCACCAATGTTTGCTGCGGCCAGAGTGGCACACAGATGATTTCTGGAATCGCTTGACCGCTTCTGGCATTTTCCTCCCCACCTCCTGAAGCCAGCTCTGTGAGTAGGTGGGGCAGTTCTCCTCCATGACAGCTAGGAATTGAAGCAACTTGCCCTAGCCTGGAATAATCCCTCAAAGGGTACGGGCAAATCGAAGGCTAGCACATGATAACCCAGAAACCAGATTTCCCCCCAGAAGATAGTATGCTGCCCACCAGGGGAGTCATATGATGACTGCATGCACTCTCAAAACTATGTAATGCAAGGTACTCACCATGGCCAGCCCCCCGCTCAGCAGCCCCCCACCTTGCTCCATGATACCATGGCTGATGCCCACAGGTATGTCAAGCGCCTGCACCCCATACTGGGCAGAGAAGGTGGTGTCTGGGGCTGTTACGGGGTCGCCCAGGTCCTCAAAGTGGCCAACCACGTCAGAAACAGCCAGGGAGGGGTCGGCGTCCAGCGCGATGGGCGGGATCTCAAACTCTTCATCCCCCAGGCTTGGCGTGTGGAAGGTCTGAGCAAAAGGGAGGGAGGAAAAGAGAGAAAGAGAGACTTTGATGCAGATGTACAAACTTAGGAAAGGCACACTACACTAGATCAGATGTTGTCCACCCACCCCAGTATGGTCTATTCTGAGCAAAGAGACCCTTCAGGGTCCCTGCTGGTGTAGCAGTTAGGGTGTCTGACAAGGACCTGGGAGACCCGAGTTCAAATCCCCCACTCGGCTGTGAAGCTCGCTGGGTGATATTGAGCCAGTCACCGCCTCTCGGCTTAATGTACCTGACAGGGTTGTTGTGGAGAGGGGGGAAGAACCATATGTGCCACCTTGAGCTCCTTGGAGGAAAGGTGGGATGTGAAAGCAAAAATAAATAATAAAAAGCAACACTTATTTGAGGATGCTTCTTAAGTTCTGATTTTCAGAACAAGGCGGTTCTCAATTTGCAAGCTTTTTAAGCTTCGAAGATGAACACACAGAGCAAAAAGTCTTGCCTCAGGTAAGCACCAAAGCCTGCTCTCCCCTCTTGTTTTCATTCTCCGGGGTCTCAGACAAGAGGACTGTCCCTTGAAACTGGCGGCACCAGGAACTGAACCAGGAGCCTTGTGCACAACAAAGCATTTGGTCTGCTGCGAGCTGCAGGTGGCAACATCCCCCCGGTTCCTGCCATCCAGCACTTGCATTCCACGCTCTCCGCCGCCAAATGCCCTGCACCCACAGCCCCTGCAAGCAGCCAAACTCACCTCAGCCCCTGACAAAAAGGGGTGCGCTGTCCCGGTGATAGCCAGGTAATTCTCATTTCCTCCAGGGAACTTAGGGGGAGAAGGGAAAACATTAGCAATCCTTTGTTTATTTTCCCCCCACCACAAATGCAGCCCCACCCCAAATCCAATATCCAGACACCAATCCATGGTGTAGCACCACTCACACTTCAGGAACTCATAAAACCATCACTTGTGACCTCCACTTCCGCAGTCTTAAAAATCTCATTAGTCAGAAGTTGATACTGAATAGGAACAAAGGAAGCCACCTTAAAAGGAGTCACACCACTGGTCTATCTAGCTCAGTACTGTCTGCACCAGGGGTTGTCAACCTGATCCCTACCACTCACCAGTGGGCGTTTCAGGATTCTAGGTGGGCGGTAGGGGGTTCTACAGCACAAGCTGAATCCTTTTGAGCACTGGTGGGCGGTAAGGAAATTTTACCATCAGGAAAGATGCATTAGTGGGCTGTGGGTATAAAAAGCTTGACAACCCCTGGTCTACACTGACTAGCAGCTGTTTTCCGTGGCTTCAGGCAGGAGTTTCTCCCAGCCCTACCTTGGGAAAAGAACACATAAGAAGAGCCCTGCTGGATCAGGCAAACAGCCCATCTCTTCCAGCAGCCTCTTCTCACAGTGCCCAATGAGATGCCTGCAGGAAACCCGCAAGCAGGACCCAAGCACAAGAGCCCTCTCCCTCCTGTGGTTTTCGGGCAACTGGTATTCAGAAGCATGGCTGCCTCCAATTGTGGAGGCAGAGCACATAGACATTGTGGCTAGTAACCTTCTCTCCCAAGAATTTGTTCAACTCTCTTTCAAAAGTCGGTGGCCATCACTGCCTCCTGTGGCAGCAGGTTCCATAGTTTAATTACATGCTGTGTGAAGAAGTGCTGTATCAGTTTTATTGAATGCCCACGAAATCCACCCTTTGGGTTAAGTTAGGCTGAGAGACAATAAATTTGCCCAGGGTCACCTAATGCAGCTTTGTGGTTGAGTGGCAAATGAATTTCCACCTGGGCCTCCCTGGTCCTAGCCTTACCATGCTACCACACTGAGAGTAATGCTGCTTTAAAAGTCACCAGTGCGGTGTCATTCAGCCAAGGTTTAGGGCTGGGTGGTATCTGCTTTTCAACATTGCGATATATCACCAGCTAAACTTCACAGTATACTGATATGCCAAGATGTCTGAAATAAGGATGGAGCTATGTAGAGGCACTAGCTAGCTTCACGGATTTCCCCACATTGTGATTTTTGCATAGCACACACAGACACACATCATGATTTGCGATATATTGCCAGGTCAAAAATTATGAAACTGATTATCACGATATGGACATCAAACCAGTTCTGAATGTTACATAGGTACATCACCAAGTAGTGGGGGAATGTAAACGTCACCTATGGTGCCAAGGCTGTCCCCATAGTTTCACCCACTGGCCTCACCCATGGTCCAAAGCAGAGAGTGTCACCAGCCCACAAAAAATTGTTTTAAAACATTCAAACTACTGCTGAGCCTTAAGCAGGCATCAGCACACAAAAAGCTTTTTGCAGCACTGAGACCAGCATTTTCTCCTGCTAATGTCTGCAAATCGAGCAGATGTTTAAGAAAGCACAGCAGCAGAGGCCAGTAATCTTACTGAAGCAGAAGCCAAGATGCTTAACAGCCCAATCCATCACCCTACCCAATTGCTACACTCTGAACCCCTGGTGCTGTGCAGTTATTGTATAATGATTTGAAAGGGGTGCTGCTGCTGCAGCAGCAGCATCCCTTGAGAGTTGCTGCCAGTCAGAGAAGAAAACTAGATGGGCTTATCATTCGACTCAGTAAAAGGCAGATTTGTATATTCATGTTCCCCATACCAAATGAATGAATGAATGGAAGAGACACGGCTGAAAGGGACTCTAGCATTTTCAGAGTTCCCCCCCTCCTCTGTTGGACAGGCCTGGTTTCTATGCAGAGGGCCAGACTCGGGTTTGTGTGGAAAAGCATAAAAACTCACTGATGAACATTCCTGCCCCAATGCTCCAGGTCCTGGATAACCATAATCTTAATGGGTGTGGGAGGAAGTATGCTGCAGTTGCCTAGCAACCGCACAAGGAAATCCTCAGCTTCTTCTCATGGCAAGGGCACAACATGTGGATTCCATGCTGGATTCCGTTCTGTAGTGATTGTAATATCTGCTTAAACACAGAGGGTTGTGTGTTTGAGCCCCAGTGGAGTCACTATGATTTAAGCAGCCAGGACGGCTGAGGAGCCTACAAAGTCACCATCTCCCCCAAGTTATGGGTTCAAATTCTACTCCTGACAAGTAACATTTGAACTGATTGCAGCTCAGAGACAAACTTGTTTCCTGGTAGAAGGTCCCAGGTTCCATCCCCACCATCTCCAGGTAGGGTTGGGATTGTTCCCTGCCTGAAACCATGGAGAGCGACTGCCAGTCAAGAGTGGGCAATGTTGAGCAAGATGGACCAGTGGTCTGACTCAGTATAAGACAGTTTCCTGTTCTCTAACAGAGCAGAGAGTTGAAAAATAATAAAACACGTTGAAATTCCTATTCAGTGTTTCTAAACACACACATACAGCCAAGCACAAATGTGAATTCAGAACTTCTTGAGGCTTCCTGCCACTTCTGACTCCGATTTACAGCCCCCTGAACACAGGTTCATATGTTGTAAGCAGGTCTGTTGCAAGGACAAAGTAGAACTACCTGTAGTCAATTTTAAGGTCAGGTAATCATTTCATGGAGAGGCACCTTGTAATAAGCAGCGTCAGTGAGCTAAATGAGTGGTACTTTGACCTTCATCCAAACACATGCTCCAAGGCACTCCTTGGATGCAGGTACTGGTAGTCCCAAGATGCCCTGCCCAAGATGAACAATAACATCACTGCCTCAGACAGTTTTGAAAGACTATAAAGGGCAACTTAGCATACTATGAGAGGAAACATCTGCAGTCATCATGCAGCTCAACCATATTCCAAACTAACATGAGCAGACAGGATACAACAAGGGGAAGGGCAGCCTTCTGATTCCCTCAAGATGTTTTGGACTATACTCCCATCACTCCCAGCCGGCATGGCCAGGTTAGCTGGGGCTGATGGGAGTCGTAGTGCAAACCAGCTGAAGGTAAATAGGTTGGCAAAGGCATGTGTAGTTGGCACATAACTTCAGGTTCGGAAGAGCCCAGAGGTCATTGGATCCAACTGTCTATCCCAGCCAAGCAGGGCACATTTTACACTCAAGCCACACCAATGGAACCAACAAATGTCAAAAGGATGACATGCAAGTGGTTGAAAGTGTGCAATGCCAAGGTGCTCATGGAGGAGTAAGTTCAGATGTACCATATAAACCGAACTATAGGAGAAAAGCTATATGCAAAATTAGTTCCTACCCAATTTATCCTGGGATGGGTAGATATTCTTTCCTGGAGAGATCAAGACTGAACAAATGACATTCAACTGATCCTTCCAAAAACAAACTTATATGGAATCAGTATGGACCATAAAGAAGGCTGATCGCCGAAGAATTGATGCTTTTGAATTATGGTGCTGGAGGAGACTCTTGAGAGTCCCATGGACTGCAAGAAGATCAAACCTATCTATTCTTAAGGAAATCAGCCCTGAGTGCTCCCTGGAAGGACAGATCGTGAAGTTGAGGCTCCAATACTTTGGCCACATCATGAGAAGAGAAGAATCCTTGGAAAAGACCCTGATGTTGGGAAAGATTGAGGGCACTAGGAGAAGGGGACGACAGAGGACGAGATGGTTGGACAGTGTTCTCGAAGCTACCAACATGAGTTTGACCAAACTGCGGGAGGCAGTGCAAGACAGGAGTGCCTGGCGTGCTATGGTCCATGGGGTCACGAAGAGGCGGACACGACTAAACAACAACAACATATTCTGATCAACATTTTATTGCCATTTCGGGGGTATTTAAGATGTGTGCATGTGATGTGGAAAAGAGACACAGAAAGAAGATCACAGGCTTTTAAAGAACAAATGCCATTTTTGTGCACATGTAAAGTAGGTCAATCTACAAAGAGCTCCCCATGAGCAATCCATGCCACGTTTAACCACATTACTAGGAGTGAAGCACCCACAATTTTGGGGGGGGGGGTCCACAGCTGACATTAATACAAGATGCAAGCTGGACTTATTCCACTCTAACCAAGCACAATCCAAGGACTGAACTTTCACCTTTGTACCCCGGAATGAACTCCACAAAATATCTTGCTTCCTGGTGGAACTCTCACCCCCACGTTCAAGGCATCCCCTTTCCCGCAAGGACACCCTTCTCACCACACCCTTCCTCAAACGTCCCCAACTGTGTCATATCTCTGATGTGGGGTTCAACCCACAGAGGATGAGCCAGCCAGTGGCCTTTAGCCGAAAGAGCTAGAGGGGTCCTCCACATCCTCTCAAATGCCAAGAGGAGGCAAAAAGAGAGATTGGGGTGGGGGAATAAGAAGTTAGGAAGATGGACAGGCTAGGAGAGGCAAAGTTGGGCCCAAGGCAACTGCTGAACCCCGCACCCCTCCCCTCTTTTGCCTTCAGTAGGGCTCCTTAAGGAAACGTTGGAAGGTACCAAACACACAATCCGGGGAGGGGGGATATACACTGCACCCCCTGATAACCTCAGCTCCATCCCCTTCCCCTTCCTCCCCAGCCCCATATTATGCCCTTTCCCTCCACAGAGCCAATCCCATGGGGACCCTTTTTAAAAGGCAAGGGAGACCCACCGACACCCACCCCATCCCCCAGCGTGGTTGTCCGCCAGTTAGGCTCCCTTACCTCCATGGCCGCAGCCTCAGAGCCTCGCCGAAGAGAGGGGGAGACCCCGCCGCACTCTCCCCCTCCCCCCCGTCTTTCTTCCCCAGCTCCTCAACCGGATCCGGAAAGCCCTTCCGCCCACCCGAGCTAAGGTCGGGAAAGCGCGTCACTTCCGCCCGGCCTTCCCTCCGCTGCTATTTATCACTTTTCTGAGGGGAACTATTGGGGCAAATTTCCTTCCCACCCAGCCCCCCACTACCGGGCTGCCTCGGCTCTTTCTCTGAACACGCCCGTCTGGGCCGTTGAGGAGGAGAGGATAGAGCCGAGTCGAGGGGGAGGCTAGAGCGTAGTGCGGTGCAGGAGGAAGGGCAGGTGCTAGAGCGTCCCTACGCCTACGTCGGGAGAGGGTAGTAGACTAGCGGATGTGACGTAAAACGGCCGGTTCGGCAAACCGCCTAACGGTTCGGGTTGTTCGTTTGTTTTTGCAGGAGAAGGCGGGGCTGTGACGTTAAACCTCCAGGGTGCCTAGAGCGACGCAGGAAACGTGGCTCCGGCCAGCGAGGGACAGGCCAGAGCGGCCGCGGAAAGGAGTGATAAGCTCTGTAGCCACTGGCTTGCTGGAAAAGGTGCCGGAAAAGGAAAACCAGAGCGTCACTGAACGAGGGAGGGAGGGAGAGGAAGGACAGGGAGCGCGAGAGCAATAGACATGGCGGCTGTTGAGTAAGCTAGAGTGGCCCCTGGAGAACCTCCAGGCCGGGGCTGGGGTTTAGGGGGGTTTCAGAGCCATGTCCTACGCCTATCTCTTCAAATACGTCATCATCGGGGACACCGGTATGGGCGGGGAAAATGAGGGAGTTTCAGCCTCGGGTGGGATGGGGTGGGGGCGGGGATATTATTATTTAAGGCAAATAATATACGTACTGTGTATATATATATATATATATATATATATATATATATATATATATATATATATATATGAGAGAGAGAGAGAGAGATCACTATTTAGGTCACTATATAGAGCAGGCACCCCCAAACTTTGGCCCTCCAGATGTTTTGGACTACAATTCCCATCATCCCTGACCACTGGTCCTGTTAGCTAGGGATCATGGGAGTTGTAGGCCAAAACATCTGGAGGGCCGCAGTTTGGGGATGCCTGATATAGAGTGTGCGACCTTACAACAACCCTGTGAGGAAGGACACCGTTGATCCCATTTTGCATATACTGTATTGAACATCTGACACTGTGTGAAAGGACCACTTCCTTGCTCTGGGTACCCAACACAAGGCTACAAATCCTGTGCACATTTGTTTTGTTTTGTTTGTGACATTATTTATAGTTCAACCCCCCCCTTTTTTTTTTTGCACAGCCCACCCAAGGCTGCGTGACGTTTCCTAAAATCACACTAAAATTAAAAGGACAGAACAAAGCACAGTGTAACTAGCAAAACACAACATCTGCTTGGCAGTAAGCACCATTGAACTCTACTTCTGAGTAAACATGCATAGAATTGGGCTGTCAGTGAGGGAACCACGGAAAGGCTTAGGTCTGCCTTACATTTTTGTTTTTTAATTCCTCGTACCTGTACGTCTTAATCACAGGGATCTTGGACCCAGCTCAAGATGCACATGTATAAAATTGCTTCTGTAAAAAAATCACTGTCTAAACACATACAACCCATGATGACAGGTTACTACAGTTCAGGAGGATTGTTGCATTATGTTGCAATAATAGTATAAGTAATAGTAACAATAGCAGGTTCCAAACCCTGTTCAAAGCTGGAGGTGGGCAGGGCAGGGCAAAAGGAAGCATTTTCAGTTTGTTTCTTTTACAAAGAGATAATCGGGGAGAAAACCTTGGAAGTGGACACAAATAGGGAGTTACAGAGGCAAGGTATCATGACCAAAAGGGCCTCCCTCAACTGATGCCTTGTCTCCACTGGCTCTATTCAGTATAATAATGTAGATCAGGGGTCCCCAGACTTTCTGCGCGGCGGGCCGGTGCCCGCTGCGCCGACCGCGCGGTGGGCCGGAGGGCAGGGGAGTGTGCGCGCAGCGGGCCGGAGGGCGGGGGAGTGCGCGCCCGTGCGCATGCGCACACGCACACGGGCGGGGAAAAAATCGCCAAAAATCGCTTGTGCGCATGCGTATGGGCCTCCCCCGACCCGGAAGTGCACCAGAAATGACCTCTTCCGGGTCGGGAGAGGCCCATACGCATGCGCACAAAGGATTTTCGGCGATTTTTTGCCGATTTTTTAGATCGTCGCTGCGCCGCGCGCCGTGAGAGCGGGCGGCGGGAGTCGTCGCGGGCCGGATTGGAAGGCCGATTGGGCCGCATCCGGCCCGGGGGCCGTAGTTTGGGGGCCCCTGATGTAGATATTTGAGTAGGCTGAACGCAGTAATATTATCAATTATATAATGTTGATGCCCAGTACCTCCCTCACCAACCATACATAAGGTTGGGGGAAGATGGTCTAAGCTCAGAAGCCAAGATCCTCCAAAGTCGCAGACCAACCATACTATTCCTTACATATAATCTTACAAGTCTCTCAGAAACTGAGTCTCCATAAGCGGTTTACTCATGCTGGCCACAAGACCCAGAAAGCTGTCTGAAGACAAACGCCAGCTCCCTCAGCCTGAAACAAGATGAGCGCCACACCCTATAGTCGAGTTTGACTCGACTTAATTGTCCAGGTAGCTCATGTTGGTAGCTCGAAGCTACCAACATGAGTTTGACCAAACTGCAGGAGGCAGTGGAAGACAGGAGTGCCTGGTGTGCTCTGGTCCATGGGGTCACAAAGAGTTGGACACGACTAAACGACTAAACAATAACAACAATTTGTCTAGGGCTCCTTTACTTTTACCTTTTTACCTGCCAGTATAGAACAGAGAGATGGGGAAATTCAATTGTGTTGTTGATCAAAGCAATGGAAGATGGGAGTGGTTTCACATCTGCTAACCAAATTGTGGAAGTGAAATAAAGGGTCTCTCTTTCTCTCCAAGACAGTATGAGTTATTGCCTACAAAGCCTTAAAGCAGGCATGACCAAACTTGGCCCTCCAGATGTTTTTGGACTACAACTCCCACCATCCCTAGCTAACAGGACCAGTGGTAAGGGATGATGGGAATTGTAGTTCCAAAACTGCTGGAGGGCCAAGTTTGACCATGCCTGCAAAGGGATGGGGAGCTTGGGACACTGCAGATGTTGCTGGACCACAACTCCCATCATCCCTGAATATTGTCCATGCTGGTTGCTGGGGCTGATGGGAGATGGAGTTCAGCAATATCTGGAGGCTCATGGGTTCTCCAACTCTGCCTTAAATGGTTCTTCACATAGCCTGTCATCAAACCCTCCTCTCCCACATTTTCCTGCCTGGCCACTGCATTCATCATCAGAGGTTAGGTGGGATGTAAGATGAGGCCTTTTAAGTTGCAGCACCAAGCTTATAGAGGCCCTTACTTCAGGAAGTGTGTTTGCCCCTTAGTGAAGAGCAAAGGCATTCTTGTTTAGCCATGCATAATTGCCCTTTCTCCCCGAATTATGGATCATGTTCTTTCTGGGCAGTGTTACAAAATTACAAATATAAAGCAAATGGAAAACATAGCAAAACATACATTTAAAAACAACATTGATAAAGCCAGTGTAAGATCCACATTAAAGGGAGCCTGACAGCTGTATAAAGGAGGAACTATAAATGGCGAATAAATAAAGTCTCAAGAGATAGTGTGGAAATTCTCCCAAGAGGTTTGCAGAGGCTTCCATGTAACTTGTACAACTCGCAGACAGCGAGTCTGGTCCATAGGGCAAAGAAGGCCCTGCCCCAAAAACCAATTCAAAATGCTGGTTTTTACCTACAAAACCTCAGGATCTCAGTACCTTAAGAACCGCCTCTCCCCATATGAACCAACTCAGACCCTCTGCTTGTCATCCAAAACCCTTCTCTATATCCCCACTCCCCGAGAGGTTCGGATGTCAACACAAGAACGAGCCTTTTCTGTGGTGGAATGCTCTCCCCAGAGAGGCTCGCCCAGCGTCATCATTACATGACTTTAGATGCCAGGTGAAAACAGTCCTCTTTACCCACGTCTTTGGCCACTAAACAATCTATGGCCTGTTAAATGTGACGGGGGCTGTTATTACAATTGTTTGGTGATTATGCTGTGTCTTTTTTTTTTTACGCCGTGTAAATTAAGTTCCTAATGTTGTATACCGCCCTGGGATCTTTGGATAAAGGGTGGTATATAAATTAATTAAATAAATAAAAACGAAACAAAAATAAAGTTCAGTTGGCCCTCCGCTAGCCTCCACTAGGAGCAGCACTGCCTGTTGGCTTCCTGCTTGTTGCAGGTGTTGCCTTTGTAGAATTCAGCTGGGAGCCAAGCTAGAGTTAGGTGTCTCTGCTCGGCATTGGCATTTGTGGGCCTTTCTCCTTCCATCCTATGGGTCTCAGTGGGCACCAGCCACCACCGATCACAGGGTGTCTTTCTCTCTTTTTCTGTACAACAGGTTCTGAATTTATTTTATTTTTCCCCCTCCCCCCAAAGGTGTTGGAAAATCCTGCCTCTTGTTACAGTTCACAGATAAGCGGTTCACAGCTGTCCATGACTTGACCATAGGTGAGTCCCCAATGGGCCTTGGGGTATTACTTAGGCAAGGTTCCAGAGGAGGGGGTGTCGTTGCATGTATTTGGACTGGAGGAACAAAGCTGGGGGACACAATGCCCTACAGCTGGGCGGTAGGGAGAGAACAGGGGAGCACAGAGGCTCTTTTTCAGCATGAACAGAAACGTTGTCCATAACAACAGCACCATCTTGTCTCTCTCTCTCGTGTGTGTGTGTGTGTGTGTGTGTGTGTGTGTGTGTATTCTTCTTCTTTGGCAATCACTCGTGGTTGAGTAAGATTGTCTTCCATGATCACAGTCTTAACTGAGTCCATAAGTGACTGTGGAGGCCAGTTCTGCATCCACACATCCTTCCACAGTGGGGATGTAGGTTTCCAGGCGGGAGTTGATCATGGTGAGGGTTTGCCAAGCATGCCTTCCCCTTAGCACGTTTCTCCCTTTCATCCTGAGTTCGAGTGTCTTCAAAGCCCATGACAACTTTGGTAAAGGCTCTTCTCCAACTGGAGCGCTCGCAGGCCACTGTTTCCCAGTTATCAGTGTTTATACTACATTTTTAAAAAGATTTGCCTTGAGAGAGCCTTTATACCTCTTTTGTTGACCACTGGCATTGCGCTTTCCATTTTTAAGTTCGGAATAGAGTAGTTGCTTTGGGAGATGGTAATCAGACATCTGCACAACTTGACCAGTCCAATGAAGTTGATGTTCAAGAATCATCGCTTCGACACTGGTGACCCTTGCTTCTTCCAGTACACTGATATTAGCTTGCCTGTCTTCCTAAGTGATGTGTAAAACTTTTCAGAGACACTGTTGATAGAATCTTTCGAGGAGTTGGAGATGACATTTATAAGTGGTCCATGTTTCACAAGTATACAGTAAGGTCTCTCTCTCTGTGTGTGTGTTTATATATATATATATATATATATATATATATATATATATGTACATACACAGAGCCTCACAGAGGGTGGCAGAACTGGAAGGAGTGTGGGGGGGGGGTTTCACAGGCCGGGTTATAATGAGAAACATGGGTTGAATGATATGGCGGGTTGGGGTTATGGAGAGTCCCTGCCCTCTGAGCTTTCTCCTGTTCTACCATTTCTCCACCAGGTGTAGAGTTTGGTGCACGGATGGTCACCATTGACAACAAAAAGATCAAGCTGCAAATTTGGGACACGGTGAGCTCCCCTTGAAGCCTTGACCCTTTGCAAATGCGAAGGAACCATCTTGGGGACTGGAGTGCCAAAAGAGATCAAGGGCATTTTAGCTTCTCAATGATTCTTTTGTTTTAGTTGGTTGTCTGTCCCCATCTTGGGTATCTGCTCCCAGCCAGTGTTCCAACCTGTTTTGTTTTGTTTTAATTAAGTGTTGACAGGCAGGAAATTATTCCTCCAGCCCTGTTTAACCAACTGCTCCATGGCTGCAGAATTGGAAGGAAGAAGGGAACAATGGATCAATGCCTTGTCGTGGCGAAGGGGCTTGAATAACTCAGAGAAGCTATGAGCTATGCCATGCAGGGCCACCCAAGATGGACAGGTCATAGTGGAGAGTTTTGACTAAACGTGATCCACCTGGAGAAGGAACTGGCAAGCCACTCCAGTATCCCTGCCAAGAAAACTCCATGGACAAAGACAACAGGCATATAAAAGTTATGACGCTGGAAGATGAGCCCCTCAGGTCGGAAGGCGTCCAACATGCTACTGAGGAAGAGCGGAGGACAAGTACAAGTAGATTCAGAGCTGATGAAGCGGCTGGGCCAAAGCCGAAAGGACGCTCAGTTGCGGATATGCCTGGAAGCGAAAGGAAAGTCCGATGCTGTAAAGAAAAATATTGCATAGGAACCTGGAATGTAAGAACCATGAGTGGAGGTAAGCTGGATGTGGTCAAAAATGAGATGACAAGAATAAATATAGACATCCTGGGCATCAGTGAACTAAAATGGAAGGGAATGGGTGAATTCAGTTCGGGTGACTATCATATCTACTACTGTGGGCAAGAATCCTGTAGAAGAAATGGAGTGGCCCTCATAGTCAACAAAAGAGTGGCAAAAGCTGTAATGGGATGCAATCTCAAAAATGACAGAATGATCTCGATACGAATCCAAGGCAGACCTTTTAACATCACAGTAATCCAAGTTTATGCACCAACTACCGGTGCTGAAGAAAGTGAAATTGACCAATTCTATGAAGACCTACAACACCTTCTAGAAATGACACCAAAGAAGGATGTTCTTCTCATTACAGGGGATTGGAATGCTAAAGTAGGGAATCAAGAGATAAAAGGAACAACTGGCAAGTTTGGCCTTGGAGTTCAAAACGAAGCAGGGCAAAGGCTAATAGAGTTCTGTCAAGAGAACAAGCTGGTCATCACAAACACTCTTTTCCAACAACACAAGAGACGACTCTACACATGGATATCACCAAATGGGCAGCATCGAAATCAGATTGATTATATTCTCTGCAGCCAAAGATGGAGAAGCTCTATACAGTCAGCAAAAACAAGACCTGGAGCTGACTGTAACTCAGATCATCAGCTTCTTATAGCAAAATTCCAGCTTAAACTGAAGAAAGTAGGAAAAACCACTGGGCCAGTAAGATACAATCTGAATCAAATCCCTTATGAATACACAGTGGAAGTGAGGAACAGGTTTAAGGATTTAGATTTGGTGGACAGAGTGCCTGAAGAACTATGGATGGAGGCTCGTAACATTATACAGGAGGCAGCAACGAAAACCATCCCAAGGAAAAGGAAATGCAAGAAGGCAAAATGGCTGTCCAACGAGGCCTTACGAATAGCGGAGGAGAGGAGGCAAGCAAAATGCAAGGGAGATAGGGAAAGATACAGGAAACTGAATGCAGATTTCCAAAAAACAGCAAGGAGAGATAAGAGGGTCTTCTTAAATGAGCAATGCAAAGAAATAGAGGAAAACAATAGAATGGGGAAAACCAGAGATCTGTTCAAGAAAATTGGAGATATGAAAGGAACATTTCGTACAAAGATTACCATAATCAAGGACAAAAGTGGTAAGGACCTTACAGAAGCAGAAGACATCAAGAAGAGGTGGCAAGAATACACAGAGGAATTATACCAGAAAGATATGGAGGTCTCGTACACCCCAGGTAGTGTGGTTGCTGACCTTGAGCCAGACATCTTGGAGAGTGAAGTCAAATGGGCCTTAGAAAGCACTGCTAATAACAAAGCCAGTGGAAGTGATGATATTCCAGCTGAACTATTTAAAATTTTAAAAGATGATGCTGTTAAGGTGCTACACCCAATATGCCAGCAAGTTTGGAAAACTCAGCAATGGCCAGAGGATTGGAGAAGATCAGTCTACATCCCAATTCCAAAGAAGGGCAGTGCCAAAGAATGCTCCAACTACCGCACAATTGCGCTCATTTCACACGCTAGCAAGGTTATGCTTAAAATTCTACAAGGCAGGCTTAGGCAGTATGTGGACCGAGAACTCCCAGAAGTGCAAGCTGGATTTCGAAAGGGCAGAGGAACCAGAGACCAAATAGCAAACATGCGCTGGATTATGGAGAAAGCTAGAGAGTTCCAGAAAAACGTCTACTTCTGCTTCATTGACTATGCAAAAGCCTTTGACTGTGTCGACCACAGCAAACTATGGCAAGTTCTTAAAGAAATGGGAGTGCCTGATCACCTCATCTGTCTCCTGAGAAATCTCTATGTGGGACAAGAAGCTACAGTTAGAACTGGATATGGAACAACTGATTGGTTCAAAATTGGGAAAGGAGTACGACAAGGTTGTATATTGTCTCCCTGCTTATTTAACCTATATGCAGAATTCATCATGCGAAAGGCTGGACTAGATGAATCCCAAGCAGGAATTAAGATTGCCGGAAGAAATATCAACAACCTCAGATATGCAGATGACACAACCTTGATGGCAGAAAGTGAGGAGGAATTAAAGAACCTTTTAAGAGGAGAGCGCAAAATATGGTCTGAAGCTCAACATCAAAAAAACCAAGATCATGGCCACTGGTCCCATCACCTCCTGGCAAATAGAAGGGGAAGAAATGGAGGCAGTGAGAGATTTTACTTTCTTGGGCTCCTTGATCACTGCAGATGGTGACAGCAGTCACGAAATTAAAAGACGCCTGCTTCTTGGGAGAAAAGCAATGACAAACCTAGACAGCATCTTAAAAAGCAGAGACATCACCTTGCCGACAAAGGTCCGTATAGTTAAAGCTATGGTTTTCCCAGTAGTGATGTATGGAAGTGAGAGCTGGACCATAAAGAAGGCTGATCGCCGAAGAATTGATGCTTTTGAATTATGGTGCTGGAGGAGACTCTTGAGAGTCCCATGGACTGCTAGAAGATCAAACCTATCAATTCTTAAGGAAATCAGCCCTGAGTGCTCCCTGGAAGGACAGATCGTGAAGCTGAGGCTCCAATACTTTGGCCACCTCATGAGAAGAGAAGAATCCTTGGAAAAGACCCTGATGTTGGGAAAGATTGAGGGCACTAGGAGAAGGGGACGACAGAGGACAAGATGGTTGGACAGTGTTCTCGAAGCTACGAACATGAGTTTGACCAAACTACGGGAGGCAGTGCAAGACAGGAGTGCCTGGCGTGCTATGGTCCATGGGGTCACGAAGAGTCGGACACGACTAAATGACTAAACAACAACAACAACAAAGGGAACAAATTAGGAGAATAGAGAGGCTGGAATTTCAGGAGGAGGGGGTTGTGGGTCCGAATTTTGGAAAGTAGAGTGGGGAGGGGGATTGAGGGCTAAGGAGACCGAAGCACGTTTACACCATACATTTAAAACAACTCTTACACCAGTTTAACAGTCGTGGCTCCCCACTGCTCCAAGAATCCTGGGAACTGTAGGTTGTTAAGGGTGCTGCTACAACAACAACTACAATTCTACAATTCCCAGAGTTCCCTGGAAAGATGGATTGATAAAGTGCTTTGGGAATTGTTGCTTTCTGAGGGGGAATAAGGATCTCCTTGCAACTCTCAGCACTCTTAACAAACTATAATTCTCAGGGATCTCCGGAGGAAGCCATGATTGTTAAAGTGGTATAGTACTTTAAACGTATGGTACAGATATGCCCTAAAACAGTTAGGCCTCTGTTCTCTTCATGGAGTTAAAATGCCCAGGGTTTCCTGGGAAGAGGGATGGAAAGGGGTTGGGTGCTATAGGTGTGGGCATGCTTAGCTAGTAGTTTAGACAACTCCCTTTTTTGTGTTTCCTGATTGGTTCTCTCCCACTCCAAAGGCTGGCCAGGAATCCTTCCGCTCCATCACTCGCTCGTACTACAGAGGGGCTGCCGGAGCTCTGTTGGTGTATGACATCACCAGGTGAGGACAAGGCTCTCAAGGCTACTAGCCATGCTGGCTATGCTCTGCCTCCACTGTTGGAGTAATTCTGGAAATTACCCAGGAGAGGAGGGTGCTCTTGTGCTCAAATTCCGCTTGCAGGTTTCCCACAGGCATTTGGTTGGCCACTGCGTGAACAGGATGCTGGACTAGATGGGCCATTGGCCTGATCCAGCAGGCTCTTCTTATGACGTCAGACCATGGGTCTTTGGATCCGCATGGCTGAGAATGTGCTGCACAGAATTTAACTTGGGGGAGGGGACAGGGACTCTATGTTCTGCTTACTGCTGGCCCAGATGAGTGGTGGAACTTGCTAGGCTCCCATTCTGCCCACCGCACACCCTGACCTACCTTTCTTGCTCTGTGCAGACGGGAAAGCTTCAACCATTTGTACACCTGGCTAGAAGATGCGCGCCAGCATTCCAGCTCCCACATGGTGGTCATGCTCATCGGCAATAAAAGGTATCCGGTCATCTTCTGCTTCCCAACTCACCTGTTCCCCCCACCCCCACCGGCCAAGGACTCAGGGTAGATAATAGTGAATTTTGATGTTTGTATATTATTTTATGTGTTAATCACCTTGAGGTGGTGGTTTAGCTGATTATTAAGTGGAATAAATAAGAACAAGACTATATGAGCATTTGTTTTCATATATGTTTGCACTGTATTGTGAAATCGCTTCAAGGTGCTTCGTTGGGAGTGATTCATAAATGAAATTATTATTATTATTATTATTATTGTTAATTATTATTATTTCTTGCCCCTCTCATCCTGCAGCGACTTGGAGAATAAGCGAGCTGTACGGAAGGAAGAAGGTGAGGCTTTTGCCCGGGAACACGGCATGGTTTTCATGGAGACCTCTGCAAAGACAGCATCCAACGTAGAAGAGGTGAAGAAAGTCCTGGGTGCTTGCCTATCCCCTGCTCCCTGCTAGTCCGTGTTTCCTTTTGGGCCAGAAAAAGCATTCACATAACTTATTCTGCTTACTGCATGCAGGAGAACATATACTGCTTATATTTCTTATACTGAATCAGACCACTTGTCCATCAAGCTCAGTATTACCTACACCGGTAGTTTTCAACCAGTGTGCTGTGGCACCCTGGGGTGCCTTGAATAATGGTCAGGAGTGCCGCGGGCAACACTGGCCTCTGTCCCTGTTTCCTCCCCTCCCTCCCTCTGATGCCCTCTCACGTCTCTGCCTCCCAAAGGCTTGCACAGCTGTTTGTTGCAGCAGCCCTGGCTACAAGCTCCTCAGGCAAATGGTGCTTCTAGGGCTGGCCAGGGGGTGCTGGTTGCCAGGAGCTAAGGCGGCCTCAGAGTAAGCAAGCAAGTGGGCGAGGGAGCCCAGCCAGCCAATCCACCAGCTCTTGCTGTTGGGAATGGAGACTAGTGAGAGGTCAGGCAGGCAAGTACTGCACTGGCCTTTCTTGAGCTTGCTGTGTGCAAGGCCTGCCTGGAAGTTGGGTGCCCGCTGCTGCCCCTACTGCCTCCCAAGGTAAGGTGCTGGCCTCACATTCACCTTTGGCCAGCCTCTGTTGGGACACTAAGGCTGGGCATATCCTCTTCCCCGGCCCCTGTGGGGTAGTGTAAAGAGGCACCTCTCCTTGGATGGGGGCAGATCAGAGACCAGGGGCAGTGGCAGTGGCTGCCCAGAGGACTCACAAGGGGAGGGGAGAGGAGAGGAATCTGAGGAAACACTCCACAAGGGTGTTTGCAAAAGGGCGAGAGGCTGCCAGCTCTGCAGGCAATGGGTGACATAACTGGCTCCTGAGTCCCACAGGGGTGCCGCAGAAAGAATGTACCCTGTTTCTCCGAAAATAAGACAAACCCATAAAATAAGCCATAGCAGGATTTCTAAGCATTTGCACAATATAAGCCATACCCCGAAAATCAGACATAGTGATAGGCGCAGTTCTGGACGGCACCAAGGAAGAGGCTAGGCTGGACATGTAATAAAAATAAGACATCCCCTGAAAATAAGCCACCGTGTTTTGTTTTGTTGAGGAAAAATAAATATAAGATGGTGTCTTATTTTCGGAGAAACACGGTAATTGTTCAGGGGAGCCATGGACTCTAAAAGGTTGAAAACTTCTGGCTTGCACTGACTGAAGGTGGCTTTCCAGAACTTCAAGAGTTCTCTCCCAGCGACAGAACATGCGTCTTGTTCTGTCGCTGAGCTACATCCGTTGATGGGAAGGTCTGAAAGCCTGCTCCTTGGAAGTCCTGCATTGCCCTGGCTTCTGAGGTTCTGACAATCCCCATCCATACAATTTCATGCCCATCTTGGCAGTCATGAGGACCAGAAACTTTAAATGGAAACAGAATTCTGAAATAATGCACCCATGCCAAGTCCGCATTTAGACTGGTATGACTGGCATTGGAGGCGTACAGAGGTTCCTGGATTTGACCCAATTCTCCCAGGTCCATTTAAGTGTGCAGTTTTCCAATTCAGTTGGGGGGAAATGTGGGTGGGGTGAGGGGCCTGCTAGCCTTCATTACCACACCATATCTAGATGGTTCTTTGTGGAATATGGTTGGAAGTGGGTGGGGATGGGTGGGGAAAGAACCCAGCTCTCTTAAAGTTTCCAAAAGCTTCTTTGCCTGGTTGCTTGAAGGTAATTCTTTTTTGCTACAAGTGACACATGAAGTAACTGTTTACAAGCCCAATTGTGTATTATACGGACAATAAGGACTCAGAGAAGAGGGGAATTGCTAATGCTCAGGTCCATCTTCCTGCCATAGCTAGCTAGCAGCTATCTGTGATGCCCAACAGCTGCTGGGGAGTTCATCCTGTACAGCCTTCATTAGAATGGTTTGCCTGCATATATTTTGGCCTGCATCATTCCCTCTGGTGGGGACTGAGCAAGCTTAGCAGAGACAGAATGCTGACTGTGGATTTGGAGGAGGAAAACAGAAAAACGGGACAGTATGGAATGCCGTGCCCTGGAAGAGGGGAAATATCTCCCCCTCTGTACTAGTGCCAGACCCATTTCTGTGTCCCATGTTGATGTGCAGGATAGGAACTTGTCTTTATTGCTGTATTTTTTTACCCATCTTGCTTGTTTCTTTAAAAACTTTCCCCCTTCTATCTACTCCTTCCAGGCCTTTCTCCACACAGCTAAAGCCATCTATAAAAAGATCCAGCAAGGCTATTTTGATGTTAACAACGAGGCAAGTCAGACCTAGCGGCCTCCCTTGATAGCCCATCAAACCTGTAGCTCAATATTTTGTGATGGGGCTGGGGTGGGGATTGGCTGAGGGGTATGTGTGTCAGTACAAGCAGTTCTCAGATTTGTAAAGTGATTTGTATTAAATTTTAACACAATAAAACCTGATTTTGTATATTAAGATACTAGCGAACATAGGTAAAAAGTAAAGGTAAAGGACTTCTGGACGGTTAAGTCCAGTCAAAGGCGACTATGTGGTGCGCCGCTCATCTCGCTTTTCAGGCCGAGGGAGCTGTGTTTGTCCACAGACAGCTTTCCGGGTCATGACTAAACCGCTTCTGGCACAATGACGGAAGTCAGAGTGCACAGAAACACCATTTACCTTCCCACCACAGTGGAACCTATTTATCTACTTGCACTGGTATGCTTTTGAACTCCTAGGCTGACAGAAGCTGGGACAGAGCAACAGGAGCTCACCCTGTCGTGCAGATTCGAACTGCCAACCTTCCGATCAGCAAGCCCAAGAGGCTCGGTGGTTTAGATCACAGTGCCACCCACATCCCTAGCGAACATCGAGAGCTGCCTTATACCAGCTCAGACGATAGTCACATTAGACTGTAGTGATAAACCATCGCTTAATGCTACATGAACAAGCCTAGCCTCCTCCTCAGGTCATGCTCTCCTGTCGTCGCCTTTCACATGGCTAGGAGAAGATAGAGAAAGCAAAAGCTTCCAAGCTTAAATGTAACTTGTTGCTTAAACGCAAACCAAGATCATGGTTTGAACATGAATGATGGTTTTTTGTTTTGTTTTTTTAAACTTACATCAAACCATGTGCTGGTTGAAACAAAACATAGGGTTAAATCAGGCATCCCCAAACTTCGGCCCTCCAGATGTTTTGGACTACAATTCCCATCATCCCTGACCACTGGTCCTGTTAGCTAGGGATCATGGGAGTTGTAGGCCAAAACATCTGGAGGGCCGCAGTTTGGGGATGCCTGGGTTAAATCATGTTCCTCAGCTGAGACAAACAAAAAACTGTGTTTAAAAGAAGGTAAATGCTTCCAGATTCCTCCTGCTCATGCAGAGGAGCAGAGCAGGGAATGTACCGGCTGGAAGGAGGCAAAGCTCATTCACGCAGCACTAAACCAAGGTTTAGATTAGAGGATTATACAAATTAATGGAGGCTATTGATGGCTCCTAGCCACAGTGACTATGTTCTATCTCCACAGATGGAGGCAGCAATGCTGCTGAAACCCAGTTTCAGACTTTTAAAAGACTCGGTTGAAGGAGTCTCTTGGAGGAAACAGCCACTGCCTAGAGCAAGGGTAGTCGATGCTGCACCCTCCAGATATTGCTGGTCCACAACTCCTATCAACATCTGGAGGGAACAAGATTGGCTACTCCTAGCCTAGAGGGACCACCTCTTTCTGCGACTTGCCAAAATGGGCTTGGGCGGTCACAGACGGCATCATTAAAGCCGTCAGAAGCAGTCCTGGCTTTCCTTCGGATTTTTGTTAACTAAGACCTTTTATTTCTCCACCTGCAGGGACACGGCATCAGGCTCGGCCCCCAAGAACCCACGGGTGTCCACACTGGAAGATCCTCCTCTGGCCACGGTCGTCAAGCCTCTGGAGACCGGTCAGGTTGCTGCTGAGTTTCCCCTGAAGTCCATCCGGGAAGATGCCTCCTCCGTGTCATGCTCTCTTTCTCTCTTTCGGTTTCAGGCACCACACGGGGGGCAGGAATCCTTCAAGCTCACCTTCCCTCGATCTTGTTACAGCCTATCTCTGCCCTCCAAATGGTGCCATCCTAGACCTAGAGTTGATTTTGGCTGTTGGCTGTTGGGGTGCTAGTAGTAACTCTTCCAAAAGCCTCCCATTTGAGGACCTCTCTTCACCCCCTCATAGGCAAATGGTGCTTTCAGATTCCCTCCTCCACTAATCTGTGCCTTTCCTCCAGCAGTTTCCTCTTCCAATGTTGGAGATTTCCATTCCCCACACTTTGGGTTCACAGAAGCCTTGGCAGAGGAGCTGGGGAGAGCGTAATCCAGGCCAATCTAACCAATCTTAGATTTTAAGCTCTACTGCACTGTTGTTTCAGCTTTGTATTAAATATTTCCACGTTTGACATTATTCTCTGACATGTCTTCTTCTTCTTCTTCTTCTTTGGTGATCACTCGTGGCCAAGTAAAATTGTCTTCCATGAACACGGTCTTAACAGTGAATCTGGATCCACACATCCTTCCACAGTGGGGACATAGGTTTCCGGGCGGGAGTTGATCATGGTGAGGGTTTGCCAAGTGTGCCTTCCTCTTAGTGCATTTTCCCCTTTCGTCCTGAGTTTGTGCTTCTTCAAAGTCCATGATAAAGGCTGTTCTTTCCCAGTTTTCTGTGCTTATACTGCATTTTTTTAGGTTTGCCTTGAGAGCGACTTTAAACCTCTATTGTTGTCCACTGGTATTTCGCTTTCTGTTCTTAAGCCGGGAATAGAGTAGTTGTTATGGAAGACGATAATCAGGCATCCAGACCACATGACCAGTCCAATGAAACTGATGATATCTCTGGCATGTATTTATATACTGGGAGAAGGAAAGAAAAATAGATACCGGTATATTGAATGGACTTGACTGTTTTGCATCCTGCCATGACAGCTCCATAACAGAAGCTACCAACAAGCATCAAAACCACTTGCTTTGAGCACAGTGACATCCTCTGTGCAGGCAAGAGATGGTATTTCTGGCTATTGGAGTAAACAAAGGAATCTGCTTTGTGCTTAGGCAGAGATCTTTAGAATATACATATAATGTATACATTTCTTGATTGTAAAATCCTCAAAGCAGTTTACAAAGAGAATAAGACAAAAGCACTGCAGTAAAAACAGTTCCCTATGTTCCCTATGAAAACAGTTCAATTGTGTAAAACTCCTAAAGTCAGCAATGCACTTAAAACACATTATAAAACACATTAATGTTCCACATGTCTGTGTAGGTTTCAGAGGGAGTATCCCAGTTGATGGGAGCCACAGGTGGGGAGAATGCTGTTACACTCAGATCCTGCTTGTGAGCACCCCATGGGCACCTGTTTGGCCTTTGTGAGAACAGGGTGCTGGAGGGGGCTTTGGCCTGATCCAGTAGGACTTATGTTCATCTGGCTGCTGATCCTTTTAAACTGGAGATGCGAGGAACTGAATGTGGCAACCTACTAAATGCAAGGCATGTGCTCTTCCACTGAGTTATAGTGGGGTGAGGATGCATACATTGCCATACATTTAAAGCACACATACTCGGGGGGGGGGGGTAATAATGCGAGCTGTAGCTTAAGGGTGCTGGGAATTATAGATCTTTGAGGGGTAAACTACAGTCCCCACAATTCTTGGTGGAGTGTGTGTGTGTGCTAGAAATGGAAGGTGTATATGCAACCATTGCCTGTTCTGCAATTTATTAAACTGAAAGGGGAGATCTGTGGGTGATTAAATACAGGGGTTGTCCTTTCTTTGATGGAAGAATGAGGTATTTCAAAGGAGCGGGAGTGACACAGTCTGCAGAATGCCAAAAACACATCCAGAGGTGCTGCTGCATGGGCATTTGTTTAGAGTCAAGATTAAGATTTGGGAGTCTAAGGGTCCATCCCAGCTCTACAATTCTTATGTATCCTTCCCTAGAAGTAAGCCACATTCAGCACATTAGGATTTATTTCTGATAAACTCCCCAAAGAGTGCTCAGTTTTTTAAAAAAAGCTCAATACTTAATTTTGGGGGAAAACTAAAAACTCAACAACTTGTGTCCTCTGGACTGTCACCTTTTTAAATATGGCAACCCAACTAATGGTCCCTCATCATCTTGGAAAAAGACAATCTGGGAATGTTTAGCCTGGATAAGGGGATGCTGAGAGGATATATGATAGCCATCTTCTAATATCTCAAGGCCAGGAATGAATCATGGAGCCAGCAAGTCAAATCCCACTTCCTTGAGACTTAAGTACCGAATACTATATGATTTCACTACTTGAGGGCAAAGTCTGTTTTACTAGTTTTATTATACGGATCAGCATCATCATATGGACCAAGAGATGGAAAATGGACCAGACAGGTGTGAAATCTGTTCCGCGTCCCAAACTGCTCAGGCTCTGCTTTCCTCCTCTGTGAAATGGGAAACTAACCACAGTGGCATGCCTTGCAGGACTGTTGTAAAAGGCAAACAAATAAAGGGCAAAAGCGTATGCATATATAACAAGCAAGGCTGCTTTTGCAATGGGGCCACATATCTGGCCCCTCACGCCTCTCCATCCCTCCCAAGATGGCTTCCCCATATAGGCGCCCTACGCATTGCCTGTCTGCCGAGGCTCGGGGCGCGGCAAGATGATATTGCCACCTCTCCACAGGCTCCCATGGTCTAAAAACAACACCCTTTCAACAATATATTACTTTTATTTGTATTGGTGGCACGGAATAAATCAGGCGACTTCCTTAGACAGCCTCTCCACGAGCCCGGAGGCCCACTTCCCCCGCTCCCGCTTCCCTTCTCCCCCTCCCCCGCCCCATTCCGGAGAGAGGGAGAGAGACTGACTTCCTGGAAGGTTCTCTCAACCTAACCTGCTGCCTGACCCCGCCCCCAGGCCTCCCGAGTCCTTCGGCAGCGGCCGTAGCCTGGCGGAGGAGCGGTGGGCGTGGCTTGGAGGGCCCCCGAGAGAAGTTAAGTTGCACCGTCCATGCTCGGCTGCCTTGTTCTCTCTTCTCTCTCCTTAGGAGAGGGGAGGGGGGCGGGAGAAGTGGCTCCTTAGAGGGTGAGTCCGCGTGGGGGGAGGGAGGGAGGGGACCAGGGGGAGAAGAGGCCCTCAGGTAAGAGGTGCTATTATTTTTTCATATATAAAAAGGCCTTTTCCTCTTTCTCTTCACAAACCCGCACGAGCGCGGGGGGAGGAGGAGGGAGGGGAAGGATTATTATGGGATGGCCCTCCTCACGATGCAGGCCCGATGCGGGGACGCTCCCCTCCCCCTCCCTCACCGCCGCCGCCGCTCTCCTACGGCGAGTGAGAGGGACCATTTCTGAAGGGAGGGGGAGGGCCCTTCGCTTTCCGCCCTCTGGGGTTCGCTTAATGGGAAAGGTGGGAGGGAGAAGCCAAACCCAGCTTTTGCAGAGGGGGAAGGAAGAAAAGGCTGCTTGGGTGCATTTCCTCCCTCCACCCCCCCCCAAAATCCATGTCACATTCTCTCGTGCATTTCTCTCTCCCCCGTCCCTGTTGGCTCTTTTATTTCGTGTGTGTTTTCACCGCCATCCGGTTTCTAGTAAAGGTTCGAAGGAAGGATTGCACCCCTGTTCCCCTGCTAAAGCCCTTGCACACAGGCTGCCTTAGAGGAGGAGAGGAAAAGGAGGTGGATTGATCCGCGTCTTGGGGGCTCTTGGATGAAAAGAAGGGAGCTGGATTTGGGGAGAAAAAGGAGGAGGCCGAGATCTGGGTGGTGGGTGGATGTTGCATCAAGGAAAGGGAATTTCGGTGGACGTTTGCTCTGAGCATCGGGAGCAACCTGTGCGCAGAGGGGATGGCTCTTCTGCACTTCATGGGCCTTTTGCGCGTGTGGGTTCCTCCGTGCAGAAGTTGTGATGGGGTGGGAAGAGGGCATGCGGGCATGGTCGTAGGAGGAAGTGAGTCCCGTGTTGCCCCATGGAGTTTGGTTTCCCTGATGTACGTACTACAGAACAGCAGCAGTCTTCAACATTGTCCGCTCCAGATGCACCTGGAACCCGAGTGTGCATTTGGGGACCAGTTTCTTACATGGTTTTATTGTATATTTGTATGGCTGCCCATCTTGGAGCAGGATGTAACTTGGTAGTTCAGACGTTTTAGAGCTTGCACGTGGGAAAGGCTTTAAATGTCGGGTTTTGAAATGGATGAGTGGCCAGGTGAGAAAGTAGATCTTCAAGTGCTTGTCAGCTTACTAGGCATTTGTGTGCGAGAGGATTTGCCAATGGATTTGTTCTCACAGACAGAAATTTCAGCCTTCCACACGGCATCTTTTTTCATTTATACACATCTACATCTGGGAATGGCTTTCGTATGTTTTATCACGAAAGTATAGGAGGAGACCAGTGTCTCCTCTGTTTTCTGGTGATACTGACAAGGTCAGAGGAGAGTCTAGTCCAGGCATCCCCAAACTGCAGCCCTCCAAATGTTTTGGCCTACAACTCCCATGATCCCTAGGTAAGAGGACCAGTGGTCAGGGATGATGGGAATTGTAGTCCAAAACATCTGGAAGGCCAAAGTTTGGGGATGCCTGGTCTAGTCAGTTTCCACCTATGCTAGGAAGAATTTGCCCATTCACTCCTTTCTCCTGTTGCTTCAATGTTTATTTACAATTGTTGATGCAAAGGCTTTTTTCCTAACAGTTTGTTTCTTTGGAGAGTGGAAGTGAGGATAGTGAAAGAAATGGCAAAGAGGTGGGCTGGAATGATTTGCATGCAGCTAATTTTTTTGCATGCAGTTAATTTTTTTTCACCATTTCTCTCAGACAGATAGATAATCCTAGGGTGGGACATGTGAAAGTGTGTTTTATTGTGTTGTTTGGACCAGTGATTGGGAAGGAAGAGGTGTGATCTGTAGTTCACAGATTGTTTAGGGAAATATTCTGATGTATTGAGAGTTAAACCACAGTCCTGAGACTGTGGGTGTGGAGGGGAGATTTTCTGTAGCGTTCATCAGATGTTTTAGTCTCTTGCCCCATGCAGACTTGGAAACATTTTCAAGGTTCCTGAGAATCAACATTTGATTTGTTAGGCACACAAGTAGCTGAATGCCTGATATATTTCTAGTCTTGTTGATCTATGTTTCTTTCTCTTCCCCCCTCCTCTTTAGAAGGTGGCCGCAAACCTACCTTACCGGTATTACTTGGAAGTAAATTCTGTTGGAATCAATGGGATTTACTCTCGGGTAAGTGTAGCTTACAATAGGGAAGGAAGAAAATGTGTGTTGGGGAAAGGGCAACTAGGAAGGCTTCAAGCCTTTGGATGTGTTTGAGGGTTGAGCTAATATTGATCAGCCCACATTGTCAAAGATGGTTTGTGGAGGGAAACAGGAAGTAGTGGAACTGAACAATGATTTCAGCTGAGAATGGCCTTTTCAGTTTCAAGAATTCTGATAAGTGATTTCAGTGTAATCTAGTACATGACTCTTCAAAAGCAAGTCCCAATTTGAGTGGGGCTTAGTCCCAAGTAAGCGGGTATAAGATTACATCCCTATTTAACTTATTTAACTTATTCCCATAATATGTATGAATGCATATTTGGTCGCTTAATGCCAGCGCTTTATCTGGCCAGTGTGGTGTAGTGGTTAAGAGCGGTAGACTGTAATCTGGGGAACCGGGTTCTGTCTCCACTCCTCCACATGCAGCTGCTGGGTGACCTTGGGCTAGTCACACTTCTTTGAAGTATCTCAGCCCCGCTTCACATCACAGAGGCTTTGTTGTGGGGGAGGAAGGGAAAGGAGAATGTTAGCCACTTTGAGACTCCTTCAGGTAGTAATAAAGCGGGATATCAAATCCAAACTCTTCTTCTTCTTCTTTTGACTTCCACTCTCATGTTCTGAGAGTTAGTATGGTTTGAAAAATGGTGAAAGGATGCATCCCTTTGCCCTGCCCCCAGTCTTACTGCATATGGTGAAATAAGGATTATAATCTGCTCTAGTTGTTAGGGAGCCGGGGAGTGGTTGTTGTTATGGAACAATTAACATGAGATGTCTGGGTGGGTGGAATATATTGTACTGTCTAAAGGTGTGCATAAGCTGGGATGAGGAAAATGTACACTTGGCATTCATGTACGGTGCTTTTTAATTTGGGGGAAGGGGATAATTTTTTTTTATTGGCAGTCCTAGAGACTCACCATAGAAGCATAGAATCATAGAGTTGGAAGAGACCACAAGGGCCATCCAGTCCAACCCCCCTGCCAAGCAGGAAACACCATCAAAGCATTCGTGACAGATGGCTGTCAAGCCTCCGCTTAAAGACCTCCAAAGAAGGAGACTCCACCACAATCCTTGGCAGCAAGTTCCACTGTTGAACAGCTCTTACTGTCAAGAAGTTCTTCCTAATGTTTAGGTGGAATCTTCTTCTTTGTAGCTCGAATCCATTGCTCTGTGTCCGCTTCTCTGGAGCAGCAGAAAACAGCCTTTTACCCTCTTCCATATGACACCCAGAGGTCCAGATTGACACCAGAGGTCAGTCAATCCTGGGCATCCTACTATACACATTTTCTCCCTCAGCCAGCTTGTAATGTTTTGAAAACCTCGCTTTCTCTCTGCAGCCAATGACTGGTAATGGTGCTTCTGCTCTTTGAGATGGGTTGGTCTGTGGATGGCATTGGCTTCTACATAATGGAGAAACCAGAGAATGTTGCAACAATTGGGCAGGTATCTGCCATGGGTGGTATAGGGCAGGGATGGGGAACCTGTGCCCCTTCCCAATGTTGCAAGGCTGCAGCTCCCATCTTCCCTGATTCCACTGGCCATGCTAATGGGAATTTTAGTCTGACAACATCTTGAGGGCCACATGTTGCCCCCAACCCCCTTAAAATTATTATTTATTGGACTTATTTGTCATTTTTTTAAAACTTAATTTAAGTTCAAAGCTAATATCAGTACAGTATAATGGAATGTAACAATTAAAATAATGCAAAGCTAAAAATAAACTAAAAGTTAAAAATCTTGAGATACATAAAAAGCAGTCTTAACAAACCCCACCCACTGAAAGAGGCTACAGTGTCAAAACGTTAAAGACCAAAAGCTTGGCTGAAAAAAAAAGTTTTCCCCTGGTGCCTAGAAGTAGCTAGTGATGGTGCCTAGCATGCCACCCTGGCCAGAGCATTCCTTAAGTTGAGAGCCACCGCTGAAATGGCCTGGTCTTGTGTTTCCACCATCCAGATTTTCTTCTGAGAGGGCCCACTGAGAGGACCTCAGATGGGGAAGACAGGGTCTGGTTTGGTTCGTAAGGGGAGAGGTGGCGAGCTTTAGCCCATCATTCATCAGAGTTGTCATTTGGTCTTTTCCACGTGCTCTAATAGTCCCTGATATTTTATTTCCAACTGGGGAACCAACTGGGCTTTTGTAGGCAAGCAAAGGGCATCAAGTACCTGGGACATTTACCCACTGCAACTTCAAAAAGGCCCCCAGTCATGCCAGCAGGAAATCCCCAACGCCTCCAGAAACACCAACCAGGATTCATCAGGCTTTGAGTGAGGACTATCCTAATATGTCTCCCACAAAGATGTGCTGTTTTGAGCTCCCATGACCTTAAACCAGGGTGGGGAACCTGGTCCTCTCTGGATGTTGCTAGACTACAACTCAGATCAGTCCCAGCCAGCACAGCCAATGGTCAGGGATGATGAGAGATTTAGTCCAGCATCTGGCAGTCCAATGGTTCCCCAGTCCTGGTTTGGGGATTGCAAGTTCCAGCCAATGCTGGCTTCCTGTTTGGTGGACTTCCCAGTATGTTTCCAAGCACAGTGTAGAGTGTTGGTGCTGACCTATAAAGCCCTAAATGGCCTTGGGCCGGTATAACTGAAGGAGCATCTCCAAGCCCATTGTTCAGCCCAGACCCTGAGGTCCAGCTCCGAGGGCCTTCTAATGGTTCCCTCACTGCGAGAAGTGAAGTTACAGGGAACCAGGCAGAGGGCCTTCTGGGCAATGGCACCCACCCTTTGAAATGGCCTCGCGTCAGATGTCAAGGAAATAAATAACTATACAACTTGTAGAAGACACCTGAAGACAGCCCTGTATCAGGAAGTTCTTAATATTTGGTGTTTTATTATGTTTTTATATGTGTTGGAAGCTGCCCAGAGTGGCTAGGGCAACCCAGCCAGATGGGTGGAGTATAAATAATAATTACATTATTGTTGTTAATATTTGGATGAAATGTTCCAGCTGGGCACACCACCTCCTTGCTGTTGTGGCCGCTGCTCTTTTTGCTTGTCCTCTTCTCCTGGGCCCAGTCCAGACAACCGTCCAGAAGGAGAGCGCAAGGCAAGGGGGAGGAGGATGCTTAATCTCTGCAATATGGTTACTGTTTGTCTGCTTGGAGAGGTACAGTGACTGGGCATTGAGAGCAATGAGGGACAGGAGTTCTGGAAGTTGGTTGACAGCCTGTTTTGGATGCTGAAAGTCCCAGGTTCAGTACCCAGCATCTCCAGGGAGAGGACTCTTTCCGAAATCCTGGAAGATTGCTGCTGGTCATTGTGGACAGTACAGTACGAAGCTAGATGGATCTAGTGGTCTGACTCTCCGTAACACAGCTTCCCATGGCTGTGAAGCTCCCCAAGTTCCCGCTGTGCATATCTCTGCAGAGACAGTGTAGGTGGAGCCATGGACACAGCTGGTTGTGGAGTGTTACCGTGTTTCTCATATTTTAAGTCATTCCTACAAAATAAGCCATGGCAGGATTTTCCTGAGTTGAAGAAATATAAGACATACCCCAAAAATAAGCTGTAGTGGTGGGAGCAGGTCTGGATGGCGCCATGGAAGAGGAAGATGCCTGTCAGCGCCCGGAACCGGCTGCTGCTGCCCCTCCAAAATGTCCAGCAGCATGCACCGCGCCAAGCGCTGACCCGGCGGCGGGACTGGCAAGAGCCGCAGTGCGTGCTGCTCCAAGCCCCGACCCGGCGGTGGGACGCAGCAAGAGCCGCAGCGCGCGCTGCTCCGAGCCCCGACCCGGCGGCGAGACCCGGCAAGAGCCTCAGCGCGCGCCGCGTGGAGACCCGACCCGGCGGGACCCAGCAGCGTGCCCTGCTGAAGCGCCGACAACGCGCGCAGCAGCAGCCAGTTCCGGGCGCCGAGCCGCGACAGGAAGAGGAGGGATGCAGCGGGACGCAGCTACAATGACAAAAAACACCCGGCCAAGCCTTCATTGGCCGCCGCGGCTGCCACTCGCTGGTCCCTCCTCTTCCTGTCGCGTGCGCTGCAGGTCCCGCCGGTCCCGCCACTGGGTTGGCGCTTGGCGCTGGCGCTGCTCCAAGGCCCAACCCGGCGGCGGGACGCAGCAAGAGCCACAGCGCACGCTGCTCCGAGCCGGGATCCGGCAAGAGCCTCAGCGCGCGCCGCGTGAAGCCCCGACCCGGCGGGACCCAGCAGCGTGCCCTGCTGAAGCGCCGACAACGCGCCCAGCAGCGCAGCAGCAGCCAGTTCCGGGCGCCGGACAGGGGAGGTACCATACTGTAATTTTTTAAAAAAATAATAAGACACCCCCCGAAAATAAGCCATAGGCTTATTTTCTTGAGAAAAAAAGATTATAAGACATGACTTATAATATGAGAAACACGGTAGCTGTGTGCACACTGTCAGTTTCCATGCTCTCCTGAAAGGCTACTGCTCTTGAAGTCTGAAAAGAGGAAGGGGTTCATTTGTCGTATTCCCACTGTGATGTGTTCACTGCATTGCCACTTCTTTGGGAGAAAGGGCAGGATATAAATGCAATGAATAAGTGTTGAACAAGGTGACTGGCATGTGACAAAGTTGCTCCTGCCTTAGGGGCAGGGGGCTGGAATAGGTGGCCCGCCTTGCCCTTCCCGAACTGAGCAGGAGCTAAAGGGCATCTTCTTGCTTTCTTGGTTTGCTGGAAGGAAAGCGGGCCGTATTAATGTGGGCTTGCAAATAAGCCACTTGCCTGGCCTACCTAGTGTCAGTTTGCATAAGTGCAAAGTGGGATCAGAGGATAAAAGGAGCACCGATCTGTCATTTCTGTGAAAAACTTGTGAGGGGGTTTGCTCCTGTACTAATTGTAGACAGGGTCAGCGATGAGCTATTTTGTGTTGTTCCCTGATAGGTAGCATATAGTTTTGCAGGAGGGTCGCTGAGCTAGCTTTCTGCTTCTCTTCACAGTGATCCGTCAGCAAGGTAGTTCTTGGGAGCACAGTGCAGTAAACTCCATCACATTGCGATCGACATACTTTGAATAAAGTATTTTACATGGGTAAAAAAGGTGTCATTTTGTGTCACACTGCTGGCAGTAAATTGGCCTTCCTTCAGATATAAAGTTACCCACACACCGACACATATATACAGTACTTTTTCTTGACTTAAATATATATTAACACAAGCATTATATGTCCAAATAGATAGCCAAACAAGCTTTGCATTTGTAAGACACATGGTTAAGCATCGAAAGGGCAATTAAGTATTGGATGATGGGTGCTTTATTTTCCTAGCCTTGTGTAAGTGTAAGTCTCTTGGCAACTATAAGGGCTCACGGGATCCACTTTCATTGTCCATCTGTTCATCCTTGCACCGCAGGAATATCGCTTAAAAGTCCATGAACTTCTTCTGCACATACCAAGGATTTTGCCAAAACAAAGTTAATGCCAGCAGTAATTTCTGACAAGAAATTGTGGGTGCGTGGCAAAATCTCTGGCCCATCCTAGTGGGACTTTAAGTTTCCTGCACATTTACACCCGGGAGCCCTCTGCAAATAGGTAGCTTGCGGGGGTGGGTCTCATATAATGGCTGCTTGAAGGAATTATGCTGGCTCACTGCAGCCCCTTAATACTAATATTAGCAGCATCAATCTTTGCTAAATAGCCTAAAATGGGAAGCAGCGATTTAAAATGTTGGTGGAGAGAGAATGGGGAACACAATTGCCTTCAAAATGCTAGGGTAATTTTTAAAGTGGGGTTTTGTTCTTGCAAACGTGTGTGAGTAGAGCTGTTGATGTCTTTCATTGTTTGTCCCCTTTTCTTCTCCAAAGCAGGGGAAAGAAATGAGGCCAGTCACAGTCTTCCTCTTTAGATTCAGGGGCAAAGATGCTGATGTAGCAATATAGAGCAAATTGAGGTGGGGGGAGGCGACTTGCGCCATGTTTGCTTGGTAGTAGGAATGAAAGGAATAAGGTGAAGTTTTTAAAACACAGAAGAAAGTGAGTGAGGGGCACCTGTGTGTTGCATTCTAAGCTGCGATCGGACTTCAGAGCCGTTTCTCTTCCCCTTAGAGAAGTGATACGCTTCCTGTGTGGGATTGTAGCCTGGCATAACTACCACGCCTGGTTTTGCAGAATTTCACACTGGATTAGAGTCCTAGTTTGCATCCTCCGCTCAGCAGGCATGCCTTGTAACCCAAGGATTGTTTTCAAGGTCATCCAACTCCTCCCCTCCCACCCTCTCTCTTTGAGATTAAGATGGAATGAAACACACCCACCCCCCTCGCTTCTGGTGCCCGCTTTCTTTATCCCACCGCACAGAGTTGACTTGGAAAAGTTGACGAAAATGGATTAGGAAATGGTTCACGTCCTGCATGTGCCTGGTCTGCATGCAAGCACTGGACCCATCGGAACCTAGAATTAATCTGCATCTTCTATCCTACTTCAATGAAGTTGCAGTGTTTTCAGGCCACATTCTGAAGGATCCGTGTCCTGTGACCTGGTGATAGCCAAGTGTCAAAGGAAGCTGAGCTTTGAACTGGATTTGGCTAATCACCAAGTGAGTTCAAACTGCTGGACCATCAAGGGCGGCTGTTACTCGATGTCTGCTGGCAGTGGCCAGCTAGATGCCACCGGGAGGTTCAGGAGCAGGGCGTGATGGGAATATCTATCCCTTCCTGCTAATCCTCAGCATCTGGTGATCAGAGCTTTTGAAACATTGACATTTTAATGGCTATTGTGGCTAGTAGGCCAGATTCCAGAGGACAAGTTGTGTTTTAGTCTGTCACAAGGCAGAGAGCTCTCTGTCTCTCCTTGAGGGGAACGGGCCTAATCCATTTGACACTAGGCACCTTTTGAGTTCATTGATTTAAGTGGGGGAAACTAATTAACAACTCTATATGCAAGCTCATGCTGGAATAAGCCACTTTCTCCCCAATCAGAGGTGCATTTTAAAGTGCTTTAACTTTGGCGCAGGTAATGCATATTATCACTGTTCACAAGTTACATTTTCATCACAGATTTAACCAAACCGTGTCCAGGTAGTGAGGGAGAAAACATGGACGCATGCCTTTCCCAGATCCTTTGACTTATGTGTCTGTGACTAAAAGTGAATTTATCCCACAGGTATCTTTCTAGCTGTGTTCCTCTAGTGCAGGCCGTTAGATCACTGGACGTCTGTGGTAGATCACTGGTAGATCATTGGCTCCCCCCCCAATAAGCTGAATAACTGTGGCTTCCCTTAAAAAAAGCTCTACATTTTACCTCCTCAACAACTAACAACTTTGACCTGAACCCCCAAAGGTAGATCACTGCCAGTTTTTAACTCTGTGAGTTGATCGCACTCTTAGGAGTTGGCCACCCTGTCTAGTGCAGACATGACCAACTCCTTAGAGGCTGCAATGTACTCCCAGCATAAAACAACTGGCAATGATCTACCCATCTTTCTTTTTTTATTTCGAGGGGGTGGTATGCAACCCAACAGGCAGGGGGATGGCTCCAAACATATTTATTTAGTAAGATTTGTGTACCACTTAATTTTTAAAAACCTCATAAGCAGTTTACACAAAACGGTATAAAATGCTTGCTTGTTTATTTATATTATAAATTTATTTTTCACCCCCCAAAAAAACCTTTACAGATTTTGATGTAGACCATAAATTTCTTTATCCGTTGACTTCCCATCCCCGCCATGCTTTCCATATTTACCCTTAAATGCTGCAGATTTCATGTATAACATCCAATACATCCATTTTAACCTGTTTATCTTAATAATTGATGCCAATGCTCATATTTCAAATCCTGCTTGTGTTACAAAAGCTTGCTTGAAATAGGCAGAATAAAATTATGAATATAGATAAAATCAACAGATTTTAAAAACAAATGTGCATGATAAAATTTACACGTCTGGGTGAGCTTACCTAACAAAACAAAAAAAACCCAGTTTGAACAGGCACCAAAAATACTACAGATAGCTCGCGTCTTATGCTTATTTAACTTACTAAATTGCAGCTTTGAGCAGGGGGAGGAAATAAATAAATGTCTATTTATTTATTCACACCCATGCATGCATGTATTGGATCTGGTGGTACTAGGGCTGTGGTAGCATCTCAGGGTCTTCAAAAGCAGAGTAAGACAGCTGGGAAAGTGGCGTGAGGGCTGTGGCAGGGTCCTAGCGTCCTCCTTCCCACAGCCAGGCAAGCTCTCACAGGACTTTGGGAAGAAGGGCTCTAGGACCCTCCCGGAGACCTTGCGCTTCCTTCAAGGTGGGAAGGATCTGGGATGTTGCCTGAGCCCTTGCCCCACCTTCCCAAAGTTGGGTAGGTTGGGGCCTAACAATACCTGGTGGGCCACAGATTTGTTTGTTGTTTAGTCGTGTCTGACTCTTCGTGACCCCATGGACCATAGCACGCCAGGCACTTCTGTCTTCCACTGCCTCCCGCAGTTTGGTCAAACTCATGTTCGTAGCTTCGAGAACACTGTCCAACCATCTCGTCCTCTGTCATCCCCTTCTCCTAGTGCCCTCCATCTTTCCCAACGTTTCCAGGGAGTCTTCTCTTCTCATGAGGTGGCCAAAGTATTGGAGCCTCAGCTTCAGGATCTGTCCTTCCAGTGAGCACTCAGGGCTGATTTCCTTCAGAATGGATAGGTTTGATCTTCTTGCAGTCCATGGGACTCTCAAGAGTCTCGTCCAGCACCATAGATTAGCCACCCCAATATAGAACACTGTTAGATCGTTCAGAGCATTTTGTCGCTACTGCATCTGTAATCCTGACAGTACTGTATCCCTGCAAGGTAGGCCAGTTGTGTTTGCACCTTGCAAAAGTTGCTAGGCTAAGACTTTTAGAAGACATCTGAAGGCAGCCCTGTTTAGGGAAGCTTTTAATGTTTAATAGATTATTGTATTTTAATATCCTTCTGGAAGCCGCCCAGAGTGGCTGGGGAAACCCAGCCAGATGGGCGGGGTATAAATAATAAATTATTATTATTATTATTATTATTATTATTATTATTATTATTATTATTATTACCGTATTATTTGAGGACAGCTAAAAGCTGTCGGATGACTTTGTTGCTGAGGTGAGACTTGAATCATTGGGTGTGTTGAAGGAGTAGTTTTTCATTCCTACGACTGATACGGGTGGCAGTTTTTCATATTTCAGTTGAATCGGCCAAGAGAGTCCCCTATTAAATGGAGAAAAGTTACGGAGGGGAGAGTTTTTAATAAAAGCGCTTAATGAAACTGCGGTTAGAGTTATTGTCTCTTTTCCGTCAGGGAGGAAGGAATGCTTCTTCTTAGGTGATGTCTCTAGCCTGCATGCATCATTGGTTGTAGACTTGGTTGTTGTTGTTTTTTTAAAAAAGTAAGTTTCTTGCTTCAGAATGGTTGCCTTTACTGATAAGCAAAATTAGTGAGATCAATCAGCCACTCATACAAGTGACCAGTTAAAATTATTTTAATTACTTTTTGAGCCCACGAAACGGTGTACATAATGCATGCAATGCAGCCAAGTGGGTGGGGAATTATTATTATTATTATTATTATTAAAGGGTGCCGCTGAATAATCACAGTGCACGTAAGTACTGGTGTGGTGAGGCTCCCCACCTTTGAAAATGGATACCCCAGTGGTTTTGGGTGGGAGAGAAAGCAGCCAGGATAAATGCACCTATGTTTGTATGCACAGGCCTATGATAGGTGTTTTTGAGTGTATATGCATGCACATAGAAATTGGGGGGGGGCAATGTGTCATTTTTGTGCCATTCGTTTGTGCATTATATCAGAAAGCTCGGCTGAGCCGATGGGATGTATTTCTGCCCCTCCAAAGACACACATGAGATGCAGGGATGCAAATGAGCAGTGACAGGGGAGGGGGGCAGCCCCTCTTTCTCTCTGCAGTGAAGCAGAGGAAAGAGGCTGGCTGGCACTCTATGTCTGGCTAGCTGAAAGGTGGGGGGAACTGAAGGGGGGAGTGGGAAGAGAGAGCGGCTGGCTCCCCCTCCCTCCCTCCCTCCCTCCCTCCCTGCACACGGAAGGAGATGCCGGAGGTTTGGGGGAGGAGCTGGTGCCGCTGCTCTGGGGCTGGGTAGGATCCGGCATCGGATGGGGAGACCTTGGGGGTGGAAAGGCAGCTTCCAGCGAGGAGGGGAGGGAAAGGAGGGGGATTGTGGGTAGCAGGAGGTAAGCGGGGTGGGGTGGCTTGGGGACGACAGCGAAACTGGAGCCAGCAGGGAGGCGGGGTTGGGGGTTGGGGAGGACTGGGGCTTGCAGGTTTGGGGGTTAAGGTGGAAGGATGCAAAGGAGGGAGCTGGCATTCGGATGGGGAGGTAAAGGGGGGCACTGGTGTGGGGCTTGTAAAGGGAGGGGTGGCTTGGCAGGGGCTGCCGGGCGGAAGGAACGCCGGCGCTGCAGAAAAATGGTGGGTTCAAGAGGTGTTGGGGTTCATGGCTGGTGGGTTTGGAGGTTAACGAGGCAGGGAGCTCCGTGGGGATGGAAAGGGGGGGGAGGCATGCCAGGTTGCAGTGTGCAGAGAATGGGGTGCATTAGGGGGTTGGGAAGGCAGAGGTGTGCAGACAGGCGGAGGGCAAGGCTTTGGGGGAGGAAGGATAAGCCCAGGCTGGGTGGAGGGAGGATGTTGGGGCAGGTGGGTGCAAATGGATGGAGGAGAAACAACCGCCAGGTGGGCTGGAGGGAGAGGAAGGGGCCCTGGTGTGAGGCTAGCTAAGCAGGGGGAGAGAAGGGCTGGAAGCGTTGGGAGGCCAGGAGATTCAGTTCAGAGGTGTGCAGGGGTCCAAAATTGGGTTTGTTTGTTGGCAGATGCGAAGCGATGGGAGAAAGCCCTGGAAATAACTAGAGGGGTGTGAGGAGGATAGGAAGGGGGATACAAGGATGCTCACCCCCAAGAAAAAGGGTGTGCAAGGGGGGGGGAAGGGGATGGATGTTGTTTTAGTGGAGGCTGTTTAAATCAGTAAAACAGTCAAGGAAAGCAGGGGGAGTGGAAATTCATTGTTGCAAGTTAAAAGGCCCACTTGTTCTGTTTTGTTTTTTCTCTTGAGGCTGTTTTTGTCCAGTTGTGTTTTCTGGAAGGGTCAGGGGTGGTTGCTACTGAACTAGAACTCCCTTCCCCTTGACTCTGATGGGAGTTGGAGTCTGTTAGCATCTAGAGGGCCAGAGTTTAGCTACACCTGGCCTAGGGTACGAGCAATGGAACACAGAAAAGAGTACTTCCTCCTGACAATGACTTGCTAACTTTTAGGTGTTGTGCATCCTCAGATTTCCTTCTTGCATTTCTCCCCACACCCTTACAAAACCTCTTCTTTCTTTCTTTCTTTTTTGATAATATGCAAATTAAATCAGCTCATTGGTCATATGAAAGGCAGATGATACACCTTTACTGACTGGTCAATTGACATTCCTATCTTTTTGAGCAGGATCTCCAACTGTGTCTCTCCAAAGGTGGTCAGGCTCCAGGCTCCCATCAGCCTCAGCAGGCATAGCTGATGCTCAGGGTTCATGGAGGTTTCCCCACCTCTGGAGGGGGCTCCATGGCACCCACCTGTCTTGAAGGGCACCCATAGGTGATGTGCAAGCAACTCTTTTGTCATTGGAACTAGTAAGGAGAAAGGTGAAAAGATTCCAAATTTGCAGAGAATCATTACAATGCATTCTGGCTAATTAAAAACAAAACAAAACCCAACCCTACTTGTTAAAGATCGGATACAGAGAAACACGTTTTGGCTTTGAGTTTAACCCTGGAATAACCTGCTGTGCACAGAAGCAACCACAACTTCTTCGCTTTATTTTTGCATCCTGCTCCTCCTCACCAGAAATTGTGCCACTCGCAGACCATCATCCACCAGTTGCTTCAGAAGCAATTTTTAAAGATGCATCTCATTTTGCCAGGCCCATAAGACGTGGCCCTGTTGTTGCTAAATTTTTATTTCTATAATCCTGTTTTTTCTGAAACTCTTATTTGGGTTTTTTTTAAAAAAAGTTTTATTGTGTTTATTTAATTTCTATACCGCCCTTCATCCAAGGATCATAGGGCAGTTTGGAATATACCTTAATGTTGCATTTTTTTGCATCTCGCTTTGGGATTTTTAGAATATATGGTGCTTTTTGGCAATCCTTGTAAGGGAAAATCTGTAGATAATATTTCCCTGGAAGTAGTGATGTTTCTGCAGCTGTCATCAGGCTCGTCCACACTTGTTCTAAGAACAGGAACACATTCTCTCCACAAGGAGGATGGTGCAAAGCTGCCTCAAAGTCCTGCTCTCATTTCCCTGGAGGGGGTGTAGTCACTTTGGCAAGAGGTATAGACATCCCTGGAGAGGCAAATTTCTCCTCCACTAACTGCTCGGGGTAGAGAGTGCATTGTTGCTAACTATTAATAATGATTTTAAGAGAAGAACCTGTTAATTGTCCTTCTTCACACAATCTTTTCTCCTAGGACCCATTCATATGTCAGAAATAATATATGCATGGTTTTGGGGGTGGGGGAATTGCTGGGCTTTGCACTTTAGAACATACAGTGGTACCTCTGGTTACGAACGGAATCCGTTCTGGAGGTCCATTCATAACTGGAAATCGCTCGTAACATGAGGTGCGCTTTCTCTAATGGTGTTTCCCGCTGCGCGCACGATTTCCGCTCACATCCTGGGGCAAAGTTCTCAACCAGGATCAGCTGCTTCCGGGTTAGCGGAGCTCGCACCCCAGAGCGTGCGCAACCAGAGGCGTTTGCAACAAGAGGTACTACTGTACATTTATTTAGCAACATTTATATACCACTTGATTGCAGTAAAACCTCTAAAGCTTTTTGCAAGAAATAATAAAACCACCACTGAAAGTTTAAAACCAATTAACATTGTCAGTAAACTAGAAAGAGATCAGAACCCATCAACATTCACACGTCCGGATAGGTTTGCAGAAATGAAAATGTTTTCAGCAAAGGCGCCTTGCCTGATGTCCACAGGCGGGGAGTTCCAAAGTTCAGGTGCTGCCACACCAAAAGATCAATTTTTTACAACTGCAGAATGAGTGGCACCTGACCTGTAGCAGTGCTAATTTTGCAGATGGATGTGGTGGAGAGGGCACATTGGGGGGGCAGGGCTTGAATTTTTAGTGCCTTCCCATGTAAAAGAATTCTCTGCATATGAAAATATATACTGGACTGCTGGGAGACTGTGAGTCCTTTGATTCCTAGACCTGTTAGCAATTTTTCCATGCTTCACTTTGTTATTCTGGGAGAACACTTACAGAAGAGTGTGCTTTGGTTTTTACAAAGGACAAGGACAGCTGAAAAAATTAATTATTTCATATAACAACAACAACAACAGGAAATTGCTTTATATTGAGTCAAAAAAATGGTTCTTCTAGCTCAGCGCTGTTTCCACTGACTGGCAGCTCTGCAGTGTGTCAAAGAGGAGTATTTTCCCAGCCCTGCCTGAGGAGGCTGCTGATTGGACCTGCTCCGCCACTGAGCTACACTCCTTCCCCTAAGGGCACTCTAGGCAGCGCTTTCTATCCTGGAAGACAAACGTGATTATTCCAAAACTCTTCTCTGCCCTTCTTTGTGCTTGGGCGCTTGAAACAAATGCTTTATTTCTGTTCTGCGTTGGGTGATTTGTTATTATTTTTGAAAAATCGTGTGTAGCATATTCTCAGTGCAAATTAGGCAGGAATTCCAATGATGAACATGGCTCTGTTTGGAGGGCATCGTGTTGACGTGTAGCCCTGAAAGCCTTCAGCTGACTGCTAAATGATGACGCTTGCTGTAGATTTCCAAGCCTTTCTGGTTTCAGTGATCCCAATGAGAAGCCATTGCATAAACTGAGTAACTGACCCCCCCCCTCAAATCCACTCTAGGAAACTGGAGGTCATAGCTCTATGGTGGAGCACATCATTTGAATGCAGAAGATCCATGGGTCAATCTGGTATCTCCAGACCAATGATATGGACTCAGCTGCTACTTCTGTGGTCTAAACCAGGGGTGGGTAGCCTGTGGTCCTCCAGATGTTCTTGGGACTCCCAACTTCTGTTGACCAGTGTCCAAGGGGTTATAGCCCAGCATTTCCCGGTGGGCCACAGCTTCGTCAACCCTGCCCTAGGGAGTCACTGCCAGAAGTGGGCCAGTTGGACCAAAGCTCTTGAGTCCTTTTTGTGTAAGCACTTCCTATGGTACTCTCTAATTCTTTCTGAAGAATTCCCTGCACTGTTCTCAACAATAGGTTGTTAGTTTCTCTAGTTAGATCAGCATTGGGAAACCTGTGGTCCTTTAGAGGCAGATCTCATCGCTCCTCACCGTTGTCCATGTTGGCTGGGACTGATGTGAGTTTGAGTCCAGCAACGCCGGGGGGGGGGCACAGGCCCCTGTCCATGGCTTAGAAATCAGGCATGTCAAACCTGCGGCCCTCCAGATGTTTTGGACTACAATTCCCATCTTCTCCAACCACTGGTCCTGCTAGCTAGGGATCATGGGAGTTGTAGGCCAAAACATCTGGAGGGCCGCAGGTTTGACATGCCTGGCTTAGATCCTTATGCAAGTTCTCCACCACTTTAAATGTTCCAAGCTTGTCTCCCAACTAAGTCCAACTCAGAGGAGACCCAATGAAATGAATGAATTTAAGTTAGTCATATCTATTAACTTCAGTAGGGCTAGCATTGGACCCAATATGCTTAATTTGAGCTGTTGGCTCATTTACACGTGCTCTCGATGCTGCCGCTCGATGTCTCAATCTTTACCAGATAAAGTGCCCAGATATGCTGTAGCAAAAACGAATGGTTGGCCTTTAAGATGGTGCCTGTTGATAGACGGGAGAAGCCATTGAGTTGTGCATCAGATGATTGAAAGTCTGTAGCCGCCTTCTGGGGGTCTGTTGTTGAATTGGAAATGGCCACTCTCCTGTGTGTACAGATGGTGTTAAATCATCTGCACATCTTATTAAAAAGGAGTTCCAAGTAAAAGAAACATAGGAAGCTACCTTATCCCAACTGCTAGCTATGTTCTGCCTCCCTTGTTAGAGGCAGCAATGTTCTGAAGACCAGTTGCTGGAAACCACGAGAGGGGAGAGTAATGTTGTGCTCTTGAGCTCAGGTCCTGTTTGCAGGCTTCCCTTTGGCGTATCTGCTTGGTCACTGTGAGAACAGGATGCTGGGCTAGACGGGCTGCTGGCCTGATCCAACAGGCTCTTCTGTTCCCACCTCTAGCCCAATATTGTGCCCATGGACTGACAGTGGCTTTCTAGGGTTTCAAACAGGGGCCTTTTCTTAATGGGAGATAGCAGAAATTGAACATGGGACCTTCTGCATGTAAAGCAGCGGGCCATACCATTGAGCATTTGAGCCCTGGGGTTCTGGAAGGTCATGGTTTGTTGCATATTCCTAAGGAGGGCAATGCTCAGACGTGGCCCGTGCAAACGCTTGGCTTATCTCCTCTCTATGCATGCCTGGTGGTTTTAAGAGTTAGATTTTCCTGTTTTTTGCTCCTTTCTAAATGAACTAACCAGATACTTCCAGTTCCTATGAATTTTCGAACTTGGAAGAGGAGATGGGAAGAGCGATAGGCGGGGTTGGGGGACATAGAGAGGTGTGTGCTTCTACTGATGGGTGCTACTGAAATGTAATCTCATAGAGCTGCTGTGTGTTTAATGGGGGGGGGGGAGAACAAAGCAGAGAAGGTTCTGGGACTGGAACAGGTGTAAAAAGCTGTATTTTGTTAGTGGCCTTTGGGCATTCTAGAATATTGAAATCTGCTGTGTTGCTTCTTACTTAAAGCCCTACACTTTCCTCCTTTCCAGCCAGCTCTAGACCACCTTGTTCTTGCTTCATGAGGCTCAACCCCACCTGATTGTGACCCTTGGACCGCTGCAGTTGGGGAGGGGCCCCTCTGGACAGCCCCCTCCCTTAGCCAGCAGCCGAACCTCTCTCTTCTGCCATGGCTGACCCCATAATGGACCTCTTCGATGACCCCAACCTGTTCGGCCTGGACTCATTGACTGATGAGAGCTTCAACCAGGGGGCCCCAGACCCCATTGAGGAGGCCCTGGGGCTGCCGGGCGGTGCCTTGGACTCCCTAGCAGGGGGCGCCAAAGAGCAGCCGGCCCCTGCACAGCCGGAGCCTCCCCAGCCGCAGGCCCTTCCCCTCTCGGACACACAGCCCGAGGCTGTGCCTGAACTGCCGCAGCAGGATCAGCCGGGGCTCCTGCAGGCCCCCCAGGACCAGGAAGTCCTCAGCCAGGGCAACCCCTTCATGGGCGTCTCCTCTGCCACCACCACGACAGTTGCAGTGCCGTCTTCATCTGCCGGAGGGCAGCAAGGCGCCGCTGTCACGGCGGCCCCACCTCCGGCCCCGAAGATTGTCATTTTGAAGGCGCCAGCAGGCAGCTCAGTGACAGGGGCCCACGTGGCCCAGATCCAAGCCCAGCCCATCGGGGCTGCCAACGGGGGCAAAGTGACCTTCGCCAAGGTGCTGACAGGCACCCCACTGCGGCCAGGGGTCTCCATCGTCTCGGGCAACGCGGTGCTGGCCACCAAAATGTCCCCTGGAGCGGGGGCCCCAGCCACACTCCACCGCCTGGTGCAGCCTGGCCGGCCTGTCAAGCAGCTGGTGCTCCAGCCCATCAAGAGCCAGCCGGGGGGCAGCACTGGAGCCACGCCCCTCAAGCCTGCCGTCACTCTGACCTCTACTCCAGCACAGGTGAGCAAGCAGAAAGCGGCTGTGTGCGTTGGGGCGACCGGCTCGAGTGGGACACTGATCTAGGCAGCACGGCGCGGTTAGACTAGGACCTGGGAGACCAGGGTTTGAATCCGCACTCGGCCACGAAGCCCCCTGGGTGACCTTGGGCCAGTTCCCACCTCTCAGCTTAACCCGGTGTTTCTCAAACTCTGGCCTCCAGCTGTTGTTAGACTACAACTCCCAACATCCCTAGCTAGCAGGACCATGATGGGGGTTGTAGTCCAACAACAGCTGGAGGACCCAAGTTTGAGAAACACAGGTCTAACCTACCTCACAGGGTGGTTGCGGGATTAAATGAGGAAGGGAGAACCATGTATGCTGCCTTGAACTCCTTCAAGAAGAAGGATGAATACAATAAATAAATGGAAGAGATCTACAGGCAGTTATGACCCTTCGCCTAGAGGGAACTGCTACCCTTGAGAGAGGTTTCCCCAAGAGAGGAGCTGTTCAAACAGCACCGCATAAGATTGACCGATGATGGAACAATATGGGGCAGTTCCTTTATATCCTTATTCTGGATCACTGGCTCTTAGGCTAGTGGATCACCAGGAATTTGGGAGCCTCTAGGTCAAGTGTGGGGAACATAGGAATCTGCCTTATACTGAGAATCGGACTGTGGGTCCATCTAGTGGGTAGAGCTGTATCTTTCCGTCTTTGTGTATATAACAATCTTGCCACTGTAATGGTATATTGGAGTAATGCTCCATAATGGGAGTGGCAGCTTCTTAATGTATTAGGTGCTGAGATGTTTTTATGGCTCTTGAATCCCCTTTTCTTCCCTACAGGGAGAGTCGAAACGCATCACCTTGGTCCTCCAGCAGCCCCCGGCGGGTGGAGGAGCCCCAGGGCAGCGCCACGTGGTTCTGGGCAGCCTGCCGGGCAAGATTGTACTCCAGGGCAACCAGTTGGCGGCCCTGAGCCAGGCCAAGGGCGCACCAGGGCAGCCAGCCAAGGTGGTCACCATCCAGCTCCAAGTTCAGCAGCCCGGACAGCAGCAACTCGGCGGCCAGCCTGGGACCCAGAAGATCCAGCTTCTGCAGCAGCCCCCACCCACCTCTGGCCAGCAAGGGACGTTGGGTGTGTCCTCCGTACAGCAAGCCCAGGTGGTGAGCGGTTCGGGGCAGAGAGTAACAGTCCCCCTCAAAGTCGTCTTGCAACCGCAGGTAAGGGCAGCGCTTCTGCCACACTCAGTCTACTTTGGGGGTGTCTTGGTATACGACCGCTATAGAGCTCCCAGTGAAAATCATGATGGGGGCTGCAGGGGCCTCAATTCCCTTGGGAATGCTGGGTGGTGGGGAAAGCTCTGGTCATGTTAGCAGATGCACAATCCAACTCCCTGGGAATCTCTGCCTTAGCTTGGAAACGAAGAAAAAGCAAATTTCTAGCTCTCATGATAGTTTTGGAAATGTGTGGGCAATGTTTGCAGAGATCTCCAAATCCTGAGCGTTAACTGAGTGAGACATGCCTTGTTGCAGCTAGGCCTTTCATCTGCCCTGGCTGCAACAAAGCATGTCTCTCCCACATCGGTATCTACAGCCACAACAGGCGCTGAAACCTTCTAACAGTTTGACCTCACCCCCAAAGGTTGCACCCCTCCATTGTCTCCAGAGACAGACGGATGCCACCAACTGAATGAGGGGCCATTCTGGTGAACGGCAAAACCAGAATAAACTGCATGCAGCGACAAAATTGCGGGGGAAACGCTGTTGCATTTTTGCAATTCATATGTGATGTGCAACTGAACATGGGCTTGTTTTGTGTGGAAATGGGATTCCCTGCCTGCCAGGTTGTAGTTGCTTTAGCACAGAGATCATGAGTGATAAATCATGGAAGCAACAGAAGCAGGAAGATAAGGGAAGGCGATTGTAGGTAGCATTTATCCCTGATATTAAACAAAAAATTAAGGCACCTAGGGTTTCTTTAAAAAAATTTTTAGAAAACCGGTGCACACCAAACCTGCTGTTTGCCTCCAAAAGCCTTTGGGGCATAAGTGTGTTCAGTTTTTAAATTAATAATTTTTAAAGTGCTGGAGTGTGTCTTAATGAAATTGTTTTTTGTTGGCTACCTTTACTCAACTTTTTATTGTGTATTTTTGTTGTTGTTCTTAAGCCAGCTTGAGCTCTGCTGTTGGGGATATGGATACACAATATTCCAGTTTTGGTCTGACCAATGCAGTCTAAAGCAGCACTATGACTTCCTCTGATGCCACCTAGAATAGCATTAGCCTTTTTTACTGCTGCCTCACCCTGTTGACTCCTGTTAAGCTTGTGGTCTATTACGACCCCTGAATCCTTTTCACCTGTACTACTGGCAAGCCAGGTGTCCTCCATCCTATATTTGCGCATCTGGTTATTCATGCCTAAATGTGGAACCTTACATTTGTCCCTGTTGAAATTCATTTTGTGAGCTTGGGCCCATTTCTCCAATCTGTTAAGGTCGTATTGAATCCTGTTGTTCATATGCTGCTGAAATCCACTTAGCTACTGATGGGTGGAAAACCTAAGGAACTCCAGATATTTTTGGACTTCAACTCTCATCAGTCCCAGTCAGCAAAGGATTTGCTGAGGGATGATGGGACATGTAGTAGTAGTAGTAATTATTTTTTGTACACCACCCATCTGACAGGGGTTGCTCCAGCCACTCTGGGCAGTTTCCAGCAGAATATACAAAATCACAGCAGAACATCTGACTTTAAAAGTTTCCTGAGACAGGGCTGCCTTCAGAAGTCTATGGAAGGTTGTATTGTATACAGTGGTACCTCGGTTTACGAACTTAACCCGTTCCGGAAGTCCGTTCTTAAACCAAAACCATTCTTAAACTGAGGCGCGCTTTCCCTAATGAGGCCTCCCGCTGCCACTGTCCTTTCACCGTTCGGGTTCCGTTCTTAGACTGAGGTAAAGTTTGCAAACCGGGACACTACTTCCAGTTTTGCAGAGTTCGTAAACCGAGTCGTTCTTAAACGGGACTGATCTTAAACAGAGGTACCACTGTAATGATTTATATCTTTGACGTCTGACTGGATGGCTGGTGCCACTACCAAGAAGGCCCTCCACCTGGTTCCCTTTAATTTCACTTCTCGCAGTGAGGGAACCACCAGAAGGCCCTCGGAGCTGGACCTCAGTGTCAGGGCTGAAAGATGGGAGATGCTCCTTCAGTGTTACAGGGCCAAAGCCATTGCAGTCCAGTAATACCTGGAGGCTTGCAGGTTCCCCATCCTTATTGTAGGATATGCTGGTCCTTTGTTAGTGCAGCTTTTGTCAGCCTGGCCTTCTGTCCAGACCAGGATGCTGTTGCCTGGATGTAACGTGCATCTGTTTCTGCAACACTTCCCCACCCCACCCCACCCGCAGGCCAGCTCATCACAAGGCAGCTCCTCTGGGCTCTCAGTCGTGAAGGTGCTGAGCAGTAGCGAGGTGGCCGCCCTCCCCTCCTCCAGCGGTACGGCGCGGAGCAGCTCGGACGAATCCCGCAAGCTGGAGCACCAGAAGAAGCAGGAGAAGGCCAACCGCATTGTGGCAGAAGCCATCGCCCGGGCCCGGGCCCGGGGCGAGCAGAACATCCCCCGCGTGCTGAACGAGGACGAGCTCCCCAGCGTGCGCCCCGAGGAGACAGGAGAGCGCAAGCGTCGCCGGAAAGGCGGAGGCGACCGCGTTCCCAAGGAAGAGCGGCCGCGCAAGGGCAGGGGCCAGGGGGGATCGGGGAAGAGCAAAGGAAGAGGGAAGCCCAGGTGAGAAAGTCGATGGGGCAGGATCCTCCATCCCGCCTCCCTTCCTCTAAAGAGGGTGAGCCCGTTTCTCATTCATTCCCTCTCTCTCTCCTTCCTCGCAGCACCATCACGCCAGTCGTAGGGAAGAAGCGGAAACGGAACGCTTCCTCAGACAACTCGGACGCTGAGGTCATGCCGGCGCAGTCCCCCCGCGAGGAGGAGGAGAGCAGCGTGCAGGTGAGGCCGGGCAGGGAACATGTCTGGGGAAAGTGATACATTAGTCTGCATGAGGAAGCAGCTCTGGTTTTATTGAGGATTAGCAGCCAAGTTACTTAACATTCCCATCATGCTCCGTAATCTTTCCAACACCCCTGCACAGGAGGCTGGCATTAATTGTTTGCAAAATTATTGCAAAGATCAAGTCTTCCTGGCTTGAGTTCTGGATCCCCCATACTTCCTGTGTTGAGTTGTGAGAAGGCATAGACCAATGGTAGCCCATGTGGTGCCCTCCAGATGTTGGGGACTTCATCTCCCATCACCCCAGACTATTGATTATGCTGGCTGAGGCTCATGGGAGTTGGAGGCCACCATGTTGGTTACCCCTGGATTATACAGTACTTGCAGCATTTAAAAGGGTTTGCATAGTTGTTGTTGTTTTTAATCATTCCATGTTTTTGGTTCCAAATAAGTTCAAACGCTCAACCCAGACCTTGCCTATATGTATTACACAGAAAATTGAGGTGTTTTGTTTAGTTTTTAAATGTAGAAACCTGTTGTGAGTTTTTATCTGTTTTAAATCTATTATTTTAACTTCAAAAGTCTAAAACGTATTGTTGTTAATTTATCTTATTGAGAATGTTTTTGTTTTTTCATATTTGTAAACTGCTTTGAGCATTTTGCTTTGTTTTTAACAATCAACCAGTGTAAACATTTAATGAGATAAATAAATTTGTAGCGTTCTTCCTAAGTTTCTGTAAAAAAATAGTTATCACAAAGTGAACGTTTGTCTTAACCCCAGCTGCGTTCTCTCAGCTCTGGAATCTTTTGTGTTGTGAAAGCGGGGACTGTTTTGTCTTCAGCTCTCACAAACAAGGCCATCCACAGAGCTCCATCCTCCATACAGTGGTACCTTGGTTCTCAAACTTAATCCGCTCTGGAAATCCGTTCCAAAACCAAAGCGCGCTTTCCCAGAGAAAATAATGCAAAACAGATTAATCCATTCCAGACTTTTAAAAGCATCCCCTAAAACAGCAATTTGACATGAATTTTACTATCTAACGAGACCATTGATCCATAAAATGAAAGCTATAAACAATGTACTGAAGTTACAGAATCAATCAATCAATCAGTAGCTGAACTGGGTTCTACACGGTCACAAAAAGAAAAAGAGCCGCAAAAACACAAAATAAGTAACAAAAACAGACAGACCTTAGCGTAACACTCAAAACGGAAGTGTGGCACTCAAATCAGAAGTGTAACATTCAAAACGGAGCATGTTTGGCTTCCAAAAAAAGTTTGCTAACTGGAATGCTTACTTCCAGGTTTGCAGTGTTTGGGTTCAAAGTTGCTTGAGTACCAAGGCATTTGAGAACCAAGGTACCACTGTGTTGATATACTCTTTATTTCCCTGCAGAAGCGGCGCTCTAACCGTCAGGTGAAGCGGAAGAAATACACTGAGGACCTGGACATCAAGATCACAGATGATGAGGATGATGAGGAGCTGGATGTGACGGGGCCTGTCAAGACCGAGCAGCCGCCAGCCCCCGAACCACCTGCTCCGGAGCCGATTCCCGAGGGGGAGACGCTGCCTTCCATGCAGTTTTTTGTGGTGAGGCCTCTTGTCTGGTCCTCTACTTCCCAGACCAGCTTCTTTTCGGTGTGGCTTAGTTGCCCCCCCCCCCTCCTTGCTATGGAATAAACTTATATACCAGTTCATGTAGTGGAGCCACATCAGTGACAATTAGCTGCGCTTGTTAAGTAGAGCCTCCATGTTCAAAGGCAGTGTGCCTCTTATCAGGTGCCAAGGGGGCAAATCAATGATGGAGGGTTGTTCTGACTTGGTAGGCTCCCCAGAGGTTTCTGGTTAACCGCTAATGGAAAAAGGATGCAGGGTCAGATCAAGGCTGCCTTTCTCTTCCTTATTTAATTGCCTCTCTTTATCCTTTCTGTTCCAAAGGAAAACCCCAGTGAGGAAGACGCTGCTATAGTGGACAAAGTTCTATCCATGCGGGTAGTGAAGAAGGAGGTGAGAACATTTTATCTGCTACGGTGGGGAGGGGGGGGTAAGAAGAGATGAGGTTCCTGCAGCATGCTAGCTCCTACCCATTTTAACTCCAGTGCATACCCCAGTGCTTTTTTATCTGTTTATAGCAGTTGTAGAGAAGCGAATCCAGCCCTCCCTGGAGCTTCAGACAATCTGGAAATGCATGCAAAGGGCACTCCCAAGGCTTCCTTTGCAGCTGCAGCTGCAAAGCAGGGTTTGCCCTTAGCTGATCACAAGCCCTGCTTTCTGCAGGGATCAGTTCTACTTGGGAAGTGCAAAAAAAGATATGCTGAATGCAGGGCTCACATTCTGTGAAGCAATCGAAAGTGCAGTTTTGAGGCTCCTGGTCATTCCTTTGTGGACACAACCTTACCTGCCCCGCACCTGATGACCCATGGCTCAGGTGTAGTAGTTCAAGCAGGAGAAAATGGCTTCATGTGCCAAATTAGGCCTCTGGGTTGGAGGTTCCTCATCCTTGGCTTATAGTAGAACCGCTTCAAGTGGTAAAGTGAAAGAACAGTATTGGGGTGGAAGAAGAGCACTCCATGAGAAATCAAGTGACAAATGTTGAGAGAGGGGAATAATTTTGTGTGTATGCGATCGTTTGTGAGCCCAGATGCATCAGAGGCTGAAAGCCAGAGGCAACATTTTGTGCATAATTTCTATTCAGTATGAATTTCCTTCCTTCCACCCTCCACACAACTATTATTACCTCCCTGTTTCCCTTTCTTCGGCTCTCTGATTTCACTTCCCACCCTCTCCCGTTTACAGCTTCCCACCGGACAGTTTACAGAAGCGGAAGAATTCTTCGTGAAATACAAGAACTAGTGAGTAGGACGTGGCTTCTTGTGAGGGCCACTGCTGTAGCAGCTAGAGTGCTGTACTAGTGCCTGGGAGATCAGGGGTCAAATCCCCGTTCTGTGTGACCTTGGGCCAATCACGATCTCTCAGCCTAACTTCCCTCCCACTGGGACTGTGAGGATAAAGGTGAGGCCTATTGTATAGGATGGTGCCCACTGGAACTACAGTTGCCTTGGTTTTCAAACTTAATCCATTCTGGGAGTCTGTTCGACTCTCGAAACCATTCAAAAACCAAGGCGTGGCTTCCAATTGGCTGCAGGAGCTTCCTGCGCTCAAGCGGAAGCTGCGTCGGATGTTTGGCTTCCGAAAAACCTTCACAAACCAGAACACTTACTCCTGGGTTTGCGGCGTTCAGGAGCCAATTTGTTCAACAACTAAGCTGTTCGAGAGCCAAGGTACTATTGTAGTAGGGGGGGGAGAGGCAGGAAGGACAACACTAGGAGGAGCCAGAGCAAATGGCTGGTGGACTTCTGCTGAGTTCTAAAGAGGCGACACTGAGATTAAGGAGAAACTGACCAACAGCCAATACCACCCTCTTGTAAGTAAGGTAGGCAACTGGGATGGGATGAAAACAGACAGTTCAGCTGCCACTGACACAAATTTTAAAATCTGCACACGGGAATCTATAACTAGGGGTGTGTTAGAGTGAAGAGTGGTAGCTTACTCCTGGCTGGCGATAAAACCCAAGCACTTCTTTCCAAAGGGAACCGGAGGTGGGCTTAGGGGCTTTCATAGAACCATCAAATTGGAGTTGGAAGGGACCCCAAGGGTCATCTAGTCCAACCCCCTGCAATGCAGGAATCTCAACTAAAGCATCCATGGCAGATGGCAATCCAACCTGCTTATGGATAGATTGCACATGCTGCACAGGGACTACTTCCCCTTCCTGTTAGGTACCCCTTTTTATGGTTACCCTAGAGATTTTCAATGTATTATTATTCTCTTTCTTTCTCCCTTGCTTCCTACCCTAAACCACATCCTGCCTCTGCATCTTCCCCAAGCTCCTACTTGCACTGCGAATGGGCCACCATAGCTCAGCTGGAGAAGGACAAGCGAATCCACCAGAAGCTCAAGCGCTTTAAGACCAAAATGGCTCAGATGAGGCACTTCTTTCACGAGGTACCTAAGGGGCTAGAAGCTTTTTCCAGAGGAAGGAAAGCTGAGGTCCTCAGCAAGCCCAGCTCCCAGATTCCTTCCATGGGGTGCACACCCAGGTCTTGCCCACACCTGCTGTGTTTTGTCTCCCTAGGACGAGGAGCCCTTCAATCCAGACTATGTGGAGGTTGACCGCATCCTGGATGAGTCGCACAGCATTGACAAGGACAATGGGGAGGTGTGTTGGTGTCTTGAAGGAGGTTGGGGGCACTGAAGGAGGATTTGTTGCAGATCACAACCGGATTCCTTGTGGCGAAGTGTTGGGTGCTTTCAAAAACAGCCAGCTCCTTTTTCAGCCTGCTCCCCGAGTCTGTTAATCGGCTTCAGAGGCTCTTTCCTATGTCCCACCTCCTCTGGAGCTTTGACTGGTGGGCATAAGAGGTGGGGACTTCTTGGTGGTAGCACCAGAACTGTAGAACTCCTGCCCTGGGAAAGACCAGTCAGGTCCTAACCCCTTCCCATCAATGTTAAAGATGTATCTGTTTAGAGGGGGCTTTACAGTGATGACTACTTACCGTATTTTTCCATGTATAACACGCCCCCACCGACTCCAAATTAAGAAAATGGGCGAAGATTGCCCAGAGTTGTTGAGCTCTTTTTAGGGGCGATTGCCAAATATCACTCACCAGCCTGACCTGTGCTGCAATGTCCCCCCTGTGCACTATCCGTGTGTAAGACGAGCCGAAATTTTTAACCTACTTTTTAAAGAAAAAAATGTAGTCTAATACAATAAAAGGTTGTAGCGACCTCTGCTTCAGAGTAGTATCTGAAGAAGTGTGTATACCAGGCATCCCCAAACTGCGGCCCTCCAGATGTTTTGGCCTACAACTCCCATGATCCCTAGCTAACAGGACCAGTGGTTGGGGAAGATGGGAATTGTAGTCCAAAACATCTGGAGGGCCGAAGTTTGGGGATGCCTGGTGTATACACACGAAAGCTCATACCTAGAAAGCCTAGATGTAGTTGGTCTTTAAGGTGCTATGTATTGGAATTACTTTTGAAAAAATTGGGGGGAAAGATTCTTTTAAAGACTGTCTTAAGACAAAAATACAAGATTCTCTTAAGGGAGTTTTTTTGATCATCTTTTAATAATAATAATTACTATTATTATTTGTCATCTTGTTATATATTGGGTGCTGTGATCTAAACCACTGAGCCTCTTGGGCTTGCTGATCGGAAGGTCGGAGGTTCGAATCCCCGCGATGGGGTGAGCTCCCGTTGCTTGGTCCCAGCTTCTGCCAACCTAGCAGTTCGAAAGCATGTCAAAGTGCAAGTAGATAAATAGGTACCGCTCCGGTGGGAAGGTAAACAGCGTTTCCGTGTGCTGCTCTGGTTTTGCCAGAAGCGGCTTAGTCATGCTGGCCACATGACCCGGAAAAACTATGGACAAACGCTGGCTTCCTCAGCCAGTAAAGCGAGATGAGCGCCGCAACCCCAGAGCCGTTCGCGACTGGACTTAACTGTCAGGGGTCCTTTACCTTTTGTACACAGCAGCCGGTGCTATATATATATATATTCACTAAATTAAGAGGCTATTATAGCTTTCAAATGGACCCTAAGCATGCACGTGTCTCTTGAACACTCTGCAGCCGGTGATCTATTACCTGGTGAAGTGGTGTTCGCTCCCCTACGAGGACAGTACGTGGGAACTCAAAGAGGATGTGGATGAGGGGAAGGTCCGGGAGTTCAAACGCATCCAGTCTAGGCACCCGGAGCTGAAGCGCGTGGTGAGTGACACCTCAGCATTTCCCCTTCCCCCCTAATTCTTCATACATGGACTTCTCTGATACGCGGATTTATCTTGTGTGTGTCTGTGTGTGTGTGTTGCTGTTGCAATTTTGGCTTTAGATCATGTTGGGACACCTGCTTCTTTGCTCCAAGAAATGTATCTCTCCACCTGCCCCCCTCCAACATTACTTTTAGCCTATTTTACTGGGTTGTTGTAACGCTAAAAGAGAGTGGGACAGAACCGTGTATGCTTCTTTGAACTACTTTTAGGAGGAAAATGAGATATAAATGGAATAAAATTTTGTTCTTCCTACCCCCTTTTAATTTTTGCTTTAAAATCAGGATTTTATTTTTATTTTTTGCAAGTGAGGATGTTTGCATCTGTGTGAGGCTTTGCACCCCACTGGTTTCTCCATATATTTATATGATTTTTTGGTTATAAACTGTGATCAAGACAATATTTTTAAAAATCTTTTAGTATTTGAGCATCCCTAAATGTGTCTTTAAAAAAAAAGGAGGAGGAGGAGGAAGGAAGGCAATTCATAAATGAGTAATTTGGTTATTTCAGTGGGTCTTGGGTTTGGGTGTTCTGGTTTTTTCCCTGTTCGTTGTGGTTCTGATTTTTTTTTTTTAAGGTTTTAATGATCACTATATATTCCTGTTGTATGGGCAATCTTTTCTGGAATATATTTGTATTTCGAGGAGTTTAGTGGTCTGTCATGGTCATGTCTTCCTGCCTCTGTTTACTTTCCCTCTCTATCTCTTGTTCTGCTCTTGATGGCCGAGAACAGCCTTTAATTTGTTGGAAGGAAGTGATAATGCAGGGTACCTTCTGACCTCCTTTGATGTTAGACATTGTTTGGAGGAACATGTAGTATTGGAAGAGGGGGCTAGCTAATTAATGATCTGCACTAGCTAGTCGGGCAAGGCATGTAGGCTAACAAGTCAGCTATCTGTAAATCGGATGGTTTTGGGGCATAGTTGGGCACGGACTGATGGCCACAGGGCCGTGCAACCTGGGAATCACTTCTCCACTTCTTGAGGGCTTCCCAGTGGCAGATCGAAGTGCTTGCTTGGTAATGTATATAATGCTTGCTGTTTAGAATAAGATCTTTAATCCTCCCTCTCACTTGTGTTTGTATTGCTTCTGAATCTCATTAAAAGAACCACCTTGCATTTAGCAAGGCACCTGCCCCTTTTATTACTTGTAAACCGACTTGGATTTTTTATCTGGGGGTGGGGGAAGGAAGGCGATACTAAAATCTTCTTAATAAATAAATTCCAGTCCAGATACGTTAATGAGGAATATTTAGATGTTGCTGCATCTGCAAGGATGGGGAATTGGTGGCCTTCCTTTCACCCCTGAACTTAGGTCGTGCTGACTTAGGGCTCATGAGAGCTGGAGTCCCACAGCATCTGGAGTCCCACAGGTTCTGCAGCTCTTGATACCTGAGGTGCAAATCTCTATACTTTTCTCCTTTTCCTTACTTTTCAGGCCCGTCCCCAGGCTGGTTCCTGGAAGAAATTAGAGCTGTCTCATGAATACAAGAACGGCAACCAACTGCGAGAGTATCAGCTGGAGGGTGTGAATTGGTTGCTGTTCAACTGGTACAACAGGTGAGCCCAAGGGAAGGAGAGGAACACTGCTGTAATCATTGTTTGTATCATGGGTGCTAAATAAGGAAATTAAAGGTATGATGGGTTCTCTCATCTGTGTATATTTACAGGGTCAAAGAGCTGTACAAAACAGTGAAACACCCACTCCCATCTATCTGGGAATTAGAACCCTAGAATTTTAAGAGTTGAAAGGGGACTCCAAGGGTCCTCTAGTCCAACCCCCCGCAATTAGGGTTGCCAGACTCAATAGAGGACAGGAGTTCTGTGCCTTTAATTGTCGTGCTCTCTTTTGAGTCTGGAAACCTTAAAGAGAAACCAGCAGACCCTTTGCTTGGAAATTAAACAAAGGGTCTGCTGGTTTCTCTTTAAGGTTTCCAGACTTGAAAGAGAGAAGGGCAATTAAAGGCACAGAAGCCCTGTCCTCTATTGAGTCTGGCAACCCTACCTGCAATGCAGGAATCTCAACTAAAGCATCCATGACAGGTGGCCATCTAACCTCTGCTTCAAAGCCTCCAACAAAGGAGAGTCCTCTATCTCCCAGTAATTGTTAGCAGATCCCCTCCAGCTTCTTAAGGTTTCAGCAGGTGTGGTGTCTGTCCCTCCCTACCCCCCACAAACTTTCAAGCTTCCCTTCACGCCCTTGAGGGCTAAAATCTTGTTTACTTCAAGGCAAAATAAATCTGAAATTATTTGGGTGGTGCATTGTCTGTCTGGTTCAAAATGCTGCACTTCCTTGGTCCAACGGGCACAGTATTGCTTTCAGTGCAATCGTACGCATGTAGTCTCGGAAGTGATGATATTTAGTCCCTATTGGATTTGTAGTCTTAGATCCTTAATATCCCAGCTATTAATAGACCAACCGGCTCCTGAAAGCCCCCAAAAAAGAACGACCGCTGAGTCTGCCCTGTCTTCCTCTTCAGGCAAAACTGCATCCTGGCTGACGAAATGGGCCTGGGCAAAACCATCCAGTCGATTGCCTTCCTGCAGGAGGTTTACAACGTGGGCATCCGGGGGCCCTTCCTGGTTATCGCCCCTCTCTCCACCATCACCAACTGGGAGCGGGAGTTTAACACCTGGACCGAGATGAACACCATCGTCTACCACGGCAGCCTCGCCTCCCGCCAGATGATCCAGCAATATGAGATGTACTGCAAAGATTCCCGGGTATGGTATTCCCCCCAAAAAAACCAGGCAGTTTACAAAAATCCAAGCAAATCCCATTTGATGGACCAAATTGGTCTAATCCAGAGCAGAGCTGCTCTTGTGTTCATTTCATGCTTGGGTAGGATGGCTCCGAGCTTATGAGCCAAAGGAATGGAACACAGGCATCAAGATGAGAAACTGGCTTGACTGTGATCCTCCTGGGTCCTCTCGTTTGATTTCCCAGTTTGTCAATGAGCAGGTAGTCCCCTATTTGTCCATATAAAGAGGTCTACAAAATAGCTTTTCGGTGGGAAGAGCTCTGTCTTTAATGCACGATCTTTGCTTGGGAAGGGGGCTCTGTAGTAGTGCAAAGATGGAGGGAAAAAAGGATTCTTGGGTATGGCACTTGCCCTTCCCTTCCTGAGCACATTCTCTGGGGATTTGAACATTACTACCAATGGGTTATAGGGACCCAGGTGGCGCTGTGGGTTAAACCACAGAGTCTAGGGCTTGCTGATCAGAAGGTCGGCGGTTCGAATCCCTGCAACGGGGTGAGCTCCCGTTGCTCGGTCCCAGCTCCTGCCCACCTAGCAGTTCGAAAGCACATCAAAGTGCAAGTAGATAAATAGGGACCGCTCCGGCGGGAAGGCAAACGGCGTTTCCGTGCGCTGCTCTGGTTTGCCAGAAGCAGCTTTGTCATGCTGGCCACATGACCCGGAAGCTGTCTGCGGACAAACGCCGGCTCCCTCGGCCTATAGAGCGAGATGAGCGCCGCAACCCCAGAGTCGGACACGACTGGACCTGATGGCCAGGGGCCCCTTTACCTTTTACCAATGGGTTATGACACTTCAGCAGTCAGGTTTATCATGACTTGGCCAGGTTGGGGGAGTGGGGAAGTTACAACAAAAGTTAGCATTGGGTGATGGTTGAGATGAAGAATTTTGTTCCAGTGCCATGTCTGCTTACACATTCATCCCCGCCCAAAGGTCTATGGAAGTTACAGTTCTGTAAGGTGCATGTTTGGGGATTTAGCCCATCATTCTGAACTGATTGCAACAGCTACAGTTCCCAGGGTTCCTACTTTTTCTTTTTTGTGGGGCGGGGGGATTTGATTGCATCTTCACAATCTCACCTGCCCCTTTACGGTTTCTGTACATTTGCTTTTGGATTAATAACAACAACAAGGACTAGCAACTTAACAAATAGAAATGCATATGTTGGGAGAGAAAGCAGAAACCATGAGTACCGGAATGCTCATATACTAACTGGATGCCTTCTCTTCTGTCGCCCAACAGGGCCGCCTGATCCCAGGCGCATACAAGTTTGATGCCCTGATCACCACCTTTGAGATGATCCTGTCGGACTGCCCCGAGCTGAGGGAGATAGAGTGGCGTTGTGTCATCATTGACGAAGCCCATCGCCTTAAGAACCGCAACTGCAAACTGCTGGACAGTCTTAAGCACATGGACCTGGTAAGGGAACCCTCTTTTTTGCTTTCCTGCCCCCCCCCCCGGTGTCAGGAGTCAAACCTTGTTTCTATCTTCCAAGGGTTAGACGAAGTACACAATTTCAGGAAAGTGAGTTTCTAGCCCTTAAGATTGTCAAGCAGGAGTGGGAAGCCTTTTTGGGCTCTGCAAACTACCCACCTGTCAATCACTTGACATCTCAGTGATGTCAAGTGCAAGATGCTTTGAAAAGCAATGGGGGTTCTCCCACCCCTTCATTTTAGCAAGGGATGGGATGCAGGCCCCTTTCTGAAGCAAGGAGGGGGTGCAACAGAATCCCCTGCTAAAACAGAGGTTTGGGGGGGAATGGATTCATGAGTCAAATTAGATGCCCTGTTAGAAGTGCATAGGCCAAACCACATGGTGTCTCCAGTGTTGATGGGTTCAGCATAGCCCCATAGAGCAGGCATCCCCAGACTTCGGCCCTCCAGATGTTTTGGACTACAATTCCCATCTTCCCCAACCACTGGTCCTGTTAGCTAGGAATCATGGGAGTTGTAGGCCACAACATCTGGAGGGCCGCAGTTTGGGGATGCCTGCCATAGAGCTTTGCCTTTTCTCTCCTCCCCATGTCTAGCAGAATAAATGATAATCAGAGTTTTTGGAACATGTATGTGCAGTTGTTTGATTTGCCACTTGTAGATGGGGGTTGGCAAGCAAACCTCGGATAGACCTGCAAGTGAGTCTGTTGCCATAGGTGCCAGTCTCTCTGTTCTCCTGTTACCTAAAATCTTGGTGCTTACTGGAGGGCCTGACTTATTTTGCAGTTGCTCACATACACACACACACACACACACACACACACACACACACACATTTCATCCATGGGGCAGGCCTGAGCTTGTTTATTGACACCTCCCTTTGCCTTCCCCCTTCTTCTAGGAGCACAAAGTGTTACTGACCGGCACCCCCCTCCAGAATACAGTGGAGGAACTCTTCAGCCTCCTGCATTTCCTCGAGCCCTCCCAGTTCCCCTCAGAATCAGAGTTCCTCAAGGACTTTGGTGACCTCAAAACTGAGGAGCAGGTAAGCCACGGTACTCGGCCCTTGTCCTTCCTCCACTGGCTTCTCCCTCAACTTCACATCCCATGAAGGGAATTTGAGTGACTGCACAGTAGCTCTGGATCCACAGAGGGCCTTTTCAGAGGGGGGGGGGGCTTCACCACTGTGCCTCTTTCAAGGCAGTGGGCATAACTCCCTCTTGTAATTGGGTATTATCCGCTAGCGGGACCCAACCAGCCAGTCCCTTCCTACTAGATTTTAAAAGCCATGATGGACAGGAATCGATAGTTGCCCTCACCACATGAGTGTCTACATCACCAGCCTGCAGCAATTGAAACTGATCCCAATGCGGCGACTTCCACCAATTTTTCTTCCGGGGTAGTCAGATTCCTCATTACTCTCCAACTTTAACATACTCTATACATCCGGTTTTCTCTCTCTCTCTCTCTCTCTCTCTCTCTCTCTCTCTCTCTCTCTCTCTCTCTCTCTCTCTCTCTCTCTTTCATTTAATTCTTTCTTTCTGCAGAGGGCGGGTCTCCTTTATCTTTAATGCCTTGTATCCCGCTGTCCCTCACCCAGCAGACATAGAACCCACGAGTCCTGGTTCCAGCGTCCTGACCATCTCACCTACTACACCACTTTTTGCTCTCAAACCATTCCAATAAACACTACTTGGTTTATTCTCTGTCTGTCTGTCTGTCTGTCTGTCTGTCTGTCTGTCTGTCTCTCTCTCTCTCTCTCTCTCTCTCTCTCACACACACACACACACACACACACACACACAGACTGCTGCCCCTGCTCTCTCCACTTATTACCAACCCACCAACTCCTTTGCCAACCTCCCTTCCCCCACACTTGGCCAACTCCTCCTCTCTTTACACCTCACCCACCACCTCAGAGCTTGCCCCACCCCTTTCAAGGAGGATGGCAGCTTGGCAGACCATTTTCTGCTGCACCCCGTGCTTTAAACACCACTCCAGCTTTGCTAATACAGAGGGGGAGGCGCTTTCCACTCTCCTTTAAACAGCTCACCTGGGCTGCTTACCACCCGAACTGCTTGCTTGCTAGCCTGCCTGCTGGTCTGTTGTCACGTTGGGGTTGCCGTGGCTGCCATGAACTGCAGCACGACAACGGCATGGCAATCTTATTATATAGTAAGATATACACGCACAACCTAAGGAGATGAGAAGAACCACATGGGAAGCTTTTCTCGGGCACTGACCTTCAGTTCCTCCTCCATCTTGGCCCTTCCCCCCAGAGAGGCCCAGCCGTTAAAAAAACCTCTTCTACGTCAACCTCCCAGGTGCAGAAACTGCAGGCCATCCTGAAGCCCATGATGCTTCGGCGGCTGAAGGAGGACGTGGAGAAGAACTTGGCCCCCAAGCAGGAAACCATCATCGAGGTGGAGCTCACCAACATCCAGAAGAAGTACTACCGGGCCATCCTGGAGAAGAATTTCAACTTCCTGTCCAAAGGGGCAGGGCACAGCAACATGCCCAACCTCCTCAACACCATGATGGAGCTACGCAAGTGTTGCAACCATCCCTACCTCATCAACGGCAAGTGGTTTTAAATATATATGGTTTTTCAGTCGTACCTCGGCTCTGGAACGCCTTGGGAGTCAAACATTCTTTCGGAAGCCAAACATCCAATGGGGCTTCCACGGCTTCCGGTTGGCTGCAGGAGCTTCCTGCAGCCAATCAGAAGCCGCGCTTTGGAAGTCAGATGTTTCGGAAGTCGAGCGGACTTCCAGAACGGATTCTGTTCGATTTCTGAGGTACGACTGTACAGTTTTACAATGACATATCCAACATACAACATAAAAACAAGATTTCAAAGAATCTCCTGGACTTCCCTCCTCCCCATTGTGGGGCATATTGTTAGTCATTCCTTCCTGCGTCTTTTATAATAATCCAAATCTTTTACATCTCCGTTATATCCAAAATTCACCATTAAACTACAGGTGTTATTCCAATCCTCCTAACAATTTTAACTGTTTACAATGGTTTTTAAGATAAATTATAAAAAATTTCCCCATTGTATGTTAAGATTTTGGTCTTCCTGATTTCTGATTCTTCCGGTCATTTTTGCCATTTCGGCATTATCCATCAACTTTATCTACCATTTTTCTCTGGTCGGGACTTTATCTTCTTTCCATCCCTGGGCCTATAACATCCGAGAAGCTGTGGTCGCATACATAAATTATTTATTTATCAACAGCCACTTAGCTGGGTGGGCGGGAGGTGGGGGAGATCATTTCAGAGACAGAATTTCTGATATGTTGGATCAGTAGAAATGGGGCAGGGCTGGTTTCTAAAAGCAGGTCTCTAGTTCTCATTACATTGGTGGGGTATGTGTGTGTGTGTGTGTTTGCAGTATAGTTTCAGTGCTTTCGGGCACTTTGCCTTTTGGCTTCAGGGACCTTATGAGTCTATTCTCACATGCCCACTCTCTCTTGCTCTGCCCCCTCTGCCGAATCAGGTGCCGAGGAGAAGATCCTGACCGAGTTTCGAGATTCCTGCCACCACCACCTGCCCCATGATTTCCCCTTGCAGGCCATGGTGCGCTCCTCTGGGAAGTTGGTGCTGATTGATAAGCTTCTTCCCAAGTTGAAGGCTGGCGGGCACAAGGTGCTGATCTTCTCCCAGATGGTTCGTTGCCTCGACATCCTGGAGGACTACCTCATCCAGAAGAGGTGAGGGGTTGTGCCGAGAAGAGACCCGGTGTTGGACCTGGGAAACCAGGGTTCAAATCCAAGTACTGTACAATGATATTTGGAACACTTTTTTTTAAAAAAAAAAAATGTTGTTTATAAATAGCCCTATATGTATTTGGATAACATTAACACACATATATTGGATAAGCATGTATGAAATTGTAGTTGTTTGCATGTGTAGTGATATATTATCCTTTCCCCCCCTTTTTCTTTTTAGGCACTCTTTCTTTTTACATTATTTTGTTCAGTTGAAATACTTTCTATAAAAAACGAAAACAAACAAATCCCCCACTTGGCCGTGAAGCTCATTGGGTCACCTTGGGCCAGTCACTGACTCTCAGTCTTAACCGAAAGGGGAGCGGGGGAAATCTTGTACAGTGGAATCTTGGTTGTCGAACCCTTCGGAATCCGAACAATTCGGAACCCAAACGCCGACAACCCGGAAGTGAATGCTTCCATTTTTGAATGATTTTCAGAAGCTGAATGGCTTCCGAGCTGCGTTTTTCATTTTTTCCCATTGACTTTGCAGCCAGCCCATTGATCCTCGGTTTTCGAACTTTTCGGAAGCCGAACAGTCTTCTGAAACGGATGAAGTTCGGAAACCAAGGTTCCACTGTATTTGTACATTCTTGTCTCCGGCCCACTTGGGGTGGCAAATTCAAGACAGGCGCACCAGCCTGGCTTTGCGGCATGCCTTGCCTAGGTCCATTAGCCTCTTGCCTTCCTGCCAGGGGGTTCTTAACTCTCATGACTCCCTGTGGCACCTCTATGGGGTGCCACCTCTCATTCAGGCTCCGTGTTCCCTAATTGCCTTGCCCCTCCACGCAGGTATCTCTACGAGCGCATTGATGGGCGAGTGCGGGGGAACTTGCGGCAGGCGGCCATCGATCGCTTCAGCAAGCCGGACTCGGACCGCTTCGTCTTCCTGCTCTGCACGCGGGCGGGTGGGCTAGGCATCAACCTGACTGCCGCCGATACCTGCATCATCTTTGATTCGGATTGGAACCCCCAGAACGACCTGCAGGTACAGCAAGCGGGCACACCTTCAGGGTGGGAAGAGCCAGTCTTCTGCCGGGGGGGGGGCTTGGGGGCTGGGTGTTGTCCACAGACAAAGCTCTGAAGTCTGCTGAGTGTAAACATGTATGTATTAACCACACATACACCCTTTGCCTACCAAGTAACTTTGGGCCCACCTTTTTTCTCTCATGGCCTAACCTATCTTGCAAGTTTGTTGAGAGAATCAGATGGGATCACCTTATGCATGACATCCTGGGCAAGACAGGACAGGTTACAACTGTGATGGCTAGATCATAGAATTGTAGAGTTGGAATGGATCAAGAGGTCCCTCTATTCCAATCCCCTGCAATACATGAATCCGTTGCACCAATGTGGGGCTCGAACCCATGACCTTGAGATTAAGAGTTTCATACTCTACCTATTGAGCAACCTATTGAGCAATACACAGATACTGAGCAATACACACCCACACCCGTTCCTCCTATATCCAAGCAGTGGGATGCGGGTGGCACTGTGGTCTAAACCACTGAGCCTCTTGGGCTTGCCAATCGAAAGGTCGGTGGTTCGAATCCCCGCGGCAGGGTGAGCTCCCATTGCTCTGTCCCAGCTCCTGCCAACCTAGCAGTTCAAAAGCACGTCAAAGTGCAAGCAGATAAATAGGTACCTCTGCCGCAGGAAGGTAAACAGCGTTTCCGTGTGCTCTGGTTTCTGTCAAGGTGTTTCGTTGCACCAGTAATGGTTTTGTCATGCTGGCCACGTGACCTGGAAAACTGTCTGTGGACAAATGCTGGCTCCCTCGGCCTGAAAGCAAGATGAGCGCTGCAACCCCATAGTCACCTTTAACTGGGCTTAACTGTCCAGGGGTCCTTTAGCTTCACCTGTATCCAAGCTCCCTCTTTGTGTCATAATTTGGCACCCATCCCCGTTTCCTAAGAACCCTTTCCATCTGCCTCCCATCCAGACATGGTTAGTTTTTGAAATGGGAGGACATTGGGCATCCTAGGACCTTCCTGTTACTGGATGGTTGGGGAGTCAGTCCCTTGGGGTCCCTCCCCTACTCTTCCCCTTGGTATGTGATGCCTCAGGTGTGTGTTTTGAAGAAATGCTATTCCTTACGCCTGTAAGGAGTGCCTGGCGTGCTATGGTCCATGGGGTCACGAGGAGTCGGACATGACTGAACGACTAAACAACAATGCCTGTAATTTAACTGTTTCTAATTTTGAATTGTTGTAACCCGTCCTGAATAATAGCACACACACAGAGGCAGCCTTCCAGCTCCTAAGATGCAGCCAGGTGTTGCTTTCAAGCCTCTCTTCCCGGTCCTGAGGGCTAGAAGCTTGCTTAAGAACAAAACAAAAGCTGGTTGTCTCAGGACTCTGGCCTGAGTCCAGCAGGAGACTGTGTCTCACAGTCACCCACATCCCTGCTTTTCCCCCACCTCTCTGTTTAGCATATCTTAAAATAGTTGGATTTTCCATGAGTGTTTAGCAAGATACTTTAAAAAGTACCCAAACTGAAACTCAGTTAACTGATATATAAAATACAGTGGTACCTCGGGTTACAGACCCTTCAGGTTACAGACTCTGCTAACCCAGAAATAGTACCTCAGGTTAAGAACTTTGCTTCAGGATGAGAACAGAAGTTGCACGACTGTGGCTTGGCAGCAGGAGGCCCCATTAGCTAAAGTGGTACCTCACGTTAAGAACAGCTTCAGGTTAAGAACGGACCTCCAGAACGAATTAAGTTCTTAACCCGAAGTACCACTGTGCAAAGCAATTGAGGATCAGTTAAGCTAGCGATCATGAAAATCATTGCCCTCCGCCCAAACATTTTGCATTTATCAATCTCCTTTTTTCAAAAACCTTGGTAGTACTAGTGTAAAACGGAATGTTATTCTAGGGTGGGTGCGAAGGCAGTAGCATTGTAGTAATTTGTTTTCTGATGTATTATCTGGTTACGTTATGACTTGCAATTTTACTTTTTATTAATGAGGCCAGAAATGGAATCATGAAAATAATGCTATATATGTATGTATGCGTACTTTTTCTATAAGTAAAAAATCTTTGTAATTGCAATTAATATTACTTATTGCCTCCCAAGGACCTAAACTTTAACTCTCCTTGCTCCTATTTCTGGCCACTAAGAGGAGCTTTCTTTTGAAGAAAACCACAGTTTTCTCTGTCCCAAGAGGGGACTGCGCAGTGGGTGTATCTTTCACATGCTCAGTTGCCTTCTCCTGCTCCTGTCTCCTTTTCCTTCCAGGCCCAGGCACGCTGCCACCGTATCGGGCAGAGCAAAGCGGTGAAGGTCTACCGTCTCATCACCCGCAACTCCTACGAGCGAGAGATGTTTGACAAAGCCAGCCTCAAGCTGGGGCTGGACAAGGCCGTCCTGCAGTCCATGAGCGGGCGAGAGGGCAGCATTGCCGGGGTAAATAACGTCAGTGGCAGTGGGTGGAGAAGAGGCAAAGGAGGAAGAGGCAGTCCTGGGTGAACTTGCAAATGTGGGGATTTTCAGATCTAGGCTGAAGTTTCCCTAGGAATATGTGCCCAATTGGGGGCCTCCCCCCCTTCCTCCCCTCCCACCCCAAAGAAGCATCTATTCTAGCTAGTTGCATCACACTGCTTTTTTCCAATATAGTTTTTATTTAATTTCCCATTTTTTACAAACTGACTTCAACTGTTTAGTTGCATTATTTAATGTACTCACTTCCCACCTCCATAGTGTTTTTATTCAAACTCTTTTCTTCTGCGTTATATATCAAATTCTTGTCTATTACCAAAATCTCCCCACTCATCTCCTTTATCATTTTTATTCTGCTGCTGCTATCTCAAATTCTGCTTGCGATTTCATTTGTTCCAAGTGCGTTTCCAAACAGTCCAAAAAAGGCCTCCATTCATGTATAAAAAGTTCATCATTTTGATCTCTTAATATTGGTGTCAGCTTTTCCATTTCTGCATAGTCCATAACTTTTAAAAGCCATTCCTCCTTCGTTGGAAACTTATTTCCATTTCTGTGCATCATCCCACACTGCTTTTTAGACTGAATGGTGGGTGGTGATGGTGAAAAGCAGAGTATCAAAATTGTCCATATTCTGCTGTGATGGCTTTGCATAATATAATTTTGTGTATTTCTTCATTCAGTGATAAACATTTATGTACACCATCCTCTGATTTAAAAAAAGAAAAACCCATTGCACATTTGCAAGTACAGCAATATAAGAAAATGTCAAAAGCAGTACAAAGTTTAGAGCATTTGCATCCCATGCTTCAGCCAGAAAGGCTTTCAGAGCACTTTGCGTACAATAAAACAAAACCTTCGCTACCCGTAGGCTTATAGTCTAAAAAGCACGACACACAGGGAAAAGGGGAGAGGAAGGCAAGGTGGGGCTCAACCTCAGACTACAATTCTTGAAGTTACATAGTGGTTCTTAATCATGACCAGCCGGAACGGAATTTTTTCAGGGGAAGGTGGCTCCTCCTGATTTGAGTCGAGCTTTTCAGCAGAGCCTGATAGAATGATTCCTGCTTCCATTCCAAGGCAGGTCAGAGAAGATGGTCTTCTAACCCCCCCCCCAATTGCCGTTGCCTCCTGTTCTCTCAGATCCAGCAGTTTTCAAAGAAGGAGATTGAAGACCTGCTGCGGAAGGGAGCCTACGCTGCCATCATGGAAGAGGACGACGAGGGCTCCAAGTTCTGTGAAGAGGACATTGACCAGATTCTGCTGCGGCGGACAACCACTATCACCATTGAGAGCGAAGGGAAGGGCTCCACTTTCGCCAAGGTAATTGCTCTTTAGCGAAATCCTCCTCCATTTTTGTTTAGGGGAATTGGAGATTGATGGAGGGGAGGCTTTGCTGAAGAAGTGAAAAGGAAAGTGTGTGCCAGAGGGCCAGAACAAACTGCACCAGTTGCTGGAAACCACCAGAGGGGAAAGGGCACATTATTATTATTATTATTATTATTATTATTATTATTATTATTATTATTATTATTATTTGCTTGTTTGTACTCAGATCCTTCCTGCTTGTGGGTTTCCTTCGGGCATCTGGCTGGCCCCTTTTGAGAACAGGGTGCTGAACTTAATAATCTGATCCAGGAGGCTCTTATTTTTTTACATTGTGTGTTCCTGTCTGACTCCCCTAACCCCCCCCCAAAAAAACCAACAACCATGAAGCATAGAAACCCATTTGCTTTGTTTTAAAACTAAACCAAACCCTGCCGGGTTCTGTAGTAGAGATGTTATGCTCACTAAGGGTGCATGTAATGTTACGGTAGGGTAGCCAACCCCTACCCCCATCAATGCTTTTAAAAAAATTATTCTCCTCTCAACTGAAATATAATTGGTGACTTAACAAATGTAACTTTCTATATGGAAGAAATAAAAAAATGTTTTTTAAAATATATATATTCTCCTCTCCCAGGCGAGCTTTGTGGCCTCAGAGAACAGGACGGACATCGCCTTGGACGACCCCAACTTCTGGCAGAAGTGGGCCAAGAAGGCAGACTTGGACCTGGATATGCTCAACAGCAAGGTGTGTTGAGGAATGGGCTTAGGAGGGGAAAGAGCCTGCCCCCATCGTTAATTCAGGCTTTGATTGGCTGCATTAGTAACATGAGGACTTCACAAGGCACTTCACATTCTGAAGCATGATGTTCTCTTTTTTTAAAAAAAGTGAGTTGTAGTTCCTTCCCCAACCCTCAGTCTGTCTAAAATTATTATTATTATTATTATTATTATTATTATTATTATTATTATTATTATTAATATAACACCCAAACCTGGAAGTCTCAGGGCGGTTCACGGAATAAAATCAAAATATAAAACCATAAAATGCATAAGCAAAATAAAAACAACAACCCAATAACCCCCCCACCCCCACCCCCAAAAAACCACATTTTAAAAGGGTGTAGGATCCTCACAACATTTAAAGGAAGACAATTTACAAACCTGGACCGGAGCCACTCGTTGGAAAGACCATGCTCTCACAAAGGTCTGCAGCAATATTTATCGGCAACCAAATTGGCCAGGTGCCTTTCTGATGAAAAGGCATAAATAGCTTCGAGATAAGAGTGGGAGACATTAGCGTTGGCTGTTGAGCAGGTGTAACGAAATGAATGTTCCCTGCCTCATCCACAATAAAAGAAGGCGGTCCAGCCTTCACAGGGTTTTACATCTGGGAATTGCCTCGTGGTTAGGGTTGGTGCTTTGGCAGACCAAACTAAGGCCTCCTCCTCTCTCCCCTCCGCAGAACAACCTGGTGATTGACACCCCCCGTGTTCGCAAGCAGACGCGACACTTCAGCACCCTGAAGGACGACGACCTGGTGGAGTTCTCCGATCTGGAGAGTGACGACGATGACCGGCCGCGCTCGCGGCGCCACGACCGCCACCACCACCACCCGCTCCACCATTCCTACGGGCGCACGGATTGCTTCCAGGTGGAGAAACAACTGCTAGTCTATGGGTATGTGGCACGGGGAAGATTTTGTTTTGTTTTGTGAAAACTCGCCAGCATATGGGCAAGGTGTTTCTGGGGCTTGCGGGGCAGGTGGACTCTTTTATAAATCCACTTTAGAAGCAATGACCAGTTTAGAGACAATACAGGGCAATTCTCTGTATGCTTACTCAGGAGTAAGTGCTGCTGGGTTCTACAGGATTTGATCTCAGGTCAGCATGCGTAGGTTTGCAGTTCCTAGCAAGCAAGGGAACCCCCCCTTTTCCCAGTTTTTCTAATTTTATTTATACTTTTCAAGTTTATACATTTCACTTTCAAAACTTGACTTCTTTCCCCCTCTTTCTGCGGTTCCTTCAATTTATTTTTAATATCCTCTGCATATCCAAAGGAACTTAATTTGATCATTTATTTATAAAACTGCAGGTTATTACAATAATCCTGCCAATGATCTTGGCTGTTTACAATTTATCTGTAAATATTCAATAAACCATTTCCATTCTTTTATAAAAAGTTTATTATCTTGATTTCTTTTTCTTCTGGTAAGTTTCTCTATTGCAGCGTATTCCACAAATTTCTGTATCCAATCTTCCTTTGCTGGAACTTCTGCTTCTTTCCACTTTTGGACAAGTAGCATTCTTGCTGCTGTAGTAGCATACATGAATAAGTTTCTATACATTTTAGGTAGTTCTATCGCTATAATTCCCAAAAGAAAAGTTTCGGGGTGGGGGGGAGAGAATAAAGGCTATTTTAAACATCCTTTTCATTTCATTATATATCATTTCCCAGTAAGCTTTAACCTTCCTACAAGACCACCACATATGATAAAAAGAACCTTCTTTCTCTTTACATTTCCAACACTTATTTTATTTAGATTTATACATTTTTGCCAGTTTACTCGGTGTTAGATACTATCGATTATATCATTTTCATATAATTTCCTCTTAGACTGTAAATTGCTGTAAATTTTATATCCATATTCCACAATCGTTCCCATGCTTCCAAGGGGTATATTATGACCAATATCTATCACCCAATGTAACATGGAGGATTTTACTTGCTCATCCTTTGTCTTGACAAAAGACAAAACAAGGGAACAGCTCTGACTTTGCCAATTTCCCCCGGCAGCTGGGGACGCTGGCGGGAGATCCTGTCGCACGGACGGTTCAAGCGGCGCATGTCTGAACGGGACGTGGAGACCATCTGCAGGGCCATCCTCGTCTACTGCTTGATGCACTACCGGGGCGACGAGAATATCAAGGGGTTCATCTGGGATCTCATCAGCCCGGTTGAGAACGGCAAAGCCAAGGAACTTCAGAACCACTCCGGTAAGCGGGGGGAGCTCCCTTAAATTCTCTCTCTTGCCGTCCGTTTGGGGTCGCGCCGTATCCCCGAGCCCTTCCTCGCGTTGTCGCGAAGGGCTTGGCCAAGCTGGGCCTGCCATTTTATGTTGCTGCTGGGGTATCACAGGATGTGAGTTGTTTGTGTGCGGGAGGAGAGGGGGAAAAAGCAAATTCAAGCATGTTGGCAAGTTCAAGATGGCGGGACTTTGGGGGAAAGGGGTGGGTGGGTGGGTTTGCAGGAGGCTGGGAGAGGTATACTCTTTGTTTTTGCGGCCTCGTAAGCTCCTGCTTGGGTAGCTGTGTATGGGTTCTTTTTTAAAAATATATGTTTGAGCACGAGATACAATGCAAAATCTGGGGTGACCCTAATCCCTATTGCACTGGTTCCATGTTATACCTAGAGAGCCATGCCCCTGCTCTGAGCTCACTTCCTGTTCCTCGGGCAGGCCTGTCCATCCCAGTCCCACGAGGCCGCAAAGGGAAGAAGGTCAAGTCCCAGACCACTTTCGACGTCCAGAAAGCCGAGTGGATCCGCAAGTACAACCCCGACACCCTCTTCCAGGATGAGGGCTACAAGAAGCACCTCAAGCACCAATGCAACAAGTAAGGATGGGGTGGGATGTGAAGGGATCTTGTTTTGACACAGCTAGCAAGAGCAGGTCCCTCCCCCCACTTTAACTCTCAAGCTCATTCCAACTGTTTGTTCGGAATAGAGAGAAGCCCCATCACAGCACCACTGTGGTAAAGAAATAGTTGCGGGTACTTTACTGCCATCCCCAAAGTTATAGCTTTGCGAACAGCTTGGTTTCTCAGGACGTGGCCGGCTGCAGTCCATCCCAAAAAACACAGTTGTGTACAGTCGTACCTTGGAATTCAAACAGAATCTGTTCTGGAAGTCCGTTCGGCTTCCAAAACGTTCGAAAAGCAAATTGCGGCTTCTGATTGGCTGCAGGAAGCTCCTGCAGCCAATCAAAAGCGCCATCTAACGTTCGGCTTCCAAAAGAACGTTTGCAATCCAGAACACTCACTTCTGGGTTTGCGGTGTTCAGCAGCCAAAACATCTGAGTTCCAGGGCATTTGGGACCCAAGGTACAACTGTAGATCTAAGTTGGTGTGGAGAGTGGTAACATGACGTGATTTCTCAGGGGTTGCTCCCCGCTACGGAAAATGCACCTGGTGCCATCGCGATCAGCTTTTAGGTGGCAGCCTAAGACATTCCTGTTTCCCCAGACTTGTGATTGTTAATTTCCACCCTGTTTGCAGTGTCCATCTTTTAATCGTGTGAGTGCAGGATTCGCCCTTTCTATATTGGTTTTATGAGTGCTTATAGTAAATAGTTCCGCTATATTGTATTTCTTCCTTGCTTTCATTTTTGTATGTGAGTTTGGTATACTTTTATGGCTCTGTAAGGCACTTTCAGACTCTTTTTGAGGAAGACGATGAATAAATCAAATGAGTATTAGTGGTAGAGCTGTCCCCATTGCCTTTCTCTTCTGGTTTTTTTTCCTTTTCTTTTCCTGCCTGCAGAAAGAAAAATGTCAAATGAGATAGCTTACAATTTTTCTCCAATCTTTAGCATGGGTATTCCTCCTCCCCGCCACCAGACTGCAATCCATATGTGTTCAGACTGGAACAACAAAAAAAGATTATCACTGTCCTCTTCCAGTTCCCTAGGAGAGGGATAGCAAGGGCAGAGGCTTGGATATTGTCAGGTATAGCTACCACAGGGTGCACAGTTCTTTCCTCCATCTTTCCCCAGCTTAAAGTCCTTGTTTTCTCCCCAGGGTTCTCCTACGTGTCCGTATGCTGTATTACCTGCGCCAGGAGGTGATCGGGGACCAAGCCGAGAAAGTTTTGGCAGGCACTATTTCCAGGTAATATTTCATTTACTTATTTATAAGTTGCATTTTGGGGAGGGGGGGGTTAACCCTGCCTTTCCTCTTAAGCAGCTTTTAGAGTAGCCTGCATGTGTCTTCCCCAACTGTGCTTATCCCCACACAACAGCTCTGCAAGGTAGGTCAGGCTGGAAGATGATCCCCTAGTGAGTTTCATGGCTGAAACTCATCCCAGAAATGAGAGCTGTGTCTTCCTAGCACCCTTGTTTACTGATAGGGGTGTAAGCTGATAAGAAGAAGAGTATAATTGTAGAGCTCGAAGAGGGACCCCAAGGGTCATCTAGTCCAGCCCCCTGCAATGCAGGAATCTTTTGCCCAACTTGAGGCTTGAACCCATGGTCATATGGTTACAGCATCTCATTCTCCCAGTCACCAACCAGATGCCCCTCATGGGAAGCCCACAAGCAAGAAACTGAGTGCAACAGCACTCTCTCCTCTTGTGATTCCCATTGTGATAGCTACTGATAGCCTTACCCTCCATGAATTTACCTGTAAAAACAAAATGTAACATCCCTCTTAAAGCCAGTGCTTTTATGTTCACTATTCCAGGACTGATCACATCCACACCTCTTCCTGTTCTCTAGTGTGGTGTACCTAAAATAGTATTCTATGTGCCAAACATAGTGTGGTGTAGTGTGGTTAAGAGCGGTAGACTTGTAATCTGGGGAACCGGGTTTGCGTCTCCGCTCCTCCACATGCAGCTGCTGGGTGACCTTGGGCTAGTCACACTTCTCTGAAGTCTCTCAGCCCCACCCACCTCACAGAGTGTTTGTTGTGGGGGAGGAAGGGAAAGGAGGATGTTAGCCGCTTTGAGACTCCTTCGGGTAGTGATAAAGCGGGATATCAAATCCAAACTCTTCTTCTTCTTCTATGAACTTGTAGTTGCATCTGTTCCTATAGAACATTAAACTTTTGTGAACTCGGCTGCCTCTGACGCTTTGTTTTTTCTCTCTCGTGTTTTTTCTCTTCCTCTTCCCTCCTGCCTTTGCTGCTCCCCCTTCCCAAATGTCGTTTGAACCTGCAGTGAAATCGACATGTGGTTCCCACTGGTGGACCAAGCAGAGGTCCCCACAGCCTGGTGGGATACAGAAGCTGACAAGTCTTTGCTCCTTGGGGTTTTCAAACATGGTAGGTGCTGATGCGGGACGTGGCTGGCACTGTGCGTTAAACCACAGAGCCTAGGGCTTGCCGATCCAGAAGGTCAGCGGTTCGAATCCCCGTGACGGGGTGAGCTCCCATTGTTCGGTCCCAGCTCCTGCCAACCTAGCAGTTCAAAAGCATGTCAAAGTGCAAGTAGATAAATAGGTACCACTCCGTCAGGAAGGTAAATGGCGTTTCCGTGTGCTGCTCTGGTTCGCCAGAAGCAGCTTAGTCATGCTGGCCACATGACCTGGAAGCTATACGCCGGCTCCCTCGGCCAATAACGCGAGATGAGTGCCACAACCCCAGAGTCGGTCACGACTGGACCTAATGGTCAAGGGTCCCTTTACCTTTACTAGGTGCTGATGCAGTACCATTCTCGGGAAGGAATCTGAGGTCACAACCTGTTTTGAGCTGTGCTCACAGTAGCATATGAAGGCTGCCTTGTCAAGACGATAGGTTCATCTGGATATGTATGGTTGAAACAGCCCTACCTGGAGATGCCAGGAATTGAACAGATGCTCTGCCACTAAACTATAGCCCTCATTTATTTAGATGTTCGGGTTAGGATTATGCTCTACAGTTCGGCTACAGCCCTTCCTGTTCCGTGTCTTGCCTGATAGCAGGTTAATCCCCAGCATTCTCGCCCCCTCCATTAAAATTCTATAGGCCACGTCCTTCCTTGCAATGTTGGTGTGTGGCATTTGTTTTTCATTTTTATTAATTTTCAAAAAAGAAGGTTATACAAGATTCTGCTGACAATAAACATAGTCCATTCACAACCAAACAGACATAAAATAACACCAAAATAAATAAACCACAGGTATCTGAATGAATGGAAGGTAGCGGCTGGAACTGTTCATAGCGTAGGCATGATGGTTAAACAAGACAAGGTTAGAAAACATAAACCCTATTATACCAAGGGAAAGTAATTCATTGTTTATGGAGTGACGAGCAAATGCTGCATGACCTGAGAACCGATAGGTTGGGTAGGGAGTTGAACGTTTGGTTCCCATCTAACTCTTCGATTCTGTGATCATATGAAATATACGGGTAACTCACAACATTAGTGGTACTTGGAGGAGACCCATCAAAATCATTGCACGTTTAAAGTATTTAATATGATTAAATAGAGATGACAGTATTGAATCTTGAGGTCCGTGGATCTTCTCTGAGATTGCGTGCAGGCAAACCCTGAAATCTCTCATCCCTCTGGCACCCCCTTCAGGCTACGAGAAGTACAACACCATGCGAGCGGATCCTGCGCTCTGCTTCCTGGAGAAGGCTGGTCGCCCTGACGACAAGGCCATCGCCGCCGAGCATCGCCTGGATGTGGGAGAGGGGTGAGTAGCTGGTGCAGGGGCGGGGGGCTGAAGAGGCACACACCTATGATGACTTGCCATGCTAATACCGAGGCACCGGGTGCCAGTGAGTTCAGCTTGCTTCTCGCAGGAAGACCTGAGGTGTGTCTGTATGAAGGGGATTGGGAGAGAGCCGAGATTGAAGCGGAAATGACGAACCAGTTCTCTCCCCTCTTTTGCTGGCAGGGTCGATTTCGATAAGGACTGCGAGGACCCGGAGTACAAACCAGTGGGAGGCCCCGCCAAGGAGCCGGATGATGAGGTGAGATCCTGAGCCAGCCCAGTACGGGAGCCACAAACATTGCTCCATGTCGCCCCCTTCACCTGGTTCCCAGCTTCTCGCAAAGGCTCTGACCTCTGCAGCCCCGTTAGTCATAAGCTGGTGATGGTGGCTGCCTTTTTCTCCCAGAGGGGAAGTGGGAAGAGTGATACTCTGCCCCACTTCCTCTTTCAGCTCTATGTGCTTTTCAAGGCTCAAATTAACTCTACTGGGTCCTTTTGAAAAAGGAAGTGCATTACTGGGTTTACTTTCTTCTCCTTCGGGGAGGAGAGGAATGACCAGTGGTGTTGGTGTTCAAAAATCTCGATGTGCCCACAGACTTAAAAAAAAAGTAAAAAGAAATCTATTCCCCCCCATATATATTCTATAGATTTTAAAATATTACAAACAAATAAGCATGTGACAACAAAATCAGATATGAGCAGGTAAAAATGGCAGCAAAATTAAATTAGAAATCATTGTTAGAATGCAGAATAGCACATACCAAACAAATCAGCTCAGTAGGTCAGACATTAAAATGAAACAGATATTGCCTGTTGATGGAAGGCCACCAAGAATGTGTATTAGGAGCTTGATTTTTTTAAAGGGGATTTTTTTCTGAAAGGAGAGGGGGGCTCTCTTTCATTTTGGTGGTATATTCTGGATGTGGCCCCTCTATGGTTGGAGTCTCTAGTCAGAATAATTGCCCTTATATCTGACACCAATCTCTTGGCTGCAGGGTGACCCACTGATGATGATGGATGAGGAAGTATCTGTGGTGGACGGTGAAGAAGGTAAATACTTGTTGGCTGAAAGTGCTTGTCAAAGGAGGCGATGGAAACAATGCTTTTGGGGTGGTAGGTGGGGTACTCGCTGTGTGTTGGCTGTGGTGCCAAGGGGGACAGGAATTGCCGTGACGCAGCTTGCGCCTTCCCTTCAGGTCAGCCGGGGAACCTGTTCTGGCCCCCAGCCTCGGCCATCACGGCTCGCTTGCGGAGACTGATCACCGCCTTCCAGCGGAGCTACAAACGCGAGCAGCTCAAGATGGAGGCGGCAGAACGAGGGGACCGGCGGCGCCGGCGCTGTGAGGCCGCATTCAAGCTGAAGGAGATGGTGCGGCGAGAGAAGCAACAGAGGTAAACGCTCTGGGCTTGGCTGCGAGGCCGCCAAGGGGCATGTCTTCACAGTAGCCTGGGCTGAGGTGACCCCCAGTTCTGTGGCCACAAATGCTCAGGGCCCCGTAACAGGTGTACTGTTATTTTATGGAGATGATGGGCACATTCTGTTTAGTAGGACTGCCACCCAATTAAGAAAATCTTAAGGTTCATTGTCAAGGTTTATTATACACCTTTAGGTGCCAGGCAAAAACATTCCTTTTTAACCAGGCCTTTGGTTGATAAGATTAACGTCCTATGCCCTTTAAAAATGTTTTTTTTTGGGGGGGGGGCTATTTGGTTGTTGTTTTTATTTTTATTATGTATTTTGTGGTTTTATATCTTGATTTTATTCTGTGAACTGCCCTGAAACCCCCAGGTATAGGGCAGTATATAAATTCTAGTCGTCGTCATCATCATCATCACATATATGAAGGAGTAGGTTCCATTGAGTTGGTTGGGACTTGCTTCTGAATAAGCATGTTTAGGGTTACCCCGTTAGTCCACTAATCAAGAGAGTCGCTTTGTTGGTTGCTTGGTTGGATGGATTTGCATATGAGAAAAGAATAAAAATCTGAATTAGGTAGTATACCTTGGGGTTGTAACCAGGGAAACCCTACTCATGAGTAGACCTACTGAATGTAAGTCAGTCACATCCATTAATTTTAATTGGTCAACTCTGAGTAGGATTAACCTTGGCTATAACCCATTACTTTCTATCCTATTTTTAAGGGCGAAAATCCTTCCAAAGCAACAAGAACAAGACATAAAACAATAAAAAAGTTTTAAAAACACCAAATCCACTTTTTTTAAAAAAAGTTTTAAATAACTTAATCATGCACTAGGATGAACTGTTGAAAACCAGCAGGTATTATTAATAAAAAGAATATTCAGTAAAATACTAGAAAAGAGAGACTTTTTCAGTGCCCTTTGTCAAAATGGGGAGAGGATGAGGACAGAATGGAACTCCCAGTGGGAGTTCGAAAAATGTGGGATCACCACTGGGAAGTTTTTTTTGGGGGGGGAGGGGACACCTGTCCCTGGTACCTGTTAGTGTGGTCTGATCTTCCTGACTGGTGAACCAGGAAGTGGTTGCTTAGCCCTGCCCCTGCAGCAGCCAGCCATTGGTTTAGGAGGGGGGTAGAGACTCAGGATCGGTTAGGTTGGAGGTTCTCCTACTGAAACATCTAACGGGTTTGCTCTTCCCCAACCCTGCCTCTCCTCCAAAGGTGGACACGCCGAGAGCAATCCGACTTTTACCGCGTTGTCTCCACGTTCGGGGTGGAGTACGACCCAGACACCATGCGCTTCCACTGGGGCCGCTTCCGGGCCATGGCCCGGCTGGAGAAGAAGACGGACGAGAGCCTCGCCAAGTATTTCCACGGCTTCGTGGCCATGTGCCGGCAAGTGTGCCGGCTGCCTCCCGCAGCAAGCGATGGTTAGTAACGGGAGGAATCCAGTCCTACCCCCCCCCATTACACGGTGCTGAGCTACAACTCCCAGCACCCCTGTGTATTGACCAAGCTGGCTGAGGCTGATGGGAGTTGGAGTGCCTGGAGGGCACAAGGTTGAGATGTAGAGTGGCTGGTCCCATTAGAGCTGGATGTGCCTGCCTTGCCATCTCTTGGCCTACAGGAATGTGCAGTTGTTTCTGTGGATGGCGAGGTCTCCTCTTCTTCCTTTCAGTTCCTTCAAATAATATATCCAAGTCTTAGTCCTTGCCTGTTTGTGTTGTCTACCCACCTCTGCCCCCAACCAGGGCTTCCATAGCAACATTGAAAATTGCCTTACACCACCAGATCAGTATTGCTGGTACTCAGTGGCCTGGCTCCCTAGAATTTAAGACGGGGGGGACACCTGCAGCCCTACCTGGAGAAGCTAGTGATTGAACCTGGGGCTTTCTGCATGTGAGGCAGATGCTCTCCCGCTGAGCTGCAGGCCCTTCTGGCTTGCTGCTCCCTGGGCTCAGCTGACCACCCCTCCTTTCCCTTTTGGAGATTTCACATACAGTCATACCTTGGATCTCAAACGCCTTGGCTCCCAAACGATCGAAACACGCAGTGAGTATTGCAGTTTTCGAGCGATTTTTCGGAAGCCAAACATCCGGCTCGGCTTCCGATTGGCTGCAGGACGCTCCTGCAGCCAACCGGAAGCTGCACTTTGGTTTCCGAATGCTTTGGAAGTTGAATAGACTTCCAGAACGGATTCTGTTCGACTTTCAAGGTCTGACTGTATTTGGAAAAGAAAAGACAGCAGTAAATGGCAGTGTCTTGAATTACAAGGTGGGTCGAACAAAAGCGTTGAATTACCTTGGTTTCTTAGCACATGTATGCCATACCTATAGAGATATTGAAAGAATAAATTAATACAGTACCATAAAAGCAAGCAATGTAATCCCTACTTTAGCATGAGCCGGAGGGAGCATCCATCCATGTGTTTCCCTCTTGGTAAGCAATACGTCCTTCCGCCTTCTCCCTCCCCAGAGTCTCCAGACCCGACGCTGTTCATTGAGCCCATCACGGAGGAGAGGGCTTCGCGTACTCTGTACCGCATTGACCTCCTGCGGCGCTTGCGGGAACAGGTCCTGTGCCACCCGCTCTTGGAAGAGCGCCTCTCCCTCTGCCAGCCCCCTGGCCCCGAGATGCCTCCCTGGTGGCAATGCGGGCGCCACGACGGAGAGTTGCTGCGTGGCGTGGCCCGCCACGGCCTCAGCCAGACCGACGCCACCATCATGCAGGACCCGGACTTCTCCTTCTTGGCCGCTCGACTCAACCACATGCACAGTCGGGCGGGGAGCACAGGGACGCTGCCGCCGCCGCCTCCCCCGCCGCAGGCTTTGGGGCTGCCTCTTCCCGGGGCTGCCGTGGTGACAGCGGCCGCTCCTCCTGCCCCCCTGCTCTTGCCGCCGCCCTTGCATGAGCTCCCCACTCCGCGACAACAGCCCACAGCCCTCCCCATTAAAGTTGAATCGGTGGACGACTCTGACTCGGAGCTGGACCTCAGCAAGATCTCTGCTTCTTCGTCTTGCTCTTCTACTTCAGGGTGCTCGGATGATAGCGACGGTGAGGAATTTTCCCAAGGGGTTTTCTTCCACCACCCCTTACACTCTTCCCACCTCCCCTTTTCTCCTCTGACCTTTCCGCTGGAAGATGTAAATCCCCACCTGTTCTTCCATTGTGGAAATCAAGATGGGTGTACAGAAGGGTCCCAAGTGGTCTCCTGTTTAGGCACAGACTCAGACCAGCAAAGGTGACTTCTTGTTTGCGCTCAGACCCATGCCCTTTCAGAAACGATTGCACACCACAGTCGCCCTGCACGCGTCCTTCCTAGGGCGTTACGGCGTGTCGGAATTTTCTACCCTCAAATTTCCAAAACGAGGGGTGCTAAAAATTGGGAAACACAACTCGGGAATTCAAAAGATATTTTGGTTAAATGAAGGTAATTTAGTTTTGCTTGGAAAGTAAAGTGTGTGTGAATCATTATAAATGATTGCCAATAATGTAACTCACAGTTACATTATTAAAATTATTTTTATTACCACCTGAGATCTTCAGAAGGTCAAATTAACATTCTTTGGTTTTCCAAAAGCAGTTTTATGTGCTTCTTCATCAAATGCAGGCATACCAAGCTAAATGTTGTCCGGTCACAAAAATAATAGCATTTGAATTCCCCACACCCCAAAACATATTTGAAAGACCCCTCGCTAAGGAAATTTGCAAAGGTTGCGTTTATCCCCCTAAAATGGCATGCCTTGCTAGGCGGTGGCCCCATGCATTTTCATTCCAGCTATTGCACCATCTCCTCTAGGTAAAAAGTGTCCCCATCTTCAGGCAGCACAAAACAACAACAATCAGGTTTTGTGTATGTTGACATCTCTGCCCGTTTTCACTATGTGTTTCTCCACGGCGGCCCCTCTCAGGCTCTTTCTCCCCCTCCCTCCCGGTCTTCTTCCCTGCCAGGCGAAGAGGCCTCTTGCGGCGGGAAACTGTTTGAGGAGGAAGAGTCGTCGCTTCTCTCTCTGCCCACCTCCCACGAGGGCAACTCTCCGCAGCCCAGCGCCTCTGACCTGCTGTTACAGGAGCGCCAGCGGGCCCACGAGTGGCCAAAGGTAACAGATTGAGCAGAGGGAGGTGGTTTGTGGCTCTGTAAGTTGTGCTGGAGTGGGGGGCAAACTCCAACTAAGTGCATCCCGAATTGGATCGCCAGGGGTCCAGGGCCTACGGATGGGGGAATCTCAGGCCGAAAAGCCAAGCTGTACAGGACTCCAGGCCCCTCTTCTCTGGCCCGTGGGGACTCTTCCCCAGCTCACATCCTCTTTTAAGTGTATTTTCCCTGGCTGGAATGTGTCTTTTTTGGACTCTAGCAACGTTTTCCTGCTTGCCCGGCTGAAGAAATCAGAGTGGGGGGGGGAGTTGAGGGGGTGTAGGAACTAGCATAGGGTAAGAAGGCTAGTCCAACCCCCTGAAATGCAAGAATATGTCACTGTCCCTCGTGGGGATTGAACCTGCAACCTTGGTGTTACCAGCACCACACTCTAACCAACTGAATTATCCGGTCACGGCCGTTGCCGTGTCGTTTTTTAGGCTATTGGAAGTGGACCAGTCAGTGGGAAAGTGTCTTAACTGAATGCTCGCACATCTTTTTCAGTGGTTACCAGTTCAAAGCACTGGTATTTGTCTTTTTAAAACCTTATGCCAGGAGTGGGGAACCTTTCATCCTCCCAGATGTTGCTAAACTACAACTCTGCCCCAACAAGCATGGCTAGTGGCCCAGAGAGTGTAGTTCAGCAACATCTGGCAGGCCAAAGTTTCCCCACACCTGCCCTACACGACTTAGGGTCAGGGTACCAAAAGGAACACCTGCCTCTGTCCCAGCTTGTCCATGTGAAGGAGAAAACTCAAAAGTGGCATTTTCTCGAAGACTCTATTTTCTCGGTAGTTTTTATCTTAGTATAACTGTGTGAACTTGCACTAACCCTTCCCAGTGGGGGGCGGGAAACACTCAGTTTAAAGATAATAACCATAGCAACCAGGACTCTGGTGCCCTGGAGGAATGCAAGAAATCAGCTAGGCATTGCAGTTACATTTAATCTTAAACTATTGAATAAGGGTGGACTGAACAATGTAGACAGCTAATGAATGAAGATGTTGATGAATGCATGCTTACTAAAGAAAATCTGAAGAAGTGTGCATGCACACAAAAGGTCATACCAATGACAAACTTAGTTGGTCTCTAAGGTGCTACTGGAGGGGGGAATTTTTTGTTTGTTTGTTTCGACTACATCAGACTAACACGGCTACCTACCTGTAACTATGCTTACTAAAGAATTATTCTTCATTGTCCTTAAGTTCGGTAATATATTATTAAAATGATAAAGTTGGGGAGCGCAATTCAGAGGAATGAAAAGATTGCTAATTGGCTTAGATTTGTTGAAGTGCGTTGTAACTGCTATAGAATGCAATCTTGTGACCATATGATTGGCCAGTAGTAATCACATATGTAGCGCAGAATTGTACAAGAGTGTTGCTTATTTGTACCATATTGCAGTTGTCTTCTCATTTTTTAGGAAACTGTCTCTGTTTCCACTTGTAGCAACAAAGGCCTAGTTTTCACTTAAAGCCCGTGTTTGTTTGGCATTGCATTGGGGGCCCCCAGTCAGCAGACCTCTTTTTAAAACCTTTGTTTCGTGAACCTGAGTCTGAGATGCAGCAACTGGTTACAAGAGAGAGGGGCCTTCTTAGTGGTGGCACCCCAGTTTCTCAAATTCTATCCCCGGCTAAGCAGATTTGGTTCCTTTCAGCACGGCTCGTACACAGCCCTCCCAAGTCTGCCAGTGCCTAATAATCTACCATTCTCCAGAAGCTGCTCTAAGGTTGTGAAAGAAACCGATACTTGCATAGTTCCTGTAAGAAATAATTATCCACAGACTGATCCCAGAGCGGATTGCGAAGATCAGCAACGAGGCACAATAAGAAAATACAGCTCAGTAATAAGAAATGGGCTTCTGTCCCCAAAAGGGGAAGGGACGGGGTTTGGGATGACCCAGTTTCCAGATGGAGGAGTGCCAAATTGAACCTGGAGGATGTGCTCTGCCTAGTTGGGTCTCTGTGGTCAGTACTGACGGCCTCTTGTTCTCTTCCTTCTGCCAGGACCGAGTGCTCATCAACCGCATCGACTTGGTATGTCAAGCCGTGCTCTCTGGGAAATGGCCGACAGCACAGCAGGGCCAGGTGGGATCCTGCCTCATGCAGGGAGAAGGCCTCCCACGCCTACACGGGGAGTACACCAGCTCTCCCATCCCCCACATCTGCCCCCTGGCGTCGCAGGAAGAAGGGGCCGCCTCCTTCACCCGCCTCCGGCACAGCGGGCAAGAGAAGGAGTTTACTGTGCAGATCAAAGATGTGAGTGACAGCCAGGCTGATGGTGGCAGAGCAGTCATTGTCCGTCCCCCTGATATTCAGGCTGGCGACATATGCCAGGGAGGTTTGCCTGTGACGACTTGCCATGCTAATACCGAATCTCCCCTGAGCAGAGCCGACGCTTTGGTCCGGAGATGGATGAAGCAATTTTCCTTTTTTGCACTGAGGCACCTCCGTTGTACGGCCTTAAAAAAAAAACTTGGTTAAGGGTCAGTGGAATGAAAAAGAAGTGAAATATTGAAATCAGATTTTTTTTTTAAAAAAAAATACTGTAAACAGAGATGCTTTGCCAACCTAGTGCTCTCCAGACGTTGGTCTACAGCAGTGTTTCCCAAACTGGTCTCCAGCTGTTTTGGGACTACAATTCCCACCATCCTTGACCACTGGTCTTGCTAGCTAGGGATGATGGGAGTTGTAGTCCAACAACAGCTGGAGACGCAAGTTTGGGAAACACTGGTCTACAACAACTCCCATTCTCCGTGACCTGGTGGGAGTTGCTTTTCAGCAGCATCTGGGAGGGCGCCCGGTTGGGGAAGCTCCTTTAGGGAAGCAGGCCTTACTTTTGCCCTGGTCTCTGCCTTGGGCTTCATACTATTTTGGCCTCTTGTTTCCCGCTTGAAAAAGGAGCTATTATCAGTCTCTTCTCAGGGGTTTTGCCAAGACTGAAGATGCAGCCAAGCCCTCCTTTGCAGTCCGGATATGACAAACGCAGGAGGGGTTTTCTTGGTTGATTTCACAATATACGAGACTGCAGTGGCCGGTTTTCTTCATACTTAATATTTTTGGGGAGGTGTGTCAATTCCCTCTGATCTAATGCTCAAAGGTACTCCATTTTAGGGAAGCATCAGTGGAGAAAGCAAGGGAGAAATAGCCTTGCTTTCTGTTGAGGCTCAGTGTAGATGGGGATTTTGACTGGTGGGTGGAAGTACTTCCTGTAATCAAAGAATTAAAGAGTTGGAAGGGACCCTGGGGCTCATCTAGTCCAACCCCCTGCAATGCTGGAATATACAGCTGTCTCATACAGGGATCCCAGTTCTTACAAGGTTGCTTACAGGCTACGTTGAAACGCATTAGTAAGATTACAGTCGCAAAGTATAAGAAGCATCAGGATCCTTCCCACAATTGGCCAGGAGACAGGGATGGAGGAGGCAGTCTGCAGTAAGAGTAAGCTATGAGGTTGTCGTTGCCTGCCTCCCTTTTCCTTAAAGCAGATTTACAGGTGAAACTCGGAAAATTAGAATATCGTCGAAAAGTGCATTTATTTCAGTAATGCAGCTTAAAAGTTGAAACCAATATATGAGATAGATGCATGACATGCAAAGCAAGATATGTCAAGCCTTTATTTGTTGTAATTGTAATTATTTGTCATTAGGCGGGTCAATTATAAATGGAATGTAATTAATGAAATGTAATAGCAATGTTTATTTTTGATTATTTTTATATTGTAACTATTTGTTTTATTACTGTGGGATTTCCAAAAGAAAGCATTTATAAAAATTAAAATTAAAATAAAAAGTTGCATTACTGAAATAAATGCACTTTCTGCCGATATTCTAATTTTCCGAGTTTCACGTGTAGTCCCATCCCTGCCCCCATCGCAAGTGCCGCCCTTTGGTCAAAAGCATTTCACCATCCTTGGCCTAACCTCTCGTGCTGTCCCTAGGAAGAGGGAATCAAGCTGACCTTCCAGAAGCACAAGCTGGTCCCCAACGGCACTATGCGCGACCGTCCCGCTCTCACTCAGAAGAAGAGCAGCAAGAAGATGGTGGAGGTAAGAGATGGGAGCCTCTGCAGTCCAGAGCACGGGGAGTGGAGGGAAATGCTTTGGTGGGGCAACCTCCCTTTTTCATTCCTGTCTTACCATCTCTCTCGGGTCTCAGCTGGAGCTGCAGTGTCTGGAGGCACTGAGAGGCCCCGATATCGACCTCGAGGCCCGTATCCCGGTGGTGAACAAGACGGACGGGAAGCTGTTAGTGGGTGACGCAGCCCCCCGGCGAGCTGACCTTGAGGTGTGGCTGCAGGCCCACCCAGAGTACGCTGTCGACCCTCGCTTTTTGGCGGTGAGTGTTTGCAGACCCACCTTCTCCTCTCCTGCTTCCGGGCTTTTCAGACCTGCATGTTCCCTGCCCCAGTGAACAAGGGAGGGGCCCCCTAGCTGAGTGGGAGGGCATCTGCCTTGCATACAGAAGTCTCAGGTTCAGGCCCCAGCATTTCCAGGTAGAGAGCTCCCCTGTCTTGAAATCCTGGGCAGCTGCTGCCAATTAGTATGGATAGTACTGAACTGGAGGAACCCAGTGGTCCCTGGTAAAAGGCAGCTTCCTATGTTCCCATTTGTTCCACACTCAACATAGATTTCTGTCCCCAAGAGCGGCATGGCAATGGTAAGAAACAAAAAGTACCATTGATAAAAGCAACAAGTTCAATAGCAGTAGGTATTTTAAATACATGGTAAAATCAAAGAGGATTTTTATCAATGAAAGAATGCTTTCATTAACAGTTCTTAAAAGCCGGTGCCCAAATGATAGCACTAAGAACTCCAGGAACATAGCAAGCTTCTGCCTTTTACCAGGTCCAGACCCTTGCTCCATCTCATTCAGCATTGTCTACACTGACTGGCAGCAGCTCTCCAGGGTTTCAGACAGGAGTTTCTCCCAGCCCTACCTGGGGATACCGAGGATTGAAGCTGGCACCTTTTGCTTTGCAGCTGAACTATGGCCCTAGGTAGGCCTCCTTGGATGTTAACCTTCTCGAAAACCTTTTCATTCCACCTTCGGGTGCCAGGTCCCCAAGTCAACATCTGGGATGTCCATTTCCTGTTTCCTTGGCTGGGATATTTACTCACTTATTACAGTTGTACCTTGGAAGCCAAACGGAATCCGTTCCGGAAGTCAGTTCGACTTCCAAAACGTTGGATAACCAAGGCGCAACTTCCGGTTAGCCACGTCAGACGTTCAGCTTCTAAAGAAAGTTCGCAAACCGGAACATTCGCTTCCAGGTTTGTGGTGTTTGGGAGCCAAAATGTTTGACTTGCAAGGCGTTTGGCTTCCAAGGTACGACTGTATTATCATTTATATCTTCTAATAATCTCAGGGTAGCACAAGTGGCTGCTCTCTCCCTCGCTCCCATTTTATCCTCACGGCGACCTTTTTTAGCTAGGTTGAGACGTTAAGACTGTCCCGATGATCATGGATTTGAACTCCTCGAGATTTCCCTGTTGATCCAAGTAATTTGTGCTCTCTCTGCCTCTGGATTATTGCTTCCTGTCAGCATAGGGGATCCTAGTACAGATTACGATGCCCTATTTCTGATAGCAATTTGTAGAAGAGAGCCTGATTTTGTACAAAACAACTGCAACAAACCTTTTCTGGATCTCTAGGGTTCAGAGACACACGGCCCACCCTTGCACCACGGGACAGCGACTAACTCTTATCTCTCTTTGCCTCTCGCCAGTACATGGAGGAACGGCGGAAGCACAGGTGGCCTCGCTTTCCCAAGCCTGTTCCGATAGAGCCGGCCTGCCTGATGGGTCTGGAGCGGATGCAGGCAGCCAGCATCTCTGCTAACGGCAAGAAGGTGATTAAACCGCAGGTGTTCCCTTTCGCTCTTTGCAGTTGCCCAGCCAGCTTCTTGAGCCAAGCAAAACAATTTGCTGATTCGTGAAGCTTTCGGCATATGCAGTGCAATCGCAACTTGGGCATGTTTATGCAGTTGAAATCACACAAATGCTTTTAAGCTTTCCACCTTGCTTACCAGAGATACTCTGGAATGCTTGGGGGCAGTGTCCGCTCGGCGCAGAACTCCAGGAAGGTAAGGTTGCTTATATAGGTGTGAGTATACACAGTTTTGTGTATATGCACTACCCCCAGAACCTGGCCCTCATGCAAGACACTGTCATACTGCACTTGCAAGAGCCAAAAACAAATGTGTATGGGTGAATTAAACTCCTTTCTATATTATTTATTTGTGCATGCATGCATGCAGTTTTTGGTCACATTTGATTAGACTTGTTTTCATACATTCATCCTCTCCTCTCTGATTATTCATGGACTTCCCAACCTATCTTTCCTTGACATTCTATCTTACCCTCTTGGTTTGCTACAACTCCTTGGAATTTCCCCTCTTTCCCCCTCTATTCTTAACTCTATGTTTTGTTTGATGGTGCTCATAAATTAATCCCTGCTTGTAGATTTATATTTATACCACTCCGTTTTAAATACTTTTCTAGTTGTTCCCATTCACTTATCACTGTCTTTCTGAATTTCTTTGGCCGCCATAATGGCAAGTTCAGCATACTCTATTCATTCAAGCAACCACTGGTCTTTTGTCAGGATTGCCCTTTCTTTCCACATTTTAGCATATAATAGCCTTGCTGCTTCTCTTGCGTAAAGGAAGAGATTTTTTTTTTTGCATTATCTGGAATTTCCTGTCTTATTATAGCTAGCAAAAAAGGCTTCTGGTTTCTTTCTATAGCCCTTTGGTATTAATATGAGGCCAACATATAGTCCAGAGAGGTAACGATTGATCTCTTGAAACACGGTCACTTAAAATTGAGCTTCCCTGTACTCTCAGTTTTGAGGCTTGATTTTTATTTGCTGTTAAAAATGGCAGCTGAAGAAACTCACGCCCTTCACAGTTTTCCTTTATGGTTTTATGAGAAATTTTGCATTCTCCCTGGTGATCTGTATGCCCTACAAATGGCACACATGAAGACAATTTGAGGCAGACAATAAAGATGGGAGGGAAGGGAATAGCCTACTAGATTTTTTCCTCCAATCATAGAACTGTGAAGATTCTAGAACAGGGGTGTCAAACTCAAATTCATCGGGGGCCGCATCAGCAGTTTGGTTTACCTTCAAAGGGCCGGTTGTATCTGTAGGACTATGTGTCCACTCTTTATTATCATAAATTATTGTCACTGCATTCAATTATTACTGTTTTTTGTAATAATGTAAGTAATAACTAGCTCTGAAAGCAGAAACATAGTCAGAATAATGGCAAGTAGATATTCAAATGTACAATTATTGTACAATTTATTGAAAAATGATTTTTGGTAACTGCACTGGGTGGTGGAGGCTCGCTAGGGTTTCATGCAGGACCTTTGCAGAGCTACTAGTACCTGGAGATGCTGGGGTCCTTCTGCATGCAGGACAGATGTTCTGCCAGTGAGCCACCACCCTTCACCAAAGGGACTGGCTGAGGTTGACTCACTGGAGCTGCTCTCCTGGTTCCAGGGTTTAAGGGCCAGAAGTATAAAGCAGCATCCTATGTTTCTGAGGAGAGGGAGAGGGAGAGGGAGAGGGAGAGGGAGAGGGAGAGGGAGGGGAGGAAGGAAGGAAGGAAGGAAGGAAGGAAGGAAGGAAGGAAGGAAGGAAGGAAGGAAGGAAGGAAGGAGGGAGGGAGTGGGAGGGAGAGAGGAAGGAAGGAAGGAAAGAGGGGAGAGAAAGAAGAGTAGGAAATAAGGAAGAGAATAAAGAAGGAAAGAAAAAGAAAGAAGGAAAGAAAAAGAAAGAGGGAGAGAAGACGGAAAGGGAGAAAGAAGGAAGTAAGTAGAGGGAAAGAAAGAATAAGAATGAGGGAGAGGAAGAAAGTTGGGAAGGACGGAAGAAAGGAAGTAAGGAAGAAAGAAAGAAAGAAAGAAAAGAGGGAGCAGGAGGGAGAGAGGAAGGAAAGAGGTGAGAGAAAGAAGAGTAGGAAAGAAGGAATAAAGAAGGAAAGAAAAAGAAAGAGGGAGAGAAAACAGAGATAAAGAAGGAAGGAGAGGGAAAGAAAGAATAAGAACGAGAGAGAGGAAGAAAGAAAGGGAAGGGGGGGGTTGCCGCCTTGATTCAGCGCCAGAAAAGAGCGCGAAGGGACCCAGGGGCAAAAAGCATTTCCCCGGCCCCAGCTGTTTGTCGGCGCTTTCTTGGCGCGGCGCTTCAGCAGCAAGGTCCCACTGCTGGGTCCCGCTGGCTGGGGCGCTCGGCGGGCCACATGACGAGGTCTGGCGGGCCGGATTTGGCCCCCGGGCCTTGTGTTTGACACCCGTGTTCTAGAACATAGAATCATAGAACTGTGGAGTTGGAAGGGAGGCAAAAGCCCCCCTAGTCCAACTCCCTGCAACGCAGTGTTCTCTTTTCCTTCTCCCTAGAGCTTCCTGCCCGATCCCACCATGAACCGCCTCCTTCCCGGACCAGTTGGGGCCGAGAGTGCCCAGAAGCGGGGCCGCCAGACCCCCATGGAGTTTTCCAACATGATGGCTCTGATGGGTGCCGGACGGGTCCAGCTGGGCGCCGCGGGGCCCCTCTCCTTGCACCATGCCCACTTCCAGGCCAGCACGGCCCACGGCTCTCCCTTACAGTACATGCCCTTTTCGACTGCCGCCTCAGCCTCTGCCGCCTCTTCCTCCGCTGCCGCAGCCCTGCTTCACCCCGGCTTGGGCCACCCCGGCTACGCCACAGGTGCCTTGCACCTGGGCCACCCGCAGCCCGTGGACGACGACGACGAGGAAGACGAGATGGACGACTTGTCTCAGGGCTACGCCAGCTCGGAGCGGGACTTCTCCTTGCTCGACGACGACCCCATGATGCCGGCCAACTCCGACTCCAGCGAGGACGGCGATGAGGAGGGCGACGACTGAGCATTTTTTGCGCCCACAAATGGGCAGGACGCAAAACAGGGTCCAGTTGGCTGGGACTTAGCCGTCTCCTCAATGTTGAATTTGGCAGGCCCAGGGACAGGCCAGTTGGGTTCTCCCTCGTTCCGACACACACGTGGCTTGCGGGAAGGGCAAAAAACAAGAGGTTCCTTCCAGCCCGGGAAGGTCCGGTTAGGCAACCGCTCTCCTTGCGTGGCTTACTGTTTTTCTTTTTTTAAAAAAAATATGGCTGTTGGTTTGGTTGGCGAGCCCTGCCGGCATTTGGTATCCATTGTGAAACTGTTCTTGTGAGCTGCAGTCTTGATCTGCCTGGGCAGCAAGACCACAGCGGGGGCCCTGTGTCTAGTCGAGACGATCTGGGTATAGTTAGCAGCTCCTCTTCTCCCCCTGCCCCACTCCCTTTTGGCTCTCCCCCCACAGCCTGTTCCATTTCTCTCCTGCCCTTCCCTCCCTCCCTCCCACCCCAGGTTCCTGTGCTGTAACATAAATGCGAAAAGAGGGTGGGGCCTCCCCCTTTCTCTCCGTCCCCCTGTCTCCATGTGGGTGGGGTTTATATTTATAAATATGTAATATGTCTTGTGTAATATGGCCGAGGCTGTGGGGTTGAACTTGTGGGGGAGTCGAGTCACGGAGGGTGGGTTTATGGGGGGGTGGGGTGGCAAGGGGCTGTGGGGGGAAGAGAAGGTAGAGCTTCCTGTAGCTGGATTTCTCCTTTTTTTCTTTCATTTTTTAATAAAAGGAACAAAATGCACACATACACACACACACGGGAGAGAAAAAAACCAATTCCACCCCCCATCCTACTCCTCCATGCTGTTGTATCAATTGCATAAAAATCTTCCTGAGAATTGGAACGTGCATCTGTGTTGTCTGGTGTGTCTTTCTCTCTCTTTCTCACCAGGGTTGGGGGCATGGTGGTGGCAGTGACTTCGTCCTTGCAAGTAAAGAGTCATGTGAAGTCCAAGTAAAGACTTAGGATCTAGACAGTGCCCCCCCACACACACTTCCTAAGAGGTAGCATATCTGTTTGGGACAACTCATACCTGTTTTAGTAGCAGAACTCATGCTTTGTACACCAAAGGTCCCAAGTTCAGTCAAAGGCTGGGAGAAGGAAGATCCTCTTTCAAACCCGGGGAAAGCGCTGCCAGGCAGTGTACAATACTGAGCTAGACTGCCCAGTAGTCTGATTCGGTGTAAGTTAGCCACCTGTGTTGTAACAACTTTTTTTCCTCTTCATACCCTCAAACTCTCCCTACCATCAAATTCAGGCTGCAATTTTTGGGCATGCTTTCCGGGCAATAATGTCCACTGTGTCCTTCAGCACATGTCCTTAGGAGCATTCTTCATAGTGCCCTGTTTTTGCTCTGATCCTGAAATGCCTACCCTCCATCAGAAGGGCCACAGCTCAGCGGAGGAGCATCTGCTTTGCGTGTAGAAAGTCCCAGGTTCAATTGCCTACATCTCCAAGGGGGGTTGAGAGAGATCTCTGCTGGAACCCCTGAAGACCCACTGCCAGTCAGCGTCGACAGTATCGAGCTTGATGGTCCCGTGGTCTGACTCAGTACGACTTCCTGTGTTCCAACAGATGGATTGTAGCTCTCCCACTGAGAATCGGAATTGCTAAGTTTTTTGGAGAGGGACCCTGAGGATCATCTAGTTCAACACCCTGCAATGCAGGAATATGCAGCTGTCCCATACGGGGATTGAACCTGCAGCCGTGGCATTGACAGCAGCACACTGAGCTATCCAGGCTGCTTCTCCCTTTAAAAAATGGAAATGCTGGAAGGATGATTTCTCAGCCAAGCAATTTTCCCATGCTGCCTGTTCCTTTTTTGCAAGTTGCTGTAAGGTGAGAAGTTGAGGCACTTAGAGGCACGCTACCTCTTGACAGCTGTGGTAAAACAAAGCTATCATGGCTAAAAGTGTGAGTCTTCCATATATCTGATCCTCTTTGAAACTTTAGCTGTCAAATGTGATGCTGGTTTGTTTGGAACAACGGCTTGGGTTCAAGACAGAATATTTATCCATCCCTCTCTTCGCTGGCTACCTGCATCAGTTCAGGCATGAAGCACCTTGAAAGAAGGTACCCAGAGCCAAAACGGACTTCCTAAAGAGAAATAAAGGTGCTTTGACATACAATTGTGGTTCCTTATGCAACAGCAAGGTCACAGTGAACGTGTTTCTGGAGATAGGATGGGGCGCTCTGCAGAGGTACAAAAACCTGTTTGGAAATGTATCGCTTGACAACTATGGGCTTTGAAGAGAATAAGGTTTGCCTTATTCTACCAAACTACCGTAGATTTCCTTCTGTTCCAGTGCTTCACTGTTTCCAACAGCCAGCTACATGTCTACAGTTCAGCAGGTGGTGTGCTCAGCCATTTGAGCCCAGGATCTCGCATGTAGAGTCCAAATATTATGGTTGATAGTTGTTGCTCATTACTGGTTCAATCCCTGGCATCTCCAAGTAGGGCTGGGGAAAAGACCCCCATCTGAAATCATGGAGAGAAACTGACAGTCGCTATATAGGCAGTGGTGGAGAGCTGCCTTAGTAGGGCAGCTAGCTTTGACGTTAACACTTTCTTTTCTCACCCTGCCCCCCCAAAAAAGCCCTACTCTGCCTTTAAGAGCTAGCATAACACTTCTAACAGAATGAGCTAGAGGTGCTTCAAAGTTCAAGCAGCAAATACATTGTTTGGTGATTTCGTTTGCTGAAAAATGAGGTGCCTTCATTCATAGCTTGATAAAAATGCTGTGGGTGCCAGAACAGGTGCCATGGACAAAAAAATTGTGGCACTTCGTACGATTGAGTACCATCTCTCACACACTAAGCACTGGCTTTTAATGGACAAAGGAGTGTGTGAGGGACAGGGGATACCGGGAGGTCCCTCCCATCTTAAGTACCAGCTCATCGACAAGCGCTGGGGAAAGCAGGGAGAGTTCCGCCTCAAGCGGAGACTCAGGAAGTGGTGACCGAGGCTCCGGCAAGGTAGCGGAGCCCATGCACAAGGTGGGACAGGAAGGGGGGAGCAAGGGGGGAAGGCCGACCCCGCCGACCCCGGAATTACGCAAGAAACGTCGTGGGAGGAGATTAGGTCTTCCCAAACTTCTTTGCTGGAAGAAAACACGCCAACCTCCATTCGGAGGTACTGACACCTGACTGACAACATGTATATAGATCGCTCCGAGCACTGTAAATAATCAGCACTTAATAAAAGCCTAAAAGGACAATGCTGTGAGGAGTCGTTACTCTAGAGTAGCCGCATCTGCATCTCTGACAGAGTGTTTTAAGAATTTTAAGGTCTCCAATATAGAATAAATATTTATAAATGCACAAATATCTATAAACCATATGTCTGAAATAGTACAGGAGAGCAACCCTGAAGCCATTTTGACTCTCAATGACCTCAAATATTCCTCTGATATAAGGGAGGCAAATGGGGCTTACAAATCCTGTTTTAACAGCATATTTTTGTGTGAATAGGGTGAGCCTGTGACCTGGATTCAGGAACTAAAAGTATTAACCACAAGAGAATGGCCAGGTAATGCAATCAGCAACCATTATCGGGTATCCTGGCAGAAAGGATTTCTGCTGTAGACCAGCTTCCTATGCTGGATAGATGTATGATTTTGGGGTGTTCTTTGGACAATGTCAAAAACCTTTAAAGGTTCCTGCACACTTTTGTTCAGGGTCTTCCTCCTTGGAAGGAGGGGAGGGAACTGTTGCAACAGAAAAATATCCACCTTGTTTTCCACTGGATCCTGCCTCCATCCATTCTTCTCTGACCAATCACAGACTTGAGGGACTGAAGAGCCCCATGAGGAATTGGGCAGCAAAAGCCAAACCCCAGTTTTTACATCAGGAGCAGCATTATTGCTGTGGGTGTGCTTGTAGCCAATTTTTATCTAGGCTAGGGCCTAATCATCCGCCAAAACCAGAGCACAACCTCCTTTTTTCTTTCACAACACATGCTGAGATGGAACATGGCAAGCTATTCGTCAAGCGGCCATATGCTCTTGTGCATAGACTTAATTTTACTTCTGTTTTTGTCATACTCTTATTTTGAGGGCAAATTTTGTTTTGAAGAACTGTCCCGTGGGTGTCTTGACCATCAGCTCTGTCAACTGCAGCTAACAGCTTGAGCTTTTCCTGGGCTAGTAGTGCTGGCAGCTTTTTGGACACTGTTGACAGAATTTTCTCGAAGAGAAATTATAGGCTAAGTCTTCCAATGGTAGAAACTTTGGCCCTGATTTCATTTGGGTACCATTGGTTTTGGCTGGAAAAAAATCAAGGTCTTACATATACATTAGGAAGAATTTCCTGACAGTAAGAGCTGTTCGACAGTGGGATTTGCTGCCAAGGAGTGTGGTGGAGGCTCCTTTGGAGGTCTTTAAGCAGAGGCTTGACAGCCATATGTCAGGAATGCTTTGATAGTGTTTCCTGCTTGGCGGGGGGGGGGGGAGATTGGACTGGGTGGCCCTTGTGGTCTCTTCCAACAACTCTATGATTCTATATAATAAATGTTCATCAATGTACCAATCAGATACGTACACAAATGTACTGTATAAACCACATGTGTGAAGCAGCCACGATGACGCAACTGGACAGCAAATGAGGTTAACCGGGCGTATACTACGTATTTGGAATGCTGAGCGCTCGGTTGTGCTCCTGCGCATGCGCTCTTCCGGCCAAATGGCCAGCTGATGGGACCTGAAACCCGCGCGGTGATTTGATTGTGTCAAGCTGATCAGAGAGCCACGAAAATTTAGTAAGCCATCTCGCTGTCTGGATATGGAACTTCCGGGTTCACATGAGAGAAGCCATTTTTAAGCAGCGCCCCGCGAGAGGAAATGGTAGCCGCTCATAGGAAGCAGTGGAGAAATTCAGAATTTCGCCGTAGTCTTAGTTGCGGGACACAAGAAGCCCAGAACCCATGGCCCGCATAGCTCTTGCCTTACTTACCTCTCGGCTTGCAAAAGACTGGCAGGCGACGGACCCTGCAGTGCAGTCTACTTTTAATATTACAGGTTATTCTAGCCAAAAGGTCACCGATTGTGACACCCCGTAAGTTTGCAGCAAAATTAAGTTTTAGCAGCGGCTTCTCTACAGGACCCCAGTTCCAGCACTCGGTCGCGTTTGAGAAACCTTCAGCTTCATTGGCTTGTAGGGAAACTTGATGGAATTTATAAACTGTTATTTAAAATATAATGAATGGATCGTTCGGGGCGGGGGAAAGACCCGAGTTATGGAAGAGTAGGAGCTCGTCTTGGCTTCCGCCTTTTGGCGTTTGTTTGTGTTGGGTAGAGGGGTTGGATAGGGAAGTTGCTGCTGTCCCAATCATAGCTACAGTACAGCAAAATCCTAAAATAGTCCATTGCTATCTGTAGGTAGCAAGGAAGGTTGTGGGAAGTCATATCGACCTCGGAAGTTCAAGCAGATGTGTCACTCTATTTCTAAGAGATCCGAGAGGAGCAACATGGGCGGGGCTCGGGAAAGGCTCACGCGGCCTCCGCTACTAAGATAGAGGGGCGGAGGGAGGGAGCGAGCAGCTCCCTTGGTCACGTGCCCGATTGGCGCCGGAGGGCGCGAAATCTGCGAAGAACGGAGTCAGAGCTCCGACTCGAGGCAGGCGGGTCCTGCTCACGTGACGCCGTAAAGCCTCGCGCGCTTCTTTGAGGCAGGCGCGCGACGTTGGCTGGGAAACGGGGTGAGGGGCGGGGCTGAAGCGAGGCGCATGCGCAGCTGCCCCACTTTAAAGAGTGGCGGGGGGGAGCGGGGCGGAATCCCTGTGACGGAGCAATTAGGTCAACATTGCCGCTGTTATATATAATTTATTTTAATTATTTTTTTAAAAAAATACAAAACTATATTATTGGATGTAAAATCAATATTGCTTATATTTAGATATGAACACACAGGTTTTATTTACGACGTCCTCTGTTGTTTTTAATAAACAAATAAACAAATAAAATAAATAAAATTAAACGAGACGATAAATAAGCAACAACAGGAAGTTGCGTCCTGGGTCAAAGAGCCGCGGGAGGGAAGGGGCCGCGGGGGTTGGCCGCGGGAAGCGTTCACTTCCGGGGTCGGGGAGGTCGCGGCGGCGGGGCGCGAGCGTGCGAGGCGCGAGAGGAGGCGGGGCTTGCGGAGGGCGCGTAGGAGCCGCTTCCATGGCGCTGAGTCTGGACCGCGAGGCCTACTACCGCCGCGTCAAGCGCCTCTACAGCAACTGGCAGGTGAGGGCGGCGGGGGTGGGACGGAGGGAGAGAGCGAGGAGGGCGGGGGGCTGGGCCGGCTGAGGGATCCCCCCTCCACCACCACCACATACCTCGGGTGGGGTGGGAGGATGAAAGCGGGACCGGACCCTCCCCTTGTGATCCATGGACGCCAAGGAAGCAGGAGGGATAGATTCCTATCATGCAGGCGCTTTTAAGCAAAATAAATAAATAAATGCGCAGGTATTCCACCTTTGCAAAAGTTCCAAGGTGCCCGATAAAGAAGGGTAGCGAGGAAAAGCTTCCAAATGCATGTTTGCATTTCCGTTTCCTTCCTTGCCCCACTTCCTTGGCATCTCATCGTGTCCCCCCTTCCCCCTTCCTTTCACCTCTTTGTCAAATGCCATTTCTCTTTAATTTTCTTTCACGAGTGACTCCCCACCCCCGGTTTTGTCAGGGATAGTGAGGGTATGCTTTTTTTTAAAAAAAAAAGGTTTATGGTAATACAGGTGTTGTAACGCTGTGCTTCTGCTCTGAATTCTCAGTAGGGTTTGCTTTAAGAAGCCACTTTCTCTCTTAGTGTCCTATTTGCAGTAGGGGGGTAATAACAATGATCTGCCTTGCAGGGTGCTTGTAGTGATATAAATAATGTTAACTCTGTAATGTTAACATATCCGGTAATTATCTATATCCAATTTATTTGTACATAATGTAAGATTTCTTGCTCTGCATTGTAAAAGCAGCTTTCACTGTAACTGATAATCATGTATAGCAGGAGGAATGGAAACTTGTAGCCATTCAAATGTTGTTTCTTAGATCAGCCTTAACTAGTATGGCCAGTCATCAAGGATGATGACAGTTGTTCTCCAACAGCATCTGAAGGGTTGCCACTTCCCCATCCCAATGTATGGCTTTAGTTCAGCATTTCTCAACCGCTGTTCCGCAGCACACTAGTGTGCCGCGAGACGCTGGCTGGTGTGCCGCGACATGTGGCGACGAGAAGGACGATTTGCATTGTCACGTGCCTGGCGGCCGCCAATATTCAACACTGACCCGCCGGAAAGCAATATTTCTCCTCCTCTTTCCCAAAGCTCAGTGCAAACGAGCCTGGCGGCCGCCAATACACAACACTGACCCGCCGGACGGCTTGTGAAGCCTTATTACAGGAGATTGCAACCAACACAGCAATTGGCAAGTGTTTCTTACAGTCATAATTATACTCAATATAGGGCGGCACAGAGTTAAATTTTTTAACTTTTTTAATGGTGGTGTGCCTCGTGCTTTTTTTCACGGAACAAGTGTGCTGTGGCCCAAAAAAGGTTGAGAAACACTGCTTTAGTTGAATGTGCAATCTTACTCAGATTTACGTGCTTGGCAAACCAAATTTTAAAAAAAGTTAGAAAGGGGGCAGCTGTCCAAGGGGAGAAAAAACTTTGGCAATCCCATCTGTCATTGCACCAAATAGCTATTGACTATGTGCAATTTTGACTTTAGGCGGCATTTCCAGATCATAACCTCCCCCCCCCCCCCGGTGCATGTGCCAAATGTGAAGGCTTACTATACTGTATATGTTTTGCTACTCTTCCCATATGTCATTCTATTGCTGTGTTGCCTGTTAACTCACCATGTGATTGTGCCCTTGTATATGACCGTGCAGATCGCAGCTGTTGTTTTGCTCATCGCCTTTTGCTATCCTGATTGTGAGTGTGGTTGGGCAGTGCATGTTAATGGGCCACTAATCAGCATTAAGTGACTCCATTGAAAATACATTAGTTGCAGGAGGTAGTAGTGTGCATATTTTCTATCTAGCTCCATGTGACTAGCATGTAACTTGCAAATCATTTTTGTAACACTAGCAGAAGATACCAAGCTAGTGTTGGAGAATCTCTTGCAGCTGTTCTGGGCAAAATTTCAAGAGTGCCCAGGGTGGAGATACTGCGTTTGGACGCAGAGCTTGCAAAGATAACAGTGTCAGTTTTCTTCCTATCCCCCAGTTCTTGTTATTTTACCACTCTCACCATCTCAAAATGAAAAGTAGGATTCATTGCTTCCAGGACATACGGTAGAAATGCAAAACGGTCCATGTGGGTCAAGAGCACTTCTAGGCTGTTTTGGATAAATTGCCTGTACAGCAGGTGAAACCCAATCATAGCGATTGGAAACTTCACAGGAGAAACACCTTGCAAGCTAACATGTAGGACTTATGAGCCAGATTTCCTAGTATCATCATCACTATTTGTATGCCACCTTTTGAACAATTTCATAGTAACAGGAATAATAAAACAATAACATAATATCAAATGTATCAACAGTAAGGTGTTCTAGAAAGGGGCAGCAAAATATAAGATTGCCCTCCCAACCTGCCGTTGGGGTAACTCAGAATAGTTGGTAGCAATAATCAATACAGGGGTTAATCAAGGATGGGGTTAGGGAATAATCATAGGATACATTTGGGGAGAAAGCAGGAACTTTTGGAGGAAAGGCAATAAGCAGCAGATCATACAGTGGACGTGGCTTTCAGCTGTACAAAATTCTTTTTATGTAGCTCTTACCGGTATGCGTAGTTTGTTGGACTAGCCAAATTTGGTATGATGCCAAATTACAGAGAGTGATGGAATCTTTCCAGCTTAAGGGAGAAAGCCTTGACATAGAGCACTATTCCTACTTGCCTGTTGACGTGGAAATCTTTTATGAGCTGGGAGTAGTTGGACATTGCAGCTTTAGATTGCAGATTGTTCCCAGGGATGTTAATCCAAAAATGCTAGTAGTTCTCCATTCACTTCCTGTCTTCACCTCCCTCCTGGATGCTGTGTCCTATCTTGGTAGTGGGATTTCTCCCACATTTGATAATACTCTGTGTCTTTTTGAGACAGCATGTCTAGCTGTTGAAAGCTTTCCTTTTGGTGCCGGGACAAGGAAATTTGGTTCACGGTGCATTTCTTTACCTTTCCCAGAAGAACATTCAGGACCCAAACAGCAAAATGGTGTTACCCCTTATAACAGCCTTCCTCAGCCTGGTTCCCTCCAGAGGTTTGGAGGTTGGGCTCCCATTATCCTTGACAATTGAGCATGATGACTGAGGGTGATTGGAGTTGCTGTCTTAAGCATCTGGAGAGCAACAGGTTAGGGAACATTGTGTTATAATGCAATATACAGTTATCATTGGTTCTCCCATTTCTGATGTGTATGCTCTTGCTTATGTGGCCAAAAAGAACTACCCACGCACAAGTCTGAGGTTTGTGCTGGCTTCAGGGCCCTAGTGGTTTTGAGAAGTACGAATAGTGGGGGCAGGGATAGGAGGAAGGGACAAGAGTGGCTGGAATCCTGGATGACAGCACTCAACACTACAATACTTTGTTGCAGGTCCCAAGTTCAGGCGGTAGTCCTTCAGGAAGTGTTTTATAGTGATCAGGCATACGCTTTATTTGGTGTAGCTACTTTAAGAGATGCACATATGTAATGAAATGACAAAAGCAGAATTACTGGTGACATTTTTCCCAGAGTAGCTGTGGGGGTAGAAAATGCTGTGCTGAAGAAGTAATGGTGTTTGGTGACTGTTAGGGGAAGGATCTAGGGAAATAACAAGGTGCTAAAGCTGGAAACTGCTCCATTGTCAGAAGACAATGGTCAGCTGTTTCCCATTTTTCTTTCTTGTTTCTTCTTAGGAATTGTAATCTACTACTGTTGTTGGGAGGAGATCAGCTCCCTCTCACGTGACAACAGATGAGAGGCGAAATTCACTTTGGCTGGGCTTAATGCAAGTTCGTATGCACAGCACTATCTGAGGCTTTGTTCTCTTGCAGAAAGGAGAAGACGAATATGCCACCATTGATGCTATTGTGGTCTCAGTTGGAGTAGATGAAGAGATTGTCTATGCCAAGTCCACTGCCTTGCAGGTGAGCGGGGGTGAGGCGTGCTCCTGCCTCAAAGTGATGTAATGATTAGGCAGAAAGGAAAAGAGTATCTTTGCTCCTCTTGGAATCCCCTTTCCCTTGCAGACATGGCTGTTTGGCTACGAACTCACCGACACAATCATGGTTTTCTGCGAGGACAAGATCCTCTTCATGGCCAGCAAGAAGAAAGTGGAGTTTCTCAAGCAGATTGCAAACAGCAAGAGCAATGAAAGCACCAACGGAGTGCCGGCTATCACATTGCTTGTACGGGAGAAGGTGAGTGGGCCTCTGTTTAGCTCTGTCCGAAGTGGCAGGTACCCTGTTTCTCCGAAAATAAGACGTAGCCATGAAATAAGTCATAGCAAGATTTTTAAGCATTCAAGGAATATAAGCTAAAACCTGAAAATAAGCCATAGTGAAAGGCAGTTTAACCTTGTAGGTTAAACTCTACCATACTTAATTAAAAAAAAAAAGACATCCCCTGAAAATAAGCCATAGTGTGTTTTTTTGAGGAAAAATAAATATAAGACTGTTTTATTTTCAGAGAAACACGGTAATATGGAAGGAGAGAGCTTTGAGCCTGAAACTCGGAAAATTAGAATATTGTCGAAAAGTGCATTTATTTCAGTAGTGCAACTTAAAAGGTGAAACCAATATATGAGATAGATGCATGACATGCAAAGCAATATATATATATAGTCAAGCCTTTATTTGTTGTAATTATTTGTCGTTAGGCGGGTCAATTATAAATGGAATAGAATTAATGAACTGTAATAGCAATGTTTATTTTTGTATTATTGTAACTATTTGTTTTATTACTGTGGAATTTCCAAAAGAAAGCATTTGTAAAAATTTAAAGAAAAAGAAAAAACAATAAGTTGCATTATTGAAATAAATACACTTTTCGACGATATTCTAATTTTCCGAGTTTCACCTGTAGAAACTGCTAACACTCCCCCCTCCTTCCTCTTTGTTCTCCCGACTCCAGAATGAAAGCAACAAGGGGAACTTTGACAAGATGATAGAAGCCCTAAAGGGCAGCAAGAATGGCAAACGCATTGGGATCTTTAGCAAGGACAAGTTCCCCGGGGACTTCATGAACAGCTGGAATGATGCTCTCAGCAAGGAAGGCTTTGAGAAGGTGAGGAGCACCAGCTCCGGCGTGTGGGTTTGAGAAGGAGGGTTGAATGCTGCTCTTGCTGATCCTCCTCTGACCCTGGTGCAGGTGGACATCAGTGCGGTGGTGGCCTACACGATTGCTGTCAAAGAGGATGGGGAGCTCGCCTTGATGCGCAAAGCAGCCGCCATCACTTCAGAGGTCTTCACCAAGTTCTTGAAGGAGCGTGTCATGGAGATAGTAGATGCTGATGAGGTGAGGAAGGAGCCTGGCCGTGGGTTTGACATCTTGGCTCGGATGTAAGGATGCTGTCTAGGTTGGCATTACATATTGGCCTTGAGTAAAGTGGGCTATTTTAAGTGGGGGTGGGAAACCTGTGGCCATCCAGAGGTTGTAAACTCCTCAGCCAGCATGGTCGGGGTGATGGGAGTTGTAGTCCAAAAATCGACTGAAGGGCCACCATCTCTGACTTTGGCCCATCTTTTTTCTTGGATCAGTGGGATTTCACAAGCAGTTTAGCCTCTGTCTACCAGGCCTATTTGCTGCTTTCTCCCACTGCATGGAGTCTCCCTGTCTCTCCTGGTCCATTTAAGATGGGACTCATTACTAGGATGGCCATGCTGCCTTGGAAGAAGAGAGAGGGTTGAGGTATACGGGCTGTGTGCATGCTCTCTTTTTGTCTTAATGGTCAGTGGAAATACATCTTTAAGGGTCAGAGAAGAGAGGTCCGCTGCAGAATCCACATTGCTGTAGTGCCCTAGGTGCATGCCCCTCTTCAGCAAAAGAATTGGGAAAACTGGCATGTTGATCTTGCGATGGCTGTGTATGTGTGTCAACCCTTTGGGGTTATAATCCCCCCCCCCGCCCAATCCTCAAGTCTACTGACCTCTGAATCCTCTTTGTCCTCTGGCAGAAAGTGCGGCACAGCAAGTTGGCAGAGTCTGTAGAGAAGGCCATTGAGGAGAAAAAATACCTGTCCGGAGCTGATCCCTCCACTGTGGAAATGTGCTACCCTCCCATCATCCAGAGTGGAGGAAATTACAACCTCAAGTTTAGCGTTGTCAGGTAGGCAAATCTCCATGGGGGCATGCAGACTGTTTTCAAATCACCAAGGAAAAATGTTTCCTGGTTTGTAATTCATGCACTTCCTAAATGAGCATGCACTCTTAATAGTTTGATTTTATTGTACTGTACTGGTTTCCATTCAAATGCAGCCTACTTAGGATTGTATCCTAAAACCTCGGGTCATGCAGCCTCCGTTCCTTTGGCATTGTTATGATATATATTAAGAAACAGGACAGTGCAGAATGCTGAAACTTAAGAGATTTCAGTTTGCCACTCTTCTACATTTCTTTCAATACATTTTTATCCCATCTTCCTCCAGGAAGCTCAGAGCAGCATATGTGGATCTTTTTTCCTAAATAAATATAGGATGAGATTTGTTGGAGGCAAAAGTTCTGCATGGAAGTCCCAATTGTTTGTGTTTGAAGCTGCCTGTGTGTGGCTTGCCAGTTGGCCTCTCCATATAGCTATCTGCTCTTAACCTCCCCCCCCCCGCTTCTTTGTCCCCAGTGAGAAGGGCTACATGCATTTTGGTACCGTCACTTGTGCCATGGGCATCCGCTACAAATCCTACTGCTCCAACCTGGTGCGCACACTCATGGTGGACCCACCCCAGGACACTCAGGACAACTACACCTTCCTGCTGCAGTTGCAGGAGGAGATGCTCAAAGAACTGCGGCATGGTGAGTGGCAGAAATGGGGTGCTTGGGCATGAAGGGACGCGGGTGGCGCTGTGGTCTAAACCACTGAGCCTCTTGGGCTTGCTGATCAGAAGGTCGGTGGTCTGAATCCCTGTGACGGAGTGAGCTCCTGTTGCTCTGTCCCAGCTCGTGCCAACCTAGCATTCAAAAGCATGTCAGATACCACTGCGGCAGGAAGGTAAAGGTAAACGTCATTTCCGTGCGCTCTAGCTTCCGTCACGGTGTTCTGTTGTGCCAGAAGCAGTTTAGTCATCCTGGCCACATGAACCGAAAGCTGTCTGGACAAATGCTGGCTCCCTTGGCCTGAAAGTGAGATGAGCGCCGCAACCCCATAGTTGCCTTTGACTGGACTTAACCATCCAGGGGTCCTTTACCTTTTTACCGTTTCAGTGCAAGTGATGGTTGGAGTAGGCAGGGGCAGGGCAAGGGGCAAAACTTATTGAAGCATCTATTCCAGTAGGACCCAGCTTGCTCTTTCCCTCCTTGACTCTCCCCCCCCCCTCCGCTTATCCTAGGTGTAAAGCTGTGTGAGGTCTACGCTGCTGTCATGGATATGGTGAAGAAGCAAAAGCCGGAGCTCATGAGCAAAATCACCAAGAACTTGGGGTAAAAAAAGGCTCTCCGTTGGGACAGAGGCATCCTTCGTGCCAGTTTACAGGCTCATGAATGGTTTAGTTGGAGAGTTCAGTGTTTTCCCTGCTCTTCTTTCCCAGGTTTGCCATGGGCATCGAGTTCAGAGAGAGTTCACTCGTGATCAATAGCAAAAACCAGTATCGGCTCAAAAAAGGTGAGAACGTCCCTCCGTCAGACTTAAAAAGAAAGGATTGTAGAGCTGGAACACACTGGCAAGGATGTCCTGCTTAATTCGTTCATTTGTATATATACTGCTCTAAGCTCATCTGCATTTTGGAAGTGGGTAGCTCACTTCCGCTTGTGAAAAGGTTTGCGGAGGCTCGCTCTCCTCTGAAGCTGTGTTCTGTCTGATGCAGGAATGGTTTTCAGCCTCAACGTAGGGTTCTCAGACCTCACCAACAAAGAAGGAAAGAAGCCGGAGGAGAAAACGTACGCATTGTTCATCGGGGACACAGTGTTGGTGGAAGAGGTACGAGGAGCACATAGAAGGATGGGGAGGCGGGAGGAACGTGAGTCATGGTGGAGAGACCACAGTGGACAAGAGGGAGCAAGACCTTCAGAAAGTGTGACGTCTCATCCAGGGAGAAGATGCCTCCTACATTCAGTTCTGTTTCTGCCTTTGAAAAGAAGGCCTTGTCTCTTCAGTGCTCTCAGTAGGCCTGCACTGTGAGAGCATGATCTGCAACCCCACCCCACCCCCTTTCCTTTCCTTCTTCTCCCAGACTTTGCTCATTCCCAATTACCTGCACACTTACTTAGCTGAGAAAGGGAGTTGCATAGGGGCTGGGCACACCTTCCTCAGCTACAAACAAAGAGTCCATGGAGTCCTACCAGACATACATAGCTTGGGACATCCCATCTCATTTGCCCCCTGTTCATTCCCAGAGTTCCAGCTGTCTTGCTGTTTCTCCTTGCACTCTGCACCCCCATCTGCAGGTGATCAATATGTGGACTTTAAGCCTCTGAATACACCTCCCTCACCTAAACATCCAGGGTGGTGGGGAGCTCTATGCTCACATTGTCTGTGGTGATACTGTTATTTTTCCTCCTCCAGGATGGTCCAGCTACTCTCCTGACTTCTGTCAAGAAGAAGGTCAAGAATGTCAGTATTTTGCTCAAGGTTAGTCCTGGGACAAATCTTAGGCACTTGACAAGTGGTTTGCTCTGTGGTATGGTCAGGAAAAAGCATCGTAGTTTTGAAAAACTTGTGGTTAGAGCAGGAGCAGAGTTGTTACCTATAGGTATTTTGAAATCCTGTTAAGTTCTCTTAAGCTTCTAACCCTCATTGTTGAGGACGTGGTTTTGTTTCGAGCATGAAAATAACATGTAGGCAATTTGGAACAAAAAGGGGCGCCCAGTGTTGTAATTTCTTCTTGTTTTTAACTGCTAAATAGAACATTTTGAAGGAAATTCATGAACAAGAATACTGTGGAATAAGTTTGGGAATGAAAACCTAGCTTGAGGAAGGCAAAACAAGTGTATGTGTTTATGTGGGTGTAGGTTCTAAGTTCTGCTTTTTTTATTATTCTAGAAAGAGGATGAAGAGGAGGAGGAAGAAGAAGACGATACGGAGGGAATACTGCTTGGCCGTGGTTCCAGGGCAGCACTGCTGCCAGAAAGAACTCGGGTATAGAAGGCTTGAGTGGATGGGTGGGTGGGTGGGTTTACGTATTCAAGGACTGAGAAAAGGTCTTCAGGGTGTCTCCATGTGGGAAGCTGCCTGTATTCAGCTTGAAGAGGGGGGTGTCTGGCAAATGGTATGTGGGCAAATAATAAACTCGCCGTCTTCCTTTCATCCGGTCCAGAATGAACTGACAGCTGAGGAGAAGCGTCGGGCGCACCAGAAGGAGCTGGCTGCCCAGCTAAATGAAGAAGCCCGGAGGAGGCTGACAGAACAAAAGGGGGAGCAGCAGATCCAGAAGTGAGTAGAAGTGATGCGGGCTTCTGTTGCTTGTAAAGTGGCTACCTTCTGGCAAGGTGGTGAGTAGCTGCCTGGAAGCCCCCCCCCCCCTGCTTGGGTCTGGTTTCTTCACCTTTCTGGTCCCTTGCAGGGCTCGTAAGTCGAATGTCTCCTACAAAAACCCGTCTCTGATGCCAAAGGAGCCTCACATCCGGGAGATGAAGATCTACATTGACAAGAAGTACGAGACTGTCATCATGCCTGTCTTTGGCATCGCCACCCCTTTCCACATCGCCACCATCAAGGTACGGCAGCTGCAGCAGCTGGGGGCCTCGATGCCTGCTGTGTCTTGGGATAAATGCCGGTCGCCAGCCAACAGAACCTTCCCCAAAGAAAATGCACTGGCACTCCTCTTCGCAAAGTTGTAGTCGCAACTCTGATTTGTGTGTAGAAAAGGTGCTTGGGGCAGGACAGGGAGTTGGCTTTGCATGACGGGGGTATATATGTGAAAGGCAATTCGCAAATCAACAAACCATTAAACCCTCTCACCTTCCTTACAGAACATCAGTATGTCAGTGGAGGGCGACTACACCTACCTGAGAATCAACTTCTATTGCCCGGGCAGTGCTTTGGGTCGCAACGAAGGCAACATCTTCCCCAACCCGGAAGCCACCTTTGTGAAAGAAATGTGAGTCACTCTTGCATAGTCTGCACCAACCGCAGGGTCTAGTCAAGAAGCCTCATTGCCCTGCAAGCCCCGCACCTCTTTATGAGTCACCTCTTGCATTTTTGCAGGGCTTGAGATTTGGTGTCTGTACATCTTGCTCTGCAGATTCATCGCTGTGGGTCTTGGGAGCATGCCCAGTGGCTCATCCCATTTATGCAATGGAGGTCAATGACCTTCCTTTTCCTTTAGCTTTGCCTGATGAGCCTGCTGCATTTCACTTGATTTGCCTACTCAAGGTCCCAGGCTCGATCCTGGGATATTTAGGTAGGGTCCGAAACAGCTGCCTCTCATTAAGCTACGTGGGCCTGTGGTCTAATTCTGTATAAGGCTGCCTCCTATGTTGCTTCTAAAAGGCCTCAGTAGAGTTTTGTATTTTTCAGTCCCGTCTTTCTTTCTGCCATTCCAGTAGCAGGTTCTGGGCGAGTCTTCTCAAAGCTCCCCCTCTATCCAAAAGGAACTGGGCCTGCGTGTTGTAGCCACACAACTCTGCTCTTCTCCCCCCTCCCAGAACATATCGGGCATCCAATATAAAAACACCCGGGGAGCAGATGGTGCCAGCTCTCAACCTCCAGAACGCCTTCCGCATCATCAAGGAGGTGCAGAAGCGCTACAAAACCCGTGAGGCTGAGGAGAAGGAGAAGGAGGTGAGGCACAGAGGAGCTCCCTTGCACACCTTTCCAAAGAATTGCTGAGAAACTGCAGCGATGGAAAGGACCCCTTGAGTTGGGGAGATGGCTCTTGGGGAGGGCGAGGGTGGAGTTGGTGGAGCTATGTGGGAATTCCACCCTGACATGGCTGTTCGCTTTCTGTTTCCCCAGGGAATTGTCAAGCAAGACTCTCTAGTGATCAACCTAAACCGCAGCAATCCCAAGCTGAAGGACCTTTATATCCGCCCCAACATCGCCCAGAAAAGAATGCAGGGGTCTCTGGAGGCCCACGTAAATGGTACAGAAGTCTGTGGGGTGCCTAGAACTTCCTTTTGGAGGCAGACAAGTGTTCGTACCCTTGAGGCTAGGAGGAGTTCATTGAGAGGACCTCTTTCGTAAGGGATTTTGGCCTAGCTCTCATGAACGATCCTATACCTAGGTTCATTCCAGCGCTACCCATCGGCTTCTTTCTCATCCTCTTGTGCTGGGGGTGGGCGGGCAGTAATTAGCACCCACCGTGCCAGCAACTCTGGCCCAACCACCAGCTGGGAACAGGTGGCTTCCTTCTCTGACAGGCCTCCTTTGCAGGTTTCCGCTTCACCTCGGTGCGTGGGGACAAAGTGGACATTCTGTACAACAACATCAAGCATGCCGTGTTTCAGCCCTGCGATGGGGAGATGATCATTGTGCTACACTTTCACCTCAAGGTAGCTATCCAGCTTAAAAGGGATGCGGGTGGTGCTGTGGTCTAAACCACTGAGCCTCTTGGGCTCACCAATCAGAAGGTCGGTGGTTTGAATTCCCTCAACGGAGTGTGCTCCTATTGCTCTGTCCCAGCTCGTGCCAACCTAGCAGTTTGAAAGCACGCCAGTGCAAGTAGATAAATAGGTACTGCTGCAGCAGGAAGGTAAATGGTGTTTCTGTGCGCTCTGGTTTCAGTCACAGGGTCCCATTGCGCCAGAAGCGGTTTAGTCATGCTGGCCACATGTCCCGGAAAGGTGTCTGTGGACAAATGCCGGCTCCCTCGATGTGAAGCAAGATGAGCGCCACAACCCCATAGTCACTTTTGACTGGACTTTACCATCCAGTGGTCCTTTACCTTTACTGTACCTGCTGTCCAGCTTTAAGTTAGGAGGAGTTACGAGGCGTTATTAAAACATGCTGTTGCATGACCCCAGTGGAACATCCCCTATCTGTGTCTTACTCAAAGCAAAGGTGTGGGTCCCCTTCCTTGCTCCTAGACTTCTCTGTATGTGTTCTGCGCAGAGAATTTGGATTCAATACAGAATTCCTTTCCCCCAGAAAATCCGTGTCCTTATAAAAAGAAGCTTGGAAATAAGCTTGTAGTAGGTGTCACTTGCTTGGATGAAGTCACAGCTAATTAAAACTTGTTATTTGGGATGGGGGTGTAAGAAGGAAGAGAGAAGAGCAGGTGCTTCTGACATAGCTCAGTCGGTAGAGCACGAGACTCTCAGGGTCATGGGTTCAAGCCCTGTGTTGGACAAGAAAATTCCTGCATTGCAGGGGGTTGGACTAGATGACCCTTGTGGTCCCTTTCAACCCTGCAATTCTTTAATTTTCTGGTTTTTAAAATTATCCCCCCAAGCCAGTATAAGCATAATGAAGTGTGAAAAATAACTGCCCCAGAAGTGCAAACTTATCCCTTTTAATTGGGGCAAAACCTATGTGGCCCAAGCAACAGCTTTCCACTTATTTGCTGGTAGTGCGCACAAATGAGCAGGCCCTGCTTAACTCCTTTCTCTCCCCCTGCACCCCAGAACGCCATCATGTTTGGCAAGAAGCGCCACACCGATGTGCAGTTTTATACGGAGGTGGGCGAAATCACCACCGACCTGGGCAAGCACCAGCACATGCACGACCGCGACGACCTCTACGCTGAGCAGGTGAGAGAGGGGGCTGCTTGTGGCCCTGTCCCGGGAAAGGGGGGAGCAGGGGCGGAAATCGGATCCCGGCAGAGCTAACTCCGGGCTGTGTGGCCGATCCCGATTGATCCTGTTTGGCACAGATGGAGCGTGAGATGAGGCACAAGCTGAAAACGGCATTCAAGAATTTCATTGAGAAGGTGGAGTCTCTGACCAAGGAGGAACTGGAATTCGAGGTGCCCTTCCGGGAGCTGGGGTAAGGACCCATGTGACAGGGCAGCTTCTGTTTTTCAGGACAATAAAACATGTATAGTTTGAGCTGAACTTCCAGGATTCTTCTGAGTAGGAGAGGGGATGGCTGGGGATCAGAGGATGAATTACACAAGGAGAAAATACACAGGGGGCAAGGAATTGTGGTGCCATTGGAATATCCAGCTTACGTAAATGGGCTATAGAGTGCCTGCATACACACACACACAGTCTATTTCCACCCTACCTTTTGCCTCAGGGACGCGGGTGGCGCTGTTGTCTAAACCACAGAGCCTAGGGCTTGCTGATCAGAAGGTCAGCAGTTCGAATCCCTGCAACGGGGTGAGCTCCCATTGTTCAGTCCCAGCTTCTGCCCACCTAGCAGTTCGAAAGCATGTCAAGTGCAAGTAGATAAATAGGTACTGCTCCGGCTGGAAGGTAAATGGCGTTTCCGCGTGCTGCTTGGGTTTGCCAGAAGCGGCTTAGACATGCTGGCCACATGACCCGGAAGCTGTATGGCAGCTCCCTCGGCCTATAGAGCAAGATGAGCACGCAACCCCAGAGTCATCCCGTGACTGGACCTAACGGTCAGGGGTCCCTTTACCTTTACCTTTTGCCTCAGGGAACCAGGAAAGCACTATCTGGCTAGTGGTGGGAGTAGGAACTAGTGGTGGCGAGGAATAAATGCACCACATTTGTGAATCTTCCTGACTTCTTCTTTTTAATAAACATTTTAATTAGATTTTCCAATTTAAACATCTAATTCATTCTCAAATTATACAAATATCAGTTAAACAATTAATCCAAATCTTCTGCCAAATTATACAAATTTAAATTTGACTTCCCATGCTTCAGACTCAGAAAGCCCATTCCTCATATAGTCACTGCTTTCTAGTCCATAAATTCCAGATCTTATCCAATAATCTATTAAAATCCTTTCATCTTCTTTCAAGCCTCTGAGTTTTCTCAGGCAAGCAAGTTTGACCAAACCATATATGTGACCAAACCATATATGTGAATCTTCCTGACTTCTAAATCATGTAGCAGAAGCTGCTGGGGGCATATTTTGTCCCGGAGGAACTCCATGCCCTCATTATATTCTGACTTCGCAGGCACTCCTAGGCCTTACTTGAATGGGCGGCTTGGTTGCAAACATTGAGATAATTGGCTGTTTCTCCTGCACTAGCTGCTTCACACTCTTCTTCTCTCTCTCTCCCCCAATCCCCAATTTGTCGCGGCAGATTCAACGGCGCCCCCTACAGAAGCACCTGCCTGCTCCAGCCAACCAGCAGCGCCCTGGTGAATTGCACTGAGTGGGTGAGTGTGAGCTTGTGTTTGACTGGGGAGAGCACAAGTTGACCGCCTGGCGGAGGAATATCCTCAGCTTTCTCTCGACCACAGAGACCTTTTAAAATGAAAACTCTAATTATCAGAAATTGGCATGATGTTGACCCTCTTGTATGAGACTGAAACGGATCTAGGAAATCAAAATGGGGCCAGGCTCAATTGTTTTTCATTTTTGTCGTCCAGGCATTTGGGTAGTACCCATGACTGGGTGTTTGTTTTCTGACTTTTTAAAAACAGGGTTAGATATCTTTATCATTTCAACTTTGGTTGTAAGTCACTTTGGGGCTTTTCATAGTGGGAAGCAATATATAAATGTAATAAACTTATGAAGAAACCATGAGCCTTAAAATTGGTCTTCATTGCGGGGTATGTCGGCCTACTAATGAAAGTCCGGCAAGGAGATCCCTCTTTTATGCAGGCATTATTATGTGCTCTCAGTACAGTGGTACCTCTAGTTGTGACCACCTCTGGATACGTATCCTTTGGGCTACGCACGCGGCAAACCCGGAAGTAACGGAAAGGTTTCCGTCACACGCAGAACAGGCGCCTCTGGATGCGAATGTTTCGGGATAAGAGTGGACCCCCCAGAACGAATTAAATTCGTATCCAGAGGTACCACTGTAGTGATATTTGCTTACTGTACTTCACGGTCTGTCGAGATCAGAACAGCACTGGAGGTTCCAGAACAGAAATTTGAGGTGGTTGTGGATTGCGCTGCCTCACCGCATCCCACTTCTGCCCTTCTGAATAATTTGGGAATTTTAGACAGCTAATACTTCCTCTTCATTCTGCCTCCAGCCTCCATTTGTGGTGACACTGGATGAGGTGGAGCTGATACATTTTGAACGTGTGCAGTTCCACCTGAAGAACTTCGACATGGTCATCGTCTACAAAGACTACAGCAAAAAAGTCACAATGATCAACGCCATTCCTGTGGCTTCACTCGACCCCATCAAGGAGTGGCTCAAGTGAGTACCCTGGGGGGGGGTAGGGGCTGGGAGTGCTCTTGGGATCACCCTGCAAGCAGCCGCTGGCAGCATTCCTGTGTTAAGTTATTGCTGGAAAGCCCCTCAGAATTGCCTTCTGCTCCCTCCTGTCTCGTCACACCCCCAAAAAGTGCTCAAAAGAGGCAGTGCTGGCAGCTTCAGATTAGAACATGTCAATTTTTTACCTCTGCAAAAGTAGTTGGGTCAGGAGTCCTCTTTGGACTGCATTGCCTCTTCAAGCGATGCAGAATGGAACTGCAGCTATCCCCCCCCCTTGCCATAAGTGAAAAGCTATGGGAGAATATTTACTCCACCCTCATATGAACTAGCTTTTGGAAGCAAGTTAGTAGCTACGGAAGCAAGTTAGTGCTATTTTGACTCTGTGCATTCATCTTTTCCCTCCCTCTCCACCCACATCAGCTCTTGTGACATTAAGTACACAGAAGGAGTACAATCCCTTAACTGGACCAAAATCATGAAAACTATTGTGGACGACCCAGAAGGCTTCTTTGAGCAAGGGGGCTGGTCATTCCTCGAGCCTGAAGGAGAGGTATGTTGAGCAGGCACGTACAGGGGCAGCCGGAAAACAGGCGTGGCGAATTGGGAACAAGACCTCATCTTTAGCTGTTAGGTTGCTACCTTTTCTCGAAAGGCTGAATGGCTTAAAGTTGGGATGTTTGTACAGTGGTACCTCGGTTTACAACCACAATTGGTTCCGGAAGTCTGTACTTAAACCGAAGCATACTTAACCTGAAGCGAACTTTCCCATTGAAAGCAATGGAAAGTGGATTAATCCGTTCCAGACGATGAAAAACACCCCCTAAAACAGCAACTTAACACGAATTTTACTGTCTAATGAGGCCATTGATCCATAAAATGAAGGCAATAATCAATGTACTGTACTATGAAATAATTAAGACAGTATTGTAGAAGAATTTTTTTTAAAAAAATTCTTACATGGGCTGATGATAGTCATTGTTTGGATGGGGGCTCAATCACTTCTCTCCTGCCATTCCGCAGCTGCCTGGAGTGTCCATGACTGGGCCGCAGCCACGGAAGCGCTCTGATGGCTCCGCGAAGGCCCGGCCTCCGCGAAGCCATCGGGCACTCAGATGCCTTCGCTCCAGGCCTCACGAAGCCATCGGAGCGCTTCTGCGGCTGGGCCGCAGCTGCGGAAGCACTCCCATGGCTCCGCGATGGCCCAGCCTCCGCGAAGGCATCGGAGCGCCGTAGGCCTCGGAAACCTCGGTTTACTTACTTCTGGGTTACGATTGTTCGTAGCCCGAAAATTCGTAAACCGAGGTGTTCGTAAACCGAGGTTCCACTGTACAGAAGTTGGGGTTTTTTTTTTTGAAATTCCTCCTCAGAAGCTGGTGCAACAGGAAACGGGTGTTGGGATAAAGAATCCTGCATTAGCCCAACTTTTCCATCCCCACAAAAAACAAAAGCAACCCTAATGCTGGGGAAAGGACCATAGCTCCATAGTAGAACATCTGCTCTGCAGGCAGAAAATCCCTGTTTTGATCCCTGGAATCTCCAGGGAGGGCTGAAATCCGGGAGACCCACTGCCGGTCAGGGTGGACAGTGCTGAGTTGGATGGACCAATCTTGACTTCATATTCCTATCCAAAACTTTCTGTTAGGAGAACGGAATTCCTTGGATTACTGCCACGTAGTTAAGACTGTTCTTCCTTCTCCTTGCAGGGAAGTGATGCCGAGGCTGGGGAGTCAGAATCCGAGATTGAGGACGAGACCTTCAACCCTTCCGAGGAAGAGTATGAAGATGAGGAGGAGGACAGCGACGAGGACTATTCTTCTGAGGCAGAGGACTCTGGTAAGGGGAAATAGCCAGCCCTAGGCCCAATGAGAGCAGCCCTTGCTTCCCCTTGGGTCTTGTTTTTTCAGCACACCCAGTACACACACAAGCACCCTGTACTCAGGATGTTCCTGGGCTGTTTTCTTCCCACGCTGTCTCTCTACCTGTGTGTGGATGCACATTTCACTGTTCCTCTTGCTCTTTAAAAATGTTCTGCTTAAGCATCCATATCCACCAACCTTTTCTGCACACCCAGTCCTTCCGAGAGAAGTCACTCATCTTTGCTTTCTTCATTTTTATAAAAGGAGTAGCCTCACCATTTCTTTTTAAAACCTTGGGAGCTGGTTGCTGATGGAGGGGTGTGTGTGTGTGTGTGTGTGTGTGTGTGTGTCCGTGTGTCCCCAGCGTGACCTGAATAGAAACTTAGAGGTGGCTGCTTGAGTTGCTATCCACTTGTGTGGCATAATATGTCCTAGAAGCTGCTGCAGCAGCATCAAAAAGGGTTCTGTGCCCTGCCTTGCCTGCCTCCCTTTCCCTGCATTGTTCATGGTGTTGTAGCGTAACAAAAGTTGCACGTGTTGCTCAGAAAGTTGACCTGGAGTGTCAAAAGTGTGTGGAAACATTTTGATCAGCGATGTGCTGAAACGGCACCGACTGCAGATCCAGCTTAAGAAATCTCCTCATAGGAGAGCTATTTAGTCCTTCCCTTGTGAATTGTCTTGAAATAGTAGCTCTGTCCTTTGACTCTTATGCTACATGCGCCAACACACACTAACTCCCAAAGTCTTTGGAAACTCATAGAACTGGAGCCGTTCTAAGGCTGCAAACCTAACCACAGGTACACAGAGCAAATCCCAGTGAGGCTTACATCTGAGTGAACAGGCATCCTACTGTACTGCAAGTTAGTCGAACACTCATGCCTGACCTGGTACTCCAAGTCCCCGTTGATCTTTTAAGTGGGAGCTAAGTGACGCTAACTTGGTCTGTTTGCATCCTGTTATCACTGGAGAACCTGAAATCAAAGATAGAGCCTGGCAACTGCAGGTTGCTCCCTATCAGGGTCTCCATCGTCACCCCACTTCCTCCTTGGTTGCACGGCAACTAATTCTGGGCCCCTCCCACTTCCAGCAGATTACTCCAAGGAGTCCATGGGCAGCGAGGAGGAGAGCGGCAAAGATTGGGACGAGCTGGAGGAAGAAGCGCGGAAAGGTGAGAGAACCTTTGCTCAGCCCAACTTTGGTGCAGAGGCGGGCGGCTTCTGGGCTCGCTGCTTTGAGCGTTTGTAAGGCTGTTCACAGGAGCAACAATGGGTCCCAGGGTAGGACCTGGAGGCACATGAGGCCGGCTGCTTCCTTGGTTCTGGCCAACGTCTGGATAACTGACTGCTTGAGAGGTGTATGTATGCCACCTTTGGTTCCACAAAGGAAGGGGGGGGGAAAGGCAGGATATATCCCCAGTTTGTGGCGAATCTGCCACAAGGGAGGCTGCTGTTGCACCCAGGACCTGAATATAGACTTCTCACCAGCACCTGCTTAACCACTGCGACAGCAGGACACGGATATGGAATGGGCCTTTGACCTGATACGGCAAGGCTCTTCTTAAATTCTAAAAAATACTTTGGGGAGCCGTATTAGGGATTGGAAGCCAGTGCTTCTCTAGATGTGTTGGACTCATAATGTTGTGGGGGTTATTGGTTTGTTGTTTTTACTGTGCACTTTGTGATTTATTAATATGTTGTGATCTTCGGATGAAGGGCGGCATACAGATTCAATAAATTACTAAAGGTGCTTAGCATAGCACAGCAAGTATCTCATAATATATGTGCCCAGCCGTAAGAAATAGCCATGAGTTGACTACAGGAATGTAGGCATCTTCTTTTCCCACCACCACTGAGTCCTGCCTTTTGCGTCTCTCTGCAGCTGACCGCGAGAGCCGATACGAGGAGGAAGAGGAGCGTAGCCGCACCATCAGCCGGAAGAGGAAGGTCCCGTCATCGTCGTCCCAGAGTTCGAGGCACCACCGCAGCTCCCACAGTCGCAGCCCCGGCCGAAGCTCGGGCCCCTCCAAGAAGAAGAGGAAGTAAACCGCGAGCCCTTCCCACCCGCCAATCTTTAGGGGGTTCAGGCTTTCAAGGCCTCATCCAGCAGCCAACGTTTAGGGCATGGGGGCAGCCAGCCAGCCCCTCCCCACAAACTTCTCCCCTCTTTCCCTCACGCACCCTCACCTTTCCCCCCCCCCTGTTTCTCTGGGGAGTATTTTGCTTTTGTTCCTTGAGTCTCTTTTTTTCTTCTCTCTGACCATTTGTACGGACCAATCAGCTGGGAGAGAATGCCAGGCCCTGCAGTTACGTCAACCACGGACGCAAACTCTGCCAAGGAAGAAAGGCAGGGGAGAGGCTCAGGAATCTGGTGTCCGTGATCTGCTGTTCCCACCTACCCTTTTCTGTCACCTGCCCCTTGGCCTCTCCATTCCCACTTACATCTCTTCCCCGACTCTCGGTGTCTTTGTTCTCGGACGGATTGGGGGCAGGGAGGCGCAGGTTGCCCTGAGATCTACTCCAGAACCAGAGCATGTACTTCAGCAAAATGAACTCTGCAACTTTTCGTGGTATTTTGTGCTGGGGCAAGGGGGGGAGGGTGGTTGCGTTCCACGTTTTTGAAGCAGGACCCCCACCCCACCCCGGGTTGTAGAGGAATCCCACTTTGGAACAGTGACAGAGAAGAGGGCAAGAGTTTTTGAACAGGTGGGAGACCAGGGGGACGCAACTGAATGAAAAGGGTTCCTGCTTTCTCTTCTCTTTTTTTTTTTTAAAAAAAGACAAAAAACGTCAGGCACTGTCTGTATTTATCTGTTTCCTTGGCTGCAGAGTCTGGTCTCCAGTGAGCAAGTGTTTTAGGGACAAAGGGTAGGGGGTTGAATGCTTTGTCTGCCCTCTGCCTCCCTTCTCTCCTGTGGGGAAGGGGGGGAGTCAGTGATCCACCCATGGGAGGGCAGGGAAAGGCTTTTTCAAAACTCCTTTCTCCCCGCCCCCCTCCATCCTGTAGCAGTTAGCACTCTTGGTATTTTTGACTTTGGAAAAAAACCTGATCAATAAAAATGTTTTTTTAAGTATTTGGAAAGTTTATTCGTTGGCTTCATCCTTGTCTTGTGTCAAACGCCCGAAAAGCATCTTTTTGGTCATGGAATCCTGTTAAGTTTCTGTTGTCTTCACCCGTTCAGCTTATCATTCCTCACTGCTCTTCCTTTTGCCTGCCCAGTAAATGGCTCTCAGGGCAGAAGCTGCTTCCATGGACACTTTCAGCTTCCCAATGTTGGCATCAGGATCAAAAGGACTGATAACTAGAATGACAAGGTTAACATAGATTTTTGTGTGCAAGAGATGTGGAACCAAGTCTGTTATTACTAAAGAAGGCAGGAGAGCCTCAGTCTTCATAAACAAGGACTAAGGTTATAGCACCCACTCCTGTTACGGGAGCATGGGGGAACCTGCGAATGCTGTTTTTTTAAATATCCACTGTTGATAAAAAGCAGTAACCAAAGGAGATTGTCATTACAGCCGATAGGGCTGGTTTGAAATGGCAGGTCCAGAACAAGTGGCATAGCAAGCTAGCATATTTGTAGACCAGCCTTCCCCAAACCTGGTGCCCTCCAGATGTCGGGATGCAACTCCCAGCATCCGTGGCTAGTGCTGATGGGGAGTTGTAGTCCGACATCACTTGGAAGGGCTCTGAAGGCTACGTCTGACATGGCTTCAGTTTTGTCACGAGACGCCAGCTTCTTACCGTCAAGTTCTCGCTCCAGCATATCGCTACCTGTCAGAAGGATCTCCCGCATGTCCAGGGAGGCAAAGCCGACGTCTTCGCATTCTCCTCCGGTCCCTGGCAGCGGTTCGCTCACCACTGCAAATTGCAGCCTGTGTCAAGGAAGAGGACTACATGAATAGAGGCACTGGGATCAGTCTTTATTTGCCTGAGGTTTTCAGAGGAAGGGAAACGACACTCACCAGTTATGCTGGGGCTCCTCCGCATCCAGCATAGAAAAGAGCAGCTGCCTCTGAAGGCTCTCTGGGTCTGGGTCCACTTTGATCACTGCAGAAGGAAGATTCAAGATAGAAGACATTTACTGGAGCCGCTGCTGCTCTCTGTGATACAGCTCTTGGCGTGTTGAGTGCAGGGAGACAGATAAAAGCAGACTCGGTAGACAAAAACCATGCTGTCGATACTAAAATACGCCTTCTCCAGAACGAGAGGACCACAATGGAATTAGTCCTTTGCTACTTGGGGGCCAAAATTCTTTATCCCATGGTCTCAAACCTGCCTTATGCCTGGAAAATGGGCCATGTGGAACATGAGTTCCTCAAACTGGTCCCGGGGGGGGGGGGATTTAGGACGGCGGACAGTGGCGTATAACAGATTCTTGCCCCATCCCCGTCAGTCGTGCAATGGAGTAGCAATCTGCAAGAAGGGAAAATGAAGATAGGAGATGCTGGCCTTTGAATGCGGGGAGGCAGCTTAGAGTTAGGTTTGAATGGCGGTTGTTTTTTTTGTCGGTGAGACCTGACATGAGATAATGACTGCAGCTGGGGTGGGCTGGGAGGCGAGTTCTAAAATGGCCGCAGAAAAGTAGCCTTCTGCGGGTATCTTTTGCAGCCTAACGCACCTCACGGGGTCGTTTTTATGGTGGGGATAAAATTGGAGGTTTGGGTGGGGGAAGGGAATTGTGTATCCCGCTTTTGGGAGCAAGGTGAGTGCAGTAATTACCGGTAGCATGGAGCCCTTCAGATGCGCACTAGATGGTGCTATTGAGCATTGTATCCCAAAGCACCTACCGGTAGAGGGAAGTAGGTTCTGATCTAAACAGCTGCAAGGAGCTAGAGAAGGATTGGACAGCTGAATTTCATGTGGTGGGAGGGGGGGAGAAGAAATGGGGGCTGCTGTGCGTTGCGAACCACCCTAAGATCTATGGGTATAGGGTGGAATACAAATTTAATAATAATCGGCCCCTGAGAGTTCATCTCTGATGGAGTGTGGCCCTCAATGGTCTTTGTAAAATGTTCCACACTGCTAGATGACTGTTTCCCAAACTTGGGTCTACAATGGTGTTTGGACTACAATCCCCATCTTCCCTGACCACTGGTCCTGCTAGCTAGGAATGATGGGAGTTGTAGTCCAAAAACAGCTGGAGGCCTAGGTTTGGGAAACACTGGTATATAGACCCTTTCTCTGCCGGAGGGCAACATTCACTCCTGGGTGGGGCTACATACAAAAGTGGGCGGAGCAACAGGTATAAACCTTTGCTACAGGAGTTCTCTCTCAACTCCAGCCTGGCAGGTAAGAGCCCTGCTAGTTCAAGGGCACATTCCAGCCAGGCAAAAATACTCGAGGAGAGTTGTGAAGTCACAGGCAGCGAGGGGTGTGGCTTGGGAAGCAGGGTTACATCCCCTCCCCCCCCCCCCGCTTGAAATTCCTCACCCCTGGCTTAAGAGGCATGTAAGTTTGGGCATATAGCAGGGAGCCTTGTAGACCATGCCAGCTCTTACAAGTTTATGGGTTTTTCTTCCCATAGATCACAGTTTCCTTCTGCGGCAAGGAAACCAGACACGAGCCTCCTCACCTTTGCTGAAGTGGAAGTAGATTTCCTGGTTTCCTTGGGGCTTCCGCAAAGAGAAGGGGGTCTCCGTTTCCTCCAGCAGCAGGCCAGGGAAGCGATACTCCACGTACAGCTGCTGGATGTTTTCATCAGCAATGGGTGGGCTGTCCGGGTGCAGGCTCAGGGAGATAACCTCCACGCGGATCCTGTCCGAAGGCTGCCGGTCAAGGTGGGAGAGGAATAGGAATGGAATAAAACCTTTGCAAAAAAAAAAAGTTTGCTTACCAAGAAGCAAATCAGTTAAGTAGAATGATGCTCACTGAGAAGAGAGAGATGGGGAACGGGATCAGGAAGGCAGGTGGGTCAGATCCATATCTTTACACCCACATGGCCATGTTTATCAGATGTGTACCTACCTATCACCCGATGTCAAAATGCAATCGTTCCCGCACCGCAATTAAGGTGTGGGAAAATGTATTATCTACTGGCGAAATAAGGCTTCTGTCACGCCTCATTCCAGCAGTTGGCATGAGAGCCTGTGGGGCCCAGGGAAGATCCCATTGGCACATCGTGACCCATGTACTACATACAGCATTGAATAAGGCCAACTCAAATTGTATTTGGTCAATGTTTTCAACGCACACCCTACAAGGTTAGAAAATCCAGTACCCACCGGTCCCAGAGACTCCTGGAGCCCGGATGATTGCACCACCACTTCGTCGCTCTCTGTGGTCTGGGCTTCACTGGAAGTATCTGGTCTCTCTGAGGCTAGAGGCAAGATTCGAGAGACAGACAACCTCCTTATTTCCCCCCCCACTCCTGTTGCAATCTCACTGCCAAACAAGACCTAGTCCAGGAAAGCTTATGCCACAACTGATCTTAGGCTTGGTTCTAATATTTACAAGGTGTGACTGGAAAGTTCAGTGAATAGTCACAGAAACCGGACACTGAGAAATATTCGAATATACATGCCTTGCAGGCCTTCAAAGTACCGGTAGGCCCCCTCTGATACAATGCACCGTTGACAACATTCATAGAACTGTTGGAAACTTCTGGAAAAGTCCTCTTTTCGTACTGCTTTCAGTTCCCTCGTCACAGCAGCTTGGACGTGTGAAATGTTGGGAAATCTGTGCCCTTTCAGTGCAGATTTCAGTTTTGGAAAAAGAAAGAAATCCGGTGGGGCCAGATCGGGAGAATATGGAGGGCGGGACAACTCGGTACCCTCAGTAACGATTTCACAGGGAATATGCTATTCTTCCGCCATCATTTGGACGAACAAACACCGATCCCACAGCAATAACTCGAAAACTCTGCCAACATTTGCCGCCGTTCTGCTCCTCGACGGTCTGCCAGACCGAAGGTCATCTTTGATGTTTTCCTGCCCTTCACGGAGACGCTTAAACTGCTCGTACACTGTCTTTCGAGTTACAGCTTCATCTCCCTACACAACTGTGAGCATTTTGTGGGTTTCCGGTGCCGATTGTATGTTCGAATATTTCTCACTGTCCGATTTCCGTGACCATTCACCAAACTTGTATTTCGTTTCATTGCTCCAAAGGGCAACAGTAGCGCGACCCCACCCATAACAGAAAGAGCCCATGTTGCGTCTTCCAGCTGTTACTAGACTCCATCTCCCATCATCCCTGACCATTGGCTATGCTGGCTGGGGCTGATGCGAGTTGGAGTCCAGCAGCAAGTGGAGACACGCCGGTCCCATCTCTCCCGCCGCTCCCCAATCCGGAGAGCTACTGATTGTAAGCTTTCCGTGACAGTACCATTGTCACTCAGCACGGCTGCTTCAGCCAATGGCCTTGATTTCGCTTCCAATTCCTGGTGACTTGCGGTCATCATCTCTTCTTCCACTGCTGCCGCCTTGTGCTCCTCTTCCTCTCTTCCTCCTTCCAGAGCCACCTGCGCAGACAGATACCCCACCGAGGTCAGGGTCTGAGAACAGCACAGCAACGGGGCTTCTCTCCTCTGACTTCTAACAGAAACACTGGTGTTAAATAAGCAAGTATACAAATCTGCTTTCATATGGAGGGTCTGAACATGCTCCATAATTTAGCTTCTCCTAAATGTGGAAGTCGGGTGGCGCTGTGGGTTAAACCACAAAGCCTAGGGCTTGCCGATCAGAAGGTCGGTGGTTCGAATCCCCGCGACGGGGTGAGCTCCCGTTGCTCAGTCCCAGCTCCTGCCAACCTAGCAGTTCAAAAGCATGTCAAAGTGCAAGTACCTTTTCTAGCGGAAAGGTAAACTGCGTTTCCGTGTGCTGCTCTGGTTCGCCAGAAGCGGCTTTGTCATGCTGGCCACATGACCTGGAAGCTGTACGTCGGCTCCCTAGCCAATAAAGCGAGATGAGCGCCGCAACCCCAGAGTCGGTCACGACTGGACCTAATGGTTAGGGGTCCCTTTACCTTTAAATGTGGAAGTGTGTATGAGCCCTTACGGACTGCAATCTCCTTTGGGCAATCAAAGCACTATAAAAATGACCTGACCCACCAGCAAAGGTGCCATATGCACTATGCATTTAAAGCACGCTTGAACCACTTTTGGGTTTCCCCCCAAAGAATCCTGGAAACTGTAGTTTGGTCAGGTTGCTGGGAGCTGTTAGGAGACACACATCCCTTCCCTTCACAGAACTACCATTCCCAAATGGGCATTGTAGCACCCCAAGAGGAATAGGGGCCTCCTAAGAATTTTTCAGCACCCTTAGCAAACAACAGCTCCCAGAATCCTTTGGGAGAAAGCCACGGCTGTTTGAAGTGGCATAAGAGTGCTTTAAATGTATAGCGCACACAGGGCCAAAGTCTTCCTCTCTCACCTGCTGGATGGCTCCGTTTTCTGGCCTGGCATGTTTCCGAATGCGTTTCTCCGCCTCGGACATACAAAGTCGTGGCTTTTTCCTTTGGAGACTGGAAGGCAGACGGTCACTACCACTTTCTCGCAAGACCTGAACGGGCATAAGAGAAGCCAGAAGTAAGTAAGGGACCAGCCTATAACTAAGCCATCTGGCACCCTCTGGTTTCTGTTCTTAACTTCACAAATACTTATCTCGAAGAGTTCACTACAGTCATACCTCGGATTAAGTACGCCTCGGTTTGAGTATTTTCAGTTTAAGTACTCCGCGGACCTGTCTGGAACAGATTAATCCACTTTCCATTACTTTCAATGGGAAAGTTCGCTTCAGGTTAAGTACAGACCTCTGGAACCAATTACACTCATAGCTCGGGTTAAGTATGCTTCAGGTCGAGTACTCCGCGGACCCGTCTGGAAGAGATTAATCCACTTTCCATTACTTTCAATGGGAAAGTTCGCTTCAGGTTAAGTACTCCACGGACCGTCTGGAACGGATTAATCCACTTTCCATTACTTTCAGTGGAAAAGTTCGCTTCAGGTTAAGTACGCTTCAGGTTAAGTACAGACTTCCGGAACCAATTGTGTTTGTAAACCGAGGTACCACTGTATCTCCAACTTCCCATCAGGGTTTTGTGGAGGGGCCGTGTCAGAGAGTTGTTTTACTTAAAATGTCCATCTGATTTTAATGCCCGCTTGCTCTGTGACAGCCAAGGGGACTGCAAAGCGTGGCAGCCAACTCTGATCCTTGACACTGACTTTACATACCCGGCTTCGCAGCTCGGCTTTCTCTTCCTCGATCTGCTGCTCTAAAGACTGCCGCTGTTGCTCCCAGTCAGCGGACGCCTGATGGCGGAAGTCCTCTGGGGGCATGTAAAGGAGTTTCCACTCCAGACGTAGGCGGATGGAGCCATTGGGTTTTCCTGCTGGATCCATAAGAACAAAATCTCCTGCAGGAGGAAGAGATCGACACAGGTGGTTTGTGTTTGGGTCTCAGCTGAAATGATTTTGTCACACTGAATGATGACGCAACCCAGGCTTGACACTGATGACTTAAAAAGGTGCAGTTCCTACAATAAGGCAGCCACTTTATTTATTTACCTACTGAAAATCCTCTCCCACCTTTCCTCTAAGGAGCTGAGGGTGCCATACATGATTTCCATTCATCCTTGTTTTATCTTCCCAACAACCCTGTGAGGTTGATTAGGCTGAGAGATAGGGACTGGAAATCGTGGACGACAAATGATAGAGGGCCTCTGCAGAGGTCTCTGTGGTGCAATCGGTTAGCGCGTTCGGCTGTTAACCGAAAGGTTGGTGGTTCGAGCCCACCCAGGGACGGTTCAGTTTTTTTATTATTAATCACGATCTAAAATTACAGAGGTTAGTAATTTAAATGGCCTCTTAACTTAAACACCAATGTTCCGCCTAAGACATTTTGCTTAATCTTGAGGCAACATTTACTATTTGAACAGCTTAGGTGCATGTGTGAATAGCTGTTTATAATCATTATAGTTGCTGTTGTTTACTGCACCATCAGTGGACATGGCTTTTTTTACAAAGTACAAGAAATCCAAGTGGCTTACAACCCAAAATCAACACAGGAGAAACAACAAAGAGGTGGTCGTGAAGGCAGGAAAGCAATAAGTGATTGATGCAGTCATAAGGGCTTTAGCATTATGCCAACAATAATAGTTGCATGAAGAAGGGCTTCTCCAAATTGGTACCCTACAGATGTTTTGGACTACCTTCTATGCTGGCTCAAGCTGATTGTGGCAATTGTCCAAAGCACCAGGTTACAGAAGGCACTAGGTCAGGCATCCCCAAACTGCGGCCCTCCAGATGTTTTGGCTTACAACTCCCATGATCCCTAGCTAAGAGGACCAGTGGTCAGGGATGATGGAAACTGTAGTCCAAAACATCTGGAGGGAACAAAGTCTGGGGATGCCTGCTCTAACCTCTACACCAGCAAAAAAAAAATATGTGTAGAAAGATGCTCATTGTAGTGAAAATGCATTATATCGGGGGGAATTCCTTGAAAAAATGTAAACAGACAAAAACATTACCAGGATTACTGTAATAACCTGCAGTTTCAAAAGAGTACCGGTATATATTTACACTAGATAATTAAACAAGCAAGTTACCGTAAATGAATTTGGATATGCAGAATATGTTTTTTTTAAAAAATTAAGGAACTGTAGAAAAAGGGGGAAGGAAGTCAAATCTTGAAATGTTACGAATTGATTGTAAAGCTAACGGAATGTATAAACTTGAAAAGTATACCGTAAATAAAAGCTTTTAAAAAAGTATGAGTTGAGCCACACATTATTTATTTATTTATTGAGATAATATTTATGTGAAATGAGAAACTATGGCTGCATCCACACCCTACACAGAAAGTTCATTTAAAGCACACAACTTCCCCCAAAGAATCATGTGAACTGCAGTCTGCTAAGGGTGCTGGGGATTGCAGCTCTGTGAGGGGGAAACTACAGTTCCCAGGATTCTTTGGGAGGAAGTCACGTGCTTGAAACATGCCTTAAATGTATCGTGCACCTGCAGCCCGAGAGAAATTCCTCCACCCCGAGATGTGCCCATCTCACCTGCGACGCTGCACCCTTGTGCCAGGGGCAGCAGCGGGATCTGGGCCTTTCCCAGGTAGCTACCCGCTTCCTCGTCTTCGTCGTCGAACACATAAACCTGCAGGCTGTCCCAGAGCAAGTAGTGGTGCAGCTCAGGCGTGATACGCAGAGCAAAGCTCTGGGCATCCCCAAAGTGGGGGTTGTTGCTCGAAGGGATGGTGATGGTGTCGTGGTCCGGGAAGGTGAAGAACCGGTACATGGCGTAGGGGCTAGGCTGAGAGCCCAACCAGCGACTGCGCAGGCTGGAGCAGCCTTCGATCCGCACACAGACCTCATTCCAGCCTGCTCCCAGGGCCTGCTACGGGGGGGGGGGGGAAGAGGATAGGGTAATAATTTCACACACACACACACACACACACCGCCCACCTGGCTGGGTTGTTCCAGCCAGATGGGCAGCTCCCAACAGAATATTAAAAACATGATAAAACATCAGACATTAACAATTTCCCGATACAGGACTGCCTTCAGGAGTCTTCTAAAAGTCATATAGCTGTTGACATCTGATGGAAGGGCGTTCCACAGGGCGGGCACCACTACCAAGAAGGCCCTTCGTCTGGTTCCCTGTAACCTCACTTTTTGCAGTGAGGGAACCGCCAAAAGGCCCTTGGCGCTGGACCTCAGTGTCCGGGCAGAACAATGGGGGTGGAGACGCTCCTTCAGGTCTCAGGGTGATGATGGAAGAGTGAAAAGGCAATGTAGGGAGCCTGGGGCCCTTCAGATGACTTTCGACTCCCACAATGAGTTTGGATCTACTTATTGTGTTTCATTTCTTCAGTGCCCCTACCCACCTTGAGCCTTTGGTGGGGATGGGGGAATGGACGTCACATCTGAATTGTAGAGTTGGGGGGGACCCCGAGGGTCATCCAGTCCAACCCTCCGCAATGCAGGAATCTCAGCTAAAGCATCCAGGACAGATGGCCATCCAACCTCTGCTTAAAAGCCTCCAAGGAAGGAGAGTCCACAACCTCCTGAGGGATTCTGTTCCACTGTCAAACAGCTCTTACTGTCAGAAAGTTCTTCCTGATGTTTAGCCGGAATCTCCTTCCTTGTAACTTGAAGCCATTGGTTCAGCTTCTACCCTCTGGAGCAGCAGAAAGCAAGCTCACTCCATCCTCTCCGTGACAGCCCTTGAGATATTTGAAGATGGCTATCGTACCTCCTCTCAGTCTCCTCTTTTCCAGGGTAAACATGCCCAGCTCCCTCAAGCATTCCTCATAAGGCTTGGTTTCCAGACCCCCGATCTTTGGTTTGAGCTGGTTGTTGTTGTTGTTTTTTTTGCAAAGAACCGGTAACAAGTTCATTAAAATTGCTTTCTTAGTCCCCTTTCCAAAGCTTAAGGTACTGTCCAGTGATGGGTAGAAGAAAATAAACCTGATATTTAAATATGGTTATCACCTCTCCTCTCAAGCTCAGATTAAAAAATATTTACACAATCGCCGTTTTGCCCATCATCATGAGGACTAGAACACTGGAGCTATTTGGCAATGTACACAACAGTTCCCCCCACTCTGCTGTCCTCACCTTCTCCTCTTCCTGCCTCCAGCCCTGATGGGCCACCATTGCGTGCTGGACTCCCGCAGACAGGTAGCCCAAGGCTTTGGTTCGCTGCCGGTGGAGCCTCAGGATCTGCTCGATCGGGAAGCGAAGCCTCGCCCAATATTCCAGGATGCCGAAATCCTCGCCATTGGAACCTGGAGTTACGTGGTGCAGAGGTGTGGGCAGGAGGTTGCGGTAAGGATTGTGGGAATAACAAAAGAGAGGTGTCAGTCCCTCCTCCAGAAGCCTGCCGGAGTTGGGGAGGGAGGGAGCAGGGGTGTGTGGCCCCCAGCCCTAAAAGACTCCCCACATCCCAAAAACTTAAGAGCAGCCTGCCGGATCAGGCCAATGGCCCATCTAGCCCAGCCTCCTGATCTCATAGTGGCTGACCTGAGCATGTGGGGAAACCGTGAAGCAGGATTCAAGCCCAAGAGCCACTCTCCTCTCCCACGTTCAGAAGGAAAAGCACAATTACGTAGTCGGCAGGATTCGAACCTGCGCAGGGAAACCCCAATGGATTTCTAGTCCATCGCCTTAACCACTCAGCCACGACTACCAGCTGCTCAGCCAAGAGATTAAGTGATGTAGGGAAGGAGGTTCTCCATCCCTGTTCTGTAAGAACATAACCTGCTTTGGAAAACAAGAGAGGGATGTGTGCTGTCGAAGTCTGACAGCAGAGCCATAGCTGCTGATAGCCTCATCCTCCATGAATTTGTGGTTTAAAGCCCTCCACGTTGTTGGTCATCACTGCATTCTGTTCCATCGTTTAACTTTGTCCTGCGAGAAAAGGTACTCTAATTTATCTGTCCTGAATCTTCCAATATTCAGCTTCATTGCAGAAGTGCTAGCGTTATGGCTGGGGGGGGGGCTACTTTTCTCTATCCACTTAACCCATGCCATGCACAATTTTATAAAATTCTATCATGCCGCCTCTTGCTTGATTTTTCTCTGAACTAAAAACCCCCCAAACGCTGCAACTTTTTAAAAGAGGGGAATCACTCTATCCCCTTATTCAAATTATTAGACCAATTCATGGAGGTGAGGGCTTTGCTGCCAGTCAGAGACAGCACTGCTTCTGAATACAGCGGTACCTCGGTTTTTGAACGTCTTGGAAGTCGAATGTTTCGGTTTTTGAACGCCGAAACCCCGGAAATAAATGCTTCCACTTTTGAATGAGCCTTGGAAGTCGAATGGCTTCCCCTGACGGTTTTTTTCAATTTTCTCTATTGAATTTGCAGGCTGCCCTTTACACCTCGGTTTTCAAATGTTTTGGAAGTTGAATGGCCTTCCAGAATAGATTATGTTTGAAAACCGAGGTACCACTGTACCAGTTTCTGGAAACCACGTGGGTGAGTGGATGGGTGATACATAGGTAGCAGTCAAATACAACATTCCTTGTTTTTCTAGAGATGCAAGGGAATGTTTGGTCCACCCAGTCGAAACTTCCTGTTTCCTCCTGGGCTGGGACATGCTTCCTCTTGCATGTGACTAGAGGTGGGCATGACCTTACCTGTGCAGGTAACAAAAGCACAAGGCACGCAGCCCTCTTCCCCCTACTTCCTTCTTTTCCATCTTCCTTTCGTTGTGTGAACTGCAGTGACTGCCAGTCTGGCAGTCACTGGGATTAACCCCCATATGGGGTAGATCCACATGTATATATTTTGTAACTACGGTAAGTCTGCCTTCAGGGATCCAACTGTGAACTGATGGTGTGAGTAAACCTCTTTTGTATACTTTAAACAAAATTGTGGCGTGTTTATTCTTTTAAGGAGGATGTAAGGGAACTTACCAGGAAGCTAATATTAAGAGGCTTAAACAAGCCTGCAACCAGTTATCCGCACTGCGTTTTAAAAGGGGAATGTAAAACTCTGCTGAGTTATAGAACTTGCTAGCACAAGTTAGGAACATAGCTGCCAAGTTCTCCCTTTTTTAAAGGGAAATTCCCTTATGCTGAATAGGCTTCCTCGCGAGAAAAGGGAAAACTTGGCAGCTATGGTTAGGAAGGATATTAATAAACAATATATCCTCTCCTGCCTCCCTGAACATTCCCACAGGGGGAAACTGCTTTCATGCTCAAATCCTGTTTGCAGATTTCCCACGGGCATCTTGTCGGCCACACAGAGAACAGGGTGCCAGACTATATGGGACACAGGGCTGACCTGGCAGGCTCTTCTTATGCCCTTTATCATTTTGGTTGCCCTTCTTTGAGTCTTTTCTGACTCCAATATGCCTGCCACAGTTGGAGCAGTGCAATCCTTACCGCGGAGCACCGCCGTGGCGTGCACTTTCTCCCCGCTGCCCAGCACCTCGCCAAAGCGCAGCCAGCAGGAGGCCAGGGTGGTGTGTTCGACTGCCGAGGCAAGGTGGAGGTCGAGGCGGGACGTGGCGCCTTGCAGGTACTGCAGGAAAAACGGCTCAGCCTGCACCACGTACTGAGAGGTGAAGTCGTAGCGGGCGCGGGAGCCACGCACCACTGGCGTGCAGTGGGTCTCAAAGTCATAGAAGGAGTACGTGCAAAAGGTGAGGGGCTCCAGGTCCCCCAACAGACGCAGTGCCTCGGCCGACAGCACCATGCCCGAGATGTGCAGCTCGAAGAGGTTCTCCCCACGCCGCAGCTGTGGGGCCTGGTCAGGGACTGCTTCTGCGGATGGGTCACCCTCTCTGGGAGGAAAGGGGGCTGCCCTCGTTCCGTAGGCCACATCTTTCAACTGCGCTGGAGTGGGGTGGGTGGGTGGGTGGGAAACAAGACAGAGCCACAAAGACCGGTTCACAGAACCACAGAATTGGAAGGGACCCCGAGGGTCATCTAGGAAAACCCTCTGCAATTGACAGGCTTCAGGGAATTGGCTTCCTCCCCCGTGGCAGTAGATAAGCAGAACAAAGTAAAAGGAGTCTTCTTACCAGTTAGAAACTTTAACAATCACAACGAGAGAACAAAGAACACATCTCCTAGACTGGTGGTGCTCCCAGTTAAGGATCTCACCCTCTTCTGTCCCTATTAATCTACGTCACACCTATATCTTGTAATCTGAGCTTGTATCCTCTGTGCTTTCTGTGCTGCCACTTTCTGAGCTGTCCGTGGCTTTGGAGAAGGGAGGTGAATGCTGTCCAGAGACTGTGAATCTGTTAACCCTCTCTCTTCTAGTGTTTCTTCTCTTAGCTGTTCCCCATCCAGTATTTCCCAGCTTCTGCCTTCTGAACTATGTCCCTCTGCAAACCACTGTTCCAAATCTATACTGTCTTCCTGCTCCTGGGAAGATTCAGGATCGGGTGCAGGAGCAGGGGAAGGTTCCCACCATTCCTCCTCAGTGTAGCCCTCCTCAGCACGGTCCCTGGCAGCAATGCAGGAATCTCAACTCAAGCATCCCTGACAGAGGACCATCTGACCTCCAATGAATGTCCACCACCTCCCGAGTGAGTCCGCTCCGCCCTGAACGGCTCTTCCAAATGTTTAGTTGGAATCTCCTTGTAATTTAAACCCATTGGTTGGATTCCTACACTGAGGAGCAGCAGAAAACAACCTTGCTCCCTCTTCTGTGGCAAGTATTTGAAGGTGCCTCTCGTATCAACCCCCAGCCTTCTCTTCTCCAGGCTGAACATACCCAACTCCCTTCATAAGGCTTCCTTCCCAGACCCTTGATCATCTTGTTGACCCTCGTCTGCACACTTTCCCCCTTGTGCAGATCTAAAGAGTGCTTCCGATCTATGGTAGGGTAGGGAGCTAGAGATTGCATGGAGAGGAGGGCATGCCCTGTTGGAGATGGACCTTACCATCTTGCAGGTGGTTCCAAGGGGGAACAGGTGATACAGAAGTATACTGCATGTATGACAGCTGTATGATTGTTGCAGTTACACTGATGACTGCAGCACAGTTCCTGAATCGGGGGAGGATGTTGGAGATTCATTCCCCGTGTGCAGTCATAGGTTTGTTGTCTGTCACATGACTGTATGTGTCTTCATTCCACAGAGTGGGATGTGACATAGACAGGATGTTTGTCTTACTGTGTTCCTGAAGTCGAACTGTTGTTCTTTGTTCTTTCTCTTTGCTGTCTGATGCTAGAGAGAGAGGGAGCCATGTTACAGTGCTCCGTGTGTTTATGTGTAAATAAAGTAGACTAGCCAAATGCTGTGCTACTGAGTTCTGTTACGCAACTGCGCAAACCTCTGCGGATCCGTGAAGTGTGCTGATGTCTTCTGGCATCAGTCACTGTGATGTTCGGGCTGGAGAATGCTTAAGAAGCTCCCGAATGATCGCCCAGGAGGGAGAGAACATGCCAGCCGGGCATGTGTCTCTGCCAAGGTCCTACTTGTGAGTAGGCAACCTCCTGGCATGCCCATCCACATGCCTACCTTCAAGTTGGCGGATGCGGGCCCCACGCAGGTCCAGAAGGCGGGCCATTTGCTGCTCCTTCTCCTCATGCTCATGCTTCTCTCTTGCCGTCTGCAGCAGTACCCCATCCAGCTCTGCCTGGAACCAAGGCATGCCCGCCAAAGAGTATCTACAGTCAGCCTCAAAACTCAGCCGGGAGAGAGATAATGAGGACTCTTGTTTCCCTACTCCTCCACTTGCAGCTGCTTTAGGTTATTTATTTATATACAGCCTAGTCCCTTAAGCGGCTTAAAAAATAGCCAATGAAACACATGTGCCGTATGAACGAAACTGAGAAGCTACAATAGAACACAGCACAATGTAACAAAACAATATAACTCCACCCCTGAAAGCAAACTCATAGGAGGACATTTTGAAACGTCTTTAGTGAGGGATGTCCGCCTGCCTTCAGCCTCCTACTTGGCAAAGCGCATCCCTGATTCACAAAATACCATGCATCGTGCCCAAATGCTCCCTTACAGCTACACAAATCATGCAAGAATCATATCCAGAATTTCTGTCTGCCATACAGCTGTTGAAAGGCAGGGGAGCATTCCTGGGTGGGTGGGAATAAGGTGGCAAAACTGCTTTGCTTGCCTAAAGCTTGTGTTTCTGCAGAAAATGTGTGAAGGCACTAATGTAAGGAAAGGAATTCTATCGATACATTTGTTGAAAACTGAAATTGGCCATGCCCCCAGAAAGTATCCTCATTTGAACAGGTTAGCGTTAGCCCCAATAAAATGTTGTTCTCCATACCTAAAAGTTGCATCTCCTCGTTTTTCCTTGGATGCTTTGTGAATTGTGCCCTTGCACATTTGGGCTATTCTGAATTCCTTTCCCGTTAAACAAAAATGTAAAAGTTGCAAAATTATTCCACTGATGTGGGATAGCGAGAAGTTTCTTGAGGACACCATGGGCGCTAGCCAATCAGCGCTGTACCCATTCCAACTTAATGCAAACTGACAGAACTAGCTTTCACTGAGCTTGACCCTGGTGAACACACAGTGAATATGCTTGTCCTCACACACCCTGAGTCCTCCAAAAATACCCCCCCCCTTTGTTCCATCTCCCAGGTGGGCAGCTCAGTCTCCTTGCTTCACCTGGTAGTCCCGGTTGATGCGGTGTTGTAAGATGAGCATGTCCCGGGTCTTCTCTAGCTCCAGCACGGTCTCAGCATGGGCCGCCTCCGTCTCGTGGAGTCTTCGCTTTAGACTCCGTTGGGCAAACATCTCTTCCTTCCCTGGATCTCTCTCGAGACCTTCCACATAGAGGGGCTGCAAGGAAAAACAGTGGGGGGGGGAGGAGAGATGGAAGGAAATGTGTGGGGCTCGACATGTGTGTGTGACTACCATGCCAAATCAGAAAATGGAGGAAAAGCAAATCCATTTCAGGGAACTGGGCTGATCTATATATCACTGACGACTTGCTCCCTCTATTGCAGGGGTGGCCAACTCTCAAGAGACTGTGATCTACTTTCAGAATTAAAAACTGGCAGTGATCTACCCCCATTTTGGGCGGGGTTAGCTCAAAGTTGTTGAGGGGTTTTTTAGGAAGGAGGAAAGTCCTGTTTGTTGTTGTTGTTGTTGTTGTTGTTGTTGTTTGGAAAGTGGGCTTTTTGAGGGGAAGGAAATCCCCTTGAGGGGGGTTAAGAAAAAAGCTTTTGGGGGATTCTGCTTTTGTGGCGTTATAGGCAAGGGACAAAGGCGTAAAGTCACTCACATAAAGATCGCTATGGATCAAAACAGCAGCACAGAGAAAACTCCATCTTCCCTTTCAGAGATCGTACAGCAATGGAGGGTGGGGCAGGAGTCTGTTTTAGCATCTCAAGGCGGTCCTGTTTAGGGAAGCTTTTAATGTTTGATGGATTTCTGTATTTTAATATTTTGTTGGAAGCCGCCCAGAGTGGCTGGGGGAACCCGGCCAGATGGGCGGGGTATAAATAAATTATTATTATTATTATTATTATTATTATTATTATTATTATTATTATTATTAGCGACGCTAAGGAAAGGGAGCCAGGGATCGACTGTGATCTACCAAAACCTCACGGGAATCTACCAGTAGATCGTGATCAACCTGTTGGACATCCCTGCTCTATTGCTTCGGCGTTTTAATCCGCTGGTATCTGCTTTACCTTGGATCAGGTCATTTTTACATAAAATGCCAATCTGTGCAGGGAGAGGTGTTTTATCTCTCCTCACCCACTGAACTGTTCTAAACTAAATTTCACTGGCGATTAACCCTAGCAAGATGAGCCTTACAAGAGCTCAAGCTGCCTGTTCAGATTGGAACTCCTCGCAATTTAATTAAGACCAGGAAACGGCAGCCGAAGATTTGCAATGCTTATGATAATTTGTGCGTGCGGATACTGGAGAATTCTGACAGAAACAAAAACGGGAATGGGATTTGCCAGCGTTTTGCTTATTCGTCCCATATCCAGAATGGAAATCAATTCATCAAATACGACTGGTATTCACTGCTGCTGTTGTTCTCAGCCCGCAAACAATACGTGACGGATTACTTTCCCACTATATTTGCATTGGGCTGTCTTTGCATTGAAACGAACAGGGTGGAATCACGTAATCATAACATAATGAACTGCGAGAGAAATAACATAGTCTTTGTAGGAAGCCAAACAGCAGCAGGATGGAAACAGAGCTGCATGTGACAAACAAAGGTCAGAATGGAAATCGATGCCTACTTGCAAATATGTGTGTGTTTGTGTGTATGAGAGAGAGATTAGCTCACAGTACAATGCTGGTATCTAAGGTCCAGAGGTTGCTAAGTGTGTGGTTTTACCCAGTGCCTACCTCAACTACTAGACTGGATGGAGTGTCTTCCTCTCTAGTCTGGTTTTCCAAGATGGCCGCCTTCTCCCGCAAGAAGCCGACTTCCTGTGGGCGTTCCTGCAGCAGCTGGCTCACTTCCTGCTTCAGTTCCTCGTTCAGAGCTTATGGGGGGGGGAAGAGCAAGGATTTGGGATGAATTGCAAGGTTGCCACCTGTTCTCAATAGGCCTGACCGTTCCTTTCCCGTAACTTGCCAATTATTTCCCCCCCCCCCCTCAATTCTAATTATCAGTCCACTTCCAAGCTTGGAGCAGGGGGAAGGTATTTATAGAAGCCAATGAAATAACAGCAGCAAGAATAAAGGCCACATTCCCTCACCAGGCAGCCTTCTGGGGGCCACATGCCATTGGTGGGCGGGGCCAGAGGCAAAGTGGGCGGGGCAACTGAGGCAACATTTCTGCAATAGGCTACAGTCCAACTTGATCAAAGCCCCGAGGGCCAGACAGAAAGGTGCAGAAGGCTTGCGGTCCCCCACCTCTCATTTCGAACTTCACTGTTATTGAGGCGCAAAGGGATGTTTGGGGTGTTTTGCCCATTCCGTCATTTCCCTGCCAGCCTCCCGTTGGCCCCCTCACCTCTTTCCTTCTCCAGCTGTTCCTGCAGCTTCTGCTTCTCCTCAATTGCTGAGCTGAGTTGTTCTGCCAAGCAAGGGGCGTTGTCCTTCTGGGGAACCACGTCTAGGGAGTGCTGGGTATTGCTGAGGCAGCTAAAGAGACACATAGATTTGCTGCACCTCAAAAAGGGCCACAAAATCCTTGCCTATGTTTCTGTAAATTCTAGCAGGGAGCCCTTTCCCCCATACAAAAAATGCCCATCTAGTTCTACACGCCTCCTTTACCCAAAGATATCGGCCATATTCACACCTTGCATTCAAAGCACTATGGTATCATTTGAAGCAGTTATGGCTTCCCCCCAAAGAATTCTGGGAGCTGTGGTTTGTTAAGGTTCTTGAGTGCTGTTAGGTGACCTGTATCCCCCCATCGGAGAGCTACAATTCCCAGAATTCGCTGCGAAGAGGGGTTGATTGTTAAACCACCGCAAGAATGTGAGGGGTCTCCTAAGAACTCTCAGAGCCCTTAACAAACTACAGTTCCCAGAATTCTTTTGGGGAAGCCATAACTGCTTAAAATTATATCATAGTGCTTTGAATGGCATCCTAGTGCAGGGAAGCCTTTTAATCTGTAATGCTCTTTAATGTTTTTATATGTGTCGGAAGCCACCCAGAGTGGCTGGGGCAACCCAAGGTGGATCTACACACAAGGGGGAGGGACACTATAAATGAGTCAGAAATATTTATTATTATTATTATTATTATTATTATTATTATTATTATTATTATTAAATGTATGGTGTGAATGTGACCAATATCAGAGTTCACAGACACATTCCAAAACAGACAGGCCAAAACAAAAACACTTAAGAAGTGGGGAAAATGGGCTTCGCTGAGAAAGGCGTTTGACCTGGAAAGTCCCAAGGCTCAAACAGAGACTTGAAGGTTCAAATTCGGCCCCTGTGTCTGAGGTTCCCAACTGCTGCACGAATGGCTTTTGTTGAGAGGGAACAAACTCCTGAGTTGCTTATCCTTTCCCGACAGCCCATCTCTCACCTCTCCAGCAGTTTGTCGTAATCTTCCTTCAGCAAATCTCGCTCCTTCTCCAGGTCCCGGACTCTCTCCTGAAACTGAAAAAAGGGTACACAAAATGGGATCTTGTTGTGGAATCCAAGCTGCCAGCAGTGGCCCAGAGATTGGATGGAAAGCAAGGTGGGAAAATACTGTGCCGCTGATCTTCATGGCAGATTTAGAACAACGTTTCCTAGACTCCTACCCACTCAAACCTCTCTTGTACAGACTGGAAAGAGAAGTTGCTGAATTGGAACTCATTACCAAGCTTAAAACCATGGAGCCACCTGGGATGAACAAAGACATTGGATTCTTATCTCATTATGCATGATCAAGCTTTCTTTAGCGCCTCAGCCCTTGCTTTTCCCCCGCAGGACCAATTGCAGTCATCAGCAGTCGTTAACAGCCATCTACAGGTTTACCACTCCCATCAGCCCATCACCCATTCCCACCCCCCCCCACCCTCTGTATATACATAAGGGTCTGACTTCTGTTTCAAGTGTATCTGAAGAAGTGTGCATGCACATGAAAGCTCATACCAAAATAAAAACTTAGTTGGTCTTTAAGGTGCTACTGAAGGGATTTTTTTATCATATATATGACTGACACCCTTCTTTGGAAACAATATAGAAAAATAGGGGTGTTTGGCTTTTGCTGCCCAACTCCCCAAGGGACTGAGTCCCCCTAAGTCCATGATCGGTCAGAGATGAATGGATGGAGGCAGGATGCAGTGACAGCAATGTAGATCTTCATTTTTCTGTTGCAACAGAGTTCCCTTCCCTCCTAGCAAGGAGGCAAGAGAGACCCAGCACCAAGAAGAAACATCTCTTTTAGGGGTTTGCATTTTGGCACAGAGAAGGACATCACCTCTACAAACAGTCAGAAATGGCATCACACATAAGGTGGGGTTACTGTGGCTTAGGCAGGCCAAGGTGTGATATTCCTGAAGATTTAGCAAGTTTTTCCATGGTTCCAAACACAGTTTACACAAAGCATTAGCATTTATTTTTTAAAAATAAATTTTTATTAAAGGTCTTCTCAGTTTACAAAGACGTGTGCAATGTCTCTCATGGCATTTTTACAGATCAGTTTCAATTGTTGAGACATTGGGGAGGAGAAGGGGGAGAGCGGTAGGTAAGGGAAGGGTGGGGGGTGGGGATGAGACAATAAGGATGCCCGTCACACATCCCTCAATGCAGAGCATCTGGGCAAACAAGGCCAACTAATACAAAGGAGGTTCATAGATATAGGAACGCCCCCCCCCCCACATTGTTATCTGCCTATGTATTCTCAGGCAAGAGGGATTAAGGAGGCAGAGGAAATATTTAGAGTCTTTAGAAGAGCCAAGATGGCTTTTGGATTCCTCTCCTGTCTTGTTTAGACATGTGGTTTATATACTTATGCAGTGCTTTTTTCTGGGGGGGGGGGACACGGGGGTGCGCATACCGCTAAACATTTTGTGAGTTAAGTTTGGTCTCATTGAGGGGCAGTATTTCAATACGAGAAGGAAAATGAGAGCACCCCTAAACATTTTTTTAAAGAAAAAAAGCACCGTATGTGTGTTTTCCTTGTGCAATTATCAACATTTATTCTATATTTGAAACCTTGGAAGTCCTATAACAGAAATTAAATGTCCAGACTTCAACATTCAAAAGTACACCACAAGACAGAAATCTCAGGGGCATATCACACATATCTCCAGAGCTTTTTTTCCTGGGGTACACAGGGGTACACATACCTCTAAACATTTTGTGAATCTTTGTACTTTTGTCCATTTACTGTATTTATTTTCCTGATTTGAACTATAAAATGGTGATTTTCTTGAGTAAAAATGAGCGTACTCCTTTTATTAGGGGGGGGGAAGCACTGCATATCTCAGTATAGAAATGGTTTCAGTAAAAATAAGAGAGTGAAGTTTGAGAAGACGGTGAGGAGCATTTTCTTCTGGATAATTTCTGACATGACTTACATCTTCCAGCATTCCCTGCAGTGGAGAAAGGACTTCTACTTGGCTCTCCAGGGCTGTCACCTTCTGACTCTCCTCCCTGAGGTGGGCATTCAGCTTTTCGACCTGAGCTAGCAAGGCCTCGCTGGCTGACCTCAATGCCTCTTGGTTCTGGAGAAGCAAAGAAGAAAGGAAAGATTCATGAGAGCTATAGCCTTGAGGGACCATGGAGTTCCAATCTCCCAATGCTCCCACCACCAAACAGAACTGGAGAAAGTTACCTGCTGGAGCTGAGTCTCGTAAGCCTGGAGGAATAGGAAGCAAAGCACTGGATTATTGGGGTGGATGAGGAAAAAAACACCTTCCTTGTCGGAAGTCACAAATAAGAAGGAAAACGGAGTCTCTATACTGTCAAATAATTGAATCACTGAATGCATTGCTAAGGGCTTCAACTACCTGTGACACGGCATCTCCAGAAGTAAGCATATTTAAGTACATGTAAAACAACACTCTTCCCCAAAGAACCCTGGGAAATGTAGTTTAAGGTGCTGGGAACTAAAGCTCTGTGAGGGGTGAACAACAATTCCCAGGATTCTTATGGGGAAGTCATGTGGTGTGCGTGCAACAGTAGTTTGTGGGGATCAGGGTCCCTCACTTTCCCTCATGATCTGTTTTTAAATAATTTGGGCTAGATCTAAACAGCTAAAAAAAAAACGCATTGAAAATGAACTGCAAAAAAACCCCACACTGTTGTAAAGCTCACAATTGAAAATGTTGTTGAGATCAGGGATGAGGATGAGGAACCTTAGGTCTAGGGCTCAAATGCACTGTTTCCTCCCCCAGCCACAAGTGTTTTTGCCTTGCTGGACTTTGCCCTTGAATTTTGATAATGCTCTTCCTTGCCTGGAGAGCAAGGTGCTGTGTGTATGTGTGTGTGTGTGTGTTTAAGAACTAGCCTACTGCACAAAGGCAAAATGTACATCCATTATCCCACCCACTTTTGCCTCTGACGGCCCCAGGTTGCCACTGGCCTGCACCCCTTGGGAGGGCTCAGGAGATAAGGGGTATGGGTATGTGAAATGGTTTGGCTTGGGGAAAAGCCCGGGGGCCAGAGAGTGAAACCCAGTGGGCCACATTTGGCTACCACGGCCCGGGTGTTGACGTGGCACGACTCACTTCCTGTAAGCCAGCAAACTGGGCTTTGGTTACCACCAGTTCTGAATTCTTGGCTCTCAGAAGCTTCTGCAGACGAATCAGCTCCACGTTTTCCTGGATGGCGGCTCTGGAAAAGCAAGACAGACGAATAGGTGCCGATTATTGACATTTATTAAGGACTGGAAACTTCTGGCGGACTTTTTGCGCAAGAGAGAAAATGAGCTTGTAATGTCTGGATTTGAAGATTGAAAAAAAAAATATTGGCTCATAGAAAATAGAATGGCTGGATGTTAATGAGTCAATACTATATTTAGCTGACAGATAAAGAACCGGAAGTCTTTTTATCTTTTCCCATTTTCTTTACCTTTCTCTCTCTCTCTTTTTCTTTTCTCCCCCCTTTCCCCCCTTCTTTCTGCCCCTGTTCCTCTTTAGATTAGTTTTTTAAAGTATTTCTTTTATTCTGGTGTGTTTTAAATAGGTACTTTGTACTGAACTTTTGGTAAGTATTAATAAAAATAGATTTTAAATAATCATCAAAAAGAAATAGATTGTCTTGTTAGGTCTGGGTTGGAAAAAGGGACCAGCATTAAATGTGAAACCCACCTGTCCCCTCTTTCTCCTTCCCTCATGAGAAGAAAAAGGCTGGAAACTACTTTAGGTTAATAAATTTTGGGGGGGGGGCGGCGGCGGCGCATGGTTGTAACAAAATACTTTCCAGCCATTTCTGCTAGTGCATACAGATATCTGAATTTTTATGTTCCTGATGAACCAAGAAGTTAAAATAAAGGTTTGGTTAATTTATTTTACAAAATTCATGTACATGTACCATGTAGGAAAACACCCAATCTCAAAACTGTTTACAGTAAATAAAACAATAAAATTATCAGTAATAACCCATGAAAAACAACTATTTAAAACATTCAAAAAATAATTAAGATCAATGACAAGCCAAAACTCAGATTAAAACCCATGTCAACACTCCCAATTTATGTTTGATTTCCCCCGTTTTAAACTCAAGCCCTAAAAAAACATATACTTTGACATCCCAGAATCTGGCTCTCTCCAGAACGAATTAAGTTCGATTTAAGTGTTTTGGTGAGAGATGGAACAAGAGTTGAGAAGACCTTAAAACAGAGCTAAAGAGACCAAATAATACGTGAATGAAGCATTGTGCAGGTATTGTACCGGCGTTCCCGGACCTCTAGGTGGCACTGGAGGGAGCGCCCGCTTTCTGGGTCCGTATCTCTGCCGCGTGTGGAACTCATCGACTCAGGATCCAGCTCCAATGCTGCAAGGACCAGGCTCTGGGTACTGAAAGGAAGAGCAGAGCGAAAACAAAAATATCCCTGGGAAAATGGGAAGAGGAGAGGATCCAGTTAACATTTGCATGCGTTAACGTTATTTATTTCATTTGTTCCATCTCAAAGTGATTTACAATATACTGACATTTATACATATATACAGTGGCATACAGTGGCATACAGTGGTGCCTTGGTTCTCAAACGCCCTGGTTCCCAAACACCAAAAAGTGTTACAGTTTTCAAACGTTTATCAGAAGTCGAATGTCCTATGCGGCTGTCGGCTATTGTTTTCTGTGCGCCTGCACCAATCAGAAGTTTGGTTTTTGAACATTTCAGAAGTCAAATGGACTTCTGGAATGGATTAAGTTCGAGAACCCAGGTGCCCCTGTATTTGGCGCTTTAGGTTTTGCTATTTATTTTCCTTTTTTGTTTTTGCAATTGTTTTTATTGATTTTCATATTATATATTTACACATTCTTACAATATTAGTAACCTAAAACTCTCAGGGTTGCCACTTCCCTCTACCCCTCTTCTGGTTTTCTTGTTTCCACATTGATTTATATCAGCATACTGTTCATATCTATACATAGTTCTTTCTATAATCAACAATGACTATCATCAGAACAAGTAAGAAAAAATAATAATTTTAATTTTAATCATCTACAATACTGTCTTATTTATTTTGTAGTACAGTACATTGATTATTGCTTTCATTTCATGGATCAATGGTCTCGTTAGAGAGTATAATTCATGTTAAAATGCTGCTTTAGGGGTTGTTTTTTAAAACTCTGGAACAGATCCGTTTTGCATTACTTTCTATGGAACGTTTTGGTTTTGGAACGGACTTCTGGAACGGATTAAGTTCGAGAACCAAGGTACCACTGTATATGAAAACAAAATTAAAAAAAATAACTCTAAATATAAGAACATTTTAAAACAACAACAGATACGTAAAATCAATTCAGATCCACAACAGATCCCAACTGGGATAGAAGATTTTAAGAGGCTTATTGAAAGAGGAATGTTTTTCTTTTTCTTTCTTTCTTTGGCAAAAAGGAAAGAGGGAGGAATGTCTTTACCTCGCATTGAAAAGCTAACAGGGAAGGTGCTTGCCTGTTATGCAATGAGAGAGAGTTTATGAAGCGTAGGCAAAGCAGATTCTCTGCCACTGAGCCTTGGCTTCTTCTCCCCACAGAGCAAGGTGAGCCAGTCATATAGGGACGGTCATAAAAGTCTGCGAACCAATGAGAATCACAGTGGCCACGATGGTATCTGACTCCCAGTAAGTTAGCAAAAATGTATAAGGCAGGTACAAATATCTGTTGGAAACGTAAAGGAAAGGAAGGCACCTTTTATCATATGTGGTGGTCTTGTAAGGTAATAAAAGCATTCTGGGAAATGATTATATAATGAGATTTAAAAAAATGTTTAAATTAGCTTTTGTAAAAACAACAACAACCAGAGGCTTTTTTTATTAGGAATTATAGGTGCCGATATTCCAAAGGAGCAGAAAAGACTTTTTAATGTATGCAACGACAGTTGCCTAGATGCTATTAGCCCAGAGATGGAAATAAGATAAAGTCCCTATGAGAGAGGAATGGCAAATCAATTTGTTGGGCTATGCCGAAATGGCAAAGCTCACCAGAAAGCTTAGGAACCAAGAAGACCAGAACTTTAACAAAGAATGGGGGAAATTCATCATTTACCTTGGAGACCACTGCAAGCAGATGAAAACATTAGCAGGATTGCAATAACACTTGTAATGTAGCAAGTACTATGGAGACAATGGAGTTATATAAAACACAGATTATCAGAAAAGATGTGTGTGGGGGGGGTGAGGTTTAATAATGGGAACCATGGAGGGGAGATGGGAAGTCCAGAGATTCGGAGTAATCTGTAAATGTGGATGTGTATGACTGTATTGTTATAATTTTATACTTGTAAAACCAAATTAAAATTATTTCGAAAGAAAAAAATCACAGTGGCCAAACGGTTGAGGGAGGGATGGGCAGGCAAGACTCACAGTCTCTCCGTCTCAACTCGAGATCCCTCCAGAGTGTGATCGCCATAGCGGGCAGGAGCTGTGTGGGTTGGTCTGGCCGCTGGCCCTTGAACCCGCATTCCTGCTGGGCCAAAAATATTAATAATTACGAGCAAGGCATTGTGCACCCCGGCCCATGCCCTGTTGGGTTGCACATTCTATAGAGCAGTGGTCCTCAACCTTGGGCCTCCAGATGTTTTTGGCCTACAACTCCCATGATCCCTAGCTAGCAGGACCAGTGGTCAGGGATGATGGGAATTGTAGTCTCAAAACATCTGGAGGCCCAAGGTTGAGGACCACTGCTATAGAGAGCAACAAAACCAGCAGGGTGCACGAAAAGCCAGCACAATTTGCTTCAATGAAGTCTACTGTCATGGGTCAAAGGAATGCACATACGAAAGATAGCTAACTCTCTATTGTTAAAACCGGACACTTACAGTTGCTTCTATGGCTCCAAATAACTATGCACACCACTCTAGCATCTAGGCAACTATCCCCAGGTCTGTTCTGTGCTCTGTGGAACAGTTGCAGCAACAGGGGCTCACTCCCTCTCCCCCAGTTTATGGGCTGCACGCACACAGCTGGAGACTGTGGCCGTGTGGAAGCTGCCTCTGCTCTTCTCTCTTCAGTTCCCTCCTGGTTCTGGGAGACATTGGTACAGGAGAGGGTGGGGAACCACCTAGCCCTCCACTTGCTTGACCTGCCTCTTCCTCCTCTTCTTCTGATCCATTCTGCACCCCACCTCCAGCTCTGAAACTTCCCCTGCCTCCCACTCTTGTCTCTTGGCTGGTACAGTTTCCCACAATTCACTGTGCCCCCCTCTCCTGAGTCCAGGGCCGGCCCTAAGGCAAGGCTGGGTGGCGCAATGCGCCAGGGTGCCGGGCCGGCAGGGGGGCGCCGCGCTGCAGCGCCCATCAGACAGCCATGCTGGGAAATGGGATGGGGGGCGCCGGAGGAATCTTCGCACCGCAGCGCCAGGGCGCCAGATATGCTTAAGACGGCCCTGCCTGAGTCCCCCCATCCCCACTGCACCCCAGTCAACAGCCTGCTAGTTGCTGACACATTGTTGCTTCTTCCACCCTTCTGGGAAATGAAATTGTAAGCTAGGTATTGAGGAATTTGTTAGACCTGGGATTCTTGGCCTAATTTGAGTTGCAAGAGATATTGGGGTTGTTGAAGTCTCCCATGACTACGATAGCTCTCCGTTTTGAATGTTTGCTCATCTACTATAGGAAGGCATCATCCAAGTCTTCAGTCTGGCTTAGAGGTCCTTAGCAGATATCCTTCTCCTCCAAATTTAACCACATATTCTCGATCTGCCTTCCATGCTCTGGGTCAGGCATCCCCAAACTGCGGCCCTCCAGATGTTTTGGCCTACAACTCCCATGATCCCTAGCTAACAGGACCAGTGGTCAGGGATGATGGGAATTGTAGTCCAAAACATCTGGAGGGCCGAAGTTTGGGGATGCCTGCTCTGGGTCCACAAGTGTACACATCCTTTACATATAATGCTGCTCCTCCTCCCTTTCTGTTTCGTCTATTCCTTTTGAATAGGTTATACTCCTCAATTCCTACATTCCAGTCATGAGTATCATGCCACTAAGTTTCTTTTATTATTATTATTTTTAAATTATTTTATGTATGATTTTCAATTTTATACATTTCGATCATTTTATAATCATTTTAACATTTCAAAACTTGACTTCTTTCCCCCTCTTTCTGCAGTTCCTTAAATTTATTTTTTAATATTTTCTGCATATCCAAATTAACTTAATTTGCTCATTTATTCATCTACTTTCAATATATACTCTTATAAAACTGCAGGTTATTACAACAATCCTGCCAATGTTCTTATCTGTTTACAATTTATTTGTAAATATTCAATGAACCATTTCCATTCTTTTATAAAACATTTGTTATCTTGATTTCTTATTTTTCCAGTAAGTTTTGCCATTTCTGCGTATTCCATAAGTTTTTGTATACATTCTTCTTTTGTTGGGACTTCTTCATCATCCCACTAAGTTTCAGTAACACCTGCCAGATCATATTTGCTATCCTGTACTAAAAGCTTTAATTCATCTTATTTCTTTCCCATACTCTGTACATTAGTGCAACTGCTGCACACCCGTCAGCATCCTGCCAGTCCCTGACACTCATTATGCATCCTTTTGCATTGCAAAATCACTGCTCACCCCAGAACCTCCCTGCTGATGAACACAATACCCCACACAAGCCCCTTTTACCTTTGCGTAGTTTCTCAGGCACTCGTCCAGCGGCTGTGTGTGCCCGCCGAAGTCCTGTGTCTACCCTGGGAGAGACATGGCCATAAGGGCCATGTCGACTCAAACTCTGCAGCTGGAGCTGCTGCTTATAGAAGAGCAGGCGGTTCTGTAGACCCTCGTTTCGTCTCTCCAGTTCCCGAACCCTCTCCCGAGTCCCTTCCAGGTCCTCCTCCAGGTCCAGGTTTCTTCCAGAGCTTCGGATCCAGCTCCCGGGTCTCCCGTCAACTTGCATTCGCTCGTGGCTGAGCCTTGATAGTTTGGTGCCCATCCTGATGGAGCAAAGGGAGGGAAAGACCCAGTTTTGGCATTCTCAAGAAATAAAACCTCCTCTGTAATTGGTGTTCGTAGGACCATGTTTGAGATTCAAGTTCTGGGCACCACCATTTAACAAGGCCAAATCATGTTGGAAAAGATTCAGAGAGGGATCATAGAAAGAAAGATAGAAGGAACCAGATATACGCAGACTTGAGAAAATATGGCTGATGTGAGAGGGTGTGTTGATGGTGCAATCTGTACAGGTATATGTGTTTTCTGTTTTTGCAGACTTATGTGGCAGCTAGTTTAAATTCTCATTAGACTGAAGCCCCTTCCTGCTGTGGTGTTGTTGTTTTTAAATTTGCAGTGTTGCAATGCTTGCATTCTGCCATTAGAGGCCACCCTGGTGCTCTTGGCTTCAGCATGCACACAGAGAACACAATTAGCAGGACAGCGACACCTGGTGGCAGAATGTAGCATTAGTCTTCACTGAGCAGAGGCATTCACGGAACAAAGGAAAGCATTAATTGATCTTAATTAAAGCAATACTTCCAGTTCTATTGACCGAACTGGAATTTCTGCAACATATTAGATTTAAAACACCTATTAACTGAACAATCAGCCAGTTGATTGTGAGTAATGGACAACACACAGTAATATACGGTACTCTGATAACGGACAACAATTAAATTAATATCTGCCACTCCCGATACCTTTTGATCCTGTCCTCTTGCTTCCGGGCAAACTCTTTGAGCAGCAGATTTTCATCATGAAGTCGCAAGAACCCGTCCTCTAACTCTGTGCGGTTCACTCTGTTTATCTGGCGTCGAGTCCTTGCCAGTGAACCTGATGCTGGGGAGCAGCAAGAGAATTGGGAAGAACATCATCAGCTATGTGGTCTGGAAACAAAGGAAGAAGTTTCCAACCATACAGAAATCTTGTAGATTTCGTGATTTCATCATTCATGACAGCCTGCAGGCCTTTGGAGGTGAATCTACAAATGTTAACAAGGGCTGGGAGGGTAGAACTGTGTATTGGGTGGAGGTCAAACATGGCTGAAAGCTGATGGTTTTTAATACATTTGCAAAAAATAAGTTTCACCCTCTAGTCGTACTATGCCAGGTACTCCATCCTGCAGAGTCCAGGGCTCCAGGCAGTCACCTGGGCTGCCTGCTCCTAAAACTGGCTCTGGTGAGAGTGACTGGCCTAAGGCCACAGTGAGTTTCATAGCTGTGGGAGGATTTGAACTTAGGTCTCCCCAGTCCTAGCCCAATACTCTAACTCAGGCATCCCCAGACTTCGGCCCTCCAGATGTTTTGGACTACAATTCCCATCTTCCCCGACCACTGGTCCTGTTAGCTAGGGATCATGGGAGTTGTAGGCCAAAACATCTGGAGGGCCATAGTTTGGGGATGCCTGCTCTAACTACATAATGCTATTTCTCTTCATAATGGGAATTATTATGTATAAGGATACAAGGTTCTCGTTGGCCAACATGTTCTCCTCAATAGTACTCTAAGCCAGGCACCCCCAAACTCGGCCCTCCAGATGTTTTGGGACTACGATTCCCATCATCCCTGACCACTGGTCCTGTTATGTAGGGATGATGGGAGTTGTAGTCCCAAAACATCTGGAGGGCCGAGTTTGGGGGTGCCTGCTCTAAGTGATAAAGAGCTGAAGTAGGGTATCGTCACCTCAGTTTCCCCTTTTCCTTTTCCAACACACTCAACATCCTGTGCTAGGCTGACTATGCTCAATTCTCATTGGACAGTTGGGGGAGGGTTAATATAGGGTTGCCATATGTCCGGAATATCCCAAACATACCCTGAGTGCTGCTATAGGAAGCAGTATCCGGGCGGAATTTCAGCAAAATGTCAGGGAAAATCTGGGCATATGGCAACCCATGTTGCCAGAGTAGTTTTGGGCGATTTTTTAAAAAAAAATAGTTCAAAAACTTGCAAAAAAAAGCTTAAAGGACTTCTCACTTTTTGAGATATGACAGCCCTAGTTAATATGTCCTTCTAGAAACCTCAAAGTTCCCCAGTCGGGCAGACACTTCCATCTTGTTTCTCAGTAGTCCTGTTTCATCTCAATTTTTCTTGGCACGCACCATTTGGGTTTGCTATTAGAAGGAGTGGTTATGTGGAAAGTTTGATACGACGCATAAAGACAGTGAATTTCATGATCTCGCCTACCTTTCATCCATGTTTTCAACCCTTGGGATTTGGCAGGGAGGACAGCAGAAGATGACACATCTAGAGGAAAGGGGGTTTGGAGATGGAGAGTAGAGTTATCAATAGATAAAGCCATTCTTGCATAAAGAACACAGGTTTATGCATGGAGAGGGGGAGACTGGGGAAAGAAGAATTGCGCAGACAAAAACCACTGCATAACAACATAGTATTAAGAGTCTGGGGCAGGTAGGATATATGCGTGGGCCTCCTCCGAATTCCTGGATCCAGCAAGTGTTGAAATCTAAGCAAGGATTCTTGTAGGTGAGGTAATGACCTACATAGGGGTTGCTAAGATAACAAAGGAAGCGACTCTGTGCTAGATGACAAATGGGTGGGAGCCTCTCTCCCTCAACTTGCTGATAGTTAGAAAAACAAAGGGGTTTTGAGTTACGTGAGCTAGAAGGTGGAAGCAAGAGAACCATGCCTGATTTCTGCTGGAATCCAAGGCTTCTGGGGCGATGGGAAAAGCAACACCTTTTTGGGGGGTGCTGATGCTGTGATTCTGTACAGCATAGATTCAGGTTGCACATACGCGTAAATAAACCACATATTCTAAAGACATCACAGGGTCCGCTGTGCCTCATATTCTCAGGGTGAGCGACACAAACCCTGGGTGAGCGACTGGAACCCCTGGAATATCGCACAGCTTGGAGATGGGGGTGGCAGGCACAGTGTCATAATGTGGGTTGTGAGCAGCCAGGGCAAGGAAAGTATTGCGCTGCCACTGCCACAGTAGACTCCCCACCCCACCCCCGCTATACTTCTTGGCATGCCACAAAAGGAAACGGGCTTGTCTTTATTTAAAGGTAAAGGTAAAGGGACCCCTGACCATTAGGTCCAGTCGTGACCGACTCTGGGGTTGCGACGCTCATCTCACGTTATTGGCCGAGGGAGCCGGCGTACAGCTTCCAGGTCATGTGGCCAGCATGACTAAGCCGCTTCTGGCAAACCAGAGCAGCACACGGAAACGCTGTTTACCTTCCCACTGTAGCAGTACCTATTTATCTACTTGCACTTTGACGTGCTTTTGAACTGCTAGGTTGGCAGGAGCTGGGACAGAACAATGGGAACTCACCCCGTTGTGGGGATTCGAACCACCAACCTTCTGATTGGCAAGCCCTAGGCTCTGTGGTTAACCCACAGTGCCACCCGCATCCCTGTCTTTATTTACCAACCCTCTTTTTGCATAAGGGTAACCTGCAGGGGATGCGGGTGGCGCTGTGGGTTAAACCACTGAGCCTAGGGCTTGCCGATCAGAAGGTCAGTGGTTCGAATCCCCGCGACGGGGTGAGTTCCCATTGTCCGGTCCCAGCTCCTGCCAACCTAGCAATTCGAAAGCACGAAGTGGAAGTAGATAAAAAGGTATCGCTCCAGCAGGAAGGTAAACGGCGTTTCTGTGCGCTGCTCTGGTTCGCCAGAAGCGGCTTAGTCATGCTGGCCTGGAAGCTGTACACCGGCTCCCTCGGCCAGTAAAGCGAGATGAGTGCCACAACCCCAGAGTCGTCCACAATGGGACCTAATGGTCAGGGGTTCCTTTACCTTTATCTTTACCCTATAGGGCCATACCCTCTTGGCCTGTCCAGCTACAAGGGAGTTTCTGAGCCCTACTTTCAAAGAACCTTCCTTCCAATTCTAGAAACATAGGAACATAGGAAGCTGCCTTGTGCTGAACCAAACAATGGCACCATTTATCTACATTGACCAGCAACTGCTCTTCAGGGTTCCAGACTGCAGTCTCTCCTGGCCCTACCTAAAGATGCCAGGGATTGACTCTGGAACCTTCTGCATGCAAAGCAGATGCTCTCCCACTGAGCTATAGCCCTGAATTCATCACTATGCACCTACACGTTCATGCTCTGCTTGCACACAGCTCAAAGGTCTCGAAGGGAGCTTGCATCAAGTTTTGGAAAGGCAGAACTGTATGTGAAACTGAGAGAATTTCAACCAGAGTTTCACATTGCACCACACTCTTTGCAAATATTATCTGCGCAGCAAAGGACACCTAACTCAATGCTTCAATTTCCGGTATTGCACTGTAGAAATGTTAGAATGTAGTATTTAAGGAATTGAAGTTTCCTTGAGCAGGGGAAGCAAGGAAGAAAAGTTGCTAGTCCTTTGGGCCACAAAGATAAACTGTCAAAATATGATAAAACTGAATGAGAAATACCAGAGGGGGCAGATCAGGAAGTTCCTGGGTCAAGAAATGGTGGAATTTCAGTATTCTGCACAGTTTACCCCTCTGCATGACCCAAAATGATCAAATCAATGAAGATTTACATAATTTATTCTAGTTGCAGAATTAAACTTTTCTTGACACGGAATCTGAATTCCATGCGCAGCTCTGGACATCACTGTTGTTTATTAAAGTTTCAGAGCCAGTAACACAACTATAGTAGCAAACACCCTAAAAAAACCCCACTCCTCCCCACCAAAATTTTGACCTTGTATAGCCGCTATCACGGAGGGCTTCTGGCTGGTGTCTCGGACTGGCAGATCGCCTGTTGTTTCGTCCAACACAAGCAGCGACATGCCTGGGAAGGAGGCCTGGAACAAAGCTGAAATAACAAAGATGGGACTTAGGAAGAGAGCTTTGGAAGGAACACGGTGGCTTTATTAGGCACACCCTAGTCTCCAAGTGGTGAAAGGTTTCAAGAACCCCAGCACGTACCTTGGGATTCTAGGGTTGTGAGATCAAGCCCCACTTTGGGCAAAAGATTCCTGCATTGCAGAAGGATGGACTAAATCAGTGTTTTTCAACCAGTGTGGCGTGGCACCCTGGGGTGCCTTGAACGATGGTCAGGGGTGCCGCAGGAAACACTGACCTCTGTCTCTCTTTCCTTCCTTCCCTTCTCTGATGCCCTCTCATGACTCTGCCTCCCAAAGGTTTGCACAGTTGTTTGTTACAGCAGCCCTGGCTACAAGCTTTGCAGGCAAATGGTGCCTCGCTCTGGGGCTGACCAGGGGGTGCTGGTTGCCAGGAGCTGAGGTGGCCTCAGAGTGAGTAAGCAAGCAGGCAAGCAAGCAAGGAAGCGGACGAGGGAGCCCAGCCAGCCAGTCTGCCAGCCCTTGCTGTTGGGAAAGGAGAATAGTGAGAGGCGGGCAAGTGGGTACTGCGCTGGCCTTTCTTCATCCTGGCTCCTCTTAATCCTGGAGAGAAGTGACTAGTGGGAAGTTTTTTTTTTCTGTATGCCACAGCAGCAGCAAGGATTGTATTAGCAAGGAATTGGAAATCCGAAGATCTACCTACCGTGGGCGATTGGCAGATGAAACTGATAGAATACATGGAACTGTCTGAACTGGGAGAATCCGAGATCGGGGAGAGGAGACGGTGGATGAAGATTGGAAGAAATTCAAGATTTATTTAGAAAAGAAATATAAGATTAAAAATGGACAATAAGGGAAGTGGAAGTACAAAGAGGCTGAAGAAGCAAATAGATATAGGAGGAAATAAGATTAAATGTAAAATTATTATGGGACCTTAAAATAACCTGGGACCTTACGAATGCAAAGCGGATGCTCTGCCACTGAGCTATGCAGCCTTCCCTAAGGCTAAGCACTTTAAATTTTCGATAGAATATACTTTGCTTATAGTGGAAAGGTAAGCTAGATATTTCCTTTTAATAAAGAAATGCATACTCATTTTAGTGGAAAACACAGCCCCGTATTGACAAAGAGATAGAGTTGAACGGGGCAACCCTTGATGGGAGAGAGGGAGAGAGAGAGGTTTTCTGGGCCTGAGGTTGCTCCCAGACCTAGAGAACACCAGTGATTTACAGAGCCTTCACTCTGAATTTGCTTGCCAAAGGAAGTGAGGCAACATCGTCTCAAGCAGCCGTTTCTCCCATGCTTTCATTTCCCCCATCCGTCGCAAAAAAAAAGGTCAATATTTTCCTTTTCTTTTGGAAGGCAGGTTTGCTGCACTAGAATTCCCAATCAACTTTAATTGCACAGCCCAAATTGGCTAGTGTGTGGCTGAATCCTTCCCCAAAACGGTGATCTTTGAAGCATCCTTTGAGACTTTGTTGAAGATCAAGGCCTCTCTCGCCTCCGGATGCTTTTGAAGCTGCCTCTGCAGCCGCTCGCTTGCAGAGGAAATAACTGCACTCTGTTTCTTGATCTGCTCTCTTCCATCTCCCCCCTCCCTGCCCTGCCACCACGGCCTGGAGAAGCACTTGATCTCGCCACCCACACAGTCCTGCAAGAGCAACTGCGGATTTTCTCCCCCCTCCCACTGACCTCTTGCCATCTGTCAGAAAGAGCTCGGTCCAAGCTGTTTTGTTTTCAGTTCCTGTCTTTACAGGCACGCCACACTGGCGTTTTATTGCCGGTGTCTTCTGCAACAGGTTCTTGACGGAACAATTGTGCACCAGTGGTTTGATTTATTCTGATTTTTTTTAGTTGTTCTGTTCCACTTCCTCGAGGCTACCACACTGCTGCTGTCTGGAGGAGCTGTAAAAGTGCATGGTTGAACTGTGGAACTCGCTCCTGCAGGAAACAGCAACAGCCTTCTACTTGGATGGCTTTAGAAGAGGATTCGGCAAATTCATGGAGCCCAAGGCTGTCTGATACCAAGTCAGACCAACAGTCCATTACTCAGGTTTCAGGGAAGGATCTCTCTCAAAACCTACCTGGATATGCCAGGGATAAAACCTGGATTTCTTCTGCATGCTCTCCCACTGATCTAGGACCCTTTCCCTATAAGAAGAAGCTGTAAGCTAGAACTACAACTCCCAGAATAGTGAATGAATGAATGAATCTTTACTGCTAAAAGCTTTAAGCCATCACAATTGGTCACAATGCGTCGGATACAAATAATTGATTTTAAACTGAACAACAGCAGCAAAGCAAACATACAAGAATGCATAGATCACTGTTGCATAAGTTAAGCACTCCACGTCTCACACTCCCCCTTATGATACTTGTCTTGGTGCCTAGCTCCCAACTTACTCGCAGCCAAGGCAAATTTTGCAACCCGTGCAGTCATAAATGCATTATTGCCAGCCAGTAAAATAGAGATTTGCTCAAGAGGAGTTCGGTTGGAAAGAGAGCAAAGGATGGAATCGAGGAATTTTTGTCTATAAAGGGCATCATAACAAATAGTGTTGAATGTCCTCCACGTCTCCCAACTCACAGATGCTTCCCACAATAGTTTTGCAATAATAGAATCGTAGAGTTGGAAGGGACCCCAGGGGTCATCCAGTCCAGCCCCTTGCAATGCAGGAATCTCAATGAAAGCATCCAGGACATGATGGTCACAGGGGTGTAGAAAGGGGGGGTGGCCCAGCATGGGTATCATCCCTGAGGGGGGTGACAAAATCCCCCCTGGGCGGATCGCTGTGCCGATCGCCCCCTGGACGCTGATCGCAATGCCAATCACACTTAGGGGTACCTCGTGCCCCGCCCTGTCCCTCCCTAAGGGCGCCATGTGCCCAGTCCTATCTCTATGGGTGCCCCGTGCCTATGGGTGGTTCGCCCCGCCCCTGGGTGCGCCGCCCCAGGTGCCCAAGAGGCTTCCTCCGCCATTGGATGGTCATTCAACCTCTGCTTAAAATCCGCCAGGGAAAGGGAGTTCACCTCCTACCAAGGAAGTCTGTTCCACTGTCAAACAGCTCTTACCGACATAAAGTTCTGACGTTGAGTTGTAAATTCATTTCTTGTAACTTGAAGCCATTGGTTCGAGTCCTACCTACCAGAGCCAGCCCTACAGCCAGGCTGGGTGGCGCAGGGCGCCAGGGCACCCACCCGCCGCAGAGCTGCAGCCCCAGCAGCCACGCTGTGCGCTGTGCCCGCCCGCCCACGCAGCTCCGCCCACCCGCCGCGCTGGGAAACGGGGCGGGGGCGCCGGAGGGGTCCGTCACACCACGGCGCCAAATATACTTAAGACGACCCTGCTACCTACCAGAGCAGGAGAAAACAAGCTTGCTCCTTCTTCCACGTGACAGCCTTTATGATATTGGAAGATGGCTATCATATCTCCTCTCAGTCTCCTCTTCTCCAGGCTAAACATACCCAACTCCCTCAACCGCTCATCATAAGGCTTGGTTTCCAGACCCTTGATCATCTTGGTCGCTCTCCTCTGCACATGTTCCAGCTTGTCGATATCCTTCTTAAATTGTGGCACCCAGAACTGGACACAGTATTCCAGTTGTGGTCTGACCAAGGTAGAATAGAGTGGTATCAATCTCAATTCCCAGTGAACTCTGGGAATTGTAGCTCTGTGAGAAGAATTGGTGACTCCCAACTACTCTCATCGCCCTTAACAAGCTACAGCTCCCAGAATTCTTTTGGGGGAAGCCATCGCTGTTTAAAGAGGCAATAGAGGGCTTTAAACACACATTGTGGATGTAACTCTGGTGTATAGGATCGCACTGTGAGTCTCTCAGGTGACACATGGCTCTGCTGTTTTCGATGCAACAGGCTACGGTAGCGTAGCTTCTTGTCTGGAATTAGGTAAATGATCCTTTTGTGGGGCAAATTTAGCTGGGCACATTGGACTATGCAAACCTTTTGAAGGACTCTGGAAGAATGGAAAGGGGGCAAAATTCCATGCAAGAAGTGCTAGCTTTGTTCTAACACAAAACATTTGCATTGCTGAGGGCAGGCTCCGAACAACTCAAAAGACATTTACATTGTTTATGGGAGATTTGCAAAGGTAGACAATAAATGGCTGATAACAGTTCCTGAGGGGAAGAAAAAGACGGAGGGTTGTCTCTAACTCAGCCCTATTCAGAGAAGGTGAGCTGAAATTAATGAGCCTGAGTTAGTCTGCGTTCAAATGGCAGTTTATTCTAATTCCCTGATGTTTCCCTGCTGCTTAATTTCCACATTATATTTGCGCTTTCGCTTGATGTCGAAGTCCATTCCAGAAAAACCAAGAGAATATTGCATACGTTTAGCGCTCAGTTCTGTGTTATCTGATTCCAGAAAAAATCCATTTGCAGCCCCTCCCCCCATTGGGAAAAATCACAGGAACGTAGTGACAAAATTTGGGGCAGTATACCAGCATACACTTCCCCCCTGCTGTTTTCACGGGGGAATCGTGACGGAACAGAAACACGCATGTGTGAAAAGCGTAGGTGAGCGGTGACATCGTCCAACGGCGTTTATTGTTGTTACACCACCCCCACACCGACTGGTGTGAAAGAAATTGAGCATGATGCGCTGCTATATCTGTCAAAAAGCCAAAATTACGTAACACAACACATCCTGCAGTGTGAAAGGAACATTAGAAACCTGTGTGGAAGCAGTATAATCAGCAAAACTAAGCCAATATTCCCACATCTGAATGCACCCTTAGTCAAACAGACAGACAGACGTACCCTCTAGCACTTCTCCGATGAAAATAGGGATGTCCTATTCTATAATAATGATGATGATAATAATAATATTTTTAACTATTTATACCCCACCCATCTGACTGGGTTGCCCCAGCCACTCTGGTTCTGGCTGATGAGCCTCAGGGTTTGGGGGAAATAAGCTCAAATAAGATCTTGCAAGGTTGAAGTCCACCTGCCCCTGCTTAGAAGCATCTCTCTAGGACAGGCACCCCCAAATTCGGCCCTCCAGATGTTTTGGGACTACAACTCCCATCATCCCTAGCTAACAGGACCAGTGGTCAGGGATGATGGGAATCGTAGTCCCAAAACATCTGGAGGGCCGAGTTTGGGGGTGCCTGCTCTAGGATTTCAGACAGGCATCTCTTTCTGCCCAACCTGAAGATGCTGAGGAATGAACCTGCCACGGCAAGATTTCTTCTGTTGTCTGTTCTGCTCCCTCTCTGCTCCCCACCCCAAACCATGCTGTGATTTTAAATTCCCTCTCTGGATATTGAAATTAATCAGATTCCAGCTCACGCTTATACAGGCCGAGACGGAGATGGGGATTTGCGCTCTATCCAACCCCTCCGACGCTTTTGCCCCAGTTCGCTTCCGCCTTCCACGCCACTTAAGACGCTGTCTTCCCGATGGTTCCGTATTTCGGTTTCTCGGTGAGTCATGTTAGGCAGATGCTGCCTGGAAGGACGAAATCCCTTTGGTAATCCTGGCCTACCTAAGCTCATTAATGGGTTGAGGAGGAGGAGGAGGAGGAGGAGGAGGAGGAGGAGGAGGAGAAGGAGAAGGAGAAGGAGAAGGAGAAGGAGAAGGAGAAGGAGAAGAAGAAGAAGAAGAAGAAGAAGAAGAAGAAGAAGAAGAAGAAGAAGAAGAAGAAGGGGTACACTTTGGGCAACAGAAGGATGGAGAGATGGGCAAGCTGCTGGCCAGTTAACATGGCAGCAATTAATCCCTCTCTTTCCACCGCACAGAAGACTCAAAAAGCAAGTCGGGGTGTGCAAAGAGACTTGGGGTGTTGGAGCAAAAGGGGAGAGACCGCTTGTATACCTGAAGGAGCATCTTCACCCCCATCGCTCAGCCCAGACACTAAGGTCCAGCTCCAAGGGCCTCACTGGGGCAACCCAGTTAGATAGGGGGCATGTTGTTATCATTATCATTCATTTATTGTTTGATTTGGATTTATTTTCATGCATTTATTACACCCCACTTCCTTCCAACATGGGACCCAAGGTGGCGCAAATATGATCCCCTCCAGGAATTTCAGCAAAGTGGCGGCCTGGTCTAAATGTCACACTGCATCAGGGAGACAGAAATCCAGGGACCAGGCAGTTCCTTGTTTAAATCTCACCTGGGTCATGCACTCACCAGATAGCCTCTTTAGCAGGCTGCTTTCTCTCACGCCAAGCAATTAAAATCTGCAATATTGTGTGGGGGGGGGGGGATAATACTGAGTGTCCTTACAGCAGGGATGGGCAACCCTTACCCACCTGAGGGCCACACATTCCCTCCAGTAAACCTTCTGTAGGGCTCCATCCCAGGGTTGGACGGGGCTAGAAGCCAAAGTGAGAGAAGCAACGTATGTTCTAGCCAGGAAAAAACTCTCAAGTAGGGGGAAAAGAAGGGCCAAGAAAGGAGTGTGGCCTAAAGAGATCGCCCCAGGGCCAGAAAGAGAGACCTGGAGGGCCAGATTGGACCCCCAGGCCAGAGGTTCTCCATACACATATTCCTCAACCGTCCCGATTTAAGTGGGACATCCCATTTTTAGGAGCCATGCTCTCTCACGAGTCACCTGGCTCCCGCTAGATCACGGCTTTATCATCTCTTTCTGTGTTGATGTTGTGCTGTTGTTTTAATTTCCCTTAAAGTACATTTAAAAATCGTGCCTTCTGGAGCATCTGCTGCCACGATAGTTACTAAGGATGCTCTGATTCACATACTTCCTTCCTCTCCTGTCTCACCATCCGGAGCATCAGAGCACCAGTGCTTAGGAAAAAAAAGTGCTTTGAATCCTGCTGCTCTCCCTTTGAAGACGGCTGATTAAATCAGATTATGAGAAGTGAAGGCCGGGATTAATTCACGTCTATGAGGGGCATCGATGAATGTGTTCATTTATTTGCCTGCCTTTGTCTCACTTGGCCCAAGTTAATTTTTGCCTTTGAGGAACATTGATAAATGAGTGTATGCGTATGATTGCAAAACGGTCCTCCTTATTTGCAGCTTCTGAATTGAGGACTATTAACGTTGTCTATATGGACTTGTCCTTTGCTGAACTAAACATTGTCTCTGTTGTGACTGTGGCTGTGTTGTTGATTACAAAATAATTATGAATGCAGCTTTTCATTGGGTGGCTTCAAATTAATTGTGGCGCATTTCACTCGGAAGCTGCTTGCAGGATTTTTATTTCAGGTTTGGTTGGTTTGAGTTTGGGAAGGGGTTACTTGCATCTTGGGAACTGAAATGTCACCTTGATGTTCAAAATGTGACTGATGTTTGGTGGAAAGTTTAGTTTTAGTGAACACAGATGTGACTGTGAGCTGTGGTTTGAGATTACTTTTTCTGCACGTGAAAAGGAGAAGCTGACCTTGAAGGTTGTACTTTTCCGGCTGTGTGGACCTCCGGTTGCAGTTTGTGAGACGAAAGCCTGCTTGCCTCTGCTGGGGAGAGAAGTTTGGAAGAAAGTAAGTTTCATTTCGTAGCAGAGTTAGCAATATGGCAATCGTTCCAAGCACATTAAAACTTGGTTAATTTCTATCTGCCCTCATCCACCTTTAAATAAATGTTCCCCAGAAAAATACTTACGCTAGAATACACCACAGACACTTAGCTCAGCAAACAGGCAAAGGTTCTGCTCACAGTTTCAGACGTTGCAACAAACAAGCCTCCATCGGTAAAATATAGATTAAAATGGGTTCTGAACGACTGAAAGGAAAGAACTGGGTTTCCTTACAAAAAGAATCATGCAAAGATGCAGGCTGTAAAGTCTCCCTTTTGGAGATATTCAGTTCACTTGGTTTTTCTTGTGGTTGGGAGCCATTGGCCGGCCGCATGGCTCCTTGCTTGTTCCAAGAAGCAAAGGAAAAAGAGGGGGGAAAGCAAAGAAAAAAAGAATGGGAGCACGGAAACAAAAGTCGGTTGTCAGAATGGGAGGGAGTCAGTTGATGTAATGAGAAAAACAAAGATGGAACAAACTGGCAAAGCTAGTGTGGCACAGTGGTTAGAGTGCTGCGCTAGGGCCTGGGAGACCAGGGTTCTAATCCGCACTAAGATGTGAAGCTGATGACTGCTGACTGCTGACCAATCACTGCCTCTCTCAGCCTAACCTACCTCATATGGTTGTCGCGAGGATAAAACGGGGAGGAGAATTATGTATGCCACCTTGAGCTCCCTGGTGGAAAGGTGGGATACAAATGTATTAAAACAAACCCACACTTCTACAGTACAGTGGTACCAGCGCCGTCTTAAGCGCCCCTGTCGCCCTTCCGCCCCGTTTCCCAGTGCGGTGGGCGGGTGGGCGCGGCGCTGCTGCGTGGCGGGCGGGCGGGCAGGCACAGCGCGATCTCTCCGGCGCCCTCCCGTTCCCCAGCGGGGTGGGCGCCGCGCGCAGCTGCACAGCGGACCGGCAGACCGGCCAGCCAGCGGGCGGGCGCAGCTCGCGGCGCCCTCCTGGCGGGCCGGCGCCATGGTGCCCTGCGCCACTGGGGGTCTACGTAGAGCCGGGTCTGAGTGGTACCTCGGTTTAAGTACACAATTGGTTCCAGAAGTCCGTACTTAACCTGAAGCGAACTTTCCCATTGAAAGTAATGGAAAGTGGATTAATCTGTTCCAGATGGCTCTGCGGAGTATTTAAACTGAAATTACTCAAACTGAAACGTACTTAAACCGAGGTATGATTGTACTAAATATAGGAAGAGTAATGGAATACAAGGACAGAGCATGAGGATGAGGCTTTTGGGGACTGAGGAAGAGTCTGGTGACCAAACAGCACCTTTTTCCACGAAATAAGATAAAAAGGGTTCTTTGTGTCAGTTATGCGGTTGGCAGGCTTTGTATTAATTGCAAAGAGCCCCTCCATCCTATGCTCAGGTGGTAAAGGTAAAGGTAAAGGGACCCCTGACCATTAGGTCCAGTCGTGACCGACTCTGGGGTTGCGCGCTCATCTCGCATTATTGGCCGAGGGAGCCAGCGTATAGCTTCCAGGTCATGTGGCCAGCATGACAAAGCCGCTTCTGGCAAACCAGAGCAGCACATGGAAACGCCGTTTACCTTCCCGCTGTAGCGGTTCCTATTTATCTACTTGCATTTTGAGGTGCTTTCGAACTGCTAGGTTGGCAGGAGCTGGGACCAAGCAACAGGAGCTCACCCCGTCACAGGGATTCGAACCGCCGACCTTCTGATCAGCAAGCCCTAGGCTCAGTGGTTTAACCACAGCGCCACCTGGGTCCTGGTGGTACATAAACATAATTAAAACCAGGTAGGTAGCCGTGTTGGTCTGAGTCGAAGCAAAATAAAAAATATTCCTTCAGTAGCACCTTAAAGACCAACTAAGTTTATATTTTGGTATGAGCTTTCATGTGCATGCACACTTCTTCAGGGTATCTGAAGAAGTGTGCATGCACACGAAAGCTCATACCAAAATATAAACTTAGTTGGTCTTTAAGGTGCTACTGAAGGAATATTTTTTATAATTAAAACCGTATATCCTAAAGTCACATTGAACCAAAACATTCATAGAACTGTAGAATTGAAAGGGCCCCTGAGGATCATCTGCTCCAACCCCCACAATGCAGGAATATGCAGCTGTCCTATACAGGGATCAAACCTGCAACTTTTGGCATTATTAGCACCACACTAATAATAATAATTTATTATTTATACCCCGCCCATCTGGCTGTGTTTCCCCAGCCACTCTGGGAAGCTCCCAGCAGAATATTAAAAATATGAGAAAACATCAAACATTAAAAACTTCACTAAACAGGGCTGCCTTCAGTTGTCTTCTAAAAGTCAGATAGTTGTTTGTTTCCTTGACATCTGATGGGAGGGTGTTCCACAGGGCGGGTGCCACTATCGAGAAGGCCCTCTGCCTGGTTCCCTGTAACCTCACTTCTCGCAGTGAGGGAACCACCAGAAGGCCCTCGGAGCTGGACCTCAGTGTCTGGGCTGAATGATGGGGGAGGAGACGCTCCTTCAGGTATACTGGACCGAGGCTGTTTAGGACTTTAAAGGTCAGCACCAACACTTTGAATTGTGCTCGGAAACGTACTGGGAGCCAGTGTAGATCTCTCAGGACCGGTGTTATGTGGTCCCGGCGGCCACTTCCAGTCCCTAGTCTAGCTGCCGCATTCTGGATTAATTGCAGTTTCCGGGTCACCTTCAAAGGTAGCCCCACGTAGAGCGTGTTGCAGTAATCCAAGCGGGAGATAACCAGAGCATGCACCACTCTGGCGAGGCAGTCTGTGGGCAGGTAGGGTCTCAGCCTACGTACCAGATGGAGCTGGTAGACAGCTGCCCTGGACACAGAATTGACCTGCACTCTTAAAGCACCTATGCTAACCACTATACCACCAATGCTTGGAAACCGCAGTTCCCAGGAGCTAAACGTATAGCGCAGATGGGGCCTGCTTCTTTCTTTTTTCAGAGGAGTTCAGAGGAGCTGTGGCTGCCTGCACAGCTGAGCTTCTCTTCCTCTTCCAAGAAAAGAACAATAGGCAGTTCTAAAGAACCAGAGATCAAACCTCAACAGGGAAGTGGCCTGCAAATGCAGATCTGTGTAGGGCAGGGAACATGCAAAGAAAAGGAATCCCTGTCACAGCTTCCTCTATCGGCTATGACTTCATTTCTCCCCCCTGCAAGCCAGCATCAGGGCACAAAAAGGCCAGAAAGTAAAACCTCCAGCAGGACCCACGTTGCGAAGAAGGGTTGTAGCCAGTGCTTTTTTTCCTAGTGCTTTTTTTTTTTTGCCTTGCCCCTCCTGCTTCTCCACTAACGGAATTGAGGCAGGAGAGGCTTTCTTCCTGTGCATCAGCTGTTAGCCCAGGAGGCTGAAGAGTCTCATTAAAGCACCACTGCACCTGTGGCTCCCCTTCATGGATCAATGCCTTGTCGTGGCGAAGGGGCTTGAATAACTCTGAGAAGCTATGAGCTATGCCATGCAGGGCCACCCAAGATGGACAGGTCATAGTGGAGAGTTTTGACTAAACGTGATCCACCTGGAGAAGGAACTGGCAAGCCACTCCAGTAACCCTGCCAAGAAAACCCCATGGACAAAGACAACAGGCATATAAAAGTTATGACGCTGGAAGATGAGCCCCTCAGGTCGGAAGGCGTCCAACATGCTACTGAGGAAGAGCGGAGGACAAGTACAAGTAGATTCAGAGCTGATGAAGCGGCTGGGCCAAAGCCGAAAGGACGCTCAGTTGCGGATATGCCTGGAAGCGAAAGGAAAGTCCGATGCTGTAAAGAAAAATATTGCATAGGAACCTGGAATGTAAGAACCATGAGTGGAGGTAAGCTGGATGTGGTCAAAAATGAGATGACAAGAATAAATATCGACATCCTGGGCATCAGTGAACTAAAATGGAAGGGAATGGGCGAATTCAGTTCGGGTGACTATCATATCTACTACTGTGGGCAAGAATCCCGTAGTAGAAATGGAGTGGCCCTCATAGTCAACAAAAGAGTGGCAAAAGCTATAATGGGATGCAATCTCAAAAATGACAGAATGATCTCGATACGAATCCAAGGCAGACCTTTTAACATCACAGTAATCCAAGTTTATGCACCAACTACCGGTGCTGAAGAAAGTGAAATTGACCAATTCTATGAAGACCTACAACACCTTCTAGAAATGACACCAAAGAAGGATGTTCTTCTCATTACAGGGGATTGGAATGCTAAAGTAGGGAATCAAGAGATAAAAGGAACAACTGGCAAGTTTGGCAGTTTCAAAATGAAGCAGGGCAAAGGCTAATAGAGTTCTGTCAAGAGAACAAGCTGGTCATCACAAACACTCTCTTCCAACAACACAAGAGACGACTCTACACATGGATATCACCAAATGGGCAGCATCGAAATCAGATTGATTATATTCTCTGCAGCCAAAGATGGAGAAGCTCTATACAGTCAGCAAAAACAAGACCTGGAGCTGACTGTAACTCAGATCATCAGCTTCTTATAGCAAAATTCCAGCTTAAACTGAAGAAAGTAGGAAAAACCACTGGGCCAGTAAGATACAATCTGAATCAAATCCCTTATGAATACACAGTGGAAGTGAGGAACAGGTTTAAGGATTTAGATTTGGTGGACAGAGTGCCTGAAGAACTATGGATGGAGGCTCGTAACATTATACAGGAGGCAGCAACGAAAACCATCCCAAGGAAAAGGAAATGCAAGAAAGCAAAATGGCTGTCCAACGAGGCCTTACAAATAGCGGAGGAGAGGAGGCAAGCAAAATGCAAGGGAGATAGGGAAAGATACAGGAAACTGAATGCAGATTTCCAAAAAACAGCAAGGAGAGACAAGAGGGTCTTCTTAAATGAGCAATGCAAAGAAATAGAGGAAAACAATAGAATGGGGAAAACCAGAGATCTGTTCAAGAAAATTGGAGATATGAAAGGAACATTTCGTACAAAGGTTACCATAATCAAGGACAAAAGTGGTAAGGACCTAACAGAAGCAGAAGACATCAAGAAGAGGTGGCAAGAATACACAGAGGAATTATACCAGAAAGATATGGAGGTCTCGTACACCCCAGGTAGTGTGGTTGCTGACCTTGAGCCAGACATCTTGGAGAGTGAAGTCAAATGGGCCTTAGAAAGCACTGCTAATAACAAGGCCAGTGGAAGTGATGATATTCCAGCTGAACTATTTAAAATTTTAAAAGATGATGCTGTTAAGGTGCTACACCCAATATGCCAGCAAGTTTGGAAAACTCAGCAATGGCCAGAGGATTGGAGAAGATCAGTCTACATCCCAATTCCAAAGAAGGGCAGTGCCAAAGAATGCTCCAACTACCGCACAATTGCGCTCATTTCACACGCTAGCAAGGTTATGCTTAAAATTCTACAAGGCAGGCTTAGGCAGTATGTGGACCGAGAACTCCCAGAAGTGCAAGCTGGATTTCGAAAGGGCAGAGGAACCAGAGACCAAATAGCAAACATGCGCTGGATTATGGAGAAAGCTAGAGAGTTCCAGAAAAACGTCTACTTCTGCTTCATTGACTATGCAAAAGCCTTTGACTGTGTCGACCACAGCAAACTATGGCAAGTTCTTAAAGAAATGGGAGTGCCTGATCACCTCATCTGTCTCCTGAGAAATCTCTATGTGGGACAAGAAGCTACAGTTAGAACTGGATATGGAACAACTGAGTGGTTCAAGATTGGGAAAGGAGTACGACAAGGTTGTATATTGTCTCCCTGCTTATTTAACTTATATGCAGAATTCATCATGCGAAAGGCTGGACTAGATGAATCCCAAGCCGGAATTAAGATTGCCGGAAGAAATATCAACAACCTCAGATATGCAGATGACACAACCTTGATGGCAGAAAGTGAGGAGGAATTAAAGAACCTTTTAATGAGGGTGAAAGAGGAGAGCACAAAATATGGTCTGAAGCTCAACATCAAAAAAACCAAGATCATGGCCACTGGTCCCATCACCTCCTGGCAAATAGAAGGGGAAGAAATGGAGGCAGTGAGAGATTTTACTTTCTTGGGCTCCTTGATCACTGCAGATGGTGACAGCAGTCACGAAATTAAAAGACGCCTGCTTCTTGGGAGAAAAGCAATGACAAACCTAGACAGCATCTTAAAAAGCAGAGACATCACCTTGCCGACAAAGGTCCGTATAGTTAAAGCTATGGTTTTCCCAGTAGTGATGTATGGAAGTGAGAGCTGGACCATAAAGAAGGCTGATCGCCGAAGAATTGATGCTTTTGAATTATGGTGCTGGAGGAGACTCTTGAGAGTCCCATGGACTGCTAGAAGATCAAACCTATCAATTCTTAAGGAAATCAGCCCTGAGTGCTCCCTGGAAGGACAGATCGTGAAGCTCAGGCTCCAATACTTTGGCCACCTCATGAGAAGAGAAGAATCCTTGGAAAAGACCCTGATGTTGGGAAAGATGGAGGGCACTAGGAGAAGGGGACGACAGAGGACAAGATGGTTGGACAGTGTTCTCGAAGCTACGAACATGAGTTTGACCAAATTGCGGGAGCCAGTGCAAGACAGGAGTGCCTGGCGTGCTATGGTCCATGGGGTCATGAAGAGTCGGACACGACTAAACGACTAAACAACAACAAGCACCTGTGGCTCACGAGAAGACCCTCTCCAGTGCCCAGAGAGGATGCCCTTCTTTGGGTTTCAGCTGGGGGAAAAAGCCCTGTAGCTCAAGGGCAGATCATCTGTTTTGCAACCAGCAGGTCCCAGGTTCTATCCCCAGCGCCTATCAGGACATTAAGAAATAAATATGGGGAAATATTTAGTAAGAACTAAATATGGAACAATGTTAGAAAATGCAGATTCTGAATTATGATAGAAGGTGTGGAAAAAAATAGTGTAAATTGTATGAGTTAAGTTAAGATATAGAATTTGCTGGGAAAATTAGTAATGAAACGCAGAGGGGGGACTCCGAGGAAGTCCCTAATGGAAAATGATATGAAATGTTTAAATGCTGAAAATTAATTTGGTTTTTATTTTATAATTTTTATTGTTTATTTTTTTGTATGAATAATGTCATGGGAATTATACTTGATTTTTTTATGTATTCATTTGTTTATATATAAAATTAATAAAAATTATTATAAAATAAATAAATAAATAAATATGGAACAATGTTGTCAGAATTCACATCAGGATGAAATCAGATCAAAAGCCAACAACAAGAAAATTCGGTTGGTTGGGGGAAAGGAACGATCTGAAGCATATCTAGGCCAAAGGATAATCCATTTTATTGGCCTGATATTCTTATTGGTTAACTGCTCTGGAATTTTTAAGGAATGGGAGTATTAAGAAAGTTAGAATGGCGTGAACCATGTCCTTTGGTAAATAAGAGAGAGGAAGGGGATCAGCAAGCAGTGATAAGCTGCAACGATGCATTGTGGGATATGTAGAACTAATCTCTTTGCCCCATAGCAATGTAGAGCAGAAGCCATCACGGAATAGTTCAGGGATGAGGAACCTGCGGCCCTCGAGGGATGTTGCTCGTCCACAACTCCCATCACCTCTGACCATTGGTTAAGATGCTGATCCAACAAACGACATGCTCCCTGCACCTTCCTTTTGATAGACAGGGCAAGCATAGCTCTTAAGCCAGCAAATGGCCAGAGTCCTTGGCCTGGTTAAGCCAAAGTATCTGGAAAGTAGACCACTTAAGAGGAACGGTTGAGAGAGTTAGGTATGGTTTAGGCTGCAGAAGAGTAGACTGAGAGGAGTGGTATGATAGCCACCTACAAATATCTGAAGAGCTGTCCCACAGAGGACGGAGCAAACTTGCTTTCTGCTATTGGGCCTGAACCAATGGATTCATATTACAAGACAGGAGATTCTGATTAAATGAAAAATCTCTCTGACAGTTTGACAGTGGGACAGACTCCACTGCCGGAGTTTTGTTGCTGAGGCTCGGTGTGCAGAGCTCAGTGGAGTGGGAGGGCAGCCAACCATAGCTGCCAAGTTTTCCCTTTTCTCACGAGGAAGCCTATTCAGCATAAGGGAATTTCCCTTAAAAAAAGGGATAACTTGGCAGCTATGCAGCCAACCCAAAGAGTCACTGAGGTGTATTTTTGCCTGGAGCATCCAAAGTAAAGCCCAGTCCAAAGGTTGGGCGATCAGCACATGGTCAGACAATCTAAGGGTCAGAGAATCCAATGATCATGAGGTCAAGGGCCAAGACAAGCAGGATGCAGCAAGGTAAGGTAGGGAATAACAAGCGTTGTTTCCAGCACCTGACTGCTGCTGGAAGCTCTGCTTAAGAAGGCTGAAGCCAGCCAGTTCTCATCCGTGCCTTCTCCTCTAAGTCCTGCAAGGGTGATCAGCTGCAGGTGGAGTCACTCTGCCTTCTCCCTCTTCAGGCTGCTGTTCAGCAGGTGAGCCTGGCCTGTGACACCCTTGGAAGGTGGTGAGCTTTGTTGGAAGTTTTCAAACAGAGATTGGATCTGTCAGGGTTTCTTTAGATGTGATTGGAGGGAGTTGGACTAGTCCAGGCATAGGCAAACTCGGCCCTCCAGATGTTTTGGGACTACAACTCCCATCACCCCTGACCACTGGTCCTGTTGGCTAGGGATGATGGAAGTTGTAGCCCCAAAACATCTGGAGGGCCGAGTTTGCCTATGCCTGGACTAGATGGGGTCTTTACCAGCTCTGCAGTTCTTCGTTGTGTGCCTGCATTTCCCCCTTATGGGAAGCTTGTGGTGTATGGAGGAGGGGGCTTCAATCAGATTGGGGAAATGGTTCAGGCGAAAGGCCTAACCCTCTGCGTGGACAAAGAACCCCCTCCAGTGTCTCTCTCTGTGTGTTCACTGCTACTTCCGAGTCAAAATCAGATATCATGAATCTCTAGAATCACACCCCACATCTTCAAAGCTGCCAGTTCTCACTTTTCTTGCACAAAATCAGCCAGTCCCTTGTGTCCCTGCAGGTGATTTGCCCATTTGAAAAGGGATTTAAGAAAAAACAAAACCCTACAGCCCTTCAGGAATGCAACAGTTCTTTCAGAGTCAAATCTCTGACTTCCCAAATGTTATATCTATCTATCTATCTATCTATCTATCTATCTATCTATCTATCTATCTATCTATTGGTAAGTCCCTTCCGAGACACACAGCAACCTGAGAGCAATATGTAAAACCCCAAACAGCTTTATTTGAGTTCCTACTCGGCTGTCTCCTATGATGTACAACTTGGTGGTTATCGCTTAACTGAGACTAGCACTCTCTGCATGCTATCTGAGTCACAATAAACCACAGCGGCTGACACAACCATAAAGAGAGGGTGCCATTCCAAAGAATGAAGCAGTTACAAGCAAGCAGGTGTGCGAATCGTCTCTTGGGTCAGTAATGAGGTGAGTGCTTCAATTTTTTTTAAAATTACTGTTTTGCAGCATGAAAGAAACAAGCAAGCAAACTCAGCCTTGATCGTTCATTCTCTTAATGCCCATGTATGATGACTGAGAGAGTTGGGTTGCAGAAGAGGCGACTGAGAGGACGTATGCTAGCCGCCTTCAGATATCTCAAGGGCTGTCACATGGAAGACGGAGCAAGCTTGTTTTCTGCTGCTCCAGAGGGTAGGACCCAAACAAGTGGCTTCAAGTTACAAGGGGATTCTTTAGGAAGAACTTTCTGATGGCGAGAGCTGCTCTACAGTGGAAAAGGACTCCCTCGGGGGGGGGGGGTGGACTCCCCTTCCTTGGTGGTTTTTAAGCAGAGGTTGGATGGCCATCTGTCATGGGTGCTTTAGCTTGTGATTCCTTCATTGCAGGGGATTGGACTGGATGGCCCTTGGGGTCCCTTCCAGCTTTGCAATTCTATGAATCTATGATTCTTTGAATCTACGTATGAGTCGGAGAATGCATCCTTACTAATTGTGTGTGTGTGTGTGTGTCTTACGGTGTTTGGCTACCAATTGCAAAATAAAATTTACTCTTTGAGACTAAGAGCATGGGAACACACTACAGGGGTATGGCTCAGGAAAGCTCTAACAATAATAATTCACTTCTACTTCTTTATCGGATAACAGCAATCTTGTTTTTACAGCAGTAACAATCCATGGTATTCAACCCTTCTCAGAGCAGACCCGTTGAATTTAACAGGCACGCCTAACTTAGGTTCATTGATTTGAATGGGTCTGCTCTGAGCAGGGTGTGCTTAAATGCAACCTAGGTAAAGGTAAAGAGACCCCTGACCATTAGGTCCAGCCGCGAACGACTCTGGGGTTGCGGCGCTCATCTCGCTTTACTGGCCAAGGGAACCGGTGTTTGTCCACAGACAGCTTCCGTGTCATGTGGCCAGCATGACTAAGCCGCTTCTGGCGAACCAGAGCAGCGCACGGAAACGCCGTTTACCTTCCCGCTGGAGTGGTACCTATTTATCTACTTGCACTTTCACGTGCTTTCGAACTGCTAGGTTGGCAGGAGCTGGGACTAAGCAACGGGACCTCACCCTGTTGCGGGGATTCGAACCACCGACCTTCTGATCAGCAAGCCCTAGGCTCTGTGGTTTAGACCACAGCACCACCTGCGTCCTAATACAACCTAAGGAAGTGTAAAATGGAATCTGCTCATTCCGGATGCAGCCCCGGCTGTTCACACAGCCCATTCTTTTGAAGCACAGTTAAAGCAATCCCCCTCCTCCCCCCAGAAAGGACTCGTTGGAACTGTAGTTTAAGGGTGCTGGGATTTGTAGCTCTGTGAGGCAACCCTGTATCGGGAGATTTTTAAATGTCTAATCTTTTACAATTTTTTATGTGCTGTAAGACACCCAGAGTGGCTGGGGAAAGTCAGACAGATGGGTGGTGTATAAATAATAAAATTATTATTATTATGGTTAGCATAAGAGCCTGCTGGATCAGGAAAATGTCCCACTTAGTCCAGCATCCTGTCCCCCACAGCGGGCACCTGTGGGAAGCCAGCAAGCAGAATCTGGCCTCAAGAGCCCCCTCCCCTCCTGTGGCTTCCAACAGCTGGTAATGAGACACCCTTGCCCAACGTATTGCAAATCACCCAAAAAACTACCAGTAAATACCATCTCCCTTCCTTGTTTATGCCTGTCTCCAAGCGGTTTCTTCTGTACATTGAGGAAGTTGCCCCTGAGCATGTGGGCAGACTTCCATTCAATCGCTGGCACAGATGAGGTCAGAGTCTGACAGACTGTGGGTTATGAAGGGACACAACCACAGGAAGGTTCTCACCGCAGTCAAATGTCATGGAAATTCCCTGTGCGCAGGCTTGGCTTTTCATTCATCAATGCTCAGCAGCATGTTCTGCGACAGTGAAACGGAGCTCTTTGGCAGTACAAGTTTATAAGATAGGGACACCTGCTGTGGCTCCTTCGATGTTCAGATGATGGAAACAGGGCCTGAGAACAGAAACAGGACATTGCCAGGATATGTGAGGGAAGCCAAGTCCACTGGGTTCTGCTAGCCTTCCAGTTGCCTAATGGGCAAAGCCTTTGTTTGGCAATTAAGGTGGTGATATCCACCTAAATTTGAGGAATATCAGAAACTGCCTTTACAGCATACCGAATCAGGCCCTTGGTCTATCTAGCTCAGTAGTATCTACACTCATGGGTGGTGCTGTGATCTAAACCACCTAGCCTCTTGGGCTTGCTGATCAAAAAGTTTGTAGTTCAAATCCCCACGACACGGTGAGCTCCCGTTGCTCTGTCCCAGCTCCTGCCAACCTAGCAGTTTGAAGGCACGCCAGCGCAAGTAGATAAATAGGTACTAGTGCAGTGGGAAGGTAAACAGTGTTTCCATGCGCCCTGGCTTCCATCACGGTGTTCTGTTGCGCCAGAAGCAGTTTAGTCCTGCTGGCCACATGACCCGGAAAGCTGTCTGTGGACAAATGCCAGCTCCCTCTGCGTGAAAGTGAGGTGAGCGCCACAACCCCATAGTCGCCTTTGATTGGATTTAACCATCCAGGGGTCCTTTACCCTTTCCCTTTCCCATTATCTACACCCATTCTCTCACTCTTCTTATAGTGAATATTTTTAAATTTGCATATAAATGGATGGTAAATGATAGATAATCAGATGCTCCTTTTTAAAAAATGCAAAGTTGTGTACTGTGGAGGGGTAACTCATGCCTTTTGGGGTAATGCCTAACTGGTCAGCAATCCTAGGCACCTATCTATTCAGGAGGGTTGTATTCCCAGGTAAGAGGATTACATAACCATGTGCAAAAGGTACATTAGGACTGCAGACCTTTTGGGGGTGGGTGGGTGGGGAGGCGGTTACACACAGCATGGTCTATCACTTATTTCCAAGTCTGAGAATTACCAGATCCATTTTTCCTGCAATCTCTCCCATTCCAGGTCTTGAGAAGCCCTCTCTATTTTCTTTTTCTTAATTAAAAACTGATCTGGATTAGAAAGAAGGGCAGGCCAACAAACAAGAGAAGTGGCAGCAGGGGCATTTGGCCCCTTGTCTGCAGTGTCCCTCGTTTCCACCTCCACATCCTGTGGATGAGTCCAGCGGCCGGCAAGTTCAAGCAAGATATGCACCATCTGCAACGGCTGTGAGAAGACAGTCCGGAGCAATGGGGCTCCATGGGAAGAGAGGGGAGAAAACGCACAATAATTTTCAATAGGCGCCATGAACACCTCATGCCACCCTTTGCCTGTCAACATCACCAAGTACTTTCAAATCCCCATCTATTCTGTGGTGTTGGTGGTTGGGCTGCCTCTGAACAGCTTGGCGCTTTGGGCCCTGAGCCACCAGATGAAGAGGTCCGTCACCCTCTCCGTTTACATCGCAAATCTGGTGCTGGCCAACATCTTGCAGACCCTGACGCTCCCTTTATGGATCTATTATAGTTACCACGATCACAAAACCAGCCTTGGGAAGGAGGTGTGTGCAGTGGCAGGCCTGGCGTTCCGCACCAACTTCTACGCCAAAAACAACTTCTTGTGTCTTATCGCCATGGAGCGCTATTTCGGCCTGGTCCACCCGTTCAGATTCCACAGGCTGCAGACCATGCGAGGTGCTGCCAAAGTGAGTGCCGTTTGTTGGCTCCTGGTGGCAGTTTTCTGTGCCGTCGGCATCGGGATACAGATCGAAGGTCAGTGGCCAGAGGAGCACCCACAGGAACGCTGCCTGGATGGCTCCAGGCTGAACTATCCATACGCCCAGTTTAGGGTGAGCATCACGGTCTTCTCTTTCTTTATACCGTTCCTGCTGTTATAAAATCATATTGGGGGGGTTGCAGGACACCATTATTAATGAACAGAGAGGGGTAACCACAGCTTGACAGCTACGGCTACCCAGAGTCCTTCGCACCACCATTTCGCCGCCACAGCTTGGCTCTCCTTCCCTCCACAGACCCGCACCCCCTCCGCAGGGATTAACATATTCAAACACCTCCTAAAATCCAACATAAACTCTGCATTTCCCCTTCGCCTAAGGACAAGCATATGCAACCCTTGCCTAGACATCTGCATTTCCCCTTCGCCTAAGGACAAGCATATGCAACCCTTGCCTAGACATCTGCATTTCCCCTTCGCCTAAGGACAAGCATATGCAACCCTCGCCTAGACAATTATCACAGACAATTATCATAAACTCCACCAAGTAACGCAGCCCATTTTTATACAGCCTTACCATTTTATACAAACCTTATACAAACTTGCTATGAACTTTTACCTTCTCGTGATTATATGCTTGCTTCTTGTGATTATATGTCTGCTGGCCTTATGTGCCTTAAATGTGAGAAACCCCTTATATCCCTTGAAAGGCGTCCCTCCCTATATGCCTAAGAACCTAACCACAACCTCAGTATTACTCTTGATTAATTAGACTAGTGTTCCTCTGTATTAGAAAATAGGTTTGTTAGTATCTCTTTGTATTAGAAAACCACTGTTTTATATTTTAGAACTGTATACGTCAGGATGTATTAGAAATGTTTTCCATACTTATTTTCTGTGCAACCCTTCTCTGACCCCAAGCCCCCCTGAAACCTCCCCATCACCGTCCCATACCCAACGAAGGAAGACACGGACAATAGAAAGATTAGCTTGACAACTTTATTCAAATAAATTGCCATCCTCAACGTAGCCCACCCTTCCATGGCCTGGAGGAAAACACTGCCGGGCGGACTTCCACCCCATGGAAATCGCCAGGAACTGCCCCACCTCTGCACCCATCTTGACTGATTGCCCTTCCTGCCAAACAACAGGGAGCACCATCAACGACAGGAGAAGAGAGATTGACATCTCTCCATCTGAAAGGAAGAGTCATCTCCGCACCCCGTCGCCCTTGTCTCCCCCTCCCTCCTAGTCCAGAGATTTCCATGCATGAACAGGAGGGTATATAGGGGGACTTCACCATTTCCCGGGGTTCCTTCCTTCTTTCCAGAGGCAGGGACCCTACAGCTGTAGCTTTGCATTCTGCAATAAAGGGATCAGTTTGTTTTTCCTGACAGCATCGTGTGGTCTCTGTCATTTTCCCGGCGGAGCTGAACTTAGTGCAAATTTTGGAGCTTCCGACCCGCGTCTGTCCTTCTTAAAAGGCAACGCATTTTGGGGTACATTTTTTCATAACAATATGGCGAGCCAGGCAGGAGACTCCGTTTAGCCGTACTCTTGGGGCGCCGTGGTTGGGGAGCCCAAGCGCACCCAGCCATTTGCAGGGGGGATCCCCTTCCCCGACTGTCCCTGGAGTTCTGGCCTAACTGGGATCCTTAGCGGGACCACACAGGGAAAACAAACAGGATCCAGACGGCCGTGGGGGTTGATTTTACAAGATTTTTCTTCTCCTGATTGTTGCGAGGTGACCAAGCTTCAGGAAAAGAAGGCAGCGCGCTGCGACGTGAGTATCAATAGGGAAATTGGCTTTTCGGGGTGGGAATTGTCACAGCAATCAAACTCTTTCCTATTTTTCATAGCCAAAAAAACCCAAAGCCCGTCGGAGTCTGCCCAGGCTGGAAGGTTTTGCGGCTGCCCTTTTCCTCCCCAAGGCTTGTTGTCCGTCGGAGTTTTGCCCAGATAGCGAGCCTTGGCAACTCTCCCTTCTCTCGCTTAGCTATCCCGGGTGAAGACGCCCCTCTGCCATGGCGACCTTTTGTTAGGTATGACCCATGACCAGAGATTGCAAGTGCGCCCGTTCCCTTTTCCTACTTTTCATTCCTCAGGTCCGATCTGGCATTGCGTAGGCAAGCGTTCAGTAGGACCTGAGTCTAGAGAGCAAGAGGCAGGGAGATTGCTGTGGCACTATTAAATTGTGGGTGGGAATAAGAGTCCTCCTCGGAGTGTGCCCACTTTCCTAGAACGTTTTCCTAAGGAGACTTTCCAAACCCCATTTTTCCCTTAGAGAGCCCTTTAGCAAACCTTCCCAAGCCCACTTTCCTATCGGAGTCGGTCCACTTTCCTATCGGAGTCTGTCCACTTTCCTTAGACGTGCCCCACGTTCCCAAGGAGTCCCCAGAACCCCGAGAGACCCCACAGCCCCGTCGGAGACTGCCCAGGGCTAGAACTTGCGCAAGTGCCCCTTCGGAGACTGACCAGGGCAAAAATGGGTGCACCCCTGTCCAAAGAGACAACTCTGCAGGCTTCAGGGGAGAAATAAGCCCAAGGAGAGCTTACTTCCCGTCTGAACTCTGATAAACGCCTCCAATTGTATTTAAGAAATGTTTCAGGGTCTAAAAAAAAAACAAAAGGAAAAACCAAAACAAAATGCAAGCTTGCTTAAATAATTTTTATGTAAGGGCTTGATCAACCCAAAAACATGGCAAATATTAAAAAGAGTGGAAGTAGTGTGTAAAGGTTTGTTTTAAAGAGGCTGTAGAAGGGTTTTTTTTCTCTCTCCAAAAGTATAAAGAGGTGTGTGTGTGTGTACCTACCCATTTTTCAACAGAAAAGAGGGGCAGGATGGAAGAAAATAAAGAGTTGTAACTTTGAAAATGCTTGCTCAATGCTTTGAAAAAAATTTCGAAACTTGAAAATATTCACTTCATAAACTCCAGCTATAAGTGGATAAGAGATGTACTCAATGTTTAGAAATGTTGTGGGGTTGTGTTTAGATTGGCCACAACATCCATAGACTGCCTTCTTAAGTGTGCATAGTTAAAACTGCCAACTTAGATTTCTAGTATAAAGAAACAATGTTGAACCAATCAATCTTAAACATGATAAATATGAGAATGAGGTGTGCAAATGTTGTTATTGAGAGAGGCTACAAAGGGGAGTCTTTCTCCAAGTGACTAGAGGAATATTGACTAAAGGAAAATTGAACAGCTATTCCTATAAAGGTGATTTGTTTGTCAAAAGTAGAGCTTCCATAGCCAGGAATTGTCTATCTGAGTCTAGTTTTAACTTTGATTGTGTTGGACAGAAGGGTTATTGTCGGGCTCCTGATATCAGTCTCTTAAGGAAAAAAACTCATCTGCTAAAGGGTTCTGTATAAAGTTGGTATTTTCATTCAAATCTTGTGAATCCTGTATCTTAGAGGGTTAGACTAAATGACCTCAGGGTCCCTTCTAACCTCCATATTAGAGCTATGTGAAAGGCAATGTGTCTGATGTGGTGATGGGTTGAAATTCAGCCCAGCTCTGCTTTCTGGCAAGGAAAGATTATTGGTTTTCAGAGTTGGAACAAGAGTGTCATTGTTGTTTTTATGGAGTGATTATATAAGTTTTTATCACTTTCTCTATTAAGGTTTAAAGTTTAAGCACATATGAAAGTCTTGAACATTTCCCAATCTTTATCCAATCTTAAGATTTGCTAAAGGCTTCTATATAACGTTGGTACTTTTAATCTTCCCCTTCCTTATTTTTCCCTTAGTACACACGTGTGCTTCCGTGATAGGGCATAGCCCGTGTTTCCTTCCCAGTCAGGCATCTGTACTCAAATGTATGTGTATCCTAAGGGCGGTGATAGTGTTGAGATCCCCATATTTCAGAAGGGGTGGACTAGATTACTCAAGCACTGAAAAGTGAGTTTAAACTCTGGTGGCTTAGTGAAATGGCCTGAATTCAGTCAAGCTTTACTCTTTGGTGGAGAAGGATGGAAAGACAGATTTTTAAAGTTTGGCATGAAGAGTTTGAGGTGCCACTTAGAAAGAGGTAGAGATGGTATATCATACATTGGAAATGAATGTCTGGTGTTTTCCCCCCCCCCCCACCATATTGTCAGCTATTTTTTAACTGCAAAACTCCACCCAACAGTTCAAGCACATACAAATTCATAATCAAGCAGAATGAGCCTTGACCATCCCTGTACATAAAGGCCAGAAGAATTAGTCTGGAAGATGGTGAGGCTGAGATGAGTGAGAATGTTGAATATCATTAAGTCTGCTCTGGCCATATCACCCATAGATAAGGGGGCAGAGAATTTAGTCTGCCATGGCTGTAATAAATTAATTAAAAACAAACGAAAACATTTGCAATTACGAATTCACCCCGAACCCTGTAGATAAAGGGGGCAAATCAAGATTTATTTTGCCTGGGGTATGAGATGTTTATATAGTACAGTAAACATGGCTAATTAGTGCCATGACTTCATTAAGGAGTTTAATTTGACCAAACTTTTATTGCAGCTTTCTTGTGAAAGTATTGGGTTGGGTTGTCTGTGAAAACATTGGGTTGTCTGGATGTTGAAGTTTTATATATTTAAAGTTTAAGATTTATAAGCCTGCTTCCTAAGCAGCAAGGAACAGGAAGTAAGAGGTGTCAGAAATATCTCAGGACACAAAAGCTATAGAAATGGATTTAAACTGACCAAAATTAATTTAATTTGACCACTTTTTGTTGCTGGTTTGGTGGAAGTGTAAATTGTTGGGTTTCTGTGTAAAATCTAACCTATTCACCCTTCCCTTCCTCTATGCAAATGGTAATTTAGCCAACACCAGCAACACTTTCAAGTGGTACAATGGATTTCTGAATCATGAACTTTGTACATGCACAGAGGCTATGCCAGCTTGAAGAGAAAAATAGAGAGAAAAAGGAGGTTAAAAACAAAACAAAACAAAAACAGCAACCAAATGCTGAAGTGCCTGTGCCATGCAGGGGAAAATTTGTTTAAATTTCCTTATGTGTCTTTGACTCCAGGGGGTCACTTGAGAAAACAAAAGGGTCAAGTGTTGGACCATCATTCCAAATCTAATATGCAAAATTCTTTCCAGAGGTAAATATCTCAGCACTCCCACTTTGAGTTCATCGCTTGAGTACTTTCATCGCTTGAGTACTTTTTGTTGCTGTTTGTTTCCCCTTTCAACAGGATACTGATTGTGATTTTAGTCAAGGGCTTAGAAAAAAAACTCCAGACTATGCAAACCAAGGGTCTGCTCCCCCTTTCCAATGGGTATTCAGGAAGCACCTTCAGATACTTATCTCGCATTTGCATTTCACCCCAAGCATTAACTCCTGCATAACCTCCCCCCTTGCAAAGTTCCAACCTAACATGCAAAAATTATTCTCACAGCTTTCCCAGGAAGAACATTTCTAAAGGATATGTGAACCTTTAAGAAGACTAAACTCCAGTAACAAGTGTTTATTTTTTCCTTTCTCCCACAGCAAAAAAAAAAGGGGGGGGAGTGAAGTGATACAAACAGTAATTTCCTTTTTCCTCTTTTATTATTTCTCTTTGGCTTTGACGCTTCTCTTTAGCTTACAAATAATCTGCTTCCATTTATTAAATCAGTTTTTCCATTATGTCTATGAAATTAATCTAACCATACTTGTACAACTTTAGATTGCTACTCTTTATTTTCATTTGAGATGCTCATTATTAGAAATTGTGTGTTTTAGCATTTATTTATTTATTTTGGTTCCTCATATGTCAGTGTTTTGTTTTGTTATATTTTGGGGCATGTCCATCAGTCCATCACGTGGAATGCCAATATTAACCTGTATGGTCTTTATAATGTCTTCATATTATTTGATAATAATTTTTTTTAAATCTGAGATTTTTGTGTCAAGTCCTTCTTAAAAAAAAAAATTGTTGTTTGAGTGGTAATCTAAATATCATTTTGTTTTTATTTATGCATTTTTTCTATTTCTACTTTTTCTTCCTGTACATACGAATGTAGCATCTAAGTCATTCTTTCCTGTAAATAATAATAGTAATAATAATCCCTTTCAAACAGGATACGCGAACCTCCAAGAGAATTCAGAACCACACATGGAAAATGTTAATAACTTATCAATTGTGTCCTAATTAACAAAATTGTTGTCCTCCACAGCCAAACTAGGTGAAGTAAATTAAACAGACTGAGTAGACAATAACAGCAGTAATTAAATATGAATGATAATAATAATATTTAAATGAATAAAATGCTTAACTATGATCACATATTATTTGCAGCTTCCCAAGAAGAACTTTATAGAATATTTTCCCCTTTATTATTATTATTATTTAACTAATTATATCTTCAGGCCCCAACCCCCCTACAGGCCTATTTTCAAAAGGATGTTTTACAGGAAATCAAATGCTAATACCATCCCCTCACCACCTTACCAACCTGCCAATGCATCACAGTGGCCGCAACAATTTATTCCCATAAAAGACTTGAGAAACTAAGTAATTGAATTATGAAGGGCATTTTATCTCTTAGCTATAATGTTTCAGCAAGGTTTAGAAGTGCTGTTAACTTCCTCCCAGTGACTCAAAGGCAGACAAGAAAAGCCCTTGTGCCCAAGGTTGGAAATACATGCAAAAGCAGCAAGAATTATCTCAAGTTCACCCAATTGCCTCAAGATATACAAATGGTGTAGACTTAACAATGTGAAGGTTTTATGCATTATGTGTTATTATGTAGGAATGCTGAAATGTGTCAAATGGGACGGACAAGGGGGGGGGAATGAGTTACAAGGATATTTCTTTTTTTATTTTAGACTGTGCCCTCAAGATTGTGCAACTGATATATAATTATGTTTTATGTTACGTGATATTCTGCAGAAACCTTGACCTATGTCTGACAAGTATATGTTATTTCCACAAAAGGGGGGGGGGCATTTTTGTGTGTAATTGCTTTCATGTTTTATGTATAGTTAGTTATTGTATAGTGTAACATTCCTTATGCACCCAATGGTGGTATTATTCCTTATACGCCCAATGGAGGACTCGCCCAATGGAGGACTCATGTTTTCTAAAAGATCAGGCTATTGCATAGTCCATTGTTGAGATTTAGATCAATTTATGACCACATTTCCTTATCTCACCTGGCACTTTGTAGTGTGCCAGCCTTCTTTTTACCAAGAAGCAGTTTCAGGATTCATGAAACCAGCAGATACAAGAAGGTGTATATGCCTTGATTTACCTGGAATGATTCCTTATAGAATTAAATTGACCAATTTGGACATGTGCCCTTTTCAGAATGGTTTTTATGGGGCTGTATAAATTATAATTGGGTCAGTTCTAATTGGGCAAGTGAATCCAAGGTGCAAGTAGCTTTCTCCCTTTAAGAGTAACTGAGCAACTCCCTACTACAGTGCAAGACCAGAGCCTATAATAAAAAAATCCCATAGAAAGCCCAAGGCAAAGGCATCTCTCTCATGACATGTCCAAACCTGTGGCAGCTATGGTGAGTGCCAGGTGACATGGTCGATATGAAAGCCCTAAGGGGATTCACCAGGGATTGTTGCTGCTGTGCCATGATGGAGGTGTGAGACCAGAGGAGAGCTAGCTTTGACACCTGACAACACACAAAAAGGTAAAAACAAACAAACAAACTACGCTTTCCAGTCAATATTGGTGGATCTTCTGGTAAATGTAAAGCATAGACCACTTGTTTTTCCCATAAGTGCTAGAATACTGCTGCATACAGTGAAATGGAGAATGCGTCACTGTCGATTATATGAGGCAATGATTGGTTGTTACACAACAATATTGCCTCAGAGAGGGGACACTGTTATAAAATCATATTGGGGGGGTTGCAGGACACCATTATTAATGAACAGAGAGGGGTAACCACAGCTTGACAGCTACGGCTACCCAGAGTCCTTCGCACCACCATTTCGCCGCCACAGCTTGGCTCTCCTTCCCTCCACAGACCCGCACCCCCTCCGCAGGGATTAACATATTCAAACACCTCCTAAAATCCAACATAAACTCTGCATTTCCCCTTCGCCTAAGGACAAGCATATGCAACCCTTGCCTAGACATCTGCATTTCCCCTTCGCCTAAGGACAAGCATATGCAACCCTTGCCTAGACATCTGCATTTCCCCTTCGCCTAAGGACAAGCATATGCAACCCTCGCCTAGACAATTATCACAGACAATTATCATAAACTCCACCAAGTAACGCAGCCCATTTTTATACAGCCTTACCATTTTATACAAACCTTATACAAACTTGCTATGAACTTTTACCTTCTCGTGATTATATGCTTGCTTCTTGTGATTATATGTCTGCTGGCCTTATGTGCCTTAAATGTGAGAAACCCCTTATATCCCTTGAAAGGCGTCCCTCCCTATATGCCTAAGAACCTAACCACAACCTCAGTATTACTCTTGATTAATTAGACTAGTGTTCCTCTGTATTAGAAAATAGGTTTGTTAGTATCTCTTTGTATTAGAAAACCACTGTTTTATATTTTAGAACTGTATACGTCAGGATGTATTAGAAATGTTTTCCATACTTATTTTCTGTGCAACCCTTCTCTGACCCCAAGCCCCCCTGAAACCTCCCCATCACCGTCCCATACCCAACGAAGGAAGACACGGACAATAGAAAGATTAGCTTGACAACTTTATTCAAATAAATTGCCATCCTCAACGTAGCCCACCCTTCCATGGCCTGGAGGAAAACACTGCCGGGCGGACTTCCACCCCATGGAAATCGCCAGGAACTGCCCCACCTCTGCACCCATCTTGACTGATTGCCCTTCCTGCCAAACAACAGGGAGCACCATCAACGACAGGAGAAGAGAGATTGACATCTCTCCATCTGAAAGGAAGAGTCATCTCCGCACCCCGTCGCCCTTGTCTCCCCCTCCCTCCTAGTCCAGAGATTTCCATGCATGAACAGGAGGGTATATAGGGGGACTTCACCATTTCCCGGGGTTCCTTCCTTCTTTCCAGAGGCAGGGACCCTACAGCTGTAGCTTTGCATTCTGCAATAAAGGGATCAGTTTGTTTTTCCTGACAGCATCGTGTGGTCTCTGTCATTTTCCCGGCGGAGCTGAACTTAGTGCAAATTTTGGAGCTTCCGACCCGCGTCTGTCCTTCTTAAAAGGCAACGCATTTTGGGGTACATTTTTTCATAACACTGCTCATGGGGTTCTTCTACTTCAGGGTCCTGTACGAACTCAGGAAAGTGGCCTCTCTGGAGCAGAAAACAAAAAGGCAGATCTACGGCTTCATCTCTCTCACGGTCGTCACCTTTTTCGTCCTCTTCACTCCTCACCAGGTGACTTCGTATTACAGGTATTTTTGGGAAGTGATGCTCCACGGGAAGGCAGCTGAAAGCTGTGACTTGGTGAGGAAGATCTTCATCTACCAACGCACAACTTTGTTCTTTACCACCTTGGGCAACATCTTTGATCCTCTTCTGTACATCCTGCTCCTCAAGGATATTCGGGCAGAGTTCAAATACACCTTCACTTTCAAGGCTCGCAGGGCAGGAGTCTCAAACAAGTCAGAACAGCAAGGTTTTCCTCCGTGCTTTACCACCGGTAGACAGATGCAAGAGCAGCTTGGGGCACAGGACGTACCCGACTAACGCTCCACATGCAAAGTATGATGGTTGAAAGCAGGAGCGAGGAACCTGTGTCACTCTCCAAAAGCTGCTGAACCGCAACTCCCATCAGCTGCAGCCACATGGGCCGACACTCAGGAACGAGGGGAGTTGGAGTCCAACAATATGTGGATATCTGGTTTTCAACATTTTGATATATCACCACTTAAACATTGCGATATACCTATATATCACAGCCTGAAATAAGGATGGAGCTATGTAGAGGCATCATAGTTTTTCCTGCATTGTGATTCCCCCCCCCTCTTGTGATTTGCTGCCCCCTTGCATGAGGGAGAACTGAGCCAGCAGAGTTAACAGGGGCTGCAGGAATTAAGAGAAGCATTGGCTGGCTTCATGGTTTTTCCCACATTGCGATTTTATATATTTGCCAGGTCAAAAATTATGAAACTGATATCACAATTATGGACTTCAAAATGGTTTTGGATGATGATATATTGATATATCTCCCAGCCCTATTGGAGGGCTGTAGCCAAATTTGCCACCTGTGGTTGAAAGCACTCTTGTTCCCAGATTTTCTAAACACTTTGATTGATTTCTGGTAACTTGGTATGATCAAAGCTTTGACCTTTGCTGGAGAAATGTAGATCCTGACTCCACTGTGGGATAGCTAAATAACATAGCTATCATTCTGTGGCAATGTGATTTGTCGTTTCACTGACAGTTTTATGGTGTCAGTGGGATTTGTGATTGAATATGATGGTGTTTTAGGGTTTGTATACCAAAAGCTCCCCAGCCTCCCCAAATGAAAAAAATAAAAATATACAAAAGTTGCATTGTGACTTCACTCCGAAGGTCATTGGGAAGTTTGGGATTATACATACCGGTACATATTGGGTGGGTGGGGTAGAGGAGATATTACATGGTGTGGAGCTTGCCAAAAGGAGAATGTTGATGGGCAAAGTAGTCGGTCCCACCAGAATGTATATAGGAGGAAGAAAGCACTATGCAAGAGAAATTGCCCAGTTTATTAAATGAGCATATGGTGTAAGATGCTCATTATGGCATACCTGCTACTGCTTTGCAGTTTGTTGGTGTGGGCTCAACTTAAAAGTAGATTCACTATGGTAGCCTGGGAGCTATTGTGGCATCAAAGTAGTTAAGAGTGCCAAGACTATTGCTGTGTACAAGTGGTGGCTTGTACATCCCACCACTTGTTTGCAAAGCAGTGTGCAGACATTAGCAACAATCTACCCATATCCTGAGAATCTTAGAACTGTAGAGTTGGAAGGGGCCACAAGGGTCATTTAGTCTAAGCCCCTGCAGTGCAGTAATCTTTTGCCCAACATGGGGCTCAAACCCATGACCCTGAGTTTAAGAGTCTCGTGCTCTGCCAACTGAGCTATCCCTTGGATCATGTATCTTATCATTTCGTTCCTTATGAAACACTGCTTTTTGATGCATTGTTCCCCTAACACTTTTTACACAATGTGCGCACATTCGAAGAACAAGGAGTCCCAGGTTCAAATCTTCACTTGGCTATGAAGCTCTCTGGGTGACTTTGGGCCAGCCGCAATTTCAGAGCCCAATGTACTTGTAAGGATTTGATGTGGGAGAGCAGGGACCTTATAAGCCATCCAAGTCTAGGGGGAAAATGCAGTGAAGCATGCTGGCAGGACGAGAACATTATTTGTATTGGATTGGCAAAAAAGGAGGATGGAGAACTTTTGGAAGTGAACCATATTCCAAAGCTTCCGCCACACTGATGTTCATCAAGTTGAGGTGTGAGTAGCTGTTTAGTGGGTGAAAAGTTACTCATGTGACCCACTGGGCATTGGCAATTGTTACACACCACCTGCGTTCTGCCAGCAGTTTGAGATTCCAGGGAGTTCCAAGCATGCTTACGGGGTCTGTGTTTCTTCTTGAACAACAAGACACAGAGGAAACTGCAGTGTCTTTATACTATATGGTTTATTTACACATATATGCAACCTGAGCCTGCTAGGGTTCAGAGCATCAGTATTCCAAGAAAGTCTAGCTTCTTTCTTGTACTGTACCTTGCCTTGCTCTCTCAAGTCACATCCCAGCTTCCTCTAACCTTACTAACCTAAACTTTGCCCTTTTTCTAAACCTGTGCCGTGTTGGTGACCCATTACCCTCAGGCTGCCACCTCAGAGGGGATTAGTCTGATTGAATTTGCTTTCAACATATCACAGGAAGTACCTGCTTGCCTTAAATAGCCCTTAATGCATGCTAATTTCAGAGTGTTTAGAAACACAGGTCAAATACACACATGGGCCTAGTTATAGCTTTTGACATCCCAAAGCTTAACCAAATTCTTGCACTTGTAAGACTATGTTTCCTAACTATCTGTACTGAATCAGAAGCAAATCTGGTTTAGTAAAGTGGACTTAATTCTAAGTACTGTAAGTGAGCTGTGATGCCAAACATTCTACTCATTTATTTAAAACTTTTTAAAAACTTCCGGAGTGGTTTATAAAGGTCAGCGATAAGGCAGTCCCTACCCTCAGGCTTGCAACCTAAAATGCACAATGCAAAATAAAAAGGGATCAGGAGGGAGGAGAAATTTAAAAAAGAAAACTCAGTTTCTTAAATTCAGGTAGGTAGCCGTGTTGGTCTGATGCAGTCGAAATAAACTAAAAAATTGTCCAGTAGCAAATTAAAGACCAACTAAGTTTGTTCTGGGTAAAAGCTTTTGTGTGCATGCACACTTCTTCAGATACACTTCTTCAGATTCTTCAGTTTCTTAAAGTTAGTTTCAAGAGTACTGTACATGAAAAGAACCTGCTCTTGATGATTTCAGTGGAACGTATTTCCCAGTAAAATGTATAGCATAGCACAGCCCTGAACAGTTGCAGACCTATGTGCTTTTGCCTGCAAGAAAATCAAATAGAATTTAAGATTTTAAAATCCGCCATAGGGTAATAACTTACAGGAACCAAACTAAGTTCTCCAGAATTCTTTATAGGGCTAGAATGGTAAACAAAGCATAAAGGGGGAGGCAAAAACTTAGATGCTTTTAGGCTGTGTACATACAGTACTGTACATTTAACATATATGCTTCTCCCTCCCCAAAAAAAGTTTGTAAAAAAATGCGGGAATTATAGTTCCTCTCCTCTGTGAAGGGCTAACTACAGTTCCTAGGATTCTTGGGACAAAGTCATTTCCTTTAAATGTATGATGTACAGGCAGCTGCAATCTCAAGATAGAATGTGGGAGAAGGTGGACAATTAAAATGAGGCTGTAGTAGGAGGTCTCTATGGTAAAATAAAATAAAGGAGCAGGTTTATGGGGCGGGATACTTTTCAAACATACCAATCAAAATTTGAGTATAGGCACAAGACAAGCACTTATTGGTCGAGCAAAGCCGAAGTTACGCCTCCTTTTTTAACGGCGCCCAATTGTGTTATGGTTGCGCGCTGTCCAATGACTACGCGAGGCTTCAATTACGTCATTCTCTCGTAGGAAATAGAGTCTTACTTGCCCAAGGGAGCCGGATGTACGTGAAGCTACCTACCTAATTTATTTATTGAAACACCCTTTTAGTCCCTGCCTGTAAGACATTGACCTATCACAAGCCAAGAAGAGATGAGTGGCAGGGATGGACACTATTCAGAAAAGGAAGTTGGGGAATAAATGGGTGGGGGAATAAATGAACAGCAGAAATTCAGGTGTATCTGAAGAAGTGTGCATGGAAAGCTCATACCAAAATAAAAACTTAGTTGGTCTTTAAGGTGCTGCTGGAAGGAATTTTTTTTATTTTGTTTCAGCAGAAATCACTGCGAGGGTAGGTTGGACTGACAGTCCAGTTGTCAAATCACAAAGCGAACAGAGCGACACCCCTGCTGGCCTATCGCGTCTCGAGTCCCGCCTTTCACGTCGCAAATCTCTCCCTCTCCCTCTTATTGCTTCGTCCTCACCTTCACAACCTCAGCGGGCGCTTATTGGTCCCCCATTTGATTGAGAGTGAATACTAGCCAATGAAGGACGTCCATATATAAAACCCCCTTCCAATGACAGGCGGCGTAGCATGAAAAGGGGCCGCGCCGCGCTACGTCCGGGCTGCGCGGCGCAGAGGCAGAGGGCGGCGGGGGCGCCATTTTGTGAAGAGTCCGGAGCGTGGATGAGGCGAAGGTATATGTGAAAGAAGGAGGAGGGAAATAAAAAGCCTTATAGATAAGAAAAACGACGCCGTTCCGGAGCTGGGGCCTCCTGGTGAGTTCGTTGCCTGGATATTAACGCCTCAGGTGGCCAAGGAAGGAGCGGCGACGTTTCTTTCCTTTTTCGCGCTTCGGCCGCGGGGGGGGGGTCATAATGGTACCGCCCTTTCTCTCTTGTTTTCTTCCCCCGCCACTTTGGTATCTCCCTTCCTGGCCTTCGCAAGGAAATGGGAAGATCCGAGAGATTCTCCCCCTTCCCCCCCCTTAGTCCTAATGGTACATCCCGAGCTAATTAATATGTGTTGCCTCTGGAAGAGACCATTGTACTTGGGCGGGGGAGGAGGAAATAATCCTCATTTCCCCCCCCCTCCCCTCTCTTGAAAGAGTTAGGTGGCGGCGGGACAAAGACCCACGTGAGGCTATTGGCTGGGGTCAGGAAGTGACATTTCTGCCCGCGTGTCCCTTTCCCGTGCAGAAGGCATGGCGCCCGCACGCCTCCTCTCCTGGCCTAATCCGGATTAGTGGTCTAATGTAGGCTGCGCTCCTAGCCACGCTTTTCTGAGCTCAGTGGGCCTGCTTCATGAATAAACATGGCAGAAGAGTTGCGGGGGTGCGCCATATACGGTATATATTCTGCCTCTTAACCCTCACAAGGCAGTGCACAATTGGAGGAGATCCAATTGAAATGCATTTGGGTTGAATAATAATAATAATAATATAAAGTATTCTGAGGAACCAACAAGTCTCAGGAATGAGTGACATAAACAACCGGGAAAAGTGTAGCAGGTTGCAACAAATCAAGTTTTTCAGGCACGCTTGAAGGCTTTGTTAGCTCTGCAGGGAGGGAGTTTCAGAGCCATGGTACCACCACACATGAGCCCACCAGCCTAATAGCTTAGGGGAAGGGCAGTAAGGTCCCAGGCTTAGTCTCTGGTGTCATGAAGTCTGGTTCCTGTAACCTAGGAAGAGGTGCTGCCAGTCAGAATGGGCAATGCTGAGCAAGATGGGCATGCAATCTGATATTGTTAAAGGTGGTTTTCTGTGTTCCCCTTGTGGGCATGCAAGAAGGGCCTTTGTTGTTTTTTTAGAAATGCCGAGGATCATAAGAGCTAAGAGTGGTCCTTTAGAGAAGCGGGCCACAAATATTCAGAGCTTTACAGGTTAGTATCAGCATATTGAATTGAGCTTGGAGGCTCTCTAGTGACAACTGGAGTAAAGCTGTTAATACACGCTCAGGTCTCCTGGTCCTCTGTAGCCTTTGTGCCTGCAAGACACTGCAAAAATTAGAAGTCATACAGACTGTTGCTTAACTACAGTATGGTAGCATATTGCATGGGGGCTGTGATCTGGGGATGGTGCGTATAAGAAAAAACCTACATATCTGAACCACCTCCTTCAGACTGCCCTCATGTGACCATGCTTGCCTACCAAGCAAGGCAGAGAGCTTTTAAATTCTCCACCTTGCTTATGAGGCTCCGGGAGGCTCTTTTGAGATCTTGTTGCTGGGCCGTCCCAAGTTCCTGGGAGATCTCTCAAGAGCTTCCCAGAACCTGCTAAGCAAGCCCTGGAGATTAAAAGCTTTTTCGCACTGGGAAAAGACAACATAAAAGGCACTATTAAACTCTGTCGTGCATGCAATTAATTTGCAAGATTTAATCGTGCTTGAGGTGAGAACATACTGAACTTTTTTTGTTAAAAAAAATTAAAGTTCCAGAGGGATCGTGTTTGTCACATTGAGGAATACAATTGTGAGAAGCAGGGTATGCATTCTTTAAATAAATAATCAGTTGCTGCACAAACAGAGTGCCTTGTGGCACATCAATAGGCTTTGCAATCTTAAGTAGGTTTTCTGGGAAGTACATATTACTGAGCTTAATGTGGCTTGTTCCCAAGTAAGTGTGGATAGGATTGCAGCAAGATTGCTATATTATCTTGCCTTTCTCACAGAACCAGGACTCAAGGGGGTTTACAGAAATTAAAACATGGATAAAACACAGAAGTTTAAAAGTCATTAAACACATAGAATTAAAACAATATAAAAATAAATCTGTTAAAATATGGATAGTAAAAGCAGCACAGCACAGATCAGGAGTGAGGGTCTGGCATTGATGCCTAGCCATAAGTTAGGTTTACAGTGATGGTTTACAGTATTCTTATTCTTATTTATTAAATTTCTATACCACCTTTCATCCAAAGATCACAGGACAGTTCACAATACTGTATAAAAATACAGAAATGTGTAACATAGTAACAAACAAGAACAACCCCCCCATTTCAGACAGTATAATTAGCCAAACGTCTGAGAGAAGAGGGCTGTTGGGCTGTTTTCGTCTGGTGCCTAGAGATATGTAAATCACATAGGGGAATGGGAACATAGTGAGGGCAGGATTCTTTCTGTATGGGTAGCACCAGTGATTGCCCTTGCACAAGTCCAGATGTGTAAATTGCAAAATAGTTATCCCTGGTGTGCCAAAACCCATTCATTGACTGGACAGGTCCTGGGTGCTCACTAGCTTGCTCTTTATTAGCACCTGTAGCACTGAACTAATAGCCAATTTACTTTAAATTCCATTCAATTAGTTGTATTAGTTTACATGCAGCGGGAATGGGGTGGGAGGGAGGCATGAGTCTCATGGTACCTTAAAGGCTACAAGCTTTCAGTGTCGTTTTTTGAAAGCTGAAGCCCTTCGTGTAAGATTGAACTGTTCTGTAAGGAGCTGCCACAGGATTTGCACAAGACCAGGAGTTTGAATCCAAGTCTTCCACATGCTGGGTCATGCTTAGTAGAAGAATCTGAATACATTAGCCTTCTCTCTCTTAACATGCTTCCTTCCATTTGTTGAGAACTTGTACAAAGGGTGGAGAGGTAGAACTGGTTGTCTGGGTTCTTCTGCCAGGGACCATGCATTGATCTTCCCCAGTAACCTTGAGGAAATGTGGCTGGAAATCTTCCCTCGAAGCACCACCACATACCTGTCCAGAGTGTTAGTAGATCTGGTCCAAAAGAGCATTTCAGTTTCCTTGAAGCTGTCATCAAAATGTGTTTTGCATCAACAACCTTATACCTGTTTTGTTTATCACTTTTGCCAAGTAATTACAAAATGACCTGCCCTTTGTTATTTTCCCTGCCTGTGCTGACTGCGCTAAACTTACCCTATATCCTTCCAGGGGTAGCATAGCACAATACAGAAAAGGAGTGTTCTGCCTATGAATTTCTCTTCTGAGAGACCTGGGGATTATTTATTTAAAGTGTAAATCTGGGTGGTTTATCTGGTACTTTCCTGGCATTTAAATGCTATGGGGGGGGGAGGCAGTTGGGCTAGAATTTAATTAATGGCTTATCAAAATTGGTACCCAGGACTAGGATTGCTTCCAGTTTTGAACATGGTGCTAAAAACCAGTGGGTGGGTGCATGCATTACACTTATGGCGAGTGATGCATAGAGCATCAGGTTGCAGTGCCCTCATGCTCTTAACGCTTATGAGGTTGCTTCTCCTTCAGTTGCATGCATCAGAATCTCTGTGAAGTCTTCCTCCTCCATCTTTGCTTCAGGGTATCTGTGTATGAGCTTCAATTTACTCCACCTCCTACCACAAGCTTCCTGGTGCCTTTTGACATCAGCTGTGAGCTTGGGGTAGCCACGTGGGACTGGCATTCACTGCGCTGGGGAGGGGGGAACTGGGAGATGTGGGCAATGGTTTATTGGGTACCCTGACTCACCCTGTCCCTTCTCCTTTCACAGGGCAGCAAGGCGAAAACCCCCAACCCTTCCTTCACTGGAGCTCAGCTTCGTGTTTTGTTTTTTTATTTAAAAAAAACCCCACCCGCCCCACCGCACGCACACCCCTCCCAATGTCTTAGAATGAGCCGTTTTTTTATCAAAACGGTGGCTTTACGGCCCAGCATTGGCCTTGCAGTGAAGCCAGAGCTGGATTGAAAGATGTTAATTTTGGGGGAAAAAATCACTTTTTTTTTCCTGCAGCAGCTGGGTTAGAGGAGGAATCTTTTAGCCTCGCATGAGCTCACCTCTCTCAGGCATTTTTAGAAATGGTGTTCAAAGGGCTTGGATTGTTTCCTGCCTGGAGCTCTCCCCTGCCTGGTTCTGCAGTAACCGTGGCTGGAACAAGAGGGTGAGAGGGGGGAAAAAGGACAGAAAAATGAAAGAGAGAGAGAGAGAAAAAAAAATCGTTACTGACTTTGACCTTTTTACACCTCCAGTTTTTCTAATCTGGGCTATTTTTATTTTTGTTTTTTTACAGCGAGATTTTTTTGATCTTCAGCTACAGTAAGTTATTCAATTTTTTCCAATTTTTTCCTGCCTTTCCACTGATTTCCTTTTTATCGTTGTTGCTAGTTACTTATTGATATTATTGCTACTATGATGGTGGTGACTGTGACTATGATGATGTGTTGCTGATGGTGGTGATTAAAAAAAATGACTGCTGATTTTTAACCGGATGAAAATGGAGTTTTTCTGAGTGGTCCTAACTGACTCTGGGCTTTTAACCCCTTGGGGGGAAAACACAACAAGGTTTTTAAAACACATTTTTTTAAAAAGTGGATTGATCGCATTTAACTCTTTTTTTCCCCTCCCTCCCTGATTGCCTGGCTGCTAAGAACGGAACCCAATTTCTCTCCAGAACTTGTTTGAACATCTCAGGAAGTTGCTACACTTTTTTATTTTTATTTTTTTATTTTTTAATATTTCATTTCTGTGCAATTTTTCAACTGTTGCTGCAATGTGTCTGTGGTGCTGATCGCTCGCTAGCAGTGACAGCCTTCCCTTGGTCAGACCCTGCCCCCCCCCCTTCCTGTCTCATACCCTTCAGTTCCCGTCTTGATCTTTTCCTCCACACCGTCCCTACCTTACAAACGCCGTCATGGACGCCCAGTCTGGATTGGCAGAGGCCGTTACCTGCGGAGCCTTGCATGGAGCAGACACAAACCCATCTTGGCTGATGGTAAGGGGCTGAGTTGGCTTACTTCCAGGCTTCAGCAGCCATCCCTCTTAAAGGCCTTGCTGAAAAAGAGTACACACCTGCACTTCAAGCAAAACTCTGCTAGCAGATCTGAGTGGACTGTTCAGGTCTTCATTGCCTTCTGTGCATGCAGCCACTTTAAGGGTCAGAAGTGGGGGAGAGAGGTTGTCTTGTTTTGGGGAGCAAAACCAAGTTCAACAACCAAGCTCAGTATATCTTGTTGCACTGGGCTTTGTGGGTGGGGGTGACCTGGCCAGTTTTGTGTGGTGGGCTCTTTTCTTTTTAAAAAAGTGGCAACAAAACTACACTCCCAGAGTATAATTCTGTGTTAAAAATTGCAGTGCATGCGCACATACTTGGAATCTTTTGCCCGTTACTTGACCCTTATTAACAGATTGAACAATCTCTTTTAACAGTTGAGTTATATATACCGTATATTCCGGCGTATAAGACGACCCCCAACTTTTCCAGTCAAAATACAGAGTTTGGGATATACTCGCCGTATAAGAAATACGGCCCGATGTATAAGACGACCGCCGACTTTTGAGAAGATTTTCCTGGGTTAAAAAGTACACTACTCTTATACGCAGGAATACACAGTAAAAATAATTGAGTATGTCACAGTGCCCAAGTTACCTTGATGCATTGCAGAGATTAAAAGAAGTCTCTGCCAGCAGACTTAGGATAGACATGAGAAAGGCAACGGGGGCGGGAATGAAACAAGCAAGTTCAGGCAATAACTTTGTGAAAAGTTACATCATGATCATTATTAAAGGTAGTGGTGGTGGCTGATAAAGGCTTTGGTTAATAATGAAATAATAGCTACTCTCTATGCCTTGGGTACAGCACCATCCTGACAGCAACAAATGGAAGAAGTGCATGCTAGGTGCCAGCTAAAGTCATGGGACCTCTCTTTGGAACCAAGTTTGGTGGTCATAATATGGCTTTGGTAACTCATGGACAGACGTGTAATTGGCAGCCAGCACATTTTGTTTTGGTTTGTGAGTCAAACCCATTCATTGCTACTCTGCTTTCCCTGAGAGCTGTAGAATGTGCAGAGAGCTTGTGGACCAGGCTTTTGAAGAAAGCAGCACCCCTCTGCATCTTCCAAAAAACCTATGGAAGGAAACCTAGTCATTCCTTGCCACCTCAGCTTGCTGCAATTTGCCAAAGCCTAACTTGTGAGAGAGAGAGAGAGAGAGAATGTTTGTTTTTTCTTCCAGTTGGGTTTTTGCCGAAGGCATCAGCAGAGGGGGACTCCTTGCATTTCCCGCAAAATTGCAGCTTTGATGTATGAAAACCACCCATGGGAACGGATGGAAGTGACCCTTTTATCCATGCAGGAAAGGGAATAAAGGAGGGCTAATACTCCCCTCCTTCCCATAAGAGATAGATAGATAGAAATTTTAAAGAGAGAACAGCAAAGCACAGTTGATTTCTGTGGAAACGCCTGGGAGCAAAACCACTTTTCTTCTGATTCAGGGGGAGGTGTCCCCCATGAGTTGGACTTCTGAAAGAAAGTGTCAGCATCTCCTTGCTGCCTGCATCATGAATTGAACTGGACAGGAAAGAGATTGCCTCTTCATTCCTCCAAAAAAGAGAAAGATAGTGTCATTTCTTCCTTTATCCCTCTCCCCTGTTTTTGGCAGGAGGGAGCCATGGGCCGCAAAAGCCCAACTTGCAAGAGAAAGAGAGTGTGTTGTTTTTGTTGTTACTTACTGAATTTATTTGTTGCTTTCTTGAGATGATAATTTATTTGTTGCTTTCTTGAGATGATAAAAGCATACATTATACAAAATACAACATTCACCAGAAAAATAAGACTACAAGTACCACATTGTGCATGCACACGAAAGCTCATACCAATGACAAACTTACAGTTGGTCTCTAAGGTGCTACTGGAAGGAATTTTTTTTTATTTTGTTTCCACATAACATAAAAACACCTTGTTTCTTCCCCTGAAGCATTGGGCGGGATGGTGGTGGTGAAAGGGGGTACTTCCCTGCTAACAGGACTTGTGATAGAAGTGCAGGGGTGGTCATCAGTTGGGGGTAAAGCGCTCACGTACAGTGAGGAGGCAAGTGGATTTATCAAGCCCTGCAAGCACTAAAGCTGGGTCTCCTCGGAGCCTTGAACAGAGGGCCTTCTGACTGCCCTTGGCGTTTGGCCATTAGAATTGCTTTCGGTAGAGGATGATTAACGAAACACTCATGCCACCTTGAGGTCGCACAGAAAGGTGATAGCACCATAAATCTAATTTCTGTCCCTGTGCTTTGCTGCATGTTGTCAGTCCCATATACACCTCCTGCTATTAATCCTGTTTGCTGGCCTTTGGCTGCAGTGTATGCTGTGACCACACACAAACACATTTACCTTGTTTCGGATCACAAAAATCATGTTCTAGTCTTTTCCTCTGCCCATCTCAAACAAAACTGCTAGCTGGAACTGAAAGTGTTGAATCTTTTGAAAGGTCTTGGGATTTTCCCCGCGGCTCTATTCATTATCCAGAGGTTGCTCTCCATTCTCATTTTGTTATTGCAACAGTCCTGTGAAGCAAGTATAGACAGAGAGTGTTCATGAGCCTCTGGGAGTTTCATTGCTGGACAGAGAATCTAACATGGACCTCCAGCAGTGAAACTTAACAATCAGTCCCCTACTCTGTTCACTTGATGGCATGGGTCTGGGTTGTTGAGTATCACATGCAACAGAACTAAATGTGTCAAGGTGGGAGCAGGAAAGTAAAAGGCCTTGCCATGTTGGATTTTTGTAAATAGCTTGGGGGGGGGGGGGAAGAGAATGTGTGTGCGTGAGAGAGAGAGAGAGAGAGAGAACGTGAGCAGCGTTGAATGTTCCTCCATGCTGAAACTTCTTTCCCAGGCTACTTTCAGATGTATTACAAGACCACTCTGAGTTTGTACATAGATGAAGTTCTGATACTGATTTATGTTAGTTTCCACTGGTCGCTTTAAAAATATATTCTAAGTATTGTATAACTGTGTTAAAGGGACGCGGGTGGCGCTGTGGTCTAAACCACCGAGCCTAGAGCTTGCCGATTCGAAGGTCGGCGGTTCGAATCCCTGCGATGGGGTGAGCTCCCGTTGCTCGGTCCCTGCTCCTGCCAACTGCCAACCTAGCAGTTCGAAAGCACGTCAAAGTGCAAGTAGATAAATAGGTACCGCTCCGGTGGGAAGGTAAACGGTGTTTTCGTGCGCTGCTCTGGTTTTGCCAGAAGCGGCTTAGTCATGCTAGCTACACGACCCGGAAAAACTGTCTGCAGACAAACGTCGGCTCCCTCAGCCAGTAAAGCAAGATGAGCGCCGCAACCCCAGAGTCGTTGGTGACTGGACTTAACTGTCAGGGGTCCTTTACCTTTTTTATAATGATGTTAACTAGGTGTGCGCAAGAGACTTGTGTAGATGAGCAGGCTCCATTGTTGCTCCATGTAAGTGGTTGAAATGAGGCTGGGACACGAACCAGAATCTCATTTCCTTGTTTAACAATCTAAAGATCACAGCAAGGTCTTGGCACTTTTGTTGTAAGCATCTATAAATGGAGGTCCAAAGTTAGATAGCATTCACTTGCTGTTTTTGAAAGAAGTTTTGTTGAGAAAACTGTGTCTGAGTTGTCTCACTACTAGAAATTCCGCTAGGTGGTGACTAAGCTTTTTGTATCGGTTTCATCTGGAGCTGGGTTTTCTGTAGTTGTGTTACTTACAAAGCTGGTTAAAAACAAAATTGAGGGCTGGGAGTAAAATTGATTCTACCCACAAGATGCTTGTCGTTGAAAGAAGGGTCTTAGCGGTTGACGTGATAAGAGACCCACCCATCTTGGAATACCACTGCTAGCTTTAGACACAATATCATGCACAGCCTATGCTTGACATGGGCACAGGTGTCTCTTGTGGGAGAATGTGGGTGGTTCCGTGGCAGGCTGATGGCAAAGCCACCTCACTTCCTTTAGTGCCTTATGAGAAATGGTCTTTGCCTAGTGGCAATCATTTTTTTAAAAAAAGGAAAATGCAGTTGCTTAGCAATTCTGCTATGCCTTACTGCTTGCAGGATGGATCTGAGATTTTCCAGCATGCCTCAGGGATGATAGCTTCTCGTTCAAAGGGGGAAGCGCTTCCTGCCAGGCTGTGTGTGTGTATTCTGTTGTCTGCGTGTGTGCGCATGTGTCAAGACGCTGAAATCCCACGTGACTGCTTTCCCTTTTCTGACAATCTTCCTCCTCCAGCACCAAGCCTGTGTTCCTGCTGCATACTTGAGTCATGGCCAGCAACGTCACCAACAAGACAGACCCACGCTCCCTGAACTCCCGTGTGTTCATTGGCAATCTCAACACGCTAGTGGTGAAGAAGTCGGACGTGGAGGCCATCTTCTCCAAGTATGGCAAGATCGTGGGCTGCTCTGTGCACAAGGGCTTTGCCTTTGTGCAGTATGTGAACGAGCGCAACGCTCGTGCTGCCGTGGCAGGAGAAGATGGCAGGATGATCGCAGGCCAGGTCCTAGGTAAGTGCCTTGTGGTGGTTTTTAGCTTAACCCTTTTCTTAGGCCTGGCTGAAATCATTGACCAGTTCCTCTTGTGAGCGCCTCTCCTGCTTCCTTATTGCCTCATTTCACACTCGAACGTAACACACCACTCTGCTAGCAGAGCCAAACTACTATATACACAAACCAAGCACATACTCTCGGCTCTGTATCGGAGGCAGTCTAGATGTCAAGGTGGAGGTGGCAAGTCTATAAAAAGGAGAGCAAGGAAGTCTGTCTTCATTGAGCTGTGCGGAAGTGCAGAGCGTTGCCCGTTTATTTTATTGTATTTATTTTTATTCCACCTTTCAAGGTACAGTTTATTATGAGGCAGCTTACAAGTAACATCAAAACATGGTAAACACACAGAGCAACATCAGAAAGGTGGGGTACAAGCCTGTCTCTCCTATTTTTCTGTTGACGCCTTTTGAAGCCTTAATCAAGTTTATACCCAAATTCTAATGATCCATTCCACAGGATAGAGCAGAAGCATGTCCCTGGTTTATTTTGCTTCATCTGCTTTTCTTTCCCGAGACCCTTTCAGGGCTGTTGGTCATTTTGGGTTCGCGAGGGAAGAGAAAGGCAGCTTGGAGCCTTGGATTGGCTTTTATGGAAATAAGGAATGTTGATCACTATGTAGAGCTAGCCTTTAGGTCAGGTTTTTCATTTCTTCCTCTTTATGTGTAGTGTTTCTGTATGTTTATGACAGTCTTCCTGCTCCTCACAGCATCCAGGTGGTGCTAAGCTAGGATTGTGGATGTCCTTGGGCAAGTCAGTGGGGATTTGAACTAGGGCCCAGAATGTCACAACCCAGCTCTTTCTTGTGGCTACCCTTGACTCCCCTTTTGAGACTAGCTTATATGTATTTGCAATGCTGGGATTGGTGCAGGGAGCCTGGCACCCATCTTCTTTTGAGCTACTCTACCCCACTCCTCTCCAAAAAGCCTGAGCGGGAGCAGCCAAAGCCTTTTTTTTTCATTGCTCCTTCAAAGCAGTTCACTGGGTTGCCTAAGTACAGAGAAAGGAGACACAACTTGCACAGCCGGCATTGTAATTGGCTCATTGTTTCATTAGGCAAGGCTCAAGAGTGTTTATGCAGCCCTGTTTGAAAGCCACAATTCCAAATCCCTCCATTCCAAAAGCCACATCCCTGATCTTCAGAGAAACCAACAGCTTTGTCTCCTCTTCACTGCTGCCCGTAGCCCTGTAAATAACAGTACAAGTAGCTTAGTAGCCCACAGATATTAACTGCCCATTCAAGCTGTTTAGTAGTCACATAATGGCATATTGGTGCACTTCCATTTTAGACTAGCTTTCCTGCCTAGTCACTGGGACAAACTTTCACTCTGCACATGAGACTTCTGAGCAGCTGTTTACAAGTTTGCTCCAGGGCAAGCTCAGCCTTGCTTGTCTTTCATTCCAGTGTTTCCTCTGCCAGACAACATTTTCCTGCCACCCCCCAGGTGGTGTGGGGAAAAAAAATGTTCTGTGTAGCCAATCCATCCTGCAGTGAACCCTCCTACTTTGTAAGTGCTGCTTAATATATTAGTTCTGTCACTGTGTGGCTTAGATTTGCTGCAAGGGAAAGAGTTGCACTTTTCCACCCAGCAGTAAGAAGCTGAGTGTCTTTGTCTTTGCAACTGGCAAGTGGCTGAAGATCCTGGCCAACATGAAATGTCTTATTCAGTATCATTTTTTTGCCAAACACAATGCCTTTTTTTGGTGTTCCTGCTTGAGGTTAATGGCTCATAGCTTGTCTTCTACTCTCCCGGCTCTCTAGTGACTGGACATTATGTTGTTTGTACCTTTTAGCAGCATATATCCTATGCCACCCCTTAGGGCAGGGGTCGGCAACCTAAGGCCCATGGGCCACAAGCGGCCCAAGAGCCGCCCGTTCAGTGAGTCCCCGCATGCTGCACTAAACCAGTGTGGTGTGGCACCCGTGGTGCCAAAAATCGTGTTGAGGCAGACGTCGGAAATTGGGGGCACATGCAATCCGGCCCATGGAGGTATCTGCTGGAGTGAACCGGCCCAGGCGAGGTAAACTTTGCCGACCCCTGCCTTAGGGCCATGTGTTCCATCCCAGAACAGAGAGACCTCGGCAACACATTTGTGCTCAGACGTATGGTAGGCCTCGAGTTGTTTCCAAGAGCTGTGAGATGCCAGCTTTCAAAATGGGCGTGTCTCTCTGTGTGTCTCTGTTCCAGATATTAACCTGGCTGCCGAGCCGAAGTTGAACCGGGGCAAAGCTGGGGTGAAGAGATCGGCCACAGAGATGTACGGGTCAGTAGCCGCACCACCTTCTCCGTCCCCTCTAGTCAGGTCGGGACCCTTATGTTTTTTTCCTATTATTTAAACATTTCTGTTCTTTTTATTTCTCTGGCTTTGAGCAATGTCTCCATGGGTCTTAATTGTCTAGCTGGTTGCAAGGAAATGAAGCTTGAGTGTGTAGAGGTGTGTGTATGTGTACGTGTGCATGCGTGCAAGCAACTATCCATGTGAATGTTAGAGGCCATGTGGAAGAGTGGTTTTTTTGTACCTGTGGGCGGCACAATTTGTTATCTTGGATCCCAGCGCAAAGCTCAGGTGGCTTTGAAGTGTGGGTGACAGAGGGATTGTTGGATAAATGCAGCGTTGCCTTTGCTCTTGCACTGTGAATAACTGTGTTTAGCCTTGATATGCCAGACTGGGAATGGACTCCTGATCATGGGAAGCAAAAGAATCACCTGTTCCCTTCAGCCTTCCTGAGCAGGATTCCTTTCCTTGGTGGTCTCCCCGAGACCTGACCATGTTCCATGTGCTTTGTCTTTCAGGTCATCTTTTGACCTGGACTATGACTTCCAGCGTGACTACTACGACAGGTAGGTTTACCTGAATGCTATTTGCTGCATTGTACATGCTTCGTTCCTTCTGGTAGAAGAGGAAGGCATCAGTACACTGTTCTGTTGTGCAGCATCAAATAGATCAGGCCTTTTAATTCCCTCCTTCCAAAACAATCCAGGTGTAGGTTCCTTTTTCTGGCATAGAGTATAATGACCTGAGAATGAATTTCCGTTTTCACTCGTCACTTAGCCCAATCCTGGGTTCTTGTGACACTTGTCATATTTTTAAGAACCTTCTGCCATTAACAGTGAGGAAGACAAGGGGGTGCATAGGAGAAAGCCATAGGGATGACTTTAATGGAGGTGGCAGTATTTGAGGGAAAAGTGGAGGCATCTTTTTCTTTGGACAAAAGGAGTCTGGGGAGGAAGAAAGGGTTTTCACAAGGGGTTGTAGGTCAGTGGTAGAGTGCCAGGTCAGCAGGTAGAAGCTCCTCGAGCACCTCCCTGCTGCCCAGGTGTAGGGCTGCAAAAGTCCCTTGTCAGCAGCCCTGAAGAGCCTCTCAGTGGAGGCTGGTTCATGGGGGCAGACGAAATACTGTCCCACCAACCTCCAGTGACCCCCACCCATCCTCTTTCAACCAAACCAGGGGTTGGCTCTGTCTGCTACCTTCCTTCTCCTTCTCCATCTCTTTGTTGTAATTATAGAACTCAGAAGGGAGGAGGATGAATTAGTTGGCGGTGCCTGTTGCTGGCTTTGGCTGCACCTACCTTCTTCCTGCCAGTCCCCTTGGGCACCAGCCGCCACTGAAGCTGCTGCCAGTCATGGTGTCCTAATGCCAGGACTCTTGAGTTGGTAGAAAGCTGCCAGATGAATGGGGTATAAATAAAAAATTATTTCTATGCTGCAAGGAGCTGTCTTAACCTTCTTGCCCAGAAGATCTGCCTGATCTTTTCAGGTTGGTGTGGGGAGGGAGCTTTCCTGGGACACTTACACATGCACAGCCTGGGAGCCACCAGTGAGCCAGTGCCCCTTCCATAGATCTCCAGTGCAGTTTGTCTCCAAATGCCAAGAAGGGAGGAACCACAGCCATTGAGCTTATGCATGAGCAAGAAGCAGATTCAACTTAGACGAAGGAAGATGTCGCTTGGTTTTATTTTTGGGAATAGAGGGATGCATGTGGAATGGAGGAGTCATCCTCATGCGACTTCACGGAACAGGATTCTGTGGATGAGGAAGGTCCCTGTGTGCTACAGGCCTTACAAGTGCTAAAGTAGAGCCTGCTCTCCTGAGCGAACTCTAAAGGGAGTGCTATTGGTTAGATCCTGCGAGCAAAACAATGAGTTTTGAGAAGCCCAGGGCAGAGGATGCAGACATGCAGTGTAAAGCATGAAGAGGCAGTTTCAATAGAGGATTGAGTGCTGGCTTCTGACGATGGCAGTTTTCTCTTGTGCCCCTAGGATGTACAGCTACCAAGCGCGGGTGCCGCCTCCGCCTCCCATTGCCAGGGCTGTGGTGCCCTCCAAACGCCAACGGGTTTCTGGCAACACCTCCCGCAGGGGCAAGAGCGGATTCAACTCGAAGAGTGGGCAGCGGGGGTCGTCTTCCAAGTCTGGAAAGTGTATGTGTTGAATTCTCTGGCTAGGCACATTCAGAAAAGTCACACAAAGTGCCACAAAGTTGCGGTAGCCTTACATAAAATCATTGGGGATTGGCTAGAACTGTTCTCTTGGCAAGGCAGAAGGGCCATTTGGAACTGGGGTGTGCAAGAAGGTAGATCAGGATCTACTGGGTATTGTGCAACAGATTCTGCTTCCCACTCGGTTAACAATGGCAGCAACTGAAATGATTCTTTCCACCTGAATTTCAGGCTACTGAATTTCAGAAAGATCGTCAGGCAGTGATTTCGTATGTGAAAAGGCCATAAGCTCAATTCAGTCCTGGTGGTACAAAACAACCCAATTCCTAGATTCAGATGCACCCAGCTCTTGTAATTTTAATTATGTTTTTTGTACTTGGATTTTGCTGGAAGACTTCTAATTAAGAAAGTAGATCCGACAAGTTTAAAGTCTTCCCTGATTTGAAATGGGGCCCTGCATGCTGTGGTGGGTGATGCTGAAGCTAGTAGTGGGCAAGGGTTACCCTCTTGCCCCCCTTTCTCTCTCTTTGCTCAGCAAGTGCTGCTGGGAGAGGGTGAGGTCACTCTTGCCAGAGTCCTGTCCTGGACACATGCTGTAAGCTTGGGCTGAAGGTCATGTGTAGCCCTAGGGCTGCAGGTTTACAATTTCAATTCCTGGAGTAAATTGCTGACTTGCCCATAAAGAGAGTGAGAAAGTTTCACTACCCCAGACTGTTCTCTATCCTAGTTTCCGAGGGTTGCACCTTACTTTGCTTTTCAGCACTATTTATTTCCCTATCTCTTTTTTAATGGTGGGTTGAGAAGAAGGAACAGAGGGGAAACCTCCTCTCCCTGGGATAAATGCTTTGCTTAATCTCCTTTATATCTGTGTTAGCTGTCTTTCAGCATCTATTGTTGAGATGCTTGAATATATTTGAAAAATGCATTGAGTGCCTATGTTCAGAAAAGCTAAGTCTTGGGTATCAGTGCTTCCAATAAACAGTGTGCTCATGTCCTTTTTATTTCAGTGAAAGGAGATGATCTGCAGACCATTAAGAAGGAGCTGACCCAGATTAAGCAGAAAGTGGATTCCCTGCTGGAAAGCCTGGAGAAGATAGAGAAAGATCAAAGTAAACAGTCGAATGAAAGGGTTGGGAGGTGGATGGGAGGTCGGGGGAACACCCTAGAAGCCCTTCACGGGCTTGGGACTTTTGGGGGGTTGAAGGTTGTGGGAATTTGGCTTGAAGCATCTCTTCAGGCTTTATGCTTCCTCCCCAATAAAGAGAGCACCTTGTTTGGGAGGGAAATGGGCTGTCTGGGGATGTATATGTGACGTGTAATCGTGGTGGTTTTCTAGGTGGGCTTTGGTTTTGGGTTTCCAGGAGAGCAACCTTGTGATGCTCCTTCACTGCTCTTCAGTTTAACAGCTGTCCATAGCTAGGAGGGCAGCACTATAGCCCCTCCTCTTTATTGTCGGTGGGGAGAGCAGCCACCTTGCCAAAGCCCTTTGCGTACATCCATAGTTCTCCACAACAGCCTTGCAGATGAACCCATGGCAGCTGCTTGCTCACAGATGTGTCACGAGCTGCCGGCCCCTCCATGCCTTTGCATAGGTGGCCTGACTAGGAAGAACCAACCTCCTTCCGGCTTATAAAAGCTCTTCTGCCTCTGGGATGGTTCTGGCTCACCAGAGGCGTTTGGTTGGCTTGACGAGTCTTGATGTAGGAAAATTCCACGTGGGGCAGCAGCCCCGAGAGCTTAGGAGAGCAGGCGAGTGGTTCCGATACCCTGCTGGACCCCTCCTCTCTATATCCTCCCTTCCTAGAACTGAAGAATGACAAGTCTGAGGAGGAGCAAAGCAGCAGCTCAGCCAAGAAAGAAGAGAGCAATGTCAAGATGGAGTCTGAGACTGGGGCGGATGACTCCGCTGAGGAAGGGGACCTGCTGGACAATGACGACAATGAAGACCGGGGAGACGACCAGGTACGAAGCTGGAGGCGGCAGAGAGCCAGGAGTGAGGAGAGCGGCTCTCCCTGTTTGCTAACTCGGCCCCTCTGCCTGTCCCCTTCTCTCTCTCAGCTGGAGTCCATCGAGGGGGATGACAAGGAGCCCGAAGAAGGCGAAGACGACAGAGACAGCGCCAATGGCGAAGACGACTCCTAAGCGCCCAACACACCTCTCCTCTCTCCTCCTCAACAAACACCGACGTTCTTCTGATATTGAGCCTCTCACCAGCCCCTTGTCGGCTGCCTCCTCACTGCCCTCTTCCCTCCCTCCTTCCCAGAGCCCCGTGTGTTCATGGCGTGTCTTCTGTTGCACCAATCCTTTCTCCTCCCCCCTGGCCAGACCCCCGAAATATCTCCTAGTAGTTCAGTTAAATCCCCTGTAATTCTCCTCTTTTAATTTTGATACCTCTTTATTGACTTAACAATTAAAAAGGACGTATTGTTTTTAGATGGCTTGCCTCTTGTTTATTTGTGGGGAGGGAGCGCCTTCGGATGCGGGCTGTGTGAATGTGTGACATTACAGTTCTTAGCTGCAAAGGCTGACCTTCAGTACTCTGAGGGCAGATTTGAATCGTGTCCCCTTTTAAAAAGGTGTTATGTGTGTGTTCATAAATACATTTGCAGAGCTCTGTAGCTCACTTCAAGGCGGGTGATGGAAATAGGAACACTATCATCTGGGTCCACACTAGGCTTCTTGTTGAGAAGGAAACAGTAATTGTGGACAATTTCATGTCTTGTAAATTCACAGTCACAAATATTTTCTTGATAATAGGGTATACTTTGACAGTGTGCCCTCATAAAAGTAAGCGAATGCCGGTCTCCTTATTCAGTCAAGAAATTAACCCCCCCCCCCCAAAAAGAATGGTGGCAGCAATGATTACTGAAAGTTTTCTGAAGTGGCTTGAGTACATCATTTTGTAAAACATATGGAAGAGCAGCTTAACATTTCAATTTTATTATCCTCCCCTGAGAGCCAGCAATGCTGCAGCTATTTTCCCCACACCTAGTAACAGTTCTGGGGTCAGGGGGTGTTAGGCAGGGAAGAGGTTGGAACAGGGGTCAGCAAACTTTCAGCAGGGGGCCGCTCCACTGTTCCTCAGACCTTGTGGGGGACCGGAGTATATTTTGAAGGAAAAAATGAACAAATTCCTATGCCCCACAAATAACCCAGAGATGCATTTTAAATAAAAGCACACATTCTACTCATGTAAAAACATGCTGATTCCCGGACCATCTGTGGGCCGGATTTATTCAGGCCTTAGTTTGCCTACCATGGGTTAGGACGTGTGAGAACCCTGCTTGAAAGGTTGTGATGCAAATGTGGTGGTGGTTAATAATGTTTTTAAAAAGCACTTGGCTGCAAGTGTTGCTGAGGTAATGACTTCTGTGTTCCTAAATGCAATGTGTGTTGTGCATTTGGCATGGTCTGGCCTCCTCAATCTCCCTTGATGGTAAAATAAAAAAAATTCCTTCAGTAGCACCTTAAAGACCAACTAAGTTTTTATTTTGGTATGAGCTTTCGTGTGCATGCACACTTCTTCAGATACACAGTGCATGCACATGAAAGCTCATACCAAAATAACTTAGTTGGTCTTTAAGGTGCTACTGAAGGAATTTTTTATTTTGCTTCGACTCAGACCAACACGGCTACCTACCTGTCCCTTGATGGTGTAAGTGAACATCCCAGGGTCTAAACACTTGAACCAAGGAAAAGTGATTTGTAGAGCAGGATATCCCACATGAATGTACAAAAAACCACTCAATTAACATGAGTGTTTTGGGTGTTGCTGCACTTTCAGAGTTTGAAAGCAATGATGATATTCACACACCAGAATAGGGGAACGCTAATCAGTGGACAGTGTTCTCGAAGCTACGAACATGAGTTTGACCAAACTGCGGGAGGCAGTGGAAGACAGGAGTGCCTGACGTGCTCTGGTCCATGGGGTCACGAAGAGTCGGACACGACTAAACGACTGAACAACAACAATCATTTAAATCTATGCAGCTGCATAAAACAGATCCAGCTGTTCCTCTAAATGCTTACATTACAACAAGTCAATATCAAACAGCAATTGGTGCCCCCAACCCTGTTTGTGGTTCTGCATTTCTCTGTTAACCACCCTAAGGATCTATGGGTACAGGGCGGTATACAAATTTAATAAAAAGATAATAATATAAGCTTTAATGGCCTGTAGCTTCTCTTTACAATTAGCCTTCATGTGTGGAGCATAAAACCATAGCCACAAATACGGAAGCTGAAATAGGAGAACTAAGTGAAGCACTTGCAATGGATAAAATGAAAGATCTCACGTGCTGTTTGTGTACCAAGTTGACCCAGCCTTTTGCAGAAAAATGTCTGCTTGTCTACATTTGTTAGAATTGGGAATGTGGGGTGTTTGTTTTTTTCAGCCAGAGGGCTGCATTGCCTCATGTGTAGTATTGCAGGGACCACATGCTAGTGGTGGGTAGGGCCAGGGCAATTGGTAATATATTCTCTTCTTTGGCAATCACTCGTAGCCGAGTAAGATTGTCTTCCATAAACACAGTTTTAACAATGAGTCTGTAAGTGACTGTGTAGGCCAATTCTGGATCCACACGTTCTTCCACAATGGGGACATTAGTTTCCAGGCGGGAGTTGATCACGGTGTGGATTTGCCAAGCGTGCCTTCCTCTTCGCACATTTCTCCCTTGCATCCTGAGTTCAAGTGTCTTACCTTTAATTCAAAGCCTGTGACACCTTTGGTAAAGGCTGTTCTCCAACTGGAGCGCTCGCAGGCCAGTATTTCCCAGTCGTCAGTGTTTATACTACATTTTTTTTAGATTTGCCTTGAGACAGTCTTTAAACCGTTTTTGTTGACCACCAGCAATTAGGCTTTCCATTTTTAAGTTCGGAGTAGAGTAGTTGCTTTGGAAGACGATCATCAGGCATCCGCACAACATGACCAGTCCAACGAAGTTGATGTTGAAGAATCATTGCTTCAACATAGGTGATCTTTGCTTCTTCCAGTACATTGATATTAGTTGGCCTGTCTTCCGAAGTGATGTGTAAAAAAAATTGGAGACACCGTTGATGGAAAATTTCGAGGAGTTGGAGATGGTGTTTATAAGCGGTCCATGTTTCACAAGCATATAGTAAGGTTGGTAGTACAATAGCTTTGTAAACAAGCATTTTTGTTTCCCTACGAATGTAATATAATATACCCCCCCCCCATCTTCTACCTTGCAAGGCAAAGACTTAATACAGGTCAAGGGCATATGACATCTATGCAAATATCCTCCAATAAGCAGAACAGGGTCTTGGTAAGGGGTGAGAGTTGCAACAGACTTTTATTCAGCACTTGGTCCTGAGCTTCTGCTCTCATCACAGCAGAGTTGCATGTCTTTGGTCACAGCCATGCGAAGGGCTTTTCAGCCAGATTCCACACTTGGAGGAACGAGTACAAGTTGATACATTCTGCCCTGCCTGATCTTGACAATGTGATGGACTCCTGTTTATTTCTCCAAGAAATTATCTGGCATAAGTAACCAGGATGGTGTTAAGATATGCAGGGTGAGGTGTGCTTGCTGCTTTTTTACTCCTACTAAAATGGTGTAACACTTAGCAAAGTAAGAAACCTGCTAGAGCAGACCAAGGGCCCATGTACTCCAGCAATCCCATAAAATGGTTGGAATTCTCCTGCTGGATCAGGCTAAAAAAGACCCCTCTAGTCAATAATTCTGCTCTCACTGGTCCACCGGGTTCCCAATCAAGACCTGAGCCCAACAACACTCCCCACTATGGATTTGTACTTTCTAAGTGTCAATCAACACCTTTCCAGGAATTCCAGAACAGAGGTCTCCAGTTTCAGAGAGGTCTCCAATCATTTTAGGCCATTTGGATTTCTCTGGTTACTTTTGTCGTCTTTCTTCCTTGGATCGAGCTCCCACACAGGCGGAAAGAGTGTGTGTGTGCACACACCATGCTTTTTCCAAAGGAACTGAGTAAAACTTTGATTCAGTAGAATTCATCTGAGCCTTGAAAAGCATACAGAGCTGAAATATGAGGTGGGTGCCATACAGCAGGCACCCCCAAACTCCGGCCCTCCAGATGTTTTGGACTACAATTCCCATCATCCCTGACCACTGGTCCTGTTAGCTAGGGATCATGGGAGTTGTAGGCCAAAACATTTGGAGGGCCGCAGTGGGAAGAAGCAACGCTGGTAGGCAAGCCGAGTCCGGAGGCTGTGGACTTGAGTGAAGCGCCAGCGGGTCACACCAGCCAGCCACTAACGTGGTGCCTCGCTAGCCTAGCCCACCCCTCACCTCCTCCCAGGGCCCCAGCCCAGCCCGGCAGCCTCAGGAAAAAAATATATAAAAGGAAGTGTGGCAGGGGTTGGGGGGGGCAGGCTGGCCAGCGCCCCCTCCATTTTGGCGCCCTAAGCAGCTCGCATGCGCCCTGGAAATTGCTCCAGAGGCTTGTCCAACGTGAAGGGAGAGACGGGAAAGTCCCATTGCGCGGGTGGAACATAGTTCCTGTAACGTTGGATACAAACCATACCCTTCTCCCTCATAGTATCCCCTCACCAGTACGTTTTGAGCACCAAATTGAAAATGGCTCCCACGCTCTACTGGGGTCTCTAAAAGCTAAAATCCGAATCTATATTTTTACTTTTAATCACCACATGCACCTTTCTATTTACAGCAAAGGCGATTCTTGCTTCCTTACATTTATTTTCGTACCAGCAGATTCATGTTGTCCACACAGCAGGATGTGGAGTTAAAATTAGCAATTAAAAGGGGAAATCCCGCTCCCACGAAGCCAATCAAAAGTCCCTCCTCCTCGACTGAAGGAGGCTAGGCCTAGAATGAATATGATACTATTCTCGAAGCTTTAACTTCAAGCGTGATTTTTACTTCCGCCCCAAAGCCCGGGTAGGCCAGGAGTGCACAAAAACATCTTTTGATCAGAGACGGAGAAAGGCGCCAAAAAGCGCTTTTGCTGCCAATTGTGGGAGAGTGTTGATTGGTTCGTTTGAAATTAGCTGTTCATCGTTCATTGGATGGCATCGATTCATGCATACGGAGGCGTAACGCGTATGCAAATACGAGACTCGCTGTTAAAGTTTTCATTCTGGTCCGACTCCAACCTATTTAAAAGCGGTTTTTCGGGGGCTGCTTCATATTCGTCGTCTGCGTTAGAAAGAGAGTAGTAGGAAAATGTCAGGACGTGGCAAGGGCGGTAAGGGGTTGGGGAAAGGAGGCGCTAAGAGGCACCGCAAAGTGCTTCGCGACAACATCCAGGGCATCACCAAGCCCGCCATTCGCCGTCTCGCTCGCCGCGGAGGAGTGAAGCGCATTTCCGGGCTCATTTACGAGGAGACCCGCGGCGTCCTCAAGGTCTTCCTCGAGAACGTCATCCGCGACGCTGTCACCTACACCGAGCACGCCAAGAGGAAGACTGTCACCGCCATGGACGTGGTGTACGCTCTCAAGCGCCAGGGCCGCACTCTGTACGGCTTCGGTGGCTAAGACGTCCTCCGCTTCCACAGCCACAAACACAACAAACAAAAGGTCCTTTTCAGGGCCACCCATGTTTTCCTGAAAAGAGCCAGTCGCTAACTCGGATTTTATCTATCGCACTGGATTAATTGAAATAATGGTCAAAATAAATCGAAACTTGGCTCGAGGCATCGAATCTTTTACTTTATAATATAAAGAGCATTTTGTTTTGTTCCGATAGTGGTAAACTATTTCCTTGTATGTATTTTCCTTTTAAATACTTAAGAATTCTCAATGCCTTCTGTAACGGTAGGTCTAAAATTTTCATAAAAAATAACCGATAATTCTTTTGTTTTCAAAAGGCGAATACAAATCTGCTTGGATTTTCTTTTAACACCAATTAAATACATTAATTGAGACTTTGGGTTAAGTAGCTTCCTTTCAACTGCATTGTGGATCGGTATTGGGTAGGTTCACAATACTTATGCAACTGCCACTGTTAAGATTACTCCTACATTATACAGTATATATAAAAGGTTTGCAGCACGATTTTAAGCATTTTTTTGTAAAGCAGGAAAATATACTTACAGCTAAATTTACTGGACTCAAGATTGAAGACGTGCATTAGATTGTAAATCTTTAATTTGGTAGTTTCACCATAAAACAGTTGCAGAAGGAAAACAACTAAAATATTCTGTGCTTAAACACACACCTCCAGACATTTCCAACCGTTGGTCTGCGTTTAAATGGGAAATTTCTGGGTGTAATTTTTTTGGCAGAAGTAGACATTAACGCAGAAAATATAGGAACACTCAAGCTAACGGCAAAAAACTTAGTACTGTATAGTACTAGGAAATTGAACGTTCAGCAAACGGAACCAAAAGCAAAAAAAAAAAACCCTGCCGAAACCCGGGATCGAACCAGGGACCTTTAGATCTTCAGTCTAACGCTCTCCCAACTGAGCTATTTCGGCTTTATTTTCGAACTTAACCTCTGAACATCTGAGCATTTCCCCTTATTTAAATCTCAAGTATTCTTTTTCCTTCCTGGGGGTCGTGTAGATGTAGTGCAAGCTCTTACTAGGGTATGAAAGTACACTTCAGTTAGTCAACTTTTAACAGCACTTTGCCAATTTACATTTTTGTCCCCGTATGCAACATAGAACAGGGCAGAAAGCTCCCTAGATATTGAGAAAAGGTCGGGGTCTGATAGCAAGTGTCACTGTGCCAAAGAAGCGGGAAACGGGATTGGGCTGCTCTCAAAATGGTGCTGCCTTCAGTCAATGAGAATTAACTGTTTTTAAAATGGCCAATAAGAAACGTTTCTTTAAAACACCCAATTGCAGCGCGAGATTTGAAATGCATAGGCTCTCTTCCAATAGCGTAAGGGTAGCATACTTCTCATCCAATGGTAACTAACAACATTGGAAACTCATTTGCATTATCCAGCCTATAAATAGAAGGAGGGAGAATTCCGCACCCTCATTCTTTTACTGCTTGTCCTGTAGGGTAGTTGTGATCTGACTTTTGAAGATGCCTGAGCCAGCCAAGTCTGCCCCCGCGGCTAAGAAGGGCTCCAAGAAGGCCATCACCAAGACCCAAAAGAAGGGCGACAAGAAGCGCAAGAAGAGCCGCAAGGAGAGCTACTCCATCTACGTCTACAAGGTGCTCAAGCAGGTGCACCCGGACACGGGCATCTCGTCCAAGGCCATGAGCATCATGAACTCCTTCGTCAACGACATCTTCGAGCGCATCGCGGCCGAGGCTTCCCGCCTGGCGCACTACAACAAGCGCTCCACCATCACCTCCCGGGAGATCCAGACCGCCGTGAGACTCCTGCTGCCCGGAGAGCTGGCCAAGCACGCCGTCTCCGAGGGCACCAAGGCCGTCACCAAGTACACCAGCTCCAAGTGAGCTGGGCGCCCTTGCTTTTGCTGCCTGGGACCGTTCGACAGAAACCCAAAGGCTCTTTTAAGAGCCACCCACTTTCTTAGTAAAAGATCTGATCACGCTTTTGTGTATAAAATAGATAAGCCCAAGTGGCTTTAACATCAGTTATAACCTAGCATAATCTAATTGTAGAGAGTTGGAGGGTACCCTGCTACGCAGTATGGCGAGCAGCCTTTGGATGAGAAGTGTTGCGGGAAGTGACTTTTCAAAAGATTGCGCTTCAAGGGAGTGCGTTTCCGATGGGCGAATTATCAACGTATTTTAGAACGAAGGAGTGGAGGAGGCTTGAGTAGAAAATCTTAATTATGTAAGGGCATAACGTCCAACAACTGCTTGAAAGTGTAGAATAATGGGCGATATCAGGACAATTTCAATATTTAGAATTCGCGCGCTATAAAGGGATTGGTTAGCTTCTTATTGACCCTTTCAGGTGGCAATACTCAGGAATACAGGATTTTTTCTCGCATACTTAGCTGTGCCTTCCTCGTTAGTATAGTGGTGAGTATCCCCGCCTGTCACGCGGGAGACCGGGGTTCGATTCCCCGACGGGGAGAAACGACTGTTTTCTTGAACAGTTTTATACAGTTTCTAACCAAAATCCATCAGCGACCATTGTCAAATACACCAGTTAAATAAAAAGACACGTCTTTTCTATTTTTACTATAAAGGTGCTGCATTGGCTTCATAAAAAAACAAATACACATAGGAAAGGGAGTCTCCACTCGACCTCCACAGAAAGGACTCAGGGCTATCCCGCGAAATGTATGTACACCGGTGTGAGGACCGACAAAGGGAAACCCTTTATACCACGCATAATTCATGAAATGTATTGTCGGTAGATCTGATGGCCGCAAGACTAGATGGTTTTACAAGGAGGGCTGACAAAGGAACGGGTATTAGATCTGTGATGGAACCCCCATTCTGAGGTGCAGTGTACCTGTGAATACCAGCTGAGAGGGAGAGAGCAGGAGCCGGGTCTGTTGTCTTCATTCTCTCCTGGCGGACTCTTTCAATAGCATCAGGATGCCGACTAATTAGTACAGAATATATTAGACTAAATAGACCTTTGGTTTGATTCAGAAGGGTGGTTATGGTATGGTATGGTATGGTATGGTATGGTATGGTAAGTTGTCAATAAAGAAAATTACTTTTTCATCTTTTAAACTATCATTGATTTTCAACCGGCGTAATCCAGTAGTGGCTTCGGCTGTTAACTGGAAGGCTGTGGTTTGAGGTCATCCAGGGGCCTCTACGATTTTCTTTAAAAAGAAAAGCTACTTCATAAGACAGCCTTAAAAAATGTAAAATAAACTGGGCTTTTGTTAACACAGTCGGTAGTTTTATGGCTTCTTTATTACTTTCAGCTCCTGTGTTTCATAGCAGACAGAGTCTCCAGAAATTAATTTGCAAAGGTGTTTGTAATGTTTTCTTCTTGCGCGGTGAAGCAATTTAGGAAAAAAAACAGAAACCACATGTGGCCCTACTAGACTACTCTTAAAAAGTGGGGGGGGATGGGGAAGAGGTCATATACCGTAAGTGTTGATAAAGAGCGTATTTTTAAAAAGACATGGATATAGGCCCTTTTTAAAAGTTATGCCATGTGATACAGTTCGTCATCTACTACTACCGGTACCTATTTTAATACAGGAAACGCGTGGAAAGAGCGTGAGCCTGCACTGTGCATTGTTTACCCATATTGATCTCTAATATATATACCGGTAGTTTTCCAAAGAACATAAAGAAAAATCTCGCGCCCAACGTGGGGCTCGAACCCACGACCCTGAGATTAAGAGTCTCATGCTCTACCGACTGAGCTAGCCGGGCTGCTGCTAAATGGTTCTCAAACACAGTTTATCACTCACTGGCTGTCTTGTTGCCAAATATTTCGTTCTTTACTTTAAAACAAGCAGATCGCAGTACATTAACGCAGTAGCTTAATAGCTTCGGGCATCACTTCCAGCTGGCCGTTTGGTGCCGGGTCAGGATCTGTATTTCTAGCGCAATCCAGGCTACTTCAGCAGCAAACCCTATTCAGTTCAATGAGACCTACTCAGAGGCAAGCGCCAAAGATTGCAGCCGTGACGTAATTGTCATTCGCCTTTATAAAAAGAATGACGGGAAATGGCTTTGTCGCCCTAACGTGGATTTAATGGTGAAGGGGAGAAATAATAATTAGGGAAACGCCATTCAGAAACCTCGAACAGGGTAGGAGGAACGCGGGGAAATTCAAAAGCCTCTCCCGCCCAAATAGCAAAACAGTGCTTTGAACAAATAGGTTCTTCTTTCAGGTTACAGAAGTACCGGTAGCAACCAGTCTCGCTATACCTTATTTTAGGTATGCACAATTACTATTTCACTGATAACATTAAGCCCGAGTCAAATAGGCCCATTGAAAGAAAGGAACCCAATACAGACCTATTTATTGGTCGACCCAGATTTAAGAGTAACGTTAGATAATAGCCGATCTCTTCCTGTCCCTCCCCTCCCTCATTTCTTGGTATTATTCCCCACTACAAAAGCACACCAAAGGATTCCCCCCTCCCCGGGAGGGGAAATAGCTGGGTATTAACACAAGGCGGAACAGCGCTTTTCAAATGAGAAAGTGGGTGGCTCTTAAAAGAGCCTTTGGGTTTCTGTCGAACTGTCCCAGGCAGAAGGGCACCCAGTTCACTTGGAGCTGGTGTACTTGGTGACGGCCTTGGTGCCCTCGGAGACGGCGTGCTTGGCCAGCTTAAAAAACATTGCATAAATTATACTTCTACATTCTAGGACTTTCCAAGTGTATAGGGAAAGTTACCAGAGACGGATCGCTGCATTGCTTCTGGAATGAACGTAATGATCAAAGCCCTCTTTTTGACAAGTTAAGTGGCTCTTAAAAGAGCCGTTGGGTTCAGTACGTATTTGCGAACGAGTCAAAAATTACTTGGAGCTGGTGTACTTGGTGACGGCCTTGGTGCCCTCGGAGACGGCGTGCTTGGCCAGCTCTCCGGGCAGCAGGAGTCTCACGGCGGTCTGGATCTCCCGGGAGGTGATGGTGGAGCGCTTGTTGTAGTGCGCCAGGCGGGAAGCCTCGGCCGCGATGCGCTCGAAGATGTCGTTGACGAAGGAGTTCATGATGCTCATGGCCTTGGACGAGATGCCAGTGTCTGGGTGCACTTGCTTGAGCACCTTGTAGACGTAGATGGAGTAGCTCTCCTTGCGGCTCTTCTTGCGCTTCTTGTCGCCCTTCTTTTGGGTCTTGGTGATGGCCTTCTTGGAGCCCTTCTTAGCCGCGGGGGCAGACTTGGCTGGCTCAGGCATTTTCGGTCTTCTCACTCAACTGCAATCTCGAGTAAGAGTGCTGGTGCTTTTGACCAGCTCCCTTATTTATAGTACGCTTATGTAAATGAGGGTTGCAAAGTGCGACGTCGCTATTGGACGGTTGTGAGCTTGCGTCACTCTCCAGAGTTCGAAGGATGTAAATGACCAGGATTCGAACGCTGCTGTGCTATTGGGCGGCCCGGGAGGCTTACGAACGAAACATTTCAGCTGCTGCCTCAAATTAAAAAGCCAGCCATCATATATTCAAATATTAGCTGCAAAAGCAAGCAAACAGACCTAAATAGATCAGATTGATAGATCCAGCCTTTTCCTCTACTTTTGCCTGTTGCCAGGTTGCAAAGCTATCATAAGGAAAATAATTAAGGGCTGTACAGTAGTTCATTATCCCGTGAAATTTTTAAAAACCAGGAAACGTAAATTTATTTTATGTACATGAGAAATACCAGCTGATGGGTTGATTTAATTGGAGCAGGGGACGGGAAACATGCAGGGTGGATCTAATCAATCGTTGCATTTCTCTCTCCATTTTTAGCATGCAATATGTGTCGAGGATGCATAATTGCAAAATAGAATTTACGCTAAGGGCTGGATTCAGTTCCTTTCACCACCCACCTGGTACAAATGCCCCAGAAAAATTCAGTGAGTAAAACGTGTAGGACTGCGAATGCACTCCTGTACACACCTCGCTAGAAATAAATCTCAGTGGGGCTTGCTTCCAAGGACCTATGCACAATAATCGGCACCTCACTCCCAATCCCTCGCCAAGCAAACCTACGAAAGTGTGGGTCGTGAAATGAATTTTGCGGAAGGAAAAAAAGAAATATGGGAAGTGAGGTATCCTGTAAGTCTTTTTTTTTTAACATCCGGGTGTTAGGTTTTTCTTCCGGGTGCTTTTTGTTCCTTTTTTATGTTTTTATATATCGCCTTGGAATAGATACCCTGCGAGATTTTAAAAAATAAATGAAAATCTATTTTTAAAATCGGGCGTCATTTTGCGCGCGTGCGTCTTTTTGCAATAAGGCGCATCGCTTAGTTGCAAGCCATCTCTGCAAAAAAATAAAAATAACTCTGAGGGATTGGATTGTTCCTGATAGTCGGTGCAGCTTCCATCTTGGATTGGTGAGTGTGTCCCGCTTTTAAGGGCAAAGATCGCTTTTGTCTCTCGTGTTTCGGTATCAGAGAAGGGCGTTGCATCTCCTTTTAAGCCACTGAGAGTTCAGTTAAAGAATACTCCTGCGGGGAGGAGGGAGGGGGAAGGCGTAGCAATGGCGATCCCCACCTTTTAAATATTTATTTTATTTATCTGTTGTTCTCTTCAGCAGCAACGTTTTAGATTTCATCCATATTTGTCTAGCTTCTAAAAAAATAAATTACAACAACCCTGTAAGGTAGGCTAGAGCTAGTCTCTCTACATTTCCCAGTATAGGGGAACTTCTCTATCCTGCTTCCCTTCGTGTTGAAAGACTTTTAACAGGTTAAATGAAACAATATTGTTCCTTTGTTTATTAATTACCTGCCTTTAACCCTAAGTGCACAGAGCAGATTACAGCATTAAAAAAGAAGAAGAAGCAATATTGAAAACAATGCAAAACAATATGTCGATAGACAATCAGAATAGATTGTTGTTGTTTAGTCGTTTAGTCGTGTCCGACTCTTCGTGACCCCATGGACCATAGCACGCCAGGCATTCCTGTCTTGCACTGCCTCCCGCAGTTTGGTTAAACTCATGTTCGTAGCTTCGAGAACACTGTCCAACCATCTTGTCCTCTGTCGTCCCCTTCTCCTAATGCCCTCAATCTTTCCCAACATCAGGGTCTTTTCCAAGGATTCTTCTCTTCTCATGAGGTGGCCAAAGTATTGGAGCCTCAGCTTCACGATCTGTCCTTCCAGGGAGCACTCAGGGCTGATTTCCTTAAGAATGGATAGGTTTGATCTTCTAGCAGTCCATGGGACTCTCAAGAGTCTCCTCCAGCACCATAATTCAAAAGCATCAATTCTTCGGCGATCAGCCTTCTTGATGGTCCAGCTCTCACTTCCATACATCACTACTGGGAAAACCATAGCTTTAACTAAACGGACCTTTGTCGGCAAAGTGATGTCTCTGCTTTTTAAGATGCTGTCTAGGTTTGTCATTGCTTTTCTCCCAAGAAGCAGGCGTCTTTTAATTTCGTGACTGCTGTCACCATCTGCAGTGATCAAGGAGCCCAAGAAAGTAAAATCTCTCACTGCCTCCATTTCTTCCCCTTCTATTTGCCAGGAGGTGATGGGACCAGTGGCCATGATCTTGGTTTTTTTGATGTTGAGCTTCAGACCATATTTTGCGCTCTCCTCTTTCACCCTCATTAAAAGGTTCTTTAATTCCTCCTCGCTTTCTGCCATCAAGGTTGTGTCATCTGCATATCTGAGGTTGTTGATATTTCTTCCGGCAATCTTAATTCCGGCTTGGGATTCATCTAGTCCAGCCTTTCGCATGATGAATTCTGCATATAAGTTAAATAAGCAGGGAGACAATATACAACCTTGTCGTACTCCTTTCCCAATTTTGAACCAATCAGTTGTTCCATATCCAGTTCTAACTGTAGCTTCTTGTCCCACATAGAGATTTCTCAGGAGACAGATGAGGTGATCAGGCACTCCCATTTCTTTAAGAACTTGCCATAGTTTGCTGTGGTTGACACAGTCAAAGGCTTTTGCATAGTCAATGAAGCAGAAGTAGACGTTTTTCTGGAACTCTCTAGCTTTCTCCATAATCCAGCGCATGTTTGCTATTTGGTCTCTGGTTCCTCTGCCCTTTCGAAATCCAGCTTGCACTTCTGGGAGTTCTCGATCCACATACTGCCTAAGCCTGCCGTGTAGAATTTTAAGCATAACCTTGCTAGCGTGTGAAATGAGCGCAATTGTGCGGTAGTTGGAGCATTCTTTGGCACTGCCCTTCTTTGGAATTGGGATGTAGACTGATCTTCTCCAATCCTCTGGCCATTGCTGAGTTTTCCAAACTTGCTGGCATATTGGGTGTAGCACCTTAACAGCATCATCTTTTAAAATTTTAAATAGTTCAGCTGGAATATCATCACTTCCACTGGCCTTGTTATTAGCAGTGCTTTCTAAGGCCCATTTGACTTCACTCTCCAAGATGTCTGGCTCAAGGTCAGCAACCACACTATCTGGGGTGTATGAGACCTCCATATCTTTCTGGTATAATTCCTCTGTGTATTCTTGCCACCTCTTCTTGATGTCTTCTGCTTCTGTTAGGTCCTTACCACTTTTGTCCTTGATTATGGTAATCTTTGTACGAAATGTTCCTTTCATATCTCCAATTTTCTTGAACAGATCTCTGGTTTTCCCCATTCTATTGTTTTCCTCTATTTCTTTGCATTGCTCATTTAAGAAGACCCTCTTGTCTCTCCTTGCTGTTTTTTGGAAATCTGCATTCAGTTTCCTGTATCTTTCCCTATCTCCCTTGCATTTTGCTTGCCTCCTCTCCTCCGCTATTTGTAAGGCCTCGTTGGATAGCCATTTTGCTTTCTTGCATTTCCTTTTCCTTGGGATGGTTTTCGTTGCTGCCTCCTGTATAATGTTACGAGCCTCCATCCATAGTTCTTCAGGCACTCTGTCCACCAAATCTAAATCCTTAAACCTGTTCCTCACTTCCACTGTGTATTCATAAGGGATTTGATTCAGATTGTATCTTACTGGCCCAGTGGTTTTTCCTACTTTCTTCAGTTTAAGCTGGAATTTTGCTATAAGAAGCTGATGATCTGAGTTACAGTCAGCTCCAGGTCTTGTTTTTGCTGACTGTATAGAGCTTCTCCATCTTTGGCTGCAGAGAATATAATCAATCTGATTTCGATGCTGCCCATTTGGTGATATCCATGTGTAGAGTCGTCTCTTGTGTTGTTGGAAGAGAGTGTTTGTGATGACCAGCTTGTTCTCTTGACAGAACTCTATTAGCCTTTGCCCTGCTTCATTTTGAACTCCAAGGCCAAACTTGCCAGTTGTTCCTTTTATCTCTTGATTCCCTACTTTAGCATTCCAATCCCCTGTAATGAGAAGAACATCCTTCTTTGGTGTCATTTCTAGAAGTTGTTGTAGGTCTTCATAGAATTGGTCAATTTCACTTTCTTCAGCACCGGTAGTTGGTGCATAAACTTGGATTACTGTGATGTTAAAAGGTCTGCCTTGGATTCGTATCGAGATCATTCTGTCATTTTTGAGATTGCATCCCATTACAGCTTTTGCCACTCTTTTGTTGACTATGAGGGCCACTCCATTTCTGCTACAGGATTCTTGCCCACAGTAGTAGATATGATAGTCACCCGAACTGAATTCGCCCATTCCCTTCCATTTTAGTTCACTGATGCCCAGGATGTCGATATTTATTCTTGTCATCTCATTTTTGACCACATCCAGCTTACCTCCACTCATGGTTCTTACATTCCAGGTTCCTATGCAATATTTTTCTTTACAGCATCGGACTTTCCTTTCGCTTCCAGGCATATCCGCAACTGAGCGTCCTTTCGGCTTTGGCCCAGCCGCTTCATCAGCTCTGAATCTACTTGTACTTGTCCTCCGCTCTTCCTCAGTAGCATGTTGGACGCCTTCCGACCTGAGGGGCTCATCTTCCAGCGTCATAACTTTTATATGCCTGTTGTCTTTGTCCATGGAGTTTTCTTGGCAGGGATACTGGAGTGGCTTGCCAGTTCCTTCTCCAGGTGGATCACGTTTAGTCAAAACTCTCCACTATGACCTGTCCATCTTGGGTGGCCCTGCATGGCATAGCTCATAGCTTCTCTGAGTTATTCAAGCCCCTTCGCCACGACAAGGCATTGATCCATGAAGGGGTCAGAATAGATAGATATGAACAATAGTGTGTGGGGAGGGGGTCCTCTGTTTCTCCAGATGCTGCTGCCCTCCAGCTCCCATCCTCCCTGACCATTGGGTATGCTGGCTGGGGGGGGGGGGAGTTTGGAGCCCAACAAGGTACAGGCTTCGTTGTTCCTGCTATCAAAGAGCTTCTGGTCAAGGTGCTAGGAAAGGGAAATTGGTGGTGGGATTTGCCAACCAGCTTTAAACACCTTTGGAGATTGGAATGTTTTGTTCCTGCTCCTGGAGGAGGTCTGTAAAAGGCTAGGCTGGGTGAACTTCTCTAGAGAGGGAGTTACTTCTAGAGTAGCGGCACCTCTACCACCAAAGGCTATAGCTCAGCAGCGGAGCATGTGCCATGCATGTAGAAGGCGCATTGGGACGTAGGGCTGGGGGTGTCGCCTGCCTGGCCGAAACCCCTGGAGAGCAGCTGGCAGTATATGATACTAACACCCCTTCCAACATTTCTCTGATCAAAATACAGTAGAGGACTTCTATATACAGTGGTACCTTGGTTCTCAAACTTAATCCGTTCCGGAAGTCCATTCCGAAACCAAAGCGTTCCAAAACCAAGGCGCACTTTCCCATAGAAAGTAATGCACAACGGATTAATCCATTCCAGACTTTTAAAAACAACCCCTAAAACAGCAATTTAACATGAATTTTACTAGCTAATGAGACCATTGATCCATAAAATGAAAGCAATAAACAATGTGCTGCAGTCACGCAATCAATCAATCAATCAATCAATCAGGGGCTTAACTGGGTTCCACACAGTCAACAAAGAAAGAGCTGCAAAAACAAAAATGCAAAATAAATAGCAAGAACAGACAGACCTCAGCGTAACACTCAAAACGGAAGTGTGTCACTCAAATTATTATTATTATTATTATTTATTATCACGGTATTATTATTAAAATATGCCTACTGCTATTCATCGGAAGATCTATGGCATTTCACAAGAAAAACCAACAGAAAATACATAATGGCACAATGGGTCAGTGCATCTGCCTGTTAACCAGAAGGTCGGCAGTTTGAGCCTACCCAGGGACAGCTGTGGGCAAGATTCCTGCATTGCAGGAGATTGGACTAGATGACCCATAGGGTCCCACCCAGCGCTACAATTCTATGAGAAGAACAAAAGCAAAGCAGTAACAGTTTTGGAACACATCTAATAGGCTATCAGAAGTTACGTTCCATGAAAGATTGCCCAGAAAGGAATGTGAACCTTGAGCTGACAGAGATGTCCCACTCTTGCGGTGTGAAAAGTTGTGGGTATGGGAGGGGAGAGGAAGGCGGGACAGCACATTGCCCTTTGTTTCCTGAATTTGAGCGTCTGCTTTTAAAAGAAGCTGCTGGGCTTCTGAGTGATCAGAGGGAACCTGCCTGGAATGAAACACTTGTGTTCCTTTTCCTCCCCTTTCCAGGGCTCCTCTGCCATGATGCCAAGGCGCGGCCGGGGCAGAAGAGCCCAGCTGGCGACTTTTCCCCGGAGAGGCATGGCCATCCACCTCCAGGAGCCTCACTTCGCAGGTGCGCCGGAGACCGGCGTTTCCCGTGAACCATTCCCCGTCATGGCTGCCCCGGCGGTTTCTTTGCAGCCAGCGATGAAGGAGGAGGAGGAGTGTGGCCCGTCGACGACAAGCGTGCATGACCTCTTTTCTTACCTGAAGGAGAAAGAAGACGAGGAGGACGAGGATGCGGCAGAGTTGGGCGCTTTCTCTCCGGCGGCGTCCAACCAGCTGGGGGCGAAGGAGCCTGGCCACCCTGAGGCTCAAGAGATACTCTCGTACCTCAAGAAGGAGGAGGACGAGGATGGAGACGAGGTCATTGAGAGAGTGTCTTTCTCCCCGCCCCACGTCCTCCACCCACAGTCTGCTCCTCCAGGGACCTACATGCCCGCCGGCACCATGGGCAGGGCGGGCATTGAGATGGTGCATTTCTTCACCCCCATGACGCACGTCTCGGCCTCTCACCACCATCACAAGCGTGGGCGTGACCGGGAAGTACTGGTGGTGGACGGCATCCCCACACATGCCCCCAAGAAAACCACCTCAGCCGTGTGGGATTATTTCACCCTGGATCCCAGGGAGCCGTGTGTGGCCGTCTGCAGCACTTGCCAGAAGCGAGTGCGCAGGGGCAAGGACGGGGGCACCCGCCCCGGCACCACGGCCCTCCACAAACACCTGAAGGTGCACCACGGGCTCCACTTGCCGGGTGTCGCAGTGGTCCCTCCTTCGCCCCTGATGCCCCTGAAGGAGAGGCCGCACGGCCCGACCATCGTGGTCACCGAGCCACCCGCCCCGGCCTTCCAGCCCACACGCCAGGAGAGGAACCAGCCGTACTACCCGCCAACACACTCGGCAGCCATCCAGTTGGCTTCGGAAACGGCCTGGATGCTTGCCATGGACATGCAGCCCCCTTCGTACGTGGAAAGCGATGGGTTCCGCCGGCTGATGGCCACCGCCCAGCCCCGCTGGAAAATCCCTGGGCGCGCATTCTTCGCCACGAAGGCTGTGCCTGAGCTGTCCAAGGTGGTGTCCCGAGCTGTCCGCCAAGCGGTGGTGGGCAGCGTGGGCCGTACAGTCCACATTGCCATAGACACCTGGTCGGGCCGGCAGATGGCCTCCTACATGTCGGTGACGGGGCACTGGGTGGCCGAGTCGGCGGGCGTCCTCTCGCGGCATCACGCCACCTTGTCGGTGTGTGCCTTCGAGGGGCCGTGCTCAGCCGAGGACATCTGCCACAAGCTGAGGGAGGTGCTGCAAGACTGGCTCTACGACCTAAAGACCGGGGGCGTGGTCCTGGACGACGGGGCCAACACTGCAAAGGCTGTGCGCGAGCTGCGCCTCAAGTACGTCCCTTGCCTGGCGCGTTGCCTGAAGCTGGTGGTGAAGGCCTTCTTGGCGGCCGACGCCCACGTCGCCCGGCTGCTGAAGACATCCCGAAGGATCTGTACTCGCTACAAGCACTCAACGGCGGTCCGGCGCCGCCTGCTGGAGGCGCAGGCCATCCTGGGCTCACACCGGCAGCCAGTGGGGCAAGAGCCTCCCCGGAGATCCAACTCCACGCTGCGGATGCTGGAGAGCCTCTACCGGGAGCGGCAAGCCGTCAGCGCCATCTTCGAGCAAGACGAGGAGGCCGCCTTGCTGCACCTGACGCCGGCGGACTGGAAGGTGGTGAAGTGTCTGGTGGAGATTCTCAAGCCCTTTGAGGATGCCGCCACACTGGTCACCCGCCCAGACGCCACTCTCTGCCAGGCTCTCCCTATGCTGTGGTTCCTGGAGGAGCAGCTGCGGGCCTTGAGGACCAGGTACTACCAGGAGAACAACAACACGGCGGCCCACCTCACCACACAGGCCCTGGACTGCCTGGAAGCCCAAAACCAGCTGAGCGAGATGAAGGGCACCCTCATGTGCCGGGTGGCTGCCTTCCTCGACCCCCGCTTCAGGGATATCACCACCATGAAGCTGGGCGGTGCCGACACGGGCGATGCGGCCATGCTGAGGGAGCACATCCTTGACTTGGCCACCAGGTCCTATGTGCCTCCGGGGCCCGACGCCGAGTTCTCCCCGATGGGGCGCTCATCACCACAGCAGCCCAGCAGCAGCAGTGGACCCCCCGGCTCGGCGGCGTGGCAGTTCACCATGAAGCGCTGGCGGGCGATTACCAAGAGCGACCCCGCCATGGGCCTGGCATCCGAAGGAGGGGCGGCGGCGGCCCTGCGGGAGATGGAGGAGTATCTCCACGACAATGTGGACCACATCGGGGAGAACGCTGACCCCATGCTGTACTGGCAGGGGAAAATGGGGGTCTGGCCGGCCCTCTTCAAGGTGGCCCTGTTCCATTTCGGGTGCCCACCCACGTCGGTGCCCTCCGAGGATGTCCCCGGGGGCACCGGTTCATTGGCAGACAGGGGGCAACCCACGAACCTCTCGCCGGCCAACGTGAAGATGCTGACCTTCATCCGAAAGAATCGCCACCTCGTCCCGCAAGACTGGAGGCTCTCCCTGGGAGACCTGCCCTCCTCGCAAGGCACCATGGGGTCGAGGGAGGACTTGGATCTGGAAGACGAGGAAAACCTTTTGACGGCAGATGAGGAACTTGAGGAAAAGCCATGAGGAGCATGGCCTCGTTTTGAAGCATTCTCAAAAAGGGGACAGCTGTTGTGGGCGTAGTTGCCTTGCAGAAAAGTGTTAACCTTTTAAAAAGGAGGGAGGGAGGGTAGGAATTAGTCCAAACCTGTTGCAAATTTTGTCTGTTGTGTTTTAAAGTTAAGGACTTTGGTTGTTGTTGTTGTTGTTGTGAGAAGTATTGGACGACGCAGTCGCTTCCTCTGCAGGCGGGACTCCCCCGCTGGACCCATTTGTAGATGAAAGACTTGCTGTGCATTAGAGCAGGATCCTGCCTTGTGTGGCCCATCAAGGCGAATGGAACCCGCCAGGTGCTATGGTTGGCCCAGCAGGTCCTCGGCAAACCTCCAGTCACTTACATCAGACTGCAGGAGCAAAGAAGCTGTCAAGCACAGCTGCAAAGCTTTGAGCAGCCCTCCATCGTGTAGCCAAGGGGTAGTCAACCTTTTTATACCTACCTCCCACTAATACATCTTTCTTGATGGTAATATTTCCTTACCGCCCACCAGTGCTTGATGGGAGGAGGATTCAGCTTGTGCCATAGAACCCCCTACCGCCCACCTAGATTCTTGAAATGCCCACTAGTGGTTGGTAGGGACCAGCCTGACAACCCTTGGTGTAGCCAGTTTTGTGAATGAAGCCGGAATGTGCAGCCTGTAGTTGTAGAAACCCCCTTTTAACAATGATGCTGTGCGTTGATTCTGTCTTTAGAAATGGTGCTAGGGTGGGGGGGGGGTGGAGTTTAAAGAAAACAAGTACTTGCCATTTTCAGAACTTTTAGACTCATTTTAACTGGATGTTTCGAAACGCTTATTTTTAAAAATCCTAACTGCTCTCTCGAGTCACTAACATGAAATAAGCTCAAAACGAAACAAGCTACCCAAATAAAAACATTCCTTCGAGGAGATGAAAGACCTGTGTGTTTCATTTTTATCCCTCTTGCCCCTTCAGTCACAGCTGCACTAGGAGCCCAGTTTTGATATGCAAAAAGAATAAGTGATACCTTGCCGCGAGAGGTGGCGATGTCGTCACCTGGTTAGAGAAGTCTAAAAGGAGATTTGACGAATTGTGTGGCAGAGGAGAGTCAGCTGTGGCTGTTAGCCACCACTGCCAAATGAAACCTCCATGTTCGGAAGCAGTCTATCTCCCAAGTACCAGTGGCATAACTTGAGCAGCAGCTTGGGAGGGTTGTTGCTATTATGGCCTGCTTCGTAAGCTTCATAAGAGGCATCTGCTAGGCTACTGCAGAACACAAGACTCTCAAATTGGATGGTTTGTCTGAACCCAGATAGCTTTTGCTACGTCTCGCCCCACATTTATTTATGAGGGCAGTATTAGCTCTTTATTCGGCCAAGAATATTCTTCTGGAGCAGCTTGAAGAGCTCAATAAGACAGTCCTTGCCCCAAAGTTTACAATTCAAGCAGGGGCGTAGCCAGGATCAAGACTAGGGGGGGGGGGGCAAGCCATGGTCATTCAGGGGCGGGGCCACAAAGTGGGAACATGAGCGGGGCTACAGGGCAGCTGGCCTGACGACATCGTGGCGGCGGCAGCGGCCACCTTGTGCTTCTGGGGCTGGCAGCGGCGGCGGCTACCCTGCTTGGCTGGAGAGGACGGGAGGGTCGGGCAGGCGATAGGAGGTGACAGGGCGGGCAAGGGCAAGGCAAGGCACGGCCGCAGTCACGACGGCTCTGAGGCATTGCTGCATATCAGCATAATATTTCAACCATGTTGTGGGTTCAAGCCCCACCTTAGGAAAAAAATCCCTGCATTGCAGGGGGTTGGACTAGATGACCCTTGTGGTCCCTTCCGACTACAATTCTATGATTCTATTGATATATTGCCATAGCATATGCATCATTCTGCTTTCTTGAATTGTCCTACTCCTAGGCATAGCAGCCAACTCCTAAAGGCCTAGATGCCTCCCCCCCCCACAATTACTAGTAAATACCGTATTTGAAAGAGTCATCCCCCCCCATGTTGATGGGCTTTCTATGTGGGGCTTATCTGCCCCCCCCCCAGTATTTTATTAAGGATGGAAGAGGGGGGGAAGGAAAGAAGAAATAGGTAGAGGGATAACTCATATTTGTGGGTGCCTCTGGGTGATGCTGTGATGCTGGAACTCTGCAGCAAGAGGACGGGAGGGTTGGGCAGGCGAGAGGGGGTGGCAGGGCGGGCGAGGGCGAGGCAAGGCACGGCCGCAGTCACGACGGCTCCGAGGCGTTGCTGCATATCAGCATAATATTTCAACCATGTTGTGGGTTCAAGCCCCACCTTGTGGGAAAAATCCTGCATTGCAGGGGGTTGGACTAGATGACCCTTGTGGGCCCTTCCGACTACAATTCTATGATTCCATTGATATATTACCATAGCATATGCATCATTCTGCTTCCTTGAATTGTCCTACTCCTAGGCATAGCAGCCAGCTCCTAGAGGCCTATGTGCCTCCCCCCCCAATTACTGGTAAATACCGTATTTGAAAGAGTCACCCCCCCCAATTTTGATGGGCTTTCTATGTGGGGCTTATCTGCCCCCCCCCCAGTATTTTATTAAGGATGGAAGAGGGAGGGGAGGAAGGAAGAAATAGAGAGAGGGATAACTCACATTTGTGGGTGCCTCCGGGTGACGCTGTGATGCTGGAACTCTGCAGCAAGAGGAAGATACTGGTACGCCTGTACAGGAGCCTTGTAAGCAGCTTTCTCTCTCCTTGATTTACAGCAGGCACGTCCAACAGGTAGATTGTGATCTACCAGTAGATCACTGGATGTCTGTGGTAGATCACTGCTAGATCACTGGCACCCCTAAAAAAAGCTCACCCAAAATTTTCCTCCTCCCTAAAAAAAAGCTGAACTATGACCTAAAGCCCTAAACAAAAATGGGCCTCCCTCCCTCCTAAAAGAAGCTCAACAAGTTTGACCTAAACCCAAAAAAACAGGGCTTCCCTTCCTTAAAAAAACTCAACAGCTTTGACCTGAACCCCCCAAAAGGGGGTAGATCACTCCCAGTTTTTAACTCTGTGAGCAGAGTCTCTTGGGAGATGGCCACCCTGATTTACAGTATACAGATGCAGGAGGAGGGGCAGACTGGAACACCACTGCTTTTTATAAACATCACTGTGTCTATCAAAGCTACAGCCCCCCTTTCTTATTCACTTCCTTTTAGCCTTGCAGAGCCACCTTAGTCAAATTGAATCCTCTGCACCCTCATTAAATCGCCAATAGAACTCTTAATGCTCATTAACAACTCCCACTGAAGAACAATAGGGTGAAGTGGTGAGATATCAAACCTTGCCTGAAGGGATATTCTGCTCCATTGTCTTAACTGCTTCAGTACTGGTAGCCACTTTGCTTTATTTATTTGATGTGTTTTTGTTACAGCTGTGTGCCCCCCCCCCCCCGGCAAGTGGAGAGCTGCTCTCGCTAAAGCAAAGCCCTTTCCACTTCAGTTTTTGGAGGGGAAAAGTGCTGGTTATGGTCTGTAAAATACAATAATGTTTCGCTTCTGGGGGGGCTTTATAATCTAATATTAACACCCTGAACTTGACCCGGAAGCAAATTGGCAACCAGTGCAGATCTCTGAACACAGGAGTTCTGTGCAGACAAGACTTCACCCTTGTTAGCAATCTGTGCTAACTGCTTCCAGATCAAGTGTGATCAAGTGTAAGGAAAGCCCCCATAGAGCATTTTGCAGTAACCCAATATTTCATTCACGCTTTCTGCTTCTGTCTAACTACAATCACCTGCAAAGAACCTTATTCTTTGCAACTGCCACAGGTCCTCAGCAATTTCGTGGCAGACGTGTTGGATTCTGACCCCTTGCATTACCTGCAGAGGGATGGTGGAGAAGGAATGTTGAGATACTAACAGCCATTCAATGGAAAGGGTCCTTTTTTCAGGCAGGGCTTCTGTGCATGGGATAGAAATGCAACAGGTGAAGCTTCTTCCACTCATCACGACATCTCCACCCCGGGAACGTTTCACCAGGTGAGTTTCAGCCACATTAAAAGCACAGGGACCCTGCTGAGAATGAACTGGGAGAGCAAAGCTGGAGGCTTCAAAGCAGGCAGGCATGTGCTCTGCATAAAGGTCTTAATAACACTGGAATTTATCCAGAGCTGTCTCTCCTTTGTTTTATTTACATCCCACTTTTCCTTCAAGGAGCTCAACATGGCATCCATGGCTTTCCGCCTTCTGCATTTTATCCTCACAAAAAACCCTGTGAAGTAGCTCAGGCTAAGAGTCAGTGAGCTTTGTGGCTGAGTACAGATTTGAACCCTGGTCTCCCAGCTCCTAGTCCAGCACTCTCACCACTACACACTAGCTCTTACATGGCATACACGTGCATTGATAATAGCACTATTTCTGAGGGTTGGTTTTCATAGTTTTAAAGTCGGAGATGGAACTTAGAGGTGAGCTACAGTTCAGCTTTCTGCTCAGTGCAGGAATCCTACAATGCAGAATAGGACTCCTTCATGAGAGATGGTGCTTAAACCTCTGTTTTAAAAGTTAAGTGTGAAGGAGAGCCCATCACCTCTCAAGGCTAGTCAAAGGTACTTTTGCCTTCAGTAAGTCTTTCCTGATGGACAGCCAAAATCTGCTTCTAGGGAGTTTCCATCAGTCAGTTTTGTTAGTTGCAAGGACCGTGTTGACCTGAATATAAGCCACACCCGAAATAAGCAGCACCTTTAATATTGGAGGGGGTGGGCTGCATACTGGGGGTGGGGAGCCAAGCTGCATTATCAGTGGCCTTTTCCCTTCCTCTCTCTCTTCCCAGCCTTGGAGGAGAGGATGGGGGACTATGCTCTTGGCGCTGTTTGCCCCATGCTCCTAGCTGTATACCATAAGGTCGCAAATATAAGCCACACTTTAACTTTTCACAGTTGGAATTTGGGGGGGGGGGGGAGTGAAGCTTATATTAAGGCCAATACGGTAAAAGGAGAATTCCTGGGTGCCAAGATCCAACTTTGAAGCAAGTCCTCTGGTGAGAGAACCGCAGCAGAGATATAAAATCACAAAGCATGCAGCCAAGTAAGAAAAATAGGCTGTGCAGAACCTTAAAATGTGCCCTTTAAAGAGAGTCCCAAAACCCTTCTTCCCCCACCATAGGAAAAGACCACACATTTGGCAAGTTAAACATCAATTTACTGTACCTACAAACTCTTCAAAGGTCAAGTCCGTGGGTTTTTCCATACATTAATCAGAAAAGTTGCACAGGCAGTAAAACTTGGCTTAGTTGCAAAGTGGTGAAAGTTTCTAAATTTTGGTAGAGGAACTCGGGAGGGGGTTGTTCGAGCTATGCAGCTACGCTGCCGCAACCAGCTGATAATAAATAATAATTTATTATTTGTACCCCACCCATCCGGCTGGGTTTCCCCAGCCACTCTGGGCAGCTTCCAAAAAAGATTAAAGTACCTCTTCACATGCCAAGTTCATCAGCTACACCAAGGGAAAAAAGGCTTGATTACTAGTCCTAGTGCCTCCCAAGGTGAGCTAAGCCTGGCCAGGCAACTTACTCTATGGTTTTAGCCCTGATTTGCAACAACAACAACAATAACTTTTTATACCCCGCCCATCTGGCTGGGTTTCCCCAGCCACTTTGGACGGCTTCCAACAAAATGGTCTGTTAAACATTAAAAGCGTCCCTAAACAGGGCTGCCTTCAGATGTCTTCTAAAAGTCTGGTAGATGTTTTTCTCTTTGACATCTGATGGGAGCGCGTTCTACAGGGCGGGTGCCACTACGGAGAAGGCCCTCTGCCTGGTTCCCTGTAATTATACTTAACTATGTTGGCTGTATGAGGCTGATTATCTAGGTCTGCCTGCTCCGTGTAGGGCACAAGCTCCTTCATGTTCTGTGTGACAGCCCGTCAAATATTTGAAGACAACCATCATGTCTCTCCCAGGCTTCATCTAGGCATCCCTTATCTGGTGGACCACTATAAGAACACTGCTGGCCTGGACTAGATGGTTCTTTGGCGTGACGACATGTCCGTCATAGGGATTAATGATCTGTACAATAAGACTACCATGGAGAATAGCACTACCAGCCACGATTGCTATGATCCACCTTTGCTGCTGGAGACAATATACCTTTGAACATCACATGCTGGGAATCACCATTAGGAAGAGTAGATGTAGCTGATGTAGCCGAACTGCAATTCTGATCAGCCCTAGCAAGCCTCACTAAGGACTAGGCATGAATAGAGTTGCATTTTAGCAGCATCTGGAGAATCAAAAGTACCCCACACCCACTGTATGCAATGAAATAAACCAGATTGTGGTCAATAAGAAGCTACTTGCAGAACAGCATTGGGACTGAAGGTGCCTTAAAACTCTTGCTTTTCTTTTTAGTGTAGTGGACCCACCGTCTTCAACCTGGTGCCCTCTAGATGTTTTGGACTAGCACTCCTGCATTCTGACCCAAGCTGCTGGGAGTTGTAGCCCCAAGCACTGGAGGTTTGCTGCAGCCAATGGGAGTTATAGTTCAGCAGCATGAGGGGCTAAAAGTTCCCCACACCTGCTGTCTATCTAGTAAGTAGAATAGCACACCTATCCCTGGATATTTGAGGCAGGGCAGGGCTGGAGAGCAGTTCAGTTTTCAGTCGTTTGTGTATTCATAAAGAATGGCAATTTCTTTATGAATTTCTAGCGCGACTGCAATCGTCCCCCATCCCAAACCAAGCTCCTGCTCCACAAACAGGAAATAGGTGCTCCGCAGCAAAGCTTCTATGAAGCACATACAGATACAAGCCATGCATCTGCTTGCTACAAGGTTATCGTGTACAGTACAGATCTTCTTTTTTAAAAAAAAAAAACCAACGACCTTGGAAGTGACTGACTCAAAGTGGGGTCAAATGTTGCAGGTCCCCCGATGCTAGAAATAAGCTATCCTGCTAGCTAGAAAGTAGAAACAAAGAAAAATAAAAAAAATAAAATCAGACGTGCGTGCAGACCATGAAAAGTATCTGCCACTAATCTGCCACTTTGAAAGCGACCAACACAGATAACAAGGTTAAATAGAAAATGCATCACTTATATTTTACACACACCAAGGCAAGAGAAATTAACCAGCGTTTCTGTGTTGTTGGTTTTTACTACACATCACCTTTTCATAAAGGATGATTTCATTTTCCTTTCTCTACCCCTAGGTTAAAATTAACACTGAATTAGCTCAGTCGCCAGGGCCTGAGACTGACGGCGCAATCCTGCATGTTTACCTCAGATGTAAAAGAGTTACTGATTTGAACAGGACTTGCTCCCGGGCAGGTGCGTATTTCCCTGTGTCTTTTTAGATAGAAATTCATTTTTGAAAATAAAACCCACTGAATCACACACAGGTAGGATTGTAAAGTAGGAAGCATCAGGCCTTAAGCTTTACGATTTTAACCTGCCACTTCATGCAGGAATTCCTCCTCCGAAAGTACGGTTAGGTCCTGAGGTTACTTTGTCGCGCTTTTGGAGAGCACGGAGAGAAATTACATCCATTACATACAGACAAGACACGCCAATCAACGTGCAGCAGAGTGGCGCAGCGGAAGCGTGCTGGGCCCATAACCCAGAGGTCGATGGATCGAAACCATCCTCTGCTAATTTATTTCTTTAAAAAACACGTTTTCTCCTACCTCTAATGTTGCTCCCTATTTTTCTTTAAAATAAAATAGGTGCTGAAATAAAGTTACGGGGAGTTGAGGGTGGAGGCTTCCTCGGTGGAACTTCGCAGGAAATCAGGAAGAAAATAAACCCAGTCGTTTATTTATTGCCTCGTTGACTTATAGCAGCGTTTGTATTGTTCTTATGCAAATCTACTCAGAAGTCTCGCTGGAGTACAGAAGGACTGATTTCCAGGAAAGCATGTTTAGAAACCCCAATACATTGCTTTATGCAGTTAAAAAAAAAAAACCCAAAAACCGTGAATGTAAAATAAAGGTAGATTAAAAAAAAAGTTAGCAGAGGATGGTTTCGATCCATCGACCTCTGGGTTATGGGCCCAGCACGCTTCCGCTGCGCCACTCTGCTGCACGTGGCAAGGCGTGCAATTGTCAGTATATAAAGGATAAGCTCTATCCACCGCCTTTTTGAAAGCAATCAGTTCTGCAAACGAGCTACTTAGCAACTTCAAGACCGTACATTCTTCGACAAATACGGTAATTTTAAAGTCGTCCCTTGGCAATAAAGAACAGCTGCTTTGACCTAATACTAGAGAGCTCCTAATGCAAAGCATTTAAAGGAAACTATACGCTACAAAGGAATAGAGGCGAATTATTTTTTATATAAAGTGCAGCCGGTTATTTTATTAAAAGCAGAATGCTTCCCTGTCTAGCATTTCCTCCTCTCCACATTTTTGGTAGTGTTTATTGAATTCATACTAGGAACAAAAACAGCGACTGGCTCTTTTCAGGAAAACATAGGTGGCCCTGAAAAGGACCTTTTGTTTGTTGTGTTTGTAGCTGTGGAAGCGGAGGCCGTCTTAGCCACCGAAGCCGTACAGAGTGCGGCCCTGGCGCTTGAGAGCGTACACCACGTCCATGGCGGTGACAGTCTTTCTCTTGGCGTGCTCGGTGTAGGTGACAGCGTCGCGGATGACGTTCTCGAGGAAGACCTTGAGGACGCCGCGGGTCTCCTCGTAAATGAGCCCGGAGATGCGCTTCACTCCTCCGCGGCGAGCGAGACGGCGAATGGCGGGCTTGGTGATGCCCTGGATGTTGTCGCGAAGCACTTTGCGGTGCCTCTTAGCGCCTCCTTTCCCCAACCCCTTACCGCCCTTGCCACGTCCTGACATCCTCGCAAGTACTACAACAAGCAACCAAAAGTGATTCTGCAGCCTCACAAGCCACCTTATAGAGAATGCAATCCGACCAGAATGAAAACTAAGAGGCGGGGCCTCCCGCTCAATTGTCAGGGGGAAAAAACCTTGGCGGGCAAGTTTAGTTCTATCCAATGAGAAGAGGATTCGGTAGTTTCAAACCAGCCAATAGCCGCCCTCGTTGTCCTTTCAATTTGAAATTGTTGTTGGCGCCTTCATGATCTTCTCGTTTTAGCGTTTTGGTGGTGGCGGCAAGATATCTTTCGCGTTACATACTAAATTCTGTGTTGCTATGACAGAATAACTGAAAGCGGCTTGTGGCATGTATGTACGCAGAAATCAACCAGGAACAAATAATAACCAATTATAAAATGAAGCCCAACCTAATTATGTATAAATATAAGGTATATCACAAAATACACAGCTATGAAAAATGAAAAGTGCAACCATAAGCACTGTTCACTCAGAAGTAAATTCCACTGAGTACAACAGGGCTTACACCCAAGTGTGTATATACAATTGCACCCCAAATAATTCTGAAATTTGGGGGTTCCAAAAACCTTTCCAACCGATGCTAAAAAAGGAAGAACACAGCCAAACTTCCTAGCTATGTACCAGTACTATATTATGTCCAGGAAAGAACGGTGGCCGAGATTCCAAGACACTAACTTTGATTGTTAGTTTTCTTCCTCCATCATGCTTCTCAACTTCTGCCTGCTATCTATTGTGCCCATACAAAAGGGGTGGGGGAGAATACCCTCCATATTTGTAAAGGGAGAGTGAACAGGAAAGATCTTGACAGATGCACGAAAGGTTTGTGTGTGCAAATGCTACATTCATGGATTTGCCCATTTTTATTTTCTAGCAGGCTTCCTGTAGCTGTGTATTCACCTAGCAAACAGAAGCACCGATGCCGTAGCTTTTCCATTATACACAGTAGAATAGGAGACCACTTTTAAACCTAGAGATCTCAGGTAACTTTTGTGATCCTCAACACTTATCAGAGTTTAATGAAGATGTGTTGGGAAAGTCCTAATGAGTGGAGCTGTGGACAAAACACTTTCATGATACATCTTTGGTATATTCACTTGAGGTCAGCTATTTTGATGGACAACAGGGCATCATCGGTGCTGCAAAACTGCACCCAATTGCCGAGATATCTTGCAGCTTGATATCTTCAGGTAGTGTAACAACAATTCAACAAAGTGTTGTCAGCTTAACAACCTCTTTAACACAGATTGTGTCAAAAGGGGTATTTTGTAGAGTTGTAGGATGATCCTAAGGAAAAAAGTAATGGGGGACCACAAATATGCTGTGTTTGAAACAGTTTCTTTTATATACACAAAATGCTTCTGAATACAAGTTGTTGGAAACTGCAGAAGAAGAGAGCGCTCGTGCTCAGTTTCTGCTTGCTGGTTTCCCACAGGCATCTGGTTGTCCACTGTGATAACAGGGTGCTGTGCTAGATAGGCCATTGGCCTGACCCAACAAGCTCTTCCTATGTTCCTATAGGATGGTGCACCTTAGCATGAGCTGAAGCTCCTTATGCTGCTTGCCTGCCTTTGCTCCTGTGAATGCAGCCACATGGATAACCAGTGTACAATCAACAGTTGTTTAGCAGGCCTATGTTACACTAAGAAGTGGAAAAGAAATTGCTAAGTTGCTTCTGTGAAATGCTCATCATTTAAGCTCTATTACACAAACTCTTATGTTTATATCCCAACTTTCCAACCAGGAGCTCAATGTGGTTCCCCCCCCCCTCTCCATTTTTATCTTCACAACAACCCTGTGAGGTAGGTTATGTTGGGCGACTGTGGCTGGCCTGAGGTCACCTTGGTTGTTGAGCTGTGATTTGAACTCAGTTTATTTCAACTTTTCCAACTAACCTAGAATAGTTACCTGCAAATCTTTCATATACCTCCCTGCAACCAATGTGGTACAACATTTGGGATCCCCACTTCAAAGACAGTATGCAGGAGTTTTCCTATAGTGACCCAAGTTAAAAGATTGTGAATAAAGGAAGCTGGATATTATCCCACAAGAGTAAGTACTGTACTACTGCACGTGATTATTGAATTGATGGGTTATCAGCAGGGACTGGACTCTAATCAGACTTCAGGTGTTCCAATCAGTTATTGCTGATTGCTAGTACTCCCAGAAAAGTCTGCAAATTTAACATGCAGCGCTGATGTCCCCTTTCAGAATATTTTGAGACCTAGGTGCACATCAGAACTTGGCTCTCCAAACAAATGTAAATTTACACAAAATATTACTGCATTGAAAAGGAATTGACATACTAATTTTTTAAAAAGTATTTGAACAGCTGTGTTAGGGCAAAATTCTGGGTGTGAGAATGCTCAGCCACCCAGCTCATCAGGCAAGGGCCTGTGGCCATTGCAGAATATAAAAGGAAGGAGTCCAGCCACGATCCAGAGCAAACAGCAAGGTTTATTACTGCGCAGCAGGTTCAATGCCAGACTGAACACAGTGAACAGGGCTGCAAGAACCTTTAAAAGTTCCCACCACCATCCCATAATGCACATCGAAAGCATCATACATACACTTTGGTATCTGAAGAAGTGTGCATGCACACGAAAGCTCATACCAAAATAAAAACTTAGTTGGTCTTTAAGGTGCTACTGAAGGAATTTTTTTATTATACATCACTTGTGACAGGGTAAAACGTCAGAAAAGGGGAAGGGGCAAGGGGCATTAGCATACAGGTAAACAGGAGGTAAACAGGATTAACATAAGATGTCCCAGGACATTGATAAGCAAGTATCAGTAAGTATCTGGGAGGGAATCCTTGAGTACCTGGCGGGGGGGGGGGGCAATGGGTCCAGGTGTGTGTATTGCCTCTGGCTGCGGAGGGTCGGGAATGGCAGGAGATGGTACCTGAATGGATTATGGATATGCAGAGGAGCACCACCCTGGCTACGTGACCTCTCGCTTAAAGGATTATGGCTGTTCCCTGCATCCCTGAGAGCCCTTGGCCAGAGTAGCAAAAGGGGGTTTCATTTAGACATACAGATACATGGTATTCAATCATAAAGAAATATGGTTACATAGAGTCTCAGGCAACAGAGAAAGGATAGGAAAGGGAGCCTTTATTACACAGGGCTTGATCTTGAGGGGTTCGATCGAGGGGTTTGTGTTGGTGCGATATTAGAGTGGTGTTGTAGGATCAGACGGGGGTCCCCTTGGGGGCATGTGCCAATCTTGATTCCCAAATGAAGCCTCCTTTGGGTGCCCCCCTCTATAAAGTTCCCTAACAAGCTGTAACCCTAATTAGAAGATGGGCTGGGGGATGCCTGCCCACAACAGAGAAATGTTTCTGTTAAACATCTGCCTTATTGGCCAAAGATACCACTGAACACATTTCTGTGAGGCAAACTTTGGGAAAACGTGGGAATGAAGAAGATGGAAGCAAGTTGGTGATTTCAATAAATGGAGATTTGGGGACAGCTGGGGAAAGGAAGTTAAGTTCTGGAGCACTCAAAGCAGTATGAGCTTTTTGACTTCAAGTGGAGACTGAAAAGGGCTTGTATAAAATGGGGAGGGAGGAATAAATTGGGATTAATAGAACAAAAATGCATTGAGAGGGTTAAGAAATAGAGAAAGGAAGAAATAACTTGCTGGGTGAATTCTAAAATTTCATATGTCCAGGAGTGTAAATTTGTCTGGTGGCAGTCTGGCCATTAAAACATTAGGTGGAGAAGGGATATATCCTGTTTTTGTCTCTCTGTGTGTGATTATACCTTCCAAGTCTGATGCCCTTGTTTAATTCAGAAGTGTTAAGAGCTGTGCCACGACTCAAAAGTAATAGCAATTAATGGAATTAAGTTATTGCATCTTAGCTAAGGTCAATGTGTCCCATCTGAGCAATAGAAGTCCTCTCCCTACCAACAGTACTTCCCCCCCTAATTTGCAGCCTCCTAATTAAAAGCAAAAGCTTAGCTTTAGGGGTATCGCATAACACAATATGTAAAGCAACTAGCATTTATTTCCACAGGACAGTCAACACACAAGTAAAACCTACTTCTTAAATAAAGGTCACGCGCAGTTTTTCTAGCTAGCACATTTAGCTCTTTTGTAGAGAAAGTGGGTGGCTCTTAAAAGAGCCGTTGGTTTGTTTAAAAAGCTGCTGTATCAAGAATAAGAAATTACTTGGAGCTGGTGTACTTGGTGACGGCCTTGGTGCCCTCGGAGACGGCGTGCTTGGCCAGCTCTCCGGGCAGCAGGAGTCTCACGGCGGTCTGGATCTCCCGGGAGGTGATTGTGGAGCGCTTGTTGTAATGCGCCAGGCGGGAAGCCTCGGCCGCGATGCGCTCGAAGATGTCGTTGACGAAGGAGTTCATGATGCTCATGGCCTTGGACGAGATGCCAGTGTCCGGGTGCACCTGCTTGAGCACCTTGTAAACGTAGATGGAGTAGCTCTCCTTGCGGCTCTTCTTGCGCTTCTTGTCACCCTTCTTTTGGGTCTTGGTGATGGCCTTCTTGGAGCCCTTCTTCGGAACAGGCACGGATTTGGCTGGCTCCGGCATCCTGCTACACTGAATCTGCGACCAACTGAGAATGTATGGGTTAAAAAACAAATGGTTGCAAAGTCTTCGCGGCACGCCTATTTATTCACCGTCACCCGCCGTTCGGCGAACAATCCTCCTGCTTTCCTATTGGCTCCTTTAGGCGCCCTGATTAAGCAAGAACAACGCGCACAAAAGGTTTTCTGGAAACCAACCAATCATCACAATGGGTGACGTGAGACCTTAGCGTTTTCATTGGGCACAATGAGAAACCCCGCTTTCATTGGACGCTGTGGTGCCTTTCAGCGTTCAGCCAATCGAAATTGCCGAGGGTGATTCTCAGGGAAGGTATAAAAGGGCTAGAATCGCCATGTTTCAACCTACCTTTCCGGTTTCTCATCTCAGGTTGTTGTTGTACTTTAGAAGTTGGTGTCATGTCTGGACGCGGCAAGCAAGGAGGCAAGGCTCGTGCCAAGGCTAAGACTCGCTCATCCCGTGCTGGGCTCCAGTTCCCCGTGGGTCGTGTGCATCGTCTTTTGCGCAAAGGGAACTACGCAGAGCGCGTCGGAGCCGGAGCGCCCGTCTACTTGGCTGCTGTGCTGGAGTACCTGACTGCTGAGATCTTGGAGTTGGCCGGCAACGCTGCCCGGGACAACAAGAAGACCAGGATCATCCCTCGCCACTTGCAACTCGCCATCCGCAACGACGAGGAGCTGAACAAGCTCCTGGGCAAAGTCACTATCGCTCAAGGCGGAGTGTTGCCTAACATCCAGGCTGTGCTCCTTCCCAAGAAAACCGAGAGCCATAAAGCGAAGGCCAAGTAAATTCTAAGATTTTTAGGAGACGTCGGAGACATTTCAAAACAGACAACAAAGGCTCTTTTAAGAGCCACCCACAATATCCAGAAAAGAGCTGATTGATTACATATATATGTTTCTGGCAAAATGAATTAGTAAAATGGAATTTGTATTACCAGTGCTAATTAGCAGAGATGTAACTTAAGGGTCTTATGCTTTCCGCTAGTTCCTGCAACAATACCTGGTATAGCCAGAGCGTAAAACACTCCCTCATTTCAGTGCCACAGTGGGTATCTTCCGGGGTAAAACGGCAAGCGCAACACTGATCTAACGTGAGGCTTATCCGGCAGAGTATCGTTTAAGTATATAACTTTCCCCAGATGCGAAGTTTGTTGTGTAAGTCTGGCTTACTGTGACACCCTTCGCACACAACCTGGAAGGCTTACTTCCAGATAACTTGGCATTGCCGTCTCCCGAGTTTCCCTCTTTGCTTACGTTTCTGAGCTCTTAGATGGCAATATACGGTAGTCTACTCAATACGCTTTAGGCCTCCGGAGTTCTCTGGATACAAGTGTGGCTAGAATAAGGTAACAATATATTAGACCGATAGCGTAACAATGTAGCATAACAATGTGTAAATGCAGCAATAGTACAATGTAGCAACCATTTCCCCTGCAGCCCATAAAGAAAGAAATACGTAGTGTATCGTAGGCCAGCAAGTTTTTATGTCTGATGGAGGAGCTCGGGCTGTGTACCACGCGTGCCGAAATAGCTCAGTTGGGAGAGCGTTAGACTGAAGATCTAAAGGTCCCTGGTTCGATCCCGGGTTTCGGCAATAGTTTTTTTTCTGAATTCTTTATAATACTGTGTGAGGTTCCCCCTTCAGTTTCCTGCTGTTTCCCGTCCTCCTGGTATACTGTACATACTAAGAAATGGTAACAGTTGTGCAAAACCAAACTTCTTCCTACATGTGTAGAAAGTAGAAAACAATTTTGGCAAACGTTCTTCTCTGTTTCCTCTACTGTGGGGGGGGGGGGGTAAAGTAAATGCTTTATGCTTCTTAATATCTGCAGTGTTGTTCCTATTTGTGACTAGGACTGGTGAAATTTGCTAGTACTCCAGACTCCAAATTCCCCACGTGAATATAGGAAGAAAATCTGCTTCTTGGACCATGTTATGAAAGCATTAAATCTCTGTAAATTCTGATAAAGCTGCATTAACCTAATACACCCACCCATGTAAAATTAAGTGAAACCCATTTAATATCGGAATAGCCAAGCCAATTTTTAAAAAGGCTTTCAGAATGTGTTCAGCTTGATATAACAGGTGTGATATCAAAGAATGTACATAAAACAGATAAGGAAAGCTGCATACAAAAGAATTAAATCAAGAGACATACATGCTGATGTTGCAAGGTAAAGCAGTTTAGGGGAGAGTTATAACCATTTTGAATGGTTAAAATAGGTACTCAAGAAGCTGGAGCAGGTCCATAGCCCAATCTACCTCACCATCCTGTTCTCCCAGTGGCCAATCAGATGCCTTTGGGAAACCCGCAAGCAGAACCTAAGGACAAGAGCTTAGGCCTCTTCGTGCAGTTTTGAGCAACTGGTATTCAGAAGTATTGATTCTGTCAGCCAACCTAGCAGTTCAAAAGTATACCAGTGCAAGTAGATAGGCACCCCTGTGGCAGGAAGGTAAACAGCGTTTCCGTGGGCTCTGGTTCCCATCACGGTGTCCCATTGCCCCAGAAGTGGTTTAGTCATGGTGCCCACATGACTCGGAAAGCTGTCTGTAGACAAATTCTGGCTCCCTTGGCCTGAAAACAAGATGAGCGCCACGACCCCATAGTTGCCTTTGACTGGACTTAACCATACAGGGGTGCTTTACATTTACTTTAACTTTTAGCTCCTCCAGGCAGAGAATAGCCATTGTGGCTAGTGGCCATTAACTATCTTTCCTTTATGAATTTGTCTAATTCAGGCATCCCCAAACTGCAGCCCTCCAGATGTTTTGGCCTACAACTCCCATGATCCCTAGCTAACAGGACCAGTGGTCAGGAATGATGGGAATTGAAGTCCAAAACATCTGGAGGGCCAAAGTTTGGGGGTGCCTGGTCTAATTCTCTCTTAAAGCCATTGTAGAAGACAACCCTGATGTTTCACAACCACAATGGTGCCCAAGAATATAGTCATGAAATGGGGAACCATAAAACTGTTAATATCTGAGACTCATCCACTGACTCTTTTCAAATGGACTTTCTCCCTCCCTCTCAAGAATTTCATATACAGGAGATTGTTAAATTGCAATGTAACCTAATTCAGGCATCCCCAAACTTCGGCCCTCCAGATGTTTTGGACTACAATTCCCATCATCTCTGACCACTGGTCCTCTTAGGTAGGGATCATGGGAGTTGTAGGCCAAAACATCTGGAGGGCCACAGTTTGGGGATGCCTGACCTAATCTGTGTTTCCTTAATCTTTGATACAGCAGAGCAATTCACAGCCAGGCTGAGAATGGCTGATTTCTTGCTGTAGTGCATTTTGACCAAAACTTTAAGAGTCATAATCTTATCAGGATTCACCAGCCAGTTATTTAAACTAAGCAATTCCTCTGTAAGCTATATTAGGTAAGGGTTGTACTTAACTGTATTGCTCAGTTAGTATGCAGGAGTTGTTTGTTGAACCTTCCATAATAACATTGGGCCATGGTTAGGGTTGCCATATTTTGAAGAGCAAAAAAGAAGACACATTTTGCCGACTACGCAAGATAAGCGCCACAACCCCAGAGTTGCTCACAACTGGATCCAATGGCCAGGGGTCCCTTTACCTTTACCTTTACTCATGAAAAAGAGGACATACGGCAACCCTACACATGCCTACACAGAAGTAAGTTTTGCTGCGTTCAGTGGGACTTACACTCCCAGCTAAACTGATGCAGGACTACAGTCCGAGATACTTAATAATAATAATAATAATAATAATAATAATAATAATAATTTATTATTTATTATTTATACCCCGCCCATCTGGCTGGGTTTCCCCAGCCACTCTGGGTGGCTTGTTGTTGTTGTTTAGTCGTTTAGTCGTGTCCGACTCTTTGTGACCCCATGGACGATAGCACGCCAGGCACTCCTGTCTTGCACTGCCTCCCGCAGTTTGGTCAAACTCATGTTCGTAGCTTCGAGAACACTGTCCAACCATCTTGTCCTCTGTCGTCCCCTTCTCCTAGTGCCCTCAATCTTTCCCAACATCAGGGTCTTTTCCAAGGATTCTTCTCTTCTCATGAGGTGGCCAAAGTATTGGAGCCTCAGCTTCACGATCTGTCCTTCCAGGGAGCACTCAGGGCTGATTTCCTTAAGAATGGATAGGTTTGATCTTCTTGCAGTCCATGGGACTCTCAAGAGTCTCCTCCAGCACCATAATTCAAAAGCATCAATTCTTCGGCGATCAGCCTTCTTTATGGTCCAGCTCTCACTTCCATACATCACTACTGGGAAAACCATAGCTTTAACTATACGGACCTTTGTCGGCAAGGTGATGTCTCTGCTTTTTAAGATGCTGTCTAGGTTTGTCATTGCTTTTCTCCCAAGAAGCAGGCGTCTTTTAATTTCGTGACTGCTGTCACCATCTGCAGTGATCAAGGAGCCCAAGAAAGTAAAATCTCTCACTGCCTCCATTTCTTCCCCTCCTATTTGCCAGGAGGTGATGGGACCAGTGGCCATGATCTTGGTTTTTTTGATGTTGAGCTTCAGACCATATTTTGCGCTCTTCTCTTTCACCCTCATTAAAAGGTTCTTTAATTCCTCCACGCTTTCTGCCATCAAGGTTGTGTCATCTGCATATCTGAGGTTGTTGATATTTCTTCCGGCAATCTTAATTCCGGCTTGGGATTCATCTAGTCCAGCCTTTCGCATGATGAATTCTGCATATAAGTTAAAGAAGCAGGGAGACAATATACAACCTTGTCGTACTCCTTTCCCAATTTTGAACCAATCAGTTGTTCCATATCCAGTTCTAACTGTAGCTTCTTGTCCCACATAGAGATTTCTCAGGAGACAGATGAGGTGATCAGGCACTCCCATTTCTTTAAGAACTTGCCAAAGTTTGCTGTGGTCGACACAGTCAAAGGCTTTTGCATAGTCAATGAAGCAGAAGTAGACGTTTTTCTGGAACTCTCTAGCTTTCTCCATAATCCAGCGCATGTTTGCTATTTGGTCTCTGGTTCCTCTGCCCTTTCGAAATCCAGCTTGCACTTCTGGGAGTTCTCGGTCCACATACTGCCTAAGCCTGCCTTGTAGAATTTTAAGCATAACCTTGCTAGCGTGTGAAATGAGTGCAATTGTGCGGTAGTTGGACCATTCTTTGGCACTGCCCTTCTTTGGAATTGGGATGTAGACTGATCTTCTCCAATCCTCTGGCCATTGCTGAGTTTTCCAAACTTGCTGGCATATTGGGTGTAGCTGGGCGGCTTACAACAGAAAAATGAAATAAAATAATTAAACATTAAAAGCCTCCCTAACAGGCCTACGGTTTTGTAGACTAGAGATCCCTAGAGAATATGCATGAAGGATTATGCTCAGCCTGAATGTTATATTTGTACACATATATCTATGTATACAAAGGTGTACAGAAGTGTGTGTTTGTAGGGGTGTGGGTGTCAAAGAGTGGACACTGAAATGTGAAGTCTATAGAAATACAGAGAAGCACAACAGACCCTTCTGCAGGTTTTGTTAACCTAGTGCAGGCATCCCCAAACTTCGGCCCTCCAGATGTTTTGGACTACAATTCCCATCATCCCTGGTCACTGGTCCTCTTAGGTAGGGATCATGGGAGTTGTAGGCCAAAACATCTGGAGGGCCACAGTTTGGGGGTGCCTGACCTAGTGCCTTCTGTAACCTGGTGCTTTGGACAATTGCCACAATCAGCTTGAGCCAGCATAGAAGGTAGTCCAAAACATCTGTTGGGTACCAATTTGGAGAAGCCCTTCTTCATGCAACTGTTATTGTTGGCATAATGCTAAAGCCCTTGTGACTGCATCAATCACTTATTGCTTTCCTGCCTTCATGACCACCTCTTTGTTGTTTCTCCTCTGTTGATTTTGGGTTGTAAGCCACTTGGATTTCTTGTACTTTGTAAAAAAAAGCCATGCCCACTGATGATGCAGTAAACAACAGCAGCTATAATGATTATAAACAGCTGTTCACACATGCACCTAAGCTGTTCAAAGGGTAAATGTTGCCTAAAGATTAAGCAAAATGTCTTAGGCGGAACATCGGTGTTTAAACTAAGTTAAGAGGCCATTTAAATTACTAACCTCTGTAATTTTAGATCGTGATTTATAATAATAAAAAACTGAACCGTCCCTGGGTGGGCTCGAACCACCAACCTTTCGGTTAACAGCCGAACGCGCTAACCGATTGCGCCACAGAGACCTCTGCAGAGGCTCTCTCTCATTCGTCGTCCACGATTTCTGGAACATTTTGATTGATGTTGAGTAAATAAATAAAATAAAATAAATAAAAACTTTAAACATCGCACAATAGCAATGATCAATAGAATGACATTAATTCAGATTTGTGTCCCGGCTCCTCTTCTGTGTATGCATCTGGTCTTAGGATTCCATCTCTTCTTTTATCGTTTCCGGTAAACTCTGTTGCGTTTCAAAATTTCACAGATGGTTTAGCTGAATCCCCTTTAAAGAAACAAAAAACAACAACAACCCACGAACACCTAGTTTATATCTGGAATATTTTCTCATCAGGCTCTCTTTGCATTTTAATCTCGTCTGGTCTCAGCTTTCCCCTACCCTTTATGTGTTTTCTTACAGTAACTGAAAAATAGAGATTAAAAAAAAAAGAGGGCTCGTCCGGGATTTGAACCCGGGACCTCTCGCACCCGAAGCGAGAATCATACCCCTAGACCAACGAGCCAACTTCAGAAAAAGCCTTCCCGTCATTCACTTTTCACAAAGGCAACACGATCTGAAATCACTGCAGTACGTATTCTATCCCTGACAACGTCTTACTTCCTCAACTTCCTTTTGGCTTCTCGACATTTCTGTCGTCACGTTGCTCCTCCTATGCAATGCAATGCATCCGACGCTAACAGATGAGAGCTTTCCGGCGCACGAGTTAGGGGACTATATCTCTCTCTGTGTGTATGTTCGTTCGTATTTGTAGCAAATGTAAAGCTGGATTGAAGGTTTTAACCGTCATTACCGTACTACTGTAAGGCTTTCACCCCAGAGTGTACAGTACAGAAGCCTTTCATTTGCCCAACCCTGGAACTGTATTTTTTTAAAAAATATCCCTATCAAAATAAAATTATGCATGAAAATAGTATTCCCGAGTTAAAAGCTCAAAACAGTCAGGGAATGTAAAGGGATGAAGTAGATCGCTGAGATATGAGAAGGTTTAGAATGGTTCTTTTTTTTTATTAAGCAATGAATTAGAGGCTACGGTCATTTATATAGATCAGGGACGTCCAACTCCCAATAGACTGCGATCTACTCACAATATTAAAAAAACTGGCTTTGATCTACCCATTGTTGTAAAAAAGTAGCAGTGATCTACCCAAAGTTGTTGAGCTTTTTTAGGAAGCCAAAGTTGTATTTTATTTTATTTTATTTTGCTTTTTTCTAAGGAGATCGCTGGGGGGCCAGAGATCTACCAGGATCTACCAGGAAGAGCCCATGATCTACTAGTAGATCATGATCTACCTGTTGGACATGCCTGATATAGATAGAGAGGAGAAATAAGAGGTCAGAAGGCACTCCTCGTTAGTATAGTGGTAAGTATCCCCGCCTGTCACGCGGGAGACCGGGGTTCGATTCCCCGACGGGGAGACCAATATTTATGTCTCCTATTAGTGTACCTCATTTATTAGGCGTGCTTTCTTTGTTTATTTAGCGTTTTCACATAAAGGGGGGAAAGCCAGGGTCTTGTTGCCCATTTGATAATCTTAAAATTTTGGTAGCTGGAGATGGGTGTGAGGCCGCAACAGAGCTGCGTACTTAAATAAATCACTAGCTACTAAGCTCCCATCAAAGACCAGTGCACAAGTGCGTTTAGTTACGTGGATCTTTAAAAATCATTGGACAGCACAATGTTCTTAGGGCGTATCAATTCTGTGAGAGGATGGCACCTAAAATAACCATTGAAAAATTAGGTTCCACCGAGATTTGAACTCGGATCGCTGGATTCAGAGTCCAGAGTGCTAACCATTACACCATGGAACCCCGATGAACTACGGCTTTCACTCCCCTTACAAAAAGATGCAATAGCTGTTAAGGTGGAGCGGGGGAACTGTCCTTTGTGCTTCCACCCCCAACGCTCCCCTAAGAGAAGCCTCTCTGTGGTACAGGCTGAAATCCTCTATTCACCCAGCCGGGAGTAAGTGCCAATAGGACTTATTTCCTAGCAGACGTGCGTAAGATTGCACTGTTCATCTCTGATTATCCCAAGGTGCAATAGCAACGAAATGCCTTAACCATTTCCAACCGTGTTGCTTTGCTTAGCTTTGTACTCTCCATTGCGATTCTGCGGTGATTGTCATGGATTGTTGCCGTTGGTTTTTACAAGGTTCGATATTACAGGAGGCTCTGCCGGCCACAGAAATGAATCTTAATCATCTCAACTCTGATATTTGGAACAGGAGGAAAATAAAGAAGGCACCACTGGGATTCGAACCCAGGATCTCCTGTTTACTAGACAGGCGCTTTGACCATCTAAGCCATGGCGCCTTTGCATACTAACCTCACTTAAGAAATCACTGGGAATCTTAGGCGTATCACTGTCTCTTGACAGATGTATCAATTCTAGCAGATACGCAAGGACCTCTTTCAGTGGTAAATCACATCAAGAGGATATTATTGCAATCGAGCCCACATGCCATTCTCTGAACTCAGCGCTTTTTATCTTTCCAGCAGCCCACTGATTTTCTGAAGTTAATACATTAACCAGGCAGAAGCCAAAGTGAACGTTATGATTATTTAATGCAATATATACATCTCTCTCTCTCTCTCTCTCTCTCTCTCTCTCTCTCTCTCTCTCTCTCAGCACTGGGGAGGTAGCTGCAGTGTACAGGCCATGACAAGAATGGTTTTAGTGTTTTAAAAACTCCCGTGGGTGTCCTGGCAGAAAGGAGGTGCAGGCTTCTTTTTTTGCATTAAACAGGCATTCTTGATGGGCAGGAGACCAATTTGAAAGGACTTCTCGACATAAGAAAGCAAAGCATGTCTCAGTTTACACCCATATACAGAAATCCAATGCAAACATCCAGATTTTTTTTAAAATCTCACTTGCCATTTGATTTCCCACACACACCGACACTGCTTTGCACATCAAGTGATAGAAATATAGAAAATGCATTCTGCCATATTTAGATTGGTGTAGGCAGAGATATGTATGTGTCATTACTGCTGAAAAACTATACAATAAGCACACACCTCCTACTTTCTTCAGTATAAAAGCTTCCAGCTGCAGCAATGAAATCTCCATGTAGAACTAACAGCCCTGAATCAATAATTTAATTGTACTTTCCTGTCAAATATGATGGGCCGCAATCCTCTTAGGCTGCAATCCTAACTATGATGTCTACTTGCGTTCCAGTCAGTTCAGTGGGGTTTATTTCCAGGGAAGCTAAGGGTTTTGCAGCCTTTTGATCTTTCTACACTGGAAATTTAAAAAGTCTCCAGTATTGCACCAACATTCCATCACATGCTCCAGCTTAACCAAAAAAAGCAGCAGTTGCATTCAGGTAAGAGTGAAAAGGCAGGTTTGTTTAACCCAGCTATAGATATTTGGTCAGCAGGTGGGAGACCGTGTGTGACTCTCTGTGTGTGTCCCAACATACTCTGCCTGTGGGTGTCCCTTCTGTTTCTCATGCATGAATAAATGGTTGGCTTTTCTCCTGTGGCGTTAATCTCTGTGTAAGAGGAGAGATGGCACGCTTTACCTGGGATTTTGTTGTGGAATAGGCAAAGCCCACTCCAATCCCCAATTGATTATGGCCCTGCTGCATTCATTCCCAGGGAATCTTATAAGTATCTTTGCAAATTATCCACAGGGTCCTGGAAATGTACTAGGAAATCAGGGCCGTCTCAAGCTGGTCAGGCGCCCTCCTGCCGGCCTGGCGCCCTGGCACCCCGCGCCACCGAGACTACCCCTAGAGCCGGGCCTGTAGGAAATACACAAATATACCAAGAGAAGGTGAGGAGGGGCTCACAAGTCACAAATCAAGACTGTGGCCTTGCTAGATTTGGGAAATAGATGCCCCAAAGCAGAAGGAATGGAATTATGTGTATGGGAATAATCTTTAGTCCTCAGAAGGTACCATCTCTCAACCAATCTGAACCCATTTTCTTCACCCTAGTTAACCTCTGTCCCCTGTGTTCATGTTGATACTTTCACACATTCCCTCTAATTGCAAGATTTGGCCAAGCACTGGATTCTTCACTCTCAGACTTCAGGATCCCCTGGAGATAAAAGCTTAGAAGTTTCAGAATCGTGCTGGGGAAGGAATCAGACATTTTAAAACTAGAAAGCAGCATTTTCCCCATTCAGAGGCTTTCTTCGGACATCCACCCTTGGATTTCTGTTCCCATTATAGACTCATTTTCTTCTCTTTGGGAACCGCACACCAATGAAGCAGGAGGGTGGAGGGTCCTTTTGAAGAGCATCTGGGAACCAAGCAATTAGGCACAGCTGGGTTGAATGAGTTCACAGCCTTGTGCAGGGTAAGGGTTGGGATGAGGCAGGAGCCACTTAAAAAGAAGGCGCCAGAACACACCAATAGGAGTGGCACGGATGCCCATTCACCATACTTGATCCAGTCCTGGACAAGCATGACTGAAGAGGTGCCACCAGTCCCCACAGGCACTCCTGCCCCCACGGCCACAGCCAAGACCTCTGTCAAGAAGAGTTAGAGGGCAGTGGCATCAGGGGGAGCCTCCAAGCCCACCATAGCTAATAGGAATGTTGACAATTGAGATTGTTGTTGACAATTGAGGTTGTTCTTTACAGATGTCTTCCCACTATATTCTTTCAGAGTTGCACATTTAGTTTTGGTTTCCCAACAAGATACATTAATAGATGGTGACATAGGTAAGGTTCACCTGTGAGATCTGGGAACTAGTGCCTTGCATGTTCACTCTAAAAAAACTCCCATTGATAAGGGAAGTTAGGGTACCATCTCAAATCCCACCATTTCTTAGCCTAGTTTCATAACTGCAGAATCCATGTACATAATCTGACTTCCCCACACAAATTTTAAATCGGCTTGCAGAGTCATTGTGGCTGTGCGTGTGGCAGGGCAGAGTTGGGGTTATAGGAGCTGGGAAATCCAACAACATCTGAAGTGCCACAGATTCTCAACCTTTTCATTAGTTTCCAAACCCTTAATAGTACCTGCCACAGCAGAACAAATGGGAATTATGACCTGGAGCACCTTGAGATTTCCATTCTACTCTGCTAACTCTAGACTGGAAACCGCCAATAAAGAAATAATTAGCTGCATATGTCATCAAATATACTGAGAAAGGCCAGTTGGAAGCTGGAAGACAAGATACTGTACATGCTGGGACGGGGGATTTGTGGTTCTCCAGATGCTGTTGACCTATGCCCTCAATTTCCCTCAACATTGGCCATGTTTAGTTGTGTTCGATGGAAGTTGAAGTCCAATCCTGGCCCATACATTTCTTAAGTTAATACAGTAGGTCTAAATTGGACTTCCTGTTTCTGACTTCTTTTCTTCTTCTTAAAGTGACTGTATTTGGGCGTAAAGAAACCTGTGTAACACAGAACACACAGAGAGAGTCGTGGAGACTAAGAAAATAAGTTGAAACAAAAGCAGAGCAGAACTCTTTATTGCGAAAGTTTAAGATGTAAGGTGTGTGAGTTTTTTTTACAAGTAGTCGTGGCCGAGTGGTTAAGGCGATGGACTAGAAATCCATTGGGGTCTCCCCGCGCAGGTTCGAATCCTGCCGACTACGGTTCATTATTCAGTCTTTTCCTGAAATTGTCTTTGCTTAAATACAGTAGTCAAAAAAAACTTCTTCTGTTTTAGACAAGCATCTTTAAATGATACCTTGTGGTGCTGGACAGGTGTTTTGTTACTCCTTCCTTTCCACGCAGCGCTCATCAACTACAGTCAAAACACTATATCTGTTACTGAAGACTAGGGAGTTTTCCCTCCTCTAAAAATGCTGTAGGTTACTGCTTGTATAAGTTTTCCTGAAATAGTAAGAAAAAAATATGTTTCTCACAAAGAGTGTATTGGTGAATTGCAGGCATACTGTTTAAGGTAATTGTCATGCATTTCTCTGTAGAACTGAGTAGAAACATGCTAGTTTAAACAGGCTAGTTGTTGGGGAGGGGGATGTTACCTTCCCCCCCCTCCAGTTATCGAGATCAAGAAAGGTCATTACTAACTCCTCGTTATAGTGGTAAGTATCCCCGCCTCCCCGACGGGGAGACCATTGGCTTTTATCTATATATATAAAAATGTAAAATTCGTGATATTCCGTTTGACACTTTTCTCCGTAACCGCTTGATCGATCGTCCTGAAATTTTGACACAACAATCCAGGCCACTCCTAGAGCGTTGTTGGGGGCAAAAATCCCTCAAATCGCACACCTGCCCAGGTACAGACCTGCTTTTTCACCAAGTCAAACAGTGCCCTCAAGTGGCGTAGTACCCTCCTCCAACCCCTCCCTTCCTGTGAAATCTAAGCCACACCCACAAACCAAATGACATCATCATCAACCAAGCAACTGAAACACACCAAGGCATCCATTTCATCTAGGCCTTTGTTTTAGGCCCCTGAAAGGCTGACAGGCCTCCACTAGGCCCGGGGAGGGGGATAACCCACAGCAACGCACTTGGGGGCATGGCAAAGGGTTTTTACTTTACCATTTAGCACCACTACCCCCCTAAAAAAAACCCACCAAAGAACCAACATTGCCAAGTGGAGGTCGGGGCCTGCCGGGGGGGGGGGGTGCCACAGACCGCAGCACAGCCTTTGATTTATGTAGGCCCCTGCACGGCAAGGGGTTTTACTTTACCATTTAGCAACACTACCCCCACCCAAAAAAACCCCACCAAAAAACCAACATTGCCAAGTGGAGGTCGGGGCCTGCCGGAGGAGGGGTTTGCCACAGGCCGTAGCACGGCCTTTGATTTATGTAGGCCCCTACACTGCAAGGGGTTTTTACTTTACCATTTAGCAACACTACCCCCACCCAAAAAACCCCCACCAAAAACCCAACATTGCCAAGTGGAGGTCGGAGCCTGCCTGGTGGGGGGGTTTGCCACAGACCGCAGCACGGCCTTTGATTTATGTAGGCCCCTACACTGCAAGGGGTTTTACTTTACTATTTAGCAACACTACCCCCACCCAAAAAAAACCCACCAAAAAACCAACATTGCCAAGTGGAGGTCGGAGCCTGCCTGGTGGGGGGGTTTGCCACAGACCGTAGCACGGCCTTTGATTTATGTAGGCCCCTACACTGCAAGGGGTTTTTACTTTACAATTTAGCACCACTACCCCCAAAAAATCCACAAGGCAAAAATAAATATGACTTATTTTATGGGTATGACTTATTTTAGGAGAAACAACTGATTGTAAGCCTCTGTGTCTTTTTTTTTAAAAAAAAACAACCATTCACTTTCTCTCCCCAGTTTAAGTCCTCAGATATTTGCAGTGCACACCCCCACCCCATTTACAATTCCCTACCTTCCCCTTGCCACTTCCTGGTTTTTTTTATGGAACCGAACAATTCGGGTACTTCAGAGCGCACATTCTGTTGCCAAGCCCTTGCAGGGCCAGACAGAGGCCCAGCCCAGGTAGATAAGATAATGTGTCCCTGTTTTAAACCCTTTTGTTACTTTTATCATTTTACTGATTGTGAATATGCTGACCGAGGCCCCCTTTAGATTCGGAGGCCCGCGCCAAGTGCCCCATATGACCCCCCCCTCCTTCTGTCTGGGCCTGTCTGTTGCTACAGGGCTATGGGGCTTCGCTATTTGACCCCCCCCCTCCCCGGGTTCGGATTCTTTAAGTAGTTCTCTGGGTCCAAGGGCACATCATCACCCCCGATCCTTAATCTAAACATATAGAAATGTTCACGATGCGTGTGCAGGGGCCAATGTATGGAGATACAGGGGGGAGGGGACAACAGAGGGCTCAGACAAAAGTAAATACTGGGAAATGGAACCCAGAAACTGACAGCTCCTTCTCCAAGGATGGGGGCCAATGTAGGAAGATACCAGGGGTAGGGGCCAACACTCCCCAGGGACAACAGAGGGTTCAGACAAAAGTGCATGCTGGGAAATAGAACCCAGAACCTAACAGTTCATTTTCGAGGGTGGGGGCCAAGGTATGGAGATACAGGGGGGAGGGGCCAACACTCGCCAGGGACAACAGAGGGAAGGGTATCCTACGGAAACACAGGGATGAGCTGGGGTGGAGGGAGGTGGGACAGGATACGTCATGGATCGTGACAGGGTAGGGGGGGATCACAGGAAAGAATCACAGCAACGCGTGGCCGGGTCAGCTAGTAACTCATAAATCCATTCACATTATAAATTGTTGTGAACCAGAAATAACTAAGATCGCTCAGTTGCGGATATGCCTGGAAGCGAAAGGAAAGTCTGATGCTGTAAAGAAAAATATTGCATAGGAACCTGGAATGTAAGAACCATGGATAATGGCAAGCTGGATGTGGTCAAAAATGGGATGGCAAGAATAATTATTGACATCCTGGGCATCAGTGAACTAAAATGGAAGGGAATGGGCGAATTCAGTTCGGATGACTATCATATCTACTACTGTGGGCAGGAATCCCGTAGAAGAAATGGAGTGGCCCTCATAGTCAACAAAAGAGTGGCAAAAGCTGTAATGGGATGCAATCTCAAAAATGACAGAATGATCTCGATACGAATCCAAGGCAGACCTTTTAACATCACAGTACTCAAAGTTTATGCACAAACTACTGGTGCTGAAGAAAGTGAAATTGACCAATTCTATGAAGACTTACAACACCTTCTAGAAATGACACCAAAGCATAGCTGCCAAGTTATCCCTAATTTTAAGGGATTTTCCCTTATGCTGAATAGGCTTCCTCGCGTGAAAAGGGAAAACTTGGCAGCTATGCACCAAAGAAGGATGTTCTTCTCATTACAGGGGATTGGAATGCTAAAGTAGGGAAGCAAGAGATAAAAGGAACAACTGGCAAGTTTGGCCTTGGAGTTCAAAATGAAGCAGGGCAAAGGCTAATAGAGTTCTGTCAAGAGAACAAGCTGGTCATCACAAACACTCTTTTCCAACAACACAAGAGACGTCTCTACACATGGATATCACCAAATGGGCAGCATCGAAATCAGATTGATTATATTCTCTGCAGCCAAAGATGAAGACCTGGAGCTGACTGTAACTCAGATCATCAGCTTCTTATAGCAAAATTCCAGCTTAAACTGAAGAAAGTAGGAAGAACCACTGGGCCAGTAAGATACAATCTAAATCAAATCCCTTATGAATACACAGTGGAAGTGAGGAACAGGTTTAAGGGTTTAGATTTGGTGGACAGAGTGCCTGAAGAACTATGGACGGAGGCTCGTAACATTATACAGGAGGCAGCAACAAAAACCATCCCAAGGAAAAGGAAATGCAATAAAGCAAAATGGCTGTCCAACGAGGCCTTACAAATAGCGGGGGAGAGGAGGCAAGCAAAATGCAAGGGAGATAGGGAAAGATACAGGAAACTGAATGCAGATTTCCAAAAAATAGCAAGGAGAGACAAGAGGGCCTTCTTAAACGAGCAATGCAAAGAAATAGAAGAAAACAATAGAATGGGGAAAACCAGAGATCTGTTCAAGAAATTGGAGATATGAAAGGAACATTTCGTACAAAGATTACCATAATAAAGGACAAAAGTGGTAAGGACCTAACAGAAGCAGCAGAAGACATCAAGAAGAGGTGGCAAAAATACACAGAGAAATTATACTAGAAAGATATGGAGGTCTCGTACACCCCAGGTAGTGTGGTTGCTGACCTTGAGCCAGACATCTTGGAGAGTGAAGTCAAATGGGCCTTAGAAAGCACTGCTAATAGCAAGGCCAGTGGAAGTGATGGTATTCCAGCTGAACTATTTAAAATTTTAAAAGATGATGCTGTGAAGGAACCAGAGACCAAATAGCAAACATGCGCTGGATTATGGAGAAAGCTAGAGAGTTCCAGAAAAACGTCTACTTCTGCTTCATTGACTATGCAAAAGCCTTTGACTGTGTCGACCACAGCAAACCATGGCAAGTTCTTAAAGAAATGGGAGTGCCTGGTCACCTCATCTGTCTCCTGAGAAATCTCTATGTGGGACAAGAAGCTACAGATAGAACTGGATATGGAACAACTGATTGGTTCAAAATTGGGAAAGGAGTACGACAAGGTTGTATATTGTCTCCCTGCTTATTTAACTCATAAGCAGAATTCATCATGCGAAAGGCTGGACTAGATGAATCCCAAGCCGGAATTAAGATTGCCGGAAGAAATATCAACAACCTCAGGTATGCAGATGACACAACCTGGATGGCAGAAAGTGAGGAGGAATTAAAGAACCTTTTAATGAGGGTGAAAGAGGAGAGCGCAAAATATGGTCTGAAGCTCAACATCAAAAAAAACCAAGATCATGGCCACTGGTCCCATCACCTCCTGGCAAATAGAAGGGGAAGAAATGGAGGCAGTGAGAGATTTTACTTTCTTGGGCTCCTTGATCACTGCAGATGGTGACAGCAGTCACGAAATCAAAAGACGCCTGCTTCTTGGGAGAAAAGCAATGACAAACCTAGACAAAATCTTAAAAAGCAGAGACATCACCTTGCCTAAAAAGGTCCGTATAGTTAAAGCTACGGTTATCCCAGTAGTGATGTATGGAAGTGAGAGCTGAACCATAAAGAAGGCTGATCGCCGAAGAATTGATGCTTTTGAATTATGGTGCTGGAGGAGACTCTTGAGAGTCCCATGGACTGCAAGAAGATCAAACCTATCCATTCTGAAGGAAATCAGCCCTGAGTGCTCACTGGAAGGACAGATCCTGAAGCTGAGGCTCCAATACTTTGGCCTCCTCATGAGAAGAGAAGACTCCCTGTAAAAGACCCTGGTGTTAGGAAAGATTGAGGGCACAAGGAGAAGGGGATGACAGAGGACGAGATGGCTGGGCAGTGTTCTCGAAGCCAGCAACATGAGTCTGACCAAACTGGGGGAGGCAGTGGAAGACAGGAGTGCCTGGCGTGCTCTGGTCCATGGGGTCACGAAGAGTCGGAACAAGCCTAAACGACTAAACAACAACAACAAGTTTTGGGAGTACCGGTAAATAGTGTTATTTGCACTCCAGCCTGCTGCCTGCTTTGTTTCAGGTTAGCAAGCCATCAGATGAGCCTTTCCCAGAACCGCAAACAATGCTGATCAAGGGAGACCATCCACACCATAATCATAAAAATAAAAAAATAAAAAATCAAGTGGAACTAACATAGCATGAGAATTAGCTTGTCTGACTTGCTTGAGCTAAAAGTGTGTCTTTTTAAAAAAATTGAACCCGCTTAAGAACATAAGAAGAGCATCGCCGGATCAGGCCAAGGCCCATCCAGTTCAGCGTTTTGTTTTCCCAGTGGAGACAATGCTTCCTAGAACTCCTTTTAAAATTTGACCCTGATGTTGTGAAAGATGGAGGGCACAAGGAGAAGTGGACGACAGAGGACGAGATGGTTGGACAGTGTTCTCAAAGCTACGAACATGAGTTTGACCAAACTGCGGGAGGCAGTGCAAGACAGGAGTGCCTGGTGTGCTATGGTCCATGGGGTCACGAAGAGTCGGACACGACTAAACAACTAAACAACAAAAAAATTCTTACAATAGGCTTCAACAGATGGATAAAAAGTTGTCTGCCATGTATTTCTCCTGGGATTTTTTTTTTTAAATCTACTGTTATTGTCTGTCTTCTTTTTTTTTTTTTAAAAAAAATCATTTTTATTAATTTTATAATAAAAACAGCCAATTAACATATCCATCATCATAATCCAATTAAAAACAATAAACTAAAATAAAAAACCCAAATTACAGTCCAAATTATTAATTTTGGGGGGCTCCCCATAGTCTGGGCCTCTTGAATTATATCTCCAATAGCTTTGTTCCTGCCTTCTTCTTGTTGTTTTCATATTTTACACATTCCGATCTTAACGCTTTAAAGTTCTCCATCCTTGGCTATGCTATTCTCAATCATGTCAGAAATCATATATCCTTTCATCCATCAAATACAGCTTTATTTGTAAATATGTATATTTCCAATTGTCTATTTGCCAGTGCAGCTTTTTCTGACTTCATTCCAATCTTCTAATCCGGGTTGTTGTCTAAGTCTATCGTTTAGAGTTTAATGATGCAGTAACTTCCATGTTGTTAAGTTATTCCAAACCAGGCTGTTGTCCAAGCCTACCGTTTGATGTTATGCATACTGTTTGCAATATTGCAATGTAAATGAACTGTATTCCACAGATATAAGTAATTTGGCAATCGATCAGCTTTTGGAGACCACACAACAGCCCCCCCCCTCAGGGCCCTAGAAGGGGGGCTGCTAGACATCAATTTAGCCTTCTCTCTCGCTCATAGTGAAGAAATTCTGCAAACAGATGCACTGTATGTTATCCTAAATTATTGTTTCAAGTCACTACAAAGTCAGCCAGCAAGCATCTCCCACTTTCCTCAAAAAAGGGAGAAACTCTCAATTTTCTGTGCTGCGTCATATTAATAAACGCCATCTTGTTTCTTCTTTTATCTTTATCAAGTCTTTCAAGTCTAAGCAAAGCTGCACAATTGAATACTGTACTTAATTATAAATCAAAGCCTATCTTTACTTTTTTTAAAAACACGTTTCTTAATGAGGCTTGGCGTAGAAAAACAATTGTCGGTATTGAGAAGAGAAAAAGAACGTACCGATCACGTCCATAATCCAAACACCATGATGAGAATCTCTTTGAAGTCCAAGGCATTCTGCAGGTTTTTTCTCAGTCTTCTTCGGTCCAGACTATGTCTGTTTATTGTCCAAATCTAATTATTTTATCAAACAGATCTTTCCGGCTATGAGAGTGGTTTCGGAGAGTGCCAGCCATGTCGTGCTCTGGGACCCAGTGTCCTGCTGCTTGCATCTTGATGCAAGCTGACATGACAATCTCAGACAATATGTGGGTCTACAAGACAGTCCTCCCCCACCCTGGGGAGTCTGCCAAGGCTAATTACCCCCATATCAGCCCTGAATTACTGGCATGGCTGAGGTCCAATTGTATGGGAGTCAGCCATTTCCCACCGCTGGAAACAGGAAGCCTTGTCTGTGTTCTTTTTAATTGTTAGTTTTCTGGGTTTTTTATTGCATTTTGTACATCATGTTGAAGGTGATATATAAACAAACACAAATGTGAAATGCTACATTTGTATAGTGTGATGCCATCTTCAAAGCTCCGTTTAAAATTGCTTTTGCCACTTGAAATCTCTAGTTTCCTTTCTTTGGGGCAGTGTCATGTTTAATTGCATGAAGGTATACCATCGGAAAATATTACCTTAGCACTATTTCATTCCAACAAAAATGTAGGCTGTAGAATGCTAGCGGTTACTAGAATCAGGGGCCATCGTATGGCAAGATCTGCCAGGATAAGCAGTTTAGTATGAAATGAATCTGACTGCAGCTCAGCCAGCATTAAATCCCCAACCCTGGCCCCAAGATACAATGTTGGGATTTGCTCATCCTGGCTGATGCAGAAGGACGGGTGTAAGTCCCCCAAGAGTTTTTCTGAGGTGTGGTTGGCACTGGAAGGTGGGGGACTTAGGCTGAATCCTCAGTCTATTCAGTGTAGCCACATAATCTGGCCACCCCGCATGTAAAGGCTTCCTTTCCCTCTGCCAGGCTTAGGCAGAACAGCCACTGAAATGCCCAGCAGGGTTTAAATAACGAGGGACTTTCTATTTTTTGTAACTGATTTGGAACAATACTTTCAAGAGCCCGGGTAGCTCAGTCGGTAGAGCATCAGACTTTTAATCTGAGGGTCCAGGGTTCAAGTCCCTGCTCGGGCGTTCTTAGCTTTTCTTCCACCCTATGACGCTTCATGCACCTTTTAAAATTACTTTCTTCCACTAGTTAATGGCAAACTAGTGACATCACTTTGGTATTCTACATTTCCCGATCATGTCAAGCTTGTATCAAGCTTATACCAAGAACAAACTTAGTTGGTCTCTAAGGTGCTAATGGACAACTTTTTAATTTTTAAAATGTATTTCGACTGCGTCAGACCAACACGGCTACCTACCTGAATCTGATAATGTCATGGATTTTTTTTAAAAGCCATTCAAAATAGCAATGACAGCATACTTCACATACTGTGTTGCATAATACGTTTTATATGTGGAAGAAAATACCTATCAACGTGTCTGTGGGATGCTTTAATAACCGGTATATGCCAGCATTTCTGATGAGGGTCTGTGATCTCAAGAAGACCTCAAGAAATGTTCAGCTGTACATTTTCTAAAAATACAGTACACACACAGGTCTGTGCTTCTTATTACAAAAGCACTATATCGACGAAGGTGGGATTCGAACCCACGCGTGCAAAGCACAATGGATTAGCAGTCCATCGCCTTAACCACTCGGCCACCTCGTCGAACACAAAATCAGCGCTTTCAACTCCGGTACTTAAAAAGTGCTTCAATACCCTACCACTTCAAAAGGATGATTATTTTTTTTTGCAGTACGATTTTATGGTGGTTTCATATTGAATAAACGCGGTAGGATTACAATGTAACTTGCCTATTTTCCACAACATAGCCAATGAAATCCAGCGGATTCTATAAAAAGTATGAATGGAGATGTTTATTAAGACATAAAGCTGCTTAACTAATGTATTAAAAAACCTTTTGGATCTAAAATCCCGACTTTAAATGTTACACAAGCCTAGATTTCGCCATCTTGAAATAAGCAGCCTCGCTCTCTAGGGGTGGTGGACGAAGAATGGCCCTGCTCTGATGGTGCCCAAATCAAACAAATGCATTCTCCCCTTGGGAGCCTCCGTTAAGCAGTCGACTTCAACGCAACACGAGTAATTTGTGACTTTGTGAATGCAGTCCTACTGTAAACGGCACCCCTAAACTTCTTTAATCTTACTTGGGAAAGGGTGTGTGCAGTATTCAGTTAGGATAAGCCGAATAAAAGACTATACAGTGGTACCTCGGTTTATGAACACAATTGGTTCTGGAAGTCTGTTCATAAACTGAAGCGTTCATAAACTGAAGCAAACATTCCCATGGAAAGTAATGGAAAGTGGATTAATCCGTTCCAGACGGGTCCGCGGAGTACTTAAACTGAAATGTTCATAAACTGAAGCATGGGTGTAATTGGTTCCGGAAGTCTGTTCATAAACTGAAGCGTTCATAAACTGAAGCGAACTTTCCCATTGAAAGTAATGGAAAATGAATTAATCCGTTCCAGATGGGTCCGCAGCGTTCATAAACCGAAAATTCATAAACCGAGGTGTTCATAAACCGAGGTTCCACTGTACAAAGAAACACTGAAATAGTGAAGAATATTTCAATCCCATTTAATTCCAGTTAGTGGGATTAGCATTTTTTTAAAATAAGTAAAAGGGTAAAGCCATCGCCAGCTAAACAGTACGCATTCCCTTTTCGGGGCTTCCTAACGAACGCCTTTTAGAAAGTTCTTAAAAGAGCCTTTAAGTGTTATGTTTCCCATTCCCATGTTCATTTTCATAGTTACCTTTTTGTTAACTTCCCAGTTACTGTTAGTTGCCCTTACTAACCGACGTGGCAGAAAGCTGCAAGAGGTAATTTAGCATCGTGCGAGCTCTTTTCCAAGACCATGTGGTGGCTCTTAAAAGAGCCTTTGTTCGTGTCCTGGGGACGCAGGAGGGCGGGCGGTAACAGTTTATTTAGCTCCCTGCAATTAAGCTGGTGAGCGCCTTTTCTTCAAATATTGTGTGCGGAACATAAAAATCGAAAAAGTAGGGCGGTGGAATTTACTAGCTTAAAAGTTCCAAGGATAAATTTTCTCCTCCCAGCAGGAAATAAATGAGGTATCTACCCTGAAGTTTAAAAAAGGCTTAACATAGAACTTTTAAATGCAGTTTTTCAACGTAGTTAGTGCATAGTTACTAAAGACAATTAGAAAACCCGCAGATTAATTGGGCAGCGTCAGCTGCAAGAGGTAATTTAGCATCGTGCGAGCTCTTTTCTAAGACCATGTGGTGGCTCTTAAAAGAGCCTTTGTGGTTCGTGTCCTGGGGACGCAGGAGTGAGGGCGGGCGAGCCCTTCTCAGGCCCTCTCTCCGCGGATGCGCCTGGCGAGCTGGATGTCCTTGGGCATGATGGTGACGCGCTTGGCGTGGATGGCGCACAGGTTGGTGTCCTCGAACAGGCCCACCAGGTAAGCCTCGCTCGCCTCCTGCAGAGCCATCACGGCCGAGCTCTGGAAGCGCAGGTCCGTCTTGAAGTCCTGCGCGATCTCGCGCACCAGGCGCTGGAAAGGCAGCTTGCGAATCAGCAACTCCGTCGACTTCTGGTAGCGGCGGATCTCGCGCAGCGCCACGGTGCCCGGCCGGTAGCGGTGAGGCTTCTTCACTCCGCCGGTGGCTGGGGCGCTCTTCCGGGCGGCTTTGGTCGCCAGCTGCTTGCGAGGCGCCTTCCCGCCAGTGGACTTGCGAGCCGTCTGCTTCGTGCGGGCCATTGTTCCCAAAAGGAGAATAAAAAACAACCCAAAACGACACAAGTCCCCAACAAACGAAACAACAGATATAGTAAAGCGAAGGTTCCATTGCCGGATATATTTATAGGCAGCTGGCTGCCCGTTGATTGGCTGGAAGAGATGAATGGAACCGTTGCAGAGTTCGAATTTCCCAAACTATGCAGGGATTGGGCAGGATTTTAAAACCACCCCGCCCCTTCTAATGACTACATTTTGGCTCCTATCCATTCAGCTGTGTTATTTTGTGAAATGGGTCTCCGCCCTCACTTTAAACAAAAACCTGTCTTTGCTTTACAAGGAAGCCCTTCTCCATAAGGCAGAGGGCAAAACTATTTCTGCACATAGAACAATTCTGGTATATGGTTACAGTTTACAGACACAGACAAATCTTTGCCTCATCCCCACCACCCAAGTAGATTACAGTCCTAAATTTAGACGGGGCGGGAAGGAAACGAGAGTAACCAATCAGTGCAGAGAGAGAGAAGTAATAGAAGAAGCAAGGTCAGCAATCAGGAATGTGATGTCTTCTGTAGTTCGTGCCAAATATAAGAAACAAGTAGGTCCCTAGTATCAGCACCATTTATTTCCATTTTGTACTGTGAAAGGGTGGGTAGTCATTGTTCAAAAGATGTGGCTTCTTTCCTTTCAGCAGGAAGAGACACGAACAACTGACCCTCTGGGATAGCGTACCTCTTACCTTTCACAATACTGGTGATTCATAGAATTGTAGAGCTTGAAGGGACCCAAAGGGTCATCCAGTCCAACCCCCTAAAATGTAGGTGAAGAATCCCTGACAGATGGCTATCCATGAGTCTGCAACTTAAGAAAAACCCTGCTAGAGAAAACTGAACTTCCATTGTTAGGGCAAAAATCTGGGTGCAAGGCTGCCGGGACACCCAGCTCGTCAGGCAAGGGCCTGCGGTGACTGCGGAAGGCAAAGGAAGGAGGCCAGCCAGAGGTTGAAGCAAAAACACCAAGGTTTGTTGCTGCGCAGCAGGTTCAATGCAGAGACTGAACCCCGAACAAAAGGTTACAATCACTTTTAAAGGTTTCCCAAACATCCCATAAAACATTGCAGAAAGTGTCATACATACATCATTGATACATCACAGAAACGTCACGAAAGGGGAAGGTACAGGACACATTTCCTTTTTTTTATAATAAATTTTATTCCATTTTCCAATTTATCCAATTAAAAGTATTGGGAGAGGTTCCAGACATACCCAGACAGGAGGTGACAATGGAACCCAGGTGCACTTAGCCCCTGGCATGTGTGAGACCCAGGAAGGAAGGATATTCAAGGATTATGCCTGATGGGTTTGTGTACGAGGAGGAGGGGACATTTTCCTGTGTACGTGACTCCACGCTTCGGGGATTATGTCGAAGCCTGGGGTCTTTGAGAGGCCTAGGTGCCTGTGTCAAAATAACGTTGGTTCCAATAAACTCCATGGTTGCAGTGATTTTATATGATTTAATAAAGATTCCTGAGTTCCCCTATCTGGACTCGCTGTCTCGTTCTTTGCCTGGGTAGCTTGGATACATTGTAGCAAGTTCTAATTGGATTACTAGCTTCCGAAGGTTCGACGAACTGTCAGTGATTGTTCTCCTGTCATCGCCTTGTCAGCGGCTCACTCGAGCGTGCAGAGCTAGCTGAGCCAGGCTCTGCAGAGTGATTGCAATTGTCTGATTGGCCAAGACGCAGCGGACAGGAGAAGGGGGTTTCATTCATAATTTTCGCTACATGCATAACTTTGTCTCATTCATGAGTTTGTGACAGTGTTACTACCATATAGAAAGGGCTATACGGGGAAAAGAGAAGCGGGAATGGAGAGAAGCCTTTATTTCAACAGGGCTCATTCCCATGGGTTGTGGGTTTACTTGTGATGCATTTGTGGGGATGGGGCATGGCCTGGTGGGAGTCCTCTTGGGGTCTATTCTGGGGCCCAAATGAAGCCTCGTTTGGTTGCCCCCCCCCCCGTAAAATTCCCTAACATCCATCTACCTACGATCTACGCTGTAATCCTATTCACAAGAAGCTGGTGTAAAGTTAAAGTGAAACAAGGGAACACCACAACCAGACTCCATTCTGGAGCAAGGATACTCCTAGCTGAGCTGGCCTAAGCCTGCCAGAAGGAAAACAAGCCTTTAAAATAGTATTTGAGTCACACCACTATTTTTGCTGCCTTAATTTACATGGTGTTGTCAGGTCATGTGACTGAGATGAGCTGGTTTAGGATCTTGCCTGGATTCCTTGTTAAAAAGTGAAGTTATACTGGCCCATTTTCAGTCCTCTGGTATGGAGGCTCATCTTAGGGAAAAACAAATGTACCTTTGTTAAAAGATGAGCAATTTCATATTTGAGTTCTTTTGGCTGGATGGTAATTTGTTGGTGTTTCCCCCACTAAATTTACCAGTAAAGCAAATGGTCTTGTCACCACTATTTGCCTCAGTACTGTACTTCAGATACCTCTTCCTGCAAAAGTTGGTAAAGGCAGAGGTATCTGACCTACTTCTCTCTCAGTGAAGACTGGAGCACACAAAAATTCATTCAGCTTGTCTGAAATTTCCTTCTAAAGCTGCAGTTGTGTTCTTGCATTTGTTTGGACAGATCTTGTTCTTGTCCTTTTGGCAAAATAAATAAATGAAACTCTGAAGGAAACCTTCCTACCCCTACAATTATTTCTTGATGAGCAACAGCAGTGGGGAACCTTTTTAAGCCTGAGGTCTTCATTCCCTTGTGGACAACTTCTGGGTGGCCACATGCCATGGATGTATAGCGCCAGAGGCAAAAGTGGACACAGGAACAAATGTGAATGTTATCTTTATACAAAGCACTAAATTCCACACCCACTTGCACACCACTCTGGCCTACATCCAGTCAAGCAGGAAGCACAGGACTCATTCCAGCAAGGCCAACAGACTCATGGAGGGTGCAAAACTGGTCTCATAATAAAGGGTATTTACTGGGGTAGTCTCCAGGGCCAGAAAGAGATGCCTAGAGGACTGCTTTGTCACTAGGCTCAAGGTGCCCTATCCTTATGTACAGTACTGCATACATTTAACCTTCCATCATCGGAGTTTTGGGCAGCCACTCCCCGGGCAAAATGTTCTGGAGATATTTTAATACATTTGGGATTACACGAATAGGGTTGCATGTTATTAAAGTACAGCATGTCTTATTCAAGATTGCAAGATAAATGTGAACCTGGCAAATGTGATGTGCATTTAAAATGTGCTTTAGGAATGGTTATCTTTAGACAGCACTAACAAATATTAGAATAGGTAGCTTATACAAGAGATAACTAGCTCTTTCGCTAAAGTTGTGGGTGGCTCTTAAAAGAGCCTTTGGATTTTGGGATTCCTTGTTGAGAAGAGCTTCACTTGCTTTTAGCCTTGTGGCTCTCGGTTTTCTTGGGAAGAAGCACAGCCTGGATGTTAGGCAACACTCCACCTTGAGCGATAGTGACTTTGCCCAGGAGCTTGTTCAGCTCCTCGTCGTTGCGGATGGCGAGTTGCAAGTGGCGAGGGATGATCCTGGTCTTCTTGTTGTCCCGGGCAGCGTTGCCGGCCAACTCCAAGATCTCAGCAGTCAGGTACTCCAGCACAGCAGCCAAGTAGACCGGCGCTCCAGCTCCGACGCGCTCTGCGTAGTTCCCTTTGCGCAGAAGACGATGCACTCTGCCTACAGGAAACTGCAGCCCAGCACGAGAAGAGCGAGTCTTTGCCTTAGCTCTGACTTTTCCACCTTGCTTGCCACGACCAGACATTTTTTCTTTATTATGTTCAGTTGCTGTTTCACTTCCAAAGCTCGAGCAAGAATAGCTCTGAAACAGCTTCTTCCTCGATATTTATCCGTGCCGCCGGCTTGTAATTGTGAATTTCTATTGGGTAATGCTTTTAAATCATGTGACTTAGCTAGCGAATAGGAATCGCGAGTCTTTTCCTTTAGTCCATTGGTTGGGCAGGTCGGAGCCTGTCCAATAGGATCAAAGGAAGTAGCAGCTTGAAATTTGAAGTGGACGCCTAAAAAAATGAGAAGATGCGATTGGGCAGCTTTTGTTGTTAACCAATAAAAATCATTGAAGCTGAATATGCTAATTGTATCCTACTGTTATATATTGAATGGTCTGAGCACACGCTGCCTACTATTTCTTTGCTGCTGAAAGGGAAATAGGGGCTTTCACGATGCCGGAACCAGCGAAGTCTGCTCCTGCAGCCAAGAAGGGCTCCAAGAAGGCCGTCACCAAGACGCAGAAGAAGGGCGACAAAAAGCGCAAGAAGAGCCGCAAGGAGAGCTACTCCATCTACGTCTACAAGGTGCTCAAGCAAGTGCACCCGGACACTGGCATCTCGTCCAAGGCCATGAGCATCATGAACTCTTTCGTCAACGACATCTTCGAGCGCATCGCGGCCGAGGCTTCCCGCCTGGCGCACTACAACAAGCGCTCCACCATCACCTCCCGGGAGATCCAGACCGCCGTGAGACTCCTGCTGCCCGGAGAGCTGGCCAAGCACGCCGTCTCCGAGGGCACCAAGGCCGTCACCAAGTACACCAGCTCCAAGTAATTTTGACCCGTTCCCAAATACGTACTGAACCCAAAGGCTCTTTTAAGAGCCACTTAACTTGTCCAAAAGAGGGCTTTGATCATTACGTTCATTTATTATGCTTAGTTTCTTAGTCCAGAAGCAATGCAGCGATCCGTCTTTGGTAACTTTCCCTATACACTTGGAAAGTCCTAGAATGTAGAAGTATAATTTATTCAATGTTTTTAACGCCACCTTGTACTCTAAAATATCAAGGCTTAAAGTTGATGGCATATCATGTAATGAGTCCGCTGGGAGATTATTTTCTTCACAATTTAATCTTCTGCCTTTTCGATATCTGACTACCCTGTTTCTCATATTTTAAGGCATCCCCATAAAATAAGCCATAGCAGGATTTTAAAGCATTCAAGGAATATAAGCCATACCCCAAAAATAAGACATAGTGATAGGAGCAGCAGCAATGCCGGCCGCGGCAGGAGGAGGAGGAGGAAAAAAATAAGACATCCCTTGAAAATAAGCCATAGTGTGTTTTTTTGAGGAAAAAATAAATATAAGACGTGTCTTATAATATGAGAAACACGGTAGTGCCATCTTTCGGATTTTTTTCTTAGATAAAAACGAACTTAACCCTTTTTCATACTGATGTCGTAAATTTTGCAAGAGGGCCGGTTAGCTCAGTTGGTTAGAGCGTGGAGCTAATAACGCCAAGGTCGCGGGTTCGATCCCCGTATGGGCCATCGTTCTCGTAATTTTTTTGTTATGTATTTCATCTGGAACTCAACTTTTGAGCCCACTGTGTTTCTGCTGTGATTCTTTTTGGCTGGTATCCTTCTATTATGCTATATAAGGTCCACCTAATGGTGCAGCAATAAAACTGCTAGCACATTTGCAAACAGCTGGTGCAGAATTCAGTGGAACAAAACTGTTTGAGCAAATTACACTAATCCTGGTCCAACTGTACTGGTTGCCAATTAGTATCTGAGCCCCATTCAAAGTGCTGGATTGGACCTATAAACCCTTAAACAGCTCAGGACCACTATACTTCAAGTACTGCCTCTCCCCATGTGAACCTACCCAGACCCTGCCATCATCCCTTGAGACCTTTCTTCCTGTGCTTTATCCACAATAAGTCAGGAACATGGCAACACAGGAAATGGGCCTTTTCAGCTGCGATTCTCTGCTTATAGAGTGCTCTCCCCAGAAATGCTCACATGGTGTCTGTTCCATATCTTTATACACACCTGGCAAAAACTTTCCTCTTCTTGCAGACCTTTGCCTAAGTAATCATTCTATGACCTTTTAAATTTTGTGGTACTGGGCTTTTGTTGCTGCTGTTACTATGTTATGCATCCCTTGTTAAAAAACTTACCAGGCCGCTCAACAGAAACATTTACTAGATACCTACTAGCGGATTTTAACCCAGAGTGCACTAAGAATGTAGCTAAATTCTGTTACTACGCGTCAAGACTAAGACACGCCGTGACATCAATCAATAACAATGATAAGGCCGCCTATTAATTCCCAGTGGACAATAGTTAAAGGGAACTATCCCACATTAAATTTTAACCTAATTTTAACTTAAAATAGGATTATGAAACAGATAGTATTGTCATCTTTGAATAATACTATTTTATGTATTATTTTATGTATTTTATGTATTTTTGGTTTTCTTTTTCTGCTGGTCTATGACCGTAATAAATATATTATTACTATGTTATGCAATTCTCTGTGTGCTTTTTTTATATATATTGAAGGGTGGTATGTTTGGCAGGCTTCCTCAACCTCAGCCCTCCAGAAGTTTTGAGACTACAATTCCCATCATCCCTGACCACTGGTCCTGATTGCTAGGAATAATGGGAGTTGTAGGCCAAAAACATCTGGAGAGCCGAGGTTGAGGAAGGCTGGCCTAGAGAGACAAAAGAGTACGCCTCTGGGGTGAAGTCAAACCGTTGCATTAGGATCACCAAAGTGGGAGCATGCCTGGGCAGTATGCATCCCTTACTGCCCCACTGATGTCGTCCAGAGGAAAGCAGTGCAATCCTGAACCATCGACGGGCCAGATTTAGAAGGCAATTGGGCCACATCTGGCCCACGGGCTTTAGGTTGCCTACCCCTGCTCTAGATGGACTTTCCAAGTTGACCTTTCCAAGTTGACCCATCTGCCCCGCAGATCCTCAGATGAAGGGCACTATAGAAAGTAAATAAATAAATAAGCCCCCTTATGCTGCTAGTTACTTTCACAAGTACTGCTGTAATAATAATAAAATAATAATAATTTATTATTTATACCCCGCCCATCTGGCTGGGTTTCCCCAGCCACTCGGGGCGGCTTCCAACAGAAAAATAAAACACAGTAATCTATTAAACATTAAAAGCCTCCCTGAACAGGGCTGCCATCAGGTGTCTTCTAAAAGTCTGGTAGTTGTTTTCCTTTTTGACATCTGTTGGGAGGGTGTTCCAAAGGGCGGGTGCCACCACTGAGAAGGCCCTCTGCCTTGTTCCCTGCAACTTGGCTTCTCGCAACGAGGGAACCACCAGAAGGCCCTCTGTGCTGGACCTCAGTGTCCGGGCAGAATGATGGAGGTGGAGACGCTCCTTCAGGTATACTGGACCGAGGCCGCTTAGGGCTTTAAAGGTCAGCACCAACACTTTGAACTGTGCTTGGAAACGTAATGGGAGCCAATGTAGATCTTTCAAGACCGGTGTTATGTGGTCTCGACGGCTGCTCCCAGTCACCAGTCTAGCTGCCGCATTCTGGATTAGTTGTAGTTTCCGAGTCACCTTCAAAGGTAGCCCCACGTGGAGCGCATTGCAGTAGTCCAAGCGAGTGATAACTAGAGCATGCACCACTCTGGCTAGACAGTCTGCAGGCAGGTAGGGTCTCAGCCGGCGTACCAGATGGAGCTGATAGACAGCTGCCTGGACACAGAATTGACCTGCGCCTCCATGGACAGCTGTAAGTCCAAAATGACTCCCAGGCTGCGCACCTGGTCCTTCAGGGGCAGTTACCCCATTCAGGACCAGGGAGTCCTCCACACCCACCCGCCTCCTGTCCCCCACAAACAGTACTTCTGTCTTGTCAGGATTCAATCTGTTAGCCGTCATCCATCCTCCAACCGCCTCTAGGCACTCACACAGGACCTTCACTGCCTTCACTGGTTCTGATTTGAAAGAGAGGTAGAGCTGGGTATCATCTGCATACTGATGAACACCCAGCCCAAACCCCCTGATGATCTCTCCCAGCAGTTGCATGTAGATGTTAAAAAAACATGGGGGAGAGGACAGAACCCTGAGGCACCCCACAAGTGAAAGCCCAGGGGTCTGAACACTCATCCCCCACCACCACTTTCTGAACACGGCCCAGGAGGAAGGAGCGGAACCACTGTATAACAGTGCCCCCAGCTCCCAACCCCTCTAGACGGTCCAGAAGGATGTTATGGTTGATGGTGTCAAAAGCCGCTGAGAGATCCAGCAGGACTAGGAAACAGCTCTCATCTTTGTCCCTAGCCCGCCAGAGATCATCAACCAGTGCGACCAGGGCAGTTTCAGTCCCATGATGAGGCCTGAATCCCGACTGGAAGGGATCCAAATGGTTCGCTTCTTCCAGGCGTGCCTGGAGTTGTTCAGCAACCACTTGCTCAATCACCTTGCCCAAGAATGGAAGATTTGAGACTGGGCAATAGTTGGCCATATTAGGCGCATCTAAAGATGGTTTTTTAATGACTGCCTCTTTCAGCGGGTCTGGGAATAACTCTCTCATAGAGGGAAGCATTTACCACCCAGCGGAGCCCATCGCCCAGCTCTTCCCGGCTCGCTTTTACTAGTCAGAATGGGCAAGGGTCAAGGAGACAGGTGGTGGGTTTCACTTGTCCAAGCAGCCTGTCCACATCCTCGGAGGTAACAGATTGAAATTGATCCCATGAAACATGACTAGACAGGGCTCCAGCACTCTCCTGCCCTGGCCCTGCTCCCACGGTGGAGTCTACCTCCCTCCGAATCTGAGCGACTTTATCTGCAAAAAACTTTGCAAAAGCATTGCAGGAGATATTGGGGTCCCTACCAGGCCCTGATGACAAAGGTGGTTCGGATAGATTACGAACCACCTGGAACAGTCTCCTGCTGCTGTTTTCTGCAGATGCGATAGAAACGGTGAAGAAGGTCCTCTTCGCCGTCGCCATTGCCACTTGGTAGGCTCGAAGTTGAGCTCTAGCCCGTGTTCGGTCGGATTCAGAATGAGTTTTCCGCCACCGGCGCTCTAGCCGTCCCAACAACTGTTTCATCGCCCTCAGCTCCGGGGGAAACCACGGGGCTGTCCAGGCTCCATGCAATCGGAGAGGGCGCTTCCGAGCCAAACAGTCAATAGCCCCGGTTAACTCCACATTCCAGCGGGCCACCAGGGAATCAGCTGAAAGGCCATCAACATGGGATAAAGCATCCCCTACCATTCTCTGGAAACCATTTGGATCCATTAAGTGGCGGGGGCGGACCATCCGAATAGGTCCCACCTCCCTGCAGAGGGGAAGGGTCGCGGAGAAGTCCAGTTGCACCAGGTAGTGATCTGACCATGGCACTTCGTTAGTTTCACTTTTACTTAGTGTCAGATCACCAACATCCATAGAGGTAAACACCAGGTCCAAGGCATGTCCGCGGCTATGAGTTGGGCCAGACTTATTCAGGGACAGCCCCATGGAGGCCATGCTTTCCACGAAGTCCCGAGCGGCTCCTTATAAGGTCATGTCGGCATGGATGTTAAAATCCCCTAAGACAACCAAGCTTGGTGTCTCCAGGAGCACATCCCACACGACCTGAAGCAGCTCCGGCAGGGAATCCTTGGTGCAGCAGGGAGGTCAGTACACCAAAAGGAATCCTGTACTGCCCCTATTGCCCAACTTCCAGAACATGCACTCAGAAAACCTGGTCTTCCCAATAGGATGCCTGGTGCAAACTAATGACTTCTTAAAAATCACTGCAACCCCCCCCCCCCCCCGCCCAGATGGCCTGGGTTGCTGTGCGTAAGAGAAACCTGGTGGACAAGCAGCGGCAAGGACAGGCCCACCTGCTTCATCCAACCAGGTCTCTGTCACACATGCCAGGTCAAATCCTCCATCCACAATCAGGTCGTGGATGGCAGTGGTCTTATTCATCATTGACCTGGCATTGCACAGGAGCACCTTCAGGTCATGTGGGTATCCCTTACTGATTCCAGTATCCATCCGGTCAGGACCAGACCCGGAGGCAGGGATATTCCTCAAACAACGACTAAGCCTGCCTCCTCGGTAATGACATGGTCTGGTCTTAGCGTAACTCCTTCTCCTACCCGTGATCACTGAGATCAGTTGTCCCAGTGCATACCCCCTGTGGCATACCCCCCTGTGGAACCTGCCCCAGCCATTTTGTTGGATGGGACCCACTCCTAGGCAGCCCTGACCCCTCCCCTTAAAAACAAAATAAAACCTATATATAAAAATACAATAAAACAATACACACCAGAAACAAAATTTTTTTTACAAACAAACTAAAATTAAACAAACCCAAATTAAACACATTCAAACACATAAGGCATTTAAAAACATTTCTACCACTTGCTGCAGAGAGCTGCTGAGAGTATGTGCAGCAACAGCAGCAGTGTCCCAGGCCTCTCTGCAGGCTTTTTAGCTGTGTTGGTGGGTGCAGGCCCCGCCCCCAGGCCAGGTGGAATTGGCAGGACAAGGGAGCGGTCCCCCAGGCACTCACAGGCAGCAGCAGTGTCCCAGGGCTCTCTGCAGGCTTTTAGCTGTGTTGGTGGGTGCAGGCCCCACCCCCAGGCCAGGTGGAGTTGGCAGAGAAGGGAGCGGTCCCCCAGGCAGCAGCCTGTATAAATACCGTGCACTTACCAATTGCGCCACTGGAGCTACTCTTTAAAAGAATATATGATGTTTCATCAGACTCTGCAACAGAACGCGGTAAAGGACGTTTAGCAATCTTACAGGATGATAAAAACCTATATTAGCTGTTGCCAGGGCCGGCGCTTCCATTAAGGCGAACTGGGACACGGCCTAGGGCACCAAAATGGAGGGGGCGCTGGCCAGGCCGCCCGCCGCCCACCACTGCCCACCGGTGCTGCCTGGGGCTGCCTCAGGCCGCTACCCGGAGGCGCGCGGGGAGTGCGGGCCTGGGGCTGCCTCCTCTGAACAGCTGAAAGGTGGGTGAGGAGGCCCCAACAGCTGAAAGGTGGGTGAGGAGGCCCCAGGCTCGCGCTCCCGGCGAGAAGTTCCGGAGGTGCGCGGGGAGCGGCAGAGAAGCGGCAGCGGCAGAAGGGTGAGTGGGGCCCGCCAGCCAGCATGATCAGCAGGGTCTTGCAGGCTGCAGCGGAGCAGAGAGCAGGAGGAGGCAGCCCCACCCCCAGGCTCACACTCCCAGCGTGCCTGCGGAGCTTTGCGTGGGGAGTGGGAGGCTGAGGCCGCCTCAACTGAACAGCTGAGAGGCGCAGCGAGGTGGCCCCAGGCTCACGCTCCCCCAGCGCGCCTCCGGAGCTTCGCGCCCGGAGCACGAGCTTGGGGCAGCCTCGCTGCGCCTCTCAGCTGTTCAGTGGAGGCGGCCCCAGGCTGCCACTCCCTGCGCGAAGCTCCGGAGGCGTGCGGGGATCGCTGGGAGCGCAAGCCTGGGGGCGGGGCTGCCTCCTCCCACTCTCTGCTCCGCTGCAAGACCCTGCT